>NC_082597.1:24424716-26824716 GCF_030936135.1 Gavia stellata
AGTAAAATTCGTATTCTGTAATCAGGCCACTTACTTAGCCATTGGGAAATGCTGATACAGGCATGAATTTTATACATTTTAACCGTAGCTATTGTACTCTAGTACATGCCTGAGCTCCAAAAGTGTAACATGGATAAATTCAAGGTTTTGGTAAACCGTGAAGAAGAACAATTAATTTTTAGTAAAAAATGTTTTTTAAAAGGCAAACCCAGTACTGTAGACCTTATAATTAAAAAGTTTAGAGTGAGAAATATTTAAAGAAACTTGACAGGCTACAGCACTTAGGAAGGAAATAGATTCTCTCCAAAGAAGTGCTACCTGAGTGATACATACCACTGCTATGTGACCTAAGTGTTCCACTCCTTTTGTGTGCAGTTCAACAGTAAAAATTACCGTAATAGTAAGAGTCACAAAATATATGCAATTGACAGTGTTTTTGCTGCCTTCCTTATTTTAAGTAATTAAAACATAATGGTAACATTTCTGTATTACTCCTACACATATATGATTTGAACAATTATTGCAAGGTAGCTTTCAAAGAAACTGTCATAGCAGAAGTTAATTTTGCATGAAGTATAGAGCAGTAGTGGTAGTGTACACTGACTATAAATTAGGCTTTTGTTTTCCAGCTGAATAGGAAAAGAGGAAAGAAATGATACCACAAAACACCCTTTAATACCTTGCTGTGCCCACAGCCCACAGGTATTACAGGGAAGGCCAAAATTCAACAAGGTACATTTATATGTGCAATTTAACCATATTTCACCTCTGAATTTGGCTTTGTGTCTTTCCAATTTCACAGTGAGTAACATCATGTAACAGATGAAGGAAAAAGACAGTGTTCCAGCTCTCTCCAAACACACCAAAACAAAAAATAACCAGTAATAGCTAAAAGACACCATATCACAGCCAAAAGAAATACTGCAGAAAATGTCCTGCTTAGCTTTCTAGCACTTACACCAAAATTGAGTCAGCCAGTTCTAATTCACGGAGCTGTAATCTGTTTAGCTCTGAAAAACGTGCTAATGTTTGCTGGCAGTACGGTGTCTTTGGCTGCAGAGCAGCTTTTAAGCAGCAATGAAACCCCTTATTTTAGACCAATTATCTTGTTCTGTACCCACATGGCAACCCTGCTGGTGAGAACTTTAAAGATAACAGGAGGGAAGGGAAGGGAAGGGAAGGGAAGGGAAGGGAAGGGAAGGGAAGGGAAGGGAAGGGAAGGGAAGGGAAGGGGAAGGGAAGGGAAGGGAAGGGGAGGGGAGGGGAGAGGGGAGGGGAGGGGAGGGGAGGGGAGAGGAGAGGAGAGGAGAGGAGAGGAGAGGAGAGGAGAGGAGAGGAGAGGAGAGGAGAGGAGAGGAGAGGAGAGGAGAGGAGAGGAGAGGAGAGGAGAGGAGAGGAGAGGAGAGGAGAGGAGAGGAGAGGAGAGGAGAGGAGAGGAGAGGAGAGGAGAGGAGAGGAGAGGAGAGGAGAGGAGAGGAGAGGAGAGGAGAGGAGAGGAGAGGAGAGAGAGGAGAGAGAGAGGAGAGAGGAGAGAGAGGCAAGTTGCCTCCTATTGAAACCACAGCCCACAGATTATTTTTTTTTACATCTCGTTTCAGCCTCATTAAAAAAATCTGTATCCTGTTAAACCACAGTGGTCTTTTTTTCTCAGTCAGCTTACTACAACTGAGTAATACAATATATTTCGCAACATAAAGTCCAGTTAACTAGCAATTAAAGAATCTTTGATTTGTCTCCACTGCTGTGATACCTGATTAGCTAGTTTTTGAAGGCTGAAGCCGTTCCTTTTAGTGCATTTTATTTTTCTCTAATAGTAGGTTTTGTTATGTGGCACAAAACATAATGTAGAATACATCAGGGTTAATTAGCATTTAAATCCCTTGAAGAGATGCTTATAAAATTTTATATTATTTTCTGTGTTAGGAATTGTTTCCAAACATAAAAAAGCATTTCTTTGCCCACAGAACAATAATTGTGTTCCTTTCCTTCTACCATGCGATTAAAACGGGTTATTACCAAATCAATACCCATTTCACAAAATGCATCCCTCCAATGTCTCTTTTGTCCTCCTCATCTAACAAGCCTAACCTGTATATTTATTCTGCTAGTGTCTCTGCAGTAAAAAAGCAAAATTCTAAACCAAAACAAAGCTCAAGCACAGTCTCTTAAGCACAACTGCAAGTTGAAAATGAACAGAGCATAGGACAATCTGTCTCAAATACCACAGTGTGCTAAGCACTTTGCAGTCTTTACAGGGGTGTTACGATGTGAAATACCTACCTAAAAGACTTTATGATTTGAGGAGGAATATAGAAATATGAGCAAGAAGTTGAACTCATAATCAAACCCAGTACGAAGTCTAGTACCCATTTTGTTATCTCCACAGGTTTTTTATTAGTATCTACAGGAATTATGCTATTTCTCGATCTCATGTTTATTTCTCTCCTTTGCTTGAAATTAATCAAGTATTGCAAAAGGTAGAAAATGTCAGGCTACTCTCTGATAAAAATGACAATTCCTCATGGTGAATGATACTTATACCTGTGTACTCTTCCTCCCTTTCTTTCTCCCTGCTATCTATCCTGTGAGGAGTACTGGAATATGGACTTCTGAAAAGAATACTTAAAGGGCACTGAGATGGGGGTACAGGAATCTGCACTGAAGGAGTAAGTACATGCATCTGTAAGGAACTTCATGAAGGAGGACACATGGGATGAAAGGAGGGTCTGCAATGGAAGATAAATTGTGTTAGCTAGGAAAGGCAGAAGTGAAGACAGAAAATTAGGTAAATGCCAGTCTGAAAGGCAGATGTGAACTTTCAGTTCACACAGAGAAAAGGAAGGACAAGTGAGTCTAAGGAGGAGTAGGGCTTGGTCAAGGTTATTGACACAGTAAGTGATTTTGTGGTAGCGTTTATAAGAGCTCAGAGTAAAAGGACCTAGAAAAGAAGATGTGTAAAGTCAAACAAGAAATATAGATAAGCTTTTCAGTGGAAACAGAGAGAAGCAGATAATCTTTAAATACACTCTAAAGAAAAAGAAAATGAGAAAAGTCAGGACATTTCCTTATTTTCCTTTACCTACTGATTTCAGTTATTTCAGACTTTACAATGTGTGAGCACGAAGTGGTTAGAATCCTAGATAACACACATTGAAAATTCGAAGTCCAAGCACTGGCTAAGGATAAAAGAAAAGTGCATAGAATTTTCTAAAATATGACAATAAACTGATTAACTAAGGGCAGCACAGCCTATGTCACCATGGCATCTTACTCAGCACTTGTGTTCTTTGTGATAGTTTTATTTCAAAACCAAATCCTTTTATTTTTTTCAGTTGCCTTGATCAGATTAGATAACAGGTGCTGTAAGTTTTTGATGTATGCTTACATACTGATATAAGGTATTCTTACTGTTATTTAAGATATTTCTTTAGTTTGTATAAACAAATGCTGGTATACAAACTACATGTGAGAATTTATCTGCTTTCCTTACCTTAAGCGAAGCCATTTATTTACATTTTTAATGAGAAACTATAAGCTTAAGAAAGCCCAAAACACTCTTTAGTTGCTTAACTGTACCATAAAAAGATGCCGCAGATGTTTAAGGTCATAGGTCTTTAACATGATGAAAAATATCTCTTTTAGCATGATAAAATTAGTGCTTCTTTTGCTTGGGTAGCAAATATTACAGGAAAACAGAGAATTCCTTGTCCCTAGATATTTTGTTATAAGCCATTGCCTAAACCTTTCTTTGATGCATTTCTGATATTTATACTCAGCATCTTCATCTACTCTAAGATGTTTTCCCTGTTTACCCAGAAGAGAAAACGCACAACTTCTTTTGCAAATTTAAAAATCTCTTTGTTCTTTGAAAATTGTCTTCCTGTCTTCTCATATATACCTTGTGCAAATCTGCTATGCATATACACATTTAGGTAATTTCACAGATATGAAGCTGTGAATCGTTATCATGGATATTTTTTCCACTTCATGGTATTAAAGTTGATTTTTTTTTTTTAAACTGGAAAATATCAGAACATTTAAACAAAAGGTTTTTCTGAGACAACATATCAGGTGCCATAAAAAATTCAAGGGAAATTTTTTTTTTAGATAAAGAAGTGCAGAAAACCATGAACATAACAACAATGATTCTGCATTGCTAGAGAGCCAGACTCTAGTCTACACTCTGCAGTTCTGTCATGGTAAGCATTAGCTATGCTGGAGAAGGAATTCCCCTGTGAACTTTAGGCCATACATCCAGAGGCTTTGGCTTCACCTATAAGCACAACGGAAGTTCTTTTGCAACTCTGAAAAGATTTTTCTTCAGGATAAGAAAATTGTTTCCTGTCCAGCTGTACTGGGGACTTGGAGGTATCCAGCTGATATCATCTTATCTCAGTCTCTGTGTTTGACCGTGACTAGTAAGATCTGCTGGCGTAAAGCAGCACATGGCCTTACCTCAGAGTTCAAGTTAATAAAGACTAGAAGTTTGCTTCGGCGCTCTCAGTTCTTGACAAATGTGACTGAAAAGAAAATAAACAACTTCACTGTCATTCAGGGGTGTGTAATTATAGATCATTACAAATCCACTCCACCACTGTGATGTTGCAGAAGTCCAGACAAAATGCATGCTGCTTTTACTCATCTTTGTTAAAGATTCTGCAGAACACAGAGGAAGAAAATGAAGTGGAAAAAAAATCCTATTCATTCACTGGATAAAGAAACTGTCAAAACTGTTGAAAAATGGCTTAGCAGGACAAGCAAGAAAAACTAACTTGGTTTGAGACTTTAATAGTATTAAGGAATGTCTTTCATCTCCTAAAAAGTATCAGTTTTGTGGCTTTATCCTCACTTGAAGAGATGTGGAAGCAATAAATGAGTAACAACAGTGAGACAAAACATGATGAAGGCCAGTAACAATGAAAATTATATACTAAGACACTGACCTGCATTCACTGTAACTCACTTGAAAACAGAAAGAAAGGCAACTGATCTGAATGATTCAGACTTGCAAAATGTCACAGGAATTCCTGTATTACCTGGCTTTGATGTGCTTACATGTCCAAACCACAAATAAAAAAAGGTAAAGCTTGTATAGACCATTGAACAGCTTTGGAAAATCTAGGCCAAGGACATACATTAGCCAATACAGGAAAACGATGTGTATATTTCTAACTCTGTTCCAGATATATTAAAATAAGCTGTTTGGAATTACATGTCATAGATCATACAATCATAGAATAATACAGGTCAAAAGGACTCTGGACTGCCCTCATTCAAGCAGGGTGATGTAGATATCTTGTATGTGCTCTCTTTAAAATGGCACCAGCAAGTGCTCTGGGATGTCTTCAGGCAAAAGAAAGCTTGAATTGCAACAACAAAGCAAAAGCTTGGTTCTTATTGAGGCACTGTGCTCTCTATTTGTCAATCTTGAGCTTTAGTTTACAGATCAGCTCTGTGCATTATGTACCTGTCACAGTCAGTAGTCCGTGGTTACTCAACCATTTTAGAGAACCACAATGCAGACATCCTCTCCTTCAGTAAAGGCAAGACTATTCGTGATGTCCAGAATAGGTGCACATATCAGCACTCTATTGCCCTGTGTAGACAGCAGTGGCGCAGGTAGGCAGCACCCGTGACTTAACTTTATGATTCATTGTAAGATCTTAAAGTGTAGTTACTATGCTATAAATAAGATTAAGTTAATCCCTGTCTAAAAGTTAAGTCTAAGCATAGTTTCTTTTTAAAAAGTAAACAAAAAAGGTTCTCTTGTAACTTTTAAGCATTTACATTTTTTATGTGACCGTCATTATAAACTGGGATCACATTATTGTATGTTCTGAAATGGTAATTGCACCTGCGTTTTCCAATGTAAAAGAGTAAGCAGTATTTAGCATATACTTAACAGAAAAGAATAAACTCAGTTATTCTCTGATCTACTCATAATATGAGTTCAGAAAAAAACATATATATATATAGTAATACTGTTGTAAAACAAGGTCAGTTGTCTAATCAAAACTTGCATTTTCCCCTTCTAAAGATATAGTTGAATCAGCTTTGCTTCTTTATGACTATCACTGCCATTTATATTCTGTTGTCTCATCACTTGAAAATGTGTTCTGTTGAGTCTTTTGGAACATTCTTCTTCTTGTATAAGAACCATTGACAAGATTTCAGGGAAAAACAGTGAAGAAGACTACAAATTTCTTCTAGGCTGTGATTGAGCATTAGTCTATGCTGTAAAAGACCCTAGTACAGGTCTCTCCTTTGCCAGGATCAGCGTTTCTTAAATGAAAATACAGCTTTTTAAAGCAGGACATTGCATCTAGACATTCCACTTCCCAGGCCAATATGCTGATGGTAGCTACTCAGGGACTTTCCCAAATAAAAGAACAATTACAGGCATTGATTCAAAACGGGTATTCTCACTAAAAGAAAAAAAATTGCAAAAATTAGGGTTTCCTTTTGATATCTTTTCTTTTGTTTTTTTTTTTCTTTTTTTTTAATCTTTTTTTTTCTTTTTTTTTCCCCCTTGATGTAAACCAAAAGTTGAAAGAAAATAGATACCAAGACCTTGGAAATTCTATACATGGAATTGCTGTTTGCTAGCCATTCTAACGTTTACAAAATGATGTCCGATGGCTAAGAAATTATCAGCATAAGTTTAACATGAAATCTTTTGTATTTCAATTTATATTCATCAAAAATCCTTCACAGTCTGAGTATTTCTAATACGTACAGCTTATGTTAAAAGACATTTTACTTATGAATAGAAGGAAATAGAACTGAAAGAGAACTTAATTACCTACCTGTGTTTTCCAATATGACTTTTTTTGTCAAAAAATATTGTAAATTACATATTAGCATCATTTTGCAACTGATAGTGTATATAAATTGCTCACTATCAAATGAACATAGCCAGCTGAATATCTCATCAATAATTGGAATCTTTAAAACAGTCATGTGTAAATGCATACGTTATTTTTGGAATTGCTAAGTGCTTGCACTGAAGAAACAACTAGATATAGGTCTTTCTTATACTATATTTGAATAAATGTTGTGTCACATGAACTTTCTACCAGCTATCATTTTCATAATCCTTCCGGTTATCAAGAAAAAGATAAATGACAAAGCTTCAAAATCTCAAGCTCTCCTTTCCCATCTTCTGTCCCTTAAAGCTTTACCCATTGGTTACTTACTCTGCAATACACTCTAAATACTCATTTCACTGCATAAGTAAGTACATTTATATCATTCTCATTTTATATAATGATCAGAACAAAAATGATGTCAAACATTAGTGTTTCAACCATTTTCAAATCACAACCTTCTAATGATATGAGGCTAAAAGGTTTTTAACAAATATTGCAAAACAGTAAGTTTATTGGCTAATACAGCATTGAGAACATGTATTTTTTCCTGTATTAAAATAAAATAATATACTCATGTTTTGTCTTTGTTTCTGCTTTACCAAATTCTTGTATCTGTTAAAAAAACTAATAAAGCTTTTGATTTCCTTTAGTTCTTAGTTTTGTGTAAAAATAATGTTAATAAATTCCATCCCTTAAAGCCAAAAAGTAGATCAATGCTCAGAAAACCTAGCTGCTTCCTTGTTTTTGTACCTCTAGAAACAGTTTTGCTCAAAACTTTCATACAGAGAACAAATATTAACCCTGTCAAAGCAAATGAACATATTAACCTTATCTCCTTCTCCTGCTCACTTCCAGAAACATCCTCAGCGCTTACACGGGGATGCTGTTTTCCATTACAGTCAATGCCTGCTTCTTCCAGAAATCTCTGACTCAATGTAGCAATTTAGGAGAAGTGTAACTGTATACTCTGAGTTATCCCATTAACTTTACTGTTGTACTGATACTTTGCACACATACTTTAACTAGTAGGGAATAGTAGGACCTAAGCATGTCAGCTGCTGTCACATAAAATGCTAGTGACAATACAAATTATATTAGAACAATGATAGCAACAATATAAAATTACATATCATCAGCTGATGTCTTGGTTGCTGATATTACTCCAAAGATCCTGTATGTGATCCAAGGCAAACTGTCAAAGGCAGAAGGAAAACTTAGATTTCTTCCATTTGCTACTAGGGACCTAACTCTAAAAGGAAACTGAAATCTCCTTTCCCAAATCAGTTCAAAGCTACAAGAGCAGCACAAGGGGAAATCTGTATTGTTGCTATTTCCTCTAGTCTCCTGACTCAGTAAGATAAAATCTTAATACTATAGTTTATTTAGCCAGTAACTTTCAGAGGAACTAGATTAGTTTAAAATATAGCTCACAAAATTATGTTTAACATGCTTTTATACATTTTTGTTATTTCAAAAAACATTATCTGAAAGTTCTAACTTTAGTATCTTAAGAAAATTATCTTAATTGAAAAGAAATAATAATCAAAACATAAAACTCAACTCTTTTGTTGGTAATTTGGCTTTGCAGCTTAATAAGAGTGTAACTAATCATCAAATTTACATGTACAAGTTCTGCATCAATGTCAGGCACAATCTGCTACAGCTGTTGTCTTAAATTTGGGCAAGCTGACAAGTAGCTCCCAACTACAATCAGAAAGACTGACATTGCAGGAACTTGTAAATTTTGATCAATGAATGAGTTGAGTCCATTTCTGAAATAAAGTTTAGAGTGACTCCATACTGCAGTAGGTCACCTTTCTTGTCAGTTAAAAAATATGTTCAAATGAAGAAATGGCATCTTCTTATTCCTTCTCTGTGCATGTGTAGGTGAAAATAGAGTAAGTATTATCAATACAGTAAATACAGAGCCAAGGTTTATAAGGATTTATCTGGAATTATATCTCCTGAATTGTGATACGGTTCATGCTTTTATATAAGCATTTGTGCCTGCTGGTGATAATACACAGACAGGAACACAGTCGTCTTCATGATTAACAAGACAACATCTAGAAGGCTATCATCTACATATTATTATTCTTTCTAGAGATTACTAAAATAACAGGCACTTAAAAATAGGTAATTAAACCAAAATTGTCTGTGACCTTCCTATTTCCTCTCCATTACCTTATTGGGCTTCAGAGAGAGTGATTGTATTTTTTTCTAACTAGCCCTAAGATGAAAGTGTAAATGCCAGTCTTTGCTCTCTTCTCTCAAACTATTTCATTGTACCACATATGATCAAACATACAGGCTATATTACATACTCAGGTCAGAATTTTATATTCTTTTTATTCCATGATTATTATGCATATTTTTTGTAGGACCAAAAGAGAACAGGGGATTATTTGACTTGTTTTTTAAACATAGTTTCTCTCTCAGTACACTTGTACTTAAAAGAGAGAATATAACTTATTTTTAAAAATGTTTACAGTTTAAAAAGTGCTAGTGATGAACAATCTGTACATGACTATAAGGGAGCAGCACTTATTGTTATTTTATATATTATGGAGGAACTTGTCTTCGATTTTAAGTGACTGTTTTTTGCTATTTCTTTTTCCCTTAGACTGATACACCCTTACGATAAAACAGGGAAATGCTTAAGTTATGTATTCAAGTAAGATTTAAGTGCCTAAAGTGGGACTTAGCATTTAAATGACCAAGTCTAGAAGATAGAAGGTACACAGGGGAAACATCATTCAAAGTTATTTCAAATAGCACCTCTGTCAAAGGCAGACTTACAAATTAGTGGCCTGTAGCATGACTTCCAAGGACCATTTTTAACTTATGTTTCTCCATCTAGCTGTTGCTTTGCTCTAGAAGGGCCAAACTCTCTGCCTTTGTCTGTAAAGTTACATCAGACAATGCCAGGTAATATTACAACTGTCTACGCTTTTCTTATGTTAGAACAGACCCCAGCAGTCTCCTAAACAATTCCCAGGCACAGTTTGGGACCTAGCACAGGCAAAGGACCATTTGTTTTCTCGCAGACACACTATTTTGGCAGCAAAAGTGTGCAAGTGCTCAGGAGAGAAGTCCATGATTGGGTTCTTCCTCCTATGAAAAATTATGTTTTTAATGATTCTTCAATATAAAATTGATAAATAAAGCTCTTTGTTCAGATGCCTCAATGTAGGACATCATTGTTGAGTTAATTGACTGCCTAACTTGCAAGTACTGTTAAACCTTCCATTGGATCTTATTCTACGCCCTTTATCAATCAGGTCCTAAACATCTCAGATGTGTTGAACCTTCCTAACACAAATTATTCTTGAGATATTTGTAAAACAGAATGTGGACACAACAAGATGAGGAAGATGGAAGATATTTGATGACCGTAAATATTACTGTGAAAAAAAAGAAGTGAATATTGAAATAACTCATCTCTAAATGAGCTTTAAAAAATTAATATTTATTTTTGCCAGTGAAATAAGAAGTCTACACACTGCCATCAGGCACTGAATCACCTATTCTTCTTCTTTCATAGAAGAAATTCAATTCAGTAAGCAATGCTTAATTCAGTCACAGACTCATAAAAAGACATCAAAGAGGAAATAATCCAAGTCAGGAAAGGAGTTTGAAATTGCTAATGTTAGAATTGTGGGGGCTGAAAAATGAACAGGTTACACGTGAGATAATGTCATACACTTCAGAAGCAAAACATCTACCTTCAGAAGATTTAGATGACTAAGAAAGCAGAAACAATTGTAATAACATCCAAATATTCACCCTCAAAATACACACATTTCTTTTAGTAAACAATTATTTGGGCCTTTTTTCATAGGATCATTAAAAAGGACAGCTTGTGTATCAGTTTTCATTGAAGATACTTAGATATATATTAGAAAAAGAAAAGGCATTAGAAGATAATTTGAAGGGACAAAAGCTACACTGGCAGCAGGGTAAGCCAACTGACCTCATTAGAAATATATAGAGACATGCACACTTTTTCAATAATGGTGTAAAAAAATCCCCAAAACCCTGAAGGCAGAAAAAGCCTTTGTGCATGTATGAAACAAAGCACAGCAGAAGTCACTACTAGAACAAAGCACAACTTAAATATTACCATATGTGAACTTAAAATTAAGCACATACTTAAATTCCTCAGTAAAGTGGAGAATAAAATTGTTAAAGAAAATGATCACGTTCACGCTGGTTTATGGCTTAATGATCAGAGTCCTCAGCTGGGAGTAAGGGAGCTTCAAGAATGGTTCAGTACTCTGTCCACTATGTGGAGCATAAAGTATATAATCTCCTCCTGTACTGAATATTAGAATATAGAATTTTGCCCTCCCTGATGATGTCTTCTGTCACTTCTGTATTTGAGTCAATAGAATCATGCTTTTCTGTCTGTCCTAATGAATCCTTTTTCCTTTTTTTTTTTCTACAAAGTAAATCACTGCTCAGAGATGGGAATTGTAGTTTTGCCTCTTTGCTGGGAAATCTTCCCCAGTGAACCCTGTACTGACAAAGCTCATGCATGAACTTCTGAAGTACCTAGGCTCTAAAAGGAAATGAGACATACTTTTGATCTCAATGTTATATTGCTATGTAGGTCCTCATTTGTATGCTTTTTGATCTATGTAGGTAATGTCATGGAGCACTGAAAGCCAGGCACAAGAAAATTTACTGTATTGTGTTGTGTTATTGAAGGAAGATGGAGAGCAAAATAAACTCCCCATGATCCAGGAGGAAGCAGTTAACGACCTGCTATGCCACCTGGACACTCACAAGTCTATGGGGCCTGATGGCATCCACCCAAGGATGCTGAGGGAGCTGGCGGAGGAGCCGCCCAAGCCACTCTCCATCATTTATCAACAGTCCTGGTTAACAGGGGAGGTCCCGGACAACTGGAGGCTTGCCAACGTGACAAGAAGGGCCGGAAGGAGGATCCAGGGAACTACAGGCCTGTCAGCCTGACCTCGGTGCTGGGGAAGATTCTGGAGAGGTTCATCCTGAGGGCACTCACAGGACACGTGCAGGACAACCAAGGGATCAGGCCCAGCCAGCATGGGTTCATGAAAGGCAGGACCTGCTTGACTAACCTCATCTCTTTCTATGACCAGGTGTCCTGCCTAGTGGATGAGGGAAAGTCTGTGGATGTTGTCTATGCGGACTTTAGTAAAGCCTTCGACACTGTCTCCCACAGTATTCTCCTGGAGAAGCTGGAGAATCGTGGCTTAGACAGGGCAACTCTTTGCTGGGTAAAAAACTGGCTGGACGGCCGAGCCCAGAGAGTCATGGTAAATGGAGTTAAATCCAGTTGGCGGCCGATCATGAGCGGAGTCCCCCAGGGCTCAGTTTTGGGACCGGTCTTGTTTAATGTCTTTATTGATGATCTGGATGAGGGGATTGAGTGCTCCCTCAGCAAGTTTGCAGATGACACCAAGTTGGGAGGGAGTGTTGACCTGCTTGAGGGTAGGAAGGCTTTGCAAGAGGCATCTGGACAGGCTGGATCGATGGGCTGAGGCCAATTGTATGAGGTTCAACAAGGCCAAGTGTTGGGTCCTGCACTTTGGCCACAGCAACCCCATGCAATGCTACAGGCCTGGGGAAGAGTGGCTGGACAGCTCCCCGGCAGAAAAGGACCTGGAGGTGTTGATTGACAGCTGGCTGAAGATGAGCCAGCAGTGTGCCCAGGTGGCCAAGAAGGCCAATGGCATCCTGGCCTGTATCAGAAATAGTGTGGCCAGCAGGAGCAGGGAGGTGATGGTGCCCCTGTACTCGGCGCTGGTGAGGCCGCACCTCTAATCCCGTGTTCAGATTTGGGCCCTTCACTCCAAGAAGGACATTGAGGTGCTGGAGCGTGTCCAGAGAAGGGCAACGAAGCTGGTGAGGGGTCTGGAGCACAAGTCTTCTGAGGAGTGGCTGAGGGAACTGGGGTTGTTCAGTCTGGAGAAGAGGAGGCTGAGGGGAGACCTTATCGCTCTCTACAATTACCTGAAAGGGGGTTGCAGAGAGGTGGGTGTTGGTCTCTTCTCCCAGGTGACTAGCGACAGGACAAGAGGCAATGGCCTCAAGTTGCGCCAGGGGAGGTTCAGGCTGGATATTAGGAAATATTTCTTTAATGAGAGAGTGGTGAAGCACTGGAACAGGCTGCCCAGGGCAGTGGTGGAGTCACCCTCCCTGGAGGTGTTCAAGGAACATGTGGACGCAGCATTGTGGGACATGGTTTAGTGGGCATGGTGGTGTTGGGTTGATGGTTGGACTTGATGATCTTACAGGTCTTTTCCAACCTTAGTGATTCTGTGCTTCTGTGAAGATTGAAATGGCTTTCTCTGCACTTCTAAGTTGACTGCTATAATATTTAGGTAATGGGTCCTTACTGGATGACTTGGAGTGCTGGAAATTGGTCCCTATCCAGCCAACAGAGAGCGAGTGCCTCTGAAGAGTTTTTCAGAGGAATTAGGTGTATCTTCTCTACTTTCAGATCCTATGGACAACTTTTGTAGGGTGATTTAGTAACCTTTGGGATGAGTAGCCATCTACTTGGCTGATGGCTTCACAATATACATCTCTGTATCTTAGTTTTCAGAACATAAAGAACTTCAGCAGAAGCACACAGTGAATGCAACTAGAGTAACCGTTTTTAAAATAGTGAAGTAGCAAGAGAGCTTTAAGGACAGGGGGGCTTACTTCTAAGGCCTCCTTGTCTGAGGGATTTTGATCCTTTCATAATCACTGTACCATAAGGCAGTATAGGACAATCTTTTTTTACTCCCGTTTGACAACTTGAATAAACAGTTCTGGGGCCACAGAAGTGCTAAACTGTGCTGCCTGACTGCATAAGCTGTTGAGGATGCACATCCAGAAAGAAAGGAAGGGACATCTGTTTTCTGCTTATGCATTGTCCTTTTAAGACCTCTTAGATAAAATAAAGAGCTGTTACGTATGTAGACAGTAGTATTTCCCCAGTCACAACATTATTTAAGAAAAAATGTTTTAAAGTTATGACATGCTTAAAGATTACAGTCATGGGAACTATGTATTTCAGATAGCAACATCTGATACCAAGTTCCTAGAAGTTACTGCAGAGTAATGAAAAGAACTTAATCAGGGGGTAGATAATGTTATCTACAGGCAGACAAGAGTCATATGCCAAAATTCTTAAACTATGACTGATATATACGAAATCTCTGATCCTTTGAGACTTCTCAGTTATGGAGTCAATAATATATTTTCCTTACTCCCTCGCACATATTTTACACTTGAAATGCATTTACCTCAGGTTTAATTAATATGCAGCTGCTGTATTCAACATCAGGTAATCAGAAAACAATTAAGTGGCTTACATTGATTCAGGTTACAATTTGTAGAAGAGAGTGCCTTTTAGTGATCAATAGTCTGAGCTCTTTTAAGAAATACAGCCAAAAGTAACATGTAAATACTAAAGCATTTGCACAGCTTCAGTTTTGTTTCTTAGCTTTTTTGGCAGGCAAGATCTTCAGAATTAGGAACCATGAGTCCTATTGACCTCTAAGTCTTGTGGTTCTAAATCTTCCAGGACTGAATATTTACAAATATTTGTTAGAATTATTAGCATTGAGGTAGAAAATACAGGAGTTTATTGTTGTCTCAAAAAGCTTATGAGAGCTCAATGATTCATTTATCTGGGTGGAGGAAAAGTAATGGCCATACTTCCAACACAATTAAAACTCAAAAAGATTGAATTAACACGGTGAATACTAATGAGATGAAAAAGAAAGGATTTTTTTCCACATCATATGTCCAAGCCTCCTATGGACACAGATATGATAGAAATAGAATTTTAGGACCCATATGTGCAATGTTTTCCCCAGGAGGAAAGGGATGAAAAAAATCATCAGGAATCTTTAGTTGCCTTCACTTAGGTAGATAGTAAAATTTGCAGTTTCAATTATAAACCTTTAAATTGTAGCAGAACCTAATTTTACTGCTTGTCTAGAAATAAAAATTGTATCTTTGTAATTATGTTCCTAGAATTCAAGTCCTGTTTTCTGCTTAGTACGGAAGTAGTTTTACCAATAGAGTAGTGACTTCATTTTAGTATAATTAACACACTACTTTCACCTAATCAGTTTTTATACAACCCCCTGTGCAAAACCAGGATAAGATTCTGGTGAGTCATTCTACAGAACTATTATATTAATTGTGTCTTATCTGAGTACATGTATATCCAGAACTTTCGACCACAGATCTACAGTTTGATTTTTAAAAGCCTGATGTGATACAGTTCAGCTCTCTCATTCTTATTATCAAATGTACTGTGCAGGTTGCCATAAAAATGCAGTACCAGTTTTAAGAAATGGAGATCTGTTTATGGACATCACATTTAAATCAAATCCGGGAAGTGAGAATATAATATATTTTATCAAATGTTTTAAACCGCAAATATTCTGTAACTTAAGTCCAGTATAATTGCTGCAAGGAAAAACTACTTAAAAACAGTCTACAATCTGGAATTATTTCAGTGCAAGAAACCCCACTGATACCAAAAGAACATTTTCCATTAGCAGAAAGAGAAAATGTGGCTAGAAACAGAGAAACCTTTCTCTCTGCCTGGAAGATTTTGATGAAAAAGTATTTTCTTGTCTGGAATCATTATCCATCCTCTCCGATTACCAAATCTACCAGGAAAATGGCCAAAGTTTTAGAGAATTTCTTTCCTTAACATGTTCAACCATAAAAGGTATGAAACAAACCCCAGGTTATGAAGGATCTATGTAGTTTAAACAGTTTTTACCAACCCACTTCTGATCTCTTATTCTAGTTTGGTGTTGCAATATTCAAATGCCGGTTTCAAGAGACATAATGGAGAAGTTACTCTGGGAAACTTCTGCAATGTTTCATAAAATCTATCCCTAAAGTGTGCTTTTTAAGTCTTTTTAGGCGAAAAGTTACACTGATCTTTGATTTGAAAATACTGATGACTGTCCATATAGAAATGTTTTTTCTTTAAAAAAATGTTTCAAAACAGGAGATTCTTCCTCAAAATAAATATTTTAATTCTTTTTGGAGAAAAAAGTGACATACTAGAACCTTTCAGTAAGGAACCTTTTAGCCTAAAACCATTCACAGTCAGCACTAATCAACAGCTATGTAACTCTTTTGTCTGAATTCCCTGCCTGCCTCCCCCACAAATTTACCGTTAGAGCTCCAGAGCAGTAGGAGACTGACCACGGCTCCCACCATCCACAGGACTTGCTGAACCTAGTTTTGCAGACTTGCACAATGCTCTGGGTGTTCTACAACTAAACTTGTAAAGGTGTCCTGTAGCAACAAGTTTTATGAACAATGAAAATTTTGCCTCACTTCTGGTGGGAGCAATGACTGCAACATTTGTAAGTCATACCATCAAACCAACTGTCATTAATTAGGAAGGCAAGATATTGAGGTGCAGTTAATTGCGCATATCAAAAGGTATGCACATTTTGTAGGGACACAAAATGGTAGATCACATAACTGGCCTTGCACAAAAAGTCTACATGGGCAAAACTTTAGTCTACACTTCATACAAACTTCTTGTACTCTTTGGTTGCTAGTTTCATGCCCTTCCATTTGCAAGGTATATCTTCCAAACTAAGTCATGGTTAACATCTGTGTAGGAGGGATAGCCACACAGTCTGTTTTAGGCATGATCATGAAAATCAGAGTAGGAAACTCTGTTTAAGTTATGCAAACAGATGACTGGACCCTGGCCTGAGGTTTAGATAACTGAACAGAATGTAGCACACTAGTGAATGAGAATGTAATAAATTGCATGTAATAAGTTGCAGATAATAAAAAAGAAAAGTGCAAAGCTGTCAAGTTACAGATAGTGCCATGGGGAATGGCTGGATTTCTCAGGTGATTAAAGGGGAGTTAGTGAGAAATAGCTGAAATAAAGCTATCCAGTTCAAAGGGCAGTATTAGGGTCCTTTTGAGGAGTAGAATCTGAAGTAGCTGTATCAGTAATGACATTATAAGGCCAAGATTACTTCGGTAATCACATGAGAAATGACAAATTAGGGAATGGCTGTTGCAAAACTGGGACCAAAGGGGAAAAAGTAATTACTGGTAGGTTATGTGTCTGGAAGGAGACAAGTGTAAAGAAAAAGAGGGATCAAGGTGGATGGGGAGAAGGACAGCCGTGGGCAGTGGTCACACATGTAGTATACTGGGACGAGAGAAAACCCCTGGAACCTGAAACGAATCAAATTCACCTTCCCTTAAGACCTGTAATTCTCTCCAGGTCCTGCTGGCAGAAGGAAGAGCAGAGTGAACTTAGCGCATGCAAGTTAGATGGAGAAAGTATATGTTAAGAAAGGGACACTTCTATTAGGGAGCCAAACAAATAAATGCCCTGTTTCCAGGCATGCTGGTATATAGAAAAAAATAAAAACATTTCCTGTCTTTTACTTCAGCTATTTTATGAGAAGATTATAAAAGATTCTTCTCTCTTTCATTCAAAACAGACAGATAGATAAATTCTAATTGGCAATATTTGTGGAATATAATTTACCCATCTTTCTCTGTGAAAATCTTTTGCAGCCTAAGATACATTTAGAATTTTGAAATAAACTTTTAAAGCCAGAAAACTGTTTAACTATTTTGAAGTCTTCTCAGTGAAATTTTCCCAGTCAAATAGAAGATGACACAAAATGATATTTAGCTGTTTCCTGAAGATAAAGCTTGTGTTGCTATCATGCATTAGTCTTGAAATTCCCTCCAGTAATTTACAGAAATTGTAATGTACAAGAACATGAAGACTGAGTGATAAATCTTTTGCAGAGAGGAAATTTCATGGAATAGGGTAGGCTGTCATTTATTCTTGTTCATTTGGCATGAATAGCTGAATGCTCCTACATAGCAAACAAATGTTTACAGTATTTGGTGAGAAGCTATTCAAAGCCACTTTGGAGTAATTCAGCTAACATGTACTAAAGTTGCACTCGAAAAGCTAATCTGATTTTTAATGTGCTTTTATTTCCAGCAGATCCCTACGCTGACTCTCAAGTTGGATATTTATTTGCTGACAATGAGGAAATGCTAATTTTCTGCTAATTAGTACATTTTGATATGATAGTGGGTTTTGATATGTATTAATCTCTAAGTTAGAGATTAAATAAAAGCACTCTGTCACACTAAGTTCACAGGAGGAGGGGGGTTCATAATACTAACAAATTCTGAGTGTGATGACATCTGTATCTCTGTGATGAGACCAATTTGTATACCATCTGGCACTGAAGAGTTTAGCTAGTTGCAGTTATAATGGAGATATTTTGGATACAACACTGAATGAGCAGGATAATAGCTATTTGGTGAGTTAAATGTTTAGTACAGCTATCCTGATGGAATTAAGTACCATTGGATAAAAGGAGACAGGGTAGTATCATTTTGTTAGCTGCAGATATTGGCAGCCCAGCCAGCTGAAAAGATATAAATTGAGAATTCCTCCATCATGACAGGAAAAAATTATTTTTCTGGTTTACTTTTGTATTATCCTTTCCAGTGGAGTCCATAATTTTTTGTCTAGTGATTAAAAATGCGTGCAGCAAAACTTTGTCCCATAGACAGAAAAACAGGGAAGAGACTATTTTAAAGGTGCAGCATACTGTGTCTGTAAGTAACAGCTTGAGAGAAAATTACAGTCATTAGAGTGCGATCGTAAATAGTTTTTATTTCTATTCAATTCAAATTAGATCTGATTCAGAATACATGTGGAATGGTGGATATTGTTGCCAAGAATGCTATTACAGATTTTGCCTATCTTTTCTGCAGGCTTTTTATTAGAATGAAAGGAATGTTTTCTAGCGTCACCATTATGAATTATTTTATTTTCAAACCATATTGAAAAAAATACAATAGCTTAGAGAAGGCTTTATAATTTTTGACAAATATATTCACTTCCCTGTGCTATTATTTTAGCATCTGGTCCATAAATCAGTGACATGGCACCAACCTAAGCCCAAATCAATTGCTATCTAGTTGAATATATTTCAAGGAAGTGTATTCTGCAATACACAGTAATTCAGGCAATTTTGTTCAGTTCAATGATGACCTAGAAATATTATGATCTGAAATTATGTGACAATTTATCTGAATTAGGTTGGTGATGTCAAACACATCATTAAAAAAAGAATATCTCAAAGATTTTCAGAACTATCACTGTTTGCAATTGAGAGTTGTCCTAATATAAACCACATATATATTTGAGACCACATGTTTTATAAGATACTGATCCGTAATATAATTGCACTTGTAGATTGGTCCTTCTGAAGCAGAGTACAAGTAATGTACTTTGGAGAGCTGCTTTTTATTCTTTGCAGATGCTGTGGCTAAATAGAGGTTTTCACAACAAATTGTCATTCTATTTCTACTGAAAACAGTAATTCAACAACAATATGAAATTTATTATGCTTTCTGATCTAGTTTCCTATGGTAATGCATCTTATTTGATTCCATGATGTGTGTACATGTGAACATGAAGGTCTAACTGTTTTCCCAGTAAATTTTGATCCAGTTGGCTGTATGAAAAATAGTTAAGTTCCTTACAACTTCTGTGAAAATAGGCAGCCAGGTAAAGACCTGGCTACAGTCCTTAGTGGAAACTACAGAATCCACACCACAAAGCATGTTTGTGAACAGCCCACACAGATAGGACAAGCTTTAGTCCAGAGTTCACACATTCTTAGAAAATTTAACTACAGGACACAAATCTTTAAGAAGGTAAACTTCATTAGTTTCATCAGTCTTGAAACGGTTCATTTTTCTTTGCTTATTATCTTTTTTATTTGTCTTCATTCATGATAAGTCTGAAGGCAGAAAAATTGAGTGATTTAAAGTAACTTAAGCCACAAATTTCTTTATAACAAATTATGTGTTTGAGATACTGAGGTGTGGTTAATTGCACATATCAAAAGGTATGCACATTTCGTAGGGTCATAAAATGGTAGATTACATAAGTGGCCTTACCCCAAAAGTCTACATTGGCAACCAGCTGTTCTTGATCTGTGATGCTTTTCTCTTGAATGGTAATCAAAGTTTTTTCTTTATTGTGAAAAATACTTATTAAGATCCTGCCATTGACTGGCAGAGTTAAAATAACTCCCTTCTATCTGACAGGCCTAATCCACTGTCTGCCGAACTAAAAGAAAGCACTCATAATTAATTACTGTTGGACAAGCATCCTAAATGCTTATTCTCATCAGCTAAGCCTTCTATTTCTGCCTTGACTCAAATCACAGCTAGAAATGCATGACTCCGTAGGTTCTTTTTGCATGTGCTGTGAATCATACAGGCTTATGAGTGGTGGTATTCCTGTGTAAGCTAACACTTGGTGTATTTGTACAACTAATACCCGGTAAAGCAGCTACTGAATACATGCAGGTAAAAAGCAACTGTCAAGTTGGTTCAATGTCACCCTAGCTTCAGGAGGTCCTGCTTTGCACCTCCTGTTCATGTCTATGTTTGGACTAATTCCACACTGCACGTGACCTGCAGAGTAAGGCCCATCAACACAAGCATCTGAGATAGAGTCCCATTTCCAGAGCTGATCAGTTCACTACTCATGAACAATGTTTTCAACATTTAAAACAACAAGAAGGAAACCACACATTATAGAAAATGAGTGATCAGAATGAGAAAGCATCATTTAATGTAACCTTTTTCAAATGCAATTCAGTGACAGAATTGGCCAGATGATTAGCTATGCAAAACTACCACCATACATGGAAAATATAGACTTCTTAGGTAAAAAGGACTTTCAGAAGTCTCTGGGAAAATTTGCAAAGTTTTCTGCTAAGTGACCATCCTGATCCAAGAAAGAAAGTCTGGTAGTATTGCTGTCCTTCCTGAAAAGCTGTCTGAGCCCTGTAGGCTGCTTAAGAGGTGAGGTGGTCAATAAGCCATTCATTTACTTAGTTTGTCTGGTCTCCCTGTGACCCTTTACAAACATTAAATTATTTTCAAAACAAACTGAAGAGTAGTTCTTCAGATGTGATGTTGGACAGAATGTGAGAATATATTAATGAAGAAAAAAGTGCTGATTAAAAAGTATTATTTTAATTATTTATTTTAATTATTATGTTAATTATTTGTTATTATCATTCTAGATCAATATCATTCCTTTCATCATCTCTGACAGGTTACCCAACACTTTCCAAAATTTATCTAATTTTTAAAAAAATATTTGGTTACCCAAATACTTTTAAAATATGAAAATACCTTCTTCCTTCTGCATTACCATCCCACAAGATGTCAAAAGATAATGTATTTCCTTGACCAAATGTAATAGAAATTATTCCACAGAACTGGCATGATAAAGGCTACAGAGCTATTACTTAGATGTTAGCATGCTACAGTTTTCTCCCTGGAACAGTGAAAGACAAGAGATAATTATATCTCAAAAAAACCCACACCACTTTGTGCAAAACACAAAACCTTTTGCTCAGAAATGATGCTGTGATATTGAAGGCTATTGCTAGTACAGTGTAATAGACAATAGCATCAGTGCTCTGCAATTATATACCAATTTTCATTGCCAATGTATCACTCTATTTAGTTCACAGTGTGTCCTCTCACCATGAGAAGGGAGGGGGGTAAAGGGGAGTGAATCTGTCACAAAAATGGGCAGTCTAGATTCTCAAGGTATTTTGGCATTAACAGTGAAGACTGGAAATTCTTCTGAGGATGTGTTCTGTCCTGATGGTAAACTATTATTATATTCAGTTTGGATAACAGAATAACACATTTAAAGACTAAACTATAACTCACAAATAGCTTTCTAGTTGCCTGCTCAAAACTGAAACCAACTGTTAGGCTATTAAAGGAATCTTATTTTGAAAAGCAAAATAAATTATAAAGGTAATAGTATTTTGCTAATATGTTTAGGTATTTTTGCAAGGCTACTTAGTCCCACACAACATAAAAGAAAGCCAATACAAAATCTAAGTATATTAAAACCATGCTGGCTGTTATAATACATGAGAAAATGCAATTGTGAACCAATACTTCATGTATGTACTCACAGTGATATTGCTCAGGAATTGTTTTTGGGCCTTATGCTCTCTGATATTTTTAGCAATAACATAGAACAAAACACTAACTCATTGCCAACTAAGTTTGATGTGAAACAAGGATTAGGGGAGTGCTAAATGGATAAGTGATTCTAAGCGATCTAAGATCATTTAACAAATAAGGCAAGAAAAATGTTTTATTGCAATGAGGGTAATACCCTACCCTCATGGGGAAAGAAATAGTGTAGCTGTACTCACAAGTTAGGTGATTCCATATGGTTGGAAGTAGTTGGGAAAACATATTCTATGGCCCAAATTAGGAAGGAAAACCTTCCCAACTGTAATGCTTTTACAGAATAAAAATCCCGAGATATCCTTCCTTTGAAAGAGAGGTAAATGTTCCGGGTGAAGCATCTGAGTTGCATTAGCATCAACAGTGACAGCCTATTCATAGGAAGAATGGGCTAAAAACATGAAGCTATGGCTTCATTGCCTATGTCCTGCCACCAAATGGGTAGGGCATATAACAGCAAAGGATCATGCTGTATCCAGGATTCCTGACCATCATGTGGCATTGAGTCTTCAGAAGGTCTTGACATGCACCATATGCAAGGCACAGTACTCCTCAATAGCACTGGGCAAAATCCTCCTGCGACCTTTCCTTTCGTCTAGAAAAAAGGCGAGTTTTCTCAAAATCTACGTATTCTGCAAGAATATGTCAATTTCAATAAATTCTTATGGCAGTAAAACACTTGAGGGGAAGAAAGAACTCTGGTAAGGTCAAAACAGAGGCTTTAGTGGTTTTGTATTTCAGATTTAACCAGAATGGAATTATTCTGATTTGGATATCCATGCTACAATTTATACCATATTTTAAACTCCTTTTCAGAAAATAATGCTGCTGTTGTTTTTAAAAGCATGAGGTGATTTTTAATGAGTGGTTTTTTTCAGGGACCAAATGGAATAAAAACCACAACAAAACATTGAGAAGGTGAAATTACTCCTAGGGTGAAAATTGAGCTTTGAGCATTTTTATCATCTGCTTCCCTAGCCCATCTGAGGGTTGTCACTCAAATGATTTTTAGGGAATATTTCACTATTTATTTCTAGCCAATTCCTCTGCTGACTACACACATCATGTAGGGCTGACACTCTCTTGTAACATTCTTACTCAACTGAAATTAAAAGTTTATTGCTGTCTCACCAATAATGTTATCTATAGAAATACATCTTATTTTTAACAACTTGATTTGTTTAGGGCCCATCTCAGCAGTGGCGAAGCCCTTCTTCCCCATAGTTTTTGTTTTTTTTTTAACTGAGAGCTTGTATTTAAAAAAATAGATCAAAAACCCAATTTCCATTGAAGAGAATGGCAGAAGAGTAAGAGTTCTATCTTACTGAAAGTAGCCTAAATCTTTGTTAGGCAAACAGCATCCAATTCCACCACTATTCCAGACCAGATACATATTTTTCACTGCTCTTGGCTGAGATCTGGAGTAGACAGGGCTGGTTTTCCTGGGTTGTTTTTTGCTTCAGGCAAGTTGCTGTATAAAATTGTTTACCTCTTCTCAAGACTGAGAATATGCCTTCCACACTTCTTTTCATATTTACTTTGGGCAATTCAATCTCTTTGCTCTTTCAGTTCTTGACCTTATCTGTGAAAGTGCCTACAAAGATGCCAGCCTGGCAGAGTTTTGGGCATATGTCTAACAGAAACTGTAATAAAGTCAACAATTTCTTTTATATAGTTCATCAGTCATTCTTATAGTAGCAATGGTCTCAGTCAGAATCCTGACAAACTAGGTAACTTCAGCTGAAGAGAGATTTGTTCCAGATTTATCATTCAGTTTTGATTTGCTTATACCTTACACGGTTCACTTTAACATCAAGCAAATCCAAAGTTTGTGAAACTATTACCAAGGTACACATATCCTGGTTCTTCCACAAATACTATATGAAACTCCTACATACATCTTCCCAAAACATCTGTGAAAAACAGCAGGTGTTTTAGTTTTGGGATTGTCTCAAAATGCATTTCAATGTAGCTTTATGTGTTACAAAGTTGATTTGCTTTGATTTAGGACAAAGGAGTCTGTGATTATTTTTCCATCTAACACTCTCTTGCCACCTATAAATAAATCAGGATAGTTTTTATATTAGTTTAAAAGAAGACATCAGTTGTGTGATATTCACCCTGTAGCAGAACCAACACTTGTTGCATTCCTAACAGTCTGGCATACCAAGTACTGCCCATAGGTTGCCACTACCTTCAGCTGCCAGGTCCACCCAGTCTAAGGCAGCCCACTCAGGCAGACTTCGGATCCTCACTGCTCTTGCTGCAGGCAACACTGGCAGCCCTCTTGGGAAGGCAGTGGGATACAGGTGGCTACTAAAAGAAACATCATGTTTCTGGCTCATCCCCACTGTACAAAGATAGCTACTTGGTCCCACGCTAAAGGACACTGAGAACCCAAATGGTGTATTCTCATATTTGTGTCTAAGTCAGTAACTCTGTACTTGAGCACAGACCTAAATTTGAGCTCAATATAAGGTGTATATGCTGGATGACAAGACTAAGGTCTTCTTCCACACAGACACAGAGGTCAGTCATCTATATGGCCTGGTCCTCTTTCAGTTGCTGTGTATTCTCCTTTGCTGGAGGGAGATGACCCTCCACAGTGCCTATAATCAATAGAGTTTCCATTAGAATCCACCAGGCTTTATACACAACTCTGCAGATTGCAAAACAGTAATTTAATCTTTAAAATCTCCAATCCACATCTCAGAGTTGGGACAGATCTTCCATTAAGAAATTGAATACATAGCTGCTTCATTTTAGTTCAAATTATGTAAAAATTCCTTTAACAGATCTATGTAACTTAAACCAAGCTCTTGTTTCTCTACAGCACTACAACTAGATGCCAAGACATCCAGTGTAATGGAGGCATGAATTAAAACCCACTCAAATAACTTGGGTCGTACTCTGGTTACAAAGCTAATATTCCTTCTTATCCATCATTAAATTAACTCTCTTACTGAAATCAGACAGAGGCTTTTGACTCTCAAGTTTCTCTCTTAGGCGCTTAAATTTAAAAAAAACTGTTAGGGATATGAGCACAGATTGCAAGCATGTGAAAAATTTCAGCAAGAATAGAGCCAATAGCATTTGACTTAATGACATGGTCTCATTATTCAGTTTCATTGCTTCTAATTTTAGTGACTAACGTTAAATGCATTTAGTCAGACAGGTTCTATTCAAGAAAGTATTTTACAAGAAGATAGAAAAAAGTAGATTTGAGGTACACTCTTCATTACAAATCTTGTCAAATCTACAGTAAGTGTAAGAATATGGTGAAAGTATAGTAGTGTTTTAATAACTGAAAGCAAAACCAAATGCTGCATCAGCACGTTAACATTATCTGAAAACAGAATTTATTATTACACTCTAATCCTGAAGAGATTTCCAGTGAACTGATTATTGATGGTAGCTGTAGTAATGTACTTAGTGTATTTAACAAGAGGAAAAATTGTATTATTAATATGCCAGAAACAGCTCAAATTAGCAGCTCTATGCCAATTTTTGACAGCTGGGGATCTGACCCATTAAAATATATAAGAGTTTCTTAGAAATTAAGGCCAGAGGAGACAATTAGATAATCTACCGTGACCTCTTATTTTCTGCTGGTGCTGCATTTCATCCAGTTATCTTTGCATCAAGCCTAATGATTTGTATGCTAACTAAAGCATAACTTACATTTCAGTAAAGCATATTGTTCTGTATGTCACTCAGTCTCAAACCTAATAATACTGAGAGATGGATACTCTACCAATTCATTCAACAGCTTGTTCCAGTGTTTCATTACCTTTTCAGGTAAAAAGAATAATTTAATTTTCAAATTCAAACGTGCCTGTTTTCAACATCCAGTCACTGGTTCTTATTATGGCTTTATAAATTTAGTAACTGAAATATTCTATCTATGAAGATACTTATACAAAAATTGTAAAAGAATAATAATTCCATCTTCTTTTTGATACATTACAATATCAAACTCTTTAAGTCTCAAGGATATCCAACTTTTTAATCCCTTTCATGAAACTTTTTTGAATCTTCTTCGTTTTTATAAAGTTACCTTAAAATTGAGGATACTAGAACTTCATACATTCTTCCAGTATCACTATCAGAAAAATAGTGTAGTTAGATAAAATTAAAATCATCTTCATACACTTTCCCATTTAAACCTCTTTCTATCACTTAAAAGTCCACATTCTCTCTTCTACCTCAGCATCACATTGGGAACTTAGATTACATTCTTCATCAGAGTCACTAGTTTCCAAGATACCTTCATCTGGTATCCTTAATATCTTGTTTCTAAATGTAGTCTAGATGTATCTGATAGCAGGAATGTATGTATCTGACCCAGGAAACTACAAGCCAGTCAGCCTCACCTCCGTCACCTCAAGTTAGAGACCAATTAAGTAAACTGGACATCCACAAGTCCGTGGGTCCTGTTGGGATGCACCCGCGAGTGCTGAGGGAGCTGGCAGAAGTCATTGCTGGACCACTCTCCATCATCTTTGAATGGTCCTGGAGAACAGGCGAGGTGCCTGATATAAAAACCACTGTTCTCTCATTTGTTTTTGATCTAACGCTTATTATGCTCATTGAACTTAAGGGCAAAGATCACTTTGACTTCAAACATGTTATTTATTTAATTTAATTTCAGATACCTAAAAAACTTCTTCGCTGGAAGTGTTGTCAGACATTGGAATAGGCTGCCTAGGAAGGTGATTGAGTCACCATCCTTGGAGGTATTTAAAAGACGTGTGGATGAGGTGCTTAAGGACATGGTTTAGTGGTGGACTTAGTAGGGTTAGGTTAACGGTTGGACTTGATGATCTTAAAGGTCTTTTCCAACCTAAACAATTGATTTTATGATTCTATAATCGGACAGAGGGATAGAATCATTTCTCTCTCATTCATAATGCCTTTTAGTAGCAATGCCTTGGTGGATTCTATCCTCCCCAACTGAACACGTGTATTGCCTTTGTCAAAGTTAGCTGGAGTGCTCCAAAGTAGAGGTGGGGAATGGACATAAAGAAATAAATGATGTGATTGATCAGGTGTCCCATGCTCAGCCTCTCTCCCTAATTGTCTGTTGTTTAGCAATGTATACATAACCTCTTGCTAGGATTCAGTTCATGACACCTAGATTTAAGTGTCTTCCCTAAGTGTTTGAATCCTCAGGATCATCAAGAGATATCAAGGGGCTGATTAAGTTACCTGAACATAGGTGTCCAGTGCCGTCTGATATACTCTAGGACATCCAAGAGACCTGTATAGTGCTAGGCAGGTATGGCACAGGATTTGCAGGATATATTTACTTACAGGAGAGGCAGCTGAAGGCTTGCCAGGGTATTATACTGTGTGTGAGTTGACACCGGCTAACTATGTCCAGGCAGCTGAATCCCCCTACCTATCTCATGCAGTCAGAGAGATGCATCTCACCCTAAAGCAGGCCTCTAGTGGGTAGTCAGTGAGCATTTTTCCAAGCTCCACTGACAAAAGGATTGATTCTTTTCTTTAAACATAGGTATTTAGTCCTATTTGAGATGTTCTTGGTATTCCACCTGGTCTCCAAATGCTCCCTGAAAGGATGTGACTCTCCCTGTGTCACAGCTGCCACCTCCTAATGTATGCTTCACATAACCCAAAGCTTCAGATAACCCATGATCAAAATGATGCTAGGTGCCTTTGGTTAGGCATCAGTGTACCAGCTTTAGTGTTTTCATCTAAGCTGATCATCTGGACTCTGAGTAGAAAGAAACAATGTTAAAATTCACCTGAACTGTTTCAGATATCTGTATTAAGATGAGCTAGATTGTACCTTTTAGTTCTTTATTTCTTTTTATTAATTTCAAAGAAAGTTTAGATGACTAGCTCACGTAGAGAACTGCAGACATCTAAAATTAGACAAGATGATCTGTTTAGTGGGAGTCTGTGTGCTCTCTCCATAGGCAGTGACTAGGCAATTCTCTCTTAAAGAAAGGTCTAAAACATTAGGAGTCAGTGATTCTGCAGAGGTGCCTCTCTTTCTGCATGTGTAAAAGAATATACTAGTGTCGTGGTTTAGTCCCAGCCGGCAACTAAGCACCACACAGCCGCTCGCTCACTCCCCCCAGGTGGGGTGGGGGAGAGAATCAGAAGAGTAAAAGTGAGAAAACTCATGGGTTGAGATAAAGACAGTTTAATAGGTAGAGCAAAAGCTGCGCAGGCAAGCAAAGCAAAACAAGGAATTCATTCACCACTTCCCATCGGCAGGCAGGTGTTCAGCCATCTCCAGGAAAGCAGGGCTCCATCACGCGTAACGGTTACTTGGGAAGACAAACGCCATTACTCCAAATGTCCCCCCCTTCCTTCTTCTTCCCCCAGCTTTATATGCTGAGCATGACGTCATATGGTATGGAATATCCCTTTGGTCAGTTGGGGTCAGCTGTCCCGGCTGTGTCCCCTCCCAACTTCTTGTGCACCCCCAGCCTACTCGCTGGTGGTGAGAAGCAGAAGAGGCCTTGACTCTGTGTAAGCACTGCTCAGCATAACTAAAACATCCCTGCTTTATCAACACTGTTTCCAGCACAAATCCAAAACACAGCCCCGTACTAGCTGCTATGAAGAAAGTTAACTCTACCCCAGCCAAAACCAGCACATTCTCCACCCCTTATTCCATACCATTTACGTCATGCTCAGGTCTCACACTATTCAATACATTCTCATTAACCATCACCCCCCTTCCCATCCTTTGATAGAATACACATATACCATTCCCTTTGTCTATGGACCACCCCTGTAAAATGTCCATAAATATCCGCAAATGTCCACAAAATGTCCATTGAGTTCATTTGGTCCATCACTTTGGGCTCCATCTGTTATGGTGGTCACTCAGGACAGGTGTTGTATTGCATGGAGTTTTTGGGGACCACAGCCAGCTCAGGTGGGGTCACTGCTGCACTTGCACTGCTTCTTGTAAGGCTTGTCCTCCAGTCGTTCAGGTGGTTCCTGCTACAGTAATTCCTGTAACATGCAACTCAAATTATGGGTTACAACAATTTAAAGGTATTTCTATTACAATCTCTACCCCAGTCCCTTTGGACCAGACCACAGGGTTTAGCACTGCAATGAACTCCTCCCCTTGCTCCTAGCCTGGCTCGCAACAAGGGGTTCTTGCTATAATAATTCCCATAACATGCAACTCAAAGCCCGGGTTACAACAATTTAAAGGTGTTTCCATTACAACCTCCACCCCTGGTCCCTTTGGACCAGACCATAGGGTTTAATATCGCAATGAACTCCTCCCCTTGCCCCTGCTCTGGCTTGGACTTATCCACAGACTGCAGTTCCTTAGGATTGTACCTGCTCCAAGTGGAGCCTTATCTGTGTGCCACAGTCTCTTCAGGGGTATACCTGCTGCGGCAGAGAGTTATCCACAGCCACAGTCGCTTCGAGGTGCACCTGTTCCAGCGTAGCCTTATCCATGGGTCACAATGCCTTCAGAGGTATACCTGCTCCAGCGTGGCCTTACCCACAGCCACAGTCCCTTCAAAAGTAAACCTGCTCCAACATGGCCTTTCCCATGGCTGCAGTCTCTCCAGGGGTGTACCTGCTCTCTTGTGGGCTTATCCATGGCCTCACACTTTGAGGTGCTCCAGCATGACCTCATGCACAGCCGCTGATGCTTCCAGGTGTACCTGCTGCAGCATGGACGTATCCACAGCCACAGATGCTTCGAGGTGTACCTTCTCCTGCATGGGCTTACCCTTGGACCACAATCCCTTCAGAGTTACACCTGCTGTGGCACAGACATAACCACGGCCACAGACGCTTCGAGATGTACCTGCTCTGATGTGGGTTTATCCATGGCCACAGACGCTTTGGGGTGTCCTGCTCCCACATGGACTCATCCACAGGTCACAGTCCCTTTGACTCGAGTTCACACTGGAGTTCCAGCCTGTCCAGTACAGCAGCACAGAAACAGCAGCGATGCCCTGGCCATCTGCCAGCCTAGGCGCATGGCCATTGCTGTTATCAAAATGTTCCCAGGCATAGCAGAGTAAGATGATAAGCAGTATGGCAGTACAGCAAGCAGCAAAAGCAAAAAGCAGCCACTAACGAGCACTAGACTCTAATAGACAGTAAGGCAAGCAAACCCCATGGCAAGCACAGGAGCCTGCCGATTAATAGCTAAACAGCAATAACAGCTATAAATTTGATCTAGCACATTCCAATCAAACCTGTCGTTATCTTGAACCCTTCGAGCCCCACGTTGGGCGCCAAAAAGGACTGTCGTGGTTTAGTCCCAGCCGGCAACTAAGCACCACACAGCCGCTCGCTCACTCCCCCCAGGTGGGGTGGGGGAGAGAATCAGAAGAGTAAAAGTGAGAAAACTCATGGGTTGAGATAAAGACAGTTTAATAGGTAGAGCAAAAGCTGCGCAGGCAAGCAAAGCAAAACAAGGAATTCATTCACCACTTCCCATCGGCAGGCAGGTGTTCAGCCATCTCCAGGAAAGCAGGGCTCCATCACGCGTAACGGTTACTTGGGAAGACAAACGCCATTACTCCAAATGTCCCCCCCTTCCTTCTTCTTCCCCCAGCTTTATATGCTGAGCATGACGTCATATGGTATGGAATATCCCTTTGGTCAGTTGGGGTCAGCTGTCCCGGCTGTGTCCCCTCCCAACTTCTTGTGCACCCCCAGCCTACTCGCTGGTGGTGAGAAGCAGAAGAGGCCTTGACTCTGTGTAAGCACTGCTCAGCATAACTAAAACATCCCTGCTTTATCAACACTGTTTCCAGCACAAATCCAAAACACAGCCCCGTACTAGCTGCTATGAAGAAAGTTAACTCTACCCCAGCCAAAACCAGCACAACTAGATACACAGCAAAATTAGATTGGATGAATCCCACCCTTTTGGTTAAGGATCTGAGAGAGATAAAATTCATCATGGAGGGGTTTTTTGACTTGTTAAGGACTGACTTAGTGAAACACCACTTTAGTAAGAGAAACTCAAATACAGCCATGTATGGTTAGTGTAGCATCTCAAGGTCCATGCTTTATTTTTAACTATTAGTTTAATATAATAACACTAACACTCCATTTCTTTTTGCAGATTGTAAATAATTGAATAGATTTTCCAAAGGAATCTTGAAAGCATTATAGTGTCACATTATAAACAGTCATCCTACTATACTTACATATTACAATGCAGAGCACAGAGACAGAGATAACTTTTTATAGCATGATACAGAGTTCTAATGATTAATCCATTATGTTGTCCATGCATGATTTCTTTTTACATCACAGCTAAAGCTATGTTCCAGGGGCTTCAGAGGAAGCCATTAAAAGGTTGTTTGTATGCATTACAAAATTTATACAGACTGACACTATTTGTTATATAATACTGTAATGTCGTAAGAAGTAAACGAATATAAACAGTCATATTATAGTTCCTAGTTTTGGGAAGAATTGGGGAAATGCAATCCAGTTTTTATTTCTATAAAAATAAATAAAGGAAGAAAATAAGACGAGACCTGCAAACTCGTATCTAGAAATTAGTAACTGAATGAGTATCTGGAATTGTATATTTGAAGGAGTAAAATCAATCTTGATAATCATAATGGAATTTCTGAAAATGGAGACCTAGGGAGCCTTGCCAACTATATCCCATGGCTAACTGCAAATAATGACTGGCTCACGAGAAAGGCTGTAATCCTTGTCTCATCCTCCAGTAGCTGATAAGGCTTTTCTGTTTCTTTTATAGAAGTTTTGTTTGCATAAATGCTTTCCTTTCCAGATGTGAAAATTTGAATTGCACTCTTAAACCATTCAACACTCTGGTAAAGTAATCAGAAGCCAAGCTTTTATGTCTATGCCCTTGCTTTCACCAGGGCAAAATGAGCATTCAATGCTACCATTCTTTATCTGATAACATTTTAAATTCACTTTGCAGAGGACAAATGCCAGTCATTTGAGCCCCAGGACTCTTGCAGAGAGATTTGGAGAAATAGACTAAAACATCAGAAGCAGGTCCGTGAGAAAGGTGTAAAATTACTCATGATAATGGAACTGCAAATAATATCTCCCATTCTAAAGAATCCCAAATATGTTAAGGTCCTTTAAATTTAATCAGGAAGTTTTTCTCTTGTATTTTAGGACTTCTTTATCAGATGGAATACAAATATTTTTTCAATGTTGTGAACAAATAATTGCAAAAATTCTGAGTCAAAGTGTGTTAAGAAACTGATGACAGATTCATAAATTCAGTTATAGTTATCAAGATTGATTTTAAAACATCTGATTTCAGATATTCATTCAGTTATTAATTTCTTCATCTGTTCCAGGACTGTTGGATATCAGCTAAAATTGTTATAGATTAACTGGTGACAGAAACATGTTGTCTAAATTATTGCCCTTGGGATGATGCCTTCACAACCAGCTAACACATACTTAATTTGCTGCCTAGTAGTATAACCTTCAGAAAGTCCAGTGTGATATGGACAAAAAATTGCTTTTCAATAGCTGTGTAATGAAGTTTTTAGAAATTGAAAGTCAAGGTAAACTTTTGTGTTGCCATATTTTGATCTTTCACCTAGGAGTGAACTAACCAAACAGCACCACCTTAATTTTTCAGTATTCTTATAACAGAACAATGAAACTCTATCAGTCACTCTCACCTGTGCAGATTTGGCAGAGTAATTTTATCCATTTTAAATTAGGATGTGCATTTAACACAGCTTAATGTACCTAAACTTGGGGTTAAATTTTACTAAATCAATGACTCATTAACACTTGCATTATATATGGCTGTTAATATCTCTCTGTGCCTGAATTCTCTACTTTATTTAACATGCATACACCATCGCCGATCTAATTAATGTCCATACTTAATGATTTTTAAGGCTTAAAGACCCGTACAACTTTGGGTCACGTCACATACTGTAAAAGTATATACACAAATGACACACCAATGAAAGCAATAACTTTTTTGCCTGTAGAGCCTTACTTTTTTTTCATCTGAAATCAAACCTGGGATCTTGAATTGGGACATCTTACAGATTTACATTATCTCAACAATGTATATATGCATTCACTGGGGATATGCTCAATGGCAACAGATTGTCAGCCAGCAGTAGTGGCATGCAGATAGATGAAGGCCTGACTATTTTCTAAGCACTCAGGGTGTGTTCCTCTTTTACAGCTCAGGCCTTAGGTGATGGGCAGCAGAACATCTTATGGGTCACTGACCACTGCCAGAAATGTCTCCTATTCAAACCCATAGGAAGCAGAGGAAAGAATTTTCTTAATCTTTACACATGCAGAAGTGCAACCAAAATAGCCTTATCCCCCTACTTAGAGTAATAGTAGCTGAAAAATACAGTGAGTTGTTAGGTTTTGGTAATTTCAGCTGACTACTTAATTAATCAGCTGTAGTAGTTAATGTAGTTCCTGAGAGCAATGTCTAGGACTACAGATTTTGAGTTGCCTTAAAGAGACACTAGGCCATTGGCTTGCTAAATTCTATGCATTCAAAAATATTCCTTGCTTTCCTGCCAAGTAGAAAGTCTGATTTCTAAATTTCACTACAGAAATAACTATGTTAAAAGAACATTTTTCACTGTGAGAATTAGAAGCTTTGGTAATGAGAATAAATTATCAGCCATGACTGATTTTTAATATATTGGACCAGATTCCCAGCTGGCAAAACTGACAACACCCCTATGGCCTTCAGTAAGGTTCTGCCATCTGCAGATATAATCACTCATACAGCTCTCCATAACAGAGGTATGCTAATCACTAAGAATAGACTCCTTATTCTCTACACATTTCATATATGCATTCTATACGTCTATTGGAGCGGATCTTTTTATATTTTTTTAACAATGTGTGAGGTTGCAATGTCATTGCATTGCAATTGCAACCTGGGTGGCAACTTTCACATCTTATTTTCTTAACTGATGGGATTCAGCTCAACACTGGACATCCTCACTGAAGGATTTCTTGACACAGAAAGTCTTAGCTGTTCTTAAAGACCAAGGAGTCTTTAGGTACTCTCTCTTCTGCTATTGCAGAACCAATTCCAGTCACCAGCAACTCCTATATCACTTTCAGGGAGAGAAACAAAAAAAATTACAAAGGAAAATGTATAATAACTTCAAGCACTAATTGCTTTGTAATTCTATTACTATAATTTGTGAAAAATGATAGCAGAAATAATGGAAATGGCAATAATTATTTACACAGTGGAAGACAGGTTTGTTTGGGAAACAGCATTTTTTATTATAATTTTAAAAATCATGTGTTTCGTCTTTTAAACAATGTAGCAGAAATGAGCTGTACTGTTTCAAGAAAAGATTGTACTGTGAGAAGCTCCACACAAAAAAGAAGAAGGGAAGGAAAGAAATGGAACAGAACCGTCAGCTGCTGGAGAAATACTTCACTGTTCTTCTTGGACAACTTGGAAACCAAACTGAGGCTGTTTCCTCAGTTCTTTATCAAATAATCTCTGAATTTAAAAAGGCATCAACTTCCAAGTCCAGTAGGTGATGAAGAGACATTCCCTTCTACATTTGGGCTTCTGGGAGCTATTACTTTTGCTTGCAAGCATGACAAAGAACAGCCCCATTTTTCCATATAGAAAATTGTAACCCATAAGCTTATTTGGCAAGAAGATGCAAGAAAATTACCTTGGCTTGAAGATATGAAAGATGCATGCACCAGTGCTCAATGCTTTGTCTTTGGTAGGCATTAGCCATTGCTAAGAAAGTAACATAATTTTGATCTATATATCACGTATTAGTAATTTAATTTATTGAAGCATGTAAAACAGCTGAAGTAAAAGGGGTTTGGTTTTTGTTTTTTATTGTTGTGCCAAATTGTTCCATTACAAATTATCATGCTATACCGTGGTCCTTTTAGATTCAGAAAAGAAACTCTTCTAAAGGAGATGACTGTCGATGCATTAGGTTGTCTAATTAGGCTAGGCAACACTATGTAAGGTAGATAAATCTTCCTTTCCTTTCCTTTCCTTTCCTTTCCTTTCCTTTCCTTTCCTTTCCTTTCCTTTCCTTTCCTTTCCTTTCCTTTCCTTTCCTTTCCTTTCCTTTCCTTTCCTTTCCTTTCCTTTCCTTTCCTTTCCTTTCCTTTCCTTTCCTTTCCTTTCCTTTCCTTTCCTTTCCTTTCCTTTCCTTTCCTTTCCTTTCCTTCCCTTCCCTTCCCTTCCCTTCCCTTCCCTTCCCTTCCCTTCCCTTCCCTTCCCTTCCCTTCCCTTCCCTTCCCTTCCCTTCCCTTCCCTTCCCTTCCCTTCCCTTCCCTTCCCTTCCCTTCCCTTCCCTTCCCTTCCCTTCCCTTCCCTTCCCTTCCCTTCCCTTCCCTTCCCTTCCCTTCCCTTCCCTTCCCTTCCCTCTTTTCTTTTCTTTTCCTTTCTTTTCTTTTCTTTTCTTTTCTTTTCTTTTCTTTTCTTTTCTTTTCTTTTCTTTTCTTTTCTTTTCTTTTCTTTTCTTTTCTTTTCTTTTCTTTTCTTTTCTTTTCTTTTCTTTTCTTTTCTCTTCTTTTCTTTTCTTTTCTCTTCTTTTCTCTTCTTTTCTTTCCTCTTCTCTTCTCTTCTCTTCTCTTCTCTTCTCTTCTCTTCTCTTCTCTTCTCTTCTCTTCGAAACTTTTTTCAGAAAGTTAAAATCTGTCCCATGTCACCTGCAAAGACGTAAGCACTTTTGAACAGTATTTAGAATTCAACAATATGTAAATACAGGCCATTTGTTAAAGTGCTTAAAGTTGTCTTGAAAGCTGTAAAAAAATCCCTGTGTTAGTGCTTAAAAGTTCACAGAATCACAGAATCACAGAATAACTAAGGTTGGAAAAGACCTGTAAGATCATCAAGTCCAACCAAAAAAAAAAAAAAAAAAAACCACCCAAAAAAACCCACCACAAACCACAAAAACACACCACAACCCACACCAAAACAACCCACCCACACACACAGCACCATGCCCATCAAGCCACATCCCACAATGCCACATCCACACGCTCCTTGAATACCTCCAGGGAGGGTGACTCCACTACCTCCCTGTGCAGCCTGTTCCAGTGCTTCACCACTCTCTCAGTAAAGAACTTTTTCCTAATATCCAGTCTGAATCTCCCCTGGCACAACTTGAGGCCATTTCCTCTAGTCCTGTCACTAGTCACTTGGGAGAAGAGACCAACACCCACCTCTCTGCAACCTCCTTTCAGGTAATTGTAGAGAGCGATAAGGTCTCCCCGCAGCCTCCTCTTCTCCAGACTGAACAACCCCAGTTCCCTCAGCCACTCCTCATAAGACTTGTGTTCCAGACCCCTCACCAGCTTCGTCGCCCTTCTCTGGAGGCGCTCCAGCACCTCAATGTCCTTCTTGTAGTGAAGGGCCCAAAACTGAACACAGGATTCGAGGTGCGGCCTCACCAGAGCCAAGTACAGAGGCATGATCACCTCCCTGCTCCTGCTGGCCACACCATTTCTGATACAGGCCACGATGCCGTTGGCCTTCTTGGCCACCTGGGCACACTGCTGGCTCATATTCAGCCGGCTGTCGATCAACACCCCCAGGTCCTTTTCTGCAGGGGAGCTTTCCAGCCACTCGTCCCCAAGCCTGTAGCGTTGCCTGGGGTTGTTGTGGCCAAAGCGTAGAACCCGGCACTTGGCCTTGTTGAACTTCATCCAGTTGGCCTGGGCCCATCGATCCAGCCTGTCCAGATCCCTCTGCAGAGCCTTCCGACCCTCAAGCAGATCAACACTCCCACCCAACTTGGTGTCGTCTGCAAACTTGTTGAGGGTACACTCGATCCCCTCATCCAGATCATCAATAAAGATATTAAACAAGAACGGCCCCAAAACTGAGCCCTGGGGGACTCCGCTTGTGACCGGCCACCAACTGGATTTCACCCCATTCACCACAACTCTCTGGGCTCGGCCATCCAGCCAGTTTTTAACCCAGCGAAGAGTGTACCTGTCTAAGCCACGAGTTGCCAGCTTCTCCAGGAGAATACTGTGGGAGACAGTGTCAAAGGCTTTGCTGAAGTCCACGTAGACAATATCCACAGCCTTTCCCTCATCCACTGGGCGGGTCACCTGGTCATAGAAGGAGATCAGGTTGGTCAAGCAGGACCTGCCTCTCATGAACCCGTGCTGGCTGGGCCTGATCCCTTGGTTATCCTGCACGTGCCCTGTGAGCGTCCTCAAGATGAACCTCTCCGTAATCTTCCCCGACACCGAGGTCAGGCTGACAGGCCTGTAGTTCCCCGGATCCTCCTTCCGGACCTTCTTGTAGATGGGCGTCATGTTGGCAATCCACCAGTTGTCCGGGACCTCCCCTGTTAACCAGGACAAGTTGTCTGGTTTTCCAGGGAATTAGTATTTTTGAACACCAGAGCCCTTCTCTGGGCATGACAATATTGATTTAGGGTTAGCTCCATATTTTTAAAAGTCATGATGGTGGCAATGCTTTGATGATTAGTAGAAGGAAAAATAAAGGAACAACTCAGAAAGCAAATGATTCAAGAAATGGAAAGCTATGTTAAAAACCTATATGCATAAGTGATTATTTTACAGGATTTCCGCTTTTGGTGCATAAGTAAAGATAGGTGGTGCACTTTAACTTAAAAATCAATCACAAGATGTAGAATAATACTTTAAAAAGTCATTGATGAATAGCGTGTCACACAAGCTGTTCAGAGCACTGAAGCTTATAACATTTTGGTGCAACTAGCTGCTGTCCCTGAGACTGCTTTCCTGAGCCTTAATGCTACTGGTTTTCCTGAACTGATGAAATGGTCAAAAAACTGAGTGATAGCCCTTTGCTTTTCTCTACATTTATTTTTGTTTCAACCAGAGACACAACTGTGTTTTGCAGTAAGTTGGAAGAATAGCATTTGTCACAGCAGTTAATTTTACTGAGGCTTTCAATTATCGTACAGTCTGCAGGTTGACCAGCAACTATTGCTGATGAGAAAAAGATCTTCAGTCCAGTTAAAACTTATTTAGCTTCTTTAAGCAGACATAAGAAAGACTTTTGGTCAGGTCAGCATCTCCTGTAACAGCTACGAGCTCGCTCATTTTGTGCAGACATGGAGGACTCCAAGCACCTGCACGTCAGGGTGTCATGAGGGCAAGACGGGGGTCTCCTCATGGGGCGCATGGGGAGGTGCAGGCCTGGCACCCCATCCTGTCCCAAACCCCAGCCAGGGAGCAGGGCAGCCAGGGGGCAGCCAGGGGGCAGTGGGGGTCACCCCCATCCTCCATTGCCAAGTGTGTCTGTGGCAAGGGGCTGATGGCTCTGGGCTGGGCTGAAACGGGGTCCTGGGCCCCAGGGGTGAGGCGAGGCCCTGGGGGCGCTGATCATGACCTGTACAGCCTGGTAGTGCATCAGGACACTGAGAACAACTCTTATTTAATTATATTCATAGCAAAACTGGACTCCTTTGCAGAAAAAGATGCTGCTTAAATGAATCAGTTCCATTTATTTAAATCCAAACCAGACATTTTCATTTAAGCATCACTTTTACTCCCTCTCAGATAAATATCTACCCATCTCTTAAAGCATTAGTGACCCATTCCCCAAAGCATGTGGCAACAGGTCTGTTCCAGTCACACCTCCATATGGCGAAACAGAAAAAACATCCTCCACTCAGAAATGCCAGACAAGCTTGAGAACACAAGTCCCATCTTTAAATTATACATAGAGTGATCACTGAAGTCTCACCAATAAAATTTAATTGAGGATTTGCAAATGATGCAAGAAAAAAGATGGAAAAATCTGGATTCCAAAGTAGTGAAAAATAAGTAGCATTCACCATCTGTGGTCCTTGACAACAAGCAGACTGTCAACAGAACCATACAGTAAAAACATAACTGCTTTTACAAGCTTAAACTATCTGTAAAAACAGAGTGCTTTAAATGCTAAACTGAAATGGCTCAAAAAAAAAAGCACAAAACAAACTGCATTACCGTGCTGGTGTATTAACGTAATATTAAATAACCAGCACAAATCCAACAAAGCAGAGCTATTCAGACTTAGCAAAAATCAATATCCAAGACAACTGGTGGGCTTATCTTAAGTGACCATCTCTTGTGAACTAGCAAATAGTCACAAATCTTCAAAATGTTTCTCACTTCACTCAAATATTTATTGTGGAAATCCTTAAACCCCACATGCTAAGTTTTGGAACTAAGATTTGATATTTTTGTCTTCTTCTCAATTCCAAACATCATCAGCTTTTAAATGTGTATGTAACCAGGCAATTGCAAAGATACAGCGTTTGTTAATGGTAAGTGGTAAAATAAACAAAAAACCCTCCATGACACAAACGTGTAAAAGAAACTAAAGCTCAGGAGAGAGTCCCTTCTGGAGAGGCCGTTGAGATCACTACTGCACATTTAAGCAACCTGAAGGGCTCGCCAGTTTATTGTCATTTTCTGCTGGAAGAACCACAGGACAGAGCCTGCCTTGCTGCAGTTTTCTGTTCATGGCTACTCCTCTGGTGAAAGCCCTAACGCAAAAAAGTCCCAGCGTCATGATTTAGTCCCAACCGGCAACTAATCACCACACAGCTACTCACTCACTCCTCTTCCTCAGCTGGACAGGAGACAGAATATGACGAAAGGCTCATAGGTCAAGACAAGGACATAGGGAGATCACTCACCAATTACCATCATGGGCAAAACAGACTTGACTTGGGGAAATTAGTTTAATTTATCACCAATCAAAATCAGAGTAGGGTAATGAGAAATAAAACTGAATCTTAAAAACACCTTTCCCCCACCCCTCCCTTCTTCCTGGGCTCAACTTCACTCCCGATTTTCTCTAGCTCTTTCCCCCGAGCAGCACAGGGGGACGGGGAATGGGGGTTGCAGTCAGTTCATCACACGTCATTTCTGCTGCTCCTTCCTCCTCACACTCTTCCCCTGCTCCAGCGTGGGGTCCCTCCCATGGGAGACATTTCTCCACGAACTTCTCCAATGTGGGTCCTTCTCATGGGCTGCAGTTCTTCATGAACTGCTCCAGCGTGGGTCCTTTCCACAGGGTGCAGTCCTTCAGGAACAGACTGCTCCAGTGTGGGTCCCCTACGGGGTCACAAGTCCTGCCAGCAAACCTGCTCCAGCGTGGGCTCCTCTCTCCACTGGTCCACAGGTCCTACCAGGAGCTTGCTCCAGCGTGGGCTTCCTACAGGGTCACAGCCTCCTTTGGGCATCCACCTGCTCCAGCGTGGGGTCCTCCATGGGCTGCAAGGAGACAGCCTGCCTCACCATGGTCTTCACCACGGGCTGCAGGGGAATCTCTGTTCCGGCACCTGCAGCACCTCCTCCCCCTCCTTCTTCACTGACCTTGGTGTCTGCAGAGTTGTTTCTCTCACATATTCTCACTCCTCTCTTCCCTGGCTGCCGTTTCCCAGTTTTTTCCCCCCCTTCTTAAATATATCACAGAGGCGCTACTACTGTTGCTGATGGGCTCGGCCTTGGCCAGCGGCGGGTCTGCCTTGGAGCTGGCTGGCATTGGCTCTATCAGACATAGGGGAAGTTTCCAGCAGCTTCTCACAGAAGCCACCCCTGTAGCCTCCCCTACTACCAAAATGTTGCCATGCAAACCCAGTACACCCAGGCTCACTGCAATGCTTTTTACACCACGTGGTTCTTTCTCTGTGCTGGCTTTGTTATAAGGGAGCTGAGTTTTACTTCTGCATTCTTTTCAAACACGTGGAATTTTACATCCAGGAATGCTTTGTTATTTTGAGGGCTGTTGTTTTGTAGGTGCTGCATGACAGTCTTTACAAAGCATGCACAAAAAAATTGAAAGGCAGAAACACTTCATTAGTCACTTCTCTCATCTTTGTGTTAGGGAAGCCAAATAAATTCCACAATAATATACACATTCCCATAAAATAAATATAAAAATACATGGGAAGTACAGAAAAGCATAGAAAAGCATATAATGAGATAAGACCAAAGCAGGTTTTCTATGAAAGCATACAGTGATAATTTCCCAGTGTAGTCTCCCAGCTTTGACCAACTTTTGCCTCTTTTTTACCTCCTACATTAGAGGTACTATCTTTGCCATGTTGTTCCTACTTCGGACTTTTTCCATAGGCTGAGAGTGCTTTTGCTTTTCTCAATTCCTTATAAAAAATTAATTAATACATAAAATAAGTAACTAAGAGGAAGAAATTTTCTGTGTGCATAAATTTAAAATATTAATCGAGCAGAACTGGTATGTTGCAGAGCTAAGATTTTATGCTGAGACAGTATATTTAATGTAAATAATCTTTTTTCTCACCTCTGGCATTTAAGAGTCTTTCTTTACTACATTAGTGATTCTGAAATTTCAGAATAATTACAGATCTCTTCCCTTCCCCCATACTGATGACTTAGTTCACTGCTTTCTTAAAAGTTTTTTGCAGTACTCTTTTGTCTAATCATCTTCTTGTAAGTCCTTCACCCCTCCTTCTCCTTCCAACAGCTTCAGCTGCTCAGTTCCTTAAGGACAGAGAAGAGAGAATGACCTGGAACTACTATCAGAAAATGCTTATACTTTGCTGCTTAAAGGAACTGAACTGCTACCATAAACCAAGGATCTTTAGCATCTCTCCCCATACACTGAACAGAACATGTGAAACCTTTTCTCATCCCCCCAGTCTCGAAGGAATTGAGACGCTGCCAAGTCCTGCAGTGCAATGTTTCCAAACTTGCTCTAAACTCTTTCAAAACTCCTCCAATAGACACATGACAAATTTCAGCAGGAGAGAAATAATCCATTCGTGTATTTGTGTATTTAGAAAACAAAGAAACTACCAGAACTTTAAATAGCTTCTTAATTCAACTCTTATTCATTTAAAATATCTGTTTCAGGGAGTTGATGTTTTGAGGTAAGTTATTTCCATTCTAATTTGTTGTTAACATCTATTTTTTTAATATTAGAGTTTTCACCTTGTAGCAGATTTTTAGAGGTTAGCATGTTCTCTTCTGGGCTGTTACAAGACCAGTAAGGTTGTGTATTAACAAGATTAAAAATCAGACATCTGTTCTTTTTGGTAAATTGCTGAGTCTGATTTTTGTACCATATAAATGGTATCTGACCATGTAAGATCCAATAAAATTTGATGCCAGTTTTACAAACTGTCCCTTCACTTTATCTACATGTAGATGATTAGATAACTTCACCAGGTCATGTACACAGGCAATTACAGTCAGATTTTATTAATCTACAACAGTTTGCAATGACATTAATGTAATTTTTGAAAGGGAGGAAAAAAAACTACAGGCAATTTGTTAAGCACTATTCCGATAAGGAATTTTAAGTTATTAAATATTCAGATTAACCAGAGGTAATATCAAGTTTTGGTTATTCTATCTTCCTCTGAATTGCCCTGTGATATGAGTAAGTCCCCTCAGTGCATTATGCCTTTGTTTTCCCACAAGTAAGATGGCAATAAAAATACAAAAAAAAACCCCAAACCCTTCAGAAGAATCTTCTGAAGCTGAATCAAAATTTCTAAGAGATTCTTGCATTAAAAAAAAGAGAGACAACAAGCTTGGCCATCCTGCTTCAAATAGAGATTCTTATTCGTCTTTCACTTTTTGGAACTTTTTTACACACGAATTATTTAACAGTGTGTGTATATCTATATATACCCAAAGTATTCTGGACATCAGTCTCTGAATATTACATCCTATATCAAACTTCATAATCTGATTCATCAGAAATATGTTTGCATTCTGAAGTTTGGCTATTTTGAAGGAGATTCCAGTTTTGAAAAAACCATTGGAACATCTATAGAAAATTTATAGCCAGGAGAAAGTAGCTATATAAAACAGACAAAATAATTCACAAAATCGTTCCATGAAAAAGCCAGAAAAAGCTCTCCCTATAGCTAAATATGAAAGCATAAGATAGATAGACAAACTTGCTGAAGTTATACCGTATTAGAATGCAAAATGCACTTAGGGTGAATCCAGAACTCTGGTGTTTGTCCTTTAGTGTTTACAGTCTTTCTTTTAGCAACATTACTGCCTTGAAGTTAGGCTTGATGGATCAAATGTGTATGGAGAACACCACAATAATACCATGTGCTGTCTTTCCTTCCCTGTATACAATAATGTTTCTAGCTGAAGCAGCAGGTAGTTCAGGAGACTGGTGAGAAGAGACACATCTGTGGAAAAGACTGTCTGAACTCCTGTTGAGACCCAAGGCCATAGTGAACAAACACTGTTGCCAGCGGTGTTTTCAACTCTTATTAAGATCTATCGGTTAAGGATGAGTATTTAGTCACAGCATGAATCCAAATGTTGAAATTCTATCAAGAATAAGGGCAGTGTTATGCAATCTCCTTTTACGTGCAGTCCTTGTTTTATCTCATCTCTGAGGGAAGAATATGGAAAGAAAAATCCTAAATGAGAACTACTTCAGTTTCTCAAGTGCTCATCCCTAGTCTTTCATGAGGAGTGATACAGCCTTCAAGGTGCAAAGCAGCATATAATATCTGTTGAAGCAGAATTCTAGATGTCATTTTTCTAGTAGTCTGCTCTGTTCCCTCTAAATTGGTTATTCATTTTCAAAGGAAAGTATTAATTCAAAAGCTGCATCCACACATTCAGTATTTTATTTTGGTTGTATATTGTACTTAAAACATCCACATCACTCTTTTTCACTCCACCTGTTTCTGTCCCTCTTTCTCATATATATAAACTCATTTTGAGTAAATATGATTTTATTGTCTCCAGGCATTGTTTCACACATTGCTGGGTACAAAAATAATATACAATCTCTGTGCAGTGGTAGTGTGTGTTCCCCAGAGGAAAGGAAATGTTTGGTGATGAGAAATTTGAAAATGAACATGTATAATAGAACATCATAGGCATGGTCATCATCATGACTAACTTTAATTTTCCAAAGAGGTCTACTTTTTCATAGTGACTGATAAAGATAAAAGGGGATGACATACAATGCTTTCCTTGACTCAGGGAATTTTTAAATCTGTGATCTGATTTTAGCTGCATAAGCAGATAGATCATCCTCCACTTGTTCCACAAACAAGGCAGCCAGTGCAAGAAAAGATGATGTATTAGTCCTATCACCAACTACGATTTGCTTGTTTTCTGAAGGAAAACTGATTTTAATGTGTGAACACCACTGAACTAAATCACTTATGGTTATCTAACCTGTTTTGGGAGACATAAATGTAATAAATACATTAAATACGTAAAACTTCGTAGAAGTTCCACTTTCCATTCCACATTCCAGAGTTTCCTCAGACTTGTATGCCAACTCCTCCCACGACTGTCTCTCCCACAGGCTCTTATCAGGTCTCCAAAGACACCAGGGATGTCAAACACTGACTGACTCTTGGCTCATCTACTGACTCATGATTCACCTGGAATTTCACCTCCTCCAGAGGCCACAGACATTCAGGCTTGTCTAACTATAAAGTTTATCTCATCCCTGGATTTGTCGGATGGATATCTTTGGCTCGCTGTGGATGCCTCAACCCTGAAAGTGTTCAAGGCCAGGTTGGACAGGGCTCTGCCCATGGCAGGGGATTGGAACTAGATGATCTGTAAGGTCCCTTCCAACCCAAACCATTCTATGATTCTATGATAAGTAACTTCTTCATAGTCAAGTTCTAACTGTCCAGAAGTTAGAATCCAAAATGTTTAAATCATAGCTTCCTTCATAAACAATATGCACACACATTCACTGCAATATGTTTGTTGATTGGCTATAAGGGATATATTTACTTATCCAACGTGCAGCCTTTCTCCAACCAATATTCAGCTCATAAGATTCTTATGTGAAGCCTGGTTAAATTTAAAGCTATGCTGGTTTGAAAATAACCTTCTGTACTAAGTAGTATACTAGGCTTTCTGCAAGGATATCTTTTGAACCGCAGACCTTTGTTTCTCTTAACCCACCAATATCTGCCTTATCAAGTATTTTTCACCATTACTCAGCCCAGTACAGGGCCAGATTACGGTTTCCCTGTTAGTTGTTTTTCATAACTTTTAAAGCATCTGGAACTAGGCCTACATCTTAACTCTAATCTTCATGCACATTTTTCAGTTCAGACAAAACCATCCATTTGCATGTACAAAGCAAATAATTAATGAAAAAATTGTGCTGGAAAAACTGAGTACATACAAGAGTGAAAACAGGCTTATTAACATCTGAAGTAAGATTTTTATGAGTGTTAATGCATTTGAGTTCTTGATACCCTCCCAAGTTCAGAATAAGAATAGTTCTTATTTGACAAGTAAGAAAAGTCAGACATGAAATAGATATGGACCAGAAATACTAAGGACATTGATTTTAAATGCATATATTTAACATGTCTCCAACTTGAGACTCTTTGCCTATACAGCCTTAGGATCTGTGAGAAGGGCAACAAACTTCCAAATTTATTTGCCTTGTGAAAACACAGTGGCTTCACAGATAGCCTTCATACTGCCTCGAGAAAGGCCTGTAGGCAGCCTACAGTGTACACTGGCAGTGTACCAAGCCACCAAATGCCACAGGAAGTTACTGGCTGATTTTTCACACAAGGTCCTCTTCACTCCAGACATTGGTCTCTAGCTGAACCATGAGTCATGCTACCATGGTCAGTCAGATAAATTGATTTTGAGGGTAGCCTTGGGATGTTCCTCAAAAAAGTGCAGGCATATCTTGTTGAGGTTGATTTGAGAATTGACACACCCACACAACATTGAAGAAAATCAGTGGAAACACTTCTGAAAAAAATAAGGATATAAGTTTTAATTTTCTTACTTAAGACTTAACAAAACTATTAGATTCTTTTGAAAATTTGGGGCTTAAATTTCTTCTCCAAAATCACCAAGCAACTAATTGCCAAAGCTGGGAATAGAAGCCAAATCCCATACCCCTCCAATTTATGAGGATCTCACCAGTCATGTCTCACCAGTCATGGCAGTTCTTCAATTTTAGCAATTGGTCAAAGGTTTCAGCATTATTTTCAGCTGGGAAACCAAAGGGTTACTTTAGATTCTTTTATTTCTTAAATATATTCATCCAACTTTTCCACTGAATCACTCAATAAATTCCCAAAAGAGATCATTTGATCCAATGACATTTATTCATGGATAGATTTAGGTTACAGATTAGCTCAGACATATTTACAGAGTGCACTATATGGAACAAGGAGATGCTGCCACTGTTTGAGCTCATTTAAGCAAAACCTTACAAAAAAGTGTTCTTTAAAAATTGGTAGGTATGAAGTCAAAATCACTGACAGTCCTAGCAGGGCTTATCACATGACAAAGAGAATTTTCTTGAGATAGCTTTCATGGCTGGGGTGGTTTTGGAATATTATCTTACAGTGGTTTAATAGCACATGAATAAATCTTCCAAAATTACAATATGAACCAGAGAGAAGATACATGATGCTCTGTTACTTAATAGTCTTCATTAAAAGGTTTCCTGAAGCATTTGCGCCAAAGCTCAGGAGCTAAGGCTTGGAATGAGTACTGCCCTGGTAAAGCAGTTCTTGAATCTTGCTGATTCAAGAAAACACAACCCCAGTCTACGCGAAGTGTCCAGAATTATCACTGGCAAACTTGTCACTGAACAGCAGCCTGGCCAGGAAGTTTATGCTCACTCAGTTACTTAAATTTTCAGACAGTTATTGGTTGCTAAACAAATGCCAAGATCATACAACCTATTCCTCCTGACAATTCACTGCCCAAATACACAAGAGCTTTGCAGCCAGAATTAGTTCAGGAATTTGGTTTTGTTTTGTGCCTCCTGTCACAAATGATAAACACTAAACATCTTTGTTACAGTGAGTTTTGATGGCAACCAGAGGAAACATATCCATGAGAGAGAAGGAAACCGGTAAGTGGAGGAATAAGCTCCAAAAAATGGGTTCTTCACCATGCCATCATTGATTTTTCAGTTTAAGAAAGCAGTGAGCAACAGTGGAGGCATTTTTCAATACTCGGTATTGTAGCGGATTACTAAAGAAAAAAGAAATTACACTTCAATATATATAGTGAACAAATTGCTTGCAGGTGTAATAGGTTATCTTCTACATATACTGAACTAAAATAGCTAAAGTGCTTTGTAGTTCACCAGAGTGAAATTTCAAAGTCTATGTCAGAAAACATTTCCTCCAGCAAGAAGATTCAGGCTGATAAAGAACTTCTCACTTCAGACAACTGCTAGGTTAGACTGAATTAAAGTCCCTCTGTATTCTTCTGTCTTTCCATAAGTTTGTCTCCATTATCACGCAGTTTGAGTAATATCTTCTAAAGTCATGTGTTGCTGTTTTATGAGTGGTGTCTTGAATCACATGTGACCAGAGGTGACAGTTCAATAAACTAATCATCATGCAACCCCAACACTATTCAGACTTGGTTCACAGAAAAGAAATGTACAAGAGTTGCACAGAAAGCAGGAAATGCTTTTGAAACACAGAATAACAGAAGAGTCAGAAAAACAGATAGTCTTGTAAAAACCTTGGCAACTCCGAATCAGATTGGCATAAATCAATCACATCTTGCTGTTACCAGGATTCGGAGACACTTAATTTGCCCTTACCCACATTGCTGTTATAAGATTTATTCTTGGGTTAAGATACATCAGAATTGTGTAGAGCTCATATCTTCTCATTATCAAATCAATAAAGATGGGATGAAATGTCCCTTTTTCAGAAGGAAGAAAAAGAAAAGGTGATTTCATTATAAGAAACTCATTGTTGGCCTAAGCAATAAGTCTAGCCAAGTTTTTACAAAAACCCCTTTCTTTGAGGACCTCTTTTTTATCAATGGAGGTGTTACTTGTTAAAATTGTGCATCTACATTAATAGCTAAAATTTTGCTTGCCTGTCCTTTGTCTCCCTCTGTAGGGTTCTGCTTAGTGTCAACACAGCATTTCTAAACCACTAAATGTTGGAATGAGCAGAAGAAACAATACATGTTGTTCCAGATTCTCTTCTCCCAGAGACAGTCTCATAGAAATATACAATCAGTTATTATGGTGTTACTGCAGCACTGGATTTCTCCTTCCTTAATATTTTCTATTTCTCTAATGCACTGTATTTAATAAACTTTTAGGAAGAGCTGATAGCTGCAGACGAATAGGATATAATGAGAAAGGTGCTGTACAAAGCTGCTCATACATCTCAGACAGCTCTTATTAGTCCTGACTTGCCCGGCAATTTAAAACTCTACTAAAGAAATACCTGCTGTAATGATCAAAGTGCTTTAAACTGACCCCATAAGCCAATTTGCTTGTTGCATCTTTTGAAAATTTGTAAATCCAGAATCTTAGAAAAATATATTTTAAATTAATCTTGGAGGTGTAACTTCAAGAACATTTTTTAAAAAAAATATGAAGGTACAGGGTATCACATTAAAATAAACATATGGGAAGGCTGATACACATTTAAATTAATTAAGGCTGATACACATTTAAATTAATCTTGGAGGTGTAACTTCAAGAACATTTTTTAAAAAAAATATGAAGGTACAGGGTATCACATTAAAATAAACATATGGGAAGGCTGATACACAAAATAAAGAATGTACAGTGGAAAATAAAAACAAATAAGGGACTACACGTGTTGCCAGAATTTTTTTTTTTTTTTTTGAGTTGAAAATGAATTTGAGTTTGAAAATGTTTTTTTGAATGTGCTCCATTGGTACAGCAAGTCATATAAAACGTCAGCTATTCTAAATACTTTCTCTTGCATAAACATTCATTGATAACAGACCAGCTGTGATGTCAGTTCTCTTTCTTTTTAGGACTAGACATATTCTTTCTGGCAATGCAAAATTAGCACCTTAACTACCTATGAATATGAGTAAACTTTTCTTAGCTTGAATTAAACATGACTTCCGTGTCTTTCTTTTTATACAGGTATTAGAATTAAGATATTTTATACTGCTGACTCAGCCATGGAAGTCATGTCTATTGAATCAATAAGAATAAATTGAAAAACTAGGACCAACAATGAAATTACAAATTAATCTAAGTATTAAGCTAGTTTCTTAAGTAATGCCTTCATAAGTGCTAACTATTTACATTACTGCAATATCACCTTTTATTGGTAAGTGCAAAAGGAGTAAAACTTGCTACTCAGAAGAATTTAGGCTCCTAAATCCATGAGCAAGGGGAAAAGTTTAGCAGATAGCTCATGGAAGTAGATCTCCAGAGACTGCAGTGACCTCTCATTGAAATTAACATGATGTAATTGAAAATCACGGCTTAGAATTTTATTTTAAAAGATTTTAAGGTAATGCCAGAGAAACAGACAGCAGCCATTTGACTTGTGGGTTCGTGGCTTTCAGAGTTCATGTCTGGCAGCTCAACTTCTGCACAAATGAATACTTCAATTCTGCTTGCAAAAATGGTTAAACATATTGGATAGCACTGGCAGGGTTGCTAAGATCCTCTTCTCCAGCATAGGTAACCAGGACTGTAGACCTATGATTGTGTGATAAATCAGGTAGAGGAAGAATATGATATTGTACTGCTAACACACTGATCACTGTACTCATAAGAATATTAGGTATTAGACACCTTCTCTCCTTCTAGGTGCAGGTTAGATAGTCAGCACACACTTGATCAAACCTTACAAAGAAGTGAGGTGGGAGATTGCCCTCTGTAAATCCCACAAACCACTCGGTTTCCTCTGAACTGTTTGATGCTGCCATGTAAGTAACTTCACATACCTTCACCAGAAACATGGTGTAGGAGTTTATTAAGTGTTAGAAGTCTAACAAATATGAAAATGCTTCCAAAATTTGTTGTGGCTAAAAATTTCGATAGCATTTAAGTATTATATTGGCAGTCATATTCAGGCATTTGAACCCATTTTGGCTCTATTTGCTTCTTTCTTTTTTGGTTTTATACACATCATGAACTGCAGTCTGCAGTGAAATCAGTGCAAAGCTTGTCACTGCCCCTAAAGGGGCCAGGTTATTTCTGTGAGATAGATCACGGACACGCTCTGTAAGAGATGCTGTGCAGACTGGAAGTGAACACTGAGAGCAGAGAGGATCTTTCAGTGCCATCATGTCTACAAGCACTGAAGGGCTAGGGATGACAATTCATCCCTCAGCAGCAGCAAGCGCAAGCTGATGGGCACCCTTCATGCACTTTATGGGAATTGTGATACAATCCTTTCCCTTGGACTTCTGCTGGGTTGAGTGGGCTCCCAGTTTGTACTGCCAACAGCACGAAGACTATAATAATGCAATTGCTATCTTTCTCTTTCCTTACTACGGTTACAAGGCCACACACTTACCTATTCATCTACACACAAAACATGCACATGTGTACACACTCCTGCACACGCAAATGCTGCTCATTCGGTAGTTTCAGCATAAATAGGCTGGTTTCAGTACAAATACGTTGGCATTAAACTCATCATGATTTCTTTTTTCAGTGGGGATAATAGTCTGAATAGAGGAAAAATATACATATAGCAGAGCTCTTTATCTTCTTCTCTGCATATTTAACTACCCCCTCATTTTCTTTGTAGTCCACAGCACCGGAGGAATTCCTATGCAGATGACAGCATTTGCTAATTACTAAGAGGAACACCCACCACAACTCTGTTTTTTCTCTTTCTAAGCTTCTTGACTTAATGCTTCTTTGCACTGTATGTTTTTTTAATCCTATTGAACTAAGCAGAACAGGGAAAAACACACAACTGACTGAGCACCAATAATATTTTTAATTATATGATTAAATGAACCACCCATTACATTTGATAGAAGAGGAAAGATTGTGCTGCAGCATACAGCAGATGATTTAACTTATTTTTTAGAAAGACTTAGGATTCAGATTTTCTTAGTGGTGCTGTGTTCAGGGAGAACAGGGATACTCTGCTATTGGAACTCTGTATCTGCCTTTTTACTGGAAACTTTCAAGTCCTCTCTCAGAGATACAGAAGCATTCTTGCCTTTCAAAGCAGAAACTCCAGACAAATCACCTTCTTGTCCTCATATTAATTCATCATAAAAAGATGCTTATTGGGAAAGGAGAATAATGGCGGAAAGAAGGATAAGTGGATTCATTAGATTAGAAAGGGAAAAAGCTATCAGAAAACAAGGTATAGGATAAAATACAGCAATGAATGAAATAAGTATTTTTTGTTTTCATAGTTCAAGTTTTCCCTGACCTGTGTTTAATATAGATAGAACACTATTACAGATGTGTCTCAGCCCATACAAAATTTCCAGATTCCACCATTATTCCCCAAGGAGCTGCCGTTGAGAAAAATAGATACGTAGCTTTTCTTTGAAAAACCGAGCAGAAAACCCTACCATTGTCGAAGCTCCTGCATTCACACCCTCCTCTCTCACTTTACTGAAGTGTGGCTTGGATTCATTATCCTTTGGTTATTATGTAGATGAAAACAGAGTACACATCTCCTGAACTACAAAGGCCCTCAGAAAATAGCTTGCAAAGATGAAATAGGTATGTCTATATTGGGTACTATGCACAGACATGAATTCGCTATGCCTATACTTTAATCTAGGACAATGCAAATCAGGTCTGCTCTAAGAAGTATGTGATCAAATATTACCTGCAACGTTATTTACCCGAGGCTCAGAAACACCCATCATATTCTGGTGGATTTGGGGACAAAATACCTCTTTTCTTATTCTACTGTGGGGATATACTGAGAGAAAAATACTGACCTGAAAGGAAGAATGAATTCTCTCCACTGATAAAACATTTGTTCTTTTTTTTTCCATTAGCTAAAAGCATTTCTTTTTACTTTTACTTTTATCTCAGTGGGTCTATTTTACCCAATAAATCAAAAAAGGAGGAGCAGGAGTAGAAATGTCGTATTGCAGCAACCTATACAATTCATTGTACAGAAGGAAAAGTGCTTTGAATATATTAGCTACACTAATGGTAGTTAACCTTCTCATTTTCTTCTCAAAACTGCCTGGCAGCTTTCTGCTGTTTCCCATTTCTGCTCATGCAGGCATTAAAACTCCAAATCTTTTCCCAGACTTTGGTTCCCCAGAAGGAGTTATATCTTCCACTATCAGTTCATCTAGGATATTTATTTTACAGAGGTATCTATCAGGCCACTTTTCTGTTTGAGTCTATAACACATACTTGTAATAATTGCTTTAATCTCTTGTTTCAGTTATAGCCTAGGTGCTAAGAATAAGGGATAGGTTTCAAACCACACTCATTCATTCAGCTTTTTAACCTTTTCTGCTCCCCAGATGTGACAGTTTATTGCAGATAACACATAAAAAATGCCTTCTGGAAAGCATCTTTACTAGGACCATGGTTAGAAATGAACAGTTTTTCATTATCTGCACAATGAATTGCTTCTACAATGATGATATTACAGAAAGATTTTGTGTGGCTTTTCAAAATCAGCTTTCTGGAGGAAAACTTCTTTGTACTTTTGAAGATAATTATTGCTATAAAGCCATGTTAGTTATAAAATAAATGGAAAATTGACAGTGTGATTCAAATATAGAATAAAAAATGTTTTGAGACGTAAATGTCAAGAGTTTCAGCTCCTGTTTATGAAGTAGTTTGGCAGAAGTTGAAATAGTTGGGTCAGGCTGATTTTAGCTGCACTTACAAATTACTTTGTCAAAAGTTGGAAGCATTACTTTTTCCTTCTTGATGAGTATGTTGACATCTATTTTGCTGCTTCTTCATTTATACAGGCCACAATTAAGAGGAAAGCGTTTTACGCAGGGTGCTCAAGCAGACATCTAGAAGCCCCCTGTACAGAATAGGGAAAAACTTGGGCTTTATTGCACTTCAAAGGAACTGATCTAGTTCCTTGATTCTTTTTTACCAAAGCTCTACAAATTGACATCCATTCTACTTTTTACAAATTCAAGAAGTATCCGTTTATCTTAATAGGAGAACAGATTCATAGTAAAGCAATCCTTTACTTTTTTTCTGTATAGCTACAGTTTGTGAGGAACCATTATCCAATACATCTGAACATGCTACTTTCTGTTACAGACATTTGGCTACCATAGTGACAGATACTACACAAAAATAAAACTAGCTCACTGGAGATTTTTGGTGCTACTAAATGCATCATTTTCTGCATAGTTTCAGGTAACTTCTTTCTGCTTAGTCTTTCTTACTGTTGAAAACAGTATTTCATCTGTTAAATAAAAATAAAGAAAAATAAGGATCACTGCTTGAGTAACTGTGTTCTGCTATTACCTAATTGTACCCTGTTTCTCTTTTGTTATGTTTAGAAGGCTTAGCTGCTGACTGAACTAAGATGCCGTCTGTATGATTGTCAGCTCAGGGACTACAGGAGGAATCCTTCAAATTCAGTCAGAACTTTGCAGGCAGTATTGGAGGGTAACAAGATTTTACCCCATGTTTTTTGACTTATTTTGTGTGATAACAAACAGATTCTAGCATGCTCAGAATTTCGAACTACTAAAATTCTTACACCTGCCACTACCAGCAACTTTTTCATGTGTTTGCAAAGAGAAAGGCAGATACGGTTCTGAGGAATAAACGCCAATGGTGGGATTCACATCATGATTCAAAGCACTTAGTTATTCAGATGTCCCTAAAACAAATGCCTGAGGTAAGACTGAGTTATAAACACAGGGGCCTAATGCCACTGTAGATACTACAGTATGCAAGATAGGCAGCTGACTGACAGATACGAGACAGGGCTTGCATAAGATGGAAGCTTGTAAGGGAAACCACTATTTCTCTTCACCAAAGAGGTGAAGAGTCAATCAGATACTCTATTACTATGCATGGTATACTATTATACAAAGAGTTAAACATGAGAGAATGTAACATAAGGGCAATTGATATTAAGTCAAAAAGAAGAAAAAGTGTTGCAGACTCAGAATTTCTCAGGGAAGAAACTGAAGCATAAATATAAATGTTTTCCTTGAATTCCCCGTGACAAAGAGATTTAAATAAAGTATATTAGATGCTGTTGATATTGTTATCTGGAGGCAAAACCCCAATACAAAATAAGCATATGAACAAACAAGATGGGCTCTAAAGTCTGAAAAAACACTGTGCAAACTGCAGGAATCCACCTCCTTAGAGAAAAGCAGGCCTGGCTGGTAAGGTCAGGAACAAGAAAATAAACATCATCTGGGTAAAGTATAGTGCCTTGTTATTCTGATTTTCAGGTCTGGCAATAAAGTGAAATGGTCTTGTATATTACTTGTTATTACAAGCACTTGTGATTGTTGGAAGAACAGCAAACAGATGTCACAGACTACACCAAAACATGTAAATGACATCAAATGGCAAGGGCTAGATATCTTTAGCAGCTGATCAGCTGAATTTCTTTCAAAGATCCATGGATCCATTGTCTATAATGGGACCTCACACACCTTGCCTATGTGTAAAGATGTATAGTTAATTGTCTTAATCTCAAAATGTGGTTTCAGTAAAGAGAGTCTCAACATAAGCAAAGACAAAAATGAAGAAAATATATGACAAGAGGCAGTGGTCTGAATTTATTTAGATGTCTTTCTGTGGGCAGCTGCTGTAATCTGGGGCATTTTAGGTCATCTGAGCCATCAGCTTTTGGTTGGCAGATATAATGAAGGACCTTTGACGCATAAGTTCCTGTCTGAACCTGAAACTGGAGGCCGAGGGTGATACTACTAGCCATTGCAAACGTCACTAGACACTTTTGTGTGGGAAACTGAATCAAGTTCCTAGAGACAAGATAAAGAAAAATGTGATGGTAAAACAGTTATCAAGGGCACTGGGACTAGGGAGAAATCCTTTACAAGGGAAAAATCTCAAAGTTGTTAATTTGTAAAGAAAAAGGAGATGCGTATCCCATTAAGTAACTCTTTAAACAGATGTTAAAATTCAGATGAATTGCATGAAAAAGGAATAAAATTAAAGAAGATGTTTGTATAAGAGCTATGCCAGTTTAAGGTTCCTCTGCAAGAATCAGACTGGGCATGCAGTCTGGTGTTACCACCACATAGGGAAAAGGCAACACCAAGGCCAGGACGGTCAACCAAATGGCAGATTGGTGCTGTTATGGTACTTCGGTCATTTTTAAATCAGTCCTCAGCCAACATGCTGATGCTTTGTTATATAGGAAACAGTGTCTAGATGCTTTAAAGAGCAGTGTCATGGTGCCATGAGGGCCTGCAGCTCCCTGAGCAGCGGGAGCAGCAGGGAGTCCCCATGGCATTGGGCAGGGCAGGGCCCGGCAGCCAGGGCCCGTCCCACACCCTAGCCAGGGAAGAGGGCAGCTGGGGGCATCAGCGCAGCCCCAACCCTGGCACCTCCCTGGGGACAGGAACAGACCAAGGCCAGGCCAGGCTGTCGGCCTGGGCGGTCGAGCCTGGCTCAGTGGGGCCAATGGCCAGGCAGGGCAGGGCTATAGAGATCTGGAGACCAGCCCTGCTGCGGTGTCACTGGGGCTGAAATGGGGTCCTGGGACATGGGCAGGGGAGAGGGGGAGATCCTTGCCTGGGACAGGCAGCGACAGTGAAGCCAGTAAGTGCCCTCAGGGCCCTGACAAGCAGGAGGCAGAGATCCTATGCAGAATGATAGTGAAATTCTTCACTTAAGATCTCCAAAGCCCGTATTTCGGTAAATGCAATGAAAAATAGTGAACCATGCCTTTGTATAGCCTTTACATATTGACTGAAACAAGTTTTAAATAATGTAAGTAAATTATCAACTATAAATACCTATGTTAGTATTTTCCCTCAATTTAATACGTACCCATAAAATTTGCAATTCAACAGGAAAAGCTCCAGAGCAGGAAACACTGTGAAAGTGCCTCGCCTGCAAAGATTCTCTTGGTCCCGCAGGGACTTCGTAAATTTTGATGGGACTCATCTCACCTCACTTTTGAGGCTACAGTGTAGATCTAAACTGCCATGTAAACTTTCTAACCAGTGAAGAGAGCTACATCTACAACAGGATTCATCAGAACTGGTTTAGATGTTTACATTAATATGAGGTGAGTTGTGCTCTAGAAGTGCAATTTTTAGTTTAGAGATTGTAAAGTGGCCTGAACAGCTTGCTAAGATGCAAACATCTAAGGATGGGTGAGATGAATCTCACCTAGTTAAATCATTTAAAGTTTGTCCCTCATCTTCCTTGCTGCAAAATGAAGAAATACCCTGGCCCAAAGAGGTTGTTTTGACAATACGTTACCTCATAGCTGTATGATGCATAGCTAATTACATATCTGAATTGAAGCCTGACACTTTTCTAGAGGACTTTCAATATCTCAATTTTTTTCCAGATTATTGGTTAGACCCCAGATACAGAATCACAGAATGGTTGTGGTTGGAAGGGACCCCTGGGGGTCATCTTGTCCAACCCCTTGCTAAAGAATATCTTTCATATGCTTGAGAATATGATACCATATGCTACCATATCTATCACTGAGTTCAAACGACTTAGATCAACTCTAAACCATGGTCTTGGCAAATAGAGTAATGAGGCTTTCAGCTTACTTCACTGAGCTATGAAAAGTGCTGATATATGCATACTTACACTGCAAAAACTCTCACTAGTTTTTTTGCACAGGAGGATGAGAAACAATGGGTACATTTGCATTACCAAATGGCATTGCACAAAAACAGAAGGAAGACTTTACTGGCAGACTTCCGTCCACTTTGCAAGTGGGGCACTCAAGATGATGTCCTAATGTACAGTTTCAATGATGGCATTCTTAAGAGTGTATGATGAGACTCCAGTATAAAGGTCTCACCAAAAAGGACCCCTTCTGCCCTCTTACATTGCTAACAGAGATGCACCCAACTGTACCCTTACAAAGCACACTGAATCCATGTATGGATAATGTTTCTGCTTGAGTATCTGTGTATATATATCTGTATACCCCAATACACAGTTTTAATTTTTATACCTGTAATTTAGACCTCCATAACAAGTGAAGTGGGCCCTGTTTCTTACAAAGAAAATGTATCTGCTCTCAATATTATTTGTTCAAGAAACACTGTATTTGTAATCATTAAAATTACTATCTACTATTATAATATTATTCATCTTGCTCACACCGGACTGTTTCCAAGGTTTCACAAAGTTTCTGGTCCCACCGCATACAACAATGTAGAAAAATCATTCTTCCTATTTCTTTGCAATACCATTTGCTTCCAGAGATGCATGTAAATTCTGCATCTGTCTCTTTCAATATTTTAACATGTTTGTTTCTGCACTGAAGAGTTTGCTCCTGGAGTTTTTGATAAAGGTGCAACAGTCTGATGCTTAAAAGAGGCTGATTGTTATTTTCATTCTCAGCATGAGGTAATAATAATAAGGGAGCTTAAAGAATCTTATAAAAGCCTGGGAACTGTATTCTTCAGTCTTAGAATAAGTTACTAGTTTTCTCAAGATCCCAGAAAAAAATTCCCTGAAATCTAAACATCTAAGAAATTTGATTACATTTCAGCAAACCATACTCACGTTCAAATATTTATTCACAAACTAAACACCCAAGCTACTGCCCTTTTGAGGGTTACTTTATATAAATGTTAACTTTGACGATGTATCTTCACCCTCTTAATCTACATTTAACTGGTTTAGCAAAAATGACCATTCACACTTGGCTTTTTCTTCTCCGTACAAAAATGCATCACATACAAAAGTGCAAAGTAGTCTTGACTAGACAGCAAAAATAAATGAAATTGAAATACAATCAAAGCTTTTCTGCCATTGAACTTTCCACAATTATTTTAAATTGTGCTTTATAATAATGCCTGGTGAATAACATTAAATATATCTGCAAGACTTTGCAGATTCACATCTAAAGCCTGAAGGCTGGCAAAAGACCCGCAAAACCAAAATGGCTAAAGAGCAACAGCAGCAGCCAAACCGAACATGTATTCTTGAAGGTAGTCCTATTATTATCTTGTTGTGATCAGTAGTAAGCATGATTTCCCCTGAATATTAGAAAATGATAGTCTTAGGTGTATTTACTTGTTTCAACTACTTGTATTGTTACACATTTTCAGTGTCTTTTTTATAAGACTAAATTCAGAATTTTACTAGTGATGAAAAGATATAATTTAGCTGTATAGTTCCTGCTTTCCTACAATATCATCAAAAAACATACAATTTTTTTCTATACAAAGAACATGTATACTAAAATATATCAAACACACAAAGCAGAAATAAAGAACTTGAGCCAAAATTCATCAGCTATTGAATGAAGCCCAGGGAAAGGTAAAGATACAAAATACTGTTGCAAACAAGGAAGCTGGGTTTCCCACCAGGACGGGTGTCTTGTAGTTGCTGACTCCAATGTCTGAGAAGATGTGATCTGTGATAAATTTTTTTCAGTGACAGAGGCATTTACAAGGAAACATGTATTTAGACTGAGCTTATTTGGCTTTTTTCCCTGGTTAAAAGCACACATAACATGCTGCTTCTTGTTTGCTTGTTTCGTTTTCCGCAGACGCATATTTCTCCTAAGCACATAAGTACTGAATACCTCTGAAAATTTTGCTCATTTCTCACATTGGGCTGAAATTGGCTAATGGGGACAGATGTTTCTGGGGAAGTTGAAAGTAGAAAATATGGTAGAGAGCCACATCCACACACACAGTCATACACACAAAGATTGCAACAGTGAGGATGAAAGTGCTGAGTTTTCTTTTTTGATTAAACCTAGGCAGCTGCAAGGACAAAGAATATACATTTTTAAATGTCATGTCATAATTTCTGACATACTTTTCACTGGCTATTATTGAAGTCCCTAAATTATGAGTATAATATATATATTCCACATTTAGTATAACCTTGGACAACTAATGGACCTGTCATGCAAGTTCTGCATAAAGGGAAGGAAAAAGAGAAAACACTCAAAGAAAACCATTAAATGTCTTTTTTCACAGAAGACTTATCAAAGACTATTTGTCTTAAGCAGAAACATCTTTAGCAATGGAATGTCTCTCATAATCATAGAGTCATAGAATGGTTTAGGTTGGAAGGGACCTTAAAGATCACCTAGTTCCAAACCCCCTGGCATGGACAGGGACACATTCCACTAGACCAGGTTGCTCAAAGCCCCATCCAACCTGGCCTTGAACCCTTCCAGGGTTGGGGCAGACACAACTTCTCTGGGCAACCTGTTCCAGTGCCTCACCACCCTCATGGTGAAGAGGGTGGTGATTATATCTAGTCCAGATTACATCTAATCTAAATCTACCCTCTCTCAGCTTAAAGCCATTACCCCTTGTCCTATCACTACGTGCCCTTGTAAAAAGTCCCTCTCCAGCTTTCTTGTAGGCCCCCTCCAGGTACTGGAAGGCTGCTGTAAGGTCTCCCCCGAGCTTTCTCTTCTCCAGGCTGAACAACCCCAACTCTCTCGGCCTGTCCTCATAGGAGAGGTGCTCCAGCCCTCTGGTCATCTTCGTGGCCCTCCTCTGGACTCGCTCCAACAGGTCAATGTCCTTCTTACGCTGGGGACCCAGAGCTGAATGCAGTACTCCAGGAGTAAACTGCTGTCATGCAATAAATTATAGGGAAGCCTATGTAAGGAACTGAGTTTAACAGCTGTGTATTTCTTTTCTATAGAGTAATTTGTTATGTTTCTGCCTCACTTTGGAAAATGCATAGAGAAAAGTGTATTTTGGTAATAAAGGGAAGTAAAAAGATTAATTTTTTTCAAAAGGAAAAGGAAAATGAAAAGACCAAGAATATGCAATTTAAGATTTTCATTACTTGTGCATATATTGATAAACAATAGTAAATTAGTCTATGGATTAGCTACTGACTCATACACCAACTCTGTTGGAGAGTACAGTTGTTGCCTGACATATTGAGAAAGCATAAAATGTGAAGGAGATTAGACATTAGCTCATCTTTTTAGTCTGTGATAAATAAATGTTGTTAATTCAGACTACTTTAGATGTATTATGTATGTTAAATGCAAATATAATGTGGCCAAAAAAAATTCTGATTTCAAAACTAGTGAAAGAAATGATGCTTTATTGTTGCAGTGTCATCAAAACATTGTTGGTGTTTTATTATAATTGCTCTATAAAGCTATCACGTGAAAGTTGCTTTTAAGCTTAACAAAATAGAGTAATATATTCTCCCCCAAAAAATCAACACAAATGGCTTTGTCTCTTTAAGGATTCAATAGTTCTTTATTCCATTCAGCCATAAAAACATTGGTTATTGTTGTAACAAATTTTGTCTTTCATCCAAAGTTTATGTATGGATGAACATGGCTTTACATGTTACTTTAAAAATTAAGTAAGTCTGAGAAGTCATACTTTTGCATGTTTAAAATAATAATACATTACTAACAAGAAGGTCCATATGAAGATACATGACGCGTAGTGAAATACAGTGAAAATATGATGCAATGGTAAATATGTTAAATGTCTGGTCCTACTCCATGGTTCACATAAGTTCACAGGTAACTGCTCTGTCAGGTTTCTGACCTAGTTCATGCAGAGTCAATGCAAACAGAGCTTTCTAAGAGTCTGAGCTGATCTGGGACAAACTTTGTGATAGAGCTGCCATGTCTACTGCGCTCTAACCATTAATAAACAGGAAATAATTTCTCTTTATTTGTAGTGTGGAGGCAAATATTTCACTGATATTCTGGACACTTGTCATAGTTTAAGCCCAGCCGGCAACTAAGCACCACACAGCCGCTCAGTCACTCCCCCCAGGTGGGATGGGAAAGAGAATAGGAAAAGTAAAAGCAAGAAAGCTCGTGGGTTGAGATAAGAACAGTTTAATAAGTGAAATGAAATAAAATACAATAATAATGATACTAATAATAAAAATTGTAATGAAAAGGAAAATAACAGCAACAACAAACAAGAAAGGCAAGTGATGCAAATGAAAACAATTGCTCACCACCCTCCGACTGATGCCCAGCCCAAGCGACGGTTCCTCGGCCAGCTTTTTCCCTAGTTTATATGCTGAGCATGACATCATACGGTATGGAATATCCCTTTGGTCAGTTGGGGTCAGCTGCCCCGGCTGTGTCCCCTCCCAACTCCTTGTGCACCCCCAGCCTACTCGCTGGTGGGGCGGTGTGAGGAGAAGAAAAGGCCTCGACTCTGTGTAAGCACTGCTCAGCAGTAACTAAAACACCCCTGCTTTATCAACACTGCTTTCAGCACAAATCCAAAACACAGCCCCATACTAGCTGCTATGAAGAAAATTAACTCTATCCCACCCAAAACCAGCACAACACTTTAAAAGCTTTCTGTCTCTTATCATATACCTGCGAAACAGAAAAGGTATAGAGACTTTTTGGTTCCCCTCATGTAGAAACTATGCAAAGCAATTAGGGTTACAATCCAGAAAACACTTTAGAGAAGTTTTCTTTTAACCTTGGGATGTAAAACCAGTGGAGAATCTGGCCTCCAATGTTCAGATGGAACACAAACAAACCACAAAATAATAAATAGCAACATCATAAATAGTTAAAAAAATATTTCTTTTTCCTTATCTATTAAAAAAAAAAAGAATACAGGAAATCAGGCAAAGCCATTCAAGCAATGATTATGCAGATGGAAATATCAAACTTCCATTCCTGTGCATTCATCCTTATGCATTCCATGTTCTGATTAGTGGGGATTCAGATATGTCTTTCATTAGTTCAGCTGTGTCATATCATTGCTGCTTTCTAAAGAGAGTTCAAACATTCATTTAATATAATCAGAAATATATATTAACTGAAAATTGTTCTCCATTTAAAAATGGAAAATTAAAAAAAAAAGGTTATGAGTATCTTTAAAGGTGGGATTTAAACAATGAGAGGCTTGTTCATCAGCTCCAGACTGCCTCATAACCTGTATGATCAAGATATGTCATCATCTGATACCTGTTTCAGAGCATGGGAGAGTGCGTATGAGATGTGATGCCTGTGTTCTGTAGTACTGTTGGTAGTAGACAGATATCTACATCACCAACTTCCAGTTCCTAAACAGGTGATTGATGGAAGTTAGAATGGAAGGATCACCCTTCACAGTTTGGGGTCTTTTTTATATACTTCTCACAAAGCATCCCGGATGAACCCTTTTCTGGAACAGTGTACTTGACTAAAAGGATCTCTGAGATAACCCACCATGGCAGCTTCTAATGTTCATATATCCACACATATATGTGTCTTCTCTTTACCGTCTTCACAAAGTCATGCTGGCTCAGAACCTTTCTAGGACATCCTTTTGCATCATCACATTGAGGGGTTTCAAAAGAAGCTCTAAAACAGCTCTTACCCCACTCCAAGAGGATAACAGGAAGGGCTTATTTCCTTTTCTAGCAGCCTAGCTGTTTTACCAGTTGCCAAGAAAAAAGGGAAAAAAAATCAGGAACAATTTGCTTTTCAAAAGCTGAGATACAAGTATGAAAAATAGACTCAACAGGTTTTAAGCATAACTTTGCACAAAACCTTTCATCATGTTTTAGGAACAGGATGAAAGTTTTTGATCTTGCTGCATCTATTACAACATTTTAATAAATTGCAACCTTGTGTATCACTCAGTCAAAATGTGCACGTTAAATATTGCCCCTGAACGGGCGCAAGCATATAGCACACATGCGCAGAAGCAAATCTATAAACCTTCACATTATTTGTTTCCAGACTCAGCTAAAAAGTATATGGAAACTATTTTCTATGTTTTTCCATCTCAGATTCTTTACATGGTCTTTATGTAGGTTTCTGTGAGCAATGAATGCAGTTAGAGCAGGTGGAGAATAAATGTTGTATGTGGTGCCAACTATATAGAGCAGTCGTGACTAGATTTAGCAACGTTCATTATAATTGAACAGAAGTTCATGAACTTCAGAAGGGCAGTGACATTGGGGTATTCTTTATTGGACGATGCAGGATTTTTAGAAGTAGAATTAAGGATCCATTTCTGCATCAGAAAGAGGGCTTCTGTCACAGGATAAGAAAGCATGACAGAAGTTGCCAGTCAATGTGCAAAAACTGACTTCAGAAATCTAGGGCTAAACTCATGAAGGACTATAGCTGGAGCTGTAACATGGCCTTACAGTTTGTGAGGCAGTAGCAAACCATAGATTTCATGGATAAGGAGCAAGGAAGATAAGAAAAAAACAACCACATAGACCAAAATTGGGAATTAGCGGCATTGTAATTCACAGGCCTATGGTGCTTTAAAGGCAAAACAAATAGTGCTGAGGAAACAGTATAAGGACAAGAACCAGTCACAGAATTTCTGCTGAATTTCCATCCATCCTGCAGGGAAAATGTACCATGCTGAGGTACTTCGGCTGCAGGATCTGATGGTTGCAGTACCTCAGCAAGCAGTATTTAACCATTTAACCATTGGCACTAAGAGTCAGCCAACACTCCATAGGGACACACTTCCAGAAAACTATTGAAACTGACTGGATGTGCCATCTTTGCCCCAAACTAGTGGGGGAAATAATGTGGTGATTTTTGTTTTAATTGGTCATTGCTTTCTGTAACAAGATATTTCTTTAAGATTGCCTTAGGATGGCAAGCCTTAGGATGAAGAAGATGCTGGACAACATTTCAGGTTAAGGAGATGAGAACTGGTTTAATCAATTCAGCTTCACCTTTTCTTCCTCAAGTAGCGTGTAAGAATGGCCATATTCCTTAAACTGAGAAATATTACAAATCTTGTGACTAGGCTAACATACGCTATCTGCCTTAAGTTTGTTTAGAACTAGCAGTATTTCTGTGTAGGTCTGCATCAAATAAAGACCCAACCTGTGTGATAATCACAAAGTAGTAGAATTGCATTTGTTGGAATTGTTATAATTATTACTATAAGCTTAGGAGGATACCAGCACTGATCCATAAACGTATTTATATGCTGAACTCCCACTCAAGTCATAAATCATTAAGGGTCTACACCTTGGTATAGTAACAGTCAAAGATGTTGTTATTGTTGATTCATAATAAAACCATGATGTCAAGATTACATTCCTGTTGTCAAGGTTACATTTGTGTCAGGACTTCTCCCAAAAATCCTTCAGCAAAAATTCATTTCTTAGCATTTTCCTGGTTTTGCACTGTTTAGCCAAAGGGAGAAATAGTAGAACATTGTTATTTCAGCTTTGCCTATTTAATAGACTTCTTAACTTGAAAAAGAAACCTATTGGTTTTTTTCTGCTTTCTAAATGAAAGAAAAGCTGTGTTTTAGTAAATGCACAAATTAAAGTTAAATGTAAACATGCAGTGAAAGGCAATATCTTGCAGTGTGTGCTGAAATTACAAATTAAGCTGAAAACAAGCATTAATCTAGTCACTGGAGTAAACATTTGGAGATGTTCAAATGAATATGTTGTCTTTACTAATAAATTGTCACTTATATTTCTCAAATATTTTTGTTATATGCTTTATTAAAATTGTGAACCCTGATACAATTATAAAGAATGGAACATTATTAGGTGGGAAGAAAACGAGATGCCCCAGGCAGGTAGAGATACATAAAGAGATATTAAAACAGCAGGAGCTAGGATCAGGAAAAGATCAAAACATTTTAACTGATATGTAAGCTGATAATATCACGACATCTGTATTTAGCACCCTACTTTTTCAGACGTCTTTCAAATTTATTTCAGAGTAATGATGTCTCCTGTTGGTTTCATCTAAGGCTGGGAGCACTGAGAATACCTGAATATAAACCCTCACTTAGGTTTTTAAATGTAACCACTGACCAAGCTTTGAAGATCAGGCTTTAAGAAAGCAAACTTTAGTGCCCCTCAGGACAATTCTGCAAAAAGAGGCACTAAAAGCAGACTTTTCAATACTCCACTGCAGACACACGCACACACACAGTTTCATACTGCAGAACACACATACTGGCAAATTTCCATTTTTCTTTTTTTTTCAATGAACATTTTTTTCTGAAGATTTTTAAATTAATAACACCCTTGTGCCCAAATAGTTCTTTATTTAACAGTATTTTAATATGTTATTTAATAACACTGACCCATGTTGCTGAAAGGTACTATCACTGGATTTTATTCCAGATTTGAATTTGGCATAGAAAATATTATTCTTATGTAGTGCTTCTTCACTCCTTAAGTCCCCTGGTAAAAGAAATATAATCATATATACAAACTCCAGTGAATTAATCTAAAAATCTTCACTGTCTAGGTATTAATCCATGCTGTCTCTTTTCAATTCATATCCTTTTCTAACATTTAAAGAAACCAATTTCCATTTTTACTCTGCTTCTCAAAGCCTTTTAGAAAACTAACTGTCTGGTAGTAATTTTATCCAGCTTCTTAATCAGACACATAATCTACCACATGAACCAAGGACAAATAATTACAGGAGGGCCCTAGGGAATTAATGACCATTTATAAAAGTGTAGCTGCTTTGGATGAAAATCTGTACAAAATAAGTTCATGATTGAAAGCACAGGTTGTATTTTTTGCTCTAGCGCAGACAGTGGGAAAATCTTACATAAATTTTAAAGGCAGCCATATACTCATACATTACAGAAGATGTTGAGCTGGAAATGGCACTCAGTTTGTGTATGTTCTTTCAAACTAGTTCTTTCCTATCTGAGCCTGATCCCTCAGCCTAAAGAGACTTAGAAAAGGCTTTTCCAGGACAGCTTAAAGCTGCAACAAAAAACTACCTGAGCCTGTGAAATCCTGTTAGTAGAACTCAGTTCCTCTTTGGAGACATCTAATCAGATGCTGTCTGTTGCTTGCACTTTCTCATTCTCAGTAGTTCTTTCTTAATAACAGCTGCTAAAACAACTTCATTTTGGGAACAGTGTGAGAAAAAATTTCACTGTGCTTTCTTTCTAACACTTTCAATAACTTTCCTTTTTTTTCTTTTAGTCATTGCAGGCTGAAACAGAAGCAAAATTAAAAAAAAAAACCACACAACAAAAAAAATAACAACAGAAAGAGTGTGGAATAATTGCTGGAGGTAACTTAGGAATTCAATTTATATTAAAGGTACAGCATTGAAGAAATCTTCAGGGTGGAGTGTGGCGAATATGCAAGGAATCCATCCCACAGAAGTTCCCTAGGCAACCTTAGATGTTGGCAACACCAGGGGAGCTTGGTGCGCTGACTCTAAGAGAAACTGCACGGAGAGTGGAGTAGAGTGAAGACACCGCGGCCAGGCTCTGTGATAAGACGGGAACTGGAAGGTACTATGGAACTGACAAGCTGCATATTTACTACCCTGAGCTGCCTATTTACCACCCTGAGCCAACAGTCTGTCATTTTTTTGACAAAATACTATCCTTTGGGTGAACTTTGCTCATTATAGTCTCATTATAATACCAAAAAACACACCTCCATCCCAAAGCTGCCCACCTCCAAAGTGCGACCACCCCTCACTGAGCTTGCGCTCTGGATTTTTCTTAGTCTATCTATACCTTTAAAAGCAGAATGAGAAACTTTTACACCAATTACAATAGAGGTATGTATGACTAGAGTCACTCAAGCTCCACCTGTAAGGACAAATAATATAAAAATGGCTTAAGAGAGGAGAGATGCCAGGGAAGATACCATCGCAGACCACCTCTGACACCTGGGATCAGTCGATGGGCTGAGCCTCTCTTCCCCCCAACAGGGACGCCTTTGGGTAAGATTCAAACACTTCGTTATAGCAAGTGCTTCCCCGGGAAACTTAGAAATCTCTACAGAGTTGCTTTATAAGTTAACGTGTTTGTAGCCAGGCTATATTACTCACATTCTTGGTATTTGCATGTGCTTTGCAAGCAGTAATTTTATCACCGGCAATCCAAAAGAACTTGTGTATCAGTTGCTTCAATAAACTGCACTATTCACTAATCTAGCCGTGAGAGTTCTCATTGCATACCACCAAATCCCTTAAGCATGGCCGTGCTAGTTCATGGAACGCAACTACACTGAAAGTGTATGGTGTTACGAGTGTATCCGTAACCGTGAGAGTTCAATGCATTGAACGCGATCGGACTTAAAACACAGAGAATTGGGCATCACTCAGAATCTAAGCCTAGCCGCCTCCAGCCCCTCTGATATCTGAGGACAAGCTGGAATGCAAGGGGGTTTATTTTCTACCAAATTGCCTTGCCCTTTAATGAGACAAAGAGCGAAATAATTTTTAAAGTAATTATTATTAACATCGGCTAGTTTATGTCAAAAAATATAATAACTCAGGACTAAAAGTGAACTTCAGCTGGATCCCCGACTTTCAGTTTTCCCTAGGTAGTTCTTTCCACATGTTTTTCAAATTCATTTTACAAATTTAAAGCTTGTATCAAAAGATTGCTCCTTTCCCCTCCTCTTCCACACCAGTGTGTTCAACTGCAGTTGTCCCAGGCTGGCAGTTTTAAGTTGATTAACTCCAGGCTTTTTGTTCAGAGTGTGGATCCAAGTCTGTAAAAATGCATATGGTAGTGCATTACTATTTAAAATTGAGAATGAACATGAATAGGAAAAAAACAATTTTCCTTCAACCCAGAATTTAGAAGAATGTCATGTACAGATTAATGGCCTGGTAGACACAATGACCTGTGGATTGACAGATTGCAGTGCCAACTCTGGAGCTGAACATAAGTGCTGGCCTCCACAATTGAGGTTTCTTGTAAGTGTCAGTGTCAGCTGATTCCTTCCTCCGACCAGAAGAACAAATGTGTGCAGTCTGCAAATTAGAAAATAGGGAGCAGCTAGCGTTCAGCAGCAGCATTTATAAGAGCTCTGAGGCTGGAACTCAGATTGTTTTAGGCTTCTAGTTAGATGCGCCTGTCAGAGCAAATGTGTTTTAAAATACTCATCAGGGAAGCGGAGAAGCTTGTCCAGAAGACAGGGAATTGCTACTTAAGATATGTACTTCTCATCTTTTTTATTTGATATCAGGCTGGAACTTTCCACAACATTATTTTCCTCCTTTCTTTACTGACATCATAGGCCTGTTTTGCTATCTTTATAATTTCGTACTTTGTCATCTTCCCTGTTGGAAAGTGGTGTCATTTGCCCACTGTATCATTGGGTCTTGCATGAAAATACTGCATCTAGATACGTCCAGAATTAACAGGTTTGATCTACACCTCATTGAAAAATTTCAAAAATTTCCTGATTAATTTTTCTTTCAATACATTAATTTCATAATGGAAGGGAGGGAGGGAGGAAGGAAGGAGAGGGGAAGGGGAGGGCGAAAAGTGAGAGGGAGGGAGGGAGGGAGCAAGGAAGGAAGGAAGGAAGGAAGGAAGGAAGGAGAGGAACAGTTAGGAATAATGTTTTTGTCATATGATCTAGGGAAGGATACAAAACCACAAATATTTCAAGAAATAATGTTTAGAGGTAGAAGTATTTTACAATTTTTACAATATTCTTCAAGAGCAAAGCAACCATTCCCTTCTTTTCTCATAGAAACATTTGTTCTGACAATACTCACTTTCTCTATCTTCAGAAATAAAGGCTAAGCAGAGTCCCACCAAAAGGATTTCTGCACGTGCAATTAAAACAATGTGTAATAAATTAAGCTCTTAAGAACAAGCACCACAAAGGTTATTTCATAATAGCCTATTCATATGATTGGCTATCAGCTGAACAGATTCACAGCATAGATTGAATGGTTCTTAGTGACCTACAAGATAGTGAAAAAGGACCAATTCTGGTGAGAAGTAATACCTCCTGTTGACAACAGCAAGATACCTATAGTTCCCATTCAAAAGAGACAGTGGTGTGTTTTTCACTGGGTAAAAAGGGATCAAAAAGGAATAGAAGTCAAGCACAAATGGGTCTGAAGAAATATAAAGTAACTTAATTATGCATAAACTTAGATAAACCAACTTCCAAACTAACATTCTTCATCTTTTTTCTTCTATATCCATTTTTCACTCTTTAGGGGGTTAAATTTCTCACAATTTCAAAGGAATATCATGATTTTCAAATGAACCTTTTATTTATGGCTAGTTTTAACATTTAAGGTCTTGCTAGCATCCAGTAGAGGACATACATTGATTAACTAAACAATGCTATGAAGCTGCATCAGCGGAAGTTCAGATTGGACGTTAGGAAAAGGTTCTTCACTGAGAGGGTGGTTGGTCACTGGAACAGGCTCCCCAGGGAAGTGATCACAGCACCAAGCCTGTCAGAGTTCAAGGAGCATCTGGATGACGTTCTTAGTCATATGGTTTAGTTTTAGATAGTCCTATGATGAGCAGGGAGTTGGACTCACTGATCCTTATGGGTCCCTTCCAACTTGAGATATTCTGTGATTCTATGATATATTAGACATATTATCAGAAAGGATGTAGCTGTTTAAGCTGCCTGGCTCAATGTAAATACTATCTGGCATTCTCTTTAAAATAAGCAGATTTGAAGGCATTGAAGGCTGTGGTTATTTTTCTCAGTAAATACAATTGACTATGATTCTGGAGTTAAAGTTTGCATGGTAGTGTTGAAGCTAAGCACATGCTTAAGTATTTCCAGGGTTTCAAAGGATGTGCAGGTAGACTGTGTTTCATTTTTATTTCACCTGCACCAGGGTCGAGATTTTCTTTTAAAAGAAAAAAATAAGAGCAAAATTTTGTGATAAAATTTTTTTTTTTTTTTTTATTATCTCAGTGGCTTTTTTTTTTAATTTCTATGTCCATGTGTCATTTCCTTCACACATGAACGTATGGTAATATTCTAACTAAAACCAGGCTGAGGCTGAGTAGTATTTCCACACCAGGTACTGCTGACTATAGAGTGAGATTTTTCCTTTTACTATGCACGCATTTCACATCTAAAATATGTAAGATGAAAAATGGCATGTTTTTCATACTTAGGATGTTGTTTGGCATGACTCTGGAAAGATTTCCAGTTTAATTATAAGAATACATATTGCTAATGCCAGTTCCATATCTAAAGCTGTATCCTGTAAAATCAACTCTCATTAAGTCTTGGAAAAGATATAAAATTTAATTCATTAACCTATATGAATCTATTGTACATATTCAGTCCTCTAGAAGCCTTGGTTAAAAAAAATACTTAAATGTAATTAGATTATTAGTGACATTAGTTTTATCTTCTTGGTCAGTTTTCTAGTGAAATAGTGGAATCACAGAAGCACTGTAGAATTTGGCCTGATTAGGACCGGCACTAGACTAGAATGGCAATGCTAATGGAGGTCAGTGGTGAAGTACATGAGGAAAGCTTGCAAATACCCGCTGTCATACTTGTTAACGCTGAAGCATATTCTAACACTTTTTGGGTAATTGTTCTTATCCTATCCTTCAAACAAAACTTGATTAATTTGGATACTTTGCTATTTCCTATATGCGAACAATAAGACCCAAAGACACTGAAGCCTCTGTAATAATCATAGAATCATAGAATCATAGAATGGTTTGGGTTGGAAGGGACCTTAAAGATCACCTAGTTCCAACCCTGCTGCCATGGACAGGGACACCTTCCACTAGACCAGGTTGCTCAAAGCCCCATCCAACCTGGCCTTGAACCCTTCCAGGGTTGGGGCAGACACAACTTCTCTGGGCAACCTGTTCCAGTGCCTCACTACCCTCATGGTGAAGAATTTCTTCCTAATACCTAATCTAAATCTACCCTCTTTCAGCTTAAAGCCATCACCCCTTGTCCTATCACTACATGCCCTTGTAAAAAGTCCCTCTCCAGCTTTCTTGTAGGCCCCCTTCAGGTACTGAAAGGCTGCTGTAAGGTCTCCCCGGAGCCTTCTCTTCTCCAGGCTGAACAACCCCAACTGTCTCAACCTGTCTTCATAGGAGAGGTGCTCCAGCCCTCTGATCATCTTTGTGGCCCTCCTGTGGACTCTCTCCAACAGGTCCATGTCCTTCTTATGTTGGGGGCCCCAGAGCTCAAAACAATATTGGACAACTAACCTATTATTTAAACACAGATCTCACAATAAAGCTGTTTGATTTTTTAAGTGGTATTGCCTCCCAAAATACGCTGAAGTCCCAAATCTGGGATACTCCCCCTCATGCCCCTGCATTTGCACTAAATTGCTGAAATGGATATTCTGTAAGCACGATCACTTTGGGAAAGTATTCCACAATCAAATCCTCAATGCCAAGGTATTTCCCCTGACTCTAAATATTTCCATTATGTCAGTTTAGTCCCATTGCCATTAAATATTCCCCAGACTGTTTATGTCTGTTTGTTGTTCCAAAATTAAAATCCTGAACTCAATTTCACAGGTATGTTTGTGACAAGAGTAGTGGGGAAAGGAGTTTTTAACAAGGTTGATGGTCCAAGCTATGTACAATCAGAACAGGGAGAAATAGTTCTTTCTGCTGTGAAAAGAGAAGTCTCAGGAGTCTTTTGCACAGAGCAATTTATATTCCTGTATATAAACTGGGAATTATAAACTGGTGGCCATACTGGATAGAAGGTCAAACTGAACTTTTGAAGCATAAATGGGCAGCGTCTGTAGGGAGCCAATGGATCCCACTTGCAGGAATCTTTTTTATGAAGATATAAGTGATTTGATAGCTAATTTGAAGATCCTTCAAGAGGAATGAAAATTTTCCTAGTGTCCCATGAAGAGAAATATGTTTGTGAAGGCATGACCAATTGATTCATGAATGCAGAAATCAATAAGGGTCAACTGCAGGCAGGTATCGGTGAGGTTTAATTTGTTCATGAATCCCAAAACTCTGCTACTCTTTCTCACCTCACCATCTCTTCGTATGTACCTTCCCATTTATTTTCAGTGAGGAATTTATGAGAACACTTGTAGATGTTCTTGACTATTTTGTTCTTCATTTTATAAAGACAGAAATAAGAGCTCATGTGCAAGTTGCATAACTGTATCATAGAATTCACTTATTTCTTTGTAAAAACAGTTCTCTACTGAGCATTTGTTTGGAGTTAATTAACACTACCATACACTAGTTTGGTTTCTGGATGTTGGTACAGCTGAGTAGTCCAGATGTTTGATACTGTGAGATGGACAAACATAACTGAAGGAAACTGTTGTTCAGGCTTATGTATTTTCTGTGAAATTACATTGTTTCTCTGGGTTTCTTTTGTAAATTTGCATGTGGAAAATTACATTATTTCTATGAAGTATTATCTCAAATGTCATCTTTATTAATTTCTCTAAAAGCAAATACAATAATTAATAAGCAAAGCCCATCTTGTCCCCTTTTGGTATAGGTGAAATTGAGGTTTTAAGATTTTAATTAAGGTGCAAATATTCTCAATGTAATTTTGTGTTCCTCCTCTTACTTTGGAATGATGTTAATGACATTTTCAGATTGTAGATCTTACCGTGCTTTTATTCTCCATGTCCGCACTGCCTAGACCAGGTTGGTTTGAGAACTCACTAATGGGTAGTGGATGCTGGATTCTAAGAATATTTGATAAGACATTTTGCTCCTTAGTGTGCAGATTTGTCTTATTTATGCACTTTACAAAGTAATGTCTTGATGCTTCTAGTACTACTTCTGTCAGAAAACCACATGTATGATGTATTCAGTACGTGTTCTTGCCATTTTCAAGCTGCATCAACAGACTTAATTGGATGAAGAAAAAAGTGCTGTTTCTTCAGCAGGAACCTAACATGTGATTGAAAAAGATCATATGATTGTGGATCAGCTTTGTTAATGGGCTTTCTTGAGGAGCTTTACTTTGGTTACTGCTGAGATATATTACTAATGTGCCATGAAATGTCCTTATCACTGTATTATCTTATTTGCTAAAGACTTGCAACTATATATTGTGTTGATCTTTACATAATAGCCCATTTAAGATCTTATTCAAAGTATTCTGTATGTTCATTTATTGTGATTTAAATTATCTGTTGCATTATCTGTATCAGCAGGAGGAGGAATAATTTGGTTGGTACATGCTTTGGAGCTTGCCAGTTATTCAGAGCCATAATGAATATTGCAAATTTGGGATCTGATAGAGATGCACATCATTGTGATGAGATCTTTCTCTGTTTCACTTAGTATGTACCAAAATTTCTGATGGAAGATGAGTGATGGTAGATAAACACGGATTTTGAACATGTTAACATGTCACTCATTCTCCTTGAAATTCTATGGTAACAAACACCAGTTGGCAGGATCTGTGCCCTACTAAGAAGCTCATCCAGTCCACAGGTACTTATGACAGGCACTATAGTAATAATTTCTCCCAAGTGAAATTGCTGAACCATGCTTTATATATCAGCATTTGACTAGTTAAGCTTCATCTCTTCTACCCTTAAATTGATGTCAAAAATAAATATTCTCTCTTTGTCAGAAGGCACAAACAGAAATCAATGGAGGAGAACATCTCAAATAGCTGAGCATATAGCCATCTGCACCTGCTGAGAGCTTAGAGAGTCTTCAGAATGGACCCAAATTAGTCACAAGGCTTCATCAGCAGCAGAAATAAAAAACAGTATGGATTAATCAGAAGTACAAGTTCTTACAGGAAATTGCTTAGTAGTCTAGACAGAAGATGATGTGGGATTGATCAGTAACAGAAAGTAATGTGGGATGGGTATGTGTTTACCCTCCAGAGCCTCATGAATGGGAAATATCTTTCATAAAAAATTTTTTTCTTTACACAGCAGACTCAAAAGACTACATACTTTTTTTAGTTACAACTAAAGATGTCTAGCTTTTACTGTTGCCTTTGAGATGGCAGGTTGCTAAAGAAAAGCATGACTATGTTAGTCATCGGTGTAGAGATACCAAGAAGCACAGCATTTGCTGAAATCATAAAAAATAGACTGCTACTTCTGGAATAGATTAGTGAGATCCCAGCAAGAACTAAAGAATGTTATTCAAGGAAACGCCATTCCCTCGATTAAGTTATACTTTAAAGTGGCATACCTGAGAGTAGTACAATGTCTATGGTTAAACATCCACCACCAGATGAAAAATTGTTGTAGACTCTGGTTGTAATTCAGTTTCAGACCTAGAAGAAAGTGTCCATAATGTGTCTGCATTTGAGCTAGGTGGTCATCACAGTCAGCAGACATCTAGTCAGTGCAGTTAATGGGCCCTAGAATTCACCAAACACCTGGTTTTTACATCTAGATCTCATCCTAACTTCACAGACTTTATGAGCTAGATCACCACTGACTATAGTGGAATCTTAGGCACTGACTCACAGGTAGACAACCGAAATACAGACACCTACAAATCTGGGGCTGAATCCTACCCAGTAGTGTTGGAATCATAACAATTTTCTCTGCCAGCTAGAGTGAAAAGCAAAGACTTATATCCATCTATGTATTTTTGCTCAAGCATAAAGAGAGGAACAGGCTGATAATAAAGGTTTTCTCTTGAAGACAGAGGCATTTAATTCATGTTCCTTGTGAAACTGAAAGGTAAATCTAGTTGAGATAAAGGAATGAATGATAGCAACATAGCTTCAGCCTCATTTATTAGGAAAAATGCAGAGAATAAGGGCAAAAGTGCTGAATCGGAGATGGGTATCTGAAGTGTATATGATTGCAAATAAGTCCAATTTCTATTTTTTTGTGAAATTGTTCTGCTTGCTGTCCCGTTTGTCCATGTTAAAGTGCTACAAAGTATGGATTAAATATACATCTTGATTGCAAACTTTTCTATGTTCTGTTAAATATCACTGAGACTTCAGAAATACAAATCACTTACACTATGACTTGTGATGATAAAGTTATGCTATGGTTATATACTTTAAACTATTGCAGTGTATGCTTCCAGGTGCCAGAGAAATATTCATTAATGCAAAAATTAGCTTGCAAATATTAGATCGCTAGATGTTCCTGTAAACTTGGCTGAAATGATGACTCTCTCTTGTGTATTTTGAAACCTTTACTTTAAAAATATGGATATATAAATATATATCGATGTCTAATAGTAAAGCAAAATTGAGAATGTCTTGCTGCTGTGTGAAGTACACCTATTGAAAGGTGACTTTAACTTTCTTGTGGTTGCCATATAAGGCCAATTCTTACAGTAATGAAAACACCATAGCTCCATTGATCTCAACAGATCTTTATAAATTTCTTTCAGCTTTGCATGTGGTGCACATATATAGTAGTCGGTGACTTGAATCCAGCCATATTCGAACTTTGGAAATTTGGGATTTGGTTTTGAGGGTGTTTGTCTAGTTTCTTGTTTTCTGTTAGGTAGATTCAAATATTGGCGGTTCTGATCTGTTACAGTTAATGTTTTTAAAAGTGCAGTTTTTAAAGGTGTGGCTGTGTCAGTTTTTTAGTACTGTAATCATGTTTATGCTTGTTTTTCCAAATCAGCTGATATTGTCATTGCAGTTTGTATTGAATGTTTTTATGTGTACAAGCCGAGAAGTAACATTCTGTATTTCAAGAGTACAGACAGACAAAAAAATCAGAATTAATAGGAACTTTATAGAAACAACATTTACAAATTCGTTTTGCTCTGTTTTTAAGAATTAATACATTTTTAGAAAATTATCCTTTTCCAACAAAACTGCCTTTCTTTGATAGGAAATTGTATCCCTGAAAAACTTTTTGAATAGCCCTATTTAAATTAAATAAATGATGATCTTTATGTTACCTGCCTAAGTGAAATTTCAGATCAGTATAAAAATCACGCCCTGCTTGAGAAACAAAACAGAGAAGAGCAAAGGTGGATTAGGAAAGGATAGATCTTGGGGAATTATAACTGAAGAGATGATCTAGCTTTTCTATATATCTACATACCTGAAGTGTCCCCGGAAAGTAGATCTATTTCCTCTGTGATAAAAATTATGTCTGATCTCTGTCCATAGACTTAACAGAGTTTTTTCCTTTTCTGGCAACATTTCTTTCAACTTGAAGGAAGTGAACACCTTTAAAATTTCATACACTTTCAACATATTTTACTGTATTAAATATTAAACTTGAGAAATTTAGACATCAGAAACCTGTCACTTTCTCAGTGTTGGACAGCCTGGAAATGCTTACTTTGAAATATATTGAATGGAAGGACTGGAAAGAAATAGAAATTGAATGAATGGCTATTACGAAAAGCGGATTTTAATAATGGCTAGCACATGCCATTTCTATTAAGATCTGTCTGCAAAGTACTGTAAGCAAACCCCTTACCAAATGAAATCCATTTACTCTGATTTCCCCACAAAACAATCAATATGTCCTTAAGGTTTTATGTCAGCATCATGATATAAAGCTAAATTGTGTAATCCGTGGTTTTGGTTTGTTTGTTTTTTTTTTTTTTGCTATTCTTCAAATATCTTTCTAAAATGCCTGAGTATTGAAAAAACTGTTATAGGCCATGCTTAGAGCATTCCTCTAGCTAAAGGAAACTAAATAAAACTGTTAATCCCAAGGCTAAAATATTGCGAACCATATACTGCGGTTTGCGGACTGATTCTTGTTTTAGTTTGGATTATTTTTTTTCTTAATGCAAAGATTGTTTAAGACAAATTACAGAAATAAGGACCAGTATCCAAAGTTCAGAGGAGTACCCTTACAACTGGGTTACAAATTCGGGCTATGCACTCTTTTTCCCACTGAAACTTTACTGTTTTCTGACTCTTGGTATTGTTTCAACAGCAATTAAAAATGTCACAGACCAAGAATTCTTTGCTATTCTTTTGATGCAGATGGGATGTCTGTTCCTCAGTGAGATCTCTACAGGCAGGCTCTATACAGGTAGCTTCTACTGTTGCAGAAAAACTGGAATACACTTGAGATCAGGTCCGAACAGAAGCAGTTTATGACTACAGCTGTAGGAGAGAACACAGAGCAGCAGCAGCTTGGCAGGCTCTGCTGACATGGACTCTGCCCAAATGGGGCCGTTACAGAGCTTATATACTTTTAGACTGTACAAACTGTTCTTTACCAAAACTGTCACATAAACAGGACTATGGTAAATAACAACAGCAATTGGAATTCTTCAGGTAAGAAGGCTCTAGACAATACATTCTTTTACAATTGACTCCTTTGTTAATTAAACCATGCTGACTGGTGAAACCATCAGCTGCAAATGTTTCTTAACTAATAATAATGATATGTTAATTATTTTGCTTCCACAACTAGAATCTTTTATGGTTATGCTCAAAAAAAGAATATTGGCAAACCAGTATCTCTTCAGAGGATTTGTACTGTCCGTGACAGACCTTCTCTGAGCCCTCCTACTGGATCAGGCCTGTGGAGAGCCTGAAGGAGGGCAGCTCATTAACGAAGAGATCAGTACTGAGCCAGGGAGATCTGGCCATGTCCAGAAGCAAAAGTGTAAGTGGCTAAGGAGATTTGAATACAAATACCTAATGAGAGTGTTGATCCCTGTGTTTGAGAAGCAGTTAGGTGAGGAGTTAATGAATTGCGATGAACCGGTATCTCAATTCCACCAGTCATTTTTTAAACACCTAAGTCAGCCCTTTTTTGGATTTCATCTTTAGTGACAAATTGACTCCAAACACAGTTAAATTCATCTTCTGAGGTCTGCAATAGCTTCCACAATTGCAGAGGGGTATTTTGACACATGATTGTAGCTTGAGGGGAGGTTGCAGAAAGTCAGCTTTCTTCTCCAAAGCAGACTGGGATTCCATTTACGGCAGTCACCCCTTACTTCAATTCCAATCTATGCCTGTTAGATAATCTCTTCTGGCAGGGCTATTCTGGACTCAGGGGACAGCCTAACAAGAGAGATATTTTACATTTCCCTGCATCAGCCAAGCTAGACTGCTATTCTCTTTTTTTTTTCTTCCAGATACTTTTGTCTTACATTAGTACCTTTGGAATAACAGAAGAAAATAGTTGTGAAATGAAAGTGATTTCCATGTGTTACACGTGAATGGCAGAATTTCAAACACTAATGTAGAAAGAATGATTATTTATCTGCACTTGAAAGTCAAGAAAATCCACAGCAAAATGCAAAGTCATTTTCCAAGCCTTAGTTACAGAAGAGCTATTGTAGGACACACAGAAGCACACACTTCTTTATTTTCATCAAAAAAGCAATAATAAACTCTTCCGCTAAATGCCAAAAAAGAAGAACTTTTTTTATAACCAATACACACAAGGTCAGCAATATCTGGAAGGTTATTACTAACTCACTGATGAAGGTGAAAAGAATATATCAACCATGTTGTGATAAACTGACTATTTGGCATGCACCAGAAGATACAGCTTTGGAAGTAAGTGTGCCTTTTGTGTAAGAAAACTCCTGTGCTCCGTCTGGGAAGTGATCTGTGAATGACACTTCTGTACCTTTCAGACCAAGATGTGAAGAACTAAAATAAAATAATCCAGAAATAACCCATAAGATTCTCTGATTCTAATAAGCTAACTGACCTATGAACTACTTCGAAAAATACGGGTCAATTGTTCTCACTTCTAATCAATTTCCCAGCCAGCACTGTGTCAGAGTTTCCTGTAGACAGACCAGTGACAAGCCACAAAATTGTTTCTGACCAAATTCTCTTATTTACTTGTTCCGCCCTGCCTATGCATGGGAATCACTGCAAAGAGTGTATAGAAATTGGCTCTGATATGCTACACTGTTGCGCTAGGATATTGTCTTCAAAAAATCACACAGAATCACAGAATCATTAAGGGAATGGAAACAATTTACATTTCCATGGCTCGCAGTTCTGGATCTATGAATGAGATACCTATGTGTCATTACAGGCAGCACCAATCAAAGTAAAGAATCTTGATGCACTTCATAACTAAACACACATTACCACATCATCTAGGGAGAATCTCACCAGTGTGCTGCCATATTCAGTATTTCACGGCCTCCCATGAGAACAGCAAAAATTTGACCAAAAGCAGTGGACGAATCACATACACTTTAAAAAAATACTGTAATAAAATTCTTTCTTTAAAGTGGAAGGCATAGTCAAAGACTGACTGCATTTATGTTGCTAGCACTGATAATGTCCACTGACATACAGTAACTATGAATCAGTATATGTAAGTGGAACTGAAATTAAACTAAATCAGGACTTAGAGGAACCAATTATTTCTCTATGCTTCAAGCTTTAAATTTGCATATAAAAAGAACTGAAATGACACCTAGAGCAGTGAACTCTCATCCCACCAAAATAAAGCTTTTTGATATCTACACCTCCAAATCCAAAATAACTCAAAATCTTCAGAAATCTGAGCATTGGGAATGGCATCCATTTTGCGTGGTGACAAGGAAAACCAGACAGGGCCAGAAATAGGCAAATAAGAGGTTTACCACGCTAAATGGGAATACTTGAAGAAAGAAAAGGAAAGTGTCTGGAAGCTCAAGAGCAATCCATCCCAACAAGCAGAAAGTCAAGCAGTTATGTCAGGAGGCCTGCATGGACGAACAAGGAGCTCCTGACAAAACTCAAACATAAAAAATAATTATACAGAAGGTGGAAGCATGGACATGTAACCTGGGAGGAATACAGAGACACTGTCCAATCATGCAGGGATGTGGTGAGGAAAGTCAAAGCAAGGAATACTTACCCTTGGTGGAAGAGGATCAGCTAGGGAATAAATGAGCAAAGTGGACATACATAAGTCCATGGGTCCTGATGGGATGCACCCATGAGTGCTAAGGGAGATGGCTGATGTCATTCTGAGGCCACTCTTGATTATCTTTGAATGATCACAGTGATTGGGAGAGGTGCCTAAGGACTGGAGGAAAGCAAATATCACTCCTATCTTCAAAAAGGGCAGGAAGGAAGACCCAGGGAACTACAGGCTAGCCAGCCTCACCTGGATCCTGGAGCAGGTGATGGAGCAGCTAATCCTGGAAACCATTTCCACACACATGAAGAAAAGAAGGCAATCAGGAGTGGTCAGCATGGATTCACAAAAGGGGAAATCATACTTCCCCAAGCTGATGACCTTCTATGATGAAATGACTGGTTTGGTAGATGAGGAGAGAGAAATGGATCTTGTGTACTTTGACTTCAGTAAGGCTTTTGATACTGTCTCCCATAATATCTTCATAGGCAAGCTGTAGAAGTATGCGGGACGAGCAGATGGTGAGATGGACTGAAAACTGGTTGAACAGTTGGGCCCTGAGGGTGGCAATTAGTGGCACGAAGGCTAGTTGGAGGCCAGTAACTAGCAGTGTACCCCAGGGATCAATACTGGGTCCAGCCCTGTTCAACACCTTCATCAATGATCTGGGTGATGGAGCAGAGTGTACCCTCAGCATGTTTGCTGATGACACAAAACTGGGAGGAGTGGCTGATACACCAGAGGGTTGTGCTGCCATCCAGAGGGACCTCCACAGGCTGAAGAAATGGGCTGACAGGAACCTCATGCAGTTCAACAAGGGGAAGTGCAAAGTGGGAGGAACAACCCCAGGCACCAGTATATGCTAGGGGCCACCCAGTTGGAAGGTGGTGCTGAGAGGTGATCCTTCCCCTCTATTCAGCACTGGTGAGACCACACCTGGAGTATCATGCCCAGTTCTGGGCTCCCCAGTACAAGAGAGACATGGAGCTACTGGAGAGACTCCAGCAAAGGGCAACTAAGATGACTAAGGGACTGAAGCATCTCACGCATGAGGAAAGGCTGAGAGAGCTGGGACTGTTTCACCTAGAGAAGGGAAGGATAAGAGGGGAACTTATAAATGTATATAAATACCTGAAGGGAGGGTGCAAAGAAGATGGAGTCAGGCTCTTTCCAGTGGTGCCCAGTGACAGGACCAGAGGCAATGGGCACAAACTGAAACACAGCAGGTTCCCTCTGAACATCAGGAAACACTTTTTTACTCTGATGGTGATCGAGCACTGGCACAGGTTGCCCAGAGAGGTTGTGGAGTCTTTATCCTTGGAGATATTCAAAAGCTGTCTAAACAGAGTCCTGGGCAATGAGCTCTAGGTGGCCTTGCTTGAGCAGGGGGTTGGACCAGATGACCTACAGAGGTCCTGTCCAACCTCAACCATTCTGTGATTCTGTGCATGGAGAGGAAAACAGAAACATTTGCAATTATAGCTGTATCTATGGTGGTCTTTTTAATTTTTTCCCCTAAGGGCAGCCCTGATGTTCCACCACATTATTGCATGACAAGACAGAAATGAAACACCACCCAGAGCATCAAATATCTGCTCTAATCAATTTAGACCATCCCAGAAAAAAATCTACATTGAGCTAATATCTTTTAACTTGGACAAACAAAAGGCTCAACCCACACTGTTGGGATTTTTACTGCACTTCCAAGAAATCAATACACTGATGTTCTATCAAATTATCTTGTGACGATACAAATTTAGAGCACAACATACAAGTACACAGCAATATTGAAAAAAAAGACAAATTATTCAGCAAAAAATGGCCAATACAGTCACTGAACAGAAACAATACTGTAATTTGAAAAGATGTGTTGAGGACAAACAGTCTGCTGTTTAATGAGAAAAGGAAAAATGGTTTTATACATCAAAAGCTGAGGGGTAGACAGGAAAAAAAACCCACTTATACATGGTCTTAGAACCCTAGTGACAATCAGGGCTTTGTTGTCATGCTTTCAGTGCAATCACCATCGTATACATGAGCAGGTATTTGTTGCATAAACTTGGTTTTTGTGTTTGTATTGGGTTTGTGTGGCAAGGTTTTGGTAGCAGGAGTGGCTTCTGTGAGAAGCTGCTAGAAGCTTCCACCATGTCTGATAAAGCCAATGCCAGCCAGCTCCAAGATGGACCCGCTACTGGCCAAGGCCGAGCCTGTCAGCGAAGGTGGTAGCACCTCTAGGGTAACATATTTAAAAAGGGGGAAAAAAACCCTGTGCAATGGCAGCCAGAAAGAGGAGCAAGAATATGTGGGAGAAACAGCTCTGCAGACACCAAGGTCAGTGAAGAAGGAGGGGGAGGAGGTCATCCAGGTGCCGGAGCAGAGATTCCCCTGCAGCCCCTGGTGAAGACCATGGTGAGGCAGGCTGTCCCCCTGCAGCTCATGGAGGTCCACGGTGGAGCAGATATCCACCTGCAGCCCATGGAGGACCCCACGCCGGAGCAGGTGGATGCCCAAAGGAGGCTGTGACCCCATGGGAAGCCCGTGCTGGAGCAGGATCCTTGCAGGACCTGTGGACCCGTGGAGAGAGGAGCCCACGCTGGAGCAGGTTTGTTGACAGGACTTGTGACCCCGTGGGGGACCCACACTGGAGCAGTCTGTTCCTGAAAGACTGCACCCCATGGAAAGGATGCATGCTGGAGCAGTTCGTGAAGAGCTGTAGCCCGTGGGAAGAACCCACATTGGAGAAGTTCATGGACAACTGTCTCCTTTGGAAAGGACCCCACACTAGAGCAGGGGAAGAGTGTGAGGGGTACTCCCCCTGAGGAGGAAGGAGCAGCAGAGACCACATGTGATGAACTGACTGCAACTCCCATTCCCCGTCCCCCTGTGCTGCTCAGGGGGAGAAGATAGAGAAAATCAGGAATGAAGTTGAGCCCGGGAAGAAGGGAGGGGTGGGGGGAAGGTGTTTTTTAAGATTCAGTTTTATTTCTCATTACCCCACTCTGATTTGATTGGTAATAAATTATATTAATTTCCCCAAGTCGAGTATGCTTTGCCTGTGACAGTAACTGCTGAGTGATCTCCCTGTCCCTATTTGAACCCATGGGCCTTTTGTTATATTTTCTATCCCCTGTCCAGCTGAGAAGGGGGAGTGATAGGCTTTGGTGGGCACCTGGCATCCATCCAGGGTCAACCCACCACAGTGTTGCAGAAGGATACAATGTTTTATAGCCTTTACTGTGATAGATAAGTATATACATGGTTAATATCTGGACAGGTTCATATTTATCTTCTACATGGTGTTATTTATATTTTCTATATGAAAGCTGAAATATGTAAATCTCTAAAGCACATCTTCGAATACTTTACTCTCTTTTATTGCTGACTGGAATATTGGTAACATCCCTGCAACAAGCACTACTAAAGATTTCAGAAATCTGATTGGAAATAATCAATACTGCTTACACAACACCTTTCCTTCTCCCACTGAACACAGTGGACACAAGAGCAAAACCACAAAAGATTTCTGCAGGCAGATTGACTGAACTGAGACATATAAGCAAAAGATTGCTAAGAAAAGCCAGTGGGCAAGAAATTGCTATTGTTTTTCAATTTATCAAATGAATAATTGACAAAAATTTTATAACATTATCTTTGCATATAATCAATTCTCCTATTTATGTAACATAAGTTTTAAAAAGGTGAGAGGTGCAGCAAATAAAATAGATATTTCCATGGACTTACTCAAAATGAGGGAACAGGAGAGGCGACAAAATTTAATAAATTCTGTTTTGCAATTGTTGTGGGTTTTTTCCAATTTTTCTTGATTTAACTGTCATTTTGATGAATAAACACTTATCCTATTGGTATTTCATTTTTGGCACTACAAGGAGTTTCAAACAGGATTGTCAGATTAGTATCTTAAAAATTGAGATGTGCTACATCTGAGTTTAGCGAATTAGGACCTCAACAAAATACACCATCTAGAAGTACAAAGTTAACCATCACAATGCAGCTACAAGTCCTGTGTTCCTTCAGCTACAGAAGGCCAGGTTTCACTGCTTTAAGTGTAGAATTCTCTCATTAACTTTAACGGGATTAACTCAGGAATGCCAGTCTTGAGCAATGAAACAAATATCTCGCCATATGAAGGTTTGTTCATTTTACTGTCTCATTTGAAAATGCCTATCTATTATCATACCAACAAAAATGCAATCAGAGATCTGTTGTATGGAGGAACCAGTCTGAGTTGGATAAGTAAGTGTCAGAAAATATAAAAATCAAAATATCAAAGTACTCAGTGTATTGCACCATAAATTCTGCCCAAAAAATATTTTTAAAAAAGTATTTTCCCATCATTTGTTATTAGCTTGGCTTTGAAATAAGTGCATTGTTCAAAGATCCTGATTCACTATCAAAATAGGGATTAGATCTATCTGATTAACCCAACAAGATTCAGAAACCCTAAAAAAAGTTGATCTTAAGTGGTTTCTTTTTAAAGTAAAGCACATAAATCTTCCCAAAGGCAGTGTGTGCCCATACTATACTGGACTGGACTGGACTGGCCCTGGTCCTTCCCTCACCCTGCCCATGGCCCAGGACCCATTTTAGCCCCCAGGAGCCGTCAGGCCCTCACACAGACTCACCTGGAGATGGAGGCTGGGGCTGCCCCCAGCTGCCCCCCAGCTGCCCTGTTCCCTGGGCACCCTGGGGATTACCTGCCGCTCCTGATGCCCCAGCTGCACCCTGACTGGGTGTCGTGGTTTAAGCCCAGCCGGACTAATCACCACACAGCTTCTCACTCACTCCCCTTCCTCAGCTGGACAGGGGAGAGAAAATATGAGGAAAAGGCTCGTAGGTCGAGATAAGGACATAGGGAGATCACTCACCAATTACCACCATGGGCAAAATAGACTTGTCTTGGGGAAATTAGTTTAATTTATTACCAATCAAAATCAGAGTAGGATAATGAGAAGTAAAACCAAATCTTAAAAAGCAACACCTTCCCCCCCACCCCTCCCTTCTTCCCGGGCTCAACTTCACTCCCGAACCTCTTCCCCCCCGAGCGGCACAGGGGGATGGGGAATGGGGGTTGCGGTCAGTTCATCACATGTTGTTTCTGCCGCTCCTTCCTCCTCACACTCTTCCCCTGCTCCAGCGTGGGGTCCCTCCCACAGGAGACAGTTCTCCACGAACTTCTCCAACGTGGGTTCTTCCCACGGGCTGCAGTTCTTCACGAACTGCTCCAGCATGGGTCCGTTCCATGGGGTGCAGTCCTTCAGGAACAGACTGCTCCAGCGTGGGTCCCCCTCGGGATCGCAAGTCCTGCCAGCAAACCTGCTCCAGCGTGGGCTCCTCTCTCCACGGCTCCACAGGTCCTGCCAGGAGCCTGCTCCAGCATGGGCTTCCCACAGGATCACAGCCTCCTTCAGGCATCCACCTGCTCCAGCGTGGGGTCCTCCACGGGCTGCAGGTGGATATCTGCTCCACCGTGGACCTCCATGGGCTGCAGGGGGACAACCTGCTTCACCATGGTCTTCACCACGGGCTGCAGGGGAATCTCTGCTCCGGCGCCTGGAGCCTCTCCTCCCCCTCCTTCTGCACTGACCTTGGTGTCTGCAGAGTTGTTTCTCTCACATATTCTCACTCCTCTCTTCTCTGGCTGCCTCTTCCTGGTTTTTCAGCCCTTCTTAAATATGTTATCACAGAGGCGCTACCACTGTTGCTGATTAGCTCAGCCTTAGCCAGTGGCAGATCCGTCTTGGAGTCGCCTGGCATTGGCTCTATCAGACATAGGAGAAGCTTCTAGCAGCTTCTCGCAGAAGCCACCCCTGTAGCCCCCCCTGCTACCAAAGCGCTGCCACGCAAACCCAATACATTCCACCCCTCGCCTCTGTGAATCACATATTTACAAATGATCATTAAAATCTACATTCATAATACAATGTTCACAAACTTCACTCACATCAACAAAAAAGAATTACCCACAGCAAAATCAAAATAAAATCATCACAACACCAAACAAAAGTGGACAATTTACACACAATCCACCCCTCGTCCTTTCACCACAATTACAACAACAAAAATTCCCCATGATCATTCTGCACTCTAACATTGTTCAGTCTGTATTTTGCCCATTACCTCTCCCAATTACTGTCCTTATCTTGAATTCCTCGAGCCCCACGTTGGGCGCCAAAAAGACTGTCGTGGTTTAAGCCCAGCCGGACTAATCACCACACAGCTTCTCACTCACTCCCCTTCCTCAGCTGGACAGGGGAGAGAAAATATGAGGAAAAGGCTCGTAGGTCGAGATAAGGACATAGGGAGATCACTCACCAATTACCACCATGGGCAAAATAGACTTGTCTTGGGGAAATTAGTTTAATTTATTACCAATCAAAATCAGAGTAGGATAATGAGAAGTAAAACCAAATCTTAAAAAGCAACACCTTCCCCCCCACCCCTCCCTTCTTCCCGGGCTCAACTTCACTCCCGAACCTCTTCCCCCCCGAGCGGCACAGGGGGATGGGGAATGGGGGTTGCGGTCAGTTCATCACATGTTGTTTCTGCCGCTCCTTCCTCCTCACACTCTTCCCCTGCTCCAGCGTGGGGTCCCTCCCACAGGAGACAGTTCTCCACGAACTTCTCCAACGTGGGTTCTTCCCACGGGCTGCAGTTCTTCACGAACTGCTCCAGCATGGGTCCGTTCCATGGGGTGCAGTCCTTCAGGAACAGACTGCTCCAGCGTGGGTCCCCCTCGGGATCGCAAGTCCTGCCAGCAAACCTGCTCCAGCGTGGGCTCCTCTCTCCACGGCTCCACAGGTCCTGCCAGGAGCCTGCTCCAGCATGGGCTTCCCACAGGATCACAGCCTCCTTCAGGCATCCACCTGCTCCAGCGTGGGGTCCTCCACGGGCTGCAGGTGGATATCTGCTCCACCGTGGACCTCCATGGGCTGCAGGGGGACAACCTGCTTCACCATGGTCTTCACCACGGGCTGCAGGGGAATCTCTGCTCCGGCGCCTGGAGCCTCTCCTCCCCCTCCTTCTGCACTGACCTTGGTGTCTGCAGAGTTGTTTCTCTCACATATTCTCACTCCTCTCTTCTCTGGCTGCCTCTTCCTGGTTTTTCAGCCCTTCTTAAATATGTTATCACAGAGGCGCTACCACTGTTGCTGATTAGCTCAGCCTTAGCCAGTGGCAGATCCGTCTTGGAGTCGCCTGGCATTGGCTCTATCAGACATAGGAGAAGCTTCTAGCAGCTTCTCGCAGAAGCCACCCCTGTAGCCCCCCCTGCTACCAAAGCGCTGCCACGCAAACCCAATACACTGGGTATGAGATGAATGAAGAATTCTTATTCATCAAATAATGAAATATTGGAATGATGATGCACTCTTTGAAGCTTGTAGATGATGTCTAAAACAAACCTTACACTGAGGTTAGTGAACTCCTCCAGTTTATTGCCACAGGAGGCAGATACCTCAGAAGGGATTCAAGAAATGCATACACAATAAGGCTTTGAACAAATACTGATGAGATTAGGCAGAATTGTGCCCATGGTCTTCCCTAATTGCTAACCCCTCCCCTGGATTGTGGAGTATGATGGAAACGAATCACAGAAAACAGCAAGGTTTGTGTCATCTCCCTAAACAGGATCATGTTTTGCCACTGCCAGAGGAAAACTGCTGGGTTAGATAGCACTATCTTTTATGTTCTAAAGATTTTAGCCCAAACATATAATCCGTAATAAAAAACAAGGAGTAAAAAGAATGTAGAGTATTCTCTCCTTCCAAAAGCTGACCAGAAATAACCTCTGGAGAAGCAAAGGTTGTGACTATAGTTCATGTGTGGGTATTGCTTGTGTGTTTTAAGGTACATTTCCATCTCTTGTCATCCAAGAATGTTTTCTTGCACTTTGGAACGACAAAGAATGCTTCTCCTCTGATCCACTAGCAAGGCTGCAAGGAGAAATGGGACATAGTTCAATGAAAGAGTCAACTCCTAAAATGTGAGCAGATCTTTTACTGCTAGAAAACCTCTTTCCTGGTGGGAAGGGAGAGGAAAGATGATTCCTAGTGATAAAAGACTGAACATGGAAGAAAGCAAAAGAAAAATAGATTGAAAAATATCCAGATGTACCAAATCCTCAGACTAATTGGCACTTGCTAACTTCTAGAGCAGTTTTCTGGTATATATATATATTTCCAAAGAATCCAGTCCAATTGATGGCTTTCTGTAGAGCTGGTAACTGATCATTTGGGATCATGCAAGACTGGGTTTGCTATGCAAGAATTACACTCTTTTGGAGGGGTCTGTATCAGAGCTGTGCACTGCTTCACTCATATTTGATTCCCCTATAGGACAGTTAGATATTTGCTTGAACACAGCATCAATGGAAGAATCTCGTATAACTTGGGAAATACATGCACATACACATTTTTAAAGAACCGATTCAGCAACATGTTAGTTTGCACTCCCTTCTTTTGCAATGTCCAGAGACTGACTGCCTCTGAATTGTACAAGTGCTGACTGCAGCTGAAGTCCCCAGAACTATCAAGCCTCAACTCTTAGCATACACTATTTCTTGTGTCTACAATTCTCACACAGTTCAGCCTTCTAAAATGGCCTTTACACCAGCCAACCTGTTCTTATCAAAGGTGGTAGAAAAACAAAGACAACTTATCTATAGTCTTCCAATAATGTTTTCTACAAATGCTTGTCTCCATATAAAGACAAACCAGAAATTTAGTTTCCAACCTTTTTGAATATGACAATTCACTCGGGGATGCAAGTGGATTCAGTACTGCCTCCTGCAATGTGCTTCTAACAGACCGCTCACATCCAGTAAGAAATGTATTTCCATCATTCACCTTAATAGAGCATTAGCAATAATGATTGATTTTCATCAAGTACAATGAACTACTACGTTCAAGGAAACAAAAAGCCCAGATGGCCAGGTGGAATGAAGCATTAACCAAAACAAGGTGCTCATTCAGGGGCGCTGATGTGAGTAAGTGAAAGACATGGGCAGAGATTATTACCATACTAAAAAGTAGTCTGGGGAATTGTTTGAGACTTCCTGGACTCTTACAATACATTATTCAAGATTTATAAGGAATACATTTTTATGACTTAACTTTTGAAAATTCGTTCTGAAATTATGTCTTTGTTCCTGAACTCACAAGGCATTAATTGCTGCCATAGAGGATTTCTTATCAAGTTTGGCATGTCATCCTTCAATGGACTTTTTTTCTCTGCAAGCTCTTATTACATGGGGAGTACTAACACTTAAAATGACAGCATTGCTTAGCCTGCCTTTCCTGCCTTGGCACTTGCCAAGTGCCAACAAAGCACAATTTATTAAATTCTCTTCTGAAAGAAACTATATCCTCCCTTTAGACAATAACTCAGACTTTCTGTATGAAAGCATTTATGTGAACTGCACACTAAATAAAGGTATTTACAAAGCCATTTTGTCTTGTCTTTAATTCAAGTATCTCCTGTTAAGCCAATTGCTTCCCAAAGCACACCACAAATGTTTATGTTTTAAGAATAAATGCATGAAGAAGAAGGAGAAAAGAAATCTGAATTTGATTTATTGCTGTTCATGTTTAACTCTGGCTCATTGGCAATTTTCTTGTCATTTACCTTCTGACTACTAGTCTCTCACTGTGATGATAAACTAGAAAGAGAGAAGTTAAACGGCTTACTCCTCAAATGAACAGCAGAATAAAAAGTTTTCTGAAAAGAAAGACTCTAGTTATGCAATTATGTATCCTTAAAATTAGTAAACACATGATCTAATAGAGTTTTCATTAATACCACTTTCAGAAATTGTTGATAGAGTATCAATAAATGACCAGTGGCATGCTAAGCACTTTACAGACGTGACTATAATAAATACACATTGCTATTAGACTATGGGACAAGCCTTATCTGGATGTTTGGCATCAATATTACAAGCAATAGGACTCTACCACCATTCATTCAACATTTATTGATAATTTAGCTCTCTTGATTTTTTTAATCTTTGAAATTCACGTATAAATGACTGTAGTAAAAAAATGTGTCACATACTCTAATAAGAAAAATAACTATTTGTCTTTCCTCAAGTAATCGTGGGGGTTTTTGCCTAATCAGCAACATTTTTAAAGGGCTTTGATTATGAGGCTAGGAATTAAGATATAATCTAAAGAAACAGTGCACAAATGGCCACCTGCTGAGATTTCTTGAGGAATATCCATGTGCTTTTGTTACTTACACAGCAATCAAGAAAGGTTGTAGAATAAGTATTTTTTATATTAACTGTTGTAAAAATTAATTAATTACTCTAAATTATTTAAACCTACATACCCTTTTGTTGTAGGGATCTATTATGGTGGAAGACAAGGATAAAACCAAAAATCCACCTACAAAAGGACTTATTTTTCCATCTGCATGTCTTCTCCAAGAGAAAGGAGACTGCCAATACTTTAAAAATCTTTCTGTAACTATATAGGGCAAAAAGCCCTACCTTTTTCTTGCCTTTCTGAGGAAGGTGAACAAATTAGCATAAAATATCAGATGTTATATATGCTACATAGGATACTTAGCCAATTTCAACAAACAGACTTTACTGATGGCAAGAACAAAGAAAAAAAAACCTAGTCATACGAAGAATGCCACTAAACAATAAAAAATATAGTACCTCGAAATGTTCTAACTAAGTGTTATTTCCTTGGAGAAAAGTCAGAATTATATTTAAAATGGAAAGCAAAAACCACCCCAAAACAACAACCCCCAATAAACCTGGAATAGCTTTAAACTTAAATGAAACTGAGGACTTTTAGTTTCACTCCAGACACACAAAGTATACAAAATTGTCATGCATCCATGCATCCGACACAACCTAGAGTTTTTCACGGGGATAAGGCCAGGATCTTAAAAGGCGTTATTCAAAATAAAAACGCAGAACCTTAACTCTACCTCTTTATGAGGGATCCACAGGCCAGCTGAGTGCTATGCCTACAAAGATTTCAAAGCTCAGAGATAAAGGGCTCTTCCAGTCTTTTCTCTTGGAGTGATTCTATTTTGCACATTCTTTACTACTTCTCAGTTGTGCTCATAAGAGAAGAAATTGGAACATGGTACACCTAGATTTTAGGTAAGCACTAAAGGTTACCAATTTAATTCCTGCATAGAAAATTAATAATTACTTATATAAAGTCAAATAATCATCAGAAAAATTACCTTAGAATAGCCAATAACCCACTAATATCTGAAATTATCTTAGATGTGAGAAAGCAAGATGCAAACACTTAGACCAGAACTGTATAGCAGGGACTATTACTTGCCTTCTCTGTATTGCAGGCAAGTGCCCCAGAAACTAGATGGTCCTGAGAAGAAAATATTTCTCTTCTGGTACTTCAATATGAAATCCCATTCTGAACTTAATCCTGTTGTTGTGGTTTAAGCCTAGCCACCAACTAAGCACCACACAGCCACTCGCTCACTCCCCTCATGGCAGGATGAGGGAGAGAATCGGAAGAGTGAAAATGAGAAAACTCATGGGTTGAGATAAAGACGGTTTAATAGGTAAAGCAAAAGCTGCCAATGCGAAAAAAGCAAAACAAGGAATTCATTCACCACTTCCCATCGGCAGGCAGGTGTTCAGCCATCTCCAGGAAAGCAGGGCTCCATCATGTGTAATGGTTACTTGGGAAGACAAACACCATCGCTCCAAACGTCCCCCCTTCCTCCTTCTTACCGCAGCTTTATATGCTGAGCATGACATTGTATGGTATGCGATATCCCTTTGGTGAGTTGGGGTCAGCTGTCCCAGCTGTGTCCCCTCCCAACTCCTTGTGCACCCCCAGCCTGCTCGCTGGTGGGGTGGTGTGAGAAGAAGAAAAGGCCTTGACTCTGTGTAAGCACTGCTCAGCAGTAACTAAAACATACCCCTGCTTTATCAACACTGTTTTCAGCACAAATGCAAAACACAGCCCCATTCTAGCTACTGAGAAGAAAATTAACTCTACCCCAGCTAAAACCAGCACACCTATCCAATGAAAATGACACATTCTATGAAACATATGTCACTAAACTAAATTGGTATTTGACAGATGCAGAGAAATTAAAATATTCCTGAAAAACATGAGTGTAAGCCCCTTCCTTTCCAAAAAAAACCCAAACCCAATCTCCTGGTACACACAATTTTTAAAATACTTGGGCAGTTCCTTTTATGGGTCTGATCCAGCAGAGCACTCGGCTTTCTGGTTTTAGCATCAAAAGCACTTACATATGTGTTTATCACTTATCACAGCAACAATTTCTGAATTATCATAAAAATATTGTCTTGCATTGCATGGAAACCAAACACACTTTAAACACTAATTTTAAAAGTGTCATTAATTTTTAAGCAAACTATTTTTTAATCTTACCACCAAGCAAAATCCTTCCTCCTGTTGCTCCTAACACAAATATCTGATTTTTTTAACCAAGATTTCTCAGGTAGGTTCAATACCTTGTGAAATGAACTACTCAAAGTGCCAAAGGTGCTTGCACAATAGATGCAAAAAACTGCAAGGAGGTCTTACAAAAATGGGTGCAGCAGCTTGGGTCCACACAATGACCACAGAATCATAGAATTACTTAGATAGAAAAAGACCTTTAAGATCATTGAGTCCAACCATAAACCTAACATTGAGAAGTCCACCACTAAACCATGTTCGAACCTCATATGGGAAGAAGAGACGAGTGCACGCTGTTCTTTTCTGATCCTCATCCTGTCACAGAACCAGGAGGGCATCACTTGTCAGGTCCCTCAACTTGCACACTTCAAAGGTAGGGAATGCAAGGTATGTGACAGATCACATCTGCACAACAGTTTAAATGTATCTAAAAGAAGTTAAAGCCATATCAGAAAGTCTTTTCTTTTTAATGCTTTTTCTGCTTTTAGTGGAAATTACCTTTTTAGTGCTTTTGTTTTCCCCTTTCACTTTTGTATTGACGACTTATTCATTACTCTCTATTTAGCCACTGTTAGTTGCACATAAAATCAATCACACATTCAAGAGTCTGTTCTTAGGCTAATCAGTACTAATGTCTACAGACTAATCTCTATATGCAGATGACATACTGTTAACCAACATACCACTCAATCCTTATTAATAATCTGTACAATTTGAAGAAAACACAAAATTTTCTTCTTCCATGGTGTTTTTAACTCTCTTGCATGACTGACAATGTGTTTGTCCCTTCTTCACAGCTCTTTGGTGGTGAAACCTCACTTGCAGCTTCACACAAGCTTCCGTAACAGCAAAACCATGAATTTGTCATACTTTAGCAAACCCCCAAATCTTGAAAAAATATTGGAAATATGCAAGGCCACAAATTACTACTGACACATCATCATCAGTGTCCTGCTGAGAACAAAAAAGGGAAAGGCTAATTCTTATGCAGAAAGAAATTGAAAGAGAGAGAGGATCCCTTCCAGTGTAGCTAAATTATCAACAGAGAAATAGCCTTTTTTATGGTGTGATATTTCTCAACCTGATATCAGTTTAATCATATAAAACACATTTAATCATATGTATCAAAGCCAAGTCTTTCCATTGACTACAAGGGCAGAAAAGAATGGCACTGTAGAAATCTACAATTAGGTCAGATTACCATCCTGAAAGACAATATAAGTGTTTTTTTACCCATTTTGTTTGGATTTTAGACATTAATGTCTCTCTAATGGACTACTTAAAACAAACACAGACTATTTGGCCACTCTGGGGATCTTGATTTGTGTATGTTACAAAGAAACAGGCTCACATCATGCTTTGCAAATCTAGCCAAGATTGCTAACTAAATCAACAAGTAAACAGGGAAAAACAATCTGCCAAAAAGAATGTCTTAGGCCTCTTTCCAGTGCTTTTCCTATTGCTTTCTATTGAGCATACAGTAGCACAAATTATTGAAACTCAGCACACAAAAATTGATCTGAAATGTCACATGTACCTATTCCCTGCACAGCTGTTCTACTAGCAGGGCAAATATCACAAACAAATAATCAAATAAAAACAATTTCTAACTTTGTCATTTTGACATAAAAGTTTGATTGTCCATTATACTGTTGATATGCAGATTTCAAATCAGCTGTCATATGAAGTTCAACAAGACCAAGTGCAAGGTCCTGCACATGGGTCGGGGCAATCCCAAGCAGAAATACAGCCTGGACAGAGAATGGATTGAGAGCAGCCCTGAGGAGAAGGACTTGGGTGTGTTGGTTGATGAGAAGCTCAACATGAGGTGGCAGTGCATGCTTGCAGCCCATAAAGCCAACCGTATCCTGGGCTCCATCAAAAGAAGTGTCACCAGCAGGTCGAGGGAGGTGATTCTCCTCCTCTACTCCGCTCTCGTGAGACCCCACCTGGAGTACTGCATCCAGCTCTGGGGCCCCCAACATTAGAAGGACATGGACCTGTTGGAGCAAGTCCAGAGGAGGGCCACAAAGATGATCAGAGGGCTGGAGCACCTCTCCTATGAGGACAGGCTGAGACAGTTGGGGTTGCTCATCCTGGAGAAGAGAAGGCTCTACAATTACCTGAAAGGGGGTTGTGGTGAGGTGGCTGTTGGCCTCTTCTCCCAAGTGACTAGGGACAGGACAAGAGGAAATGGCCTCAAGTTGCACCAGGGGAGGTGTAGGCTAGATATTAGGAAAAATTTCTTTGCTGAGAGAGTGGTGAAACACTGGAATAAGGTGCCCAGGGAGGTGGTGGAGTCACCATCCCTGGAGGTGTTCAAGGAACGTGTGGACGTGGCATTGTGGGACATGGTTTAGTGGGCATGGTGTTGTTGGGTTGATGGTTGGACTTGATGATCTTACAGGTCTTTTCCAACCTTAATGATTGTGTGACTCTGTGATTCTGTGAGGGAGACCTTATAGCAGCCTTCCAGTACTTGAAGGGGGCCTACAAGAAAGATGGAAAGGGACTTTTTACAAGGGCACGTAGTGATAGGACAAGGGGTAATGGCTTTCAACTGAAAGAGGGTAGATTTAAATTAGATAAAGGGAAGAAATTCTTCACCATGAGGGTAGTGAGGCACTGGAACAGGTTGCCCAGAGAAGTTGTGTCTGCCCCAACCCTGGAAGTGTTCAAGGCCAGGTTGGACGGGACTTTGAGCAACCTGGTCTTGTGGAAGGTGTCCCTATCCATGGCAGGGGGGTTGGAACTAGATGATCTTCAAAGGCCTCTTCCAACCTAAACCATTCCATGATTCTATGATTTTATGATGATATTAGTTAAATATTACAATTTAATAACCAACCCATATAATTTTTGTATATAATACATATATAAATATATATATTAAAAATATATATATGAGATAAAATATAAACAGATACTTACATTCAGATTATGCTTTTCTGATGCAAAAATTTTGGCAGAAGTATTGGCTTGATAGTGGGCATCTGTCTGTTTCAAAGGCCACCTCATAAAGCACCATATTTGCATCTGTGCCTGCCTAGCTGTGGGTGAGCCCAGGATTCCTGCACCTGAAGACGAGCCTGACAAAAAATGTAGATGTTTTAAATCTAAACCCAGGTCATGTTCTTCAAACAGTGGTATCATGACAATAAAAGGAGCTGGAAACGATGGTACCAGCACGATGACAAGTGGAACACCCTAAGCTGTCAGCATCGCTGCACCACTGTGTACAGCTACAGCCTGCAGTCCAGGTCCTGAGACAGCACAGGGTGCGGTGGGAATGACACTGCCAGGTCTCCCCCAGATCATGTAAGTGACCTTAGCACAGATCTTGATCTAAGAAACGTTTCTCAACTACGTTTTCACAAAAACTGGCATTTGCCTGAAAAAATCCTAAGCTTCAGATTCTGAAAAACCACCATTTTCCCAGGAAAATCTATTTTGTTAGAAGAAAAATCTTCCTTGCTGTAACCATAACATTTTGTAGGCAGTTATTCACTGAGAATAGTCTAGAATATTGTTGTACTTCATCAGGACCCCCTGCCAATGTGAAGCACTTTTAGAAGTACTGTATGTCTGGTTCATCAGAGAACACAAAAAAGAACAGTTTGGCTCTAAAATAATAATAATAATCAAAACCTGCAAAGAATATTTAGCTTTTTCAGTGGACTATATTTGCTACACTCTGAGAAAATGTCATTCTTCTTTTCTAGTTCCTCAGAGTTAACTGGTAATGAGACAGAGAGGGATTTTTTTTCTCTTTGTTTTACCCTTCTGTCTCAGCCATGGCCTTTCTGTGTTCCCTGTGTCACTAGTCCCTCTTTCTCACTGTCCTTTCTTTACTGTACGCTAGGAACACAAACACACATATGCCTTTAGGACTTATACATTCATGCATTCGTTTTCCTCCTTCTCCCTCCCCCACCTACCTATCGGTCCTTCAAAAATTATCATCATCATAACATCTCTTAAGTGCCACTCTTCTTATCTTTGCAAAATAAAATATGTTCCTTCACATAAAACAGAATCCTAAATTCTTTGCCTGTTCTTACCAAGACTCACCCTTTCCACCTAAAATTAGAGAATCTGAAATCAGTTATTTTCTGCAGTTGTTGATCATAAACCTTGCAGTACATTTTCAAATTCAGTTTGAACAAATTGTCCCATTCATAGAATCATGGAATCACTAAGATTGGGAAAGACCTTTAAGATCGTCGAGTCCAACCATAAACCTAATACTGCTAAGTCCACCACTAAACCATGTCCCTAAGCACTTCATCCACATGTCTTTTAAATACCTCCAGGGATGGTGACCGAACCACGTCCATGGGCAGCCTGTTCCAATGCCTGACAACCCTTTCAGTGAAGAAGTTTTTCCTAATATCCAGCCTAAACCTCCCCTGGCACAACGTGAGGACATTTCCTCTTGTCCTGTCGCTAGTCACTTGGGAGAAGAGACTGACACCCACCTTTCTGCAACCTCCTTTCAGGTAATTGTAAAGAGCAATGAGGTCTCCCCTCAGCCTCCTCTTCTCCAGGCCGAACAACCCCAGCTCTCATGACCACTCCTCATAAGACTTGTGCTCCAGAATCTTCACCAGCTTCGTTGCCCCTCTCTGGACATGCTCCAGCACCTCAGTGTCCTTCTTGGAGTGAGGGGCCCAAAACTGAACACAGGACTCGAGGTGCGGCCTCACCAGCACCAAGTACAGGGGCACGATCACCTCCCTAGTCCTGCTGGCCACACTGTTTCTGATACAGGCCAGGATGCCGTTGGCCTTCTTGGCCACCTGGGCACACTGCTGGCTCATATTCAGCCGGCTGTCAATCAACACCCCCAGGTCCTTTTCTGCAGGGCAGCTTTCCAGCCACTCCTCCCCAAGCCTGTAGCATTTCATGGGGTTGTTGTGACCCAAGTGCAGGACCCGGCACTTGGCCTTATTAAACCTCATGCAATTGACCTCAGCCCATCGATCCAGCCTGTCCAGATCCCTCTGCAGAGCCTTCCTACCCTCAAGCAGATCAACACACCCACCCAATTAGGTGTCATCTGCAAACCTACTGAGGGTGCATTCGATCCCCTCGTCCAGATCATTGATAAAGTTATTAAACAAGACTGGCCCCAACACTGAGCCCTGGGGAACACCACTAGTGACCGGCTGCCAACTGGATTTAACTCCATTCACCACAACCCTTTGGGCCCGGCCATCCAGCCAGTTTCTGACCCAGCAAAGACTGCACCAATCCAAGCCATGAGCAGCCAGTTTCTCCAGGAGAATGCTGTGGGAAACAGTGTCAAAACCTTTACTAAAGTCCAGGTACACTACGTCCACAGCCTTTCCCTTGTCCAATAAGTGGGTCACAGAAGGAGATCAGGTTAGTCAAGCAGGACCTGCCTTTCATAAATGCATGCTGACTGGGTCTGATCACCTGGTTGTTCTGTACGTGCCATGTGATGACACTCAAGATGATCCGCTCCATAATCTGCCACCGAGGTCAGACTGACAGGTATGTAGTTCCCTGGATCCTCTTTCCGGCCCTTCTTGTAGGTGGGCGTCACATTTGCTAACCTCCAGTCCACTGGGACCTCCCCGTTTAGTCAGGACTGCTGGTAGATGATGGAAAGTGGCTTGGGGAGCACTCCCACCAGCTCCTTCAGTACCCTTGGGTGGATCCCATCTGGCCCCATAGACTTCTGTGTGTCTAAGTGGTGTAGCAGGTTGCTAACCATTTCCCCTTGGATTGTGGGGGCTTCATTCTGCTCCCCATCCCTATCTTCCAGCTCAGGGGTCTGGGTACCCAGAGAACAACTGGTCTTACCATTAAAAACCGAGTCAAAAAAGACATTAAGTACTCCAGCCTTTGCTAGCCCTAAAAATCAAAGTGGTTCACAATATTAAAACTTTCTTCTGAATCTGTGATCACATCTGTTCGCTGCAAAATTGCATCTTTGAAGCATCTTATTAACCTGAGGTTCTTGTCCACATGCATCAATGTATAGAATTGGGTCTGGGATACCAGGGCGGACCTTGTCCCCATCCAAATAGGGGTAAAGGTGTTGTGTGATTGCTGTTGTATTATTTTACTGTTTGCACTGCTGACAATTGTCAGACATGATTTATCAGAGAGAAGCTGTCAGTTTTAGTGAATGTATGTGGGTGTTGAAAATACGCAGTTTGTGGCCAGGCAAACAGCAAAGATTTTATCTCAACAATGATTATAAAAAATACCAATAATAAGTCTAGCAATGTTCATTATGCAAACATATTTATGAATGCTTATGAATAAGTCCTGAAGTGAACTGCTATTTTTGTGAATTATATTGAATTATTGAAATTCTGTGACATTCTGATGAAAAATGCATTGCATATATTTGCAATGAGTTAGTGTACTGTGTGTCACTAACAAAAAATGCTGTTCCTAAGAAAAATTCTATAACTGCTATGATAAAAATGTAAGAATGTCACAGACTGCAAAGGAAAGCTAGATGCAGTAGTCAACTTTCACAAGCAACACTCTTTAATTAAACCAAAGTGAACTGCCTTTGGGATATTCACAGTGTTGTGAAGAAAATTTAATGGGCCACTGCAAGAGAAAAGACCACATATTGCATCTTTCCGCTCCCATGATATGAGTGGACATAGGCAAATTAAGATTGTCATACAGATTTAGCCAGCATTTCGAACAGTAAACTTTGTAAATGTGCTAGTGTGATAAACTTGCATTTGTCACCCAGACAGCAAGTATTCTCTTATTCTATTGATGTAGATATTGTTGTTCGTTTTACCAGCAACAAAGTCCTACTTTTCAACATTTTTCTTTTTTTTTTGTTACTAGGCAACCAAAGCAATACTGTTTCACACTGAGAGAGCAGCTTATCATTTATTTTAATGGGAAATATCTGTGCCCAGAAATAAAAGATTTTGCTCTGATATTTGACAAGTAAAACATAAATGTATATTTTAAAAATGAAGAAAATATTAATTTCTTCCCTCTTGTATAGAATGAAAAAGTTATAGCTAAGCCTTTTGGCTAGTCTCAAAGTCGGGGTCTCCAAATAACCTCTTTTGAGTCAGTGCCAAAATGTCAGCTAGTTTTAAGGGGAGCAGCCTTGGGCCAACTGTAAAAACTCTTGGAAAATTTCATGCATTTAAAAAGTAATGTCATGAAAGCCAGCTGAATCCAAAAATCAGCCATCATCCTCTGGTATGAACTAAATGTATTAAAGGTAAAGGTCAATACTATTTTTTCTTAACACATAAAGTGCTTGCTGGTATTAGTTTGGTAAGGATTTCTGAATGCTTTTGTTGTAAAAACATCTAATTTGATGACTGGTTTTTATATGTTAAGTCATAAGATTTTCAATGAAAGAGACAAGAATAAGTATAGCGAAATATTATTGGAGAAAACATTAAAATATAGGGTGAATATAAGACAGAAACAGCATTTTGAGTTTCACCTCAAAATGCAGGACCACTTAGATACTTTACTTGAATGAATCTGGCAGACAGCCTAAAAGTTCTCTGTAATAGTGCTGCAGGCTTGTAATACAATGCATCAGGATATAAATCATGATGGCATTCACTCAGCCTTTATTCTTCTAAAAGTATGCTTAAGCGATACTTAAGCCTGCAGCAGCCTCAGCTGAGAATCAACACGCACAAAGTGCTCTATAAAGCACTACCATAATGCTAGCTTCACTAATTTATTAGTCAGCTAATTCTTTTGAGGAGGGGTCCCCCTTACAGCCCATTATTCCATCATACAGAGGCACACTACAGTGATCCTTTTCCTGCCCATACAAAGGAACTTAGTTCACACAGTTAATTTAGATCAAAAATCAATGTTGGATTAAATCAACCCAAACTGAAACTACAGCATAAGAAAGACCTATCAGGCCATATTCCCACATCCAAAATGGAGCTGTAGGAGTAGTTATCTTGCAGGAGAAAGCATCAATGATGTCATTATAAGCCTGTTCCTTTCCCTTTGGCATTGCAGCAGATATCTTCCCCAACCCCTCCACTGGAGGAAAGACGTGACTTCTTAGAACGTCTAGTGGATTTAGCAAAGACCAGGACATGCCATTGGTTAGATGGGCCAGAATTGCTGCAACTTTCTCCTCCTACCATCTATGCAGTTCTTTACTTCATAAGTGTTCCAGGACATTTCATCTTGGCCTTTTTCCTGAACCCAAAACTCCAGTCCTTCTGTAGCTCATAATCCTTTCATATGTATTTTGTTATGCATAAATCCGCTATTGACCAATCGACCCACAAAATTGTGAAATACATGAATATAAATTTGTTGGTGATTATAAAAGCTCATGTGGTGCTATTTGAGGGAAATCTATGCAGAGAAATCTTAACAACATCTCCATCTTTCAGTGAAATTGCTCAAATCAAGGAGTTGAATTAATCCATGTTCATTAATTTCCTGTTTAATTTCACGCCCTCATTACATATTAAAGTCACATTCAAAATTTTTTGAACACTATAAAGAACTTTTCCCATTATTCTGTTTGACTAAAGAGTAGAAAAAATGATTTTGCCAAACAAAAATCAGCATTGTGCCAAGAAGTGAGGAAACATTTTCTGTTTTACTTTTTAGAATGTCCCATTTGCGTGGCTTGTCTCACAGAATGTGAATAACTGTGTCTTATAAATGATCTTCAAAAATAACCCAGCAGTTCCTAAACCTCCCACTCCTAGGAATTTTGGACAGATTCATATAACAATATGAATTGGAAAAATATGCAATTGTGCTGGAAGCATTTGTGCCAGTAAAGATGCCTTTGATCTTTAAGAAACACAGACCTTGTTAAAGCAGACAAGCTTGTAGCCATCTTCCATCTAGATCTGATGAAAGAATTCATCAATGCCTCCCCGAGAAGATAGATAACTGGAAATCTGGAAGACACTACATTTAATATCTGTTGTGCTGCCTGGAAAAATCTGAACAAGAAGAAAATTAGAGAGAAGTTACAAACTAAAGGGCTGTGACTACAGCTGATGAAACTAGATGAGTGACTTTCTGAAAGCTCAGAGAAAACCAGAGAGACACCAGATAGCATAGACCTTAGAGGAAGCAGAAATAGAGCTGCCTGGGTCATAAACTGCAAGATTTTGATTCCCGAACAAAGGAAGATACTGTGTTCTGTTCTTTGTTCTTACTACACTCTTGCTATAATACTCTTACTTACTAAGATAGTACTTTGTCCAGATTCTTTTGTTATCACAAAGAAATGCAAGCAACGAAGACCTGACTCTGTCATCTTCTTGCCCTCCTAAACAAACACATCAATAAGGATCCAAAAAATGGCCAAGCACACAAACTCAAGAAGAAGAGCAAATCAGCAATTATATGTACTTATTTTTTAAGGATTACCGGAGAATGAAAGACATAATCTTAACTAGAAACTAGATCCTTCAATTTAGTGAGGGTGGGATTTGGAGTGTTGTTATATGGAGGGGCTAGGAAAATCCATGGAAAAGAAGTATGCAGAAAGATGGCTTAAAAGGAATTGTAAGGGCCATCGAGCTTATTGCCTGACTTAAAAAAAAAAAAAAAAAAAAAAGGATAATTAGAGAAAGACTGCATGGAATTAGATATGTACCCAATAATTGTCACTGGTCTTGTCTTACCAGTTTCCAATAATCCTGAGTTGGCTGTCATACAAGTGAAGACTAGATCATGGAATTCCTCTCTGATGTTGGCATAATGGAGGACAGCACCCAGGAAATAACCTATTATGCAAACAAAGATCTAGCCAGAGACCTCTGTACTTAATAGCATCAGAACAAAAATGAAGGGAAGATAAATCCAATGCCTTTTTTTAAGAATTTATACTTGTGGCTCTACAACGTGAATTTCCACAGTGGGGCTCAGGTTTCCATGAAGTTTTCCTAAAACTTAGGATTTTAATTTCTATCTATCACTTCACAGTTCCCTATACAGTGAGCTTTAAAGGCTTTAGTTAATGAAGTATCTCCTAATGGAAATATAGCATGGGTATTTTGGAGGCCAAAGACCAAATGATTGTCACTTATTGACTAATAAATTCTGAGAAGTGTGGAAGATGGTGGGTCAAATCCTCAAGTAAGTAATGAAAGATAAAGTTTGAAGAAAGTCTTTCACATCCCATTTAAATCTCTGGTAGCAGGGTAGAGTTAGTCTGTTAGAACAGGTCTTCCAGCGGTGATGGAAAGCCCAGTGATTTCAGAGCCTTCAGAAGCTTCACCCAGGAAAAAAAAAAGAGTTATTCAGTCTTGGAAAAACAAAACAACATTTTGTCAGCAGCACTTTGTAAGTTTTTTTCTTTTTGCTATGTCTCTTTCATCTTACCATTTTGGTTTCATTTGCAGTCCTAACATCCCGATAAATGCAATAAGGGTATTTCGGACAGAATATATGTACAGGGTTAAAATATAACTTTGGTCAATGTCTGTGTATTCTGAGCTGTGTACCCCAATCATAGTATGTGAAAAGTGCTGAAGAACAGCTGGAGAAAAGCCTTGTGTAAATTTTGATCATGGTGCAGTGTGTCTCTGTTCAGTAATTCACTCACATGGAGTACAATGCACGATCAATGATGAAGCTGACTAAAGGACAATGATGAAATATACAGGCTGAGACAGCTTGAAGAAGTAGAAGGATTTATCCATTTAAATTGGCTTTCCACTATGCTTAGACATTAAGTTCACCTCTGAATTTTATTATCTTATTTTCAGCATAATTAGTGTTAATACATCATGTTCAAAAGCACTTGTGTTGGGGGAGGTGTTCATCCCAGAAAAACTAGAGGTGTTAAGTAGTTCCATATTTTTCTATCATCTGATTTCATATTCAGACTTTCTACATAAAAGGAATGCTGTATTCTACCAACAAGGAAGTTCAAAGACCCTCTGACAAATGGCAAACCATTTTAAAGACTTCTTCTATTGTAGCATTAACTTATCTTATATTTCTGAAAGGTGCAGAGCACATTATGTACTCATAAAATCATTATTGGTGTGGCTGATTTATTATCAATGATCGGAAGATGTAGGACCAGCATCAATAATATAATTCTAGTTCAGTTCCCTAGCACAATATCAGCTTTCACTGAGCAAGATGTGCATATCGGTATGTTCTTTATCTTGTCTTTATGGACAACCTTTGCATACTTCATTCTTTTCAGACAGTTAATGTTTGATCCTGACCTTTTTTCCAAACTCATTTAGGCAGCAGAATTCAGTCACTCAGGGAATGCATTCTTCATAGAAATAAACACTGAGATACCTCTCAAGTGAAGGAGCGTTTGGAAACAGTCATCTCAAGGAAGAGGTAATTGCTTGCCCAACTCCTTCATGCAACAGAGAGAGTGGAAAGTGCAAAACAGAGACAGGAGAGTAGGGATCAGATTCCCGGGAAAGGAAAAAATCTGTGAGAGCTGTAAGAAAGGCAGGACTGTAAAATGATATGTGGAGTTTGTTGCAGTAAAAAAGCAGGAAGCATCAAAAGCTTGAAAATCAGCTGTGTTCAATGTTAGGAAACTGGTTGCACTGCTGTGGACTTACTGGAGTCTTAAAAACAGGGTCATTAGGGACAGTTTTTAGTTTGTAGCTTTCATACTCTACTAATGATCCCTTCAAGTTCCTACAACCTGATTCAAGACACTGAGACAAGGAACACTTCTGAACTGAAGAAGGAAGCACTCTCATAATACTCACAGGTGAGCAGCTTTGATTTGCTGCAAGGTATGGCCAGCAATGAGAAGAAAAAAAACCTGATAAATAACAGAATTCTGGAATGAGAAGAAACATACAGGGAAGCCAGAAAATAGGAGACAACCAAAGTTTGTATAGTGGGGAACAGCATCTTCTTTAGAGGAAGAAATAGCCAGAATTTCCATGATCTTAGATACTTTGAATGAGAAGATAGAGTTATACCTGGAAATTTAATTCCTCCCAACACTCAGGCGTTTGGTTGTTTTTACAGAAAGAAAAATTTGTACCATCTGTCTTATAGGGATAGTAATAAAATACAAAGATGTTCAGATCTAGTCAGCCTGTTCAAATCCAGACTTTATCTGTCTTCAAATGAAAGAACAGATATTTTATGACTGCTCTGTGCCTTATGTAGAATCAGTGTCATCATCCTTGTACACTGCCCCTCTATTTGCGTTGAAAAGATGCAAAGACCTGAATGGCAAAAGATTTATTCCTAAATGTGATTTATGTGGGTCAGGGTTTAAGTAAATTGTGTGTTGAATTTTACGCTGACTTATACTACTTTGAGTGTTAAAAGCTCAATGGGATCTGTCTAAAATCTAGACATTAGTTTTGGAGAAGCTCTCAAGTATTGCTTTGTTTTTAAAATGGTGCCAAGCCTTTACTCAGACCCTCCAAGGCAGGTACAGAGGATCCTATTCTCTAGGCATTAGAAAAATTGAAAAATTTTGTTGCTATGGCTACACATCTTTCACAATCAAAAAATTATTTATGAAAGTTGATAATTTCACCTCTTTGTAGAAGCATAACTTGCTCTCTGCAATTGGTAACACACCTTGCTTCACAAATGCAACTTTATTACTACATTCATATTCCTCTACTCATAGTTAACACATTGGGTACTAATTCTTCAGACACGCATTTCAGGCAAATTATGCATGTGCTTCTGGAAACCTATGTTTAATCATCAGGCCATAAAAATGTTCATTGCTATCATATCTGAAAGAACACAGAATGTATATTTATCCCAATCTCATGAATGTAACTAATTCCTTACATGTAATAGAGAAAAAAAATCTCTGAGCCTTTCCTGTCTAATGATGAAATTATCTACTTTAGTGCTCAAAATTCTTCAAACAAGGCTTTTTACTAATCATGACTTCATTACATAAAATAAAACAAAACAGCAAACATATGGGCATGTGCTGGGATGCCAGTAACCTGAAATGATGACTTTCCTCATGAAAAACCTGCCAGCCTAAATTTTCAGTATCTGGAGGGAAAGGAAAGATATTATATCGTAGCATCGCTTTAGAGGCCTCTTGATTCTAATACTCACTCTACACAAAGAATGGGGGGAAAAAAAGAAAAAAAAAAGCCTGCAATAGCTTCTTTAATAAGGAAGAACAGAACAATAAATGTAGTATCTTAAGGCAGAATGCAAAACTGAAATGTATCTTGTTATCTACTAATAGTGGTAACTTTATAATCAGTTCTCAATCTTAAATGTTCTTTTATTTTGCTACATAGAATTCATGTCTACAGTTACTGTAAGAAGAGCTCTCTCATGTGTCCCAAATCTGCCAGTAAAACTCTTCCACGGCTGTTGCTTTCTAAAGTAGTTGACACTAATGGTCCAGTCAACTCCTCTTACCAAACAAGCTGGTATAAATAAATTAGCAAGCAGCACGTCCACTTGGAGCTGCAAAAGGGCAGCAGCAGAATCCAGGTCTGTCAAGTTGCTGAGGGAGACCTGCACCAGCAGCTCCCGTGCCGCGCTCCCTCGCAGTGCTGCAGTGTGACCCCTGCCTGCTCTGTGACCGAGTGTGCTGGAAACAGCTGGTCAGCCTGGCAGTTAGCTGCTCCTCATACTCAGGAGGGGAAGGAGTCCATCCACTGGGGCCCTGCCGTCATTGGAACCTTGCTGGATGGTAGAGATATGGCCTTACCCGGGCATCTGACCTGCCACCGCCTCTCTGCCATCTGCTCCTTCAGCCTGACAGCTTGGGAGAGAAGAAGCTTCGGAGATCTGCAAACATAATTATGCAGCAATAGCATAGTCAAGGGACCAGGTTTGGAAATCCTGTTACTCCAAAAGCTCTGCAGCAGCTCGAATTCTTTATGTTCTAAAGTCAGCACTTAATTTAGTTATTACTACATGAAATTTTTTAACATGCCCTTATATGAAAATCAGCCTGGCGAAACCCTGCCAAGTAAGATACTCTCACTTTAAGATAAAGTCCATACTAGGCAAAGTAATCTTTACTCTGAGCAGCTCTCAGAAGATAGCTTGGTCAGGTCAGGAACAGCAGCTACAGCAATTCTTAGACTTTTCAGTTTAAAAGAACTATAGGCTATTGGTTCTACACACACCAATGCAAAAAAAAGTCTCAAAAGGAATGCAGTGGAGATTTAACAATGTCTCTGAGCATTGTGATAGGTATTTTGAAGTTCCCTTTGCCCTGATATCTCAGCACATGGCCAGCAGCTACTGGGTGCAATGCTACTTAAATTTGACATTTGCTGCTTCTGAGTGCTGATAAAAATAAGAGTGTGTTGGTTCGGAAGAAAAGACCGGCTGTCTATGATGGTGAGTCAGGGGATGACACATGCCAGTCAGATGAAGTACTGGAGGTGGGATCCTAATTGAGTTGTGCCTAACTGTGAGAATTGAATTGGCACTCAAAAGTCTAAAAATGTACAGCCCCAACAAGGTCTGAGGGAGGAAAAGGTGGCTGAGATGAATTAGTAAAGACAAGTACACCAACCAAAATCAGCATCAAAGAAGGGGAAGGACAGGAGTCCTTCTCTCCCTCTCTCATTAAAAATCAAATTGTAGATGTGGTGTCTGTGTGAGGCTGGGATCCGGGCTGCTGTCCTGAGCTTCAGTGGCTGAATTGTTTGATTAAGGTGGACAGAGAGCAGAGGAAGGGAGACTGGGACAGGGAGGGCAGAAAGATAATAGTTTTCTAGGAAAGTTGTCTAGTGCTTACTAGTATTTATGCTTCTAAGAGAAATGGGAGCATTTAGGGTAAGCACAAATCCCTCTGCAATATTTATTGATAGTCCGCAGAAGCACGTGAAAAGATGACACAGCTAAAGCTCTTGGCTCTTTGGTACAGACACTTTCTTGCCTCTCTTTTGAAACTGATAAGGAAAATGTTAAGGTTATCGTCTCTAGTAAAGCTGCATTTAGATTCAGGACTGGGATGATGTTACTCTAATTGCAGCACTGCAGGCAGAAGAACTGATCAGCACAGCCGAGGAGAAGCAATTATCCTTGTGAGGAGCAACACCTATTTGGATCGTAAGGGGGCTGGGGGAATTAAATACAGTAAACATAGTCTAAAAATACTCCAGAACTACATTACAGTGCTCACTGGAAGTGCCTGAACCTCATAACTACGTTTGTGCTTTAGATTTCTTGAAATCTTCCTGTGTGCCTATTGCTCCCGTAGTCAGTGCAGGTCCCAACCGGATCTCAGGTACTACCCTAGCTGGGAGGGATTTGGACATGAAGCAGGCGCCACAAGGATGCGAAACTTATTTTCCATATATATGTTATGCAGGAACACATTACACCAATTTTCTAGCTTTCATAAGAAGGAGGATTAAACGATCTATGTGACAAATAAAAGAAAACAACTCACATGCAGTGCCTTCCCATTAAAAATAACGGCATTCCTCTAGAAATGTAGCTTTCCCCACTCTGTTTCCCAAGCAGGAAGTGATGGCCAAAAATCCGAAACAGTCATGGGTTTTTGATTTTATGTTTATCCTTTCTTGCCACTAATACTGTAAAAAGGCAATAAAATTTGAATGCAATATTTAACTAGGAGTTGGATTATTTCAATAGAAAAAAGTTCAAAATTACTAAAATTGAACGTTGAACTCCCTTTAAAAATTAAATTCTAGGCTTTTCTCTCTACTTTTTGATTAGTCTTAACAGACCTAAAGAATAAATGCAAAAGGAAAATAATTCTAAAGTACATCAAATGATCCTACCCAAAGTCAACCCTTTGGTGAATATTTATATTAACCACTTGATTACAGTCAGATTAATACTCAATGGAAATATGTACATTTTGAGAACATCCTTTAGTTTCTTCCAAACCAAAATTTTGTTCTGCAGGTTTTAGCCATACACTAGAAAATACCTGGGCACCTGATTCTTTTAGCTATTTAGGCAGACCCACTGAGCTCAGGAATGTGTTTGTGTATCTTGTTTTGCTAGAGGAATGTTAGCTCTAACAGTGGCAAAAGATTTTTCATTACAGGATCATTGGACAGAGCTTAAACTCTCAGTTCAGACTATATGTTTCTCGAACAAAAGATACTGCACTACAAAAGAAGTAAATGAGAAGAGGTCCTGCAAATCAAAGTTGCTGCTCTTCATCTTGTGTGTGGGAGGACTGCCAAGTGAATGCAATTCAATAGTCCATTTGCATCAGCCTGGCTTATATATCCGCTGAGGGAGGCAGGAGTTTGGCAAGCTGTGTCAGCAGGTTACCTTGCCATTGTAAAAAAGCAAAGCAACAGCATGCTAGGCATAATGAGACAAATGCTGTGCATTCAGCTCTCCAAAGTCTTTTCTTGCTAAAAGAGAAGAAAAGAATGGCCTGTATTAACACTCTGGATATGTTTCTTGTTTACACAGCCTCATCAATTGTGTTCTCCACATTGAGGTGTAAAAAGTGCATTTGTGAATGCATTAAATTTGACCTATGAAACAGACAAAGTCTTATTTCTTGCATATTTTATTTCACAGAAAAGAACATGTTAAGAGTATGAATGATCATTGTCTGTGATTCATACTGTGACTGAAGCGAAAGCGGCTTAGTACACTGAATGGAAATCAGTTATATCTTTGCTGCCGATTTCACACTGTAAGTACAAAGAGGCCAGGAAACAGATGTGACATGGAGGCAGAGGTGAATGACACAGAAACATCTTGGTTCAGCAGCACAAACTGTTCCACATCAAAAGGGGATTACTTGAGCAGCAACAAAAAAGGAAACAGTGAATTCTACAAACTTATAAGAGTCTGTGAACCATGTCCTGCAAAGCCTGGAGCAGTCCCTAAGAGTTGCTATAGACAGCGAAGCTGGGGCAAAAGAGTGACCTGAAGAGTGCCTCATAGAAGAGGACAAGGTGTGACACGGGGAGGAGGTACATTCAGTCCCAGCAGCCTGCTGTTGCTGCTGCCACCACTTATGAAGAGGGTTGGCATGGTGCACAGCAGTGTCTGAGAAGGCCAGGGAGGAAGACAGTGGATAGAGTGCAGACATAGTGTGATGCTACAGGTCTGGTCCAATGAAATAACCTGAACCCTCTCCCTTCTAGATTCAGGCTCTACTTTTGCACTGGTACGCTGACAATTGCTGCCATCTTTCTGAAGGCAAATGACTGTAACCGCAGCATTTTATTTAGCTGATACAATGGATTCGTGCATACATACGGACATAGTATCATTAGCACTGGTTTCTCCAGCAGCTGTAAGTGGTCTTATGTCCCTTCCTCTGCTAGAGCTGATAGAGTAGCCTTAAGGCTGATCTAAATTACTGCTCTCCAGAGTTGTCATGGCAACAGGGACTGGCTGAGCAACCCAAGCACTTTATCTTTTCCTTGAACATATTCTGAACGCTACATTCAGAACAGTGATTGCAGCTATGCCATCCCCACGGGCTTCCCTTCTCTTGTAGAGCATCCTCAGGTGCCCAGCTAAATCAGCCTCCTGCCTGCTTTACAGCATGTGAGTGGCAGATCTCTGCCAAAATGGTTTCCAGAACCTGCTGCATGATTTTAGTGGTCAGAACTGTCATTCTACACTTGGTATATCGACACAAACATTGTATTTCAAAGTATCCTTTCACTGCAACTTGCTAAACAACTTGCGGAATTTTTAAAAGAACCCCCTCTCCTAAAAATTTCACTTGTGTCAAATGACCCTTTTGTGTTTACCTTCCAGAAGTATTCCAATGAATCACTCACTACAAAAGTGTTTTAAAAGACCAGGAAAAATAAGCAATGGGCAGGGAAAGGAAACCTTCTGGCAAGAATGAAAAACATTTGAATTCAGCAACCTCATCTCTGGAACCTCCTGTTCCCACCACAGACATTCTTTGCATGAACTTCAATGATGTTGTTTATTAATGTTGTGCAAGTTGTGTATTCCTTCTCTTGGAATGTGTCTGCCCTGAAAGATGTAAGGCACTCAGAGAATAATGAAAGATGAGCCTGGTCATCCTGGTTTTTTAGGTAGCAGGTTGTGATATTAGAACAGTATTGAGTCTGACAAAGGGAGAACGCAGAGCTCTGTGTCTTGGCCAGCAGATCCTTCTCAAAGAGCAAGGAGCTGCCCATGGCTTTGCCTTGGATTCTTCATGCTGAAGGTCAGAAGGCATGAATGTTTTCTGTAAGAATTACATGGATGAGGTTCTGCGAATCGTAGAAAAATCGTGCTGGATTAGCCTTCGGAGCCTGGGTGTATCAGTGGAGAATGGGCGTAATTTTGGCCATTTAACAGGATCAGTGAGACAGATGGCACAGAGCTGAAGGCACATGACTGTCTAATGGAGTATTGCCTGCACAGCTCTACTCCACAGTCAGAACTGATGATTAAGACATTTGCTGCCTGACGTGGATGAGTGGAGAAGAGCCATGTATGGTGCTACCTAAATTACAATTTTTAAGGTGTCAGGGAGCTGGAGCTTGTTATGACAGGCTGCACAGCTCACTTTTACACCGAATACCTAATTCACGGAGCAATAGGTTTGGCCACACTCCTAACACTAGGATTTGCTTCTATTATCACATGCAGTGTTTGTAATATTAGCCATTTCTTCCCATTCAGCTAATATATTTCAGCTCCATGTTCAAGGATTTGAGTATGTGAATCCTTGCAAATAAAGAGTAATTATCTAAGACAATGACCTAGCAGGTTATTTTTCTCCCTCATACCAGTAGTAATATAGCCTTTGGTTACTGTTCCAGCAATAGCTTTGTTTCAGAAGGACTCTCCTGACAATACATGCTCAGCTATCATTGTTGCTGCCAAAACCAATCTATTTATAAAGATTCTCAGGAAAAAAGAAGGAATATTAACAGTCTGGAGCTTTAAGACTCATAGTCAAGTATTCACTGTACCCAAAAGAAACCCAGAATACCCAGAAAATATTTGGAATCTAAGAACTGAGCAAATCAATTTAGCTACAGAGAGCAAAGAGCAAGGATACAATGCAGGTTTACAGCTAGGGATATAAACTTTGTCATTCTCATTCCTCTGTGTTAAATATCTGAAAATATTTTAAAACTGCACATCAAGAATTGTCTGTAGAGAATTGCAATGAATATTCTCCAATGGCAAGAAAAGAAAATTTCAAGCTCCCTGAAGAAAACTGTTGAACCAAAATGCAAGTGAACAATTTTATGTGTATAGCCCTTCCAGAGAGAGGAGGAGGAGGAATCATGTAAACATACTTTTCACTGTCTTAATCTCATATATGTGGTAGCTGGAAGGAGAAATGTCATAACTCACACCTACTTTCCTTCAGAAAGCTCCCTCCCATAACTAAGCACAACAGCCCTTTACTTTTGCGTGCGCAAGCAACGGTATTGCCAGACTTCTGCTGTGCAGAAAGTTCTACCAAAGTAGTTTGCTCTTACTGGTTTGTGGGTTGGGAGGCTAGTTTGATTAGTCGCTTAGTTATTTATTAAATGACAAAATCATGTCTTCCAAGTTTTTCTTTTTTTTCATAATTGTCACTTAAAGCCAGCTTCCTAGTGGCTTACTTATAGACTGAAATGAAAATTCTATTTGCTACATCCGTCTAAAAGCTGTCCATTTTCTCTCTAGCTCTTTAATAAAGAAAATAGCGAGTCGTCTATTGATCATCTGATGGCTGCCATTTCTCTTGTTTTTCCTGTAATTTGAGACATCCAGGCTTTCTAATATAGCAGTCTACAATGTAGAAAAATCTTCTATAAAGTGCCATAGAAAATATGTCGTCACAGTCTCTTGAGATCAGGTCCTAATTTGTCTTTATCCAAACCAAATTAAATGTGAGGGAAATTTCTGAGCTCCTCTAGGCCTGTTTTATGCATATGCAGCCCTCATTCACATACTTAGTGAAGTGAAACACTTTGTAATATAGCAACCTGGAAGAGTTTCTGCAGACTACATTCTTAATCCTTGCAAATTTAAGACACAAAAGCTTTACTTGCCAGATTCTAACATTAAAGAAATTAAATTATTCTGTGGGTTATTCCATGTAATTCAACAGTTAATTTTTCTAAGTGTGAGTATTTAACACGTAAAGCTCTCCTGATTTCAAATGGTTTTCTGAGGTTATTTGACATCTAAGAAATCTTTATCTCTGCACTCCAGAGACAGAGGCCACAGGGACTGAGGCTTGACACCTCCTCAGGTGAGGTGACAGCTCCCAAAGACATATACATTTGTCTGATAATCCATCAGCTTATTTTCAAACTTTTTTTTTTTTTTTAATGGTCTGTGAATCAATAGGGACAAGGTGTTGGACTGGCAGCCTGTTACTGGAGATTTTCCTACTTGCCTATTTCAACACTTTGTTTAGGTACTGACTGTCATGCCCGCTTCATAATCCAGTTCCTCCTCCAACTTGGAAACAAAGGTAAGTGCTCCTGAAAGCTGGTTACGATAGTCTCCAATTAGTGGGCTACTTTCTGGTTTGATTTTTTTTCTGTTCACAATTACACTGTGCTTGAATTGCAAACAATGGAAAAAGGTTAAGTGATAACTGAAATAACCATTAGACTCACCTACTTTTTTTCTCCTCCCTGAGAAAACCTCAAAGTTGGTGTAAGAGCATTTTACTCCAACCTCTGTATGCTTTGACATTTGTTTTGACAGTAGTATCTTGAGCATGTGGGTTCTCTGTAACCCAAATCATATCTCCCATTTCCTAGCTAGGTACCCTATCTCCACTACTATAAAGGCAGTATATTGCCCAGCGAATAGTTGTACAAAAACTGGAGAGACTGAGCTGCCTTGTCAGCATGCTAAAGTGTCTAAAGCATGTTTAGGGTATTGGAGATGGAGACCTATGATCAAATACTTGATCTTAAGAACATAAAGCTGGGTCTCCTAATACTATGTTTGTGTCTCTGAACTAGTGTTCCTTCTGATGCCCTACTCTCTATTCCCACAGACTCCAGACTGGATTTTGAGGAACTTTTCACAAATAAGAAAAAAAAACATTAATTTCCCTCAAAAAACTTTGCTTTTGTTAAAAAAAGTCACAAACAATTCTCTGTTAACTCAGTGTTGAGCACCCAATGCCCCCTAAAGTCTCAAAGGTCAAATTTGTTTGTTCATTGCCTGACCAACTGGCTCATAAGATGTGAAAGGGTGGAGATATGGAAAGTGTTTTTCCCTAAAGCAGCTTTCTACAATTTTCTAAAGGATTCTAAAGGACTATAATGACAAGAGCAACTATAGTCCACAGGGAAAAAATATTGCAGGATTTTCAGAGTGATTTCTGAAACCTCTCTTCTATCTACACATACCTGACTTTGGCAACTTTGCTGACTGCCACGCAAAATATGCAATTCCTGCAAATTTACTGGTAGCTCTGCAGGCTGGAAGGGTAGCTAGGGAATGGAACCGATGTGTTGTTTCAAGCAGGATTTTCTCCTAAAGATACATTTATTGGATTTAGTTTCAAGATACAGAGGAAAATTCAGTATAATGATGGTTCTGGTTCCATTTGAAATCCAAAGAATTTATGCTACTAATTTCTGCTGGAGCAGAATCAAACCCCAGAATTTGCATTTTGCTTAAAATCCTTTTGTTTCTGACATATTTCAGTTTAAGGACTGGAATCAACAGTTAACCAAAACTGCAGCTTCCTATACCTCCTAATTCACAGGAATGCTCAGGTCACAGCAGTCCCTGAAAAAGTTCAGTGCACAAACACAGACAGAGCTCTTTAACAAATAATACCCTTTCCCCTAGCTGAGCTGAAAGGAGCTGTCAATCACCCAGAAAGCCAGATACAGCTGTTCCCTGCCCAGGAACATCAAGGGCCAGAAAAGAACATCTTTATGCTGTAGTAGTAGAACAGCTACTTTTAAAAAGCATAGCTCTCCAACTGTCTCCCCTTGCCACGCCAAATCTCTGTAACTGTTTGGGCTGGAGTAACACAGAGCCAAAAAGTTCATTGTGAGGCTGGAAAGGAGGAATAGAAATAAGACTGTAGACGGAATATCAATCAACAAGGGTGAAACGACCACCTCTGAATGAGCTGTTTGGATAATGTCTTGGGAGCTGGCACTGCATGGAGGTAAATTTTAAAAAACAAACAATAGAATGAGATTTCTTTATGGGCCTTCTGAGCACACTGCAGGTACAGAAACTAAGTCCACTGGTGCTTTAAGCATCAAAGCTCAAACACTTTTAATGATCAGGAGCCTCCATTAGTGATTTTTATTACCCTATTTTAATTCATAATAATTGTAACGCTATTTGCATACAGAATATCAAAAGAAATAGACCATTGTAAATTGACATGTATACTTTTTAATTGGCAAAATTCTTCTGAATTGTGAGCTTAAAAATGCAACTAGAGCTTTTTTTTTAGATTATGTATTTTCTTATTTACTTATTTCTAGAACAGAATGGAAAACCTCTAGGGTCAGTTATTTTCAGCACCAGTTTCTGACAGGTTGTGAATTAACTTGGATTGCAAAGTCACCTTGAAAGCTCATCTCACTAGTTTTGTACAAAAAGAAATAAGGAATGAAATACTCTGGATAAAATGGTACTTTCAATAATTCTTCTTCAATACGGCTATTAGAAACATCTGGAGTTCTTATATCCTGTTGTGTGGACATACTCTTCCTCTCCTCATCCCCTTCAAAACATTACAGAACAGTATGGATTAACCAGGTAGGATTGTCCTGTCTAAACATCAGTGTCTAGGGACACTTCAAATGCCCAAGAGAACCTACACAGGGATGGCAAATATAATATTGCTCCTGCAAGACCCACATCCCTCTGATGAGCCATCTGGAATCCAGGCAAGCTACTTTGGGCTGTCTAAAATGTCACTAGATGCTGTGTTCCGGCATCTGAATCCTGCCCATTATCTTTGCTAAATAAGGCTCTGGTCCTGCATCTCTCTCACTACCTTCCAGATGCAGACTTCGGCAACATTAGCTGTTATGATTGTGACATACAGATGATGTTGATACAAAACTTCTGCAGCACTTTCCTGAGCAGATGGGAAAGTGTCTAGATGTAACTTCCCTACATGAAATATCAGGGAGTGGGAGAGGTGACATAGAGAATAAAAGGTGATGAACAGAAAACAGGCACGTGTTTATATGTATGTTTACATCTAAATAAAAAGAAATCTCCAAGTCACTTGCACTAAGTAGACGAATCACATCTTACTTGATACATTCAGCTGACACTTAATTTCAAAGAATTATTCCTTTGTGTTCAGTATATGGAAATAAATGCAACAGTGAAATACCCAATTCTTTTTAGAATACAATCTAACAGAATCAGTCTAATATAGCTGTGAACATTTTAAATCAACAGAATATTTAAGAAAAAAACAAATCAACAGATAAATTATTTGGTTTCAAAAAAACCCTCAAATTTTAAAAATTTCCATCTAAATATAAATAGTAAGACAAATCTGTCTGTAGTGCTGTATGCCTTTGGTGGATGTAATGCAAATACAGAGATGAAGATAACGAAATTTTCAATTCAGCATCTAAAGTCTCTTAAACCATGTCACTTTCTTTGATGTTGTGAGAGGTGCTGTTGCAATATACTTTTGGTATAACATACCCATATTTACTACTTTGTGTGTAAATAAATACACTAAGTCAGCACGTACTTCTCACATTCTGAAAATTCCAGTTAAAGGTATGTATGTGCTGAATAGCTCTCAAAACAGATTTATTGAGAGAGTTGGAAGTTAGGATGGAGGGAAGTATAGCAGGGAAAAGAGGAAGAAAGAGCTACATTTTGTTGGGGGATTTTTGAAAGTATTCATTTTTGGTCTGAATTCATTCTTCTTGAAGTTGATGATAAAACTCTTACGGATTTTGGTGACAAAAAGACCAGTTCCCAGACCTTTTGAAACTTTCTTCCCACCAGTATAAGTCTCTCCCTACTGAAATGTTGCTTCTGCGACTTCATACTTAACTGAACAAAAGAAAACGCTATTATTCTGAGACTGCGAGAGAGGAGGCAGAATGAGTGAAAGAATAATAACAGAGCAAGAAATAGAGATTTCTGCTACTGTGTAGCTGAACCCAATAGAGCAACACATGCCGTGAAACCCAAAATGTTAGCTAATAATTTATGCATTGTGTACTAGGTATTCTGGAAACATATGCATCATTTCATAGCCACTGCCCTCATTATACAGTGGATACAAAAGTACCATTAAAAAATAAGAAAAAAATCTATGCACAGAGAGGCAATCACTCAGATCCTTACCTTTTAGTTCTCAGGCTCCAAGAAGAGTTGATATATTGCTGTAGCTGCTGTATTTAGGCAAAAAAGGCTGATGCAATTATTCCTTAGGAATTATGTAGGGGGTTTGGGGATACAAAAAGGTATCTTACCTATTTTTATCACTCTGATATTACTTCCATACTAAAATGAATTGTAACTTGCCATGTTTGAATACACTGTAGTGAAAATTACAATCTGAAAATAAAGTCTTCTGAGCATGTATACAGAATATAATTCTCATCACTCTTACAGGTTCTGTGAAGACTTTTAAAGTAAGTAGTCTTTGGCATGGACTTTCTAATTAATAGTTAAAAGGAAACTGAATAAATGCAATAAACTCAATGACTTGAATATCTCAACTTTTATGCAACTCTTTTCTAAAACTGGCTTCTTCCTTATGGACTAATTGTCCCTGGAAGTCCCGCTGGTATTGATGTTTTCTCTGTCTTTCACACATGTGCTGAAAGATTTCCCTTTTCCTCAAATCTTAGGTACATCAAAACTAAGTTGCATAAACTAGCAACAATTTTGGTGGGTCTTTGCAATCTCACAGTGTTTTAGGGTTAAATGAAGGAGTTATGTCTAAGGACCATAGAGTAAGGAAATGTGGTCAGCAAATCAGTAGGCAAACACAGATAATCAAACCCAATTTCAGGGTGATGGAGGTCCTCTGGCTAATGTTGCTGCATGATGCTACAGTGGTTTAGAGATCTCTTCATTGGCCAGCTGCTCCCATTAGACCATAACAAAACATTCAGTGACCTTAGCAATTAAAGGTTAGACCAATGAGTAATTTTGAAAGTCCCATTATAAATTTCTAGTTTTTTCAGTGCTAGCACTGATCAAAACCTTGGGATATTTATGAGAAAAATGAGAAAATTCAGTTTGTTGATGCATTTTTATAGTTTCCTTATAAAAAAGTCACTTAATCTAGCTTTTAGGCTGAATATAGTCTTATAGCCAAAAAAAAAACCCAAAGAAAAACTATTATGTTTACTTCATGCTTAAATGTCACAGAAAATTTCTTTTAAAAGTATGGAAATTTTCATTTTTCTATGATGCATTTTATAAAAGATCATATTTAAATGTTCCTTTGTAACAAACTAGTACAACCATTTCAACTTTGCACATAATAATTCAATAGAGCTTAAGATTTTGCTTCTGGAATTGTCCTTACCATCACCAATATAAGTTTTCAAAGCTTCTATTTATATAATTATAACACAGATGTTTTATTAATAGACATCTGAGGTATGGTAATAATTCCCTATACTTAGAAATTCAAAATAATTATTCTCTCATACTTATATGTGTGTGTGTATATATATGTATATATAACTTATAGCCCAGTTGACAGTGACTTTTAATAGCTACTACATAATAACTGCACTTTCCAATATAAGTACTTACCATGAAATGGTATATATTAACCACGTAGAGTGACAGAAATACAGTTGCATGTGGTTTTGTTTTGTAACAGAGAATGGCGATGCTAATGTCAATATACAACTGTTGAAAACAACAGCCTTCTCAAGCCAAAAATCACTTCATTATTACTGTGTTCAGTAAGGCCGGCAGGGGTCTTTCAATGTAAGTACTTAAATCTAATTAATAGCTGGAAAAAATGTAAACTTTGACACTTTGTCTTTGCTGAAATGTTGTTTCTTAGCATCACCTCCCCTCATTTTGATACCTTTCAGAAAAGACCTTATTTTAGCAAGGCAGGGCATCGTTGTCCAGATTCTGAATGTCATATAAAAGGGATATGCTAAAATTGATGGGAAATTCCAGTTGAGGCTAACCTTTTTTTTGAAATCATGTCTGTATGGTCATTTCTTTATTTCCAGAAGTACCGTCCTCAAAGTGAACAGGACTGTCCAAAGTATGTACAGTGATTAGTCTAGAAGCCTGCTGGCTCTGGTCCAGCAAACTGATCCTTATGGAGGAAGACTGAAAGGGAATTCAGGGCAGAATCTCAGCTTTTATTGCTACCTCATGGATGAGTTCAAGACAAATATGCAACATATTCAGTATATCCTATAGTGATTTATATGATATTATTATCCCTGTTCCAGCAAGGAAAGTAATTAAATTCTACAAGGGAAGTAAAACAATTTTTTTTTCTTTCTCTTTGCTCTCATTAATAACCAAAGGGATGTAATAAACATGCAGACTACGTTTCTTGAAGGTTCCCCCAGCTGATGGGGAACACCTAAGGACCGTTGCAGTTTTAACCAAGCAAGAAAGGATGACTGTGGGAGTCCTGGCAGATGCTGTGATTCCCCTGGGCTGTAAGAAGTCCCGCCTCATGGTAGAATGACAGAATAGTGATGCTTTCTGCTTTTCTTCAGCACACAGACTTGTTCATTTGTGACTGGTGACTGATCATTAAACCTCCTCCCATAGCAGTGATTCTTTGCACCAGAGATCCTCCTGCATCCCCCGATTTCCAGCTCAAAGCAGCCGTGGGGAAGCTCTCCTAGAGCATGTTCAGACTGCCTCACTACTGAGGAGTCAGAAGTTTACAGGGAGGTGACTGCCATGTGGATAAAAGGAGATTCTGGGTAGTTAAATTGTCTGTTCTACTACACCTTTAGAGACAAGAAAAGGCATTAGTGCATTAAGGTTTTGTTCTCTGTGTGTGTTACTTTTTATTTTTTTCTTGTAAAGCAATTCTTTGAGACGAATCATCCAAACCTTTACTCCTTTAAAGTTAAAGGCAGATCTTAGATTTAAAAGCTGAGTATATACTAACTTTGACAGGAGGAAAAATACAGATCAGTCAGCAATCAATAGAAGAGTCTGGCCTTCTGCATTTGAATCCTGTAAGGCACCGTTGCCAGAAAGAGCTCCCTGGTTTGTTTATAAAACACCTCCTTCCCTCTGTTCCTTCTTCCTTTGAAGTGAATTTCTTTCTCTTGCCATTACTGCTGTCACTGCTAAATTATATATGCCCTTGTGTTCTAAAAATTCTGCATCAGCCACAGTATTCAAGCACCACTTTCTTCTGTAGCTTGCAGCTGTACGAAACTCAGGTTTTCAAAGCAATTCTGCCTCCTTGAATGCCTCACTGTGCATCTTCCAAAAAGAAGGAATAGCCTCCACTCTGTGTGTAGGAATGAAGTAGGCTTGTTCCAGTGCTGCAGTATTAGCCCCCCCCCATATCTTCCTGAAGAGACAGATTTGCCATTGTCCAAGATCAGATTTAGGAAAATCAATCCAATTAATCAATGTAGAATTACACTGTAAAATTAGGGTTATCTCCTGAACTGTTTGAATCTGCTGGAATATCCAGCTTCTCTCTGGCAGCTATAAGGATCTTCATTAGCTGAGGTCCCAATAATATGAAACACTGAAAAAAAACCCAAAAGAGCATACTGAACTCAAAAGGAAGAGTCATGTTACTTGGGCCTAAATATGATCTCAAGGTAACCAGCTAAAGTTCGCAATAAATCCAGGGAAGTTTTGACTTAATGAGATTTCAAAGAACAGCCCCACAGTCTTAGAAACAGGAAAGTTTTGGGGTGGTTTTTTTCCCATAGTAGTTCACAGACTAATACAATCAATACAATAATATGATTTGGAAAAATACAGTGTGTGTTTGTCTATAATCATGTGATAAAAGGGGGAAAAACTAGATAAAGGAAATATGTTTCCCTCTTCTGCAGGAGGATAATGACTCGGTCTTGCACTGAAACCAACTAGAACATTTTTTAACAATTCTTTTCTAGATTGCTGCAGTTTTCTACTTCAAAGTTAAGCAACTAAATCTAAAGGCACCTCACAATACAAGATGAGTCTGAGGTCTGTTACAGGTGCATTATTGGAAATCGGGCAATTCAAAGAGAAGTTCTTTGAAAAGAGGAGGTTAAATGAGCAGTGTCAATATCCATCTATAGATCTGGTACTAAGGACCCAAAAAGACACTTTGTTGCAAAAACTGAGCAATGCATCTTTTTACCTGATCCAAATTCCATGAAAGTCAGTGGGAGCTTTTGCGTTGCACTAAGTAGGCTCTATATCAGGTCCAAATTTAGGGAAAAGAGTGCGCCCAGGACAGCCATCAGTACAAAATGCTCTTATGCCAGGAAAAGTGTTGTTTTAGGTATACAGATTGAATCAGTGCTCACCAATACTAGCAAAATGGGTGCAACCTTTTCCAAAATACAGCCCTAGTTTGGCTGAATAAAATGTCCTTTCCTCTGCTGAATTACCAGAGGAAAAGAGAAGTATGTCTTTCTTCACTTGCAAACTGTCAGTCATGCTGCAATGAGCACAGACATCATGAGTCACTCTTCTTTGAGCTCTAATCTCTACTCATAGTGACAAAGGAACCTCAAAAATGAATCCAGTTCTGACTCCTCAAATCTTTTGGGAGATTTTTTTTAAAAAAAAAAAAAAAAAAGTATATTGCATGCTTAGGATACTAAATTAGAAGATGTAAAATTGTGAGTATATTCAAATGAAATGTCAAAGAGCTTGCACCTGGAATGGTCTCACAATCCTGTAATGAAAATGTAAGCTAAATCCCAAATATTTGGAGCCTTTTTTAGGTTACCCTTCTAGGCTTATGGCAGTCTAGCTCTTGCCTTTTGTAGGCTACCACAAGATGACAAGCAACACACTGCCTATCTCTTCTACGTGTTAGCAAAAGACACATAAATATAAATTCCTTGATCTACAATCAATGACTTGATGTACAATTCCTTCCCAAAAGGGTTGCTATCTTCCTACATTTATTCTATTATTGTCCAAGATGTGCTAAACAAAAATACTAGCTATCTTGTTTATAATCTAGCTACCTATCTAGCTAGGTACTCACTTTGACACTGTTTTTTGTGGCAATGACTAGCTATTCCACTAGTTTTCTTGGTCTGAAGCCTTCCTCCAAAAGAGCAAAAGGTAGTCTGCCAAGAAAGAAGTGCCTTCCAGAGTGTGTCAGAGGTAAACATTTGTGAGAAATTAATATTCCACATTCTAATAGATTTCATTGCTTAATATCAGAAGAATTATTTTTTTCTATGACTACCTCTGTCATGGGATCTACCATACTCTGCAACAATAATATCGATTTTTGTTTTGCTTATATTTTCAACAAAGCCTTAATGATCACCATCACATTAAATACTCTCCTCCTGAAAAATTTCACTGATAATTTTAAAAGTAACCCTGGACAATGTTGTAACAGAAAAATACTAGTCCTAGTTAACCTCCAGATTTGCTACTATTGTAACTATTTTGGTTGAGGATAAAGCTTTGCTTAAAAATGGAAAAAAACGGAAATTGGCACAACTATTTCTTTGTGAACAGCTATATCAAAAGAAAAGCATTCCTATAAAAGCATTCCTCCTCTTGCTGCCTTTTACGGTGATTTCAGTGCTCACTTAGCAGATGGATTACACAATGTTTGCCACTACGGTCACAGCTGTACAACTTGTATATGTAAAGAAGGCCTTAAAAAAACAGTGACTTATTTCTCTATTCTCCTAGCCTTGCTGCTTGCATTTGTTTATTTTATAGCATGTTGTCTTTATTTCTCTTACATATGGTCTTTCACATAGCCAGTAAGAAAGAAAAACTAGTTCTAAAATAAGATTAAATTGATGAAAAAGCATCAGTTTCTATCCAAAAGTATCCCTGATATGCCCACTACCAACAGCTGCTTTTAAATTCCATCTGGATTTGACTAGCCTTCAATTGCATAACACTTCTTCAAATAAGCAAAGGAAATTAAGAACAAACTAGTGAAATCTAGCAGTTACAATGAGTTCAAGGGTGGGTTTTATTTTTATGAGAGGTAATAGCAGCATTCATGAAGTGGGAGAGATGCGTGAGAAGAATGCTACAACCCTTGTAATTACAAGGCTCAGTAGTGGCAAATCCTGCCAAAAATCCCTCTACCTGTTAATCACCCTGCAAGATATTTCTAGTTTGGGCAAAGGGAAGAAACTGAGTAGGGAAAATGGTAAGATGCTATGCTGTGCTTGCATTAGGCCTTAAGATACAAGAAATCTGAACTTTAACCTCCTCTGAGAAGGTTCTTCAGAAAATTACAGAAAAACCTAATTATCCAGTAGAATAAATTATACGGTTGTGCAATTGCAAGGTTGATATAACATTGTTTAAGACACTGCAAGAGGATGTGTCAGCACAAATATGAAAGCCATAAGTAATAAAAGCCTCAAATAATAATACACGCACTCTCTCTGTCATCATTACGCACCATCATTTAAGGATGGACAGCACCAGCATTCCTGCTGAATCCTCTGGCGTGTGTCCATTAGGCCCACTTACTGTCAAGTAAGTATTCTCCTTTGCAGTAGATGTGATCCCTTCATTGCTACTCAGAGAAACCTACAGAAAGATCCAAAGCTAATGGAATTTTTGGAAACTGACTGTAGAAATAATCCTAAAAATAAAGAAAATTAAAATTATGTCTTTTTTAACTTCTTTCTAAATTCATTTCAAAATCTGGAATGCAAGCGTGACTTTCTTTTCATGATATCAGAAAACAGTAGCAATCAGTGAAAGCTGAAACCCATAATCACAGTACAATTTCACGGTGTGTGATAGAGGGTGCACTTGGAAAATACATGTGGGTGCAGGAGGGTTATCACAACTTTTGGCTTGAATTGAGGTGCATAACCTCCTATAAAATCAATACAGAGGAAACGGTAGCTAAGCTCTTCATTCAATGCTCTAACTTCCTCTCTGAAGATGCCCAACTTTTAACGTTAGGAGATACTTCTCTCTTTTCAGTGGCTTGAGAGGGAGCAAAGGTGCCAAAGTTGCATATGTGAATCTCCAGCCTTTACTCCTAACATACAGCACAGCTGTGAAAATCTTTTAAGTACATCCACAGAAGCACAATACAAAGAGGAGAGGTTGGAGGACAAAACTGCTATTGTCTACCACTGCTAAAGGCTTTGCAAAGTGAATAATCCACAGAGTAGAATTGCTCTGTTGTGACTGATTCCAGGCTAGAATGCAAAAGCATTTATTATTTTATTAATCTCCATTAAAAGTAAACATTTCTCTACATCAGGAGAAGAGTGGTAAAAAACCACACACATAGGCAAACACACACGCTCTTTTAATTTTGAAATTCAGGGCTAAAGAGACTTTCAGTGCAATCTAGGCTGACTGACAAATTCAGTGAAAGCTATTGACAAGCTGATCACACAAAGCTGATTAATTTTCATACAGACAAAAGAAGTTTTCTTAAAATAGATGAAAAACACAATCCTGTCATACCAAGGAACCTTTGGAGGTCTAAATTTCTTCAAGCGCTGTGTCGATGTGAGAATTCTTCAGTGTATTATTCATTCACTCTCAATAACACTATGATGAACGATATAAAGTAATATAATCTGTATTTTATGATTCCTCCATCTACGCTTGGAAAGGTTATTTCAATTTTAAGTGGAAAACTGAGATAAGGAATTGGATATAAGATGATAACAATTTTTCTCAAATGCTTTCCAAGCTACATAGCTGTGTCCCTAAAATTTGAACTTCATGCTTGTACTCTGTTGCGGTTGCAGCTTGTACTAAAGAAGTGTGAGTCAATGCCGTGCACAGAGATTCGATCTTTTCTTCACCAACTCTGTTAATAAGATTTCTGGATTAATTCTGTTTAACTTTAGCTGTCTTAAAGTTAGATGTCTAGTCCAACCTCATTATCCATCTTTCCTCCACAGTCAATACAGCAGGAGAGACAAAGGGATATCTTCACAGGCACATTTATCTCACTTTCCACCGTCGCCTGTCTGAGGTGGCTTATGTCAGGTGAAGTGAAGCCCACCTGCTTAGCAGTTGTCAGAGATGTCAGTGAAACACGTTCGGTCTGACAGCCATGCAGCTCTGCAGAGCCCAGCTACGCCGCCTTCCACTTAGACCACCGAAACCAGGAGCAGAGAAACAGGACTTGGAGTCAATTCTTTACTTACTTTGTACTCCTGCAACTCCGTGTGTCTTAACCAAAGGGCACATTCTGGCCTATCCGGGCATGTTTGGAAAATTCAGAAGATGGAGGAAGAAGGGAGTTCAAAATACAAGATTAAAACTAACAAAATCTGAAAATACAGTTAGTATACTAAGCTGTCTTTCAAATTTACAGCAGCAGACTATAATCTTTACCTGCTTTAAAAAGTATTTACTAAGCCTTAGTAAAAAACAAATGGAAATCATTCTTAATGCTTTTCTAAAGCTTTTCTATGTAATTTTTTCTGCATTTTTTCAAATGCTAGCATCATGGTTTATTAAAAGAGCTCCATCTTCTGGCAGCTGATAAAGAACAAATCTGTCATAGATGTAGAAGAAAGGCTTAAAATCATTTGCAGAATTTAATGAAAAATTGATCCTGAGTAACCAATGTCTGCAGCTGGACTCCACAGAGACTTTGTGACATTTTATTTTAGAGTAATTTGTTACTTGTTAACCTTGATTTCTAACCTTTTGTCAGGAATCTTAGTGGTTATCGAATTAAAATAAAAGGCTGATGTAGTAGAACAATCCTGAAGAAGGGAAGTAAATGTATATACTGACAGTACCATAATCACAGAAAGACAACATGCTTTCTCACTTTGTGTCAGGTCACGCTCCTGGTTGTGGTGCTTCAAAAAAAAAAAAAAAAAAAGCACTGAAAATTTAGTTCAGCTTTTTGGAAAGAGCAGAAAAAACAGAGAAACATGAGAAATGCATTCTTCCACATTTTGTCTGCCTGCCTTCCCAGTGGCTCAATATTTTAAAAAGAGAGTCAGTGCCGAAGAAGGAAAATGGCATCCTGCGCTTTATAATTTTTAGCACTTGTTTCACCCTTGATTTTATTACTAAGGGGCTTAGCTTCACTTGTTTTGCTTTTTTTAAGGGGAAGCGTTGGAGGAAAAGTAAGCTGAATCCCTAGGCTCTTCTCCCATGTTCTGCCAACGATGGCACATCTGCTTGGTGTTACAGCATCACAGATATGAGGAGAAAGCAACTTAGGAGATTCATTGCTCCTCTTTAGCATATTTATAAACAGAGTAGTAAGACTCTGTTGCATTAACAGGTTGAAGGCTTGCTACACTGAAAAGTCTTCACATAAAGAATAACTGAAATGGTGACTAAAATGCCAACTTCCATTTCTTTAACTAGCCCTGCATGAAAAGAGCTCATCTGAAAATGGAGAGAGATGTGACTGCAGAATCAGTTCTTCAGAGACCTCGGAAACACTGTTCCTGTGTAATGACTTCCAAATGAAAGGTTAACTATTTTAAAGCTTGGAATGGAATATCTGGGATATTTCCTATTGCAGGGAAAGGCAAAAACAAGTGATGAAATAGGAATGCCCCTGGTTTTACAGCCATTTCATCATTAGCAATTAATTGCACATTCTGACAAACAGTATGAAAAGTGTGTTTCAGTGAAATAATTATTGAATATTCGCCCTACAATAATATTAGAAAAACAGACAGGGAAAAAATGTAATGTGTATATATATACCCATGTATATATGTAATCCATCAGATTTTCTTGTTTATATTTTTCTTAACTTTATATTGATTTGTCTCTGAAGCTGTACTTAGTAGATTCACTTTAAAAAATCAGCCATTTCCCAGTGACACCTCTAAAATCATATTTAGACATATTACTTCATTGCAGATAAACTGGCCATAAACAAAACTAGGCTGGAATTCAGATGAAGGTTTTTAAAAATTCAAGCAATAAAGTCTTTCAATCGCTCCTGCAGTTAAAGTATCTCACCATTTCTGCATGATTATATTTGCAGACCCACATGGTGGTAATGAACGTTATTTAAAGTAGTCTTGCCGAAACTGCATCAGTTAGTGAAAAGTGCACTCATTGCTACTGCTGAGAAGTAGTCTCCTTTTATACTGTTTGTAACCAGTTCATCCAAAAAACTGCAACATCTGAAGTCCCCATGCTCTTTCCACAGAGGTCATCTGCTCATGGCTTGACCCAGAATGTGCATGTAAAATGTGACATGGTATTACTGAAACCTGAAGGGATTGATCATAGTAGATTGCCTAAAAACATGGACTCTCTTGAATTATCAATAATCAAAGCACATCCTTGTCACTATTATTATCTGTGCAGAGCTTTCCTGACTACATATATAATATTCACGAAAAGTTCTCTGAAGACTGAAGGAGCTCTCATCATCCTGGGTTTTACCAAGAATACTGGAGAAATCAGAAGCGATGAAATTCTGACCTCAGTTTGGTTTGGGATTGCAGCTACCTTCAGAAGTCCCCATTTATTCTGATCAGTTATCCTCATCCGGGGCTCGGCATAAGTCCATTTCCAGATATATTGTGTCTACTGCATAGCAGAAAAAAGTAGCAAACACTATTAAAGTTGCAAATTATTCATTGTAGCATTCACTAGTAGATAGTTATCTGTTCTCATGCTTTGTACTGAAAATTTTCTTCTCTTTTCACCCACCAGTAAGCTTCATGAAAATGAGTTTGAATAAAAGTGATTTGGTTATTCCTGTGTACATCAAAGATGGAGAGAAAAATATACACTTTCTTTTATCTATTTAAAGTCTTTCAGACAAAAGAAGTGTGTTTAAAGAAAAGGGATATTAAGTAGGGGAATGTCTGTCAGATATCAGCTGTGTTCTTTTCAAAAACATTCAAAAGAAATTTGTTTTGGTTTCAGGAGGTTATGAAGGTCTGAAAACTGAATATCAGTGAAGTGTGTAATCATCTGGAAAGTACTGGTGTAATGAAGAAAAGACATACTGTTCTAATAAAAACCTAGCCCCAGAGTACATACAGCATGTCAAGAAGATCACGTTCAGGAAAACTAGATTCCAGTCTTGTCTCTGTTGGGTGATCACAGGCATGTATTTAATTTTCCCTTCTTCAGTTTCTGCCCCTGAAAAATGGAGGTAACATAACTTTCCCCTCTAAAGAGAGTTCTGCTTAAAAAACATGTCAGAACATACCACAACTTCAGTGGAAAAGCAAGTATAGACTTGTATATACTTGTCTATATATAGTCAAGTTCTATAAACTAGAATATCTGGCAGACCCTCTGAAATATGGCCATCATTCCTCACTTGAAGCTCCCCTGCTGTGGGGTTTCTATCTGCTGTCCTCTAGCCCGTTTACGTTGTCCTGGACAGAGGCATTCTCTCCCGCAATTTGGCTTGAGCCATGCCTACCACTGTGGAGCCATCTGGCTCTGGAGTGGGCTGCTCTACATTAATTGTAATTCAAATAATGGATCACAATAAATAAATCTCCCATGAAATTTCAATCATGTGGCTCTATATACAGTCAGAAGAGTGGTGGAGTTTAAGTAGGTATTCACACGGCTAAAAATCAGGAAGGATGACATCTTATGGCATACCTAAAAAATGCCAAATGCATGAGGAAGCTAGTTTCAGGGAAAATGATGTTGCTACAACATAAAGAAGAAAGAGATAAAAATACAAAATTTTATCATAAATCACATTTCATTAGATGTGGTTTTAACTGTATATAAAAATATTTTCAGAGACAGAGGGAACAGCAAGCTCTCAATCTATTAAATACATCCATTTTTTACACAAATTACCTCCATAAAATATTGTGCTGTGTCTTAACCCCTCACATTGGTTGTAAATCATCTTTGCCTCTAAATTTGAAAATGACTGTGGAAATGCCTATGGTCCTCATTTTCCCATAATAGTTGTTTAATCCATTACCTCTACTGATTCCTCTTTATGGAGCTGTTAAGGTGGCAGGGCAGAGCTGATGCTGTGCCAGGAGAGCGGAGACCTCTCCCATGGCAATCTCGTGAAGGTGAAGCTCTGCTCCAGTACTGTGCCCCAGCCAAAACCTGGGGCCCATCAGCCCATTGCGCATAGGTATTAAGCAGCTGGGATTATGTATCCCTCAGATACGATCGACAAGGAATAATAAATGAAAATAATACACACAAAGTGACATACAATCCTTCATACAATCCTACCTGACTCTACAGGTACTTTCACAAGCCTGCTGTACCCAACGTAGAATGAGTTTCCCTATAGAATAAACAGGCTCAATCAGCAAACAGGGTCAGTTTTTAAAGATTTACATATAACAGGCTTTCCCAGATTCTTCTGTGGCACTTAGGTGTAACTCAGGCTACTTAGAGTCTTATAAGCAGGTATGTGATTGTCCTCTGCAGATGGAAAAAAATTATGGCATGAAGAATTAAAAAGTTTTTTTAAAAATATTAAAAATATTATTTTTAATTTTTTTTAAAAAATATTAAAAAAATATTTTGTAGAGCTGCAATACTATGGCTTGCTACTAGAGACTGTAACAGACAACTTCTCATTTGTGTATCTTTGATTAAATCATTGTAAAATCCTAGAGAGGGACTGATTTGGCTGTGGTTTACACGACTTCTCTGAAATTTTCTATTGCCATGTCCCACCTTCTTTTCTGAGGTGCTGCCAAGAGGATGTTTAGAGCTCTTAACATACAGGAGCAAAGCTGGAAGAGGACAAGAAAATGGTAAAAAGAATGGAAAAACTGTAGAAGGAATAATCTGTGCAGCAGATGGAAGCCCCTCAGACAAATTGTACAATATGTAAAACCTGCTCTGAGAAAATCATCCCATCCAAAAAGAGAAATAAACCGTTGACCTGCATAGTCATTAAAGAGCAACACCTCTATGCATGTCTGGAATCACACATACTCTCCTGAATGCTTCAGAAACAATATAACAGGGCCACCTACTGAAATTCAGCATCTCTTTTCCATATTCATTTGTATTATTGAAGCAGCATAATATAGACAATTTAATCATAGAAGCTTCAGGGACTTATTTCACAGTGTATCAAGCAATTATATACTGAAGGTGATGAAATAATAGTATCTTTGCTGTAACTTCCCACCTAGGACCTGCAAAAGAAACCACTAGAACCTAGAAAAGAAGAAAAATAAGAAAATTAGGGAGAAAAATAATTATAAAGAAATAGCCAAGACTACATTGCTCTAATGTTCTTTTCTTTGCATTGTTAAGAGATTCCAACTGTTTGGAAAAAAACTAACAAAGATCAGGCAGAAAGGGGGAATGAGGGGGAGAGGGTTATAACTTTTATTAAATGGGAAAGCCTTATAAAGGATTAACCCTAGTGTTCATTATGCATATTAAAATGTACATGTATAATATAATTTAACTCATTTTAGCTTTCCATTCTCTTCCTATCCCTCTGAGAGAGGGGGTGTATAATGAACATAAACTGATTAGAAATACACAGATGCTGCAAATAAAATATTGCATATCTGAACAAAATAAACATAAGGCTGATGCCAGGAGAAAATATTAACTTGTCAGTAAATGTGTAATCGTAACTGGCCACAGATTTGGCAAGGAGACAAAAAAACATTCACACAGAGGAATTCCATGCCAGAAAATAAAGAAACTAAACTGAAGAAGATAAATTGCACCCCATCAACAAGCTGGCCAGCTGTAGTATCATCTTGTGCTCTCTGGCTAGCTCAGGGCCAGCCCACAGATTTGTTCTATTGTTCTATTTGTTCTATTTTTGACAATGGCACATCCCTCAAAGAAATCAGAATGCAATACATAAATAAATAAATAAATAAATAAATGTACATGTTAGAGATACAGTCAGAAAACAAAGCGCTGGCATTTTGTTAAAAAGTGTAACTTTACCCTGGATTGTAAAACGTGCTCAGCACAAGACATACCTGCAGCTGTCTTGCACAGCCTTGACAGATCTTTATAGTGCTTCAAATGCCAAACAATTTCAAGGAAAAAAGCTATTACTTATTTATAATGCCAAAATTACAGCTACACTGCCTCCTATGCATGTCTGTACAGGGGAGGCACAGGGGAGAATGGTACTGCTGTCCACCTACCAACTTCTGCTGTGGTGTAAGATTTCAAGCCCATAGGGACAGAGGGAGCTGCTTTCAAAATCCGGACATCACCCAGTAGGAACATAGTTGTTACCCTCACCTCAGAGATGAGGAATCATGGCCCAGGAGGCAAGCACATAATCAGCTCTCAGTGTTGAGACCACGGTTTTGCAGGAAACTACAGGGAACCTAAGCTTCTCTTAAGTATGGGTGTCTTCCATTTACTCTCCTTCTTTACTGCTGACAACAAGTTTACCCCTAAAACCACACAGGCATTTTCTGCTTTGTTTGTGGTAATATCTAACCTATTTTTACTCATAGATAGCTACTCATCTCTTTCTGTATGGGACTAAGCTGAGTTTTGTGCCATGCACATCCATACCCATCACTCAAAAATGCGGAAGGTTAACAGAATAAAAAAGAAAAAATATCAAAAGAGGAGAGAAATCACAACCACCCACAGTAAACTACTGAGCCTCAGCTATATAGGAGCATTACGTGGGTTTCTGAGGGAAATAAAGTGTGATGTGGAGCCCTGCACTACCTCCCATGTAATTTTAGACTCAGGAACACTCTGAACTGCTGGGACATTCCTTATATGAATTTTATTTTCTCTAACAGCAGTATAGGAAGTTAGGGTTGACCTTGCCACCATGCATTGTAACTACGAAAAGGAAGCCTCCGGATTTGTTTTTACAGATCAGTCCACTGAAAGACCAGTCATGAATGTTCTCCTTTTTAAGTGTGATGAGTTAATTTAGATAAAGATGCTGTGTTAACTTTGGCTAGCAATGTAGAGTTAACTTATGCTACTGTTGTATTAGCAAGGCTATGCAGCAGAGAGTAGAAGAGGACTTACTGTCTCCATGCAAAACTCTACTTTATATTTTGATTAGTAAGAAACTACAGTATTTGAGTCAGATAAGGAGACTAGCACTGATCACCATGCTACTATTTTATCTTATATAGTGTTGCTGTGTTTGCAAAACCTCAGGTGCTGATTTCATTCATAGTTTACATTTTCACCAGAAATATCAATCACAATGCAGGTCAGAAAGGGTAAAACTGTGTGTGCGGTGTATCAATACTATTTTTGTCTGGACACCTCTGCATGCATTATTTCTGGTTTGTGACTATGATGGCCACAGCAGAAAAGAGAGAAAGCCACTATCAAGCACCAGGAGTCTGCTGGCTCCTATCAGGACACGCACACTTCTGTGCACTGTTATTATATGTTGAACACAGCTGAGCAGGACAGGAGACCTAGGTACCATGAGCATATATCAGAAGCCCAATTATCATTACTCTGTACTAGTAGAGAACACCCAGATGATCTGTCTACCGGTGAAATTAAAATGAACTCATATAAACTTTTAACACATTTTGCAGCTCCCTCAGACACAAGAAAAAGTTAATTTACAGTAAGTATAACATGTTACATGGCAAATATTTGAGCTAAGCCAGGTTAGCGATTGAATTTGTTGGAAAAAGTTTTCATTAAAGAAAAAAAGTCCATAACTGAAGTTGTTAATCCTGGAGTGAAACTATCACAGCTTGCATATTTCATTGTAGAACTGAGGACAAAGTTAAAATACCCTTTCATGTTGTACTAACTCGAAATTTAGGGAACCATACAAGATTTCATTTTTTCTTCACCACCAAACTTTCAACTATAATAATACATTACAAGTAGCACAGTCTTCCGCAGTGCCTAATAAGAAAAAAATGCATCATGGCTATTATTAGTCAAAGACAAGACCACTATTGTATGTTAGCCTATGCTAACTTTAAATAAAATTCTTAGTAGCTTTGTGAGTTAGGAGTAGGCTTAGATCTGCCGGCTTCATAGTGGATATCTTGGTTCAGTTCTTTCATTTTTTTCCTCCTTAGATTACCTCTGTGCATTTGAGAAGGCTATTTTACACCAATATCCTCCTGATAAATGAACCCGATACAAGCAACTGTTTCTCAGATAAACCCCTTTATAGTACAAGGATGATAAAGAAAATGGAGTAAAGGTAGCAAAAGTATTTGTCATTTACTTAACTAGAAATAGTATCTAGCAACTTTAATGACCTCCCCTTCCTTTAAGTCCCCTTTACTATCTGTACCAGTGTTTTAGTTTTTCACTTTGAGTAAAGTTATATTCTTAGAAATAATCATACAAAATATATTTACACTGAAGTTTGTGCAAGTATTAGTATACTTGTTTCAAATCCTTCTAGTAAACCCAGAGCCTCCTCTCCAGAGACTGCAAGCATCAGGCAGGTCTTGATACATAGTCAAAGAGGGGGATCAAACTATTGCCTGAAACATGGTCTGTCTCTCTGTAAAAACAGGACAAGGCAGTTTGTCCCAGTGAAGACATTACGACAACCTACTCACCATACAACCTACAAATGCAGGCTTTACACTTTGGGAGGAGGAAGCTCCAGTGCCCTTCTTGCAACAATTCTGGCCAGATATTAGCTTTCAGTTCTAGCCCTGAGAAGCAGAGGCTGCTTGAGAGATGTGTTGAACAAGGGCATCTTTGATTCTCTGCTAGGCTGGCCTCCGTAGAGGTATGACATACCCTCAGAAGCTCTGGGCCAGTTTTTTCCTGGCAGTATGGGCAGTGTCCTTCTTTGTAGCACCTCTTTTCCTTCTGGGACCCCCAGGCTGGCTTCTACTGCCACCAACCTGCCAGTGTCTGAATCTGGCTTCCCATTTTCTATGTTTATAATACATGAAAAAGTAAAAGGACCAAGTTCTGCCCCTGAAGTATTTTCTATAAATAGACTTCTCACTCACAGGTGCACTGACAAGACAGCATAGAGCCTTCCCTTCCAAGTGTCTCTGGTGCCCACTGTCCTTCCCACACGATTCATCAATAACCCAACCTATTCATGTTTAACATTTTTGTCCAGTCATTGCCAAACTTCTCTTCATATAAAATGGTTCTGGTCTTCATTCATTGGTGCACCAAATCTTGCACTGATCTTCTTTCATTCATTTAAAATTCCCTTGCAGGGCACTAATCATGTTTAATGGTCTAAGGAGTAGTTTTTAAGCAGCCTCTGCTCTGAGCCCTTCTTCTCATTTTATTGTTTGATACTGCATGCTTACCAGATTGTATGGTGATCCTTTAAAATGGCACAAGTTAATCAGGGTCACCATTAAATGACAGAATTCCAGAAAGGCTGAATATTGGACAAATACTGCTTGCATTCAACGTACATTATTTATTCCCAAAATTAAAAACCAAGCACATGAGATAAAAAGGGAACTGGGCGAGGAAAGGGTAATGTATTTGAAGTGGAATAGGAAAGAGGTTTTACTGATTTGCCGTTAGCTGTAATCTACTGGTGCTTACAGTCTGTCTACCTAAATGTTTCAAACATACATGCCGGTAGTCATTTCACAGTAGTCTGATTTCAGTTTTCATACTGTCTAGTGCCCCTGGTGACTGCTACTTGATATTAATTCGGAGCAAAATTGCACGTCACTCTACTGTCTGTTCTTAGCTGCTGTATGCCAGTCAGAATATGGCTGTCTTCCTGTGGCAGGTGAATACTGTTTACCTATATCTCCAAGGATTTGTGATACCTAACTACTGCTTGAAAAGCTCTCTGAGATGACTGATTTTAAAAAAAGCCCTTCAGCCATCCCAAGAATCATAATACAGTGCTCCTAATAATACCTTCAATTTAAAATTCCTGTAGCATATTTCTCTGCAAAAGAAAAGAAAGAAGTTATCATTATGCTTGCTTTTTTTGTTGTTTTTTAACATCTAGGTCAGTCAATTCAACCATCATACTAAAATGTATCAGGCCAACTCCAAACACATCGTAACACTCCAGAACCATTATCTTCCACACAGAGCATTCAGTCATCCTTAAAGCACAAATTCAGTTCCTCATACTACCAGTCTGTTACCAAGATCAAAATAGGTCTTTGACAGAAAACACGTATTCTGTATGAAGTCTACATATGAACTGTAGAAGCACTTAAGAGTCGCTGTAGTTTGCCTCTTGACAAACTGGAGACAGGCATTTGTTTTCTGTTGGGTTTTTTTGCATACTGAAACATCTCTGCAGCTGGGACTCCAAAAAGAAAATCCTAAATTACCTCAAGTGAAGTACAAAGAAATCCAAGATTAGATTTTGGCTCTAAAGCTTTACCAGTACTCTGATGCTAGATCTCATAGGCCACTGAAATGGTTATGAATTATTTCCAAGATTTCTACTGGGCTGCTGGAGAAAGAGTGGAAGGAAAGAAAAAAAAAAAAAATCTTACTTCCTGGGGACTATCAGAATTATGTGTATTATCATCAGAAGAAAATAATGCTGTATATCCCTAGAACTCCCTGCATGGAAAGAAGCTAAGACACCGAGGTGTAACGTTGGCAATATTGGCATTGTAAAAGCCACAGACACCATCACGTTGCGGAAATCTTGAGCTGCTCTGTAAAAGATTTTTCCAGTCTTTTTCTTCTAATTCATCAAGTCCTCAGCTGCTATTTCTGCGAAGCATACACAATTTCAATTTATGCCTTTCCAGATTCACCAACAGGAGATTCATTTTATGTATCTCCAGAATCAACAATAGTCGTCAACTTTTCTTTATTAAAAAATCAGTTTGTTCACATAACTTGCAGTCCTGTGGTTTAGTCTAGACGATGATGATCTGTGTTTTAATGTCTCACATCAGCAGAAACAGAATGCAGGCATTCACTAGCACATCTGTCATTTGTTCCTGTTTAATAGCATAGTGCATGTCTTATTAAAGAAATTTAGAGCCAGAAATCTTAATATTTTCCCAAAAAAGTATTTTAAAAAAATAAAATCAGATTCTTTGTCCTAAATGAAAGTTGACTTCAATCAATAGCAAATAAAAAGAAGATATTTCTTTTTCAAAATCAATGCCCATGTCTAGATCTTCTAAATATACAGAGCCATATCTATAAAAAAATCATAATCTCACAAATTCAGTTACAAAAAAGTGAATCTGTTTTCTGGTCTGCCATCCCACTTTCTGCTGCACTTCTTTATCAGAAGCATTAGAAGTAATATGTCCTGCCACCCCCAGTGATTTCCCACACTGTCCAATTGTTCTAGCTGTTAAAGACTTTTTCTTAATGCCTAACTTAAGCTTTTCCTTTCCTATCTTGAGGCCATCACTTCTTGTCACGCCATCTCCTGAGACAGTGTAATTCCCTTCATTCATTTTTGTTGTTACCTTGATGGTGTTTATAGATGGTGATCATGTTCCCCTTGAGCCTTGTCTTTCCTAGACTATAAAATGTTGTTATTTCCCCTTTGCTTATCCTTGGACTGGATTATTCTTGCTGAATCTCCTTGTATTTTCTGACTCCCTCGCCGCATCCTCCCACTCTTCACTATCAGAGGTACCTGCAGTTTGTCAAGCAACATATCCAGTGGCATATCAAGATCCTTCACATCATTTTGCTGTGTCATAATGATGCGTGAGCTTTTTGTTTTGTTAAAAAAAATAATAGAATCTACAGGAGTTTATAATGTTTGGTTTTATTCTCACTGTCCCCAGGCTGGGCAGGGCAGGACCTGACAGCCAGACTCCATTTGGCAGTAGGATGGGCTCTGCCTGTGGGGTCCTGCCTTGTCTGCTGCCAGCCAGGAGCAGGGCAAACCAGGGGGGCAGCAAGCAGCAGCCCCAGCTCCGTGCATCGGGCACCTCCCTGGGGACAGGGACAGGCCCCGACAAGCTGTGGGATTCTTACTTTCTTGCCCTAGAATTAACTTATGATTTTCAGCAGTGCATTTCATACAACTTTTACTCTTTTGGTAGTCAGGTCATTTTGCAATTAGCTTTTGTGTCTCAGTGGCTTTCGTACCCAGTTGGTATTGGTTTTCAGGGAATCCTTCCATTTTGCTGGAAACAAGCCAGGGGACTGGCGAGGAGACACAGGACTCAGAAATGAAGTACTGAATTGTGCTGAGCTGGAAACCTCAGTCTCTCAAATCAAAAGAAGTACTTCCAAAAACATTAACATGAATGTTTGAACAGGAATGATATATCAGATTAAAATAGATCATTGGACAGATACATTAAAAAACCCACTTTTTACAAAAGCTCCACTTCTATCAAATTATCTTCTTCCAAGGAAAAACAGCTTCACTGAGAAAAATTGGTTTGTTCTGCTTAAGAGTAGTGAACTGGTAGAAAAAAGAAGCAGCAAGTGTCAGGTAACTATAAAATAAACCCTTAATAATTCTGGTTGGCTAGGTATCTCTGATGTCATCATTGTTAGGACTACAGCACCCTATGGTCATCTAAACTAATTTGAAGAAAAATATCCATACAAAGAAGCAAGCCAGCAATGGGAAATTAATAACGTAGGTAAGCAAGAAGTGGGCATGTTTCTGAGCATTGTGTTATCTTTGTACCACAATAGATGCTATCTGCAAACATGATCATGATTTAAGTTACTCTTTATTCTACAACAGTGCAATTCCTTTTACTGCAGTAATCCTATTCCCCTTCCTAACCCTGTTAGGTCCTTCACTTTGCTGTTTCTCTGGTAGACATCAAATCCATGCTACAGTATTTTGGTCCAGCTGGTATACATCACAGAATATGCTATTCTACAACTGATAGATGGAATTCCTTTACTGAGCTCACTTTACCAGGTGTATCAGGATATTCAGGACAAGGAATTGCTTTCGTTTGGCAAAATCACTTTAGTAAACCCATCTAGCTCATAAGCTACTAAGGGCCATTTTCCAAATATAGTTTCTTTTCCAGAAGAGGTTTAGATAAATGGTCATGTGCTGGGCCTCAATGCAGTGATGAGGAGCCCAGTACCCACGTGTCAGTACAGCCACAGAGTGCCAATGGCACATTCCCAGAACCTTCCCCACCTCCTCACCACCTTTCCTTATTTTTTTCTTTTTCCTTTTGTATAATCAGTTGGTAAGGGGTTAACACAGCTAACACAGAAATCATGTGGATTTGTGTAAACAGAATAAAAGATAAAGCTGATCACCTTTCTGTATCTTTCTGTGTGTGTGCGCCCTATAAAGGGTGGATTTGCTGGGGGAAAGAGAAATATGGAGGTCAGATTATACAGTGCAACCACATAGCCCTATGCAGAAAAGGATGACATTCAGCAGCGTGTGTGTATGTATATGTTGGTTCAATTCTGTTTTTTTTCTTAAATTTAACTTATTGGAATTGAATTACACTGACCTTTCTCGAAGTCCTGTCTGACTCTCCTCAGTATGTAATATATGTGTGTATATATATAGACATAGATATATTTCAATTCTAATAGCTAGAAGAAAAGAACAGAATCATAGTTACTTACACAATTCCATTCCCTGCCTGTCATTTCAGTAATACAAACAGTACATGCCTTTTTTCTTTTTTTTTTTTTCCACACTGGAATATGAAACAAGACAAAGGAAACACATTTCTACACTGCCATCCACTGATTAACTCACTAGGACAGTTACTAGCCAGACTCCATTTGCAACCCGTGCGGCGTGCTGCTGGGAGAGCTGACAGCCAGGAGATGAATGATGGTAAGGGGTCAAATGCTGCTCTGCTACCCAGGAGGAACCCTCAAAATAACTCCACTGACTTTGAAATCAAAGAGTAAGTGCATTGCCATAAAATTCCAACGTGCAGCAGCACACAATGTAATCACTGAGCAGAGCATCTCTCTTCTGTAGATATATACTCAATGTTTCTCTGAAAATGTTTAAGAAAATGCTCTCATCTTCAGTCAAGATAGGCCAGCTCCAGTGCCTATTGAAGTCCATGACAAGAGTCCTACAAGAAGCCAGCCTGAATTCTCCCTGTTATCTGTTACATTCTTATGTTGAACGCTTTCAAATGTTTCTCTCATATTTCACTGACTTCAGCCTGGTTTTACGTTTCCAGTCTCACTATGGAAGCTGAAGTAGGAACAAAATGATTGTATAGTTGTTGTATAAAAAAAAGCGGGTCAAAAGAAGAAAGCTGCAGGCCACAGTCTGGATCAGTTCCAGCAACACTGCTCTTAGCTCTGATCGCTCTTGAAGTTCTTTCTTCTGTTCATTAATTTTTGGCACCATTTCAAATAGAAAGAAATAAATATGAAAGTTCTCGCTTTAGTAAAACTCTCATTTATAGGGTATCCATGTATATGTTTGTGTCTCTACATTATCTCTCCTCTAATTTTTAATTATTCAGCCTGTCTGTTTAAATCCACTGGTTTCAAACAGCAGCAAAAACAGCCCACTATGTTATCTTGCATTTCTAGTAGAGTTTCATCTTTTTCATTTATAGCCTGTTTTCTTTCTATTCCAAGATTTATCTACAGTATTGCTTGCAAGTCATTCTTATGTGCAAACATCAATATCCCTGTGGGGCAGTGTTGTAATGAGGATCAAGAAATTCCACTTAAAGATCAGGAAGGGGAGGGAAGGGGTGGTATTAGCACTACATTTTACTTTTAAAGCTCCTCCTCTGCTAGTCAAAGGAAATCAACAAATGTTACTTTTTGTTCCAAAAATGTATAAAAATTAACTGTAAGTAAAGCATATTTTTTACAAAGGAATACCCAATGGATTTAATTATGAGGAAAGACTCTGACACTTACGGAATAAATATGGCACTAAATTCAAGCCTTTTATGTATCCTTCATCCACCAGAGATTGCTGAGCTGACCCCACTGCAGCTGAGGAGTTAGAAATTTGATTTTTAATGTCATAATCACAGCAATTAGTACATAGTGTCTGTATTTTGACACATCAGCGAGAGGCAGAAGAGTCTGTAAAATACAGTCTACTGAGGAAAAAAAACCCAAACCAAAAAACACACACAAAAAGCCCCCCAAAACAAAAGAAAACCCAGACAGAATTAGAGCAGTCACGCAGAGCTGATTCTACATATGTGGATGTATCAGTGCCTCCAAGTGGCTCAGCTTCATGACCTGTAGGGCAATAGTAAAGTCTGGGTGACAAATCTAGGTTTAGTAAATTTTTTAAGAAAGAGTTGTCTAAATGCTTAATTATTTAAATTTCATCATCGAATCAAAATACAGATTTGGAGGATAACAAAATTACTTGCAGTGTTTCTCTATGGGAGAACAAGAATTAGAGCAAGGAGCCAGGGGCCACTGGGAGCTCTTCCTTTGGATTTCAGGTGCTAACAGGGGGTAAATGCCTTGTTGCTGTCTTTGTTTTATCCTTTCCTCCACCTGACAAGGTCAATTTATTTTCAGTTAGAGGAAAAGGCAACTGCATGACTGAACATAACATTTTTAATAGGATTAAAAAAAAAATCCGTTATTATTTGAATGAGGTAACAACTGCTACTGTCTTATGGTATATCACGAGTGTGATCAGCCATTCCTACTCCATGTTGTTATTTTGAATAAAAGAATCCATACAGGAGCAAGTGTGTTTTACAAATGCATTTTAAAGTGTTTCAGTTTAAGGGAAATTGCAACAGATGTGCATATAAAAGACCATATTCTCTGTTCTATTCCATCTATTTTCTCAGTATCATGCAGATAAATATAGCCATCTCTTACTTAATTTTTCTGCAGGCTACCTGCTTTATGCAGAGAGATGCTGGAAGCCTACAATGCTAATGCAATTTCTGACTGGTTAACAATCTCTTAAGGCCTAACTAGCACAGATCATTTCAGGTCCAAGGTTAAAGTATGCTATGCAAAGTCTGGTACAGAATAGGCTCAGGCATCAGGGAGAGAAAATGGGATCCTTCAGTCTTCCTTCTTTATCACCTTCTGGATATAATGGAGAGAAAAGATTAAGAGACCTGAAACAAAGCGGTGTGTCATTAGCCACGATTTCTTCTCTGTTCTCATCTGTTTCAAACCATTGCTGCTCTTTCAGCTTCTGCTTCTCACTGGGAAAGGACTGAGTATACTTTGACATCGTTTAGGGTATATTTTGATAGGCTTTTTTCTTCTGTGGTGGAAAGTAGGGATAATGAAATGGTCTCTGTGGATAAAATGTTACCTGCTTTGAAGTTAATGGCATGGATTTCATCACCTGACTGTAAGTGGGAACACGCTGCTCAGCATGTGCTAGTGCAGACGTTCGGCATCTCTTCTCCATCATTAAGCAGTTTCAGTTTACAGCAGTTGGAGAACCTACTTTCTGTTTAACACAGGGCAGAATTTCATTTTCAGTGGTCATTAAATACATATTCATGAAATAATTTAAATAAGGGGTTGTGGTGAACAAATATCTCAGGGCAATATATATTCAAAGTCATTTTGGAAGGTCAGTTAATTAAGTTAAAATTTCATCCTGTCCTTTAGTTTAACCAAATGTGAGTTTCGTTCATTTAGTGGTAGGATTTATTTCACTTAACTATGTGCCTAGTCTGGGCTTGTCATTGTTCTCTAACCTGTGGAGAGAAATGAGCACATCCAGAGAGAAATTAATTCCATTCTGTATTAGAAATCTATTTCTGGCTATAATGACCCACACTCTGAAAATATCTCCACTGACTAAAGAGTCGTCTAGACAACCACCTTAGGCTAAACATGTAATTTTCATATAACTAAAGTTAGGTGAGACATATCCTATGAAAGTGTCAATGAAGTTAGCTTCATACCATTTTCCAGGCTTACAGGAAATCATTATACACAAAATTCACATGCACAAATCTGTGTTATCATCAAATAACATGTTTTTAATTAATGTTTTCACTAGTTTTCAAGGAAATATCAAGCCACCTACTTTCATGCAAGCATCCATTTTGGAAGTGCCCAGTCCTCCATCATCAACAGCCATTGTTTTGTGGCTATAGCAAATTTATAAAAAATTACTGCTCTGGACTCTTAAAATGTAACCTATACAGTGAGGAATTCTACAGAACAACATCTGAATTCTTGAAGGAGGGCAGGTAACATATTTTGTTGTTAAAGGTGGACCTTAATTACCTTCTTGTACCTCTTTTTGTACAGTCATTATGGACAAAGGCTAAAATACCTCCTTTCAGAAATGTAAGCCAGGCAAAATTAAACTGTTGATTTTCCCTCTAGTTCTCTTTAGTATTTGTAGAAGTACAGAGTATAATACAAATCTATTGACTGTCTATTGAAGAAAATTAAATTATTCTGCAACTAAATCCTCCAAGTAACACAGTAATTTCTAGCTGTTAAGAAAATCCAGAGATATCTTTTTCAAGTGTCGTGCATTTCTGTGTGCAAGCAGTGTGTAACGGTAGTTCAAGGTACTTTGTTCTTACTGCCAAACACAGAACAAGCTTCTTACATGTTCTCTAACCTGGTTTTATACAGAATATCCTCTTACATGGGACTAACACTATCTGAGACATATTTACATTTATACCGTAAGATTAAAAATGCAATTTGTAAGCCAAAAGATTTTTTAAAATTATCTCAGTGTTTTCCAAAACCATCCCAGAGAGATCATGATGCTATGCCAGTCCCTCTGTCAAATCATTTGCACTGTCACTATGAGATTTGCTGCCAAAAAGGAATGCAGCAGATACAGTACTTTTTTCTATGTGACAGCCACGTCACAAACGTGCTTCTTAGCCATGAAAAGTGAAATGTTTGTTATGTTATTGGCATGAATGCACCAGCCAACACAATTCTGCAAAGGTGATGACACATGCTATGAATAATTCATTTTTCTGTTATGTTTTCTTGTTACCCACTGGGCAATGTATGTTAGGTATCACTTTCTGTACCTGATCTACATAGTATTTAGAGTTGTTACAGCAGACAGTTAAGATCAAGTTGTACTGATTCATGATCACACATCTGGAGATCCCCAGTTTGGTTTATAGTGCGTCACAGAGTCATGGCTATGGCAACACTGAGGAAGGAGAGGACCAAGAACTGAGGCTTCAAAACGCTTGGGATGAGATTTTGCAAAATGAGGGTGGTTTTCAATGTTTTGGAACTGCAAAACTCACTGGTTAGAATGTTATTGTCCCCTTCTGTGCCTACTTGCACGCTATGTGTAAAAGGCTTACCTCTGTGAGAGACTACACCAAGGGCTGGAAATCTTTTCTTACTCTTTTAACCTGTTGTACCTACTAAAACACTTACTATGTTAATTCCAAAAGGGTGAAGATGCTCAAAAGAATGCTCCTACATATTTCAAGCCTTGCGCTGTCAAGAGGTGCCTTCTATCTTCTGAAATTTTATCTGCCCTGAGCTACAAAAGTGCAATTTCCATGTAGTTTGTCTGAGGCGTGTCAAAGGGGTATAATACTATATAGTGCAGAACTGGCATGCACTGTATTTCATGTATTCTTCCCTTTCATAGAAAAATCACACACAGTAAATGTTCTTCTGTTGACTTGGCATAGTGGGAGCACACTGGATGGCATAAAGACGGACAACGGTGTGCACGCATGCTGTTGAAGCTGAATGAAGCTTCTTTGATCAGTTCTGTCCTTTTTCTTTTATTTCCTGCTTGTTTATGCAGGGAGCAGACATACCACACCGATGAGCACAGTATGAATGCTTATATTAATAGGTTTTCCTCAAAGTATACTTTCAAAAACATTAGTTTGCTCAAATTAGGGTAAATCACTTTAACAAACAGAAATCCTGCCACCAATTTAAACTGCTTTAGCAGAGGAGACTCTGCTTATTATGTTATGGCGGTAGTATTTTCTACAAAGTTGCATTGTTTATTTGTACCCATGTGATGCAGGCGCCAATGGGTTTAACACAGATTACAATTTAAAGGACAGAAGCATGCTTTTTTGCAGTGTTTACATGCTGCGTAAGTTTGAGTCCATAGGCATGATGAGCATCTGAATATGAAAGGGTTTTGTCACTGTATCAGATCATGTACCTTTATAACGTGATGTGTGTTCCAGTCTTTTGCAGCAAACAGAGAAACTGACCATTGTAACAGAACCTAAAGAAACGGTAAAGCTATGACCTCTGGGGAACACTGAGACATTTTCATTATGTGCCTTAATGTTAAAACAGAGAAATGTATTAGAAAATAGCTTTTCTATTTGGTTTCAAGAAATTCCTGTAAGCTTTAGCCACCTTTCAGATATTTTTTATTTAAAGAATAACACACTACTTGGAAGATACAAATGCGGATGTGGATGTAAAATATTATGGATATTTTTAATTATTATTCATATTAATTTGGACATTCCTTAACTATACTAAAAGTACTTAAATGAAATGACTGCCGGAGAGAACAAGAACCTGGACTTTGTGGGGGGCGGGGCTGTGTCTTGAAAGCTGAGAATGTGTACGAAACCTCGTTGTGTACGAAACCTCTTTGTGTACGAAACCTCTTGCATTTCACCACAGCTGATGGTCAGTTTGTCAATCCTAAATGACAGTTCTGCTAATTACAGAATAACAGAATCACAGAATCACTAAGGTTGGAAAAGACCTGTAAGATCATCAAGTCCAACCATCAACTAACACCACTGTGCCCATTAAACCATGTCCCACAATGCCACGTCCACACATCTATGGAAAAGGTAAAGAAAAAAAGGTAAAAAAAATCCCTCAGTAAGGTACAAGAACCAAATGGATTTGGTGTTGGAGATCTGTAGATGGAAAGAAATCTGGATAGGAGAAGATCAGGAAGAACACTGACACTTGGCAGAAGCATATCCACATGAGTGAAACTTCATATTTAGAAATAATTGATCAGCCTGTCACTGTGATGTTTCTAAAATTACTTGTTGCTTGCCGTGACCGAAGATACGAATTGTAGATGAAGGGGCTGAAGAGAAAGATAACTACAACAGGTGTCCTGACTGTCCTTTACACTGCAGTGAATGACTGCCAGTGTCCCATGGAAAGGGTGCACAGAGGATTACACAGGTCTGCAGAAAAGGCTTACAGAAGTGCAGGCCAAGGAGGCTTTTTCTAGAGAAGTAAGGACAGGATAATCCAAAAGAAAAGGTGGTTCAATCATGCGAAAAGCTGGGGATGTCTTAGTACAGGGAGAATTTATTTAAGGATTAATTCTCTCACCTGATGAAATCTATGTAAGTAGCTGGGAAAACACACAGATAAGACAAACTTTCAATTGCTAAATTACTGAAGAAAATTGTAAAAAATCATGTAATGTCCATGCCTGATTTCAGTACAAAGGAAAAGGAAAATCAGGCAGTCAAAGTCACAGGAAAGAGAAGGACTGTAAGAGGAGGAAAATGGTAAGATTTATAGGAAAAAGGCACTAGGAACACAATCATTGATGGAATGAAACCTAATCTACTTGGAAAATTTGGTGAGGGCAGTAAAAAGCTCAGAAAGCTTGTGCGCTGTTGCAAGGAACAAAGCAGAAGAATCTGAATTACTGCCATAGGACATAAAAACCTTATATTTTACAAGCAGCAGACAGGCAAGAATAATAAAACATAGTTTCTGAAAGATATCTATTATTAAAGATAGCTAGAAATAAAACTGCTGAGGAAACACTAAGTAAATAATGTTACAGGGAGAAGTGATAGAGCAGGTAAAACTGAATCAAGCACTGGAAAACGGGATGGAGGAATTTGATTCAAGGTCCAGAATCAACTTTAAATACTGATGCTGTCTCAAATCCTATGACTATTTATTAATTTACATTATGCAGAAGATTGAAATAGTACTGAGAACTCGGGCTGGAACCCAGATTTCTTATAGTGCATTTGAGCATTCATTTCTTTCTCATTCACTTTTTTGCTATACTCTGGGGCTCTCTGTCCACTGGTTAATCCGGGGACTCTGGCCATGAGCTAGATGCTGGTTTCCCCAGACTGGACTGCTTCTGTGCTCAAGCAGGAGTCTGAATTCACAAACCTGAGGAGCTCCGAAGTTCAAAATGTTGTCACCAAATTAAGTGACGAGTCCTGGAGAATAAGCTTTCTTAATAACTGTGTTGCATGTTCCAGCAACACGTCCATGTGCCACAAAAACCCATCCGAGGTGCCAGAGAAAACCTCTGAACTTTACCTGGCCTCAGCAAGATTTTAAAAACAGAGTCTGTTGAGACCTTCAGTTTCACAAACCTCTTTTGATCATAGCAGAGGCATTTCTTATGGGTTTAGGTCATCTTCTCTTACTGGTAAGTATGAAGAAAGACAGAATTCATTTTACTTTCATATACTGTTCCCCTAAGCCAATCTGCACTGCTTGTGGAGAGGAAGAGTTTGAGACAGAAGGAAGACAAAACAAATGAAATGATTAGTACCATATTTTAGTAGAAAAGTCAAAGGCAGATTAAGGAGATGGGTCCTGCTCCCCAAATACCCTAGTTTTCTACCCCTGGCCAATTGCTAATGGAACACTTTGATTATTTATTTTTCAAACCATAGATAAGGAAGGTACACATTTATGAATGTGGTGCTCCTTTCGAAATTCATTTACAAGTGTGTCTATACAAATTTGCAGATATGTAAACAACTGCATGTTTACCTGAGGTGAAGCTAATAAATGTTTAATGCATTCTAAAGCAAGATAACCTTTTCAAGCCAGTGCCACAGCTGAGTCTAATGCTTGCTGACAGACTCTATTTTGGCAATTATTTTTAAAGGTCTGTTTCTCTTCATTTTATTAGTGCATGATAAAGTCAAGCCCTAAGGCATCTAATTTCTGAGTTAAATGATGAAATACAGTAGTTACTGAAGAGGACTAAATTAAAAAGATAGAAATTATATTATGTTTGAAAAAAAACCCCCGCCATGCAGAGTGATTTTTTAGAAACTTGGGCTCTTACAAACTAGTAAGTATAAGGTGACAGTATTTTATTGACAGCCCATGCTTTATAGTTTAGTTTCTATGCCTTTCAGTTGTACTAGATGGTAAGGTACATGTTGTTACTGAATGCAAGAGAGAATATTAACCCCTCTGACTTTGTGCTGTTTAGAGTGAGTTGGTTGTTAACAGGCTTGGTAGGAAAGGTATTGACAAAACTACTGAGAAAAGCAGCAAGCTGGCAAACCAGCAACAGCTATGCTGAGGGTAAGAGGATGAAAGCTATCGATTAAAAGCCTCTTCATTTTGGAATTGCAATGATAAGAGATAGAAATGTGAACAGAAAAGCTGTCTATCATTTCAAAACATACCTTTTTGTCCAATAAAGAAGCATGAAATAACTAATCTAAGCTCAAAGTTATGTTTCACTAATTGTCCAGACATTTCTAACACCAGGGGCAAAGGATTTAAAGCAGAACACTGTTTCATCTTCTTAGGACCGCTTATTTACATTTTATGGAGAAGTCTTAGGACTGACTGGTGTTGTGCAATGTATGGATGTAAAGAGAATTTGACCTATGTCTTTTTGGATACATGAAATGTATTACAGTGTCAATAGGAAACTAGTAATTGGTATACATAAAAATCTTTCGAACTGTAGATGTGAGAAAGAGGCCTGGGACAGCAGCAATAATACTAGCTTACATAAGCTATTCAAAATAAACAGCATCTAGTAACAGCATTGCAGCATGACTACTAAATGGCCTGTGAGTCAAATAAATACTGCCTTTAGGGAAAAGAAGCTCATTGATTACCTTGACCTTTACGGACAAGTTGTTAGTTACTGGTGTACTGGAAATAATCAGAAGCATAGGAGACGGGAAGCATCTGACCATGTGTAAATACCTTCACTGTCTATATATAAGCTAGTAATTTAGACTCATATTATAATCAGTGGTGAAAAAATGGGAATTCTAGATTGTGGTATGTGTCATGTTAGAGAAGGTATCTTAAAATACATCAGATGAATAATTCTTCTGTTTTCCTTTGATGGTTATGGGATACCTGCTGTGGATATCTACATTATAAATGTACCTAAAGGGAATGTGATGAATTATAACCCCAAATACAACAGAAATGAGTGGTATGCGCACGTATATGTGTGTGTGAGGAAGCAAGAAATAGAAAACATACCTGTTTTAGGACGCACGCACTTTCACCACGTGAACACAGGTTCGTGCCAAGTGACTGATTTTCTGCAATTCCATTAGTATGAATGTATTTTTTAAAAGCTTCTGCTACTTCACTGTCATTTTCTAGCACCTCTTTTTCAAGTAAACAGAAGTATAACTTCCAAAATATGTAAATTAAGCCTTCCAGTTTGTTCAGTCATGAAAAGAATTCAGCCATAGTGTGATGTTCTGGTTTGAGCACTGTGCTTCAAAAAAAAGATGCAGACCAGCCAAGGAGATGAGAGGAGAATAATGAGAATATCTAGAAACATGCCACATGTGCAAAAACTCTGAAGGACATAGGATTGCCTAAATTAAAAATTACTACCAAAAAAAAGGGAACAGACATACATGCAGTCTTTAAATACATAAAACACTCTTGAGAAGAGAAAGGAAGTAATTTGTTTCCCATTTCTACAGTGGATAGGAATAATGGGATTCAGTTGCAGCAAGACACATTTAGGGTAGACAGCAAGGAAACACTTCATAACAATAAAGATGATGAAGTTCTGCCAGTGTAAGCTCAGGTGTCTTCATTACTAGAGGTTTTTAAGTGGTCAATCAAGCCACTGTCAGAAATGTTTTAGCTCTAATTGATCTTGCATTGAAGATAGTAGCAAATGGATTACATAGACTCAGTCCCTTCAGGTATAACATCCACGAGGCATATCTGCTAGACCACAGATTACGCTTCCCAGAATCAAGGAGAATTCGCCACCCAGAAATGGCTCATTGTTTTTCATCTTCTGATCTTCCAGCAATTAAACTGTCGTCAACAAGGACAGACTGTGAATGTACTTTAACAAAAATAAATAATCTATTTGAAGAAGAAGAAGAAGTAGGATTTGATTTATCAGTCATGGAATCGTAACATCATTTAGGTTGGAAAGGACCTTTGGACATCATCTAATCCAACTGCCCCCTCCAAGCAGGTATGTAGGTGCTCCAGAAGTCTCTAATTGCCCTGGCTACTCTACAACTGTTACTCTCTGTAACATCTTTGCCCAAGGATCAGCTGCCTGTGTCAAAGTCAGCTATGATACAGCACAGATGTGAAACCCTGGTTCAGACTTCTGTGAAGACAACTAAGCTGTGCAAAAGAGCAGTGAGAAGCCTCATTACCCAGCACCCCACGCACATTGGCTCACCAGCTGCATTTAACCTCAGGCCCTTGCTTTTCATCCTTCCTTGAGCTATAATGTATGCATGCTGTGCATGGCCTTGAACCTTGTTGATCCTGGCCTTGTTGGCTTGACTTTCTGTCTTAACCTCAAACATGTTTTGTCACTACAGTCTTCCCTGGTGATCACTGGATGAACCTGGTTACCATCACCAGATCTGCTCTCCTCATTTGGGTATTTTGGAACCGTCCCCGTTGTCTGCAAGGGAACAATATGTCTGCAAGAGGCAATTTGTGTGCATTGCCTCTTGTTCTGCCAGTGGGCACCACTGAGAAGAGTCAGTCTAGGCAGTAAACACCAAGACAAAGGAACGAGGCCACAGCAGTAGAAGGTGCTCCTTGGTAACACCCTCAAAGGGACTGCAGCCCATGGATAAGGCCATTATCAAGGAGGTACAACCATGAGGAACCTATGGACCATGAAGGGCCCATGCCAAAGGAGGTACATCACTGAAGGGACTGCAGACTGTGGAGAACTACCGTCAGAACACAGGAAACCACTAAGAAGGAAGGCACAGTGGAAAAAAAAGAGTAAGGAACAAGCAGCTGAAGAAAGAAACTGCTGTGTAGTGACCCCAACCTCCTGCACTGCCCATTGCCTCAACAAAGGGACTGAGGGGTGTGGAGAGTAGGAAGGGGGCAGGAGTGAAGTTGAGTACAGGAAAGGGGGAGGAAGGGTGTTTTGTTTAATGTTTAAATGATTGCCTTCTTTCTTTTCCAATACTGGCTCAGTAATTAAATGTTTTAAATCGAGTTAAATTTTCCAAGTGAAGTTCTTTTTGTCCATGACAGTAACTGGTGAGTGATTGCCCTGTCTTTATTTTGATCTGTGAGTTTTCTTGCTCTGTTTTTTCCCTGTCTCACTGTGTGTGGGTATGGGAGGAGTGAATGAGCAGCTGTGTGAGTGCTTGGCTGCTAGCCGGAGCCAACCCACCACACTAATGTAGCCCAGGATGCTGTTAACCTCCTTTGTTACAAGAATGCACTGCTGGCTCATGGTCAGCTTGTTGTTCACCAGGACCCCAACGACTTCCTCTGCAGAACTGTTTTCCAGCTGGTCCCCCCCTGTGTGTACCAGTGCATAGGGTTATTCCTCTTCAGATCCAGGTCTTTGCACTTCCCTTTGTTGAACTTTATGAGATACCTCTCAACCCAGTTCTCCAGCATGCCCAGGTCTCTCTGAACGGCAGCACAACCATCTGGTGCATCAGCCATTCCTCCCAGTTTTGGATCATATTCAAACTTGCTAAGAGCGCACTCTGTCCCATCACGCAAGTCATTAATGAAGACATTAAATAGTATTGGCCTCAGTATCAACCCCTGAGGTACAGCACTAGTGACTTTCCTCCAAATGGACTTTGTGCCACTCATCACAACCCTCTGGGCCTGGTTGTTCAGCCAGTTTTTAATCCACTTCACTGTCCACTTATCTAACCCATATTTTGTCAGGTAGTCTATGAGGATGTTATGGAAGACAGTGTCAAAAGCCTTACTAAAGCCAAGGTAAACAATACCCACTGCTCTCCCCTCATCCACTAACCTAGTCTCCTCATTGTATAATGGTATCAGGTTGGTTAAGCATGATTTCCTTTTCATATATCCATGTTGAGTACTCCTGATCCCCTTCTTATGCTTCATCTTCTTGTGGTTCTAGTGACTCAGCGCTTGTAGCTGCAACCTATCAGGCCCCAGGGATGTCTGTATGTTCAGTTTGTTTAAGTTCTCCCTAACATGGTCCTCCTCCATCAATTCTTCCTTGTTCCAGACTCCCCTCTGGTCTCAGGGGACTGCGATTCCTGAAGGCTGGTCTTACCAGTAAAGACCGAAGCAAAGAAGGCACTGAGTACCTTGATCTTTTCCATATCCTTTGTCAGCAGTTCCCCTTCCCTATTCAGCATTGGGAACAGGTTTTCTCTAGTCTTCCTTTCGCTGTTTATGTACTTGCATAATCCTTTATTTTTGTCCTTCATATGCCTTGTCAGATTCAATTCCAGGTCAGCCTTGGCTTTCTTCACCCCATCCCCGCATGATCAGAGGGCAACCCTTGCAGAGCAGCCTGCTCATGCTGCTCCCTGGCACAGAGCTAACTTCCAAGGTTGGACCAGGTTGCTCAAGGACTTGCCCAGTTGAGATTCTGCAGCCTCTCTGTGCAACCTGTTCCTGTGCTTAACTGCTCTCGCTGTGAAGACTTTTTTGTGCACCTCCCAGAAGAGTCTAGCTCCATCTTCTCTAACCCCTTTTCAGTAGGGGAAGACCCCCTTAGCCTAAACAAATCCAGCTTCGCAGCCCCTCTTCCTATGGTATATGCTCCAGGCCCATAAACACCTTAATGGCCTTCCACTGGATTCTCTCCAGTTTGTTGACGTTTCTCTTGTACTCAGGTACCCAAACTGGGCAATTATAACTGGTTAATAACAAAACATTTAAAATGACGGTCATCTTCAAAATTTTCTCCTCTTCTGAGTAGTTATTTTAATTAAAGAAAATACATTCTCACATTACTAAAGGAAAAACCATGCTGACACACAACAATAAAAATTTAAACAATCTAATCCTTCTAGCTAGCCATCCTCATCCCCATAGGGCTGGGATGAGATGGGGTGGGAAGGATATTTAAGGAACAACAGAAATAGGAAACTGAAACAACAGTTTTAGGAAACTGAAACTTGTTAATTGGATTAGGGCAAAGCTGAGACATTCACCTTGTCAGACTGTGCTACTTGTCAGACTGTGAAATTCTTGTGTATCTGTTTTGTTTATTCTTTCCTTTCCAACAACCAAAGAAAAAAGGAATGGACTGCAGTCATTTGATTTTTTGAGACACTTTCAGTCAATGCTATAGGGATCAGAGTCAGAGTTTCTATTTCTCTCAACAAAAAAACCCAATAATCTAACACAGTCTTCTTTTAACATGATCCTTCTGAAAATTTGGACTGCGAATTTTAGGCTGATTGCTGAAACTCACAGAAAAGAATCAGGCACAACATGAATGAAAGAAAAAAAACAAATCTATGTAACTTACTCATATAAAAATGGCTGACAGCATTATTGGTAATGTTCTAAAGTATAACAATAAAAATCAAATGAAGTCTTAAAAATATATGTTTAAATAACATTTAAACCTTTAGTTAGCCCTCGTAAGCCAGATGACGGAAGCTTTTACGTACTTTCTTCTGACATGTTACTACTACATTTCCAAACAGGAGCTGCAATATTTTAAGGTGTAATAGGCAGAGACTATAATAAAATGTTTAAAGAATGGAGTTTAAAATGCTAATTTTGTATTCTCATGCTTTGTGTGAAGTGGGCCCCTATGTGCAATACGCTTATGATGAGAGAGCTTCCTGACAACAAGAAAGATTTGCCTATTTTTTCAGAGGTAATTAAGAAACAAAGCAATGATCGAACAACATTAGTATCATCCAACATTTCCAGCCCCTAGTCTGAAGACACCTACTTCTCTCCTAATATAATTATTAGTTACGATTAGTCATTCTCTCATACAGCCTGGCCAAGATCATTGATTCACTTTAGAACTTTTCAGTTTATCGTCTCAAAGGAGGATATTTAAGCTAACAGCAAACAGGAATGATGCTGAGACGGAAGTGATGTCAAAATATTTAAACAGAAGGGCTGAAACACAAAAATATAATCAAAGCAAAAAGACAATGTGCAAAATTTACATATTTGTTCCTGCCTTTTAACAAAGAAATGCAATATAACACCTATCTTAAAGTCTGCTTACTCCTTCCATTAGCTTTGCCTCTTTCATTTTAACTTTTAAAAATAGGTCTGTTGAAGGATGATTCCATGCTTAGCTTTTATGCTGCCCGAATTTTTTTGTTTGTCATGCTACAGGAATTGTTGCACATAGGGAGTGTGGTTAAAGGATACACATACACATTCACCCTTGCACTTATCCCATCCAAATTATGTTTTTTCTTCAGATCCAGGGCAGATTATTCTGTTTCAGCCCGCTCTGTGCTACCCCCACCATCTGGTTGATCACTTAAACTGACAGATTACATGACTGTTGGTACAGATGAAGTCTTCAAAAGCACACAAAACTTTAGCTTAAATACCTGTTGTTCCAATGGGAACGTATCACGGATATTAGTGGGTGCTAACTTGATATAGATGTCTTTTTTGAGGCATTTGGTGGTTAAGATAAATAATTTTGTAACAACAAACCACAGGAATAATAGGCCATTAGAACAGAATTCACAGAATCAGTACGGTTGGAAAAGACCTGTAAGATCATCGAGTCCAACCTGGGGAAAAAAAAAAAAAAAAAAAAAAAAAGAGAGAAAAAAAAACCCACACAACATCAAAAAACCCACAAAAAAAAAAAACCACAAAACCCACGCCACACAACAACAATAACAAGCCACAACCCACCCAACAGCACACAGCACCATGTCCATCAAGCTACATCCCACAATGCCACATCCACACGCTCCTTGAATACCTCCAGGGAGGGTGACTCTACCACCTCCCTGGGCAGCCTATTCCAGTGTTTCACCACTCTCTCAGTGAAGAACTTTTTCCTAATAACCAGCCTGAACCTCCCCTGTCGCAACTTGAGGCCATTTCCTCTAGTCCTGTCACTAGTCACTTGGGAGAAGAGACCAACACCCACCTCTCTGCAACCCCCTTTCAGGTAGTTGTAGAGAGCGATAAGGTCTCCCCTCAGCCTCCTCTTCTCCAGGCTAAACAACCCCAGCTCCCTCAGCTGCTCCTCATAAGACTTGTGTTCCAGACCCCTCACCAGCTTCGTCGCCCTTCTCTGGACACGCTCCAGCACCTCAATGTCCTTCTTGTAGTGAGGGGCCCAAAACTGAACACAGTATTCGAGGTGCGGCCTCACCAGAGCCGAGTACAGAGGCATGATCACCTCCCTGCTCCTGCTGGCCACACCATTTCTGATACAAGCCAGGATGCCGTTGGCCTTCTTGGCCACCTGGGCACACTGCTGGCTCATATTCAGCCGGGTGTCGATCAACACCCCCAGGTCCTTTTCTGCAGGGCAGCTTTCCAGCCACTCGTCCCCAAGCCTGTAGCGTTGCATGGGGTTGTTGTGGCCAAAGTGTAGAACCCGGCACTTGGCCTTATTGAACTTCATCCGGTTGGCCTCAGCCCATCGATCCAGCCTGTCCAGATCCCTCTGCAGAGCCTTCCTACCCTCAAGCAGATCAACACTCCCTCCCAACTTGGTGTCGTCTGCAAACTTGCTGAGGGAGCACTCTATCCCCTCATCCAGATCATCAATGAAGACATTAAACAAGACCGGTCCCAAAACCGAGCCCTGGGGGTCTCTGCTTGTGACCGGCCGCCAGCTGGATTTCACCCCATTCACCACAACCCTCTGGGCTCGGCCATCCAGCCAGTTTTTTACCCAGCGAAGAGTGTACCTGTCTAAACCACAGGCCGCCAGCTTCTCCAGGAGAATACTGTGGGGAACAGTGTCAAAGGCTTTGCTGAAGTCCAGGTAGACAACATCCACAGCCTTTCCCTCATCCACTAGGCGGGTCACCTGGTCATAGAAGGAGATCAGGTTGGTCAAGCAGGACCTGCCTTTCATGAACCCGTGCTGGCTTGGCCTGATCCCTTGGGTAACCTGCACGTGTCCCATGAGCGCCCTCAAGATGAGCCTCTCCATAACCTTCCCCGGCACCGAGGTCAGGCTGACAGGCCTGTAGTTCCCCGGATCCTCCTTCCGACCCTTCTTGTAGATGGGCGTCACGTTGGCAAGCCTCCAGTCATCCGGGACCTCCCCCGTTGACCAGGACTGTTGATAAATGATGGAGAGCGGCTTGGCAAGCTCCTCCGCCAGCTCCCTCAGCACCCTTGGGTGGATGCCATCAGGCCCCATAGACTTATGAGTGTCCAGGTGGCATAGCAGGTCGTTAACTGCTTCCTCCTGGATCATGGGGAGCCTATTTTGCCCTCCATCCCTGTCATCCAGCTCAGGGGGACGGATACCCTGAGGATACCTGGTGTGGCTGTTAAAGACTGAGGCAAAGAAGGCATTAAGTACCTCAGCCTTTTCCTCATCCTTCGTGACAATGTTCCCCGCCGCATCCAGTAGAGGATGGAGATTCTCCTTGGCCCTCTTTTTGTTGTTAATGTATTTATAGAAGCTTTTTTTGTTGTCCCTCACGACCGTGGCCAGGTTGACCTCTAGCTGGGCTTTCGCCTTCCTAATTCCCTCCCTGCATGACCTAACGAGGTCCTTGTATTCTTCTTCACTTGCCTGCCCCTTTTTCCAGAGGTGGTAAGTTCTCTTTTTTTCCCCAAGCCTCAGCATAAGCTCCTTGTTGAGCCAGGCCGGCCGTCTTCCCCGCCGGCTCTTCTTACGGCACATGGGCACTGCCTGTTCCTGCGCCTTCAAGATTTCCTTCTTGAAGAATGTCCAGCCTTCCTGGGCCCCTTTGCCCTTCAGGACCATCTCCCAAGGGACCCTCCCGACCAGTGTCCTGAACAGGGCAAAGTCTGCCCTCCGGAAGTCCATGGTAACGGTATTGCTCACCCGCCTCCTTACTTGGCTAAATATTGAAAACTCTATCATATCATGGTCGCTAAGCCCAAGACGGCCTCCGACCTTCACTTCTCCCACCAGACCCTCTCTGTTCGTAAACAGCAGGTCAAGCAGGGCACCTTCCCTTGTAGGCTCGCTTACCAGCTGCGTGAGGAAGTTATCTTCCACACACTCCAGGAACCTCCGGGACTGTTTCCTCTTAGCTGTGTTGTACTTCCAGCAGACATCCGGTAAGTTGAAGTCCCCCACAAGAGCAAGGGCTTGCGACTGCGAGACTTCTGCCAGTCGCTTGTAGAACACTTCATCAGCTTCTACGCCCTGGTCGGGTGGTCTATAACAGACCCCCAGCAGGATATCCGGCTTGTTGGCCTTCCCCCTCATCCTTGCCCATAAGCATTCAACCCCGTCGTGACAATCATCCAGCTCTATACAATCAAAGCACTCCTTGACGTACAGAGCCACCCCACCGCCTCTCCTTCCTTGCCTGTCTCTCCTGAAGAGCTTATAGCCCTCCATCGCAGCACTCCAGCCATGCGAGTCGTTCCACCATGTTTCTGTGATGGCGACCACGTCATAGCTGCCCCGCCGCACGATGGCTTCCAGCTCCTCCTGTTTGCCGCCCATGCTGCGTGCATTGGAGTAGATGCACTTGAGCTGGGCTATCGGTCTTGCCCCCGGCAATGGCATGCCACCCCTAGGCTCACCTCTGGGTAGCCTGGCTTCATCCCCTTCCCCCTTCGAGTCTAGTTTAAAGCCCTCCTGATGAGGTTTGCCAACTTACGGGCAAGGATCCTTTTCCCCCTTGGGGACAGCTGGACACCACCTGCACTCAGCAGGCCCGGTGCCACGGAGACCACCCCATGGTCAAAGAATCCAAAATTCCTCTGGTGGCACCAGTCTCTGAGCCACGCGTTGACCATGTTTGCTTTCTTATTCCTTTCAGTGTTCCTCCCCGCCACTGAAGGGATTGCAGAAAACACCACCTGCGCACCCGATCCATCAATCAGTCTCCCCAGCGCCTTAAAGTCCTTCTTCATCCCTTTCACGCTTCTTTGCTCTATCTCCTCGCTGCCAACCTGCAAAACTACCAGCGGGTAGTAATCGGTGGGCCGTACCAGACTGGGGAGTTTCCTCGTGACCTCTCTCACCCGGGCCCCAGGGAGGCAGCAGACCTCCCTGTGGGTCGGGTCAGGCCGGCATATTGGGCCCTCCGTTCCCCTCAGGAGGGAATCACCTACAACAACCACCCTCCTTTTTGCCTTGGTAGAGGTGGTTGTGATGCGTGGGGCAGGCTGTCTCGCCCTAGGCAGCCCCGCAGATGGACTTTCGTCCACGTCCTCGTTAGCCTGGCCCTCAAGTTCCAGAGCCCCATATCTGTTATGTAGGGGCAGCTGAGAAGGTGAGGGTGAGGGAGGCCGGGAGGGGATTCGCCTGCGGCCCCGAGCAGGGACCTTTTTCCATTCCCCTTCGCCTCCTAGGTCCCCTCCTTCTGCCCGGTGGCAAGAGGGTAAGGGGGCCTCTGCTTCTCGTGGAGCCTCCGTCCTCTGCCTTTGCCTCAGGGACGGTAGGGCGTGGCTTCACCAGTCTATCTCCCTCTCGCACTCCCTGATGCTCCTCAGCCTCTCCACCTCGTCCTTCAGCTCTGCCACCAGGCTGAGCAGATCGTTCACCTGGTCGCACCGCACGCAGGCGTTGTCTCTCTGGTCCTCTGGTAATTAAGCAGCATTTCATCTTAAAATGAAATGACAGAAGTGGGGTTTGGGATCCCTCAGCCCTCCTGATGTGGCTGAACTGTGCACTGGCATCCCAGATGCTCTGGGGGTATGAGCAGATCTTCCAGGGTGCTGTAGGCCATGCAACCTGTTGAATTTCACAAGATTGGAACAGCCACTGAATCGACAAAGGTCCCCAAGACTAAGCCGCATTCCTTGCCAAAACTATTGCTGGAGAGCAGCAAGAGGCAGGCTGCTCCATACGGAGGGCTAACCACAGCTGAGGTTAACCACGGCGCAGGCATCACAGTGTCCTCACCAGCGGGGCACAGACCCACGGTATCTGAGCAGGGTGAGCAGAACAGGGGTGCCCACCACAATGGGTCCTACCCACAGTCCAATGGACCAGGCAAAGCTGAGGTAATGCGTTGTGCCTAATGTCAGCGCAGGAAATCTAATCAGCAGCTCAGGAACAGCAGTGGACAGGGCTGGAGAGAGGCAGATGAGGCAGAGACTGAGGGCCCAGGCTTGAGCTGAAATGGGGCTCCTGGCCATGGACAGAGTGGGTGGGGGTCCCAGGTGAGGCTTGTCAGGGCACTAAGGCTATTTCACAAAGGGATTCAGGAGCCTCAGCAGGAGAGGTTTCCAATGTTAGCTAGAGGAAAATGCTCTCAGCAGGGCCTCTAAGCTGTCCTCTTACTTCTGTAGCAAAACATCCCAGTCTCATTAGAGTTAGAATTACCTTGGGTAACTGACTGTGAAGGAAAAGTAAATGACTGTAGACAGGCCCATAAAACCAAAGAAATAATTAAATAGGTCCTTGTGGATAAGTAGCATTCCAGACAACATAGCAACAGTTGAGCCTATATATTATTTGGTAGATGGTGTTCTGACTTTATGGGAAGAATTAAAGCTGCTTATTACTTCTCCCATTTTCAGTATTGATCCTGGTATCATAAAAAATAGTGCTTGGATTATGATGCCAACTGTTTCCTGGGAAGGCAGAAAGTACACAAACCCTATATTTCACATTTTCTTCCTGATGCAACAGCATCACCCATCCTGCCTGTTTCACCCATGATTACTGTTAGTTAAATTTAAAATTAATAAAACCCCGGAAGTATATATTAAAAGAGACCTTCTTGCTCTCTAATTCTAGGCCCTTGCTTTCTGTTCTATAGTACAATTAATAACCGACTAAGCTTGGCACTTGAAGTAATTGGTGGTTTTGCTGTCACTGTGGGTTTTTTCGAAGGCTACGCCAAGCTATTTCTTTGCATACTCTGTAGTGAACATGGGCAACTGTCAACACTAGTAGGTCTTACAGTCAAATGTTCCTGACAGATTCTAAAAAGAAATGGCTAATTTTATGACTGGCAGTATCAAGATATTTATTTTATCAACAAAAATTGATCAATTCTTATTCTTCACTGAATCCATGGATGGAAGAGGAAAGACCATTACACAATTGATAAGTAAACAAGGTTCCATCCTGCGTGGCAGGAATGGATCATCAGATCATTGCAGTTTTCTCAGAAATATCACTGAGCATCTCTCAAAGGTGTTTATCAAACAAGTTGAATAAATGGTCTGATCAGAATTAACAGCTTCACTTGACATATAGCACTGAAGTGTTGCAAATAACTGCGGTAGAGGGAATCTCCACCTGACAAAAATTCAAGATAGTTAAAGCTATGTAGTGAGATTTTTCTGTTCATCAGTTTTGCTTCATTCTCTATCCCTTCCCCCAATTTTTCTCCAGTCTGTGGCAGAGACATGCTAATACTTGCCCACTAATGGAATAACATTTAGAAGAATCCTCTTTCCTCCAGCTCTGCCAGTTTTTTCAACTATCTATCTGACTATTGTCACTCTCTTTTTAGCTTATATTTTGTTTATCTTTATACTACTGTGGCTACAACAGTACTACTAACAGTGAAAGAAGGTCACCAGAGCGGCCTTAGTATTGGCAAAACAGTTTGAGTGCTGGAGTAGTGGATTTGCCGGATAAATTTGGATAACCTCAGGTTGCTTTTATACATAAGAAAAGTTGAACCAGCTCCTGGCTTATCCGGATCATAGAAACAGAAACCTGGCTTTAAGCATAGTTCACCAGAACTCAAGGGAAGCTGTTTGGCCTCAAATGGTTACTCATTGGTCTTAGCTTAGTGTCTAAGTATTACTTAATACAGCTATACAGAATTTTAAAAAAGTAAACATCCCACAGAGAAAGGATAGGTTCTTCTATTTCAGCTTTAACTTTGGATGTTGTGAGCTGGATCTGTATCTCCCCTAACACCTGCCAATTACTTTTTCATCAGGAAATCTGGTATAGTATTAAAAAAAAAAAAAAAAGAAAAAAACACTAGGCTATCCAGAAGGGCTTGTAATAACTTACCTCTACTCCTTAATAAAATCCTAATGTTTTCCTTTGAGGGAAATCACAATTTTACAGCATGAGAATCCATAAATTACATTCTAAAAACCTGAGGGGATAGTTATTTCTGTCTTATATGAACTTTCACTGGAAGAGAGAAGCAAAAGCTGCTACTTCCTTTTAAGAGAGCTGACCCTTGGGCTTTTTTTTATTTTGTGGTCATGAAAATTGCTGAGTTTTTCACTAAATCTGCTCCATCTGACTATGGAATATTTAAAAAAAAAAAATGTTTTCTTTTCACCTATATGTGATGCTGTTGTAATTACCACTGTTTGTCCTTAATATCAGCCATTGTGAGATACCCTACTGATTTCACAAGGATTAGTTATGTCAGTAATATTAAATGCATACATCTATGACAACAGAGAGTTTAAAATAATGTAGTACATGAATTACTGTATGTCTTTAAACACTTCTGCAGTTAATTTTATGTGTTTCTTGCATTTATGATATTTTGTTGCATATTGCGTTTACAGGTATGTCTATTGACAATTTTTTTTCCGAAGCTTCAGTGTATGGATTCTTGTGATTCATGCGGGGCAAAAATATTAATTCCTAGACCTAGGTGGATGCAGAGAAAAGTTTGAAAATCTGAGATATAACACTTTGGTAACTTCAAGCAATAAGAGAAACCTTAAGTTATTTTCTTAATCGACCTTTCAGCCAGTTTCCTAAGATGAAAGACCCAACTTACTTTTTCTGAATGCAGTCTCAGTAACTCTGGGTTGTAAGAGATTAGAGGCAGTTTTATGGAGATCAAGAGAAAATGAAGGGAAAAGAAAGATGACACACCTAAGAATTATGTCAGTAAATTAAATTTACTGAGAGTATTCCTGGGTCTTGAAACCAGCTGGCACAGAAAAGCCTGTTTCTATGCTAGTAATCACTGTTACCCTGGGAAATCAGGTGGTTGCATGCAAACTATCTATTGGCAGCCTTCACTGGAACTTCCCAACTCCAGGATCATGCACAGGAATTCTTTGGGTAAGTTACTCGTGGCACATGAAAAAATCATGCCAAAAACACTAGCTAAAAAACTAAAAGCTTATTGGTGTAGGCAGTTGTGTTCCAACACTCAGAAACAGCACTACACATTGCATAAAGAGCTAGTAGATTGTGTCCAGTATTAGGATTGCATAAAATATATATATATAAAATTTTAGATCTACATAAAATAAACATATAAAAAATAAATGCTGTTACAGCCATATAATGTGACAACAGCTCCTGTAGCTTCCTACGTACATTATAGTCTCAAGTACTATGTCTACTCTGTAGAAACATGTTCATACTGATTCAATTTTATATCATGTCCTTACATTGGGTTAATCTAATGCTAAGTTTACTTATTCACTATTGATCTCACACATTGCTTTTTTGCCCCAAGTTACAGCTAACAGTCTCCTGGCAAGGGAACCCGCTGCATTTTCAGTGAAACAACCCACAAAACACACCATGGAAGCAAGACAAAAGATGTCTGAAGTGCACATGTTCCTTTTGCACATATTTTCTGACAGTGTTTATAGCTCTGACATTCTTCAAGAAAATCCTCTAACTCACTGTGTCATGATCACAGAGCACTCTCAAGCTGGTTCGGTTGACCCTTCCACCATTCAGTAAAACAGCACCTTACATGGATGAGGCTGGAGTATATGGAGATGATGGCCAGTAGCTATTAGCAGGCTCCACAATAAGTATAAGCTACGAGAACATATAGCAACAGGGAATTCCTCCTGTCTAGATAAACTCTGTTGGTGTAAAGTCAGAAAAAAAAAATGTATGCAAGGAGCACAGCTGGACTAGCCAAATAAAACTCTTCCCAGGCAGCTCCAACCAAATCCATGCTGCCTTGAACTATGTAGCTGCACTGGCTACTTGCAGCTGACCTGTATTATTATGCCCAGCCTCTGGAAGGTATTTTGAGTGCACAGATCATGACCTCAAGCTGAGGAACCTTATTGCAGGAGAATACCAAACACTCCTACTTGATAATGGAAAATAGAGAGGAGAACACTACGGCTCTGGTTGGCCAAAACCAGCCATGATCACCTCCTGTAACTTTTTTCAGATGATTAACAGAGTGAACACTGTTTCAAAGCACAAGAAATTTTGGAAGGCTTTGTCAATGAACTGCTTCACAAATTGCAGGCTGGAACAAATGTCTTGGACCCAAAAAAAGTCAAAAACCGTGCTCATATTTTGAAGCATTTTTTGTCTCAAGGACAGAATATCAGCTTTTGGGAATTTACAAACCTGCCAGGTGACACAGTCAAATTTATTTCCAGAAAAGTGTTTTGAGCAAGAGTGGTTTGATTTGTTGAATTTGGTAGTTCTCTCTGCTGACAGAAAATGTCAGGTGTGGTAGCACAAATCAAACTACCTCAAGTAATTTTTGCATGCATGTAGCAAGAACAAAAGGGTTTTGTTATTACCCTGGGCTCTCTGACATATAACTGCCACAGCAAAGCCAAGCACGCTGGTTAATGCTGAGACTGTGAGGCAGAAGCAATTGCATAAAAGATTGAAAGTCACATTTCCAGTCCTGTTTGTGCCATAAATCCTTCAAGGACTTTTGTGATTTTGTGAATATCAATTACACATCTCTGCCCACACATTCAACTAATCCCGAGCTCATACTTCTGCCAACAACTGAAAGAGTCCTGCTGCTTTGACTAGCACTGAAAGACCACTACTTGTCCTCTGAAGCAATGCCATGTATGTTCCTTTGCTAAGCAACAAATCTGCTTTGTCTTTGTTCAGAACCTCCTATTGTTATTCAGAAAAAGCCAATGCAGTTTTCCAAAAGCTGAACTAATCTCTCCACTTCATGCAAGAGATTGAATCAGTACAGAAAACAGTAAAAAAATTGAATCCCTCAAAATTTCCACATCACATCACGCAATGCTACTGCGAATAGGCTATATCATTTGATGAAGTACAATGATGTGAATGAAACTTAATTCCAGCTTAGAAGTCCATAGTCAGAATTGTTTTATAAGTTTGCATTTTTATTTTTCCTCTTCACTCTTTTTTCCCCTAGTAATCTAGATAGTTCTGCTTCTTTCAACTTGTGGCATCTGTTAAAACATGGCAAAAATCAATTTTACTACAATAACACAAATCACATGTGTGAAAAGGAAGTAGGAGAGAGAACTACTAAGATCCAACCTACCTTTTCTTGTTTTACTGCCATATGTATTGTAACAGCTTAATACCCTGCTCTTCTCTGTAATAGGGAAATAAAAATAGCAAAAACTATTAAGCGGAAAACTTCTTTGCAAACACAACTTCAAAACAATAACGATATTTGAGGAAGGTAGGACTCAAGTTGCTTATCCAGCCAGCAAAATAAGTTGGTTGTTTTGTTCATCCAAGTGCTTAAAGGTTGTATCCTCATCATTTTTATAACACCCACTCTAAGAGCTTACAAATATTGACCAAATACTTCCTCAAGGGAAGCACTGAGTTTTCCTAGACCAGTGAGATTTTTCTGAAATAAAACATCACTGCACAGCAAACTCTCAGATGTGGTTAGATAATTTTTAATGAAGCCCTCCTGCTACCTTCCAAGCCCCTTCCTTTTGTTGAGATTTAAAAATATCTTACACTATTTCTAAATTAGTCACACTTGAAGCAATCACCAGGGGTTTCCTTGCAGGTCTCTCAGAATTGGTTGCTTCACAGAAATGTTGACTTTATGAACTGTGAAAAGATTGGAGAAACTGACAAATTTGTCAAGCCTGAACTGGAATGTAAAGACAGATTGTTTGATGCAGTAAATCATGTGAAAGCTATTTCCAGGGAGCCTTTTGACAAGCTGTCAGGACATTGGTTGGACAAGCACTGGGTAGCGCTACTCAGGAGTGAAACAGTGACAATGGTGGGGAAAGTCATGTCATTTCAGCTCTCTATTCCACTTCTTGAGAACCAGTTGTCACATGATAGAAAATATCCTTCCTGTCAGATTGATTTTATGTGCTAGGGATCCACAAGCTGGCCGCTTAAAAGATGCACATCCGCAAAGTGTAACTTCAGGCACAAGAGCCTAAACTATGCAGGTTCCTCCCTTCTCAGCCGGTGGTGAGAGACAGGCTCTTCCACAGACTCCTTCAGAGATCACAGGTGAGGCGCCTTTCATGAATTCACTCTAAAATGGTTTGTCTCCTGGGTTCTTGTCGGCCCACTTCTCTAGCCTGTTGAGGCCTCTCTGAAGGGTAGCTAGCACAACCATCGGTCACTCCTCCCAGTTTTGCCTCACCTTCAAATTCGCTGAGGGTGCACTCCGTCCCGTTGTTCAGGCCATTAATGAAGATGTATTGGCCCCAGTATCAACTCCCAGGGCACACCACTAGCAACTGTCCTCCAGCAAGACTTTGTCCTGATGATTGCAACCCTTTGAGCCCAGGTCTTCAGCCAGTCTTTAGTCTACTTCACTATCCACTTATCCAGCCTGTACTTAATCTGCTTGTCCTCAGAAACAACCTGTTATAAGAAATAGAGTCAATATTCTTACTAAAATTGAGATAAACTGCTCTCCCCTCATCCTCCAAGCCAGTCATCTGTCACAACCTAAAGGCTTACCCAGTCTGCGGGTGTGTAGAGACCGTGACCGTGGGTTCTTAGGATTCCATAATAGACAAGGACATGGAGGCTTTATCCTCTAAATTTCTTTGCTTTATTACAGACTACCACCAGTACCACAAAAATCACCACTAGCCAGTATACCTATGATTAATAAAGAAAAAATATATATAGGTATTGAGCTATTACAAATTATTATCAGCAATCAGTAATAGAGTATCAATCAATGGTATGGCACCAATCAATAATAGTAACAATCAATAATAGCAGCAATCAATAGCAAAGCAAGAATTAATCGTATAGCAAAAATCAATATAATAGCAACAACCAGTAACAGCAACAACCAAGCAGGCGTATGCTATTACAGGTTACTAGAAACATCATTAGTGAAGCAAACTTATCAACAATGTAACATTCATGTTCATATACTTATGAAAGATTACTTGTATGGATATATAATACCTGTATCAAGCAAATTAGACAGATTTCAGAAGTGGTCAAACCACCCCAGAGGAGGAACCAACCATCCCAGAGGTGGAAGAACAAACCGAACCGACCCCAGAAGTGTGGGCCCAGAGGGAGACCAACAGAATAACAGTCTCACTGCAAAGATGATCCATGTCACAGAGTCTGGAGTCAGCCAGGCACCCCCAGTGAGAGTCCAAGATCTTGTAGAAAGTTTGTGCAGAAAATTCAGCCTGTTTAGGAAAGGAAAGGTATGTGCAGCATGGGAAGTTCTCAGAGAGAGGCTCCATTTTGGGTAAACATTAATTCATTGTTATATCATAGGGACATAAAAAAGCATAAGATATCACCACTTCGAGCAGCCAATAGGTGCAGTTACTTTTTATTTTTTACCTGGAACAGCCAACAGATCATTATGTTTTCTGTTCTCTCAGACCAATTTTTATTTTTCCAGACTATTTTCCTGTTTTTACAGTTAGAACAGCCAATGGCAGTTACTGATTCTTACTTTCTGAGGATGTTTCCCGTTTTTGTGGACAATTTTCAGCAGTATTTAAGTAGAGTATAATTATTACTGAATTGATTTAAAGGAAAAGCATTATGTCAGACTCATAGACCCACCTGATGAGCTCTGATGTTTCACAAGACCCACCAATAGCTGATATCCTTTGGCTTTTATAAGAGCCTTATAAAATTTTAAAGTCTACTGTAAGGATACTTGTCCTTAGTTATCAATAAACTAAGATCTAATTGTTAGTCTCCCCTTCCTTGTAGTTCTTAATCATCCCGGTTTATGCGCTAAGACAGATGGCATAGATCTACGGGAAGTTATAGGTGTCTGGACCGATAGTAAAATGTTAAAAGTATCTTTTATTGTTTTTATAGCCTTCTTTTTTCTCGTTCTGTTCCTTTTCTATCTTGTTTTCCATTCCAGTTCTTCATATTACCTTTCTCTGGTTTTCTATGTAGATACTCCTATGACAGTTACATAATTCAAGGATTGTTCATGACTTTCCATAAATATCCATTAATTTCTGGAATGCCATTCTATACAGAGAGTCCACATCAATTCTCAGATGGTTACATGCAACACCTGTTGATATCAGTGGAAGCTATGCTCTGGCATACATTACCATTTGAGGCAGTACTGATAAAATTTCCATTGTACCAGTACCACCTGATAAACATTTCCAGAACAATCTGATTCCTGACATCTATATAAGAAAGGTTTTCAATATTCTGAACAGTGTGTGATACTTTGTTTTGCAAGCACATCATGTGGGAAATCACTCTATATTTCAGTGATTATTAAATTTAGAGTGAGATTATGGTAGTAAACTACAGATTATGGTAGTAAACAGACTACCAATTAATCAATGCCTTACTATTATCTTGCCTATGAACTTCATGATTGCCATCTCTGCATCTTCCCATCTGCCAAACTGCAGTACCACTGTCCTAAGAAAACTCTGTAGATAGCCCTCTCCATAGTGGCTAGAGGCACTAACCCACAGAATACAGAAACCCTCACCTCCTTGTTTTCTTCTTCTGATCTGAAGAGTTTCATGAAACTACTATGAAGAAGTGAGAAAAAAGGCAGAGTTAATAGGTAGTGAAGGCATTTTCAGGGTTTAAGAGATGTACAAAGTAATTATCTTTAATCACTACTGCAGTTCTTTTTTGCCTTTTTTTTTAATTATCTGTTTGTGATTTCTGCTATCATTTAGCCAAATACACTAGCTGTGGGATATTTGAATCCTCTGAAATGGTTATTGGATGTTTCTCCAATGGAGGTAATGACCTACACTGTTCATTATGATCCTTTTTTTAAAATCTTGTCCACCACAGTTCATGCCTTCTGGCTTTTTTTCCCTCTTGACTTTTTCTCACACATGGAGACTGGCTTCTGTCAGACCAAGAGGAAAAGGGACAGATGACTCACTGAGAAATTGGACCGCTGACCTTGGCAACACTTAATTTGCTGCTGTGCTAAAACTACCTCTCTTCAGGCTTATCTTATTACCTTGCTGGCCTTCTCTTGTCTTCTACTGGTTGAAAGCAGTTACTGTCAGCAGCTGTTGTTCCTTTCAGGACAATGTGGTGTTAATTCCTGATAAAGCTCCTACTTGCTACAGTAATATACCTAATAAATAAGAATAAAATTTGCCCACCCTGAGAGAAATTTAGAGCTGGATGTCGATACAAATGATAAATTATCTTTGTCAATGCGTAGCAATACCTGTTGAATACCATGTAAGTCAGACTAATAGCTATAAAATATGCATTTTATGCATTACTTGTTTAAATTAAAAGCCATGAGGCAGGCTGAGAAGAAAGGAATGATGAAGGCTGATTGACAGCATACAGAACTTCGAATTTCTGATTATTCTATTCAGTTCTTAAAGAGTGGTTATGGGATATTTTTCTGTCTGAAAAAGCAATGTGGATAAAAGTTTCTGTGTTGGTGTGGCAAGGTTTTGGTAGTGAGGAGTTGCAGTGGTGGCCTCTGTGGAAGAAGGTCAGTTCCAGATGGCTCTGGATCCATCGCAGGCCAAAGCTGAGCCCATCAGTGAAGCTGGTGTTGCCTCCGTGAAAATGTATTTAAGAAAGGGCAGAAAACTCCACAGAGAGGGGGAGAGAACATGGAGAGAACCTGAGAACAGAGATAGGAGGAAGGAATCAGAGGGAAACAGCAAGAGTACACTGAGGTCAGAGGGGCAGGAGGTGCTGCATGGCAGAGCAGATATTCCCTAAGGGACACAGCCCACAGAAGACCCATGCCAGAGCAGAGGAAAAGAGCAAAGAAGGAGCAATAAACTGAAACCACTATGTCCTTACTGCATCCCCCCTCTGCCACTCCTATTTCTTGCTTCACTGAAGGCATTGAACGTAATCTGTGGCCAAAACAAGGTGGGAGGAGAGGTGTCTGATGCGAAGTCGAGCCTGAGAAAAGGAGTGGTGTGTTTTCCCTAAATGTTTTAATGCTTTTTTCTTGTTTTGGTTTTTGTTTCTTAATACCTGAAAGAGTAATTAAATATTTATATTAATTTTCTATAAATTAATTTCCCCAAGTTAAGTCTATTCTGCTTGCCACAGTAATTGGTAAGTGACCTCCTTGTCTTTATCTCGACCCACCAGCTGTCTTGCTCCTGTTCTATTTTCTCCCCTGTCATGCTGAGGGTGGGGACAGTGAATGAGCAGCTGGGTAGATGCTTGGCTGACAGCCAGGGCCAACCCACCACAGACTTTTTTGGTAATTATCTTTTTGGTAATGTTGCTGACCTCTTCAGTAGTCCCTATTCTTAAAAAGAAATTAACCTTGTTTAGAAGAATCCAACTGTCTAAGCCACAGAGAAGCTAAAACTCCTGCAATTCTCACTGCAGTAAATACTTCAGAGATGATAGCTTCATGTTTGAGAAGACATATTCAGATATGTAGTGTTTGATCAATTGTAATGTTCTCCTGTGAACAGAATCACACAAAAGACTCACAGGAAACTAGCAAAGAAATACTCATATTCACCAAGGTTGAGACAAATGTGATCTACATGACTCTTCCTAATGTGTCTTCTTGGAAGAATGTCCTGTTTTCTTAGAAAATGCCATCTTGGACATCCTCTCTACAGCTATAAATTATATTAACTTTAATAATCATATGCAAATAAATTGACTTTCTCTAAGAAAAGACTATTTGTATTAGGAAGAGTTGCAAGCTCCAACTTTGGTGTGCTGTTATGCTCCTTCATGCCTGACTGCTTTCTTACAGATGCAGAAAGCAGTATCAGGAGCCCTTGTCTATATTCAATGCAAATGCAGCATCCAACTGCAATTTTTCAAAATAATTAGATGCTTGGTTGAGCACCTAGTTTTAGACAATTCAGTTGAACACATGTGTAATTATGATATATCAGAAAACACTGTTTACAGTGTTTATTCCTTTTTGCTACTAAAGAAATTATCAAATAAATTTTAAAATTTAGTTTTGAAACCACTTAGCACTTCTTAGCTTTTATGAGTTATCTAAAAGACGACATTTAAACCAATAACATTAAAAAACACAAACCACAAAACTGAATGACACTGTCAACATACAGAAGAGAACAAAGAACTAATGAGGCACGAAAATGTAGCAATGAACAATCGTGCAAGATGGTGCAAAATAAAACTAAATGACAGCTTTTAAGCAGGTATTAACCACATCCAATCAAATACAATGAACACATACTAAGCCACAAAAAAGCAACAAATTGTAAATATTTATTTCACAGCCTGCACATGAACAGACTTCTATCCTTGGCTAGTGATTGCTTTGGGTTCATGTAAACAGCTTAGAATAATGCTGTCTAACTGAGAAAAAGACAACTTTAAGAAGCAAATAAATTTAAACTAAGTAAAAGTTTCATACCAAATCTTATAGAACAACAGAACAATAGAGTTGAAATGACCTTCAGAATGTATCTTATCCATCCATCTACTCTGAGACATATCAGCTAGTTAAACTAAATATTTTATTAACCTGGTCCAAAAGAATCCATTCAGCAATACAGATTTCAGGAAAATTATTCCATGCCTCAACATTTTCTTTTTTTTTTTTGGTCAGAAAGTCTGTCTTACTGTCTGATATGAATAATTCATTTTGGAATTTAAGCTTGTTACTTCTTCGCCTATGTACCATGGACACACAGAAACAATTATTTCTTCTTTGTTTTTATTTTTTATATACCACATGACTCCACATGAGAAAAACATACTCTTGACTTTAGGCTAAATAACCCCAGGTCTTTCCATCCATCTTTGGAGGTCATGTTTCCTAAGCCTTTCATCATTCTTGCTGATGTCCTTCAGAACCTCTCCAACTGACCTATGTTTTTCTTGAAGTTTTATGACAGAAACTGAACACATTACTTCAGCTTATCAGAGCTCTTGAACAGAAAGGCTATTTTATGTATCTTACAGGTTATTTATGTAATTTGTTCTTTTTCAGAATAGAATGACATGGCTGACTCAAAATCAGCTTGTGATTCATTCCATTTTTCTCTAAAGAACTGCCACTTAGCCCGTTGTTTACCCTCATGCATTTATGCAGTTGACTATTTTTGCTTAAGTGCAGTATCTTTTGCTTGTCCCTGTTGACTGCATCTTATTTTTTAAAACCATTTTCTTCAATTTGACAAAATGCTTTTGTAGTACAACAAAGAATCTACATCCTCAGTTTCTGATATTATTTAAGAGTCTTTCTTCAGATTACCATGCTTCCCAGGTGTGCTATATTTTAGAGGCCACAGCAACAACTCCCTTGCCAAGGTTGTAAGAACATACCAGCATATTCTCATAATTCTAGAGGTCCTGAATATATGTTCTGACACTTTTACAGAAACTGAGCTCATGCAGTACCTCTCAAGAGCTCAGTAGTCTGTTAAATAAGGTCTTAACACAGCTGAAGAATCCTTATTTCTGCAAAATTCCATGTGGCTTTAAGTCCCATTGAAGTACACAAAAATGTAAGACATTGAATACCACATAGGTGCACTCAAAAAAATGTGGCCAGTAATGGATGAAATCACAAGCACTCCTGAGTTAAGCAAACTCTAGAAGTAAAGAGGAGTGCAAAATCATCACTAAACTCTTATATCAGATACTATCACAGAGGTCAGAAGTTTTTCCTGTGCTTCCCCCTTGTTCAGTTGCTGAGAGACACTTTTTCATTTCAGTCATGGTCAAAAAACAAATGGCATATGTTGCCTCAGTTTGAATATTTTGGCTGTTTCCAAATGTAAAAAAATGTTTATGTTTACCATGTTTTGGAAAATGCTGTTTCTCTTTTTCTGTAATACAGAAGCTTCAAAAATAATCATCCAGCCTAAGAAAATAAACAGATGAAAATGTTTGGAAGATTAAAGACAAACAGCTTCAAAGTTATAAAAGTTTTAAAATAAGGTGGTCTGTCATTCATGGTAGAACAACTTTTGTTCAGTTTTTCACAGAACACTGAAGCTAAAGAGGTTAAGAGCACTGGATGCGCAAGGCTTTAGCTTCAGGGTACCAAAAGCCACTTAAGGCCCTTTGAGTTAAAACCTGGATTAAGGACCTCTTAGAAAACATTCAGGATATCTCAGGATAGGGGGTACACATGACTAGTGATAAAGTCATTCTGTTTAAGTCACAGGTCTTTCCCCTCCCTTGTTACTTAGCTTTGATTTTCATTTAATTTTCCTTTTACTTTTATCTTACTGAAAGCCAAAAGAAATATATAATTAAAAAAATACAATGATTCAAAGCCAAAGTGAGAATTAAATGTAAAAACCAGGGGAAAAAAAAATAAATAAATATATGTATTTTGAATAATCCCACTACATTCCATGAAGACAGAATTATCAGAATTGAGCCCTAAAAGCTAAAGATTTTTCAAGAAAAAGAACAAATGCTTTTTGTGCTTTTGGGGTATTTCATATATACCAAAAAGTCTGGGTTTTCTTAAATTATAATTCATTTTATGTATTGAAGTTTTCTTCAGGCTGGAGAATGCAATGATGTCTAGAAAACTGGCACCGTTATCACACTACTGAAAGCGAAGTAACTTAATAAGAATAGGCTTCCCTGTAACACCTCTTCCCAAGTCTCCTCTTGCTTCCTCATGTATTTTTTGGTTTCAAAGTAAGTATTTCACTACATTATAAATTAACTACAGTTCTGTCTCAGTGTCTTTTGACTGTAAACTTAGTGGGGTGGAGACTGGCTTTTTTGTTCGCCATCACATTGTTAAACACAAAAGGATTCCATTTCATGATGGCATCTATAGATTTCCACAGGGAGGACAATGATGCCTGTGATAATAACCATAGTTAGACTTTCATTCTTGAAACTGAAGAACTTGAATTTCCCAAATAAACTGGTTCATAAAGAATTCTATTTAAAAAATCAGAAAAAAAATTCTCAGGTTTTAGTATATATCATGGAAAAGCGATTGCTTCAGTTAATGAAAATAACAGAGCAAGAAACACTACTATTTTACAAGTAATACTTAAATAGCTCTTATAGAAATAGTTCCATTTATTTGTGCTCACACAATTGCATCCTTTAATAAGCTCTTTAAGGACTACCTTGAAAATATATGCCTAGGTTCCTGTCCACTGTTGTTTGCAACTGAAGCACACTTACCAAAATTCACATGCAATCAATGGACATACAAACAAATGCTCCAACATTAAGTACAAGCACTTAAAAGATCAAACACCTCAGTGATACTAATTTTTTTTTGCTATCTTGTACCTATGAATATTGTACTTTTCTTGCAGCAATATCTTAAGATATTCCTGGTTTTATTCCTGTGTTAGCAACAAAAGAAAAGATCCAGTGCTTCTGAAATGTTGGGGTGTTTTTTTCATTATCTTACTCCCAGGATATGTGTCACACTAACACATCAACTCCCTGGGAAATTATATAAATTAGATTTATTTTTGCAGTAGCCTTCTTAGCCAGTATAAGCTTATAAGGATCAGTGAAGGAAGCACAAACTTGTATAGCTAGTCAGATAGCTGAGGTTTTAAAATAAAGAACAATATTTCAACATTCTTAGAGCTAGGGAGTATTTAATTTAAAATATAGAAAAACTACTATGCAAAGAGATGACAAATATCTGTTATTGTTCACTTCTACAGAAGGCTTTTGGGTAGCTGCCTCATTAGAAAATAAAATCCTATTGCTAAGCAAATTACCTAAGAATACAACCACAGACCAAGCATACTTAATGACTGTACTAAATTTAAAAAAGAAAAATGTCTTACACAGAATCACACAGAATCACTAAGGTTGGAAAAGACCTGTAAGATCATCAAGTCCAACCATCAACTAACACCACCATGCCCACTAAACCATGTCCCACAATGCCTCGTCCACACGTTCCTTGAACACCTCCAGGAAGGGTGACTCCACCACTTCCCCGGGCAGCTTATTCCAGTGTCTCACCACTCTCTCAGCAAAGAAATTTTTCCTAATATCCAGCGGGAACCTCCCCTGGCGCAACTTGAGGCCATTTCCTCTTGTCCTGTCACTCGTCACTTGGGAGAAGAGGCCAACACCCACCTCTCTGCAACCTCCTTTCAGGTAATTGTAGAGAGCCATAAGGTCTCCCCTCAGCCTCCTCTTCTCCAGACTGAACAACCCCAGTTCCCTCAGCCATTCCTCAGAAGTCTTGTGCTCCAGACCCCTCACCAGCTTTGTCACCCTTCTCTGGACACACTTCATTTTAAACAAAGAAGCAGACTTAATACCGGCAAACAAAAATTTAATCTGCAGTATCTGGGATGATTCAATGAATAGGAAACCCCTGAAACCAATGGAAAGACTAACATTGACTTCAAACAGCTTTGGGTCAGGTTCCAAAATTTACACTGACTGTAATAACTCTTGATACTCTATTAACATCTGTCTTATTAATACTCAAAACCCCAGTAAGTTTTGAAGTAGCCACTAGGCACAAGAACTATTCCTTTGTGAGAGACTCCACGTATCATGTATCACCTTCTTTTACAAGAAAACTTTGAGATTTTCAGACATATTTTAGAGTTGCTGAACCACAGAATTGCCACAAGCAGAGATGTCTCCAGAATCACAACAGTGGAGACCTTCTTCATACCCCTGCGTACATTCAGTCTCTTGCTTTTTTCTGGATCCTCTCCTGTTTCTTCTCCTTATCCCCTAAATATAGGAGAAAATTGTCTCATGCCCAGAATGAGTCTTTCTTCACCCACTACTCCATTAGTGAGTTATTTAAAGCTGACTACTTCTGGTAGGGGAGCCAGTCATGAATCTGCTCTGTGAGTGAGCTACTGAAATACCAGCAATAGTCTGTGAAAGTGTTCCACTGCTATCATATAACATGTACAATCTATAACTTACACAATTTGGTCTAATAAAAGGTTTATCCTCCTCTGCAAATCTTGCTTCTTAAATTATCATAATGTGCCCATTAAATACCTATTAAATGTATATTATATTTATTTTTACATCCACATAAGCTACATCCATGTAAGTGAGCTTCAATCACGTAAAACACTAATATAATACAAATAATGAAGAATTACTTATTTCAATACTTCATATATACTTATTTCAAAGACTAATTCTGGCCTCTGCATTTCAGGTTTGCCAGCAGTGATAACAAAAACTCATGGATATGACTGTCCTTTACAGAAGGAAAACCATTTCAGCACAGCACTATGTAGTGAGAAGCATACTATAATCATATGATTTCTTATTGATTCATTGCACATGAACTATGTTTATAAAGGTGCAATTAGTCAAAATGCATTCTTGGAAATCATCTATAAATTATTAAACATTTATATTGTAATGATTTCAGTAATTTTAATCAATCCGGATTTTTAACTTCTATTAGCCTATCAACTCTAACAAGCAACACATCACTTCAGATGTACTGCAAAGGGGCTCTGTCCCATAACTGACTGAATTTTGCCTGTATCCATAAAAGTCTACTAAAAAAACAAGTGCTGTCATCAAAGCAAGGTTAAAGGAGTAGAAAAGACCTGCCTTTAGTTGTGGAGATATTTGGAAATAGTTTTTCAATAGCTCTGAAATGATATGAAAGCTGATGCTTTTTGAGAGCTGCATTATTTAGAATCCGAGTATATACTTCACATTTAACACTGTATCAGCAGCTTATAAAATGCCTCATGCTGAACTTACTTAGAAAACATTATACAAAGACAGCTGCTAATGGAATTCCTATAGGACAACTCTCTTGCTATTGTTAACTAAGATACTGGAGGAAAATAAGGTTGAACAGAAAGAATTTTCAACATTGCTTATGGACTTGACTGCCATTGCAACACGTGTTTTTCAAAACACATTTGAAAATCTTGCTCAGTATTTTCAAATGGCTCCAAAAATTTGAAAAAAACATGAGCTTGAAGCTAGTTTCCCAAACCCCTATTTAAGTTTCCTGCCTCATTAAAAGAACAGGCTTCAGGAGCTCCTGTGACTAGGTATTGAGTTAATGGATAAGGCTTCTATTTCTGAAACCTTTGGTTCAATGTCTTATGTTACATACATTTTTGATGCACAGAGGGGAAGTTTTGCTCTTGCTGAAGTGAATGGAAAGTTTTCATTATTTTCAGTGGGATCAGAATTTCCGTTGTATTTCGGGCTTTCAAGGATTCCTAAACTGGTTAAGTCCACGGGCATCAGTTACCTGTGGACCCTCTTTGCAACCGCCCATTTCAAGACACAAGTTCAAGAAATAAGGCTACCATGTTGTTATTTATTTACGAACTTTCATTTAGTAGTGAAAGCTTTAAACGTGATTTATTGAAAGTAAGTCACACAGCGCACCAATGTGCACACCAGATCAAAATTCTGGGGGAGTTTGGGCTTTGGTTTTTTTTTTCCCTCTCTGCAGAGGTATTATTTTCTACTATGATACGTGTAAATTGCAGCACATTTCAAGATTAGTGCAACTAGCATGAGAACATACAGTACATAGTTACTGGAACATTAAAAATCACCTTCTGATGTAATGTAATTCAATATATTGTTCATTTAACTTCTCATATTGACTAATATTCTACTGGCAGAAACTGGATAATTTGTTGAAGAAAAATTAATAACTGAAGAGGAAGATGACTGCATTTAAAAAAACAGTATTAGAAATGAAAGAAAATCAGATTTCAGGCTAAATTTATGACAGACTCAACAACTGTCCTGTCAACACATAGAACTGGGATCTATGTTCTTTTATCAAAATTCTGCTTATATACAGTTTCTCCTTCATTTTTATCTTCTGATTATATACAGGACAGCTCATACAAACCTCAAATTCCTCTAGGTTTGAGATGACTTTATAAAAGAATTTAATAGTAAATTTAGAAAAGGTAGTGGGGAACAGAAGCAGCAAAAGATGAGAGAAGTAAGATGAGAAGATCAAGTAACCGTTTAAATTACCCAGGAGTGCAACTTGCTGCTTCCAAATTATTTTACTTTAATTCATCTATAATGTATAAGCTTTCCATTATTTCACTTCACCGTAATTATAATTGCTAAGCACATCTTTTACAGGCGTGAAAAAAGAAACAGAACAGAAAAGAGAAGCACATCAGAGGGTTAAAGCAGAATTCCCTCACTTTGCACTCTTTCAAATTTTCCAGAGTTTTTTTTTACTCAATAATAAGGGTTCCTAAAAATGTTTCATTCCTGATTGTATCCTTCACTGCTTTATCAACTTTTTTGCTGACAATTTTTTGTGATCAGAACTGTTGCTTTCAAAATGTAGATTTAAAAACAGAGGTCGTAAGAGAGGACAGACAATATTCTACCAGAAATGCTCGCCTGACAGAACTTAATAGTCTAAAAATAAGGTTGATTTCTCTCAACCTTTAGGTGGAAACAAAGGACGTGGTCAAGTGACACCAATGTTCTCAGCCTATCTACTCTGCTGTAGTTGGCTCTTCAGATGGCCAGATCATTAGTCCTCCAGGTAACCAGCTGTGCTTAAATTCCCAGCTCCATCTCAGCTCTGACTGTGGGCTATTTTTATCATGTCTGTATAACATGGTCTTAAGAATATTTTTGCTTATAACCAAGCATGCTGCATTAATACCCAATGGAAGGTATAGGATTAAAATTTACTGAGAACAGTGATGATCAAAGAAAAGAAACCTGTTCCAGAAAAGGTTGTCAACAATGAAAATGAGTACAAAACACGTCAGTGAATCCCCCTCCAGAGGCTTCCTGAACATGGATGGATTTAAGTTCCAATTTTTGAATTGAATTTGAATTCAAAGTGTAACTAAAACACTTCAGAGACCTAACTAAAACGGTTCTAAAACAGAGGGAGGGTTGTTAAGGAAAAGATTTAAAGGGAGAGAAAGGAGAAGATCATTTCCAGCAGAGTCACTAAGTGATGACAAACAAGAAAAGGAAAGCTGTCGCAGATACCCAGGACTGCAGAGATGAGAAAGGGGAAAGAAAGAGTGCAGGCTGGCAGAATATGTATCTCTCAGGTATTGGAGAGAAGTCGAAATCTCTAAAGAAGCAGCCTTGCTGTTGTGATGCTGAACCATGTATGCTCTGATTTTGAATTGGCAAGCAATGCAAACAGGATCTTGGCATATGTCAACTTGCAGCATCCAAACATCAGCAAGCCTGAGGGACCATGTGTCTTTGACAACGACGAATCCTGGTTTTCAGAGCCTGGCCTAATGCCCCCTGCCATCTAAACAACAAACACACACCAGCAAGCAGCAGGGCTTTTTTTCCCCATATTTTTTAACCTTCTGCAGGTAACAGCTTTTAAGTGCGCTGGAATCGGGTGGCTGTATCCACGTTTCACCGGCCACCCAACACTGGGCCGGTCCCTGCCGGCACTGGGCACCCCCTTCTGAGAGGGCTGGGAGCCGGCGCTGCCTCGGGCCTTCCCCCACCCGCCGGCAGCCCGAGCGCAAGCGGGGGAAGGCCGGGGGAAGGCCGGGCGAAGGCCGCCCTCAGGGCCGGCGCAGCTCCTGCAAACGGGCCTGCACCGACATGGCCACCGGTGGGCCTCGCCAACTCGTCGCTGGGTACAGAGGCAGGCCGGCGGGCCCCGGCCGAGGGGACACTTTGTTTCCATCGCCCTTCCCTCTGCTGCCACTGTCCCCTCCAGCGGCCCCACCCCGCCCCCTGCCCAGCCCCTGCTCGTGCAGCCAGGGGGGGAAACGCCTTCCAGCCTCCGCAGAGCGCATGCTCGCATTGGGCTCTGGTGGGGTCAACCGCCATGGGGTCAGGAGGGGTGGCCGAGCCGCCGGTGCGCATGCGCGAGCCGTCCGGGCATGCTCAGTGGGCAGCAGGCACGCCGTGTGGGCGGAAGTGGGGTTGGCGGCGGTGGCTCCTGCAGACGGTATTCTCCGCCCCCGCTCGGAGACAGGTACCGGCCGGCCTGCGGGCCGCCCTCCCCGACCCCGACCCCGACCCCGACCCCGGCGACGCGGAGCAAGGCGTGGCGGGATGCTCTGCCCCCTCCGTAGGGCTGAGGGGAAAGGGCGGCTTGGCTGTGGAAGAGGGATCTCTCGTAGCCGGAGACCCTGCCGCCTCGACGTGGCCTGTGGGCCGCCGCCCCGGCGGGGCAGGGCCCGTGCCGTTGCCTTGTGCCGCCCTGGCGCTTTGCTGGGCTTTGCTTTCCGCTGTGATACCTACAGTTACCCTGCACCATCCTTCTCTCTCAGAGCTAACCTGCACACGGTCTCTGCTGTGGGAATTGAGTCCCCGCTTTGACAAACTCAGTGCTTTACAGATTAAAACTCTCTTCTCTCTGGCACTGAGTATACTGAAAAAAGTTTTTGTTATTAGTAAGTCTATGCTAATACATGTAAGCTCTTGGTTTATAAAGATCTCAGCTTCTTGAAATTGCTGGATTGACTCTCTGAAGTGATTACAGTTCAGATCCTGAAAGGATTTGCTTTGTAGCCCTGTTTTCCTGAGGTCTGTTTGTTTTGCGGTGGGTGGCTGTTTTCTAGAGCTGAGATATCGTTGATATAATGGCAGTGTAAGAAGCCATTTTCCTCAACTAACATTTGATTGTGGCCCCTTTTGCACAAGATCAGATTAGTAAATTTTAATCTGAAATTAATAAGGGAGATTTTGATTTGGTTTGGGTTTTTTTTTAATTATTATTATTATTGTTCTAGTTGTATTCTAGTGAAAGTAAGTACCAGTTGTGTTACTAAGAGTAAGAATAGCTTAGGACCAGAAGGGAAGTGCCTGAAGACCTGCAGCAGCAGCAAGCTGAAGCCTTGCAGCTAAGGGAATAAAATGTGTCACACTGCTGACTTGGTTTCTTTTGTTTTAGTTAGCTGATGTGGTGTTTTGTCCTCCTAAGAATTCTCAAGAAAATCACAAGTTACAAGATTAGACTATTACAAAAATTGTAGACTACAGACTTTGTTATTCATAAATCTTGTTATTCATAAATCTTGTTATTCATAAATCTTGTTATTCATAAATCTTGTTATTCATAAATCTTGTTATTCATAAATCTTGATTTCATTAAGGCTGCTGTATGACAACAGATTTCCTTTGTGACTGATTGCAGGTTCAGTTTATGGTATTTCTGTACTGTCTGCTTTGTTCAGTGATGTAAATGTTCATTTTTATGAGAAAACTTCACATAAACTATATAAAGAGTGTATAGCTGTGTCTACGTATGTGTGCACATTTAAAGTGAGGCATTACCTATTTCATAATTGTTTTAACTTTTATACAATTCTCCCAAATATTGCACTGACTAGTATTTGTCAGTGCAGAGGCTTCAGATACCTACCATTTTGACTGACCACATCAATAAGATGCTGATGCTCTTGGCTATTCCTTCGTTCTTCATGAAACTTTGGTGAGGTTTCCTCCAGAGGTCCACACAATCATGTGTTTTATTCTCTGATTTGGAGAATGTTTACCTGTCTCTCTGTACATGTCTTATCTGCTTTGATAAATAAGGAATCTCCTCATGCCTCTGACAGCTATAGCTTCCTTTTCCCAAAATTACATTAATCCCCTTTATGTCATTTTTGTGTATCACTGGAGTATTTCTTGGTTCTAGAGAAGGGAGTAATCTTTCCAATTTACCTCTCACTTCTTGTGTTTTCTTTGCTTTTCTGCTCCAAAGCTAATCTCACATTAGTTCTTGAAGAAAAGTTGTGTTCTAGAGGAGGCTACAGAGGAATAGTCCATTTGTTGTAGTGCGAGCTAGAGTCAGGACCCAGAAGTATGTATCTTTGGCTTGAGCAAAGGCTCAAATGTTGGGCGCATCTGAGTAATCCAGGCAAAGAGGTATTACTTGCTATCCTGTGCACTGGATTGATGTACTATGATGACAAACCGTAACAGAAGAACAGATCCAGCTTTGACTTCCTCCTCCATGAAGTTAATTCTGGAGTCAAAATGGATAATATTAATATGCTTATTTTTCTGTCTTGTTTTTTTCAGGATTAAGGGCTTGCAATTTTTACAATGCAGTTGTATTGTCTGTAATATTTCATTTATATTTTCAATTTTTGGCAGTTTGAACTAAAAGTGGTAAAGCTTGTCTGGCATCTTATTTATAATTTAGGGTGCTATTAGGCGCTCAGTTTGATTTTTTTTTTTTTTATTATTTTTTTTCTTCTTTTAAATATGCCTTGATGAATTTTTACTGAAGGAAATAGTGGAATTGTGGTGTTTTAGAGAACTAGGTGTGGAAGACAAATATGGTGGGCTTATTCATCAAATAAAGACAATGGGGAAAAGTCTTGCTTTGTGATCTCTTTGTCCTCTTCCAGAAAATGCTTGTTTCTGTTGATCTGGGAGGAAAAAAACAACGTAGTAACTCTGACTCTCATTACCCTATTTTCCTTATATTACTTGTTCCTCATATGTCCTCAGATATATGAGGTCTATGGAACATAATTCTGTTATTAGTGAATTGATTTTTTTTCTGATTGGTTATTATCTGTGGAAGTTCAGTTGATTTTCACTGAATCCTAGAGATTCTCCTTGCTGAAAAGAATGCAGCAACTTGTATATTCAGAATGTACATAGAGCGATTCCTGGTTCTAACAGGAGGTCGACTTGATCTGTCTGTCATGGCTAATAAGATGTTTTCCACTGCTAGAATGTTCCCTGGGGCTTTAGACTATTGTAAGGCATGTTGGTATCTTTAGTTTAACATTGACAGTGTGTGAGAACATTTTTGTGTACTGAACTTGCTACCTACAGCTTTTTGTACTGAAATCTTTTAGAAACTTTGTACTGCTTTACTATGTTAATTGCCATACAAAATTTGGCTATTTCATGTTGCTTAGAGGAGCATGATGGAAGGGGAGAAACAGTGATGAATTGTTTTGATGATAAGAACAAATTTGCCTTTCATATGTGGTTTATTTTTCTTTTGTTCCTGTCTTTCAGTCATGTTGTGCTGGTGTTTATGTCAACAGTTCTGTATTGTTTGTGGCTGTGTGATGTTAACTTCACTTGCAACTGCAGCTTGTGATTTCTTAATGATTTTTCAGTGTGCACTGAAGGGTGATATAACTAATCTGAGAGATTAAATTCTGGTGGTTTTCCAAATATAATTTAAGATTTCTTTTTTTTAATTAAAATGAAGTTTTAAAAAGCCTAGAGAAAAAAGATGTAAGGCTTTCACAAATAGACTTAAATGGTCAGGTTCTTCCTACCACCCTATTTTGCAGTGCAAATTCAAAAATTACAGTCTTTAAACCTCTCGTAGAGCCACTGTCCGATTCTATAAGTGCATAAGCCTTTGGGTGTATACTTTGTCCTAAACACTGAAGTTACCAGGCTCTCAGAGCTTGTATCTAGGGTGCGCTGCACCTAAAAGGAAATGCTAATTATTTTGCTTTCTGTCTGAACTGATGAAAAGACTGTGAGCCTGAAAGCTTTTCTTGTTTCTTGAGCATGCACCCCAGACCATACCTAGCTGCCTAATTCAGGTCTGTGGATATTTGAACTCTCAAGCTGCAAGTAAGAAGGATGAGGTAAAGACCTTCAGATATGTTGTAGGAATTTTTCTCTTGCTTCTGGACCTAGAGATAGAGGCATTCTGTGACTGCAATATTTTGATGGAATAATGTCCTCATTCCAGAATAAAAAAAATCTAAAATGACTGCTTATTTCTGTTGAAAGTTAACCCTTGCTTAAAGCCATTTCTACTAGGAAATTGTTTTCTGGTGTACTGTGGTATGCTTTTGGAATACATGTTTGTATTCTGTAGGCAATTAAGACAGAACTAGTGTGTTGTAGTAGATTGTTCCACTGTCAGAAATTTAAGGTCTAGAAAATTAGTAGGTCGAAAAATCAAGGATAGGGCAGAGCAGCACATAAAAGTTCAGCCCATAGCCATCCTCAGTGTTATATTTCACTTGCTTAGGCAAGTGATGTATATCACTTTCTCTTCCAGGGTATTACTTGCGCGTTCTCGTGCAGTGTACGTCCTTTCTGGGTTCTCATATAGTGTACATCCTTTCATATAACTCTTTACTTGTTAAAATTACTAAGTTTTTTCGTCGTTCTCTTTCCATATTTTTGTCAGTTTCAGCTACTGGAAGGCAAAAGGTGTTTGTAGTTCACTGCCTTCTTCCTTCTACTCTGTGTGTGTGTCCCTCCTGTTCCAGGAGTGTCCCATGATGCTGTCTAGCTCTATTGCAGCCTCTTTTTTTTTTTTTTTTAACCACCTGTCCTTATGAATAGCCCTGTTTACACCACTTACAGACTTTTTGAGCAGCAGACTCAAGTTGGAATGATTCTTGTCAGTGTTATGAAGTCAGCCTTTTAAGAACGACAAAGATACTTGACAGACTTATTTTTGCTTAGTTGCTATTCAGGAGAGCTGTGAACACCAAGGACAGCACTAAAGGTATCTTCACATAGGTTTGGGAAGCCAGTGCTGTATCAGTTTGTTTTTCAAAATTTACTTTCATAGCTCTTGCAGCTGGATACTCAGGACTTTGTTTTTTAATTGCAGAGAACAAGAATCTGGGAGCTTCAGTGATTAGCAGTTAAAAGACATGACCTTAGTTTTAAAGGTACAGAAGTTTAAGATCTGAAAAAAAACCCCCAGTCTTGTTTTCTACTTGAATGTTATTTACATAAATGTCCTAAATTGTGCAAGAATACAGTAAGTATGGACAGGTCCCACTGCATTAGCCTACATATGGTTCCTTTTTTAGAAATTTTCCTTTTTAACCTTGAAGGCACATGTGGAATATTGGTCCCATTGAAATAAATGGCAAAGACTCTTTTTAAATGAAAGTAAGGCAGCTGCATAATTTAAGGGTAGTCATCAGAGAGAGATGAGTTTTTAAACCTCAGTTCCTTTCTTTGTTTTGTTTTAACAATGATGTTTGAATTGTAACAAAATGCATCTTGCTGTTAGACATCTTTGTGGGGGAAAAAAAATCCAGAAAAGCCTACTTAGTTGCTCAAGTACCATAACAGAGAGAAATATATTAAAAAAAAGTGTTAATCTGTTATGTTGTACATCTCCCTAGCTCATTATAGTGTTGCTGGATAAAGATCAATATTGCTGATTAACTTTGAAGTTGACTTTCTAGGTGGAATAGATCAGCTTCTCAGCCTGCTAGAATATAGAGTGAAGTAGGTACTTTGAAATGAAAAGGTTTGTAAGTTGCTCTTTTCACTAGAGGCTTGAAATCCTGGTAAGCTAATGACAGTGCTATTCTGGTTCATGTTTGAAAACATACAGGTAAAGGCATCCTTTTTAGCATCAGTTAGTGATATTTTATAGAAATTCTAACTTCAAATACTTCACTAGTTAAAGCAGTCAACAGAGATGGAACAGCGTCTGCATCTCTGCACCAGACTTTTGCCTCTCTTTCAGCTCAAGTACAAATTGAAATCTGTCTGGTATTGTACCTCCCAGCTCTGTGCTGTGGTGGGTTGACCTTGGCTGGCCACCAGTTGCCCATCAAGTGGCTCTGTCACTCCCCTTCCTCAACAGGACAGGGAGAGAAAATACAACAAAAAGCTCATGAGTCGATATAAAGACAGGGAGATCACTCCCCAGTTACCATCACGGGCAAAAGAGACTCAAACTTGGGGAAATTAATTTAATTTATTGCTGATCGAATCAGAGTAGGATAATGAGAAATAAGAACACATCTAAAACCACCTTTCCCCCACCCCTCCCATCTTCCTGGGTTTAGCTTTACTCCCAACTTCTCTACCTGCTCCCCCTGTGCAGCGTAGGGGGATGGAGAATGGGGATTGTGGTCAGTTCATAATGCTTCATCTCTGCCACTCGTTCCTCCTCATGCTTTTTCCCTGCTCCAGCGTGGGGTCCCACCCACGAGAGACAGTCCTTCACAAACTTCTTTTGGTGTGGGTTCTTCCCACAGGCTGCAGTTCTTCACTAGCTGCTCCAATATGCATCCTTTCCACGGGGTGTCACTATATCCTATTGGATATGTTTTAGAGATATATACTGACTCTGTCTAGGATGGAGTTAGCTGTCTTCATAGCAGCATGCATCGTGTTGTGTTTTGGTTTTGTGACTAAACTAGTGTTGATGACACGCCAGTATTTCAGCTGTGGCTGAACATCGCTTGCGCAGCACCAAGACTTTCTCTCTTTCTCGCTTTGCTTCCCCCAGTGAGGAGGCTGAGGTTGGACTAGCAGTTTGGAGGTGACATAGCTGGGACAGCTGACATGAAGTGGCCAAAAGGACATTCCATACCATATAGAGTCATGCTGAACAATAAAAACTGGGGTTTTTTATTGGGTCTTCCAAGGGAGCTGTTGGTCAGAGACTGTCAGGGCACTGGTCTGCTTGTGGGAGGTGGTGAGTGATTGCCTTTTGCATGGCTTTGTGTTTTCTGGGGGGTATGTTCTTCCCCCTCGTCTTTCCTTCACTTACTGAACTGTCTTTATCTTGACTCATGAATTTTTTTGCTTTTACTATACCTATTCTCTCCCCTGTCCTGCTGCGGGGAGATGAGTGAGTGGCTTTGTGGGTGCCTATGGGCTGGCCAGGGTCAACCCACCACAAGAGCACAGGCAGTCAGAAGGTAGAACTCTTGTCCAATGCTTTCTGCAGTTCACTGGTGAGGTTATGACAGGATTGAAAAATGCGTCATGCATGTTGACACTTCACCCTTGATTAATGTGTTGTGACCCGTCCTTCCCCCCGCTCCCAAAAAAAACCATCAGCATTGAAACCAAAATCGGTCAACACCATTACTGGTGAATTTTGTGGATGTTACTATGTCTTTCTAATTCCTTGGCCATCGGATATTATGAAGGAGAAGGGTATTGAAATTCCAATTAGAGATTTGTGAACTCTTGTAAGAATTTAGTATCTGCTGTTTCATGTCAAGTAACTGAAATTTGATAATACTTCAGTTTTACCCCAGTAAAAGAATGAGATTTTGTTTCTGGTTTGTGATGTGCTGAAGCTCCCTGCCCTGCTGTCCATTCCAGGTAGTTGTTGATCTTGTTTTTTTCTTCTGGGTTCCTTTCAGAAGAGTAAAATTCTCTGAGGCAAGAGACTCTCAAAAGCTTAAGTAATTATGCTTAATTTTGTCCTTTGTTTGTTTGAGGTGTGAACTAACATATTCTACTTTGCAATTGGGATAGGTTAACGTTGTACACAGATAATTACTGAGGTTAAGGTTGGTAATTTGTAACTGTAGATAATTCTTGTCCAGTTACCTGTCCCTATATAAATTCTTTCTGCATGTATCCCAGGTAATAAACATTTAGTCATCTCTTCTTAGTAGTCAAGTTCTTTAAATTTTTTATCAGTATTTGGTAAGCTATGTCTGTTGCTCAAAATTTATGGCATTTTGAGTAACAGTGCCTCCTGGAGCCTCTCTGTCTTCTGAATGTTTTAAGGCCTCCTTATTGCGTGCGGACTGGGGAGGAAGTTACAGAGAAACAAGTTGCTTGTTGGCTTAAGTTGTAAAGTAGTGGAATATATATTGGAAGCAGGGATGATGCATGGCAGTGTGGCCTTGTTATTCTCCTGCTCCTGAGTCTCCGGAGTTCTTGGGGCTGCTTAGTATTTTGGAGCAGATGAGGACAGGTTTTCAAAGTCTAAGTTACAATTTAAAATGAGAACCTCAAGTCAGGCACTAATGTTTTTCTTATTTCAGATATTTATCAGACTTGCTAGAATGTATTTTGCTTTTAGATGTGTACTTTATTGCCTAGATACAATAGCTTAAGAAACCATAAGTTCTTTTGCTATTACTGCTTTTAAACTCTTAAATGGTAAGAAAAAAAGCTGATATTGCTAGTGAAAGGTTAACTAGTCTTCTAAGAACTGCAGATTTAAAATTAATGTATATTATGGCCAACTTTTGTTTTGCTACTGTATATGACAGTAAAAGGTACAGTTTGGGACAAGTGACAAGAGAGAGGTGTGTAAATTGGAAGCTAGGAGAAAAACAAAAGCTAGTCATCCTATGTATAGTCATTTTGGCTGAGAGATCCTTGAACCAAAGTATTTTATTTTATAGAATTCTCATTAGTGAATGTGAATTCTTGATAATATCTATTAGACAAGAATAACATCGCTGGGGAGTTTCCTGAAAAATGGGGAAGGAGAAGAAAGGATGGTAATTCACAACTAGAGAAAGAGTCATGAGTAATAAGTGTCGTCAGTTATCTTTGGATACTGGAGTGACAGTAAGGTGGAATTTTGATTTTTCTGAAGAATAAGGTATTTTTTTTAAAGAGTATCTATAATATTGCTGAGTGTCTGCACCTGTATGCATTCACTTATGTCTATGACTTATGATCCAGTGGTCTTCCCATTTTGCAAAGGTTTCCTGTTTCCATTTAATTGTGAGTATTTTGTAAGAATTCAGTCTGCCTAGCACTGAAAAAGCACTTCTGAACTGAAATGAAAACATAGTTTAAGCTTTTTAGTAGAATACCAAGTTTTTGTGTTCATCCAAAAGTATAGGAAATACTTTTTATTTGTTCTTCACTGTCATACAAAAATTGCTAAAACTCTGTCTGAAATTAGGACTGTGGCTATAATACTGCCGTCTGGGTTTTACTTTACAGACTTTTACTTTGATGCAGTCAAATTGTCTTACAGGGAAACAGCCAACTATAGAGACTGTTTATCTATGACCTATGCTGGGGAAGTAGTCATTCAAAGTCTCTGCTTGGTTTTTAATGTGCATTTCTGTACATAAAATAGTCACATTGTTTACATTGCCCTTTGCATTGGTATATAAAGTAATATTTTGTTGCCATTTACAGTGTTTTGGAATGTTTGCAAAATACAGTAATTTGGGTGGCTGTCTGTTGCCAAGGAAATGTTACTTTCTCTCTTCCTGCTAGTTGTGGTACTAAGACATGAGGCTAATCCCTCTGAAGATTTTTAGTCTTTCATAATTAAACTTTCTTATTATGAGAGAGATAATTACTCACCTGAGTAGATTTCAACTTCTAGTAACTCTTAATTTGAACAAGATTAATAGCTTCAGGAGTCTATTTATCATTTTTGTTTAGATAAAGCAGCTATGCCTGTTCAATTGCTGAAGATCATTAAAGAAAAATCAGAGACTCCACTACCAAGCCATTTGCAGAAGGAGGATTTGAAACATTTGCAGGAAGGCTTTGATCATACCAACAAATACGTTCAGGTAACTTACTAATAAAATAATTTTGTCTTACTTTGAAATAGCTCCTGGTATATTTATAAGGGACCTCCATATTCCAGCTTAGTTGGTGACTTGCTGCAGCTGTATGTCTTTGTGTGCATCTGTTTCATATCTTTAAGCAATGCAAAGTTATGACCCTGCTAAACTTTGTCCCATGTTGCTCTTGTCTTCATTGATTCACAGTTCTGCCCTTTCCTCTTACATTGTCAGACTTAAATTTTCTAAGAGGTTTTCTTAGTTTCTAAACTGTGGATCCATTTAAAAACACACTGATATGCAGAAGGCTGTGCTGGAAATGGAGTGATTGGGGGAGATTAAGTGGTATTTTGTTTTTTAAAAAATAGTAAAAAGCATCATCATCCTGTTAAAGATCAGATTTCAGAGTAATGACTTCTAAAGCAGTTTTCCTTTCTTGTATGAATCACAGAATCACTAAGGTTGGAAAAGACCTATAAGATCATCAAGTCCAACCATCAACTAACACCACCATGCCCATTAAACCATATCCCACAATACCTCTTCCACACGTTCCTTGAAGCAGTGCAATGTCCAGTTTTGTGAAAAGGGGACTTTGTAGCAACTACCTGCATCAAGATACAATTAGGTTTTTTATCATTACCAAGTGTGCATTTATATTTTACAGTAGTCCCAAATATATTTCAGATTGAAAGTACAATCCTAGTGTACTAGAGAAAGGCAGAAATATTTTGTTCATCCCTAAGACAAGTATACTCTATAAAATGCAGTGTCAGTTCTTGAGGGTTTTCTTTTTTAACCTGTTTAACTTTTTTGTGAATGGTTCTGAAAATCCTTTTAATCATCCCTGACACTTAAGTGGCAGGAAATCAGCATCATCCTAGGCTTCCCTTCAGTCTGTTACCAAAAAAAGAGGAGGGGGGGGGAAAAAACAAAAAAGAGGCAAGCTAATTTTGTAGAAAACTTAGGTGGCTTGAATACTTTAAAAATGGCACAAATATTTTAAAAATACAAGCTGAACTGGTCTAATGATTTTCTGTATCCATTTTTGCTTCCCCAGTTCCAGCTCTAGTGCTTATCTGACCCTTTTATTGAGTCCATTCATGAGAAGTAAACTGGCAGAAGACTATCCATATTGATGGAGAGGGGGTAGTTTGCTGCTGCTCTCACTCTCTGGACTGGTTCATTATGGTGTCAAAGAGATGCCAGGAGCAGTGCAATTAGGTAAAGCAAAGGAGCAAAACTGCCCTTTCTGGAAGCAGGCAGCAGGAGAGTGTTATAGGAGGTGATTTAATTGAGAATGATCCAGCCTCCCTTAGGTCTTGTAAAGGAACAAATGGAAATATCAATAACCAATGCTGCTAGTAAACAGTTTATTCCTCAGGGTGCAGTTTGCTGTTCCCATTCACCTGCAGGGCATATAGGCTTTCCTGCTTTTAAGAGCTATGTCTGCAAGTACCCCTGACATGGAAGAACAGATTCTTGTTGACAAAGGAAATGTTGAAGCAGACAAAAATGGATTATAAATTAGAAAATGTTTCTGCCAAAATAAATGTTTCCATTAGGAAAGCAGAAAAATTGTTACCAGACTATGATTTAAAGCATACATGCAGTGTTATAGCTGATTGCTGGAAGAGAAAGTGTATAGAATCTCTTCCTCAGACTTGTGTCTTGTGTTAAGAGAACTTCATGCTGCTGCCGACATGGATTAGTAGGTGACTAAAACAGCTTGGCATAAAAACAGTGGAACTGGAGAGCTGATAAAGCTGGCGCTAATGCACCATTAAATATGTGGGAAAATCCAGTTCTGCAGGCTGAGCTTGAAGCAAATCTTAGAATGCACTGATGTTAGGTTATCTTAGCGGTAGCACAGCACACTCTCACTCTAGACCTGCCAAAATAGGGATCAGGTCCTGCTTTGAGGAGGGAGGAAGCGGAGAGGAGGATTTTTATGAAGTGTGTTCTGGGAAAAAGCAACAAAAAACCATGCAGGATGCTTCTGTCTGGCTTGTGTGCCTCAGCTCTTTCATTCTTCTTAAACTTTGTTGCTTTCTGGCATCCCTGTGAACAACACAGATTTTAATTTAAATTTGTGAGAACACAGCACAAGCAATGTCCATACATCCTCGGTCATGATGTCCATTAGCTGAACCTGATGCCTTCTCTGGCTAGTTCATCATCCTCTGGGTTTTGCTGTGGCAAAGCTGAACCAAACCTGAACATCACCTGCCAAATCAGCTGTTGGACCAGACTGAGGAACAAGGCTGCAGCAAGGAAGGAAACAGATTCGCTAGAGGAATTGCACAGTAGTCAGTTTGAGAGTGAGTCTAGTGGCATATGGAATGGGGAGGATTTTGGAAGAAGTTTGTCTATGGGCTCAATAAGCAGCGCAGGATTTGTGGGGGAAGAGTGAATTTGAGCAGGATTTGCGAAGGTAGGTTTTGCTGAAGTTTGGAGCCCAAGAGTTTCAGGCATGTTGAAAAAGCAGTGGATAGTATTCCTGCTGAGGAAGAGAACTAGAGTGTAGGTGTTTGGGATACAAAGGAGAGTGGTGGGGCCAGATTATTAGAGTGAAGAATATGGTCCCAGAATTTGAAAAGTCATTGGAAGATATCAGGATGTAAAAGGAAAAATAAAAAGTAAAAATGGTCTGAAAGCAGTCTGTATCTCATCAATGTATACTGCTTTTAAATAGCATACCTGTGCAGATTGAAATTTCTTTAGTAAGAAAAAAATATGTATTTAAATAGAGTGTTCCTGAGGTGACTCTGTTTCATTGCAAAGACTTTATCACAAGAAAAATTCTGTAGTATTTTATTTACTTGTGAGTACAGTTCAAGACAAACAATCTCAGCAAAAACAAGTATATATAATACTTGCAATTTTAAAGTTGTAATTTTGAAAACAAGTGGCAAACCTTTCTGTAAGTATTCATAGACAAATTATTAGAACATTATTTTGCAGATGCTGATTGTTAAAATAAGTATTTGATACTTAAGTCTCCTTACAAAACTCCTTAGTCTTCCCTGTGAAAAGTAGGAACTTACCTATTAAAAACATATGGTCATAGATCTTTGACCTTCATTTTTGTCTTAAATGAAGCATTACTACTGTCTTGAAAGCAATGAAGCAATATGGTACATGTTAAAACTAATTCAATGTGGCTATTTTTTTAGTGTAATAAAATTAAAATATACTTTGGGTTGGAAAAGGATGATTTATGGAGTCTTAGTATTTCTTTATAAACCAGATAGTAAAATAAATTGTTGAATTTGATTTGGGTTTTCCTCTTCAGTTAACACGTTGTAGGACTAATTTTAGACTGAAAAGCCTCTACAGTAACAATTCACTGATGTGTATTTTATCCTAATTCGGTTTAAGAAGTGTTTACTAACATTTAAGTCAAGCTTCCCACTGATTATGTGTACTGTAAAATCATTATGATTTACCTGACTATCCTCTTAATGTTGCTTTTGTGCATTTATAGACAGATTGGCCTTGCTGTCTCTCTACAAGAAAACTTTTATTTTACTGCCTGTGCTGTTTGTGTAGTTCTCTTAACACTTTATAGAGTCTGTTTTCAAATTTTTGTATTTTTCTTTATTGAGCTGATTTCTGTGTTTTTACTCTTGAGAAGGATACAGTGCTTTACCTGCCATACTGTGGAAGGATACATTGAACTGACATTTTTGCTACTGTTGAAGGAGAACCTTTTTTGATGAGATACTGTCTTTCTAAAAAAACACATTTGTTCCAAAGATGTGTTAACATCACTGAAGTTGCTGGTCTGTGATTTTTTTCTTCATTATAGCTTCAACTTCACTATAAAGAGAGTATTTTTACATGATTAATAGAACCTTTGCATCTTTCAGAGCATTTGTATTATTGACAACTTAATAGGTCACTACAGTTTCAAAACTTTGTAATACTGTTTTCCAGCTGTACAGGTTTTTTTATTTTTCACAGAAGATTATTTATCTTCATATACATCTTTTATCTCTTGACTGTGATTTTGTTTTGATATTTATGTTGTAATCCTTTGCCAATATTTTTGGAGAAATTGCTGTATCTTCTAAGATTTTGAATACCCTATGTTTTTAGCAGCCTTTCAGGTTTTATGTTAAAACTGTAGCGTTTGTGCTAATATTGTAACTAGTAAAAGGTACTTCCGTAGCTACTATTCCGGTTTTCAGTCTAAGCTTATCATCTAGTCAGTGGTATCTAAGCAGTATGGACATGCAATATTTCCTTTGTTATATCCCAAGAATATTACTCTTCAATGCTGTCTTCAGCAGTTTTTATTTTTTCTTTTAAGAATTCAGATGGTAATTTGCACTTAGCACTTCAATTCTACCTTTTTTTAGCTTACAGATGTTTTAGCTAACAGATGTTTCAGTAACTTAGAGGCATATAGTCTTAGTTCACAATATTTTTTTATTTTTTTTTTACTCTTTAGGGAATAGTTGTTCTTTCCTACCCATTAACGAAACTCGGAGATGGGACAGAATTTTTCAAGGTTGTTCTTCAAGGTACTACATTTAAGTATATATTTTAAATTTATTTTGTTGAACTTCTTGACACTTTTTTTGACATCATACTATTACATCACTAGTATCTGCTTTTTTAGTGTTCAGTGAAATGTTATATTTAAAATACACTCTAAAAGTGTTCGTTCTCTACAAAAATGGATTATTTTAAATTTATGCCAGGTCAGTTAATGGAAACAATACAGTCTTTACATTTCAGTAGGCTTCTTGTTGCTTCTTGTTGTTTCTTTTAAAATACTGTCTTGGAAATGCATTAGCTATATGTACAGCTTTAATAGTGTGGTTTTAAACTGCTTATCATAAAGGACTAATAAAAATGCACACTTAATAATTACCATATAATATACATCGTATGTACTATGTACGTGTGCATTTAGCATAGGTCAGTATGTTGATTAGCAGCAAAATATTTGTATTTCATTCTGTTTTAATCTAAGCAGTTAAAAAATGGAATTTTTACCTGATTACTCAGGTATTCGAATATCAGTAGACACATTAACATATTGAAAGGCTTAAGTTGTTTGTCATGTAAGAGATGGTACTAAAAAATAATGTGTCCCTTTTAAGTCCAAAGCTCATCATGCCCTCCAGCCAGGAAGGATGAGAATGTCACTAGTCAGGAGTCTGTGTTGGATTCAAGGAACTTTCCATTTCTTTCTATTTCCTTCTCAGCTCCTACCTTACACTGAGTAGAGAATCATCACTTGCTCCCTCTGAGCCCTTCTGATTCTAGAAATTCTGTGACTGACCAAATAGCAGGCTGGGGGGTGCAGATCTGACCTGGGGATACTTCTTTGTGTCTGGTGTTAGCAGAGGTGAATAAAGTTGATGGGACCTGAGTCAGTTTCCCTGCTGGCTTCAGGGTTCCCAAAGCGGGATGCAAAACTTCCTTGAGTCTTGCTAATTTCATGTGGCTGTTCAGGAGGGCTGAGAGTTTCTGCACATTCTCCACAGCCTCAAAAAATAAGTTTGTGCATCTAAATCACAGAACCATTAAGGCTGGAAAAGACCTTTAAGATCATCAAGTCCAACCATCAACCCAACACCACCGTGCCCACTAAACCATGTCCCGCAGTGCCATGTCCACATGTTCCTTGAACACCTCCAGTGATGGTGACTCCACCACCTCCCTGGGCAGCCTATTCCAATGCCTCACTACTCTCTCAGCAAAGAAATTTTTCCTAATATCCAGCCTGAACCTCCCCTGCTGCAACTTGAGGCCACTTCCTCTCGTTCTATCGCTAGTTACATGGGAGAAGAGACCAGCACCCACCTCTCTACAACCCCCTTTCAGGTAATTGTGGAGAGTGATAAGGTCTCCCCTGAGCCTCCTCTTCTCCAGACTGAACAAGTCCAGTTCCCTCAGCTGCTCCTCATAAGACTTGTGCTCCAGACCCCTCACCGGCTTTGTTGCCCTTCTCTGGACACACTCCAGCACCTCAGTGTCCCGTCTTGTAGTGAGGGGCCCAAAACTGAACACAGGATTCGAGGTGTGGCCTCGCCAGCACCGAGTACAGGGGCACGATCACTTCCCTACTCCTGCTGGTCACACTGTTTCTGATACAAGCCAGGAGGCACCTGGGCACGCTGCTGGCTCATCTTCAGCCAGCTGTCAGCCAGTACTCCCAGGTCCTTTTCTGCCTGGCAGCTTTCCAGCCACTTGTCCCCAAGCCTGTAGCATTGCCTGGGGTTGTTGTGACCCAAGTGCAGGACCTGGCACTTGGCCTTATTAAACCTCCTACAATTGGCCTCAGTCGATCGATCCAGCATAGTTTCTGAAACAGTAAAAGGTAGAAAACTCTTTTAAAATAACAACATAATTTCTGCCTCAGTCCTCCTGGAAGGCTATTTATTGATATGTCTATGTCCTGGAATATCTCCAGTTTATATAATTCTACAATATGGTCTGTATTAATGTAAAAAATCAAATATGACTAGATAATATTTCCTCTCTAACACTATACACTGATTTGTCCAAGTAGAAATCTTTGTCATTTCTGTTTAATGCACACTGATGTACAATGTGTGCATATTTTAAATAGTCCTCTTATGAAGGATATTCTGCTTGATATACCTAGAGTTAGCACATAAAAGCAGTTGTATAACTATTTGGAAGGATTTTTTGTTTGTAGATTAATTGGAATGAAGAGTGTTAGACTCTATAGATTAACTTATTTTGGAAATCTCTTCCCAAGGCTGTTTTGTTTTGGAAAAGGTATGGTGATCGGGAATTGCTTCTGCTTTTTTTTCTCTAGATTTGGATAACTTGTGTTCACGGATCAACAGCATCAATATTTTAATATATGGAAAAATGGCAGAGGATTGTGCAAAAGTTATACGCCACGGGGTAAAAATATATATGTATTTTCTTATTTTAGGAATTGTTCTGCACGGATATATGTTGACTTCTTGTCTTTGTATAGCTATCACCAAAATTAGAAATAGACTATTCAGTCAGTTCAAATTTATAAATATGAACTAGAAAAAAAACAAAAAGTATTTGCTTATGTAAATTCTTTCCAACAATAATACTGAAATAAAACAATTCTTTTCATCAGTGCTGTTTACCTAGCAAGTAAAGGATCATGAATATGGATGATAGAGAAGTCATCCATTTATGTTCATAATTTGAATGTTTATTGCCATTTGATAAGACATATTTTAGAAATAAATTGATTGAAAAGGCAGTTACAGTAGAAGCTTTTAAAAAAAAATAAATTTCAAAACTACGTAAACATTTTTCTTTATTGGCTGGGTACTGGCGTCTTGCTTCGTCAGAGATACAAGCTTGGTTTGATTAGCTCCAGGGTAAAGGGCATTGGCAAGTCAGCCTACGAGTTTATGAGAGAAAGTGTTGCAAATAAAGAAGGAAAACAAGCTGAAAACAATTGCCTCAATATTTTTTATTAGATTGCCTGTCAGTTTGCTGACACCTCAATATTAGCCAGATATGAAATTAAAATTAGTGTATATGAGCTTATGTTAGTGCTTTTTCATTTGCGATATAAATTCACACTAAATCATAGAATGATTTGGGCTGGAAGTGACCTTTAGAGATCATCCAGTTCCAACCCCCCTGCCGTGGGCAGGGACATCTTTCACTACATCACATTGGTCCAAAGCGCTGTCCAACCTGACTTTGAACACTTCCAATGATGGGGCATCCGTAACTTATCTGGGAAACTTGTTCCGGTGTCTCACCACCCTCAACATAAACAATTTCTTCCTTATGTTCAATCTATACTCTCTTTCAGTTTAAAACCATTGCCCCTTGTCCTGTCACTATGGGCCTTGGTAAAAAGCCATTCTCCATCAAAAAGATGTAAAGTTATATAGTGAAGAAAATAGGACTTTGTTCTCACATTCTTAGAAATGTTTGTTGTGCACAAAAGTTAATGGATTTCTCAAATATGGAAATAGCAATGGCTTAGTTAGAGTTCTGTCAGGGTTTTTCAGCTCAAATGGGCTAGTACACCTGAACTCTGGTGATCTGTATGTTGAAAAAGGGTAAAAATTATAGCAGACCTTAGGGCATGACATCAAAATATCTCTTAAAGTCCAAGTTGCTCTGAATTTATGGAACACTTTAATTTCAGTTCAGAGACACGCATATTCTTTTTATGTAATTCTACCTAAGGTTAAAGAATGACTTTTGCTTGGTTCCCAGCTCTTTTTTTCTTCTCCCCGCCTCCCCCCACCCCCCTCCGGGGGAAAGATCTATTTATATTCCTTGAGAGTGATCTTGCTGTTTCTGGATAGTAGCTTACACCCTGAATTGTATCTGCTTCAAAGATGCATGCATCAGTTCATGAGATATATGGGACTAAAGCTGCTAATTTCAAGAATTACACCTATAATTAGAGCTGAGGTGTTTATATAATGTATAGTGACCTATATAGTTATGTGCTTATAAATATTCAGACACTGAAAACTTTTGAATCTCTGTGTTTTCAACATTGTTAATCAGACTAAATTAATAAGGATTTGATGAATATGTATAGATTAGACAGAAGGAACTGAATGTTTAATTACTGCTTTTATCACATAGACAATCCTCAAACAGCAGGTGACACATGCTGGCTGCCTCTTCAAATGGGTAAAAAAAAGTATCTTGCCCAAGAAAAAGTTTAGTGTTTCTCTTTTTTTAACAGAGATGTAACTGTTTTGAGATTTTTATCACTTTTCAAATTTTAGTTGAAGTTAGTAAAGAGGTTTGGGAGTTACAGAGCATGTAGGACAGACTGAAATGAGAGTGAAATTTATCTCTCTAAAAAGCAAGGCTAAAAAAAATACCAGTTTTATAAATTTAAAAAAAAAATTATGAAATTGTAGTGAATAGTTGAAGAAATTTATTTGAAGTTAGTGCAGCATTTAAAAAAATAAAATTGCAGGATCATGTATAGCTGAAAACTTCCCATGGAAATGGAAGATGCTGGTATATATCTTTGTAGACCCTTCTCTCTTTTTGTCATTCTTACCTTGCCTTATTTCCAGTCACATAGTTTGTTTTATTAAATATTATTATTAATAATGATAAACAATATTAACAATAAAAATAATACTTCAGAAGTCTTGTTTAGCAATGTGATTCCTTGTACTTTGAGGATTTTTTTCTGGCATCATTTACCGTATGACTTCCATCAGCAGATAGTCAAGCTTGTGTCACGAACTGGATGGGTTAAAACTTTGTTTTTGAAGAAATCACTGACTCTAACAAATATTTTCCAGCAAAAGGTGCTTGCTCTGACAGATAGCATGGTGGTAGGTCTTGGGAAGTACATGTTATCTGTAATGTGTGGTCTATTAAAGACTGGGTGAGAGCAAAAAAAATTCCATAGGACATCTTCCTCTATTTACATCTAGTATCTCCTCCAAGCAGCATAGATTATGCGAAGGAAAAGTCAGTAACACCTCGTGATTTTTGAATGAAGGATTTCACAGATAGAATTCTTTCAAATTAATTTAGACATAAGGAGTAAAAATTACCTAAATCCTTTTAGTAGAACTCATTTAAGGATTGTGCTATTAATTTGACCTTGAAATTGGTGCATGGCCCTTTTCAGTCCTTTGATATGTGTGAGCTTGAGGGAACAACACGGAGGGGCTTTGGGCTGGGTGGTAAGGTCTGCAAGTCAGAGTATTCAGTTTTACATTGGATTCTGCTGTGCATCAAAGCCTTGTTTTAATGTTTGTCATATGCCGTGCTAAAGAGAGAAACGTGCCGTGAAGATCGGCAAAATCAGTTCAGTCTGTTTAGGGCAGAGAAATCTTTTACAACCGTCAGACATGTATAAAATAAGATGTGACCGTCTTTATAAAAATTTCTTGATTCCACAGAATTTTGACAGTGAGTCTAGGACGGGGAGGTCCTGAACTAATTTGCTAAATATACAGGGTGCAGAATCATTTTAAATTTAAAGAACAAATCAGTTTTACTGTCCTGATTAAAAAAAAAAAAAACAAATCTTGAACAAGGCCCTAAGCAGCAATTAGAAGATGGAAAGATCAGTATTAAAGAGCTGAGTAGGAAACCACAACCCACAGGCAACAACTCTTAGATGGCCAGAGTGCATTAAAACCAGTGTTCAGTCTTCCCCAGTGAACTGAACCTTCATGGTACTTCCCACATGTCTCAAATGAGATTATAATTTTGGAAGAATCTGAATCTGAGGGAACAGAATGATTTCTGAAACTAGCAGGGTTGCAATTTGGCAGTTAGGAAATAGATTTAATTTTAAAAAAAACAAAGTTTCAGCCATTAAAGAATTACTTCCGTAAGGTCCAATACTTTGTTTACTGCTTACAATTTCAGACTTCACAGTTTTGTAGATTTCCATATCATACTTCCCATGCTGTAACAGCTTTAGCTAATTAGCCTGGGGGGAGAAGCAGGCTATTCCCAAAAATGTGAATAACCACGTTGTTCTTGTCTGGGAGTTGTCTGGCTCTGTAACCAGAGTAACCATCAAGGAAAATACTGTCTTTCCTTTATTTCTCACTTCTTTTGAATGAGGGGAGTAGGATTTCTTTTTGCTGTTTAAAAATGTTGGTCGAATCTTATAGCTTGTATATATATGCAATATAATACTCTTCTGTTGACGTGAAAATCCACCAATTTTTGTAAATGGCTTTGATTCCCAAGCCAATTATAAGAGAACTTTTAATAATTACTCTTAGCTAAAGGTGAAGTGGAAACTAATCTATTTTGAAAACTAATATAGCATTAAATTTCAAAACACTGTGCAAACCTTATGTAAATTTTTTGCATGTTTAGAAACTGCAAGTCACAACATGTCAAAGTTGACCGTGAATTTGTATCTGAGAATATACCTGTTCTTTCTACCTGTAAAACTAGATTTTGCGGTTAGTGCTGGCTTTTTTCCTCATTGAAATTGCACACTCCTTTCACAGGTGTTTTTTGAATGTCATGTTACACATTGCATAGTAGATGAGAGTAATCACGAATGAGCTAATATTATTCACAAAAAAAGTTTCCATTTATTATCAACCTGTGTAAAGGCTTGAGTCTGGGTAATTCTAAAGTTCCTTCTGACACAGGAGAACAAGACAAGTCAAGTCAGCTGTACAGAGCGCCAATCCTGACTCAGCAACAAAGTCCCAGAATCTTGTGCAACCTCCAATCTAATAAAATGCTGAAATGGGAATAATGTATAGCAGGGTATAGTTTTTTTAGCTGAAGGTTGATTCCACTGTTGAAGGAACACCATGAGTAGCATCAGCAACAGTGAAAGGAAAGACAAATGCTAACACCTGGTTTCTGCAAAATAGCTGAGTTTCCTGAAGCTTGTGTTTGTGTGGGTTTGTATCTGGAAAGAATGAAACAACTTTAATGTATGTTAGCAGGACAGTGTGTTTCAGGTGTGAGGAATATTGAGCTGTCTAATTGTTTTGGCCCATTTTAACTTACTTAGCTCTGAGTATGGCTTACACTTAGGTGACTTACATATTATCTTTTAGTCAAAATATACACTGTATTCCCATTTATGACACTACCTGAAAATCATCATGCTTTAAGTAGTTTCATTGTGTATTAAACTGATTAAACTTACGTTTTCTACAGTAATTTTTTTTGCGAGTCCTTTAATAACTAAATATATCACTGTCACTTAAGCTAGCAGCCTTTCTTTTTCTTGCACAAAACATTAAGGTTTTGGATATTAAATCATTTAGAGTAGCATTGTCAGATTGCTGAAATAGCAAAAAAGAGCCATCATAGTGCAATATTTGGCTAAAACTGTCAACTTTAATCAGAAAACTCTTATATTTGTTGTAATCAAATAAACACATGAACAAAAGTCATTCTGTAAAAGCTTATGGAAGTGCTTTTGGTAAAAGGTTGAATAGAAATAGGGTTCCGAGTCTAATATGTTTATTGGAATGGATCACAGTGGTACAGCCCTGCTATACAGTTCTGGTACCAAAGGAGCTGACTATAAAGGAGCTTGACATTGTATCAGAGTTCCCAGCATTATCTTTGTTTAGTTAGATACCTTTCTTATCTCTGTCTCATAAATGTATTGTATCTTCTCTCTGGTTTTTTTTTTTTTTTTTAAGGTTGCTCCTAAAAAGGTGAGCTGCTGCAGGGACTTAAATCATTTACCCCTTAAATCGTACTTTCTTGTTCACGTTGTGGTGTCTGAGGAATTTTATACCAAACTGAAAGTGCAGTTGCAAATGCAGTTGCTTCCTGTGCCGGAATCTCAGGAGTGATGCCAGGGAAGTTAGTAATGTCTCTTTTGCTCCCAGAAACCTACCTATTGATTGACCTACTTATTTGACCCTTAAGGAGGAAATTGGAAGGTGTCGATCCAATAAAACCAGAAAATATCTGCAAGGAGAGTCTCTTCAAACTGCAGCTGTAACTCAATAAGAAATAAGCTCTGAGAAAAGAATGCTTTGTCACTGCTGATTCGATGCGTGATTCCTTTTCTAGCTTAGTTAAGCTTACCCAGAAAGGAGTTGGTCCTCAGTATATTTGAAGAGGAATGATTCTTTTGCTTTAATTCAGTGTGACTCTTCCCCGCTAGCCCTTGTCAAAATTAGCACTCAGTCACAGTGGCATCAAGAGTCTGAAAATTTTAGCAGAATTTAAAAAAAAAAAATGCTTGCTGGCATTGGTTGGAAATACAAATTCTGTGGGTAGAAGAACTAAATAGAGAAACTTAAAGGCAGTGTTTAGAATTTGTGCAGCATTTTTGTTTCTTGAATGTCTTGAGACTTTAGAGTGAAATTTCACATCACATACTCTTAAAATAGAGTACGTGATACAGCCTGTATGAACGTCTATTTATCACCTTGTCCCCACAGGACACCTTTGTAGTTGCAGGATTTAAGTTGGCAAAATCGCCTACAGCAAGAGAGGATGGTAGACATGGTTGCCACCTGGAGGTGTCTGAAGAAGCTGGATCAGCCATTTATGTACGTGGGTACCCAACCTTTTTCACCTTTTTTTTTCCCAAATACCAACATAAACATTTTGCTTTACAGTAGAAAAAACAATAAAATCTATTAGAATCTGAAGTACTACAGATTATTTTAGCTGTCCATCAGGGAACAATCAGAACACGTTTGTGTGTGCATGCATACAATTTTATAATATCCCTATCCATGCAAGACCCAGATTATCTCAGGCCTCCCAGGTAAATTTCTGCTTGTTGAGTGCAGAAATTTGACCTTAGTTGGCTTTAGATAGATCCCTAGAGCTGTTTAAGCCATTCTTGTGCATAATATAATGCAGTAATGCAGACAAGGTAGAGGGTGCAAGACTGGTCTTGGGTCTATCATTTTTAGTTTTCTCTGGGCTACGAGTTTGTACAGCTTTAACTCACATCATTACACTTTGCCTTTGAAATACATGGATTCCTAGATTCTTAATTTTTAAAAGAGAATTACACCCCTTTTTTCTGAGAATAATACTTGGTTTTTTGTATTATTCTCACATCAATACTGGTCATCTTAAATGCTTCCTTCTCTTGAGATATGAGAGTAGAGATACGGGAGTGTTCTGCTGCTACTGCTTTTTGTCTGTGGTAATACATCAGCAGTGCATGTTTGTTGTGGCCACTATGTCTTTGCTTCAAGAAACATTTGCTACCCTTTTTAAGCCTAAGCATTAGTATTTTTAAGGTTATAGGACTTACAAAAATTACAGAAGATTTAAGATATTATTCTACATTTGGAAGCCTGTAGTTGCCGGGGTGGGAGAGGGACTGGGTGTGGAATGAAACTAAGGTTTCAAAAACTTTGTTGGACACTTCAGTGGCGTATTTCTAATATTTCTTATGAAAGTTATCCCAACAGTTATGGGCTTCTGGTGAGAAAGTGTTGCACATTTTTGATCACTCTGTGTCTCTTACTGTTAAAAAGAAGGATGATAGCACTGTCCTAAACTCTCAGTGACAATGCTGCAAACTCCGTTCTGTAGCCAGTGAAAAGGAAAAGGCACCTTCACTGGAGAACAATATAGCATTACACTCTATGGTGATTCCTTTAAGCCTATCCATCAGATTTTGAAACAAACTTAGCAATAAAAATTTAAACACAAAATCACATATAAAAGAGACTTACTAAAATAAATTGTGTGCCAATGTCAAGGTTTGAACTTTTTTCTGTATAGTTGTTGTCTGACAATAATTTTAAATTTAAGAAAATATATTTTTTTATTTCAGAAAGGTATTTTTTTCCAGAATTGACCTCTATAAATAATTAAAGATTAGCATATAGCTCGATGAGAAACAAAATGAATTAAAATTATAGTGCAGACTGTTTCATGACATTATCTGTTGATAACAATGATATATAGGAAGAAAAAGTATGTCTCACTGAAGATAACAGATAACAAAACTGTGCCCTGAGTCTGGGCAAATGTGTCTAAAAGTACCTAAATTTTAGGTACTACATGAAGCATGCAGTTGAGTATTGGCAGGACCTCAAGACATGCTATCTAATCCCAAGAAAGATGTGCAGCTCACTGGCTGTGTGGGTTGTGCTGAGGAGGTGCCTATCTCATCATTGACCACAGAAAGCAGTTTGTGGCACTTCATTTACTGACACACTCATGGGATGCTTAAGATTAATACAAACGATCTGAATTTTTTGTGTGCCTCACTTTCTCAATTATAACTGTTCACCTGACTATTTAAAATAAATAGCTGAAGTAAAACTAGCTTCAGGAATGCAACTGAGGGTGGAGAGCAAAACCAGATTCCTAGCGGGAGTCTGCACTGCAGAGGCAATACGCAGCTGTGACATGGGACCCTGTGTCTGGCAGACAGGTTGTGGTGATGCATCAGGATGGCAGCTGAGCCCTGCGTTTCTCATTATAGGGTGCATATGTGTTGGTGGAACTTCAAATAACCACGATTAGTTCTTTAAAAGACCTTACACTGAAGATAAGTCTGGCTTATAAGCATGGCTCTAAAAGCCATTACTCCCCCAAAGGGGAGTAATGAGTCACTGAAAGTAGACCTGCTTTAAGCATTGACGTGTACAAAACCTAAACCCATTTAAGTTCCCTGTTAAGCAAGTCACTATTAGAAAGTACAGTTTTAAATTTGTGGCCTCCAACTTTCAAATGCTGACTGTACTAAAGTGACCTGACTTGTATTCAACCAAGTGCGTTTCTACTTTAGAAAATGTATATTTTGTTTAAAGTAGCTTTTGTCTGAGTGTAATTGGAGTAAATATTATTTTCTTTTTTTCTGTAGGGTAACATTTTATTAGTTTCAGAGGTGATTCACATAGCAAAAGGGTCTATAGTGCTGTTTTATATTTGCTTATAGTGTTATATTTGCTTGTTATATTTGCAATGCCTTCAATTTTGTAATCAGAGTGGTTTTTTTCTCCTCAGATTTACACTGTACCAAGAACAACTGCTACTTCAGAAACTGCATCTGTGGTAAGTTTATATTTGGGATGTTTTTAAACCACGTGAGGCTAACTGCATGTAAATAAGAATGTGTGGAAATCTTTTTCTTTCCTGTTTATTTTAATTCCATACTCTCATCCCAGCAGTCATTTGTTTAGCTTTTAATTTTGTGAATAATACACCTGGAAAACAGAATAAAATATGAGAAAGTAGTACTTTTTCTATACTTGCAGTATAGTTCCCATCTCAATCTCAAAATAGGCTGCATGTTGGTTTAGGAAATATGAACTAGAAAGGTAACTTCCATTCTAAAGAAGATTGTATGTTTGCACTTTAAAAAAAATGAAAATATGTATCTTCCTTTGATTTAAAGTCAGACTTCATGTAGTGATCTTAACATTTCTTTTGATTACTGTTTGGAACAAGCCTTTATGCGTCTAAATTAAAATTGTACAGGAAATAGTATATTAAAGGCATAGAAATTGGTGTATGAAATTTTACTGTTCTTTATCGTAAGGTTCAAGATTTAGTACTGAAGATGATACAGCTTGGCTTTGTGTTAATTTCATGAAAAGTTTCTTTTTTTTCCCCCTGATATAGTAGTTGAAAACCATAGTTTTCAGTCAGTTTGGCAGAACTTGTATTCTTTAAAAGAGGCTAATCAGCACATAACATAACCTTAAAATGAGAGGAGAGTAGTCCTTAAATAGTAGAAGGTGGTCCTTAATTTCTTTAATCCTCCAACAAATGTGCTATTTTAATAGGAAGACTTACACAGTGGCTGTGAGAGGTAAACCCCCCTGCCAAAGACAGTGAGACTGCCAATAAGAATTATAACAAAATTATTTATGTATGTGCTTTAAAAAGCCCTTTGGATGGACATGTTAAAATCAATCAGTAATAAATTACTTTCCATCGTTCTTTATTATAATTACTTTTATTCTCACCTATCTCATGTACTGAAACTTACTTGAACTGACTGGTTGGTTTATTGTAAGGAAGATGCAATCGCAAAAAAAAATGGAAATAGGTCTTGTGTGCTTTATTGCCTGTGAACATATGTATATTTATCTTTAGAGAGTCTGAAGTGAATAAGATAGAAAGAAATAGATAACCTTTTTTTTAAGATGAAATAAAGCATATCTGAGGGTGGATGGTGTTAAAAGACAAAATTCTGGGTGAATGTTTGAATAATTTTTTCTTCTGTTCCCTAATTTTATCATGCCTTTGCAGTCTGTTGCACCAAAATATGTGTATACTCCTCTGAATCATCTTAAAGATGGAACTATAGTGAATTTGTATGGCGTTGTGAAATTCTTCAAACCTCCGTATGTAAGCAAAGGAACTGGTATGTACTATATTCAAGAGATTTAAAATCTCCTTCTCCAGACACAACTATTCTTACTATGTTTATTAAAAATTAACCTGAACAACAAATTCAGGTGATCCTTTGACCATGGTTCTCAGCTAACATCAAGGAAACAGAAAAACAAATAGATATGGGGTATCAGAGTCGGTTTAGGCAGACTGGTGGAGATAGCAAATGAAGAAAGTATTTATCAAGCTAATACTATCAGTACAAAACAGGGAAAAGGACCTGTACAAAAAAAAAAGTACAAAAGCCCTGCACTTGTCCTTGTGGGAAAGGATTGTTGTGTAACTATGTGCAATTCTTCCTTGAGATTTTGACAATATGTGTTATGATATGCTATAAATACAGTGCCAGCATATTGGTTTCCTGTAGAAGCTGTGCAACAACTGAAATAATTTTTTCTCTCTGTGAGGTGAACACTTACTGATTGTGCTAGTTTTGCTAGAAGATTGTATCATTTCACTAGATGCTCAGTAAGTACGCAGCTAGGTGATATCCCTGCTGAATTTGATTAAGCAGTAGAATTTCTTATTTGATTCAGATTAATCAAAGTATTTTCTGCTTCTTATAAATTTACTGTGCATTTTAAAGTTGGGGATTTTTTTCCCTTCTAAATTTATTTCTAACCGAACAAAAAAGAATAGATTATGATGGTGACTCTTGATTTTTATGGTCTTAATTATGCATGCCAGTTTCTTGAATAATGTCAATAGCCATGAATTTGGCTTCTAAATACAGAAATTTAAGAAGTGAGCATTAAATCAGGACCAAGAGTTAGTGGCTTGTCTGCAAAACCTTTTGCAGACAGATCTGTGTGATCTTACTTGCTGAAAAACTGTCAGCAGCAGGCTGAAGGTGATGCACTCAAGATAAGCCAGTAAATGCCTTTGTGTGAGCACAGTGCTATACCTGCAGTACCATGGCTTCCAGAATGAAGTTTGCTTACAGTTAGGTAGCTTGAAACATTAAGTGAAATAGCTGAAAGCTGTGCAAACATGGTGACACACCCAAAAAAAGTTCCAAGTCCAACTAAGGTTCAGCTAATGGCTTCTCTTTTTGAAGACCAAGCAATCTTCAGCCTTTGTTTGAATCAGTTTAGAGCGTATGAGTGGGAGGAACATCTGGCAGGTGTGTGCAAATGTGCGTATGCTAGTTTCAGTATGTTCAGCCTAACTATACTGATATAATCTGTTTTGTGGGCATGCTTAATTTTTTCCATTTGGTGCATGTAGTATTCTTCTAGATGAACAGATGTACTGGTATGAAAGACCCTATTGACAAGCAATTTTGGTCTCACTTGTAGCTGAAGTGTGGCTTCACTGTACTTGTAGCTAAAGTGTGGTCTAATGCTTGCTCACAGAAAAGGCAAGACATGTGTGTGCTACTCTCTGGGCTATTGTACACTGAGTGTCAGCTGTACTTAAGGCAGCCACTGGCCCGATCAGCAGTCATAGTTAAGTTATAAAGAGCGACATAGGATTTTTCAAGAATATATTACATTAACTGGGTCTGCAAGCTAATGAATAGATTTTGGGAATTCAGCAGCATTTTTACATACTGTTGACCATGTCAACAGAAGAAACAATGTATCCGCAGCACTAGGGCTCAGCGCCCTGGTGTCTGCAGGAGAGCAGTGCTGTATTTCCCATACAGTTAGTTGTCGAAATGTATTCCCATTTGTGTTTATTATAGCAGGTGACAAGGCTTGCTCCGAGAAAACTTTTCTGCTCTAGATTCTTACTCACTGTTGTGAAGGCAGTAGTGTTCCCCAAATTAACTCTGAAACATAAATAAAAAACAAGCCTGAAGAATATGGGATAATCTAATTTAAGTGTTAACATTTAAAAATAGATGTAGTCGTTAAGTTGGGAACTGAGCCAGTAACGGTCTGTCTGGGTTTATAGCAAATATAGTGCATGTTTGTTTCTTCTCTCTTGAGACTAAATTAGAATTAATATTACCATATTCTACATAGTCATTGATAAACTAAAGTTATTTTGCTAAACAATAAATTGCAAATCTGGAAGATAAAATATTGTTTGGATTGTTTTATGTAGGAAAAATTAAATGGCAATTGTTAGAGAAAGCTGTGGAAAAGTTGGATGTCACTGTTTTTTCAGAAAGTAATTGTTTTTTGATAATACTGTAGCCCAGTAAAAGTGGAGAAGTACAAATTCCAATTGTTTTACATTATGAATGTTGAAACACAACAGATATTCCTACATGTAAATGAGGAATAATGGTAAGTGAAAGTATCTGCAGGAACTCAATGCATTTACACTGGAAACAGAAAAATGTTCTGGCATCTAATTAGAAATGCAAACATTCATCAAATACTAAATTGTGTGTGTGTTTGCTGTGCGTATAGCAAATCAAGTTATACTGCTAACTTGGAAGTAATAGTAATAAAAATTATTCTGCTCCTAGAGCTGAATACTTACGGACCTGTCGTGTGATTTAGGTACAGTTAAATAATACTTAATATTTGGAATTATTAATTCAAAGAAAGACTCCAGAGGGAACTTATCAAAGGTCGGCGATAGGTTCCCGGATAGCAGTGAATGGGTGGTGTTAGGTTGCTGGGAGCTTAAGGAAAAGGATTTGGGGTTGCCAGGAATGAAAAAGGATCGAAAATGGGAAAGCAAGCTTGGCTGGGTGTCGGTGCCCAGGCGCTGGCAGCGGGGGCTGCGGGGCGGCCTCTGTGAGGGGAGGCCGGGGCTGCCCCGTGCCGGACACAGCCGGTTCCAGCCGGCTCCAACCGACCCAGCGCAGGGCACGGCTGAGCCCCGCAGCCAAGATGGGAAAACAAGTTAAGAATGGGCAAAATGCTGCATGGCAGCAAGGAGTGAGGAAAAAAGAAAGTGAGAAACAGCCCTGTGACACCAAGGTCAGAGAAGGAGGAGGGAGGAGGTGCTCCAGGTGCTGGAGCAGAGATTCCCCTGCAGCCTGGGGAAGGGACCTCGGATGAGCCGATTGATCTACACAGCAACCTGTGGAGGACTCACACTTAAGCAGGATTATCCCAAAGGACTGCAGCCCATGGAAGGACCTGTGCTGGAGGAGGAAAAAAGTGTGAGAAGGAAGGAGCAGGAGAGAAGAGGAGCTGTTATGGACTGACTACAACCCCCCATTCCCCATCCACACTGTGCCGCCCAAGGGAAGAAGAGGGGAGGTAGAGATGTTGGGAATGAAGAAGTGAAGTTGAGCCTGGGAAAAAGGAGGCAGGGGGGAAAGGTGTTTTAGTCTTTGTTTCTCACCATCCTACCCTGTTTTTATGGGTGATAAATTAAATTAATCTTCCCCAAGTCGAGTCTGGTTTGCCCGTGACGGTAACTGGTAAGTGATCTCCCTGTCTTTATCTCAGCCCACGAGCTTTTCCACCTTATTTTCTCCCCTGTCCTGTTGAGGAGGGGGAGTGAGACAGCAGCTGGGTGGGTGCCTGGCCACCAGCCAAGTTCAACCCAGCACACATGCTGGGACTCTCCAGGTTTTTCAGACTTTCCTGTTCTTTGGGTTATAATAAAATGAGGATAAATTTGGAGAAGGGATCTTGAGAAACAAGTGTCCTCTGAAGATAAGAATCTCAGGGGAATCAAAAAACTCTTTAGCTTAAAAAGGTTAATAACACATAGTCTTTATGCTTTCTCAAATGGAAGGACCAAATCAAAAAGTTTATAAAACACTTCCTTTGGGTGGGAGATCTCACCACTGATATTCTTTCCTGCTTCACATGCCACTAAAATCTGTAAAACACTTCATTGTGAAAGTGCAAGTATAATCTAGACCCGTACAGAGCAGATGTGCTGGTTTTGACTTGGGTAGAGTTAATTTTCTTCATAGTAGCTAGTATGGAGCTGTGTTTTGGATTTGTGCTGGAAACAGTGTTGATACACAGGGATGTTTTAGTTATTGCTGAGCAGTGCTCACACAGTGTCGAGGCCTTTTCTGCTTTTTACGCCGCCCCACCAGCGAGTAGGCTGGGGGTGCACAAAAAGTTGGGAGGGGACACAGCCGGTACAGCTGACCCCAACTGACCAAAGGGATATTCCATACCGTATGACGTCATGCTCAGCATATAAAGCTGGGGGAAGAAGAAGGAAGGGGGGGAACACATTTGGAGTGATGGCATTTGTCTTCCCAAGTAACCGTTACGCGTGATGGAGCCCTGCTTTCCTCGAGATGGCTGAACACCTGCCTGCCAATGGGAGGTAGTGAATAAATTCCTTGTTTTGCTTTGCTTGTGTGCGTGGCCTTTGCTTTCTCTATTAAACTGTCTTTATCTCAACCCATGAGTTTTCTCACTTTTACTCTTCCGATTCTCTCCCCCATCCCACCTGGGAGGGAGTGAGCGAGCAGCTCTGTGGTGCTTAGTTGCCGGCTGGGGTTAAACCATGACAACAGAGAACAGTATTTTGTTTTTAATATAAAAGATTGATATTTCAATATTGATTTACTCTATTTGGTCTTTTCTGCACAGGCTGCCAAACAACATCTGTCTGTCATTGTAGTGAGCTTTTCAAAATCTTCATTTTGTGGTGGTGTCTGGTGATTTCTTGCTTATGCTAGACCTGCTCAAATGCTATCAGTCTTACGATATCTATGTAGTATATCGATACATAGAATACATATATATATTTATCTCAAAAATTACGCTCTCACTGATATTCTCAGCCTGCAATTGTAATAGATTTCTTAGCTGTGTTTATAAGGAACTGAAAAGATTAGCTTTATCTTTAATAATTCAGGATATTGCCAGTGGTGAATGGAGGTACCTTCCTCTTGAAAAATATTGTAGGTTTAAAACTGAGGCTTAAAAGCAAAGAAACAAACAAAACAAACCCCATAAACCTTTTAAAGGTTTTGTTTCCTTTGTTCACATTGCTGACAACAAAAAGCGTAAGAAGGAAATGAATCAAATATGAAAGTACTACTTTCACTCTTTGAGTAAATCATGGAAGGGCAGTTCTTGAAGGATCACGTGGTCTAGATTTGTCATTTGTCCGGCTGCTTTAAAAAGGCTTTGGGGACACGAGGACTTTGAACGTCTTACTTAGACAAGCACTGATTGCTGGAAATTATTAGGACAGCCATTCCTTCCAGATATGTAAAAACAATAAAGTTAAATGCACTGACTTGCAAGGTAATATGTTCCTGAAACAACTAGGACAGATTTTTGCAGCTGAGTTATTTGACAAGTTCATCACTTCGGTTTCATAAGTAGTAGAAATTTAATAGGGAAAATGATTATTTACTTAACAGCTAGTCCTTGCCTAGATGTCATTTATAACTTCCTAATACATATTCCCTGTATATTTTCAGTTGGTAATATTAGAAAAGAACTAACACAACAATATCAATGGAGATCAGGGACACAACTTGAAAAGTTTATTTATGAAGATAGTTGTGATTCACTTGCTACTTTATCATGAAAATCTCTAAAACAGTTTTAATTGATTTGGGGTTTAGTGTAAAAATATTTACTACTCAGTTAAATATTTCAGTGTTGGTTTTGGGGTTTTTTACACAATCCAGAGTTATGTCTGCTTGAGAGGGTGCAAAATGCTCAATGATTGCTCTGAATTGCCAGGGCATGAAATGGCTCTTGTCAGAAAATTCTGTAGTCGCATTAGATTTGGCACACTCCTGCACTAACACATTCTTTTTCTAACACTGTGTTAATGGAATCATACAGCTTTAAGCTGGCACCTGCTGGAAGCATGGGCAGTGGAGCCACTGTACTTAATCCATATGGGTCTTTATTCACCGTATAGATATGCCCCTAGATATGAGATACTGCTCCTTCTTACATGTATTAAAGCTTAAGGCTGAAGCTTTGCACTGCGTTCCCACTGAAAGCAACTGGTACCTAATTTAGCCTTGTTGGTTTATATAATCTGTAATTAAATGTTCGTCATTTCAATTACCATTGTTGTATTAGACGAATGTTAAAACACTGATGAATAAAGTAAGTTTGCAGTATGATGATAAATTATTATCTATTCCAGAGAAAGTTGTTTTAACTGAGCTCAGGGCTCAGGGCTGTAGCTTGGAATGTCTGTACATGAGAATTTTATGTGTTCTGAAAACTGTCCAAGGAAGTACTTCAGGTCCTGCTTGCTACAACAGGCAGATGGGTTTCTGTCTGCTGGAAGGTCTATTGGAAGGAAGTGTTCAAAATTATATTCTAGTTTTCCTTCCCAAATAGTTGAGTCTTAGATATTCTAAATTTTTTAACAAAGGTGATTCTCTCCTCACTCCCCTCCTTTAAGCCCAAGGACATGTCAAGTATTTAGCCTGAGTAAAAACAGTAAATACAAAAGGAAAAGAGTCTCTGTCTTTGTAGTGTCCAATTACAGAGATTACGTGCTTGACCATGGAATTTTTGGGACATTACAATGTGATGCTAGTGCATCCCCAACTCTTTTTCTTTTTTTCCTGCAGATATTAGTCAGTGTTTTCCATAATGCAGGGAAGAATTAAGGCAAGAAGAATCCTTGCTGCTGGTTAACAATAAGTCACAAGAGTAATGTCCTATTTTCCTGGGGAAACCTCCACCTAGCTTTTTCTCTTAGATACATGCAGTACATTCATATGTTGAATTAAAATCTCACTTTAGCCTACTTAAACCTGCATGTGGACAATAACTATTTTTACTAAATATTTCATGGAAGCAAAATTAATAAAGGGTAGCATTTTCAGAAAGTGTATTTCTAAAAACCTTGAACAGTTCCAGGTCAGCAGTCTACATGCCCAAAATACAGCTTCAAAACCATAAATTAGATTCTTAAAGGTATTTTGAAGCCCTCAGTTTTATTTTTATTTTCAATTTTTATTTAATCTTGAGCCAAGTTCATCAACATTCTTAGTCCAGAATTTGTTTATGTAACTGAAAAAACATTACTTTAAACTAAAGCATGTATGCAACTTCAATTAAAAGAGTCAATTTTTAGTAAGTAATAGAAAACCAACTTTAGAGTGCAAAACAAACCAATCGCAGACTGTTGTGGTATCTGGTGGTCTATTTTTGAGGAAGCAAAAGAGTTAAATCTGCAATAGTTTTGCTCTTTAAAGTATTGTGTTCTGTTTTGGTTTTTTGAGGATGTATTTAAATTTTGCAGAACAGAATAAAAACTGTTGCAGAGGTAAAGATAGTGATTTCATTTCTGGAGCCTAAAGATGAGAGTAATGTTCTTTCCCCTTCTGTTCACAGTGGTTTGTATATGTTTCTTTTTTAAATAATCGCTGTTCCCTTTCATCTAATATTGAAGATAAGTAAAAGTTAAAAAAAATTAAAAAGGAAATGAAAAATTAAACAGTTGAATAAATAGTTAATAGAAAGAAATCTCAAGACAGTTACTTTGATCTACAATTTACAATGATGGCATTAAAGTATCTGTTTAGCCCGATCCTTCTGGTAGTTACTGAACGTTTGTGTATCTTAAGTGTATAGCCATCTTAGAAATAATAAGCTGTAGTAAGACATCTTCAGTTTGATTCTTTAGAGGTTTTGTTTTGGGCTTCTGCAATATATGTGTTTGTACGTACACATATATACACACACACAGGAGTGTGTGCACATGCGTGTTATTTTTCTTCCTGTGTTGAACATATTCGATAAGTTGGCTGGTTCAACTGCTTGGTTTTATTGCAAAGACACTTGTGTATTGAATGGCCTCAGTAATCCTTGAGAATGATATTAATGTTTGGTGTAGTTTTGAAGAGAGCATAATTTGCTACAATAATCTCTTTTTTTGTGTTTATTGAAATATAAGAATCAGAAGGCAATCCCTAATTAGAGTCCCTCGCTGCCAAAAACATTGCCAAAAACCTTTTTATCTCTTTGCAGGGGGAAGTTATTGATTAAGGAGAGTGGGTTTTTCACTTAAATGTTAGTCAGGAATACATATGTGATTGCCCAGAAAGGGATTTGTAATTTGATTGATGCTTTCTACCTTAAAAATTTATACAAGTGTGTTTGTTAGGAACTGCTGAAGTCCTCAGTAAAACTAAAATAAATCTTTAATCAGTAAGTCCTAAATGCCTTCCTACAACATCAGTAACTGCTAATCTGGAAAGCTTGTCGCAATTCTGCTTTTCTTACGATGACTGAAAAATAAATTTGTAAGTGAAGCTGTGGGTTTTGTGGGTTTTTGGTTTTGTTTTTTTTTTTATATATATCTGTACACTGTGGAGAGATGCTGACTTTCTGAGCATGCTAATGACTGACATAACAGTCCGTACAAGAGTGGAAATGCTATGGCATTTATAAAAAGAAAGCTATAGCCTGAAGAATGAACCTAAACCGTCATCACAGCGGAGGAAACTAGCTTTTCAATGACTGTTACAGGGCTACAAACCGTTCATATTTCAAACTATTTAAAGTCAGGACCTAGAAGCTTGGAGATCAGAGTTCTGCATGTAGTTAATGTAACCTTCTACTGATCTTGGAATTGTATTGATTTTAAGATAGTGCTTGCAATAATAATGAATTCCTTTTGTTGCCTGAATTTCTTTTCTAAAAAGCTGCTTCACCAAATAGTTGTGGGTTTTTTTGAGATGAAATTAAAAACTAAGTAACAAGTTAAAGTAATTGTATTTTTAAAGAACAGTAAAGGACTACTCTGAAAGGATATAAGAAGCGTGTAAGACAGATGCATCACTCTGTATTTCAATTTAAACCAAACATCCCTTCTCTCTCCTTGTTGTTTTCACAAACACCACTTCTGAGGTTTTACAAGCATCCTTACAGATAGCTGTCCATTTCTGGTGGTTCCTCATATGAGGGACTCAAGCCTGAGTGGGAATACCTTTTCATAGTAATTAAGTATATTAAAAAAAAAAAACCCATAGGTGCAGTTTGGAGTTCTGTGTAGTATCAGCCTAAAACCATTGCTTTTACTGAGTCAATAGAGTATGAAAGTAAAAAATTGCTTTTATAGTATATAAATTTGCTGAAACTGTGTCATATTTTTAAGCCAGATTATTCCAAGTAAAAATTACCAGTGATAAAATTTCCCTTCTTTAAGAAAAGTTGATCAGTGGAGTAAATTTATCTAGTAAAGGAAAATTGACTCCAATATGTAAACTTTTTTTTTTTTTTTGAGCTTCGTAACTGAGGGATTTTGCTTCGTTGGAAAGTATATTGTGAAAAATCAAAAGTTTGAGCAATGACATTTATTATATCGTTTCCTATAACACTGGCATGTTATTTAAATTCAGCAATTCTGTTTAGAGTTTGACTCTTATTATTTATGCAGAAAGGTGAATTCAATTACTGAACTATAATGCTGCTATGGAAAGCAGAAAGCAATTTTCACATTCCAGCTGGAGAAGGAAAGATGGGTGGCTTTTTATTTTTAACCTTCAAAAAGGACTTGCTGGATGAGGATTTCTTTAAAAGAAAATCAGTCTTTACGCTTTGTTCTTAGAGATCTATTTTAATTAGGTTTATTTTAGAAGTGATGTTTTGAGGTGATAGTTAAGAACGGAAGTCTAAAATCACAGAGACGGAGAACCTATATTCTGTAGGTGTTCCCTGACTATATAAAGCAAGTATAATATTTTATACTACTTCGAGTATGATAATTATTAGTCTTTTGAGTATGCTAATTGCACAGAAAATGGAGGGAGTGTGTTAACTTTTTCCCCCTTAAATAGGCAGCTGCACATCTATGAAGCTGACTAGGTTATGTAATCACTACATCAAAGAGTAACCACAATTTTAATGTGGAATGTTTTTGTTATTTCACTCTTGATTCCTGTGTTGGATTATATCAATGCACTGTAACATGTTATCCTGTATCCTCAAAGGACTGTAAATCTATGAACCATATGTTTTTTTCTTCTTAATTGCCCATTTTGCTCCTATCGCTTTGCAGTTGATCTGTTAAATTAACCTCTAGAATTCATACCCGAAGAAATACAACAATCCGTCTTTGGATTGCCGTAGTAAATACTTGCAGTTTTGTCAGCCACTGACTAGACTTTATTCATGTCTGCTTATACCAGCACAGAATGCCAGAATAGGTGCTATATGACACTTGACCTTGTGCCTTTGGTGGGACTGTGCAAAAGAATGATGCTTAGCAATGTCGGAGTGCAATAGATGAGAGTTTATCATTACTGAGTCTGTGTAAAAGTTTTGGGGAGGAAGAAGAGTAGTGGTTTTACAGAAATACTGTCGTTTTTTATATCTGTAGGATATTAAAAAATCTGCAACGATTTCTTGGTAAGCCATTACTGGATTTCTTCATTCAACACTTTAGTCACTCAAATTGTTAGAGGATTTAAAATTTTAAGTTTAAATTATAGTAAAATTTAAGGTTGTATTTGCTGGAAAGGGCAGAATATTACTTTTGAAGTCATAGGCAGTACACATACGAGCATGTATTTTAATCCAGTCTAACATATCTATCTTCACTGGGGAATCTGTTCACAGAATTTACATATGACAATTGTCGTCTTTTGACTGCCTTCCTATAGTTTTTATATAAGGCAAATCTAGTTTTTAGTAGACTGATAGTATTCTCTTTCAAAGCTTCCTACCAACAATTTATGTGTCTGTATCTTTATAAAATGCATGATGGCGATTGTATTGACTTTGTTTTAGTGCTATGACACCTTTGTTCAGTCCCCAGATACATAAAAACTGGTTCAGTGTCATTATCACTAACTGCCTCATAGAATTAGAGCTAAGGGAAGTTGGGGTTTTTTATTTGTTTGGATTTTTTGCTTTTTTTATTTGGGTTTTTATTTTGGAGAGTTGAAAAGGTGTCTGTCACAGGCAAAAGAGATTTGACTTGGGGAATTTAAATCATTGCCATTTAACATAAACATTTAATAACTGATTCAGGTATTGAGAAACAAAGAAAAGAAACATTTAAACTCTTAGGGAAAACACCTTTCCTAGGCTCACCTTCACTCCAGACACCTCTCCTTCCCCCTTCCTAGTCTCCACTGTCCTTGTTATTGTTGCAGGTTACACTGTGTCTTTGTGGGGGGCAAAGGGTGGTGCAGGAGACTGGGGTTAATATGTAGGAGTTCCTTTCTGCTGCTACTTGTTGTTACTCTTCACACACACACACACACTGTACCTTCCTTCTTAGTTGTGTCCTTTGCTCCAATGTGGGTTCCTCCATGGGCCACAGTCGTCTTGTGGGCGTATCTGCTCTGGCATGGACTTACCCACAAGCCACAGTTGCTTCGACCTTGAACTTCATGTATAGTCTTCCCGTGTTTAATTTCACTGTTACAGAAGTTAAGAAAGCTCACACTGTCAAACAAGAAACTTCTAGTCAATTGTTTCAAATTTCAGTTTTATATATAGTCAGTTTCTGTAGTTTGTTCGAATATCAGGAATAGAACTCATAAATCCAGCTGGTGGCCGGTCACAAGTGGTGGTCCCCAGGACTCAGTATTGGGGACCGTTCTGTTTAATATCTTTATCAATGATCTGGACAAGGGGGTCGAGTGCACCCTCAGTAAGTTTCCATACGACACCAAGTTGGGCAGGAGCGTTGATCTGCTTAAGGGTAGGAAGGCTCTGCAGAGGGATCTGGACAGGCTGGATCGATGGGCTGAGGCTAACTGTAGGAGGTTCAACAAGGCCAAATGCCGAGTCCTACACTTAGGTCACAACAACCCCATGCAACGCTATAGGCTTGGAGACGAGTGGCTGGAAAGCTGCCCAGCAGAAAAGGACCTGGGGGTGTTGATTGACAGCCGGCTGAATATGAGCCAGCAGTGTGCCCAGGTGGCCAAGAAGGCCAACAGCATCCTGGCGTGTATCAGAAACAGTGTGGCCAGCAGGAGTAGGGAGGTGATCGTGCCCCTGTACTCGGCGCTGGTGAGGCCACACCTCGAATCCTGTGTTCAGTTTTGGGCCCCTCACTCCAAGAAGGACATTGAGGTGCTGGAGCGTGTCCAGAGAAGGGCGACGAAGCTGGTGAGGGATCTGGAGCACAAGTCTTCTGAGGAGCAGCTGAGAGAGCTGTGGTTCTTTAGCCTGGAGAAGAGGAGGCTCAGGGAAGACCTTATTGCTCTCTACAACTACCTGAAAGGAGGTTGTAGTGAGGTGGGTGTTGGTCTCTTCTCCCAAGTGACCAGTGATAGGACAAGAGGAAATGGCCTCAAGTTGCACCAGGGGAGGTTTAGATTGCATATTAGGAAAAACTTCTTCACCAAAAGGGTTGTCAGGCATTGGAACAGGCTGCTTAGGGAGGTGGTTGTGTCACCATCCCTGGAGGTATTTAAAAGACGTATGTATGAGGCACTTAGGGACATGGTTTAGTGGTGGACTTAGCAGGGTTAAGTTAATGGTTGGACTTGATGATCTTAAAGGTCTTTTCCAACCTAAACAATTCTATGATTCTATAAACAGGTTTATGCTTTGTTTATTAATTTTGCTTCTTTACTATTGATTTGATGCCTGCTGAATTATGATTGTGTCTTTGTGTGTTACTTTGTTTAGAGAGCTTTGTCTTGAATAGTGTTCCCATTCTTGGTACCTCAAGAGAATGGATGTAAGTCTTCATGCAAGTCTGTTTCTAAGAGTTACTATTTTCTTTTTATAGTGTTGAGATTCTGTTGTTGGCTGTTACCAAAATGCAACAGAAAAATTAGCAAAGAACTTTCAGTTTAAATGGGGTCCACAACAGTAAGATTATAGCAGGAGTAAATGGGTTCTGTACATAGATGAACTGTTCCTGCTTCTAGACGGTATGTCTGCATTTTATATGCAGGTCAGCAGTATGAGTAAACTAACTTTTACAATGAAAACTTACATTCTTAAAGTAGGATTGTGAGTTAAAAAATGTGAGTTAAAGTAGGTGGCGTTAGAAAATTGGAGAGTTGCCCAAGCATTTTGCATAATTCAGATCTAGTGATTTGCCCTTTTTTAGTCAGAATGAATAATAGCAGAATCATTTCATTCATTATTCCAGTCTGAAAGCACTGTGCGCACTGCAAACAGTTTAGATTTATCCACTCTTTTCAGAGTACAGAAAAATGCTAAGAGAAATAGTAAATCAGTGTTATACCAGTGTGGAAAAGTACAGAATTATTTGATTTAAAATTTTTTGCCACTCTTACTAATACTGGTTTTGTGCTTTCTCATTCTGACATTTAAGAATGGTATGTTCAAATGGCAAAACCAATGGAGAGTTCACCATTGCAAGAGTTCAAACTTTAGAAATTCTAAATTGTAAATCATTGAATACTGTTAATGCCTAAAAATTGTGCTTTTTTGCTTGAGGATCTTGCTAACTCTTTCTAAAAGCCAAAATTTTGTGTATGTAAATGTATCAAGGTCATCATCAAGGTAAAAATAATAGGTTATGATGTCATTGATCTGCTGAAAAATTTGTAATTTAGCCCTGAACTGTAAGTTTCAGTAAATGCTAACATAATAAGTATCCAAAATAAAAGCACTCTGTCTTCTTGATTAAAAGTAACTAGGACAAGATATGAGGATGTTTGAGGTTCTAAACATACAGACAAGTTGATATTCAGTATTTGAAAAACTCTCAGGCAGGTTAACCAGCTGGCATGCTGTGAAAGAGCAAGTGTACTCTCACTCCATTTTACATTTGTAAGATATCTGAGCACACATGCATCTGTAAGCTGAAATGGAAAACACAGGTTTCATTTATGTCATATGCTAATATTGCTCTATTCTGGGCTGTTTTGCTCTGTCATATTTGTATCTTGGTTTGAGTTTACTTTTTAGGTCATTAATAGAAGTGAAATTCTATTAATGAAGTTCAACTTCAAAAGGGCACATTTCAGATTCTTACTGTACTTTTTAACTACCACTGTGTGACTGTATCCTTGTAGTATGTATCTTGCATATTTTGTTGATGTGAAAGAGAAGTAATTTATGCTTTAATTTGCTTTTAGAACTTGTAGAACTCATTACCTCTTCAGAAGACAATGCAAAAATAAATCTTAGAAAAAGGATTGTACAAAGTTGGACATATGCTCCCCATTTATAGAGGAAGTAATTGAATCCTGAAAAAATAGCATGCCTGTTGCAGACAGAAGAAGTAGTTTTGTGTGTTCCTGGCTCACAGACCTGTGCTTAATCACCCATTTAATTTTCAGTTATTTGGGCTAATTTTTGGCAAGATGGGCCACACTTCAGTTGTTACGTGATTCTTAACTAAATTGACTTTGGAAGAGTTACACAGATCATAGCAGAAAAAAATTGGCCATATGGTTGTTCATCCCAAGTTTAATATTTATGTATTAATAACTCCATAATGTCTGTTATTCATTCAAACACTTTTATATTCTACAGATTATTGCTCAGTTGTAACACTTGTGGATCCATCAAATGTGAAGTTAACGTGCACTCTTTTTAATGGAAATCTAGATTCCCTACCAAAAATCTACAAAGTTGGAGATATTGTTCGATTTCATAGAATAAAGGTATGTACTAGGATGTGGGGGGGTTATGTGCTGCTTTTTTGCAGTGAGAGGACTGTAGGAATAATTTAATTCTTCACATACTGAAGCTGACATGTGGATACATTGGATAAAGCAGTTGATTGATAAAACAGCTATGGTTATGGTATGGACCAAAACTGGAAATAAGCTATCAAATTTTTTAAACAACAACAGAGCACTAAGCTAATATCTCTCTTTAAAAAAGTGTTAGAAGTGGTTATGACAATGCCAGAAAATTCTTACTTTTTTTGAATATTTGTTGAACTAGTTGACAAAAAATCACATGGTAATACTTCTAGATGGACAGAATTTAATTGACATAAATGTGCACAATTTATTCCTCTTCAAACTAATAGAATTGAGGGATTACTTTAGAACTTCTGTTGTGGAGCAATTTAGATCAGCTGGAGAGTTACTCAAGTAAACGTAATCTATATGGGGTTGTTAGTGTGCAATATGCTCTAGATGCTTTGGTATTTTCCTGCCTTACCCCGTATTTATCTGTATCAAAGGCCGTGAAGGAAACAGTGTTTATAGCTTTGGTACTGCTTCTGCTGGATGTTTTTCTTATGCCTGCTGCAACTCCATGGGGAAGAAGAACCACACTACAGAGACTGAATGGAAGTCTTGTAATGCTGGACCATACTTGAAGAGGTGCAGAATAGTACCAAAGACATGATTTACCATGTTACATATTAATTCACAAGATAACCATACATAATTATATATTTTATTTATGCTTAAAATAATTATAGCAGAAATTAGTAAATGTCCTGAAAGAGGCTGGTTTAAAAAGAAAATTGCATATTTGAACTCTCTTGAGAGATCTAGGAAATTTAGGAGTGTACAAAAGGATGATGAAAGGGATAAAGATCAGTAGTGCTAAGCATGTACATTTTAATATGCTGTAGCAGGAGAACAATGAAGAAAAAACATGACAATAAATTTAAAAAGTGGTAAGATTTATCCAGTAATTGAGATTTGTACCACTGAGATTATTAAGAAAGAACTTGTTCAGATTCAGAAACAGTCTTCAGTTGTTCATGTATATTATAAATATTTTCAATTGAGAGAGGCATTAGCTAACTTATTCTGGGTTGGTATAAAGCTTCCTGTGTACGGAAGGGTTAAAAGATGGAATTTTGGTCCGTGGATGGACACTGGGTGAGAAGTAGATAGCTGAGAAAACTGCAACATTGGGTGAGAAGTAAATAGCTGAGAAAACCGCAGTCAGCACAAGAAAACAGATGGTTTATTGTCTAGTGTTTGAAATGCTGACCATCGAGATAAAGAGGCTGAGCAATACAGGGGAAGGACAGGGAGGACGTGCAGTGGTGAAAGAATACAAAGCACAGTTCGTAATTTTGCTTGCCTTTTAACATTTTGCTATCGGCTTGAGCATGTTTGATACGTGACTGCTGGATTATGGTAATATGCTGCGTGTACAAAGCCTACGAACCAATAGACGGGATGGCTATGGCGCGTGCAGCGCGCCTGACCAGCGGGCACATGCGCCATAGGCTCCCTATGTTGCGAGCTGGCAACTGAGGCGTGTTTTGGCACCTGCTGGTCATGTGTGTCGAAATCTGTTCCTCTGCAAATGTATAAATACCGGGATTTCCCGAAAAGCAGTGGGCCAGTGTACGGTGAGGTCACCGTTGCCTCCGTGGGGACACCCACGTAAAGCTGGCACCTACCGACTGCTGGGCTGAGCGCGCGGCGCCGGACGACACAAGAATGTACGGACAGTCCATTTTCCTCATGGTCCTCGGGTCGGTAAGACAATTGCTTTGCAAGATACCCTTAGTGTAATGCGTGCCTGTAGGCAAATGCTTGGGTTTTTTTTTTTTTTTATTTTTCCTTGTAGTCTGTGTATATGTGTTTACCTTTCTCAGGAATCCTCGAAATCACTCTAAAACACTTCCTTAGGGTCATCTTTATGTATAATTTAGATTTTGAAGCTTGTGTTGCTAATCAGTACCTGAGATGTGTTGTTAGTCTTGGAAGTTCATTCATTTGACTTCAGATGGGAAAGTCTTATGCTAAATTTTAAATTCTCTGTGAATCCAGCAGGGTGAGTGTTACACAGATGTATTTGTTTCTGAAATTCAGTGGAGATAGAAACATGTTTATTGCTTCTGAAATCAAAATACATATTTTATAATATACATGTGAAAAAGGAGAAAGTAGAAAGGAGCCTGATTAAAATAAAAGAATTGAAAAGTTGCATGTCTGAGGTAGGTTAATATTGGATTTTTTTTGACATGTGGGAAGTACAGGTTAAAAAACCAAACTGACCACTGTCAGGGAAGTTATGTATGCACAGTCTTTTATGCAAACATAATCATGTCTCAGCTCAACTATTTATCTTTAATATAAACTTATTAAGGAAACCTATTGGTACAGCACATGTAAGGAACCTCACCGTTCTCCTGATTTTTGGGGGAGATCATTCTAAAATCCTTATCAGTTGATACTTCATCGTTCTCCGAGATGATGTTTCAGTATTTAAAGACAGGGTCTGTTAATTCCCTTCCCACATATATATATATTTTTTTTTTCATCACAGCTGAGCTGTTTTAAGTGGTTTCCATCCCTAACTGACTTCCAGCTGCTCACAATCCATACCTCCTCAGATGCATAAGCTGACAGCTTGTTTAATTACTTTCTAAGTTAGAATTATCTAGAGTCACTAAGTTGTCTCTTTCTGGATGGGAATGTTTTGACTACCCCAGGCTAACAAACAGTTACTTTGGAAGTTTTAATACCTGATCTGCGCAGGTAGATATCTGACATAGAAGCCCGGTGGCAACTGCTGGGAGTGAACTGAGAGGGGGGTGACCCCTTCCTCTCTTTCACCTGCAACCAGCATAGTATGTGTGATTGTTGTGCAACACAGTTTTCAATTAAAGAAATCAACTCTAATTAGACTTCTCATTACACTGTCTGCAGTTCCTCCTTCACTCTCTTCTTTTTTCTTCAGGCCTTATCACTTTCTCTTAGCTTGCTGAATGGAAAACAATTGAGGGTAGCAGAGGCCATAGTCTGTCAGAGCTGTGCTTACCAATGAGGACAGATATATCTAGTCCTTACAGCGCGTATTCACATTTCCCTGTCCCAGATACGCTTTTAAGAGACTTCCAAGAAGTGACTGCTCCCAGCTACACTCTCAGCTGCTAATGAATAGCTTCTCTCCTAGTAACACAGGTGTTGGCAAGCTCTGATGGTTCAGCGCTAATAAGAACTTAACGGAGAGGATTCTGTTGAGATTACTTTGGGTAGAGAATAATTTTATTTGCTCAGTACTTGTTGCAGAGAATGAAAATGTTCTGTGTCTTAGTAACAGAACTGAAAGATTATCCAGTTTTAATTACACTTCTGTTAATATTTATTGAAGTGCATTTTTATGACTTCTTATGATGATTTCTCATGAATTATAGTACTTAGTGTTTTGTAGTACTGTGTTTGGGCCTTCAACCATCAGTGCTCTGCAGAGATGGCAGTGGGGGGGATTCCCCCACCACCCAGTATAAAAGGTAGGCCTGTGATCTAATTGTCTGGCCTCCCTCTATCTTCATGGCAAAGAAGGAGTTATCTCAAGTGGAGTTTTCTTGGAACTTTTTTTTATGGTTCACTGTGGATGCTCTCAATATCTTAGACTTAATGCCTAATGTTTAAGCTGTTAGGGAAGAGGCAACCTGCTGGCACTGACTAAATCTGCAAAATTTTATCCTCGCTTGGCTTGGGAGTTTGGGCCTGTATTATGCCTTTCTTGTATTACTCAAACCTTGCTAAGATGACTTGTTAAGAATTGTTAATTTTCCTCATTGGCTTTTCTCTAATATTCCTTATTACCTCTGAGTGATTCACAAACAGGAATTTATTTCCTCACTCCCAGTGAAGTAAATTGGTATTTGATTTCCTTTTTAATGTTTGAGAATTGGAGAAAAGTGAAGCACATTCTTATTTAGGTGTTCATCTTGTTCAGCGTACTCTAGTTGTCTGATACAGTCACTGTCTAGGATGTGTTTTGGTGAGTCTTTTTCTGAAATACACAGCATTATAGAGCTGTGTGACTCATGTGGAACACTTGGAGAATGAAGACCCCAAAGGAGTGACCTCTCATTATAAACATATATGACGTCCTCAGCATAATGCAATCTCTGTAGCAGTTCCAAAGTCTTAATCCTCTAGCTTTTTGTCATAGTAATCTTGATACTATTCTCCTCACTTGTGCCTTAGCTTCTTCCGTACATAGGCTCCAGTTGCTGTAACAAATGATGTAGGAGTCTTAAAGATGACAGCTGCTTCGTTACACAGCACTAATTCATCACCACTGCACTTCTCAAGTCATGCACTGCATAGGAAAATGTCCTGTAGAAAAATAGGGTAATGGAATGGGGTATCATAATATGAATGCACCATGAGCTGAACTGTGTTTGCACAGACAACAGTAACGGTGTCATCTACTAACTTTGGAATAATTATGGTTTATAATTCTAGTGTTTTAGTTTTGTGGTGAGATGCAGCATCCTCAATCTTTAGAATAAAAAAATGCAGAAAAACAGCAAGAAAGAACAAATTCCTTGCATGCTATCAATTGCATATTCCTCTGGTTCAAATTCTTTAGATTTACAATATAAATGCATTGCTGCTTTGAGCAAAAGTACTTTATAGCCATGATATAGATGGTTATTCCCTCCGTAGGTCAGTCAGTTGACAAGTGTAAGATGTATGTTTTGCTAGTGAGTTTCTAAGCTGTTTGCCTGTCTACAGAAGAGTGGGAATCTGAATATCAAGCATATGGAGTGTGGCTTCATAAAAACATAGGAGGATCAATCACACTCCGTTTTTTGTTATCCTTACTAGTTCTGACCTGTCTCTTCTTGTGCATCACTCTTCTTAACCTCGTAATACTTAACATAGCATTTGTTCCACTAGGTTACCTACTCTGACCTTTAAACCAGTCTGCTGTAATTCTAGGAGCAGTCTTGCTTCTGCACTTTGCTAGCGGTTTCCTTCTCTCTGTGTATTCCCGCCTTTAGTTTAATCCAATTTGTCCCGTGAAAGTTGATTCATTCTCTGTCTTTCTACATGATGCAATATGGAAGGCACTGAGAGAGATATACTGGTGAAGTATCTGCTCACTTCTTATTCCTAGGCAGCTCTGGCCATAGCTGTCAGGCAGGTAAGGATGAGAAGGGAAAGTCTGGAGCTTAGGTATAGAACATACTGAGTGAACATTAAACTTTGGCAGAATTTAGCTGCCAGACTCTTAGTGTCCTCTGAGTAAATGTGGTCCAAATAGATGAACTTGGCCAAAGTTGGGTTTAAGATTTTTTGCTAAAAAGGATGTCAAAGAACATGTTGTCTGTTGCACTGCAACCCTGTTTTCAAATTCTTGCGCTAAAGAGTGGAAGCAATTAAAATTCTTTTAGTAAACAATTATGAGATTCTTTTTAACACAGAGAAACCAACATTTTTCACAGAAATATCAGTAGTATTATTGCTTTTGGCTTCCCCTCAAAAATTATGTAAGGCATGCAACTCACTTTGAAATTTTGATGGAATTTAAATTAAAAACAAGTATTTGTCCTATAGTAAATAATGTCAGGAAATGTTGACTGTAGGCAGTTGTCGTGGTTTAAGCCCAGCCGGACTAATCACCACACAGCTGCTCACTCACTCCCCTTCCTCAGCTGGACAGGAGAGAGAAGATATGAGGAAAAGGCTCGTAGGTCGAGATAAGGACATAGGGAGATCACTCACCAGTTACCATCATGGGCAAAACAGACTCGACTTGGGGAAATTAGTTTAATTTATTATCAGTCAAAAACAGAGTAGGATGAGAAGTAAAACCAAATCTTAAAAAAAACTAACACCTTCCCCCCCCACCCCTCCCTTCTTCCCGGGTTCAACTTCACTCCCAATTTTTCTACCTCTTCTCCCCGAGCGGCGCGGGGGGACGGGGAATGGGGATTGCGGTCAGTTCATCACACGTCGTTTCTGCCACTCCTTCCTCCTCACACTCTTCCCCTGCTCCAGCGTGGGGTCCCTCCCACAGGAGACAGTTCTCCACGAACTTCCCCAACGTGGATTCTTCCCACGGGCTGCAGTTCTTCACGAACTGCTCCAGCATAGGTCCGTTCCACGGGTTGCAGTCCTTCAGGAACAGACTGCTCCAGTGTGGGTCCCCTACGGGATTGCAAGTCCTGCCAGCAAACCTGCTGCAGCGTGGGCTCCTCTCTCCACGGCTCCACAGGTCCTGCCAGGACCCTGCTCCAGCATGGGCTTCCTACAGGGTCACAGCCTCCTTTGGGCATCCACCTGCTCCAGCGTGGGGTCCTCCACGGGCTGCAGGTGGATATCTGCTCCACCATGGACCTCCACGGGCTGCAGGGGGACAACCTGCCTCACCATGGTCTTCACCACGGGCTGCAGGGGAATCTCTGCTCCGGTGCCTGGACCACCTCCTCCCCCTCCTTCTTCACTGACCTTGGTGTCTGCAGAGTTGTTTCTCTCACATATTCTCACTCCTCTCTTCTCTGGCTGCTGCTTCCCAGTTTTTCCCCCCTTCTTAAATATGTTATCACAGAGGCGCTACCACAGTTGCTGATTAGCTCAGCCTTAGCCAGTGGCAGATCCGTCTTGGAGTCGGCTGGCATTGGCTCTATCGGACATAGGAGAAGCTTCTAGCAGCTTCTCACAGAAGCCACCCCTGTAGCCCCCCCTGCTACCAAAGCGCTGCCACGCAAACCCAATACAGCAGTGATAGAGTTTATCCATAATTGGAAGTCTTAGAATTTTTCACATATGTTTTCTGAAATTTTCATCTGAGTACTTTTCAAGTTACCTCATCATGTCTTAAATATGTAAGAAATATTCCAAAATAGCCATTTTTTACTTTACGAGAATTTTCTCAAATGTACCATGCCACTTTCTCTGAGGAATATTTCTAAAGTGGTATCACAATACCTGCTGGGTTTTTTTAAATTATTATCAAAACAGAAATCATTTCAGCTGGTTTAAGCATATGTACTTTTTGCATACAACTTTATATAAGGAAACACACCAAATGCATTCAGGTGGGTTTTTTGACAGGAAACTTTTTTTCATATAAACAGCATCAGTGACAATCATCGAACTTTTACAAAGAAATTAGCCTGATCTAGCCTGATCTGATATGGTCTTAAGGCTCAGGTTCAGTTGTCTAGCATATTTTTGAGCAATAAGTTATTAAATTAGTCACAATTTTATCAAATCATAGTAATTTTTTTTTTATATTGGAGCATTTGTCTGTTTGCATGTTCTGTTACAAGATGTGTATATCATTCAAATGCTTGATCTGCAACTTTGTTTTAGCTTGGAAGTGTGTCTTCAGTGTTCATGATGGGTTTTTTTAGCCTTCCATCCCATCCCACCCTCGTGCACTGCATGACACTCAGAATGGAAAGCAAGCATTTCCTGTTTCCAGATCAGTTTTAAAAATGTAGGTTTCCAGATTGTAGGACTGAAGTCATTCTCATGTTGCCAAGTCTGGAGAGGGCTAGTGAGAAACATCTCCAAAAGTCTTACTCTAATTTTTAGCCTCTTAGCCTGTGCAATTCCTAATAAAGCTCAAGAGTTTCAGCAGCAGTGGAACAGGGACAAATTAGGGGGATTAGTTATTAATATCCTTGTAGGGGATGCTGGATATACAGTGTATTGTATTTAGTGGCTACAGTCTCTGACTGAGATGGACAAATCATCATAAATGGAGAACTTCGATTTTTCTCTAAGAAGTCCATAACACAAAGGAGCAACTCCCATTTAATAGAAAGGTCATTTAGGAATGAAAATTGTTGAGGCCATTCATACCCTAAAAGACTTAAGGACAAATCTTTTGGGATTTTTTTCACCTAGTTTGAGGCATATAAACATAATTTCTTAACAAGACAACTTCTCAACCTGCTTCTGCTTTGCTTCTTATTTAAAATGTCAGAACGACTGATAAAGTAATTGCGTTTAACAGGAGAAAGCAACCTGTGTTTATAACACATCACTGCTCAAATGGCAAGCAATACTTATGGGGTGTTTCCAAGTTTTAAAAGCTCTGTGGTTCAGTTCAGACAGGTCTGAAACCCACACTCTCTTGGACCAGTGGCTCTTAGATGCCATTCCATTCTGTGTTGGCTACCTGTGCAGCCAAAAATAGAAAAGAAAGAACCCAAGGAGATAACTAAATACCTAAGTGAACTAATTTTTTGTCTTGACACATTGGAAAACCTTTGTTTTATTTGTTTGTGTTTTTCCATCAAGTATCTGCTCCAGCTATTCTAGACAATTTTTCAAGTTAAAGTGCAGTCTCTAAAATTTTGTGTAAGGTGGTGAGTGAATGGGGAGAATTGAAGGGCATCCCTTTGTGACTTGGAACACCCATCCCCTAGCATAAGGTAAATTTTTTAATCCATCTTCTAGAAAGAAATAATTTTTCATAACCATCATTTATAAGAACAAATTAGAAGAGTGTGTGGCACCTAGTATATTTTGGGTTTTTTGCACTATCCCAAGTTCCTGTCTAGGTTTTTCGATGGACTTTCACTTGAAATATAATCCATGTGTAGGTATTTTTCCCAAATTCCTGCAGATCTTTTTAAACATTCAATACAATCAAAATATTTAGTAATCAGTGCTGGGGAACCTTATAGATCTAGAGATGATAAGAATTAGTATGGCAAAGGGGGCATTTCCAAGGATGGTTGTGGACTAAGAGAGTAGCGCGTTATTGAAAGAGGTTACCTGGGGAGGTTCTGGAAGCTCCATGCTTGGAATTTTTCAAGGCTCAACTAGCCAAAGCCTGATGTGACACAGTGCTGACAACAGCCCTGACCTGAGCAAGGGGTGGGACTTCATGATCTCCTGAGGTCCCTGCCAACCAGAATTCTTGTGGTTCTGTGATTGGGCAATACCCTTCTAGTACTTGTACAGTATCCCTTTTCAGTACAGCCATTTATAACCCTGTCTATACCTTTATCAAGTTTTTTGCTCCAGGAGGCTTGTGATCAGATTCTGTGTTTGAGAAGAAGGGGATTCTTTTGTCACTACTTATTTGCATAAGATATCTTGCTTCCCTGTCAACTGAACCCTGTTAGTGTCACACAGAGTGGCATGTGCTTATATACATGCATTTCACTGAGGGGAATACATTGTTCACCACAGTAACTATAATTCTTGCAGATACATTGCCTGTAGGCAATTTTGCACTCTTTATTTCTTTTTTCACTAGCATCTCACATACACTGTTCTGCAGTTACGGAAAGACTAGGTAGCAGCATGTGAACATTGATCTTCTATTATTTTGTTGTCAACCATGAATCACAGGGATCATAAGTTTGACTTCCGCTTAGGTAAAAGATACCTTAAAATGAAGTGTTCAGTTGAATATATACTCAAATTGGAGTAGAATTTTGGACAGTGCATTTCAGACAATGCAATAATTCAAGTAAAAAACACCCAAACCACAACACAACTTGATGTCTTGAAATAATTTTATATGTATAAATAATATTCAAGTTTTAAGCTTAATGTACTTATGCTTCAAAATATTATCTTGAAATTCTGATCCTTCCACAAATCAATGGTTAAATTTATTTTAGGAAATCTTCCTTGTTAGTATAAGAATGTGTACATTAGCTTAGTATATGTTGTTTTACAAGGCATTTTTTTTTTGATATTCTGAGATGATCTGTGACTGCAGTGGTTTCATAACAGTCCTTTGCTTCTACAATGTAACAATCAGTTTTGAAGGAACACTAACTTGGAGATATTATTATTCCAGCTTTACACATTACTTACTATCACACTTTTCTCTTACATTTAGTGAGGTGAATAACACCAGCTTCAGTTAAAAAAAAAAAAAAAATTAATTCAGGTAGTTTAAGTTGTTGTAAATCTATTTATAAATATTTCAAGATTAGCTTCTTTTGAATGACCATATTCAGGATAGAGTTGTACCCCACAGAAATCACTAGAGTTTATTTTCACGCAGTTTGTTGAGGTGACATTCCACCTTTTGTTCTTTAGTTTTTAAAAATTAGGCCAAAGACTGCTGCAATATGTATTGGAATTTACTTGCCTGCTTAGAACAAGCCAAATACATTGTGTCTGCTCTGGTTTTTGTTTTTGTCCCAGAAGATATTTTTGTTTAGCAACCATTATTTATTGAATTTATTTAAAATTCTCAGGGAATTTTTAAAGGGACAGCCATCTGCCCCCCTTCCTTGTTCTTCCCCTCCCGACTTTTTAAAAAATCTCCAAGGCCTCTAGAAATTACACAAAATCTACTGAGGGGGAATTGTCATCACATACAAAAGTCTCAGATTAGCTCTTTTCCCTAAGTTTAATTCAATTTCAAAATTGTTTGTGTGTGGAAAATATAACTAGTTTACAGTATCACTGCTTAACTTCATCTGAGATCTACTTAGAGTCCCATAATGAAACAACATTTGCCCATGGATTTTGTTCATTTTGTACTCCAGTGATTCGTCATCACTTTAGCAATGATTTGTTTTTAAAGGACAAGCCTGGAGAATTTCTGTTGACCGTCATCTGTTCTCTGGGTCTGACATAAGTAATTTTCCAGCTATAAATATTTTGTGTTCTGTAATCCATTCTACATTTACTTTTCCTGTTTGTTCTGTTGTTCACCAAATAATGTTGTTGAATGCTGTTTACCTTTGAGACCACTCTGTGGCTTCTCCACATACCTATGCCTAAGGACGTTTGGGTTTGCTTCAAGATCATTGGTAATTTTCTCATTGTGACACTTCAGGTTTACCTTCTTACATAGTTTATTTCTTTTGTTATTTTATAACTGCCTTTCCCTACATTAAGGCTGATTTCAAATCCACTAAATGAGGGTACTAGGAGGTGTCGGAAGCACAGTATGTTCAAGCACAGCTTCATGACTGCTCAAAACATGACATAAAGTATTTGGGAAATGGGGAAAATAGTCTATGGTGAAATATTAGTGGAAGCCCAGGGAGACAAAGTATTCCTTGAACTGGTTTCCTGAAAAGTTTAGAGCCTTCATAAATAGGCTGGAGGTCTAGGATAGATTTTTAAGTAAGAAAGAAGTCAAGACATTTTGATGATTATTTAAAAGAATTAGTGAAGAAATAAATAAGTAGGTAAATTGGAATCAAAACACTCTGAGAAACATTTGACATGTCAGACAAAATGCTTAAAAATATGCTTGAAGTATCTTTTGATAGTGGATGAATAAGTAAAAATGACGAAGGAGAGTTTTCCTCCCCTTTGGATGTTATCTATTTTGAGAAGCTATGGAATATAATGCCAGTGGCAGCAACTAAAGTAAATCTGTGTATTTATATTAGATAATGCCTTAGTGTTATAGTGGAACATTTTTTCCCAGACCATGGGTAGTGGGCACGAATTGATTATGAAACTATGTATTTTCCTGATTTGTCCATTGGCTTCTTTTGTACTTTCAATATTTAAACCTAAAGGTTAAAAGACTAAAGTTTTTCAGTGTTACAGTGAAGAAAAACTACATCATGAATTGATGTGCTCCATTGGTCAGGTCCGCAGAATGCTTAAATAAATGAAAATTTATCCTAGAGATGATCCTTAATGCATTTATGCATTATGTCAAAGTAGCAGGGATTAAAGTACTTCCTGTCACCATGATTGAACTGCTTTCTTTATGAATTTCCAAGGAATACTTGATTTGTGTGCTCTTTAAATTTCAGTGTATTTATAAAACATAGGCCTAAATCGTTGGCAATGGTTTGGTAAAAAATGTTGCTGTTTAGAACTTCTGTCACATCTTCCAGATTCTGCACTTTGAAATCAGTAGGATTTTCAACCATTTGAAAATTGAGCACTGAGAATCCTAAACTAGATTGTCTCACAAATGCTATATTCAGAAGTCTTGTAGCTTTTTTGGTAAGCAAATGTTAATTAAAAAGGGATGGATCAAAACAGCTGGTTTGAGATTACTGGATAATGGGTCATGCAGTGCTTTGAGAGATAGATAGATAAATATATATAGCTATAGATATAGATATATAGATAGATAGATATAAAAAGTGCAGGGAACAAGCAAGACTAGACTAGAACCTTGAAGGAATGCTTCAGACTTTGAACACTGTGTTTGATATGGTAGCAGATACACAGATAAATCAGCAGGATACAGGGGACCTGCCATGTGCAGGGCAGTAGACATAAGAATAATTGTGAAAGCTGTATTCATAATTCAAGAGATGAAAGCTGGTCACTGTTTGCTTTATAGAAAAAAAATAGACTCCTGGAACTGATATTTTCTTTCTCAGTTCCATAATATCAGGAAACACAGCTATTGTGAGAGGCAGAAGATGGGAATCCATAATAACTTTGCTCCGCCATCACTCTGCTGTGTGACCCCTAAAAATTAATTTATCGTGCCTCAGTTTCCCCATCTGTAAAAGCAATCCTGATGTGTTCGCCACACAAACGTTTTGAGATTTCTGAATAAAATACTCTGCACTGATGCTGTATATTTACAGGTGTGTATTAGTCTGCCTCTTTAAAAATTTTTTTTGTGTTAGATTCTTTTTTCTGCTTATTCATTTTGTTTTCTTGTTAATGTTAATTTCCTTTTTTTGTTGTTTTTATATTTACTCTTTCTCCTAATAGCACCAGCAATAAAAATGATCAATGGTCCATTCTTCATGCACATGATAAAACAGAAACGTATGTGTATTTCGATGCAGTGCGACCTTTCTTTTTTTTTTCCTTCATATTTCGTTACAGATCAGGGAATACAATGGACAGATGCAGGGAATTACCAGTGTGGGATTTGCATCCTTGACGTTTGATGGAACTGTAGGAGCGCCAGTAGTTCCTCGAACCTCTAGCAAATTGTACACTTTCATGGATGAAGAACAGAAAACAATAGAAGAATTACGTGTTTGGGCAGCCAGTAATCTTTCCATCTCTGGACCAGCAGCAAAATTGTCTGCTGTTCAGCCAATGCTGTTCTTTGATCTCACTTGCCAGCTGGTAGGAAAAGCAAAAGTGGATGGATCTTCTTTTCTTCTAAAGGTAGACTTATTTTTTTAAATAATTTGTTAGATTTATTTATTAAGACATTGTGGTTCAGTTTTTGATAAAACAGACATATTCATTGATTTAAATAATGTTATGTAGATAAATATTTCAAGGTTAAGCAAATTTATGATCATTGACCATTTTATTTTTATGAAAACAGAACAGAAATCCCAGCTCTCTTTAAAGTTGTTGATCTGATTTATTTCTTCAGAGAGGTTTTGTAAGATGGCATTGGTATGGATCATTGTTTCACAAACATTTGTAGATAATTACTGCAAGATTTCTTAAAATTGAAAAAATTGTTAGTTTTATAGCTCAATTATCGCTCATTTTTCTAGATCTGCTGGATATAATCAATGCAGTAAGTAGCACTATCTAGAAAATGAATGAATGTATTACGTTACCTATCTTGATGGATTTTAGGTAGCTTCTTTTAGTTATACATAAGCGCTTTGGGGATCAGAGCTCACTGAAAGTACAAAATGCAAAGTGCCACACAACCGGAGAGTACTTTCCAAGGGTGATCCTTATCATCAGCTAAATAAAAAGGAGGTCTGCATAATTTTCCTGGTTTTAGCTCCAGATATATCAGTCTGGTGTTATTCTGAAACTCCTCTGTATTTCTTTTTCTTTCTTTTATAAGTTTAATTGTTAAAATGTAATTGATGAACAGCCTGTTATTTTCCATTTTATGACTTCATAAAATTATTTATTGGTTCTACCGTATTAGGCTGTATTGTTACAACACTTTTAGAAACAGCACACTGCATTATTCCTTCATTAAAGTAGCAAAGGTTTTTCTCTTGCAAAATAATGCATGCACTACACAGAAACAAACCTTAAGTGTCATCCTGTAATATGCTTTTCAGGTGTTACAAATATTTCCATTTAATTATCCCTTGTGAAATAGATGTCAAATGAGACCCAGTAAAATTTCAGAACTTTGTGGACTGTAATTAAGTTGTTCATTAATAAGTATATGTTCAGCATTGAAGGACCCTTTGCAAGGACAGAGACAAGTGCTTTCTTAAATTATTAATATTTCTTTACACTCTTTTCTGTGTTGTAAGATTTGAAGTCGATTTTGTCAGTTTTGTGTAGTAAAGATAATGACTTTGGGGAGGAAAGCTTAGGATAGACTTAAGAAGGTATACGTTTGAAATCAAATAACAGTAGATTGGAGCCCAAGTCTTATGAGGAGCAGCTGAGGGAACTGGGATTGTTCAGTCTGGAGAAGAGGAGGCTGAGGGGAGACCTTATCACTCTCTACAATTACCTGAAAGGGGGTTGCAGAGAGGTGGGTGTTGGTCTCTTCTCCCAGGTGACTAGCGACAGGACAAGAGGAAATGGCCTCAAGTTGCGCCAGGGGAGGTTTAGGCTGGATATTAGGAAAAATGTCTTTACTGAGAGAGTGGTGAAACATTGCAATAAGCTGCCCAGGGAAGTGGTGGAGTCACCATCCCTGGAGGTGTTCAAGGAACGTGTGGACGTGGCATCGTGGGACATGGTTTAGTGGGCATGGTGGTGTTGGGTTGATGGTTGGACTTGATGATCTTGCAGTTCTTTTCCAACCTTAATGATTCTGTGATAAATCAAGTTTTCTGATACGTAATTCCTTTGACAGTATATTTTTTAGTAGTATAAAATATTAAATACTTAAATCTGTATTGAAATACATCAGAAAAGCTTAACAATGGTAGATTAACATTGGTATTCCCTTGCTAATTTCCTCCATTTTTCCAGCATGGTAAAATCCATTTCTCATATCAAATGTTGGTTGTGGTAGAAGAGAAGCCTTTTTAAAAAATTGTAGGCAGATCTCTGATTATTTTGTTGATTCACTAAACAAAAAACCCAAATTCAATACCAGCTCAAATGGAGTGATCATTAAATATTATTATTATATTATTTTGGTTATACTTTTCTGTGGTGGGTTGACCTTGACTGGATGCCAGGTGCTACCAAGTCGCTCTATCACTCCCCTCCTCAGCAGGACACGGGGATAGAAAATAAGATTTTAAAAAAACCCTCATGGGTCAAGATGAGGACAGGGAGATCACTGACCAATTACCGTCACAGGCAAAACAGACTTGACTTGGGGAAATTAGTTTAATTTATTACCAGTCAAAATCTAGAGTAGGATAATGAGAAATAAACCCAAATCTTAAAAACACCTTCTCTCCACCCCTTCGGTCTTTCCGGGCTCAACTTCACTCCTGATTTTCTCTACCTCCTCCTGCCGAGCGGCACAGGGAGACAGGGAATGGGGATTGCGGTCAGTTCATCACACATTGTTTCTGCCGCTCCTTTCTTCTCACACTCATCCCCTGCTCCAGCGTTGGGTCCCTCCCAGGGGAGACAGTTCTCCACAAACTTCTCCAACATGGGTCCTTCCCACAGGCTACAGCTCTTCACAAACTGCTTCAGCATGGGTCCATTCCACAGGGTGAAGTTCTTCAGGAAAAGACTGCTCCAGCGTGGGTCCCCTGTGGGTTCACAAGTCCTGCCAGCAAACCTGCTCCAGCGTGGGCTCCTTTCTCCATGGGTCCACAGGTCCTGCCAGGAGCTTACTCCAGCGTGGGCTTCCTACAGGGTCACAGCCTCCTTTGGGCATCCACCTGCTCCAGCGTGGAGTCCTGCATGGGCTGCAGGTGGCTATCTGCTCTACTGTGGACCTTCATAGGCTGCAAGGGGACAGCCTGCCTCACCATGGTCTTCACCATGGGCTGCAGGGGAATCTCTGCTCCGGCACCTGGAGCACCTCTTCCCCCTCCTTCTTCACTGACCTTGGTGTCTGCAGAGTTGTTTCTCTCACTCCTCTCTTCTCCAGGTGCCATTGCGCAGTTGTTTTTTGACCCCTTCTTAAATATGGTAACCCAGAGGTGCTACCATCGTCGCTGATGGGCTCGGTCTTGGCCAGCGTTGGGTCCATCTTGGAGCCAACTGGCATTGGCTCTATCGGACACAGGGGAAGCTTCTAGCAGCTTCTCACAGAAGCCACCCCTGTAGCCTCCTGCTACCAAAACCTTGCCACGCAAGCCCAAAACAATTTTATGATTATTTAAATTTATCATGTCATTCCAAGTATATCAGTTATATTAATGGTTGATTATACCATAAAATATAATGATTATTTTAGGCATTGAGCTTATGTATTTAGTGGGGATTGCTTTGAAGACAACTAAAATGAATTTGAGTGATTTTGTGTATCACCCATAGCATAATTTTAAATATTACGCTTGATAGGTTAATTGGGATATGCACAGCACCTGAGGCTGACATGGCATGAAGAAGGTATCTCTAACCTGTTAGTGCTTAGTTTTTCTAAGAATTCTGTTATTCAAACTGATGGAGACTAAAAAACTCACACTAGAAATTATTCTATCATTTATGCCTTTCATAAGAGTTTTACTATTATTCTTTTCTTCCCTTCTGTCTGTCAGTTAAATTGTCTACGTTAAGCTGTGTCATACAATTAGCATACTCTGCCAAAGAGAGAAACAGGTTTCACTCTGTCTCCTATTTCAGTGTTTTGCCAACCATGGTGATCAAAAGTTGTCGCTAACTATTCCTTAGCTCCAGTCTGTTCATGGCTAGTAACGGAACCATTTGCTGTTTCTTATCCAGAATTAATTTAATCAGTGTTGTTTTTTAGACCAGTGTTGATTTTTGAAACCAGGGCTTCTGTGTTTTCATCCATAATTTGAGTAAAGTGAAGCTGGCAAGCTCCTGAGTTAGAGAGCTTGATCTGTTTTCATATTGTGTAAGTAAAAAACAAAACCAACTATTTCCCTAAGGATTTTTTTTTTTCTTGTAAAGAAAGCTTACTGGCTTACAAATTCCTCCAAAAGGTGTCCTGATGCTAGCCCCATTAGTTCCTCTGGCATTTTAAATTTAAGGACATTTTAAAGCTAAGTAGTCATCCGTGTATCTGACAGGGAGCATTCAGGTTATTTCAATTCATTTGTCAGATCCGTCTCTTAAGTGTAGAACTACCAAAGTGTCCCAAGTAAAGCCATTTGAAAAATAATGGGAAACTTGACAAACTTAAGGTTCTTTATTTTGTCAAAGTGACTGAATTCATTATATATATGCATTAAATCTATGTTTCTCAAGCTCAGTTCTGGGAAAGGTTTGATAATTCAAGCCATGGGCAACCTCTCTTTCACAGGTGGTTTTAAGTATTTCATGGTACAGGATCAGAAGATAATAGGCTTTTTTTAATCGGTGGCAGCATGCGCCACCTCATTATTTGGGTCATTCAGAATACACTCTTATTTAGGAATATTAATTTGATATTATGGGGCATTTTCACTGTGAACAGTTTTCCCTTTTATCTCTTGATTTGGGATGAGTATTTCAACCGTGAGTTATTCTCAGTGTATGTACACATGGCTTTACTGATTCTTAAATCTTTTCCTGTGGGTCTTTTTATCCACAGCAGTTAAGCATATAAGGGGTAGAAACCCTTCAAAAGTTAAGCTTTGGTGTCTTTTTTTCTCCCCCTCTGCAGTGCCTAACTCATGGGACAAAATGCCTTGGTATCAGAAACTGTCTGAAAATTAGCTTCTGTTGAACCTATGTGCATGAAATACTATGAAATGCAGCATTTCAGTCTCATAGTCCAAATGCCTCTAGATTTTTCTTTTTCTATGCCAGTGTTTCAGAGCATTACTTCTGTTGTCTTTGAGAAGAGTATATCTTCGGGAACTCAGGAGACCATAGTTTACAGAATATATCATAAGCAGCTATCACTGAAATTTTAATGTTTAAGGAGTACGATTTTGGTTCCAAAGTGCTAAGTCTGTTGGTAATCTCACTTTTTCACAATAACTTTGGTAGCTCAAAAATAACTCTATTGATATTTCAATACTTAAGGGTATCAAGTACTTAGATTTAGGCAAACAATTTTTAGAATCCTCGTTATTAAGTATATGTTAACTACTGATGTTTTTCTAATACGTTCTGGATAACTAGCAGTGTATACTGATATAGGAGATCATCGGTAATTAAGGGAGTATATGCTGTGTGCTCAATCGTCACATACTGTAGCTGGAGTGGTTAAAAAAAACCTATAGCAGGATTAAAATATTGACTGACAGTTCTGCATATGGTGAATTCTAATAGTTGTAACTGCTGGATAAACAGTTGAGGTTTTGCTAGCACTGATTTTTTTTTTTTTTAATTATTAACAAATCCCAGGTCTTAACACTTGATCAAATTCTCTATAGAGGTTATTTTATACTCTGTGAAGAATAATAATAATAAAAAAATCCCATAAAATCTAATTTAAGTAACTTAAGGACTTAAAACTGAGACTCCAATTAAGATTTCTTATTGTTATCAAATTTTAATCAAACAACAAATTTGTTAAAAAAATAAAAGTTACTTAAAATCTCAATCTAAAGTATTCTGAGCATATTGAAATAGTTCATTTGCATTGCAGGTATGGGACGGCACAAAATGTCCCTACCCAACATGGAAGGTGCCTGTGGAAGCAAGAGACCTGGAAGGAGAAAAAGTTCTTCTTCATCAGCTGCGAAATCTGACTGTGGACATTCTAGTCTATGATAACCATGTACAACTGGCAAAATCACTTAAGGTAATGCACAGTTTGGTATTTCTAACTCTCATTTTGTGGCCTGTTTTCTGCTTAGAACTTAATTCAGAGAATGTATCAATTCAGTTCTGCTGTTAAATAGTTTCAAATGTTCCTCTTTATCTTTCAGTGTATTTCCCATACATTTTGTTTAAATGCAGAACTTCTTCAACATGTGTAAAACAGCCTTATTACCCTAAAATTGCCATGAAAAAAATTCTTCCAATTAACCAGTTCTTTCCAGACACTGTAATATCATATATAATCCTGTGAAAATAATGCACTCAGAAAATTTATTCTATGCTTTAGAATTATTTTTTAAATGAGATAAAGTGGGGTTAAACTTGTAGTCCCATTAAAGGCCCGTAATTCTAAAGTCAATAAAAGATTTTCTGTTCTATAAACTTCTGCAATTTGCAGTGCAATCTTCATTTAGTGGGTCAGTAATGTTGATTATGCTTAGATAGAGAAAACAACATAATTAAACATTTGATCTTCAGCAATACTGCCATCTTGCTTCTGAATACAGTAAATTAGCAAAAAATACATCTTTCATTTTATGCCTTGCCCTCTATACCCAAACGTCGTTTTTAAGAAAGTGTTTAGCAGACATGCTAAATAAAGTTAAGTGATAACCATTTGTTAGGCTGGGGCTATCAGCAGACATGAAATCAATTTGCTATAGTAATGCCCATTCATAAGTAAATGACACAGCAAAAAAACTTGCCTTTGTGTAAGAATTCGTAACAAAATTTACAGAAGTATTTCATTACTTACAGGTTCTCTTCCAGAATTTTTCTCTTGCTAACTGGTGTAATCTATTGATATAAATAAGTGCTGATGTTCCAGTGAAGCAATGTCTTGAAAATTAAGGGAAAAATATTTTAATATTAATAAAACTTATTTTCTTGAGTAGCTGATTATACTCCCTTTATTACTCTCTCCCATTTATATTCAGGAATTCCTATTGAATATGTGGTACATGGGATGTCTTCATCAGGTCCCAATTTTTTTCCTTCCTTATAGGAAAGGAAGCCCTTTCTTTCTTACCTCTGAAGTATCTGTGCCTTTGCTAGATACTAATGCACTGTCTGTGCAGCTCTAATGTCAAAGGAAACTCTGAAGAAACCTGGTTTGACCTACTGAGCAGCATGGGCTGTTTTTCTCCTTCTGGCTGTGTCCAAAGTTGCAGTAGTTTCACTCATGCAAGCTGTCAAAGTTTTAAGTTAGATCATTTTTGAACATTGCTTTTTAGTAGATTGTGTTAGTGGAGTTACTGAAGAAAAAGTGCTGATATCCTAACAATTAAACTTCAGGAAGATTTATTAAGTTCAGGTTGCAATTGCAATACCTGCAATTAATTTTATTTCACAGAATAATCTGAAGATAATAAAATTTTGGGAGACTTTTCCTAAAATGGAAGATTTAATAAAAGATTTGTTTTTAAGTACTAGCAGAAATCATGTCATATCATAAGAAAGTATGATTGAAATAGTCTATATTAATCTGTATAATATTTTATTTAGTTCAGGGTCTTGTTACGCAAAGATTTTTTTTTTTTTTTTAAAAATCATTTATGTAGAAGTGTAAAATTGGAGAGCATTTAATGTTTGCGTGTCTACCTTCCCAAGTGTGAACACGAGAACAGTGTGGACAGAAACTGTACTAGATGTTTTTCCAGTTTATGGTTTCAGAAACAATAAAAGTACACTATTTCTCAGCCATCTCTTCTGCATTTGACAGTAGCTTAGAATTGCCTTTTTTAATGTAAATCGTTATGGAATTGTTAGGTTATACTCTCCCATATTGTTGCATACCATTTGCAATGACAGTTGCAGCTCTGAAATGATGTTTTATGTAGGAACAACCCGTTTTACACAGCCTTGATACCAAGAAGGGCAGATTGAAAAAAAACCTGAAATATTTGTTCTTATTTTAAAATTATATTGTAGGCACATGTTTAGACAAAGAAGCTCTCAGTAAGCACTGCATTCTCGAGAAAGTGGGTAACGTATTACAGAGAATTTTTAGCAAATCCTGGAGCACAGTGTCAGGGATATTGATTCAAGCTTTTGTTAAAAGCTCCTTGTTTGGCTTGTCTGTCCAGAGAACAGTGAAGATATGAGCATTTTATCCCTTTTTCCGAGACAGTCAAATAATATTTACAATTTTCAATAGAGAGAACTTCAGTAATATTGAAGGTATGCTACAGTTGATACCATAAGTAGACTTTTTGTCCCCTGTATTTACTGGCCTCCCTTTCCTGCTGGTTAAGATTGTGGCTTTTCAGCATTTGCTGCCTTAGCAGAACACAAACAGAATTTTCAGAAATCTCATCTCTGAAGTATATTATTTCCTGGGGCATAAAGGCACGAGCAAGAGCTACAACTAAGCAAAGACAATGGTGTTCACTGCTTTTTCCCGAATTTATTTCTTCCTCTGGCTACCTGGGGTGCATGAGGCTTTCTCGTTATTCTAGGAACCCCAGCCTGCAACTAAGTCTCCGGAGTACAGTTGCTCCCCATAGGCTGTAGTTTGTTATTCTTCAGCCTTTCTTATTACAGTTTTCCCAGAGGTTCTCAGGATTCACTGACTTTGACATACAACTTGGGAATAGGTCTGTGGCATGTGTTTCTCATCTGGGGCATTTTGCTAGATGGTAAGCATCAAGGTGAGTGAGCATCAGTGGTCAGTCAGTGCACAGTAGGGGTCCAGCTGTCCACAGCTGGTTGGAGATTTCCTTATGTACTGTCATTCATTGAATATGTGGTACTGTGCATTCCTCTCACGGCTTCATACCGTCAATTTTGTGTTCCCATGCGTTTTCTAGATAGTACAATTAAAACAATTAACATTGAGCATGCATACAAGTCCTAGTCCATAGTTTCACAGTATTTGCTTCGTGTTTTGTATCTTCAGATGCAGAATTTGAATATTTTCAGCTGTTCCTCCCACTGTATACAATGTCATGTCTTTTTTGATAGTAGTTTGGACTAAGAAGTCTTGCTTGCTTTTCTCGTGTCTGAGACACATTTCCAACCTGCAACTTATGAGTTACATGACTGTAATATCTAGCTTCATATTTTTCAGGCCTGGGTAGCATTCCTTTGACCTTTCAGTGTCATTTTCCCCACTTCTGTCTTTGTACTCATTAAAAGGGAAAAAAACCCACACCACAACACCCCCCCATTCCATCCCCAAGTCTTCCAAACCCTTTAATGAATTTAAGTTGGTAATTTTTATTGCAAAGGACCACACCCAAATGCTGTGTATATGCTTCCTCTCATTTGCAAAAAGTTGTGCACAATTTACTCAGTAAAATTAGACTGTTGATATGATAAAAAGATGTCAAAGAAATTTCACTGAATATCTTCAACCATAAAATAGGCATAAAAATTAGTACAGATGATTTTGTTAAGTGATTCCTGTAGATGAAAACACCCTCTTGTCATGAGTGTCTTTCTGGCCAAATGTAAACGTTTAACTGCCATGATAAATGACCGTTCCAAATTCATCAGGATTTTAAATGTGAACACAGCCCTATATGTTTTGAAATAACTATGAGAATTTGCTACACTAAAAAGTTGTTTTAGTTGGCTAGTTACAGGGAACTGCATAAGTGTCATCTTCATTTTAATTCTTTCTAGCCTTAATATGTTTTTTTTTAAATAGTCATATTTGAATTAGACTGCAAATAGGGTATTAGTATATTTTATATTACTGCAAGAAATGTATTCTTATTGCTTTAGTATCATTTTAAATGAACATGCTCTAAATAAGGTAGGTAGTTCATGAACAAAACTGCTGTAAAGTCAAGTAAGGAGTTGGTTTTGTACTAGATTTTAGTGATGGCTCTGTAAATCATGGTGTTTACTTTAATGTAGACTTGAATTTCTTCTCAGTCAAGTATATAAAGTGTGCTCGGTGTGCAGGCATTCTGAAAACAACAGAAATACAGTAACGCTTTTAGCCGTAACACCCACGTTTGCTCGCCACTGTTAACGGTAAGCAATGCTGCCTCACAAAGGAATTCACGGAAATTGCACTCCGTCTTGCACAGTCAGATCTGGTGGTCTGTGTTGACATTCATAACCTTCTGGACTTCTTCAGTATTTGGCAACACTGATTATAATGCATCTCTTCAGTATAGTTCTAATTAATATTAAAATATTTAAAATAATAATATATTCAGAAAAGGGATCTACTAAAATGCATGTATAGGAAGATACATTTTTATAGTGATCATAAATCTTGGGAAGTTGAGTGTTGCACTCAAACGTGTAATTTGGTTGACTTTTGCATGAATTTTAGCACGCAAGTTTAGGAGGCAAAACCAACATTTTGTATTCTTGGCTTCTGGGCTCTCCTCTCGTGTTTAATGTTTTAAGTTTGTGCGTATAGTAAATACTTAGTTTTTTCTTACATTGTTTTTGAAAGAAATTTTTCAATTCCAGTTGACTTTTTCCTGCTTATATACAAATTACTCTTAAAAAAAAAAAGGTCATTTGGCACTATTATATTGACAAAAGGTTATGTGATAAGCAGAACTTAGCTAAGAACTTATAAAAAAACTTTCTCCCAAATCATTTGTCATAGTCATTATATTAGTTTTATAATATGACTGTCCCTTGCATTTTTGGATATTCAGCATAATTAAGTGAAATTTAGCATCTGGAAAGAAAAAAAAAAAAGCCTCCAGATAAGCCTCTTAACTGCCGTCTAAATGCACAAGTTGTCCTGTTGATATGCTTTGAATGAACAAAATGAGCAGCCCCCTAATGGTGCGGATCAATTAAAACTCTGGTAAGAGCTCCATGACAGAAACAAAATAGGTGCAGCCTGAATTGCACTTTTTATGTCCCTGGTGCCTGAATTTGAAAATATGCTGCCTTTTTCCTGTGTGTTTATTGTTTAAAAGAGCAGTTTGATACCAGCGTTATATAGTCATAGTCTCTTCCTTGATACAGAAGAGGATTCTAGAATCGACGTGCTGCTCTATCTGCTTTTATGCATATATACATACATATGTAAGTGTCATTCTAAGACCTGGCCAATCCAGTCTAATAGGAATACTTTTTAAGTTTCTACTGGTTAAAGCGGGAGCTGAAGCTGAAATAAGACTTAACAGGCTGGCTGCTGTAATATTAATGATAATTGAAGTAAATTTAAAATAATTTATCATTTATATAGGGCCATTTAAAAGACAGAGTGAACATAAATCGAGGTTATTGAATGTGTGTAGCTTGCCAGCTATCAGCTGGATCTTCGGTTAGACTTTGAAAAAATACTTCGGTGCTGGTTAATTTGATTTAAAGGCCTTTAAAACACATCAAAGGGAAATTAACTATATAATTAAGTCTCCAGATTAGCCACCTTTAGAACCTTGGGTTTGGTTTGGGTTTTTTGAGGGGGTGGAGAGGAGGGATAATGGGAGTGGTATTTTGAAATAAAAACAAAGTTATAAAAATATGTTCAATGTTCAGCACTCCATAACTTTCCTACTAGGTACTTGTATAAGTTAGCCGAAGTCCATTGTGTAACTTTCCAAAACTGTTTCAGAGAACACAAAATAATTTTAAGCAAAACAAGAAGCATATTCTCCATGTACCTGAGGAGAAAATCTAACAGTTAGGAACAGTGCCAAAATCTTTGAATTTCTAACACGTGTTGCCTTTTGTCCTGGTGCTTAAAAAATGTTATCTGCAATGTAAGAGTAAGATATGATAAAGAAATCTGGGTAAGCAGGTGTGTTCATGCGTATACGTAAACAGATAATATGCCATGCATGATGATGGACATGAGGTCAATTGCTGAGTGTGATCATACATGGACAAATCACAGCACATCAGTCTCTGGAGTGCTGTGTTGTGAATATAGAAGACAAATTGTGCCCTCAGGAAAGGAATATATTGGCTCGTTTGATCTGTCTTCTGAAGTCTGCTTGAGAATCAGATTTAGTAAGAAGGCTTATGCTGGTTCTGAATCAGCCTTTGCTGCCGGTAATGTTTGATTAAAGCAAAACAAACAGGTCACCCAGAGAGGTTTGAGAGTCTCCATCTCTGAAAATACTCAAAACCCAGCTGGAGACAGCCCTAAGAAACCTGCTCTAGTTGACTCTGCTTTGGGCATGGGGGTTGGACTAGGCGATCTCCGGAGGTCCCTGACAACTTCAGCTATTCTGAGATTCATTGAAAACAGGGAAGAAGCTTTATGAGGCCTAGAATTTTCCAAGTAAATAACTAACTTCATGTTATCAATTTTTTTTCTTTAAGATTGGAAGTTTTCTGAGAATTTACAGTATTCATACGAAACAAGCAAGTGCTGGCAATGAAGATGTCTCACATATAGAATTTCATCTTCATGGTGGCACCTGTTACGGTCGAGGAATAGGAGTCTTACCAGAAAGTAACTTGGATGTTAAGGAACTTAAAGCGTAAGTGCTATATGTTGGGGGTTTTTCTAGATGATTCTGCAAAACTCTAGGCTAATGTAACAACTGGACAGTTTAGAATTGTAAACATATGTAAGAACCAGAAACTCTGGAGCAGAATATGTCTTTAGCACCACTAAGATGAAGGGATTAGGATTTCTATTTTATAGTGCTGTAATAATAAGGCCTGGCCACATTAATGTGCTTACTGTGTTTTATAGTGGCATGTAATCTTTTAAAAATAGAAGCTATGCTTAAGCAAATAAATTGAGCACCTTTTAAGCATGTGCATATGTGTTACTTGGAAATGGTGAGACTTCAAGATGTTCATAATCAAGCATATAATATACATGCTTTACTGAACGGCTTTATATACATAAGGAATCATAGAATCATTTAGGTTGGAAAGGACCTTTAAGATCATCAAGTCCAACCGTTAACCTAACACTGCCAAGTCCACCACCAAACCATGTCCTTAGGAACCACATTCACATATCTTTTAACCTCCAGAGATGGTGACTCCACCATTTCCCTGGGCAGCCTGTTCCAATGCTTGACAACCCTTTCGGTGAAGAAATTTTTCCTACTATCCAATCTAAACCTCCCCTGGCACTACTTGAGGCCATTTCCTCTTGTCACAGAATCACACAGAACCACTAAGATTGGAAGAGACCTGTAAGATCATCAAGTCCAACCATCAACCAAACAACACCACCATGCCCGTTAAACCGTGTCCCACAATGCCTCGTCCGCACATTCCTTGAATACCTCCAGGGAGCGTGACTCCACCACCTCCCTGGGCAGTCTATTCCAGGGTCTCACCACTCTCTCAGTAAAGAAATTTTTCCTAATATCCAGCCTGAACCTCCCCTGGCGCAACTTGAGGCCATTTTCTCTTGTCCTGTCACTCATCACTTGGGAGAAGAGACCAACACCCACCTCTCTGCAACCCCCTTTCAGGGAGTTGTAGAGAGCGATAAGGTCTCCCCTCAGCCTCCTTTTCTCTGGACGAAACAACCCAGCTCTCTCAACTGCTCCTCACAAGACTTGTGCTCCAGACCCCTCACCAGCTTCGTTGCCCTTCTTTGGACACGCTCCAGCACCTCAATGTCTTTCTTGTAGTGAGGGGTCCAAAACTGAGCACAGTATTCGAGGTGCAGCCTCACCAGCGCTGAGTACAGGGGCACGATCACCTCCCTACTCCTGCTGGCCACACTATTTCTGACACAAGCCAGGATGCCTTTGGCCTTCTTGGCCACCTGGGCACACTGCTGGCTCATATTCAGCCAGCTGTTGACCAACACCCCCAGGTCCTTTTCTGAGGGGGAGCTTTCCAGCCACTCGTCCCCAAGCCTGTAGCGTTGCATGGGGTTGTTCTGACCCAAGTGCAGGACCCGGCACTTGGCCGCCTTCAGCCTCATACAATTGACCTTGGCCCATTGGTCGAGCCTGTCCAGATCCCCCTGCAGAGCCTTCCTACCCTCAAGCATATTAAACAAAACTGTCTGCAGTACTGAGCCCTGGGGAACACCACTAGTGACCGGCTGCCAACTGGATTTAACTCCATTCACCACAACCCTTTGGGCCCAGCCATCCAGCCAGTTTCTGACCCAGCAAAGACTGCACCAATCCAAGCCATGAGCAGCCAGTTTCTCCAGGAGAATGCTGTGGGAAACAGTGTCAAAAGCTTTACTAAAGTCCAGGTACACTACGTCCACAGCCTTTCCCTTGTCCAATAAGTGGGTCACTTCGTCATAGAAGGAGATCAGGTTAGTCAAGCAGGACCTGCCTTTCATAAACGCATGCTGACTGGGTCTGACCACCTGGTTGTTCTGTACGTGCCATGTGATGACACTCAAGATGATCTGCTCCATAATCTTCCCCGACACCGCGGTCAGACTGACAGGCCTGTAGTTCCCTGGATCCTCCTTCCGGCCCTTCTTGTAGGTGGGCATCACATTTGCTAACCTCCAGTCCACTGGGACCTCCCTGGTTAGCCAGGACTGCTGGTAGATGATGGAAAGTGGCTTGGGGAGCACTCCCACCAGCTCCTTCAGTACCCTTGGGTGGATCCCATTTAGCCCCACAGACTTGTGTGTGTCTAAGTGGTGTAGCAGATCGCTAACCATTTCTCCTGGGATTGTGGGGGTTTCGTTCTGCTCCCCGTCCCTGTCTTCCAGCTCAGGGGGCTGGGTACCCTAAGAACAACTGGTCTTACTATTAAAGACTGAGGCAAAGAAGGCACTGAGTACCTCAGCCTTTTACTCATCCTTTGTCACTATATTTCCCCCGGATCCAGTAAAGGATGGAGATTTTCCTTAGCCCTCCTTCTGTTGCTAATGTATTTATAGAAACATTTTTTTCTTTTATGGCAGTAGCAAGATTAATTTCTAGTTGGGCTTTGGCCCTTCTCATTTCCTTTCTGCAAAACCTCATGACTTCCTTGTAGTCCTCCTGAATACCCTGCCCCTTCTTCCAAAGGTTATAAACTCTGGTTTTTTTCTATTAGGAAAGGCTAAGTAACCAAAGTCCATGTTGCTTTATCAGGAATTCTGTTTCCAGTAGTACAGATTTCTTTTGGCACTATATTGTGTTTAAAGTTCCAGAAGTGATTTGGAAGGGAATGTCTCATCTGCATCATTAATACACAGTCCTGCATCTTCTGCCTCAATTGAGTTTTATGTCTCTGCTGGAAAATTCATGTCTGAACATTATACCTGTGTATTGATAAACAGTAGGTTTCATATAAATGTATGCATAGTGCCATACGTGTGTGTGTATGTATATATATGAAAGACTTCTCTAGGTTATAAAATATTTCATAATTTTTTTTAGTTTCTTAGAATCTGTGGATCTGGCAGACAGTCAGAATATGGAAAGCATGTCTTCAGTGGAATTAGATGGCACTTTTAACAATGTCACAGGTAAGAGCAACTGAAAGCTGATTGGCTCTTTCTTCTAACGTACATATGGTCAAGACAAGTTCACAGTTATCTCTACCTGTATAATGTTACTTTCACATACAAAGCGTAGAGAATTCTTTTGGATTATTAGACTGGAAATTGACATTACCCTATCCTTCTGTCTCGCAGCAGAAGCCTTTCATATACATGGAAAAATACTTTGATAGGAGGTAGTGAATAAATTATTAAACACAGATGGTGTTCTTAATCATACTGTATTAGTTCATAAAGCAGTGACATTAACTCCCTCCTTCTAAAGGGGGATTCCTCAGAGACAGGCACTTAAAACACTACTAAACAGCTGTTTGCTGAGGAGCCCTTCTAAAGCTGCTGGATGGAAAGTTGTGTCAGTGGCAGAGTTGCATGGTTCAGCACCATGGAAAAGCAGTTAGTATCTTATAGGCAGTTCTACAGATCCCATATTATTCTTTGAATGGTATTTTTAGCCCAGAATAAGAATAACTAAAAGTGAATTAAACTCTAAAGCTGGTTGGAAGTAGTCTGCATCTTTTTTTCTAGCTTTTAAAATCATATGTTACTTAGCCATTATTAGCATACCATGACAGGATATTTCTAAAAGTGTGCAAAAGTCAAGAATAAACAAACATGTCTAGACCATAACACTGCAAGTTTAGAAAGAATTTTCTACATATTTACTGCACTGTGTCTGTGTAGTAGAGGTTGTTCAGAAGAGGGACCAGGCAGTCCATATTGTTTTTAGAATAATATATTTGTGCTCTTGTCTAGAAAGATTACAGGGGGATGAATACAGTTTATATCAGCAGTATACATTTGAAAAGTGTTCATTTTGATGAGCATTGCTATTTAATGTATTCACTAATTTCTCCTCAAATACATTAACTCTTGATATCTAATGTTTGTCTCCTGCTTTCTTTGCTTTTTCCTTTTGCTATATTGTTTTCATACATTATTAGGATTTCCATTTTCCTATGTTCAGCTTTTGGTTTTGTGTGTGTATCTATTTGCCTATCTATCCATCTGTTTTTGTGTGTCCACATGATAAAGAAGAGAAGAAGGAGGGAAAATAATTAGAAAATTCTTCTTGATTTTAGATCTTGAATCACACTTACAGAGATGTCAGCAGTTATCTGTTACAGGTAGGAAACATTTTGACCTCAAGGTGAATTTTGTTTTTACTAAAGAACAAAAACTTTTTGAGACATCAGCTCAAAGGTTGAAATAATATCTTCTACTTATTATAGGAAGAGCTATTCTAAGAGTATAAGTTTATGAATGTTACGTTCGTTTTATTCTGTTTTTAAAGGAATAGAGCATATTGATATATTCTACTTTCATTTGGTTTTTTTCTACACCTCAAATTTCTGTACCCTGAAGTACACCGTGCTCCCACAGCGTGTTGTGATTTATCTTAAAGACTGTAGTAACATTTTGTATTGATAAAACTGAGGCTGCAACTGGGAAGGGAAGAGAAACTGGGAATTAAGGGAAAATGCATACCTGCAATGGCGATTTCCCATATTCCAGATATTATGGTGTTTAATAGGTATGTATGGCTTTTTGGGTTTTGTGTTGTTATTTTGCAGTATTAACAGATCATCAGGATTTGAATAACACAGAACTGAAAACCATCCTGAACAGCACAGCTCCTCAACAGTATCGCATTAGAGCAAAGCTGAGAACTTACAAACCCCAGAAGCTCCATCAGTCTATTAAACTTCATTGTTCCAAATGCAACTCTTTGTAAGTGTTTCACACAATAAGAGTACTTAGGAATTGTTCTATATGTTTTGGGATGCCTAGATTTTCAGTGTATTTTCATCCTTTTTTTTGTGAAAAATGAGCTGAATGTAAATGTATTTCATCTCACTGGTAATAGGTAGGAAAATTTTAAATCATCAGATGAGTTCCATTTACAGAATACTTTCAGTGCTTTATTTTCAAATTTAGCAGTGCGTTTTTTCCCATACTGAGTTGTATTTAAGTACCTGTTTCCATACTGTGCTTTTAAAAATAGGATATGCAGAAAGGTATGGTAGTCTCCAAGTGAATGAATAAAATATCTTTGAGTGAAGTGTATCTTCCAGATGAGGCATCCTTTCTGGATCCAAAAATATCAGGGAAACACCATTCACCTTGGTATTTTTGTCATTTTTCTGACCTGAGTCAGTTTACAGACCGTTTTGTCATTGTTATTTCCCCTTTTATGCTGTTTGTCATTGTGTTGAATAATGCTTAGTCAAATAATCATACACCATTTCTGGTGTATATTCATCTAAAAATGAAAGAAAGTTTGTTTGAAATGGCATATTTTCGATTAAAATACTGAGCATTACAGTGCTATTCATGATCATCTGAATCCTGTATCACTGGTTTTTTGCCTGACTTAGCCTAGCATCAGTCCCAAGCAAACAGCTTTACTGTTACTGGTGTAAACTTTTGCTTTCTTCAAATGATGGCATGTTAGCATTCTCCTAGCCTTTTGAAATTTTTTGCACCATCAAAATTTATTAGAAAGAAACATCATTGAGACGAGAAAATGTCCCTACTATCCTTCTCTTGCAGCTCTTGGTTGCAAAGTGGCATGCCTGATGCTTTAACAATATTGGTCCTTATCAGATGTTGTTATAACATTGTCTTGGTTGCTAATGTAAAAGGCAGTGCTTCATCATCTTCACAACACCCAAGTACATGGTCTTTATTACCAAGTATGAAAAGGAGATAATTACCAACTACCTCTGCCACTTTTGTCACTTTTTTGATGTATTTGCCAACCCTGTAGATACAATTGATGAATTTTATTTATTCCTTATGAACATTATCCCACAATTTTCCATCACTAGTATAGCCTTTTTATATATTCTTGACTTGTTAATGTCTTCATTTCTGTTCATTTGAGTCTCGTCCTGTTTTACATATTGCTGTCTTCTCTTTGCCACAGAATTAGGGCAGACTTTTAACCAGATAGATTTGTGAGGCTTTACAGAATCACTACACTAGGAAAAGACCTGTAAGATTGTCAAGTCCAACTATCAACCAACACCACCGTGCCCACTAAACCATGTCCCACAATGCCAAGTCCACATGTTCCTTCAGCACCTCCAGTGATGGTGACTCCACCACCTCCCTGGGCAGCCTGTTCCAGTGTTTCACCACTCTCTCAGTAATGAAACCTCCCCTGGCGCAACTTGAGGCCATTTCCTCTTGTCCTGTTGCGAGTCACTTGGGAGAAGAGACCAACACCCACCTCTCTGCAAGCCCCTTTCAAGTAATTGTAGAGAGCGATAAGGTCTCCCCTGAGCCTCCTCTTCTCCAGGCTAAACAACCCCAGTTCCCTTAGTCGTTCCTCATAAGACTTGTGCTCCAGACCCCTCACCAGCTTTGTTGTCCTTCTCTGGACACGCTCCAGCACCTCAATGTCCTTCTTGGAGTGAGGGGCCCAAAACTGAACACAGGATTCGAGGTGTGGCCTCACCAGCGCCGAGTACAGGGGCACGATCACTTCCCTACTCCTGCTGGCCACACTGTTTCTGATACAGGCCAGGATGCCGTTGGCCTTCTTGGCCACCTGGGCACACTGCTGGCTCATATTCAGCCGGCTGTCAGTCAACACCCTGAGTTCCTTTTCCACCCGGCAGCTTTCCAGCCACTTGTCCCCAAGCCTGTAGCATTGCATGGGGTTGTTGAGATCCGAGTGTAAGACTCTGCAATTGGCCTTGTTGAAACTCATACAATTGGCCTCGGCCCATCGATCCAGCCTGTCCAGATCCCTCTGCAGAGCCTTCCTACCCTCCAGCAGATCAACACTCCCGCCCAACTTGATGTCATCTGCAAAATTGATGAGGGAGCCCTCAATCCCCTCATCTAGATCACTGATAAATATATTAAATAAGACCGGCCCCAAAACTGAGCCCTGGGGGACTCCGCTTGTGACCGGCCGCCAACTGGATTTGACTCTAGTCAGCACAACTCTCTGGGCTCGGCTGTCCAGCCAGTTTTTAACCCAGCTAAGAGTGTACCTGTCTAAGCCACGATTCGCCAGCTTCTCCAGGACAATACTGTGGGAGACGGTGTCAAAGGCTTTACTAAAGTCCAGGCAGACAACCTGTTACCATATTTCCTACTACTACTACTACCACCATCCTGCTGCAATGATGGGACTACTTGCAGTGCTTTTCCAGACGTTTAGCTTCTCTTTTCTCAACTGTGTGCATCAGGTGGAAGGAATCAGTGGAATATAGTGGCGCTGTACTGCAGTTTGGATTCAGTGAGTTAAGAGCCCAGGAAGGAAACATGACTTAGGGGCATCCTTGTCTCCTACATGTTCTGCTGTGGCAGAAGAAGTTGCTTCATGTGTTAGCATATGCTGAAGAGCCTGACTGAATAAAGTTCAATGCAAGTTTGATCCTTTAACACTTTATGCAGTAAGATGCATGTAATGCTTGGGGTATAAAATCCTTGTGAGAGATGTATTTTTTTTTTTTCAGACTTCAACTGGAAGCTTCTCTGTAAATAGCAAAATACAGATATGCATGGGTGTAGTTTCATTCATGTATCCACATTACAGAAGTTTCAAAACTCATGTATAGCTTAGTTCAAAAACAATTCATTCCATTCCTGCCTGTGCAGGAAATCTACAGGCAGGCTGTGGAGGCTGGAAGAGTTTAATGGGTATATCTGGAAAGATGACCTGTTATGTTAGGTGCATTGCTTTTGCATTTAAAAGTAATCCAGGAACACAGGTGGAAAGAGTTCATGTGCACAGCACTGTGTTCATGAAATAAAAGTTCAGGTTCAGGAAGACCTCTTCTGTGCCAGTTCTACAGTCATAGTGGAAGAATATGAAAGTTTGGTTTCATAGGCAGGAATTATTCTATTCACTGGTGGAAGTAGCTGCTCTTGGGTTTGAAAAGGAAATCATCAGAATAATCTGTAGGAGTTGATGATATTTTTTCTTTAACTCCACTCTGAAGCTACTTTACTTCAGTGTTTTATGAAATAGCCCAAGCTTTTGCCTTTTTTTTTTCCATTGTCCTTTTAGTCACAGTTCATATGCCACCTGAAGCCAGCAGGTCTGTTTTGCTTAGAAGAAAACATTCTAATGCATTTTTAGTTTGTGTGCCAACCACTGGCTTTTTTGCTGGTTGTTGGTAATATTGGTAAAATTTGAATGGCCTGCATCACTTCTCTTTGAATCACAACTGGAAATGCATGAATGGTGCATTCTAGCAGGACAGGAAAAAAACTGTGTGGTGCAGAGTTGCAGATTTTCCCTTTACCATACATATGTGAAGCTATTCTGCTCCTGCCCTTTTTTCTTTTTTTTCCCCCTCAAAATATGCAAAGTAAAATAGGTTAGAACATAAAACCTGAAATTATATGAGTTTCCACGGAAATGATGTGAGCTTATACGGTCTTTTCACTCTACTGAAGTGGTATGCAGTTCTGTGGCCCTTTTAAGGACCAACTGAAATCACATAAAGCTGATATATTTGGTTTTCCATGGATTTACATATGTGTGGATGAAGCCAGTAGGCTGCCTCTGCTCCTAGGTAAGATTAGATTACTTAGCATATTTATTAACATGGAAATGACTTGTCGTAATTTGCTATACAACTCTAAATGTTTAAATGGATATAACAACAAAGTTATTTCTCCTGTATATACTTTAACTCTCATGAATATATTTTAATATTTATTCAGAGTACTGTCATCCTTGTTGCTAGGTTGCCTGAGGAGAAGCTGTTAGAATTTACTTACTCATTTTGGAAATGGTTTTAGGCAAGAAGTTCCAGATGGAGATGACTTTGACTTTATTTTACAAGGCTCTGCCGTTACTGCCCCAAACCCAGAATTACACAGTACATCCTGGTATGATTCTGTAGTGTGGACTACACAAGACCAGAAACAAAGGAAAATAGCTATCCATTTTGTAAAGCATGATGAAATGCTTCAGCAGCCTGAAGATACTTTGCTTATGGTAGAAGGTAAGATAAATTGCAAATATACCACTTCTTATGGTATATTCTTATGCAAATATACCACATTGTCCACTCGAAATATCTACAAAGTTAAGATATGTTGAAGTTGTATTCAGTGTAAGTAGTAATGATCATAAAGGCATCTTCAAAGAAAATAAAAACTCAGCTGGAACTTTTAAGTTACTGTTGTGCAAACAGGAAAAAGTCATCTGCGAAGGTCTTGTAAGGTGCTTCTATTTTAAAACTATATCAATAAGTTTATTGTTGATTCTGCTAACATTAACATCTGAATAGATTATTTTCTGGCTGTGCTTACTGATTTTTCAGTTCTAATTTGAAAACTCACTGAATCTTCTAAAAAACACCTGGTTTTCGTCTTCATGTGGAAGTTTTGGAAGGCTTCTGATAATACAAGCCTACAATTAACTTTGTCAGCCTCTGGATGTCAGTGTTGTTTCAGATTAATAGAGCCTCTGACAGCGTGAGGTTTTTTTGGTTTGGTTTGGTTTTTATCAGATTTCCTCAGGGAAGAGAAATAGCCACTGAACTTTAAACAAAGCAGTTTAGTGAGAATCTGAAGGAATGTTTTGAATAGAATAAAAGTAATAAATAATTGCATATAGTGCCATTCTGACTTTAAAACAAAGCCTTCCAACTGTGCTTAAGTAGTGGTGTGAATAAGCAAATGTAAGTCAGGTGGTCCTTTGTGTAAGGGTCAATGACAAAACCCGTTCTGTTTTCTGCTTTGTTTTATATTCATCTAGTTCTGATAGCTGCTTTATTTCTGACATGTTCCAAACTGTTGGGGCTTTTTTGCAGTCTAACCTTATCTTTGTGAAAATAAAAGAAAAAAGAATCTATTTCTACTCTATTTTCCTAAAATAACTGAACAATATAACTTGATAAATCTTTTTTCAATTATTAAAGTGCCAGCAGCTAAGAATGTGTGTATGTGGGTATATGCTTCATGTTGGAGTACAAGGAAAAGGCATAATCAGTGTTTTAGCACTTTTTTTTCCCAGAACCTTGCCAAAGCTACATGCTATTTTAATTTTTATCTTTAAGTTTTTGGAGGTGGAGATTTTGAAGTCTCCCTAGAAATCTTCCCAGCACTTTTCCAGATACAGACAACCCTCAAAGGTCAAACACCTTATGACATTTTTGGACAGACATGGTCTAGATACTATTCGTTTGTTAAACACAAGCGATTTGCTCTTCTACAACACAATACTCTATTCTTCCCCATAATCATTATGCTGAAGCAAGAACTTCTTTTTGAGTGTTTGGCATCTATTGGGCTGGAATTGAGGAAATAGTTGGATAATGGACAGAATTTTACGTGACCCTCCACAGGGAGTGAGGGCAATCCATAACCATTGCTACAGATTAGTTGAACTGAAGAGTGAAATGTTATTGTTAACAAGTATATTAATGCTCCTTGCATATCCTCATTATTTGTACATTAAATCACTGTGTTTCATATCACTGTCAACCCCTGATAATTAACTGTGTTTTATGCCAGTCACTTAGAAGCCGTAATACATTTGCTCGATGTAACTTCGTATTACAGCAATGTTGAAATTCTGGAGACCTTTTAGCAATGATAGTTAAAACTACCCTGAATTTTGTATGTTAATCCCTTGAATGAGAGTTCAAATGTATATGAGAGGCTTTATCTGTGTCAGTGTACTTGGAGGACCTTTGTTTTCTAACCTTTTCGGAAGCCTTTTCAAGTATCTGTGCCTCTGGTTTCTTCTTTTTTTAGTAGAAGTTAAGTTCATTGAGGAGGTTTCATGTTGTTGTGCATTTTTTTTATCACCAACAATAATGCAATTTTACTGGATTTTATTTGCTTCTCTAGTTACCTCTGCAGTACAAGTAACAAATGTATGCAATAAATATTTTACAATCCAGTGTCATAATTACTTGTCATAAAGTCTTTGAAAAATCTTGGTGATAAACAACACAGTTGTAGAATATATTTCTTTTAAAACAGTCTGCTCACTTTTTTATTGCTGTTCACGAGCTGATTAAATCATATATTTTTATTGAACTATTTCCAAATAACTGTTATCAGTGTGTTAAATTAATAAGTGTACCACATTTCCACTGAATTTGTGAAATGTCAGAAAGATTCCGTAATCAGTTCTGCAGTCCATACTACAGAGACTGAAAGCAGGTTATCCCATGATTTATAATAAACTTGAAAGAATTTTTTCCTGTCACTGGAATTAGAAAATCTCAGGGTTCCAGCTGTAATATATTAAATTTCTGCTGTGTTCCTAGCATGGCCCCAGTTTAGTAGCGCTCAAATTAGCATGAAGTTTGGTGGTTCTCATTTCCCACCGCATGTAAATTATGACGTGATTGAATAACTACTTTTTCATAAACTGCTACTTAAAAATTAATAGATTTTTGCCACTTAAAAGCTGAAAAAACAGTTAGTGGGTCTCAATTTTTATTGAAGGTCCCGAAATCAACATTTAATCAGCCAAGAAATGCAAGTTGTTCAATTTATTTTTTATTACATTTTTAAAAAAATGTTTTTCTGTTTTTAATAGGTGGAACACTAAAAGAAGTGTGGAAGCTTACAAAAAGATTTAAATGTGTTATTCCTGTGAGATCCACAGAAGATGATCTTGAGTTATTAGATCTTTCAGCTCCTTTTCTTTTACAAGGGAACATAAAATATTATGGGTAGGTTACAGTATTTGTTGATATTTTAGTAGTTGCAGTAATAAGTATCATTTTCTTCAGTAATTCAAACCGCAGTGCTCAAGGGATAGCTTACCCAAAGATTCTTTGATGCAAAATACATACCATGATCAGCAGTACTGAGATCAGGGATCAAGTGCCATACTACTACCTCGTATCAAAGGACTCAACTGCAGTTGGGCTTTATCTTGCTCTATAAATCTTATGCCCCTAATTACACAGCACCCCAGGTTCAGTTGCCTGTGAGACAGAACTACAGACTACAGAGACAGAAATGTACATACGAGTCTCTTTAGGGTGCAAAATGCCTAAATCTTCCCCTTTTAGTCCAGATTTTCCATTTTCTGGTCTTACTCATTAAACTGAAGTCAAAACATATGTTGCTTTAAAACTGTATGCTTTTTTTTTTTTTTTGTATACAGATAAAATTTAAATAAAGACCCAGAAAATAATTTCAGGTTGTCAATCCACGTCTCATTCTCTCTCTCATTCCTAGTGTTGGGAAAGCTTGGGTTTTGGAAGAAATGCGGGATTTTGGACAGCCTTTCCTCACCATTTGCCATTTAGTGAGATCCACAACACTGCAAAGTGCCTTACCTATTTGTGGATGTCAGTCACTGTAGAGACAACTTCAACAGGTTTCTGAATGCCATGGTTCCAAGGCTGTGGAATATGGTACACATGTGTAGGTCTGGCATCTGTGCTATGCCATGCAATACCATGTTCCTGCTCAATAAGCTAGCACAGTATGTTCTCCTAGTACTGCACAGCAGCATGCAGTTACTGAGCTCAGAAATACCAGTCTACTTCATGAAAGCTATTGAGTCCTCCCTCTCAGCAGTCCTAATAAGTTCAAGCAGAGCGCTGTGTTGCACTGCTTCAGTCTTGTAGGCAGTAAAAGAATTTATGTGCAGAAATATGGCATGTTTCACATGAACCCTGAAGTTTCCCATAGGGGCCTGATAAAATGAATACAAATAATTATTTCTCTTTGTCATATATTGTTTTGACCTTTCCAGATATGGCTGTCCACAGCTTTTTTTAAATAAAGGCAATATATGTGTATTCCTACTGGGACTGGATCTTCACCAGTACAAAGTATTTCCCCTTGCACTTTCATAATCCATGTATTTCCCCAGCTATGCACAACTCACCTTCAGACATCGTTCTCTGTTTAAATGGCTGTATTGTAAAAGCCAATGCTCTGTAAGATATTCCATGATTGTTTGTAGGATATTTAAGGAAGGAACCTCACAAGGATGTTGACATTTCAGAGCTTTGTTCCACCACTTTTTTCATCAGTCGTGTATACTTAGCAAAGTCTAAAAAAGATTCTGTATAGTAGAATGAAAAGCAAAGTTATTTTTGCTGTAGGAATGAGCTTGAATACCTGTATAAATATTTGTGTATGCATATGCATGTATATTCATATATATATATAAATAAACACATTCTTGCATATAAAAAACAAAATTCACAGCTAAGTTACTTTATTGGAGTTTGGTTATTTTTTTAAAGGAAAAAAGTAACTTCATTGAGCTTGGCTTTATATCACTCAAGCAGAACTAGTGCTATTGCTTTTTATTACACGTTTTGCATGTAATTCTAAAAGATAATGTCTATTTTAAGTTCTAACTAAGATACTAGCACAGAAGCTTAATTTGGAAAAAATAGTTGTTCTGTTACTTTATTTCTTGAGGAAAATGAGAACAACTTTGAAAACAGTTCTTCAATATTTTCATCCAGTTGCAGCATTTACTTACTATGTCACGTGTAAAATTTATAATTACTGGTGTAACTACACCAGTAATAAAAAAGATTGTTTTAATAATCACAGAATCACTAAGGTTGGAAAAGACCTGTAAGATCATCAAGTCCAACCATCAACCAACACCACCATGCCCACTAAACCATGTCCCACAATGCCAAGTCCACATGTTCCTTCAGCACCTCCAGTGATGGTGACTCCACCACCTCCCTGGGCAGCCTGTTCCAGTGTTTCACCACTCTCTCAGTAATGAAACCTCCCCTGGTGCAACTTGAGGCCATTTCCTCTTGTCCTGTTGCGAGTCACTTGGGAGAAGAGACCAACACCCACCTCTCTGCAAGCCCCTTTCAAGTAATTGTAGAGAGCGATAAGGTCTCCCCTGAGCCTCCTCTTCTCCAGGCTAAACAACCCCAGCTCCCTCAGCCGCTCCTCATAAGACTTGTGCTCCAGATCCCTCACCAGCTTTGTTGCCCCTCTCTGGACACGCTCCAGCACCTCAATGCCCTTCTTGTAGTGAGGGACCCAAAACTGAACACAGTATTCGAGGTGCAGCCTCACCAGCGCCGATTATAGGGGCACGATCACTTCCCTGCTCCTTCTGGCCTCGCTATTTCTGATACAGAATAACTTGTAGTTAATATTTTTTAACATAGGTAAAGCCAAATTTCTCCTCTGACCCTGTTGTGTTTTCAGAGCGTGCTACAAGTTCAGATTCATTCCTGTTTTTGCAATGACATGTTGTTTGTATTGCTAAAAAACAAAAAAGTTAACACATCAGTATATGTTTAGCAGTGACATACGAATGACATATGTTTAGCAATGTAGTAATCTTAGAATCAGAGAATGGTTTGGGCTGGAAGGGTGCTTTGAAGATCATTTAGTCCAACCCCCCTGCCATGAGCAGGGACACCTTCCACTAGTCCAGGTTGCTCAAAGCCCTGTCCAACCTGACCTTGAACACTTCCAGTGATGGGGCAGCCACAACTTCTCTGGGCAACCTGTTCCAGTGCCTCACCACCCTCATACTAAAGAACAACTTCCTTCTATACAATCTAAATCGATCCTCTTTCAGTTTAAAACTGTTGCCCCGTGTCCTGTCAGTATGGGCCTTGGTAAAAAGTCTCTCTCCGTCTTTCTTACAAGCCCCCTTTATATATTGAAAGGCTGCTATAAGGTCTCCTTGCAGTCTTCTATTCTCCAGGCTGAACAACCGCAGCTCTCTCAGCCTTCATGTACAGTTTTCCTCCTTTCTATTCACTGAGGTGGTCTTTTCAGATCAAAGTAATTTATTTTTTCTCAGGGATAATTCAAAAGCAGCATTAAGTGTTTTGATGTGGTCTAAAGTATCTTGTCTCAGTATCTTGTTTTAAATGCTAGGTGCAAGCGGTGCTCAACTCCAAAGCCTATCAAGAGTCTAAGTTCCATTGCAGCAGAACAACGACCATCATGGGAACCAACTGAAATAGCACAAGGTCAGCTGACATGACATTTTTCTGAAATACTTTTGTGCCTTGATTCTGAAGCATTTATATGAAATAGGTTGGTTTCTGGGTTGCAGTTTTGTACAGAAAGCATGTAATTTATGGTTATGCTTGAGCATAAAGCTGTAAAATTTATTCACCTTTTACCAGTTAAAATAACATATTTAAACATTACAGTATTAATTAAAGGATTTTATATGTTGAATAGTTTCTTCTACCATAGGTGTCACTAGTAACACCTATCGTAGTACAGATGTGATGAATTTTTGGTTGCAGATGTCATTTCTAAACTGTGGGCGTGCTTTCAGTCCTAGAAGTTAGTCTTGCTTTTCCTTTTGAAGATACAGTTTTTCTGACCTGAACTAAAATGAGTCTTATTTCATGACTAGTACAAGTTAGACTTTTATCTTCTGTAAGCATTATCAATGCTAAGCATATTCCAGAGAGTCTGCAAGAAATAATATTCGAATGAGAGGAATTATACCATAACATATATGTGTGTTCCATGCTTTGTGTGTTCCTTGTGTTACTTTATGTAGTTAACACATTCAAATGCTGGGGGTAAAATGGAGCTTAAAACTTCACAGCACACTAAGTAAAGAGAATATGTTTATCAATTCATGTTCTAACATATTAGGTTGGAATATCTAGCAGTATCTAAGCTTGGTAAAGACTTTATAAAAGAGAAAAACTATTCAAGCAATACAGTGGTTCTTTTAAATAAACTGCCATAATTATATTCTATTAAATAAATGTAACACATAACTGGTAGTGTTACTGCACCTGCGATTGACATTCTCGAAATGAAAACAATATTCATTAAATGTTTTCTGGCATTTAAACTACTTTATGTATATTATTCTTTTATCATCTGTATTTTCAGACTAAGCAATAACCTGCACATATATCAGATCCGTTGAACATAAAATGACTAGCCAATTTAAGGAGATGTGTCCAGAAGATGCTGATGCAGAGTTGCAGTAACTTTGTATGTTTAAGATACTTTATGTTTGCAGCATAACAGTTACTGCTGCCAATGAGAGAATGACTATAGTCATTTATTTATGGTGGAATATTTTCAGAACTGCCAGCAAAGTTTTTCTGAATAAGACTTTGCCTGGTAGCTTCTACTACGTTGTATGAAACAAATTGTTTTCGTAAGAAGATATGTTTTCAGGTGGAATGCTATCTTATTATCACTGAATTAAGAGCAAGTCTCCTTTAATCTTCCACGGATAAAAGAATAGGAGTAGGAGGATACTACCAAGGCAGGATCTAAGATCTAAGCAAATATTAGCATTTCTTTTACTAGGATGAGAATAAGTACTTAAAAATCTTTGCATTTTTATAGACTCATCTATTAAAGTGTTTCTACGCAAATTGCAATGCGCTCTCAAAATACGAACCACATTTTGCTATTCAGAGCCTCTATTTTTTGGCCTATCAATTTATACTTTTATTGACAGTATTCAAAGTCAGTTACTATTAAAGGAGGGATACTGTCAGCTTGAGTTGTTGTGGTTTGTCTTGCATATTCACTCTAAGATCGATTTTTTTTCTTCAGTTTTAGGTATTGAGCCACTCCAGTATGTTTTTATTATGAAGTTTACACTGGTTGATGGAACAGGAGCACTAAACGCATACCTTTTTGATTATGTAAGTAAATCTAGGTAAAGGTAGACTCTACAGATTATGTGGGTTTGGATTTTATTTGTTTTTAAAATAGCAAATGTATGTACAGAAATATTAATTCTGTGTTACCTGCAGTGTTTTGCGGGGACAGTTACAAGTGCTGTAATGTTATTAATACTGTCCATCAATGAAGATGCACAAAATGTATTATTTTGTAATTTTTCAATAAAATATCAGAGTATAGAATATCAAAGCATAAAGACAAAATTGAAGCTTGTAGATAGATTATTTGGTATTTCCATAGACTTTTAAACATTTTCATGGCTAAATTTCTCTTTTATTGACAATGTTAAATTATGCAGCCTGAATGCTGTGTGAATTGTGGGAGTGTTTCAGGATTTATGCAGGTTGGTTCTGGATTAGTTCAAAATCTCATTACCTCTTTTTGTAACTCTCAGTAGCATCTATCCATTCAGTAATTCTTGATTTTTGTTTCATATGACCATGAGGTAGAAGAGGCCTTTCTTCCCCTGAACCTAAGCAGGACTCAGCTATAGCTATACAGATATCTGTCTTTGATTTCAGAAGCAGTTTATTAAACTACTTTGCTAACCTTAGTATTAACCTATCTTCAGTTTTCTCTGAAACAACTTAAGACCATTCCTGCTACCTGAGACACTAAAGAACGGATGGTTTTCCTGTCACTACACACTGTATAATGGTTTTACCTTCTGAAGGCTAAAAAACCACCGTTCATTCTATCTTCTTCCATGTGAGAGGGTTTTTTCCTATAAGAGGGTTTTTTTCATTTGAGAGGGTTTTTTCTTCCCTATCAGAGTTCTTTGAAAACTCTGACCATCCTCACTGTTGTTCTGGAATCTTCCCAGATGGTCCATATCTTCCTTGAAGTGCTAAAACAGTACCCTAGCATGAGGCATTGCCAGATAATGCTTCTAGATCTATAAACCAGTGCAGTGATAACTTAATTTCTTGCTTACTGATTCATGGTATAATCCCTTCATCTCTGAGTAAACCTTGGCTTTAAGAAATCATTCCTCATTCTTTGAGCAGTTGATTTGGCTTGCTTGAAAGCAGTATTTTATACATGTATCTGGTGGAAAGTGGGGGGGATTGGTCTTTTTTGTCCTACTAGCTCTCAAGTTTGTAAAAAATTAATTCTAATTCTTTACTTGCAGTTCCCCCAGCTTGGTTTTGTCTGTAAACATAGTGGGCCTATTTGCTGTTCCATAAAGCATGTCATTAATGAAAAATCTCAAAATCACCAGACTTAGGACAATCCCCTGCAGAATCCACTTTGGGCATCTTCCATTTTGACAGTAAACTACTGATTACTCTACAGGATTTTTTTTTATTTCTTTCCTTTTTAGTCTAATTCATAAGCTTTTTTATTAGATTAGCAGTTCGATGCATAAAGATGGATTGAGTAAGAATTTTTTGTGATGCTGAAGGTGGAGGATTTCTGACTGACAAGATCATTGCTTCCTACATCTCCAATTTAGGGCTGAAGGTGAATTGTATATGTCTAGCCATCCTCCTTAGTGAATTTACTCCTTTACATGTATTTTTGTGTGCAGTGGAAATATCTGTTGCTATGTTCTTTGTGGGTTTTTTCCTTTTATTTTACCTTTTGGGTTTTTTTGTTTGGTTGGTTTGTTTTTTACACACACATGCACACACCCATTTTAGTTACTACCCTAAATTTTGAGATGGTATGTCAATCATTTTGAAAAGGGAAAATAATAAAACGTGAGAAGAACTTGGTAAAGAAGAGAATTATAATCTAAAATAGATTAGTATTACATTGTACCTTTTGTCCTTCTATAAATGCATTTGTGTGTTTTCTTATTCCAGCAGTTCATAGCTGGGAATATCAGGATCTCACAATACACATTTGGAGTAAGCTGTCTACCCAAATGGAAATAGTCAGTGTAGTGGCACTTCAGAGTTATGATTTTGTCCAAAAGAGGACAGAGAAACAAGTTAGTGGGGGTTTTTTTTAACGCACAGCAATGCTATTTAATATGTATAAATCTGCATATTTTCCACTATGGCACTAAATGACTTTGAATAGGACTTTGAAGGGAATACTCTTCCTTGTTTAAGACTGTAAGTAAAAATAATATTGGAAAAAATGTGTGTTATCTTAAAATACAGTGTATTAGCAGCAAAGAGGTCAAAGACTGCAATCCCCATTTCAGCTAGTCATCTTTTCCTTCTGCTGTCCTTTTTCCTTTTTTAATCAAGAAATTAAACTGCAAAAGGAAGGTGGGGGAAAAGATTTTACACCATCTCTTGATGCAGAATTCCAAAAATCTCTACTTCAGGGTAGTTCAGATTCTTATCAGATACTGCTCAGTACTACAGCTTAGCTGCAGGAAAAAGAACCAGAATTTCTTCTGAAGTGCCAGCTGCTAACATTCCTGCTGATGGTACTTCAAAGACAAGCCAATACCTTCCAAGCCTAAACTGGGGTCCTTCAGCACCACCTGAGAAGGAACTGGGGTACTTTGAAGTGCAACTTTACACTAGCTTCCAGTTGCACTTCTGTAGGAATGCTCAAAGTTCTTTTCTTTCCTCTCCTCTTTATAGGAAAAGTCACTGAAGGAAAAAAATCAAAAAGTTCTATAGTCAGAAGAAGAATTGTAAGAGTGAGAAGAAAAAGTAGTTATCTGTGTCAATTTTGCTGCTGGATTATCCGCTAACTTCTGATCACTTCCATTAAACATGTCATACAAAAATTATACAAAGGCAGATTATTCTGTATTTGTCTCTTTTAATAAAAAGGAGAAATTGCCATCAAAAACCTTAGCTCACTTTGAGAAGGTGTAAGATGTTGACACTTTAGAGATACAAAATCAGGTAACAAACTTGGAAAGAATAAAATGGGAGCTTTGTCAGTCATGCTTACTGTATATGGTTTAAAAATACACAGAAAAGGTTTATTTAACATTTCAGCGTTCCATTCTTTATTTTACTCCTCCATTCAGAAATTTATCCCACAATATAAGCCTTTTTCCATCGTTTCTAAAACTATCAAAAAGTGAAACTCAAACTAAGGGAGTTGCACTTGCGTGAAGCCAGGTTGCAGTGCCGCCTTGTTTTCAAGTGACTTTGCTTCTCTCAAAATGTTCTGCTCACTGCAGTGAGGGACTGTTGAGGAGGACTGACCATCCTCTCTGGCCATAACATTGTCTGGTTATGGAGGTTTATGAGGAATATCTGCGAGTTATATATACGGACCTACATGTGTGCTTTCTGGGTGGCTGTAGTCCCTGAATACTCAGTGGTACTGAAATACAGACTATTAATTTTTTCAGACAGTTTGGTTTTTTCCTGTATCTGAACAGTTTCAGAAAGAATACTGTTCTTCTGTTATATTACCTATCTGGATAATTTTAAGTTCCTTAAATGATAAATGAACATGCAGTCAGGGTTCTGGCTAATGATTTCTTACCCCTCTTCCAACACCTCATACTTTTCTGTTCTCTTCCAGGAAAAGTTTTTCCAAATTCCTGCCTCTGAAATCTTAACTAATAATTTTCTTCAGCAAAAGATGCAGATGACCATGAATACGCTCTGTCCTCCAGGAAGAAAATTAGGTCAGCTTGCCATTATTTTAAAAGGGGGATGGGAAAGGAAAGGGTCTTTCAATCTGTTATTGCATATGCAAAGTCTTAGAATTCAACTTACATATGCATGGGCAAAACTCAGAACAGAGAAATGCAGGAGTCTGTGAGGGGAGTTCCAATTAATTTGATACATTTCTTTAACAGTAGAACTCCCTTTTGGGAAAGAAAAGTAATGGTTCAGTACATTCTCGTGTAGCATGCAGTGATGTGTGAATACAGTCATGTCTATGCAGGCACTAACATGTCATTTGTATTCACATGGAAGTTAACCAGAACACCCTTGTACTGAATGTCACAGCACGTTAGGGAGAACTGAAAGGGAATTCAGCGTACAGCATGTGCTTTGGGTGAGATTCTACTTTTGAATGCACATGCTGATTTAGAGCATCCCTTGCTACAGGAAACATCCATGGAAATTGAGCAAAAACTTAATCCAAATACAGTCACAGAGGTTTTTGTGCAGTATTTCCGTTGCAGCAGAAAGTAGCTCTGCTTAAACTACACACATCCAAGGTAGCAGCAGCTCCAACCTCCGGAGGATACTCCCGCTAAGTACGTGGCTGTCAGTGACCACTGCAACCACACTGGTGTCTTCACCATACTTATAAAAAGTGGTCCTATTGTAAAGGGGGTAAAGGATGTTCCCTTTGAGACCAATGAACTTGTCTCATTGAGACATATGGAGATGAGGTTTTATTATTGGAAAGTCCTTTTACATGCTATACTTTGGTACAGCTACTGGTACCAAGTGTTTCAGGGGGGTGCTGGGGCAGGGAGGGTGAGGCTTGGAAGATTGTCACTGAACACCATTTCAGATGGTGTGGGAAATTTTAAGATAGAAATTGGAATTGCAAAATTAGTAATTCATTTTTCTTCCTATTAACTGTTGTATGCATTTAGATGACCTAGTTAAGATCCTGCTCAAGTTATACTTCTTTCCTATAGAAGTTAGAAATGAGTATTAAACAATAACTTGGGTTTTGTTTGTAGATGACTTGCCATGGCTGGAATGCTTCATCAAGTCCTATAATGTCAGAGATGCGATGAACCATCAAGTTTATTACCAAATTTTTGACACCACAGTTGCTGAAGATGTTGTATAGTGATGTGTTGCTAATAGGAAGTAATTCAGTAAGAATCCAATGTTGGGGTTTTTTGGGATCAGAGACTGTATTAAAAAAAAAAATCTTTGTTCCTTTCTTAGGAATTCAACCTGTATGTGTGCAGTTTTAGTCTGTATATTAATGTGAATTGGAATTAGGCTTTGCTGTATTTACTGCTTTCCTAGCATACAGTCTTGTGATCTGAGTGCAAGTGGAGATGCTAAGCTTTTCACTGGAGGCTGCTTGGCTCAGGCTGATGGAAGCAATCTAGTATCCATCTGTCCTTCAAAAAGGCAGTGATGAGGTTACTCTGAACTGGTGAGTTTTACTCAGAAAATATAGTCAGAATGATGCTGCTTTGTTCATGTCTATATTAAAATAAACGATGTCAACAGAGATAGGGAAAAGGAGCTCTTCAGTAAACTTTCTCTCAGACTGCTTTGTGCAAGCATATGTTACTGTTCTCAGTAAGCCAGTTTGACAGGAAGGTTGTCTGTTTTTAGAGACTTCTTTGATTTTGCAGTGGTATGTACATGTAGACAGAAGTCCTGTTAATCATACTAAGGTAACTGCTGTGTGTACCAGTTACAATAGATTTTGATGGAGTTATGAATGTGACCATGTAATGATTATCACTAAAATGAAAGTCAAGCCATGAAAGTAAGGTAGTGTAGAATTGTAAAATGAATATTGATATTCGGTAGATCGTAATGATTTTTAAGGTGGCCCTATTGGGTACCAAAGTTTTTAGCATGCTTATTAGCTGGGTCTGTGTTTTCAAAGGCTCTCATGTATCTGGCTAAATTAACTGTCAGATTACACTGCCCAGATCCGCCTTTTCTGTCTTACATAATCAGATTGTACGACTAAATTTAGAGACACAGAACTGATATGGTGATATCATGGCTTGAAAATACTGCTGGACTAGAAAAATTACTTGGTGGTTTTACTTTGCATTCAGAAGTCCATAAGGCAAATTCAGGACATGTTTCTCCAAGGATATTTAATGTAGAAATCACTGTCAAATCAAATGCTTTCCATCAGAGCAAAATTACTTAATATTTACAACAGCTGTTTTTTTTAAGGAAGTTCAGAAGCAAGATGGAATACTTGCAAGTAGATTATTATTTTGATAGTAGATTACATTTTTTTTTTTCAATTTTCAGGGCTGTTTAGTAGATTATGCAATTTGTGATTTAAAATTTCATCTAAATATCTTCTGATCATTTTCTGGTCCTCCAAAAAATTATACTGGGTTTATATGTCATAAACTAGGGGATTGTTCTTTATTGATGGTGTATAGGGAGAACCAATACTAAAAGTGGTTAGTGATAATTTCCTGTAAAAAGTATGAAAAAAAACAACTTTGGAATTGAACAAGCAGTTTACCAAAGAACGCTACTGGCTTATGAAAGCTTGCCTGAATCTGTGAATAAATGCATAAACAAAAAATATTTATAACAAGTTAATAAATTAATATTATAAAACTTCAGAGACTGGCCGTATCCAAATTATTTCAGAAGTTAGGGGTTAAATTGAAGGCAATCTTTTTTGCTTTTCTTGTATATAGTGTATGAAAACAATGGAAGGAAATGTTTTTATTTTTAGATTTTTGCTAACAACTCTGATAGATGTTGATATTGTATTTTTCTAAATAAGTCTTTGTAAAGTAATAAATAAGAGTATGTTTTAAACTTCAGTGTAAACTAAATCAATTTCACCACATCCCTTGTCTGAGATCCCTGCCAGAAAACTCTGCGTATACATCACTTGATTTTTTTACTGTTGTATATTGTATTAAAATGTTTAACAAAGATTTTTCCAAATATTGAGTTTTTCTTGTATTTGACTTTTAGTTCCTAGTTCATAAGACTGTGAAAACTTTGTCATCAGTAGCCTTCATCCAACAAAATGCTCCAAATGAATGTTTGTATACTTTGTTGGATTGAAAAGTATGTGTTTAATTATCTTTTGAAATATAATACATAGAAATAATTTTAATTAGTAATTAAAAATTATGTATTTGACAATACTAAAGATCACTGTACAGAAAGGAATTAGTGCACAGACAGTTGAAAACGTCTGTGCCTCATTGGTAGCCTTTATATGGAGCAACAGAAGTCACCAAGATGGGACTTGGACCTTTAGTTACTTACCCTGGTCAGTGCTGAGGCCTGTGAATAGCTGACTGACAGATGGAAATCTTGAGGTGAGCGAGTCCTGAGCTTATAGCACTGACCGACTGCGGGATCTGAAAGCTGAGCATGGCAGGAATGACTTTTCGCCATTGCCAGCAACCTCCTTAATAGAAACAAAAGTCACGTTTTCCTTGGTTAGTTTCTTAACCAGGTATGTGATTTAAGTTTCTAAAATATTAATATAAGGTCAAATGTCTATTTTAATGGTTTAAAAAAATTACTGAAATAGATCATAATGTATTTAAAGACACTCAAAAAGCTGAAACAATAGTAGATCAGGTTAACATCAGAACACTCGGATCCAATGAAAACTCCAGGCATGTCTTCCGGGTGTCTCATCTTCCTCCATCCACACACATCCCAGCATATAGGGTAACTGCATCAAAACATCAGCTTCTTATTAGAAATGTGGGCTAAATGGCAAATACGCATGGAATGTGAAGTATATAGCACAGAGCAACATCACCACAGGCAAGGGCAAAGAATATCTGATTGTAAAGGAGGAGCTATGAGGGAAAAATAATAAAACTGTGAAAGAACAATAACGGAACATGAACCCATCCCGCCCTCCAATTACACAGGTAAGTGCATAAGAGCTATGAGGGAAAAATAATAAAACTGTGAAAGAACAATAACGGAACATGAACCCATCCCGCCCTCCAATTACACAGGTAAGTGCATAAAAGTGGTAAAATTGTAATTAAGGAAAAAAAAAGTGTTTTCAGAAAAAAAAAATAATGCGGAAAACAAAATAAATGCGGAATAGCGTTTTCAGGGGTGCCTGTATGATTGGGCTCCTTGAAGTCTTTGTTTTAAGGGGGTTTAAAAACTTAAGATTGGAAGTCTCTCCAAAGTCAGTTGAATTTAAGCTCTTGGATGCCTCACACTCTTTAAACTCCAGTTGGAAAGATGGAATCTAAATAAATAACATCTGTTGCAGAAACAAGGAGGCATTCCTGGTAGATGACCTGCTGTTCAGTGGTGACTGAACTTTCTCATCAGCTTTTGCTGTTATGGGATCCAGAGATTTACAGATGAGACTTTGAAATGTTTTGCTTAATATTGATCCTTTGGCTACTGAGCAGCAGGAAGTGGGATTGCAAAAAAGGCAGTAGAGCCCACAGGCTAGCAAGCTGAGGTTTGCAACAGAGGGAAGAGAGTTTATTGTGTTAACAGGGATGAGTGCTTAGCTCTTCAATACCACAGTGTTTTACCTCACAAGAATTTATTCACATTAGGTCACTTTTTGGCCAAAGCCATTGCATTAATATGTGAAACTGGCAGGAACTGGGGCACTGCAATAAGGGGCAAAGCCAAATATTGAAATGGAGTTGTGAAAAAATTAAGCAGATACATATATGTTCAAGTTCTTCAGATTGAATGGGAGCACTGCAGAAAATTTTCTTCAGTGGAGGAGAGGAAAAAACTTCAAATAAGAATTTACTTGGAATAAGCATTATTCCAACTGTACTGAACAGTGAACATTAAGAATTAGAAAAAAGGAAATTCAGCAGAAGATGAAGAGAGAAGGGAAGAATTGTTTCAGAGGACAGTAGCAAAGGCAAGAAGTGATAGAGAGTCTTTATGAGACAGTTTGCTGCAGCTCCTGTCCACAGCATTTCCGATACATGAAATTCCCAGTAAGAACTGTGGTTTTTGGAAACATCCATCTGATGAAGGATTACGAGATCCAAAGTGCTTGAAAAATGTATAGCAGAATTATGTCATAATACTCATAATTAATGAGTTCATATTTGTGGTAAAGCTATGGATGGACTTCACCTCAGAACAGTGCTACAATGTGGTTTTCCTTCTTATTTTCTGCCACGACCCCAATACATGTGTACAGACGTACCTCCATAAAACTACTGCAATGTTATCATTTGTCTGCATAAACCAAGCAAATTGAAAGTCTATGAATAAATCTAGATTTAGTAGATACTTGTTTCAATTTCAATTTTTGCAAGTAAACTAGGAGGAAATATGCTTAATGTGGAAATACGTGCCAGAGAGGAAAAAAAAGATTTTTTTTGTCTCATAACTGTTCTATTACATGCAAAGCTTTGAGCATAAATTTTTTCTGTACGTTCTCCTGTGTGTGTACAGCCTGTGGACTACCACAGTTAAAAAAATACAGTTTTGTGAAGTACAAGCTAGATCTTTATAATTGAGTCCTTAGTTAACTGTAATTTCGAAGACTGTCTATCAGGTAGCTTTGAATTATGGAGGTGTTACTTCACTGAAAGGAAGTCTCTGAATGATGGCAGTTTAGAAAGGCTGCTTGAATTTTGTGACTAAAAGAGCAGCAAAACTGAACACTGAAATCTGTTGATCAGACAGGTTTAAATACAGACTTTCTTTCTTTCTTCTTCTGTCTACAAATGACCCCTTAAGCAACTCAAAGCCCCTCTGAAGCAATGCTTCAAATGACAAATACGATCAGTCACAGGCAGGATGTGTATTACCAGGGGGATTTTACTGTTTGTAACAGGGAGGGTGGGTAAGGGACTTGCACCAGACAGCAGTGTTTAATGCTATTATTCTGGCATACATTAATACGACACTCCATCTTGAAGGATCCTCCTTTCCTATCACGGTTTACTATGCTAAAGGTGCAAAATCCTGTAAAAAATGAAGCAGTTGCAGTGATTGAGTTTGACATAAACCCCCAGTATAGAGAGATGTCAAAGGTCATCTTGGCATGCTGCCCTTCAGTTTCTCATTGTGCATAGGTACCCTGGTACATGTAGTGGAAGGCATAAGGTCTCACCGCTCATAAAGCTACAGTTGTCTTAAAGGGAGATGACTACTTTATGCTTCCACTATTTGCTGTGTTTTGCCAAGGGTAAACCAACTAACGTTAAAAGTAAGGAGAATGGTGAGGAACTGCTTTTCCTCTACACGTCAGTCAATGCATTTTAGCAATGTGCCGCTGCTTGGTCCTTCTTGCAGGAAAAAGCAGCAAAAAAGAAAGCTTGAAAGGCTTCCTTTGAAGGGATGGGAAAGGTCAGAAGTTACACATGAAAGGACAGTTGGGAATGAGGAGTACCCCATGCATATGTAACAGTGCACTTCTAAAAATCAGATACTGTAACTTGAAAATCTTGATGCAAATCTGTTGAGTGCCATGATCTATATGATTTGATAATGAATAACCTTTTGAATATTATTCCAATCTGTACATAAGTGATTAACTAGGCTACTAATTCACAATTATGTTTCTAAACAAGTTTAATTCCTCTGAATCCTGGAAATTGTTTCTATCTGAACTGAGTCAGTTTGGTTTTCCTTTAAAAACTGAATGTGTGGAAAAAAAAAATGGCAAAATTAAAATGCTCGTCATTAGCTAGATGCATTCGTGCACTTCACCAAGTGCCAGGGCCTGCTCACATCAGATCATTTTTTCTAGCAAGGACTATTATTACACAACGATACCTTGTAAGTGTACCTTTTCACAGCAAGCTTACCAAGGCATTGTAAAAACAGCAATAGTTTTCAAAGCTCATTTAGGTCTTCTGTAAGGCCTGGAAAAATGTGAATGTCTTTGGCCTGCTTTTCAAGCTGGGTAAAGAGGTGGCTGATCTGATGTGATAGGGCAGGCAATTCTTCACTAATTTCTTAGTGGCTACAGCAAAGGTACGCAAGCCTCATTTTAAATATTGAGGTCATTGGCTAATATGTGTCAGGAAAGTGTAGAGCTGTACCAAATACTCCTGTCAAGAGTATGTGCAGCAAAGCAAATCAGAATTGGAAATTAATCCCAATTGAAACTGACACATGGAAAAATGTGACAATGATATATTCTGCTTCTGGTAATTCAGCTTTGGTAAAGAATTCTGGTCTGAAACTTACACCAAATATTAAATAAATACTTAATCTGATGAAAAATGTAATGAAACTACTTGCTCAAATAGAGCAGAGACCTCAGAAGAGGCACTGCATTGAGAAACGCTTTTTTTCTTATTGAAGATCGACTTGTCTTCCTTGAGCGTTTCATTCTTCAGGTATTTCTCCTCATAGTCAGTATACTTGGGTTCCCAATCCAGTCCAAGCATCCCTTGGATTTTCCAGCTTATTTTACTGGAACTGAAGTCTAACAATCTATGTCAGCATAGAAACACCTTTGCTTGAAGACTGTCATTGCTTTGGGATCTAGGAGGCTATCCTGAACATATCAGGTGATAAGAAATGTCACTAATATTCATTAACAGCTCCTCCATGCAGTCTTTCCTATCTGTAGTGAGGCAGCTGGAAGAATATTGTATGAGGGGTTAGAGATGAAACATTGGAATAGGCTGCCCAGGGAGGTGGTAGAGTCACCCTCCCTGGAGGTATTCAAGGAGCGTGTGGATGTGGCATTGTGGGATGTAGCTTGATGGACATGGTGCTGTGTGGTGTTGGGTGGGTTGGTTTTTGGAGTGTTGTGCCTTGTTGTTGTTGTGTGGTGGTTGGCTTGCGTGGGTTGTTTTTGGTTTTTTTTGTTTTTTTGTTTTTTTTTTTCAGGTTGGACTTGATGATCTTACAGGTCTTTTCCAACTGTAGTGATTCTGTGATTCTGTGATTCTGTGTGATTCTGTGAGATCTGTGGGCTTGCTGCCCTCTTACCGGTGCACTCTGGATAGCCTGTGAGTACTTACCAACAGCGTAATCCATGATTACTCACATGTATGCCTCTGTACGATGGATACCATGCAACTGCTTTATACAATAGCGTAATTAATCAAGGTATACATAATAAATCAAGGTATATGTAATAAATGTGTAAGTAACCAATTTGCATGTATTCAAGATGTATTCAATCGTAATTATATGTATAGTGCCTTATCTTACGCACTTAAATAATATATGGACCTCTTTGGTAACCATACCTTTATTGAGATAAGAGTATTGGAGCGCACTGTCCAAGGGACTTGTCAAAGCTGAGTCCAGATTCCAAACTTGACAGCTGTCAGTGACTGATGAGTCTCTACCTAAGAGTACCAGTGAACACAGAGCTGGCAAACCCCACCATGGACCGGAACACCATGCAGCATGCCATGACCCACAAGGAGGGGCTCGTCTGATTCTGCAGCAGCTGTGCATCCCAGCTTCAAGAGGGACATAAGATTGCTGTCACCTTTTCTATAATTTCCATTCTTAATAAATCATCTAACCAGCTTTGAGTGTTCGTGCCTTTCTTACTGAGATCCCAAAAGAACTGGCACCTCCTTGGTGTAAAACACCATCGCTTTTTGTAGAATATGCCAGTACTCCCCTGTTTTTCCTCAAATTCATTCACGAAGGTTGAATATTAAAAAATGCAACAGTTGGTCTTGATCAAAACACTAACAAGTTCAAAATACCAGCAGCAGATTAAATCGCAGTTTACAATAGCTGTGTCTGCACGGTTGCAAAACACATATGGATGACCGTGCGTAACGCCAGGTGGTACTGTGGTAATACAGCCCCTTTGTTCCTTCTTTTCAATTTCTGCTTACTTCCAGGGTTTATTTTGTTGTAAAAGAAATTTCTTCATCATTAAAAAATTACTTTTAATCAACTTCCTTGGTTAAAAAATTATTTTTCTAATCTTTGCGTAGGGAGTAGAGGAAAACAATTGCCAATTGGCACAGTTTGAATCTTGATAAGCTTATTTTTTTAGAGGACTGTATAGAACTAGGTGTCGTAACAGATGGAATCAGTGGTAATTGATATATTTTCAATAAGCCCACCCTGTATCCCACCATATTTCATTGCAGACTGGACTGGGGCGACAGGCTACATGCAGCCTTCTCACTGCAGACAAGTGAAACTTAGGCCCAACAATGTTATGACTTGTTTGTATTTTCTTGACAAATTTATTTCAAGCCAGGAATGGACCAGTGCTTCCTGTCTCCCACAGTAACATCCTGGCTGAAAGAACAAGTGCTTCCCCACTGTCTCACACTACACTGTAGTTACCCTTTTTTAGTTAAAATTTTAAAAAAACTAAAAACCAAAAAACCTCCCAAACCCCCAAAAAACCAACCAAACAAAAACCCACTATCAAAGCTTCTCAAGCTTCTTATAGTTGGAGTGGTGGATGTGGATGTGCGTAAGGCACAGAGGCATAGTACTGACAGCAAATGCAAAGGCACCTGAAAACAGTACAGCAGTCTGACTGGTACTATTGTTCAATGGAGACTGGAGAGACGGCTGGAAATGAGAGATGGAGTTATTTGATTTAGACAGTGAGATTTTATCACAGTGAATTTCCTGATGGCTCAGCCTCCCCACTCTGAAGACATGAAGCATTTTTTAACCAGATTAGGGAGAAGTTTATTCACCCAAATCTGCATCTGTATGAATTTCCACACCTTTACACCTGTGCTGATGTCACAGAGGAATGGGAGGGGAGATCCCATTTCCCTGCCTGGCTGCAGTGGGTTGCCTTTGGCTGGCTGCAAAAGGCCCACCCAGCTGCTCTCTCACTCCCCCTCCTCAGCAGATCAGGGGAGAAAAAAAGGTGGAAAAGTTTGTGAGTCAAGATAAAGACAGGGAGATCACTTATCATGGACAAAACAGGGGAAAATTAATTTAATTTGTTGCCAATTAAAAAGAGTTAGATGGTGAGAAACAAAGACAAAAACTAAAACACCTTCACCCCACTCTCTTCTTCCCAGGCTCAACTTCACTCCTTCATTCCTGACTCCTCAACCTCCTCCCCTCCTGAGCGGCACAGAGGGATGGGGAATGGGAGTTGTGGTCAGTCCAGAACCGCTCCTCTCTGCTGCTCCTTCCTCTTCACACTTTCCCCCTGCTCCAGTGTGGCTGCAGTCCTTTGGGATAAACCTGCTCCAGTGTGGGTCCTTCCCAGGGGCTGCAGTTCCTGTCAGGAGCCTGCTCCAGCATGGGCTCTCCACCGGCCACAGTTCCTTCAGGAAATCTCCACCTGCCGCAGCATGGGGCACGCCATGGGCTGCAGTGTGGATAACGGCTCCACCATGGTCTCCTCCATGGGCTGCAGGGGAACCTCTGCTCCAGCACCTGGAGCACCTTCTTCCCTCCTTCTCTCACCTTGGTGCTTGCAGGGCTGTTTCTCACACTTCCTTCCCTCACTCCTCATTGTTGTTGCAGCAGGTTACACTTTCCCAGAGGCACCACCATTTTGGCCGTGGGGCTCAGCTGTGCCCTGCGGTGGGTCGGTTGGAGCCGGCTGGAACCGGCTGTGTCCGGCACGGGGCAGCCCCGGCCTCCCCTCACAGAGGCCGCCCCGCAGCCTCCCTCCCCGCTGCCGGCACCGGGGCACCTGCACCCAGCACAGTGTCTGACTTCGTAGGCACAGGAGCAGGCTCACACGCACTAAGACACTGACATCTTGCCATTGGTGGCTGAGATGTCCGGATTTTAGTTAAAGAGAACAGCATGAACACTGACGGCATAATAAATGATGTGGAAAGTTGTTAATCCAAAAATTCTGGCCTGTTCACTGATGGAGCAGAGCCAGGCTCTTGATGAGATGTGACGTTTTGGTAAACACAAATAAGTTTGGTTATGATCCACACATGGCTCGATTTCCCAAATGAAGAGCAGAAATAATCTGGGACAGAAACGTGCAGTGTTCTACCCTTCTGTCCCCAGCTGTCTGAAAAACACGTTATTAAACACTTAAGGGTATATCCTTCCCCGTACTAGATGCACACAACTTAAATGGTAGTTGGCAACAGAGGACTTGGGCATTTTAATCAAGAGAAGAACTTAACACATAAGGCCTAATTGTACAAATAACCCATCTGTCTCGTATAGTGCAGAACCAGAGTGATGTTTTCAAGGCTAAATCAACCCCTTAGAAATTAGACAATCTGTTGCCGCTTCTATGCAGCTGTACTTCAAGTGGTGGCAATATTAACTCATCTAGTACTAAGTGACATGCAAGTGGACAGAAAGGGCTTCAAATAATTGAGCAAATGTTTATCACATCCCTTCTTTTAATGGTACTGGAACTACTGCAGCCCCAAAGGTGTATGTACTCACTGAAAGAAAATGTTTCACTTATAAATGTGTAAAAGAAGGAATTGGGAAATTCTCCACAGATTTCCCTTAATCTGGATTTATTACTCGCAGATATTGCATAATAAGTGCTTTTCATGTAAATGAGATCTTCATGATAAACCCTCTACCGTGAGCCTTTTATTCTTCCCTTTATTCTGTAATGGGAATCTCTTTGGCATGTACCTGGAGGATGTTTAAGCTCTTCTTGTTTACCCTTATTGTTCTGGTTGCATCAAGATGCTTTCAAAGGGAAACCCACTTTAGATACACAAATTGAGGATGATAACTGAAAGCTGTCTCTAGAAAAAAGAAGAGACAAGCATAGATACAATCCCAGTAAGCCTTTTGTGAGTCCTTCTGCAGTTCTGTCCAACAAGACTATGATCCTTATCTTTTTTATAAGTTTTGCCATAGGCTCATTCATTTGGCTAGCCATGTGTCGACTTAGGCAAAATCCAAAGTCAAAACCTATGAGGTATTTCGTGAGGCAGTGACTATCATCTGGACAGTTCAGTCCACTTATTCAGCTATTATCTTTTGCAGCCACTTGAAATACAAAGAGCATTGTGAAACTGAAGAAGCTTCAAGGTGTACCAGTAAACTCAGATATTCATTCAGACAAATGAAACAAGCAGTTAGATGAAACTATTCCCCAGTATCTGAAGTAATTGCTAATACCTGAAGTAAAGAATGACAGCTCTGAATGAAAAATGCGTTAGATATAATACTATTTGGGAAGTAAGATTTTTACTTGCCTTTTTTTTTAACCAGCATCAGCACGGTGATAGAGGAGAATTTTAATTCACTGTGGTCATACTTCAAACTTAGCTGAGACCATAAAGTGAGATTCAAACACAGAACAAGAATAAAAAAAAATAAATTCTGACACAACACGCTGAAAGGGAACAAGGATTAGTCAGAAAAATTGGTAATCACAATAACAACTGTATTTCATTATTATTTACTTAAAAGAGTAAGACCACAGCCTAAGCAGTCATGTTACCTTGTTAGAAGTGCATCTGAAGTGTTTGCTATTTGATCTCTGTGGACAGAAAACATCTGACTAATACACATAATTTTTAAGCCAGTCAAGCCAGGGACCACAGCCAGAGTTGGGAATCATGTGTGTTACGCCCCTCACAGACAGGCATACAGAGACAGTCCTTGTTGTAGATGGTGCATGTTTATGATCAGATGCAACACATGAAACAGTTGAATGGGGGGGATGTGAAAGAAAGGATGTCAGGATAACAATATAATTAACAAACTTGCATAGCAGCTACAGGCCAGCTCGTTGTGCCCATTTTCCCGCAAGGGGCATCATTCCATTTAAAGTCCATCAAGTACCAGATATTTAGTTTCCTTTCTTAGCTTTGCTACATGTCAAGGTTTCAAATACTGCTCATCTCCCACTTGAGAAAGTAACTAGGTTTTCAAAAGCACTTTTCTGAGCGCTGTTCAGCTTGTCTTTTGAAAAGCTGGCAAGGATTTTGCCTGATGACTTTGTTAGAGGCTTTCATTCAGAGCTCTGAAACACTAGTGAATTATTCCTTTTCCTAAGGAAACAGACTCAAAGCAACAGGGCATCATGCACAAAGTATGAAATAGATCTTTCCTCTGTGTTAAAACTATAGCATGAAAACTATTGTATTATGGAGAAAAATAAGTTTGATTAAAGTTCATCACTTAATACTTCTAAAAGAAATAGGAAAAGCTCCTACCACCTGAGATTATACACCAGAGTCTTAATACTGTGCACAATGCTGTATGGGTATGAAAAGCAGCTAAGAACTGGATCTTTACAACTTCATGATCTTTCTTTTTGCACATCCAAGTGAGGCAGGAGTCAATTTTTGAAAGTTGCCCAATGTATCCAGTGCTGGTTTTCATTTTCAAGCAAGTTAAACACCTTTTTATGCCAGTGCTCTAAGAGTTCGAGTTGAGATTGACATAGCCCTTCTTTGAATGCTGATGAGTGATCACTATCATCATTAACATTTTATCTTTGGAAATACGGAGATGAGTCCTCTCATCGCTTTCTTAAACTCAATGAGCCTTATTCATCCCTTGTGTAATTATGGCAATTTCAAAGCAGTTACACTACAGATAGGTTGTACTATGTGAATCTGATTCCCCAATGTATGGCTCTTTCTAGAGAATGGAATGAAGACCTAAACATATTTCACTTTATAGCAAAGATTTACTGTTGGCTTCAGGCTGCTCCAGCTGATTGCTGATTAGACATTTGACCTTAAAACCAAAACTTTATATGAACACACAGAAAAGCTTTCATGATTATGATTGTCAATCTTGTTAGAATGACACAGTTACCAAAACCATCATGGGAAAGTAAGTATAGTTATTATACCAGTACAGGCAAAAGAACTTTGAACCTTATTTCATTGGCAAAAGGCTAAAGCTCAGTTCTTTCCAATATAGGAAGCAATTACTACATCTCAAACCCTCTAGTTTATTATGTGTTAGTTTGGCACATGGAAAAGAATTCCTCTAACAGATTTGTCCTTTTAACAGATGAGCTATCCATTATACTCAAACTTGTTGAGAAAAAAGAGCTTGTGTGTACATATTTAATAGGTTTAGTGCTCCTGCAGGAATTCATTTAAAAGTACTTCATCTGTAACAAATAACATGGATGGAATTGGTGCACCTGAATGCAAGAGGAGCTGACAGCCCTGGCTTGATACCAAGCTCTGTGGAGCTGCCTCTGTGTCTGGTTTACCTGACTTCATTCTGAAATGCTGCCCTACTCTGAGAACTTATTTTGTGGAAGTGTAGCAGTCACTTCCCAGTCTGGGAAGGACAGTGTAGGTTCAAGGATCTCACACTGTCAATGCTTAGTTGATACTTAATGTTAGATGGTAGGTCCTCCAAATTTCACAGAATCACAGAATCACAGAATCACTAAGTTGGAAAAGACCTGTAAGATCATCAAGTCCAACCTAAAAAAAAAAAAAAAACCAAAAAAAAAACCCACACAACACCACAAAACAAAAAACACAACACACCAAAAACCAACCCACCCAACACCACACAGCACCATGCCCATCAAGCCACATCCCACAATGCCACATCCACACGCTCCTTGAATACCTCCAGGGAGGGTGACTCTACCACCTCCCTGGGCAGTCTATTCCAATGTTTCACTACTCTCTCAGTAAAGAAATTTTTCCTAATATCTAGCCTGAACTTCCCCTGGCACAACTTGAGGCCATTTCCTCTAGTCCTGTCACTAGTCACTTGGGAGAAGAGACCAACACCCACCTCTCCGCAACCCCCTTTCAGGTAATTGTAGAGAGCAATAAGGTCTCCCCTCAGCCTCCTCTTCTCCAGGCTAAACAACCCCAGTTCCCTCAGCCGCTCCTCATAAGACTTGTGCTCCAGACCCCTCACCAGCTTTGTCGCCCTTCTCTGGACACGCTCCAGCACCTCAATGTCCTTCTTGTAGTGAGGGGCCCAAAACTGAACACAGGATTCGAGGTGCGGCCTCACCAGTGCCGAGTACAGGGGCACGATCACTTCCCTACTCCTGCTGGCCACACTGTTTCTGATACAGGCCAGGATGCCATTGGCCTTCTTGGCCACCTGGGCACACTGCTGGCTCATCTTCAGCTGGCTGTCAATCAACACCCCCAGGTACTTTTCTGCGGGGGAGCTTTCCAGCCACTGGTCCCCAAGCCTGTAGCATTGCCTGGGGTTGTTGTGGCCAAAGTGCAGGACCCGGCACTTGGCCTTATTGAACTTCATCCGGTTGGCCTCAGCCCATCGATCCAGCCTGTCCAGATCCCTCTGCAGAGCCTTCCTACCCTCAAGCAGATCAACACTCCCACCCAACTTGGTGTCATCTACAAACTTGCTGAGGGTGCACTCGATCCCCTCATCCAGATCATCAATAAAGACATTAAACAAGACCGGTCCCAAAACTGAGCCCTGGGGGACTCCGCTTGTGACCGGCCGCCAGCTGGATTTCACCCCATTCACCACGACTCTCTGGGCTCGGCCATCCAGCCAGTTTTTTACCCAGCAAAGAGTGCACCTGTCTAAACCACGGGCCGCCAGCTTCTCTAGGAGAATACTGTGGGGAACAGTGTCAAAGGCTTTGCTGAAGTCCAGGTAGACAACATCCACAGCCTTTCCCTCACCCACTGGGCGGGTCACCTGGTCATAGAAGGAGATCAGGTTGGTCAAGCAGGACCTGCCTTTCATGAACCCGTGCTGGCTGGGCCTGATCCCTTGGTTATCCTGCATGTGTCCCGTGAGCGGCCTCAAGATGAGCCTCTCCATAACCTTCCCCGGCACCAAGGTCAGGCTGACAGGCCTGTAGTTCCCCGGATCCTCCTTCCGACCCTTCTTGTTGATGGGTGTCACAATGGCAAGCCTCCAGTCATCCGGGACCTCCCCTGTTATCCAGGACTGTTGATAAATGATGGAGAGTGGCTTGGCAAGCTCCTCCGCCGGCTCCCTCAGCACCCTTGGGTGGATGCCATCAGGCCCCACAGACTTTCATTTGGGTTCCGTGAATCCAGCTTGCTGCTTTGCTTTCAGAAACCACCACTGATATCCTGAAATACCACCAATGGATTCTGAAAACAATTGCTGCCCTCTCTAATGTCTCCATGGAAGGCCTTGTGCGTCAGCAGGTTTTGCATAGATACAATTCTTTCTGAAGATGCAACTTCATAAGCCCCAGCAAGTCCATGATGTCACCATAAAGATGAGGCCTGCATTTGTCTCTTCATGCTGGTAGTAGTAGGGTTGCATGATCTGGCTCATCAGCTCCCTGGTGTAGCTCAAAACTAATCTTTGCAGGGAGAGAGAAAAGGAGGGAAAAGATGCAGAAACTATCTATGTAGATGCAGGGCGCAACCATCCATTTTGGCAGCATTACTGTCTTAGGTCTTAAGCAATTAAGACACCTATGAAACTGTGTCCAGCCAGGGGCCATTATAGGAGAAATAGTACTAATGGTTGGCTCTCCAGAGCTCCTTAAAAAAGCTCAGATTTGCCTCCTCTTGCTGCCGGAAAGATTTGCTATTCACAGTGGACTGTGCAAATCTTTGCAACATGATTTCTCCTTTTAGAGTGATTTGATCAACAGTAAAGTCATTAAGAGGATGACCATAAATTGCTCTCATTAACTTGTCATAGCAAAGATGAGTGCAGCTCACATGTCTCAGGACTGCTATTTCAGGTTGTCTCCCTGCAGACTGAGGGAACAATTCATGTGCTGCTTTATATTCAGCTTGCTTTTGCTTCCCAATTACAGAGTTTAGATATTTCCTTTTCTTTATTATCTATCTGTCTGTCTGTCTATCTGTCTGTCTGTCTGTCTATCTATCTATCTATCTATCTATCTATCTAATTTTGGGGGTAAGGAGAAGAATGTAAATTTTGGAGGATAACAGGCAGGAAAACACTCTGCTTGCATTGTCCCTGCTATTGCACAGTAACTCCATGTCCTGCAATGGCTTTAGCAGCTACCTGCAAAGCCATCTGTGCTCTTGAAGTCCTCTCCCAGTACACACACAGCTTCAAGGTTCCAGTTTTACAGTCGCTTTTCAAAATCAAAGAAAGTTTTAACCTACAGCAAACCTTTTACTACCATCCCAGCTGCTCATTCATGACATCATAACCAGCTAAGGTGTTTCTCCTGATGATAACAGATGTCCACAAGAGATACAGCACTGAAATTGCTGAATTAATTTCTAAAATGTCTTAAGACATATACAACATACCTTAAGAACAGCCTTCTGAAAATCATCCCCAATATAAATAGAAAATTTGGTCAATACAAAAAGAGACTCCTCTTGTGGGCTAAAAGCAAGTCTGTGCTAGGGACTCCCTCAACATCCTGATACTGAATCTCAGAGAAAAGATTTGTATTCAGATGTTGACCTGCAGAGAGGAACACAAATATTTTACAGCTAAGTTCAGTAAGGAATTTAGTACTATGCATGCATCTATATTGAACAACTATTACACAAAAACAGAAACAGTCCAGAGAGCAGAGATTAGGACCCTCTTGGTCCTGCACTAAGAGAGCAGGAGGTCACATGTAACCTGGTTCTCATCAGCTGGCTGCAAGCACTGCACCCCCCACGAGTCATTCTGAATTGAGATTGTGGGAATGCAGGTGTTTATACAGGGCTAATCTTGAGGGGCTGAAGTTCTTTATTAAGCCTAGTCCTTATCCTCTGAATTCTAGTTTCTTCATATTGAATCTTCTTTCTTTCGACCTCTTCCTCTTCTCTGCTTTGCTGCACAATAAAAAGAAAAATAGCACTTGAAAGATCTGTGCACTTTCCTTCATTGTTGAATAGAAAAATATGACCTTTTTTTCCTTACCTACTCTTATTTAGGTAGGGATGTCCTGACAACATGCAGAAAAAGAGGTTTAATCTTTAATAAGTCTTGGGTTCATTCGTCAGCAGAACCTGCTGGATTATTTCTTGCTTCCAGAGGCCATTAAGAGCCTGGCAGTTCTTCCTTACTGTCCTGTTCTGCAAATCCTTTCTGAATTTTGATAATTTGCCCATCAAAACCTGATAAAAAGAGAGCTTAACTGAGAATTTTCAATTTCTAAATTACAATGAATTACTAGTTAGGGGGAAGCAACTTTCTCTCCACACAAGCTGCTATTTCATTGGCAGCAAATCCACTTCCAGATTTATTTTTGTACCCAGCTGTTTTCTCCTACATTCCCTCTCCAAAAGTTTATCATCTCTTCTGGATTTGAGCATGGCAGCTCTCCAAACAATTTTTAAATGTCTTGGCCTAAAACAAGATTTCCTTAAAAAGGAATGTTAGAAAGTGATCATGTTAGTCTATGTTATTCCACAAGTGCAGCTGTGGGAACAGCCACACAAAAAGTTGGGTTATCAGAACTAAGAAGGAGTCGGAATAAGTAACAGAAATGGTGGAGGTAACTTAAACTGGATTTGCTGATGAGCATATAGTGACATGTAACCATGGCTAGAAAGACCAAGTAGACTGGGCAATCCTTGTGTAGTGTACCACAAAGTATTTGTACTTATTTTCCATTTTAACTCGTGGTTAGTTCTTAAATTCTGTTGCATTGGAGGAAGTTTGGAGATCTGTGCAAGTTTCAAAATTGTCTCTGTTAATTTCAGAGTGGTTTTCAAAAGTAATATTCTTAGACAATATCAGCCCTTCTTTTCAGACTGAAAAAACTGTGGTTTACAGTACTTGACAAGCTATACACCACCCTTACTCTGAGCTGGTCAAAAGCCACAGGAATATGTTAGTACAGTGAATGATCAGACCAAGCTCAGAACTGTACTAACGATGCCAACATGGATTTTATTCAGCTCTGAGCACAGGCAGGATACATTTAGCTTTTCCTATGAAATAACCCAAGTGAAAGACTGATTCCTCTGCTGAATAATTACAGCACTTAGTGCAGAGAGCATCATCTTTTCTTAAGATGAGGGTAGCCTGGCCCTAGGAAAAGACCCTCTGAAGTAGGCAAAGTGAGACTTCACCCAGATGAGTACATATAAGGAGAACATAACGAAGAAAAGATAAGCAACTTTCTTAAGGAGCATTTTCTGCAGCATATTCTACATTTTCTACATTTCCTACAGCATATTCTATGACCTGGAATAATCCAGTAAGATTGCATTGGCTAAACATCAGAGAAGGTCACTGAAGTATAAACTGTACAAAATAGAGAAAATAGAGGAGATGAAGAAAAAGAGAACAACATTATATTTTACATGCTTTGGATTCACCTTCTAAAAAAGCTTGTGAATTGCAGCCACAGAGGTGAGAAAGTGAAGGAAAATCTTATACAGTGATGGAGTCACTGGATTTGTTGCTCTTGATTCTGTTGCCTCTTCTAGCTATTAGAAGGGTTTCTAGCCAATCTCTGGTACTTGGTTGTCAAGTGAATTGGATTTGGCTATGCTCTTTCATGTTTGCAAATTAAAAAATGTGTATTATTTTCCTCCAGATCAACTTCAAACAAGTTTTAGCCATGTCTGAACTGTAAAGTCCTCACAATTGCAAGTTTGCTTTTAGGACATTGATAGGAAAATCAACATCCCTACTTCCTAACACAGATGGATAACTTCTGAACATGGGAAACCACAAATGAGGTGAGTTCCAGTCCAAACTGTTTAAAGCCAGTTAGAAAAAGAAAAAAAAACCAATTGCAGTGGCCTCAAAATCCATGTGGCAAAGTCCTTACTCAAAGAGTACCTTTGGCTATTTTCTGAAACACACAAACACTTTTAAGAATTAGAGGGTGGAACAGTGCTTTCCAGGTAGCCCCGTATTCCCACAAGGACAGAGAAATGGACAGAAGTGGTGCTGCTGTGGGTTGTTGACCCAGCAAAAACATGGGCTGTGATGTAGCAAAAGCAGGGTAAAAATTGCTTTGTAAAATGGAAAATGACAACTAAGTCTAAATGCAAATATTTTGCAGAAATGCATCCCATTCAAACCCTTCTGCTGGAACGTAGACAGTGCTCAGCTGGAGACTTGCCAGCTGCCTGGCAGCACCAGATGCTGAAAAGCCTTGTTTTTCAGGGTCTGTCGCTCTAGGGCTGCATCACCATGTGGACAGCTCTGGGCCTCCAGGGCTCCCGGATTATCTGCTTCCCATCATGGAGTCTGGAAATCAAGAGAGCCTTGACCTGAGATGAATGTCTGAAGGATAGGCTTCTCGCTCCTTAGAGGGAAGCCATCCATCCACAGCATCTGCATTCAGGTTTACTTCAACATTTCTTTTTTATTTTAAGTCACTGTTTTGGAATTATCAGCATATCTGAAAAACTTCATTTGCTTATAATAAGTAGATACTTGCATAGGATCCAGTGGAAAATCAAATTTTAAAAGGCCATTTAGTCCTCCCACCCCCAGGAAGGGCTGGCTATACCTAGACCTTTCCTACAAATGTTTGCTTTGATCAGCTGTAACTGACCTTACTGCCCATGGCAAGGTGAAGAAAAGGACTTGGACAGTGAATACTGTGAGGTTAAGTTAAGCATCACGTCAACAGTTAGCATGTACATGTTGTTGTAGGAGGCACAGCATCTGCAGAATTTCTTCAAGTCTGTACCACTGCATAGCCAGGATGACCTACATCTAATCAACTCAACTTCGTCTTTCTGTCGGGAAAGACTGGGTGAGCCACCTCACAATGCATATGTGGCTACGAAATCTGCAACATGGATTTCAGTTTGTAAAGGAGATAATCCATTCTGAATTCTGTGTAAGTAATAAGTACTAAGCAATAATTAGCTAATTAAAAAAGTCAGGAAGATGAGGGAAACAAGAGGGAAGCACATTATAAAAACCAAAGTGCTGAAAAACATTTTAATAATCAGTGAATATTGCATGTCTTTTTCTTGATAATCCAGGGGGAACTTATATATAGATTTCATTTACATGTTCTAAAACTTGGCATATTATAAGAAATTGTTTACAGAGAAAAAGCAGCCTTAATACCTCTCCCAATCTGTCACTGCACATCAAAAAAAAGCTATATCACTAAACAAAGATTTTGCTTGGGGAGCTTTGCTGTATATCTAACCGACAACATTCATGATTGCCTCACATTTGAATCATTTGACACATTCTTTGTGAGACCAAAACTACACATTTGGACATGAAAATAAGAAAAATATGTTTGTTAACAATTTGTATAAACCCTGATTTCAGACCAGACAGTGCAAATTTGTCATGTATCATAAGACAAAAACACAGATTGAAGTGGGTATTTTGGGGAAGTAGCAAAAAGCAGAAACATGAGAAGCTAAAATCTTACTAGCCATTTGTATTTACTTTAACTGTCTCAAACCTTCAGTCAAGTTAGTAATAAGCATGCAGGTCATTAAACAGCTTAATTGAATTTGAGTGACATCTGCTTTTGAACAATTAGATGGCACAGCATATTTTCATAATGAAAGAATTGACTTAATTTCCCTCTTCTCTCACTGAAAGTTTACTAAGTAGTTCAGCCATTAAAGTGCTTATTTATTAGCAAAGCCCAGATGGCCAACCACTGTAAGTGTAAAGAATAGCTGAGCCATGTCAGACCTTAATTAAGTGATTGCAAATTAGAGGAAGATCACCCAAAGCATAGAGGCTGAAATTACACTTTTCTACCGTTATAATTCCATAATGATTTGTGGAGAGAAAAAAAAATATAAATATGACTCATTCAAAAGTAAATGTAACCACAACATAAGGAAAATGTGTGACATCCCTGGTTTTACCCCATACTGAAGCTCTGTCACTGCTTCTGTTGAACTTGCAGTCCCTGAATACTCCTTCTTACATGCATCTGCAAGGTGCTATCACTCCTGTACTTCACATGCCCTCAATGGGAACTGAGAGTACTCGGAAGCTGAAGGATTAGGTGAGAAGACTATCATACATATTTAGCTATAAATCTGTCTTGTTTCCTCACTCTGAAAAGAAATGAGCATGTAATAGCCACACACAATTTTTTCTAAATGTAAGTAGTCACTTACACAACACTCAGCACAGCTAAGGAGTGCAACACAGGGTGAGGCAGGTGTCTTTCTTCTCTCATTCGACTGGTTCATTTAACACGTGCCAGCTCCCATGGAACTGTTTCCTTGGATGAACATAAAGTAATGACCCACAGCCCTCCCAGGCCCCATCTTAGCAGTTTTTCTGTCCCAAAATGCCTTCTTTACAGAGGATGGAGAAAGGTGTTGTGATTTAGACTATAGTGGATTTGCATTTCCTCATGATCCACATGTACCACTCAGGCCAGTTTTCTGCCTGCTTTGCACAAAGCTGGTAGAAAAGACATCCAAAGACCAAGTGTATTAACAAAGGATCATGGCAAATTTAAGCCCTTTATAAATACAGATTTATGGTTCCCATGAGATATTTTTTGGCAGCCAGGTTTCTCTGTGGCTCAGCTTCTGTTTTCATTTCTTGTTTCTAAGCTAAGTACTTGGGCAAAACTATCACAGCTTAAATAACAAAAGCAAATTTTGTTCAATGTTTAAAGTTCCCCAGTAAGTCCATCTCTCAGAAGCACAAGAAGAGTTTCCATAACAAAACATGATTCTAAACCAAGATGGCAACTGTTGCAACCCAGGTATTCAATACTGTTATTTAAATAACTACAGATACTAATTAGATCCACTGTCCAGGCTAGTGCTTAAAACCTGAAAATCAATTCAAGCTTAATGTTGCACATAGCTCTTCCTAGTGTAAAGACTGTGAAAAAATTCACTTTTCCTTTAAACATTTAGGGACTTTCTGGATGTTGCCATCAACAAAACAACTAGAAGACAACTTCTGGTTGAATGCAGTAATGAAAAAAGCCCACCAGTCCTTTTATTCCCAGCATGGGGTGCTTAGTCTACGCAGTGTCACAGGGAAAGATTTCTCAAGCAATGCACCAGAGGTGACATTGTTCTTAAGTTCACCCTGTTCCTTTGGTTTTAACTTTTTTCAGTTCCAAAGGCCACAAGCAATGAAGATTGCTCCACAGCCAAGGCTGGTGTTACTCCACTGCAACCACACCACCTCACTGCAGGAGACACTAGATGAATTTAGCCATGGTTTTAGGCCATCACTCGAAACTCCCAACATTTTGCTCTTGTGAACTGAAAAAGCCGCTGGTTACGCCACCTTTCTAGCATGAAATGGGATGTGAATTTCACACTGGATGCATTAAGAATGAGAAAAGCAAACAGATCGAGGACAAAATGGCTGATGAACTGGTAAATGATGTGGTCAATATGTTGCTATTGCTGCTGAAATCAATAGATGTGGTTTACTTTTGATTTCAAGAAGGGCTGGATTTCACCAAAAGCTTGCCTGTGCTTAGCTCTTGATGGGTTTTATGCCCATAGTTAATTGCTTAGCAATTCCTATTTCCAGGCTATTCCTGACTAATTAGAAATATGAACTCTCTGGCACAGGGCATCCCTAAACCACTAAGGCACATCAAATGACATTATTCATCAGTGCTTTTTCTTATACTCTTCCTCAGCTTTTGTCAGATGGAAGAGACAGGGCTATATCTTATCAGATCTTTACAGTTAATTGACTTGAAATTGTCTTGCAATTACATCTGGAGGAAAACTGAAAAAGTCTGAGAGTTTACAATTCCCCTTGTAATTTTGTGATGAGTGTACCAACTGTTCCTTTAGCTCATATTGCTTACAACCATAGAATCACAGAAAATCTTGAGTTGGAGGGAAGCCATAAGGATCATTGAGTCCCACTCCCTGCTCCTCGCAGGACTACCTAAAACTAAACCATATGACTAAAAGCATCGTCCAGATGCTCCTTGAACTCTGGCAGGCTTGGTGCTGTGACGACTTCCCTGGGGAGCCTGTCCTAGTGACCGACCACCTTCTCAGCGAAGAACCTTTTCCTAATGTCTGATCTGAACTTCCCCTGATGCAGCTCCATTCCATTTTCTCGTGTCCTATCGCTGGTCACCGGAGAGAGAAGATCAGCATCTTCTCCTCTGCTGCCCCGCTTGAGAAATTTGTAGACTGTGAAGAGGTCACCCCTCAGCCTTCTCTTCAAGCTGAACAAACCAAGTGACTTCAGCTGCTCCTCATAAGTCTCAGCATACTCCTTTATATTTTACCATTGGGTCTTACAGTGCAAAAGATAATATTCTTAACAAGATATTACTGTCTTTTTTTTACAAGACTATAGTGTATTTATTCAACAGTTAATAAACTAAATGGCCATCCATCTATTCAATCTTCTTAAAAAAGCCTTCCTTTGTATTATAAAATGGGTTTGGCTTCTTGTATCAGTAACTATTCTCACCATTTTGTCTTTGTTAAAGGGGTATCTTTGAAAGGTCAGATATGCAGCACTGGAAGCTATATATATTATATATATTTACATACTGTCCTTAGCTATGGGCCAGTGTGTCATCTGAAAGAAACTGCATAATCAGTCTCAGTAAGGTTATGCCCTTTATTGTGGCTGAAAAATTAGACTCCAGAAATATGATGTGCAACCCACCAAAATAATACGAACAACACCAAAAAGTAATTGTGAGTGTTAAAATATTTGCTGGATGAAGAAAGAAAAGGAAACAAAGAAAGGTGCATCAAGAACTCCATGTTACTAATTCTGCCAGGCTTACTTCTCTTATTCCAGTAATAATTTGGTAATGACTGTGATCAGATCTTAATTCCTATTGCATCTTTGTCATCTGCCAAGATTTGTCAGGAAGCAAAGAAAAGTCAGAGAATCTTACATGTCAGCAGTGACAGGTGGAGACCTAAAGAGTTTTATATGCTGCAACCTGCCGAGTGGCCAGTTCTCATGGGAATGAGAATAGTGATGAAACCTATTAGCTTATCACCATCTTTTTATTGTTCTTAAAATAGTCAATTTCCTTCTGCCAACTTCTCCACAAATGTGTATGTTTTACCAAGTGCAAGAATGAGGATATCACAAGGACTCTTGTGCCATATATGATGGTCAAACCAAAGAAGCTTAGCAGTTTGCTTTTGCTGTAAACATCCCTTGGCATTTTGCAGATCAGATGCTGGAAAATGATTGACATTCATATTTGACAGAGAGTTCTAATGGCTTGTTATTAAAATAGCATATGTCTGGATTTACTTTTTTAGTATTAGTGGCTTGCTCATTATTTGTTATTAAGCATATGTTGAGAATGATGTGTATAAACACTGTGAAGACTCTCTTCAGAAAATCAAGCAAAAGGGTCTGAAATCGGCATTTAACTGTTTTCAATAAAGCAGACTCAGTTCCCACTTGTGTAACTCTGAGGACGATGTTTTGAGATCCAGCATTCAAATTTCTAAAGGTGAAGAAAAGCTTCTTTCTTTACAATCATACTTTCAGAATCAAAAGAAACATGTTAGTGGGAGTAAAAATAATGGACTTTTCAATAGATGCTATATAGCAAGGTTAATAGTCTGTTCTATGACTGTGGGCCTGCAAAATGCATAGGATCTGGCAAAGTTATAATATCATATTAATTTCTAGGTAAGGTCAACATATAAACTTACTTATTCAGTTTCAAAATCAAAATGTCTCACTCCTTCCATGCACTCTACACCAGAAGGGGACCACTTTGATTCTGGGGTGAGCAGGCTTTCATGCCACACAGCCAGACCTGCCCAGTTACACCAGGACTCTGGCTGTTCAGGATCTTAATCCTGGTGTTATTTGATGCTAATGGCAAAACTTCCCTAGGGATCAGTGGAGTACACTCAAGATTAGAGTCTTCTCATTTAATTTCCTAATTCTGGGAAGGTCTCTGATATGAGGGACTAAGCCTGGATCAAGAATACAAGTGAACTAGAATAGTTTTAGGTAAGTGGTTGGCTAGTACCTTACAAACTCCTTCTTGGCCACCCCCGACCACATGCTAGGGACCTAAATTTAGCTGTGCGCTACTTACAGTGTCATCAACGCATGTGGGAGAAGAAACGGACTCTTAATGCTATGTTTATTAACATTAGCAGCAGTCGAAGATCAGAGGTACCTTAAAAAACAGATGTGGAAATATGTTGTGACCTAAGGGACAGATGGAAAAAGAGTTGCCAGATTCTGACTGGCCAACCTCTGAAAATAGCCTCCTCTCAGCTGCTGGTCTGAATCTGCCTTGGCACCCTTTGCTGAGCATCAAAATACCTTTACAAATCTGCTGTATAACAACATAGAAGTTTATTATTGTAGATATTATTTAATATTTTTTTTAAATCCATCTAGTTTTTCTTGTAATTTCATACTTCTAATCTTAGCACTAGGGGAAGAGGGGGACTTTGATCAATGCTCACATTATATTTATTATTTGTATTGCTGTTGCACCCAGGGGTCCCAATTAGTATGGATATTTCCAAACAGCAGTTAAGCAAATGCAAGCAGAAAATATTACCTAAAACATTTCTCATCTTTGGTAAACCCATTAATTTACTTCTTAAGCCATACCTCTTACAGAGGGTGCATAATCTGTTAAACTACTTCATACATTTTCTTGCAAACACATGACGTGTTAGAATTCATGAAAATGAACTCTAAAGCATCAAGCCCTGACCTTGCAGAAAAATGGATTTTTGGGGGCTTTGGAGTATTTTTAGGAAAAGATTGCTCTCTGTATATGCTAGTCTTACACTGTTCTTGAAGCATTGGACATCAAATACTTTTTGAGACAAGATATTATAATAGATGGACTGACCCAGCATCTGCAGTTCTCGTAGTATTTGTATTCTTACACTATTATGCTGTCTACATGCTAACTATGAAACAGATGCTTCTTTTATATTTTTTATATTGGAAGAACATATAAGCCCTCCAACCAGAGAAGTCTAAGAGATGCAAAGTTTGTTTATTCTTAGGGAAGATTTTCCTAATGAGCTGTTTCTATTGTGTTTCTTAAAGACTGTTATTATATTTGTAAATGAATTTACAACCTAGATGTCTGACTGTAATTCACAAAATGCACGCTCTAAATACAGGAAATATACTGTACAAACGGATCGGCAAGTGCAGTTTACCACTGCAATCCAATTAAGCAGTCTGATTTTGCTTTTACCACTTAAGGAATAGGTACAAGATTGGTCCTTTATGGCTTGCAGCAATGCCTTCTGTTTGGCAGGGGAGGGAGCTATTTCCTACATATTTTAGGATGTGGATGTGTAAAAACATTCAGGGTGCTAAAGAGAAACACACAGCAAGTGCAGCTAAGCCAGATAAGCTAGGGATGCCTGTTAAACACACATGGTTTGTTCTGTCTCCAAGATTAAAACAGATAAATAGAGATGATTAGAACAGAGGAAATGCTATTTCCCGCTGATTTTCAGCCTAACAGCATGTTCCAGCCACTTGTTTTGCCTCTACATCCCCACGTCATCTAGGGAGGAAGGAATATTTAGCTGAGCCTTCTGGTCTGTTTAGAGGTAAATGTGTCTGCACACATTTGATGGTGTTAAAGCCACAATCTTTTTTTGCCAATATAAATGAAATACAATGCTTAAATAAATATAATTCTTCTGCCAAATCCTGGCTTTTTGTTGGCATCTGGAAAAGATTTCCATCCCAGCTTTGTGCCCTCTCAGCCGGTCAGTCCCAACAGGGAGGGTGCACTAAGGGCCCTTAAACTGTGAGTTGGAAACTCACAAACTGCTGAAGGACAAGCAATCTGTATATTGGTAATGTCTTTGTCTGTTTTATCAGTAGCATATAACTCTGGGCAAATGACAGGTATTTCTTGCAGGGCAGACAGCAAGTGTCTTCTGTGCAAGTCAGAATGTGGACAATGCTCGTTGTGCTGTGTGTGTACATCATCTTGTCCACCTGTGTGGTACCTGGGGGAGCAAAATCTGAGTCAAAAATGGTTTCCTGTTTTATCCATATGTAGCCCCAAACTAGTATTTAAAATGGGAGAAGTATGCATTAAAAAATAATCTGGAAATATTGATAGTGACAGCTGGAATTATCTCTGTTCCCAATTCAAATTTCCGTGCAGGCCCTGTTTATGCTGCATAACCGTTAACACTGCAAATTGATGTGATTTCAACACAGCCTAAACCACACAGATGAAACATATACAGAAACATATTCACTACATTAACTAGAAACATCAGTCAATCACTTGCGCTGTGTATTGAAAATCACAACACGATAGATTGTATCGGCTAAACACTTTCTGAAAAGCACTGAATACCCTCTGGATGGAAGTCAAGGGAATGGAAAATAATTTCTTAGGGTTTATAGCATCCCCTCCACCCCTGCCTTCCCTTCCCAAGGCTGTATTCATCAGTATAACATGTTCATAGGGGACTGAATATTCCCTCACACCTGCTGCTTCATACAAAGGTCAAGCAAAAAACCAAACATGACTCAAGTTTGTAGAACCACTGCAATTTCAAATTAGGGAGACACTGTTGAAACTGGTAGGGCTGAAAGGTAGCTTCCTCTGTTCTCATTTTTGCTCTGTAATGTTAACGTAATTTTAATTTTTTAATTTTTTTCTCTTTAGCTTCCAGAGGGGAAATGTGACTACCAGAAGTCCACTGGTTTATCTCAGCAAGCTAACTTGGACACAAATCAGAGGAAAAGAATTGTAATAAAGAACAGATTCACTTTCATATTGACTGATGGTTGTAATGCAACATAGAAAAAGAAAAATTTTTACAGTGATTGTCATAATTTTGAATGGCGACCTCCTCTTCTCTATCGTTTTTCTCTCTTGGGCAATTGTACTTATGGATGTTAATAGACTTTTTATTTCTGTGCAAATTCTCCTCCTGACAAAACAGCTACAAACACCAGTATAAATTGCCTGCAAAATCCTCTTTACAGCTCAATTTGTGTCTATATTGAACACACTGATGTTGAAGAAAAACATGAGAATTGTGCTCATTATTACACAGAGAGGTTCTTCAGGCTAGAGAAACAGTCGTCCTTTTCTTCTGCCTTGGAACCTAATGCTGTTCACCACCTAATACTATTTATTGCCTATATAAAAATAATTTTAATATAGCCTTACATTTTAAGGCCTTTACTGAGTAAAAAAAAAAAGTGTTATATTCTTATAAGACAGATTCATGATCAATATTTGCATTTTAAAAGTGATATTTATGTGCCATTCTTGGTACAGTATTTTTCTGCAAGTATTGCTGCAATTCATTCCATTTTATGACAAATATACTGTAACAAACTAACTCCTCTGCATTTTACTTTTGTATTGTAGTTTTTACTGGCCCAGAAAAAGGAGCTTCAGGAGCTTTGAAGCCATCTAATACATATGTCTGGACCCTTTTTATTTGATCTTGGTATGAAGTTCTATTTATTCCCTCCTGTCAGTCAAAGCAATAACAGCAATATGATAAACAATCATATGCATACATCAGTTTTGGGGTTCCACAAGCTGGACAAATAACTAAATATGATTGATAAAACCCATCCTTTTGGCTAAATTTGAACACCTTGACTCTGATTTCACTCATGGTTATTTGCCTGAGTAAAACCAGGAAAAATAGCCTGGAGGCAATGAAAAATAATAACAACAAACAAGTGTCAGATCAAGTGTCTGATCAGTCAAATCCTTTTCTTGTTTTGTTTGTTTTTCTGGCTCTGGGAAATGTCCATTTAGAGTGAAGAGATACTGGCCTGAGTTCAAGCCAGAAACAAATACCTGAATCTTTTAATGGAGCCTTCAGGTCCTCAGGGAAACACCAGGATCTCAGCAGAGCTCTGTCATTCCTAGAGTTTCTGGACTGTCAGGATTGCAGCTTCGCATTTTGCAGTGCAGCTGACAAAGTATCTCATACACTCCATGCCAAATAATTTTCTTTTTCCATCCACGTTTCCATCCACATTAAGGTTTCTGTTGCCAATAATGGTCAAGAGGCGCTTCCTCCTGCTAGTGGATGGACAAGGCTGCTCAACTACTGCTCAGTCACCAGCAGGCTTCTACACACCCGTTTTCACCTGCCTGCTCAAGATTACTTTTCAGTGAGTAGGTAACATAACATGCAGAAATGCCCTGGGGAGCAGATGGGGGTGCCTTGTTCACTTGCTTCCCAGGAAAGTCCTAGCCCTAGGATGCAAGGTAGGCACGAGATAGGTGAATGACTCCAAGGAGGGAACTGAACGTCGGTTGTTATTTCCCCATGGAAGGTACTAGTCACTAACCTGTTACACAAAAGATAAGTGTCTAAGCCCTCATTTCGGGAGCTGCTCTATGTTCCTTCCTTTTTGTTCCTGTAACTCCTACATTCCTGATTACACAAAGGAAGAAAAAAGCTGCACTGGTCTGAAAATAGTCATCTTCCTGGCCAAGCACCTTAACCACTAGACTGTAGCAGAAAAATTGGCTGCTACTACTACAATATCATCAACTTCAATCAGTTTGGATCAGACATTCAATGCTTTACTACCTGTCAAGTTCAGAGCTACTAAAATCTCTTGTCCCTTCAGTAATTATCTATCTTTGCTACTTCATTTCTTCTGACATCCATTGTACCCTCCTCAGCATTCACACTGCATGCTTCTCACTAATCTCTCTAATACTTGTTGTTGCATTCTCCGGCAGTTACAGCTATGAATTGCTAAGCTGCAGCATATTTGAATAGTTCGCTTGATATCTTATTGTTAAATACTTAAGTTGCAGCTCATCAGTTTAATTTTTATGATGCTACAGCAGGATTGCTGAGTTTTCAATGGTAATAACAGTAGCATCCTTAGAGGATATTCAGAGATGGTTATTGCTAATGGTACTCAAACTTCATCAGTCTTGCAATGAGGTGAGTATATTTTTTTAGAACTGCCAAAGTATCCCATGAAACATAATTTTTCTTTTTAAAGTGCATCTCAGCAGAAATGGCTAAAAACTCTCACTCTCATTCTGACTAAGCTGCTGTGGGATTTAAAAAACCCTTGTGAATTAATTGCTGTGATCCCAGGGAAAGAGAAGAATGTGTTGCCCCCCTTCCACATTTTAATAGAAATTTTATGTCAGACTTCCTTTATTTCTTTTTTCAGTCATGCCAAATCTTGTCAGGTAAAAAATTCAACAGCATGATCAGCAAGTAGAAGCATCTTCCAGTAGCCCTTGAACATCCTTGATTGCTTGTTAAGAGAGAGGTCATCTCTTTTCAATTTATTGTAGCCTCAGAAAAAAAATGCAGGTAGGGTGGAAAGAGTTTTCTGCAGCTGTATTATTTTCTCACAGGACTGCTCTCCTTACTTGGTCTTTACCTTTAAGCATACAACACAGGTTTATTTTACATCTCAATGTAAAGCAAAAATCCTGTGTTTTCTGAAGCTGTTCCCACAGAGGCTGGGAGAATTTTGCTGGAGAATTTTAGAAATGAGCTACACAAATATCTGCTACAGACAGTCATTATTTAACTCACCTCATTGCTGGAGAATGAGGTTTTTTGAAGGTCTTTCTCCAGTCCCTAGCTCTAGAGAAGAGGATGCTATACTGGTATCCCACCATGGCAGCTGAGGACAAGACTGCTTTGTCTAGTCTTCCCTTAAAACATCTAGATGTTAAGATGTCAGAAATAGCAATACTCTGGTAACAGGAGAGGGAAAAGCTGCTCCTACACTTCTTGTGATTATATGCATCAGGGGAAACCAGCAAGAAAAACTAGGAAGTTGGTGTCTCAGTTATACAGAGCCATGTACCAGCACCCATGAGGGACACAAAATGTCACAGTTAGTAGAAATACGATAGACACATTTCTACAGGGGCAATGCAGCATTCATAACTCTGTGTGTGCATTTAGAATCAATCATAGAATGGTTTGGGCTGGAAGAGACCTTAAAGATCATCTAGTTCCAACCCCCCTGCCATGGGCAGGGACACCTTCCACTAGACCAGGTGGCTCAAAGCCCCGTCCAACCTGGCCCTGAACACTTCCAGTGGTGGGGCAGCCACAACTTCTCTGGGCAACCTGTTCCAGTGCCTCACCACCCTCATGGTGAAGAATTTCTTCCTTATATCTGCTCTAAATCTACCCTCTCTCAGCTTAAAGCCATCACCCCTTGTCTTATCACTACATGCCCTTGTAAAAAGTCCCTCTCCAGCTTTCTTGTAGGCCCCCTTCAAGTACTGGAAGGCTGCTATAAGGTCTCCCCAGAGCTCCCACAGTCTGAACAACCCCAACTGTCTCAGCCTGTCCTCATAGGAGAGGTGCTCCAGCCCTCTAGTCACCTTTGTGGCCCTCCTCTGGACTCGCTCCAACAGGTCCATGTCCTTCTTATGTTGGGGACCCCAGAGCTGGACTCCAGGTGGGGTCTCACGAGAGTGGAGTAGAGGGGGAGAATCACCTCACTCGACCTGCTGGTCACACTTCTTCTGATGCAGCCCAGGATACAGTTGGCTTTGTGGACTGTAAGCGCACATTGTTGGCTCATCCACCACTATCCCCAAGTCCTTTTCTGCAGGGCTACTCTCAATCCATTCATCCTCCACTCTGTATTGATATTGGAGATTGCCCCAGCCCATGTGCAGGACCTTGCACTTGGCCTTGTTGAACTTCATGAGGTTTGCCCAGGCCCACGTCTCAAGCCTGTCAAGGTCCCTCTGGATGGCATCCCTTCCCTCCAGCATGTCAGCTGCACCATATTTGTGTGTGGTCAGCAGTGTCCTTAAAAAATAAAGCACTAGGGCACATATCAATGAAATCACATTACCATTCCTAAAAGTCCTGCCACACTGAGCTGGGCTGTCCAACTTGACAATGACTGTCTAGGATAACAAATTACTGCAGACCCTGCACAGTTGGTACCAGGATGCATCACCAAATATATTTTTAGAAATTTGCTGTCAAACACAAAAGTAAAAAAGCACAAGTGTTCTGAAAAATATGAATTCAAAGTTAATCAGTAATAACATCAGTTGAAACACTTTGTTATCTGAAGGTACCATATATTTGCCCTCTGGCTCTTTCATGAATACACATTTAGTATAATAGCTAGCATTCTCATATGAATAGGCACCAATAATTTTCTCAATTGTTGTCTGCTTGCTCTGATAATCTACCAAGCTATTAGTCCATGTCAGTCTGATATAAAAGGCACTCTAGATTATGTGCACAGAAATATATCAAAAAGTGGTACTCAGACACAATAATGTATTAAATTGATAGGGTGGTCACTTATTTAAAAGGCTGGTCTGTAAAATACTAGTGGGGCTCCCACTATTTTATCCAGCGTATTGTTTCAGAGAAGTGCTGTAGGAGATGTTAGCATTCAGATTTTTAAACACCTCCCGTTGCAGCCAAGGTCCTGCTGCTTCTCCTCCGTGCTGACAGCCAAGACCACGCCCCTCTCTTTCACTCACAGAATACCATTCACAGAGACTCAAGAAAAAGATTTTTAGCAGCTTATATGGCTGATATGGAGAAGCATTTTGCTCAGAAGGGGCAAGATCTTACATTTCACATGACTCACAAGCCATTTCATTGTGTATTCACTGCATGCAGCAGGTAGGGGGTTAGAGGAGCTGCCGGCCCTTTGGGGGAAGCTGCCAATTGAGCCTTCACAGTTTCAGCAGAGTACACAGAACATTCCACATAGTATGAGAGAGTGCTGCAGTGCCCACTGGCATCACCTCTTCTGATTTCACCTGCATTCCCTCCTTCCCCATCTTTGGTGACGGATACTTTTGCTATCGTTACCAGCAGACATACAGAGTAATTTCCTGACAGGGTACATCAGGGGCAGGATACCCAAGACAGCGTGTCTCTGTGTGTGTGTGCGAGGAGAGGACTCCAAATGCAGCCCTGCCATAAGCCTACAGTGCTTCAAGGCCCTGCCCTTACACCAGTAAGAGAGAAGAGCCCAGGCTGCCTCTGCAGTGTGTGCACAGCTTTACTGACAGCAGACCCTCAGCACTGCTGAGATCCTCTAAGGATAGCTGGTGTTCTGAGACAGCTGCCAGTCGCTCCTGGGGGATCCGTCGCTGCCTGCATGCAGCAGGTATTCATGGCCCACAAGCTCTCGGGACAAGAACTCTTCTTGCTCCTCTCTTCCCTCTTGTGCAGTAGAAGCCCAGACCAGGCTCTTGCCACTGACACACTAATAGAAAATAATCCAAAACAAGAGATTAACCTCCGGAATACTTCTGTATCTGTGGAGGGCTGCAACCAATGTTTTTGGCTGGAGTAATTTCTGAATGGACCATTTTCTGTGTAAACCTTTTTAACATAAATATTTGAGCCTTTCTTGTTCAATTCAAAGACCTGAATAGAGAGTGAGGAAACAGAGTTGCAACAGAGGCATGGGGTGGGTTAAGACTTAGGAGCTCCTATTTGTCCCCTGTAGTTTGGTATAAGTTTTGCACAGGACTGCAGCAGATATTTTTTTCTGTCTTACTTCCCCTCTACGTCTGGTGTCTCAGCTCCCATTTCCTGTGTGGGTGACAGAGGAGTGATGCCCTGGCCCCACTTCTTTGCCAGCTTATGATCTCCCTGTCTGTGAGTAGCAACTGATGAACTACACCACCACCTTCCTCCTGAACATATTCCATTCAGCATAGGTGTGTTTGCCCCTCCACTACACTTTGCATTTGTGTTATATCATCCTGTGTATGTTGTAAGAGTTGTTAACTATGACACTTGCCTTTCGTTCAAGCTTGTCTCCTGCATTGCTCAGAGCTTTCTCCCAAGCTGCCTCGGCACTTCAAATCCACATGGTCTATCTCCATGAGAAAGTCTGGAAAGCTGAAGCAAAATCAGCTAAACAGGTTTTGATTCAAGCAAGCCTGAAAACTTACAATCCCATAACTTCCTGATCAGAAATTTTGCCCTTGCCTGACCGAAACATGGCTGAAACTAGAAATGCTAAACTTGGCTCCAACTTGCTCATGCTTAACGGACAAGTTCACTTCAAAAGTTGCTTCAGAAGTCTGAAATACATGAACACGTGTGGCTGCTGCCAGGCAAAGTTTTGTAAGTTTTAGGAAGACTATGTGAGTGCTATAAACTAGGTCTCTTTTAGAAAGGTCAGGATTCCTCTTCTGAGCTCCAGAAGTGACCTACCCTAAGTAATGGACTATTGGCACATATGGTTAGGTAAACCCATGGATGGGCAATCATCATTTAGGTAGTTTGCTTTTTCTGGAAGTGCACATTTAAGTGTGCATCCAATTTGGAGTCTTTCAAATCTCTATGTCAGCAAGTTTGAGAAACTTGGAAGAGCGCTGGCAAAATAAGCCAGGTTAGTTTTGCTCCCCATTCTGTAAATACATTAAGCAGCCCAATAATGCACAAGCAGTAGGTGGTTAAGAGTGGGGAAGTAGTCTTCTTTCAAATATTTTCTGAGTATGCAACTTTTAAATTCTCTCAATACTGCCCACAGTATTTTTTAAGACACTAAAATGCTCAAAGTAGGGAGGGGGGATTCCCCTGACAGACCCTTGACGGGAGATAACAACGCTCCTGGCACAGCTGTCTGGCCTTTGATGGGTGGATGGCAGTAAAAGGCTATTATCCTCCGTAAAGCATTCCCATTAAAAGGGGGTTTAAGAGCAACTTTTTGGACAGCAAGAGGCTGCTGAGATTTGGGATTCCTGAGCTCAGCTCCAGATTCTAGAGTTTTTTGCCCAGTTTTTTACCGCCCCATCCAGGACTTCTCCATCTCCTCTTTTGTCTGTCAGCTCACGGTCTCCTGTCCCATTTCCCTCTCCTCCAGACTCATAAGTTGTCATTCCCTCAACCTCATCCTCATCCCATCCCCTTCCACTCAGTTCCCCACCCCCTAGGTGCCTCCCCTGCAAAACTCCTTTCTTCCTTCCTTCCTTTTCTGATGCTGAGATTCTTTTCTGATTCTTTTCTGATCTCTGGTTAGAGCAGGGAGATTAGTAACAACGTGAATGGTAGAAGAAGGAATTTCCTTCCTTTCGCTCACTGTCTCTGCAAACAGATATATCTCCATAGCACCAGTAATTGGGATGAGCGATTACAGTCCTGATGTGGTGCTGTTCCCTTGGGATGGTGAATGCTCAGTGTACAAACACTGGTGCTGGCATGTGGATGGCTTGGTCAGAGTGCTGGAGCATCTCCAGTGAAAACAGGATGCGCACCAGGCATCTTGCAGAGAGAAAAAACAGCTCGAGTGGAATAATATTCCCCCGTAAAAGGGAATCTCCTCTTTCTCTGCTCTTCTGCAATACATTTCAAACTTCTGCTTGAAAGCTTCCAAAGGAAACAGGTGTCAGCATATCAGTGATCAAAACAATAGATTGTTTCCTTAATGATCTACCCAGAAACTTTGCAAGAAAATAGCCTAAAAATTCATCCTGAAGCAAATAATCCTACGCGGTTTTGCCAATTTCTAGGAAAACGGAAAAACTCTGGAATTAAATTTAACAGCAGCATTAATTATAGGTGTCATTACCTGTTCTGCCCCTAAAAAAGTTTAGTATTGTTTAGATTTTCCTGGCATTTTAAAATAAATAGTATTTCTAATCCATAATATTTCACTTTAGCAACCCGAGAATATGGCTGGTGTTTCTAAAGCTGTTCTGTAGTAGTCTTATTCATCATTCATTATTTCCAGCTTGGTAGTGCACACAGGTCCAAACAGCATTGGAACATTGTGTGTTTGATACTTTATAGGTATTTTGCTGCAATCCAGTCACATCCCCAAGGGTCTAGAAATACCAAGACAATTAGAAGACCAGAAATAGTGATCCTCTTGTAAATATGGGCTACCAAACAGCAGCCAGTTGAAGCACTTGCTCAAGGGCACACTAAAAGAGATCTCTCAGAGACAGCTACTGAGTTTGTATCTCCCAAGGTCTTACCCATAAGAGCATCCTTCCTTTTCCAACTGTCTAAAAAATGGGAGATAACTGGCTCTGCTGGGTAATTATGTGTCAGACTAAAGGAATTTGAAATGTGGTGCCCTTCAAGGCTCTCTTCCTTTCCCATTTCCCATGCTGTAAATACAAAGTCTCTCAGTGAGATTGTTACTGAATACAGGACAGAGTGTTACCATTATGCTGATGATGCAAAATATGTTTTTCTGGCCTTGTAGCTGCAGGGCCTCCTCCATGGGAAATTTTGAAAGATACTGTTAACTGAATGCATCAGGAGTTATTCATCCCCAAACCTGAGAAGATCCGTATTCTTGGCAGAGGTCACACACCTCAAGAGGGTACTCACAAGTCCCCAGCCTATCACCACACTGCATATGCAAACAGAGCCTTTTTTATTATTTTTATTCAGTTGCATTATTCCAAGACCCCATCACAGGACTCTTCATAGGGCAGTTGACGTCACTGCAGCTGTACATTATCTCAATGTGATGGGCTATTGTGACACATTATGTCCACCAAGCAAATTTTTTGCATCAGCTGCTGCTTATTATTTCTAAATCTTTCACAAGGCTTTACTTCGGCTATATTTAAGAACTACTCACTGAGCTCTTAAGTGGTGTGCCTCTGTGCTCATACACCACCCACTGTTGAAAGTTTCTACCATTGAATATGAAGTCAGCTGGATAGCTTAATTTTGTTATGACAGCCCTCCGGAATAAAATTCCATCTACATCACATCTGTTCCCATTTATCCATTCCCAGTGTTATGAATTTAGACTGAAAATATGCCTCCACTTTCTTGGTTTTAACATTAACATACAACACAAAATAGAAAGTGTGACATATACACTTTAGTAAGTGTATGACAGAACGTGTTTGTGTGGAACAGTATGTGTGCAGATGTGCATTTACAACATACAGCATTATAAAAATGTAATTAATACTAACTTGGGCTATGCAATCTGTACAAAAAATGGATTTCAGGATATCAGTGTTATGCATTTTTATATTCCCATAATAATTTTATAAGCACTCTATGAAATACTGTGTAACATTTCTATTTGCTTTTCTATGTACACAATTGCATTCCAAATGCTATTCAAGATTACACCCTCTTGTATTATACAGATGTCACGGAATATGTAAATATTTTACTGTAAAATGCTCATACTATGACTTGTGCCCCAGAGGGTATCCCCTAATTTATAAGTGCTTGATGAAGATGTTTAGATTTTATTTGATATTATTTATTTTTGATAGCATAGCAGGAAAGCTAGTGTGCAGGGGATAATCTTGATGGATTTGCTATGACAGATCTGGTGTTTTATAAAATCTTCTACCCCAAAGAAATCAGTTCTCCTGCAGTGACGGCTCATGGGAAACTCAGGTCACTTCCATTAGCAACGATGCATTGGTAACATTACTGTATTCAGATGTTGGGAACTCATTTTACCTTAAGATTTATACAGTGAACATAAAGCATGGGGTTTTCTTGGATGCAGAGTAGCTGCTGTGCATTACGATACCTGCAATATTATATTTTTCCTTCCATTTTCCCAGCCTTCCTTCACAGTTTCTCAGTCACCACCCTGTATTTTTCAGGGAATAAAGCTACTCTCGCCACCAAGAACACTCCAGGGCCCTCCAGCGAGAAATCCCTTCCCCCACACATGGCCTCAGAGTCTCACATCTGTCTGTCTGAAGTCATTAATCCAAAGACTTCAATGAAGGCAGGATTCTCGTGCTAACAAGCTGGCAGCTTGGGTTGTGTTGTTTCCTGGCTCCAGCTAAAGCCTTCCCTGCAAGTGGTTAGAATGCGCAGCCCCTCATTTTAAGCAATGCTCAAGTGAGAGAGTTTTTTCACTGAGGCTCAGTCTCAGAAACAGAAGGAAGGATCTTCACAAACATAAAAGCACAGCCCTTTCCCATTTAAAATATTAATTAAATGTATTGTTAAAATTCTTCACAGAAATCACTCCCGCTGTCTCTTACCTATGCAATGTTGGAGGGGACATGACAGAAACCTTAGCTCACCGTGAGGTACAATTCAGTCAGGCTCAGGCTATATGATGCATATGTGTTTCACATGAAATGAGTATGTTTCACTCTACAGTAAGCTAACATTTTGCCAGCACCCAAATGAAACACAGTTTGACAGTGGCTGCTGAGTGAAAAAATAAGCATATCAAAGCAGATAACATTCATTTCATGAATTAGATTTTAATCATTCTTAACTTACACCCTGTAAGTATAAATAGAGAGAGAAAAATAAATGCCCTTAGCTTTCTTTCAAACCATAGTTATTTAAAAAGGGATTATAGATTATTATTTGGTGGATTTTGAATTATTATTTTTTTAAACAATTTTAAACACCTCTTCCAGCCAGTAATATATTTTCCTTCTGGAAAACACGTACCTTTTTCTGTTTTTCAGGCTTCCACAAAATTAAGTTCTCTGAGAGGTCAATAATGCATTTCTAAAGCTCTTTACAGAGATCAAACTGGATCCTTGGCCTTTTTTTCTGGTCTCTTTATGCACATATTAAAAAGCTGCTAAAACAAGGCAAGTGAGACTTCCCTGATTTAAGAAAATTGCTGATTGCCAAATGCCATCTAGGATGGCTCTGGGACAAACCTCAGGAGGAAAGAGGGCTGCAGATAACAGTCCAGAGCAGTATTTCTGCAAGCATCCCTGAACCCCAAAGCAGTTTTTAGGAGCTTTAATACCAAAGTAGCTAAAAGGCTTTACTTTAACTTTGTCCCTGTATCTTTGCTGGCCTGATTAGCAAAGAACAGGTACAGGCAAAAATTTGTTCCACTGTACAATTCATTCATCCACCACTCAAATGAAGACATTTCTGGTACAGGAAATGACCACACTCTCAATGTCAAGATAACGTCAGTCTTGCAAAAGCATTCTGGAATTCATTAATGGGCATGGCTAACAAGTGCCTCCTTATGATACTTCATTTGACAGAGGCATTCTGGTAACAATGGTGCTTGCTTAAATTAGGGTATTCACTGATTATTTTAAGGGAAAAATATACTAGCTCATGCAGCAAGCTGAGGTTTCCACCTAAACGGACATGAGAAAAGCACAGCCTAATACAACATGACCACAAGCAGCTTCTACCAAGAAGCTTTGTGTGGTCCAGGACACCTGTGATTCATAAGACCAGTGACAGAAGACCTGGCACCCCTGACTGCCTCTTCTCCTCAATGCCCTGCTGACATTACCAGTGACTTTATACTATGTCCTCATTAAGAGATGCTGGCAAATTGGAACAATGCTATAGAAAGCAAGAATTTCAGTCTTTAAAACAAATACGGAAAATTATGCTAATACGGAAAATCAAGCTACATCTAAAAGAAGTAACAGATATATCCCTCACAAGGGCATAACATGAAAATGCACAAAAAATAACCCTCCAGTTGCTGAGATGCAGTTAGTAGATCTCCCTATTCATTGTTAACCTTCAGAAGCTATCAATTCATCACAGCATATGGAAGTAGGAGAGAGGAAAAAATAAAAGACAAGGAAAAACCAAAAAAAAATAGAAAAGAGGACCACAAACTGAAACAAAATATGAGATTTGACAACTAAGGGTGTGATCTAAATTCATTGCAGTGAATTGGAATATTCTCACCAACTTTAACACGCTCCGGATCTGTGCTTAACTGAGAACAAAGATGACATGAAAGGGAGAATGTGTATGAAATATATCATACAGTTTTAAATAACTCTTCTCCCCAGGGTGACGTATTTACTTATGAAGAAGAAAGCAAACAAAATATACAGAGTGGGCTAGTATTCAGGGAAAAGATGAACCGTAGAAGACAACTTGTATGAGCAACAGCAAAGCATAAAATCTTGTGCCTAACCTGAATGTATGAATATTCCCCCAAAAAACTGCATGATGACTTCAGTGATGAAAAGTAAATATATTCTTATAATTTCATTAGACCACGGTTGAAGTGCTCAATGGCTTTCAGGATAAAGCCAAGAACAAGTTAATGATACCAAAGGGGATTGTTAAAACATATAAAATAAATGCCAACATAGCCAAAAAGTAAGGCTACTTTGGTAGGAGAGAGGTGGGCAAAATTCATGATCCCCAGATACATGTATTTATTATTTGTTCTTATTGAAAGCAGAAGGTTTGACAGAAAACAAGAAATAAAAAATCGCTATTGATAGCACACAAGTAAGAAATATAGTTGCATCCAGCCAATTTGTCCAGGTTAAAGGCATCCCTTAGTACACACTGAAAATACTAAGCCCTCAACTTTCTGAAAAGTCATATAGCATAGCAAGTATAGCCTCAAACATCAATAAAGAGGAGCGGTTTATTAAACAAGGAGCCTAATTTCAAGCATATTCTGTAATGTGATAGAACAGAACAATTGCTGAGGGGAAAAAGAAAATAAACAGAAAAAAAACCCAACCCCAAACCACTCCTCTAAACATTCAAAGGATAATGGAACGATAAGCAATAAGCAGCATGGGTTCATAAGGAACATGTCTTGCCAAAGAAACGTGATTGCTTTTCTGATAGAACTGCAGAAATCCTGGATGAAAGATACACAGCACGATTTTAATAAAGGATTTAATACAGTGTCTCACTAAATCTCCTGAAATTAATTAAAATTGCTTTGGATGTAAGCACTGTCATGTAAACTGAAAACAGGTTGAAGGATCACAAACACTGGCTGATAAGAAATGGCAGCGGATTGCACTAAGTTGTGGGGAAGTATGCAGTGGGTCTAGCGCAAGGTATAAAGTTGTTTCTTGTTTTAATAACTTCATCAATAAGCTGGAAGAAAAGGTAAGCAGAATGTAAATTAGCTCTGCAGGTGAAACTACAGTTGGAGTAACGTTAAAGTGGCAGAAAATAACAAACTAAGGTCTAACTTTAAAAAAATAAGAAGTAAAAAGACAGCATTGGAGAAGGGACAGCCCACAGCAGAAAAACAAATAACTTGTATAGGCAAAGCAATGGTGTACACTTACCCTTAGGAACGAAGGGCAGCATACATATGAAGGTTTGGAGTGCACTTCATTGGACACAAAAGCTAATGTATGTTTAGGCTGCATATTTAGCAGTTTAATGTGGCACAGGAAGGGAGAAAATCCTCTGTGCGTGTAGGAAACATAACATTTTAAGTGTTTACAATTAAATACTTTTTAGCATTCCAAACTAGAGAAAAATCTTGAGATGCACACAGGAGGGAGAGATGGAGACCACAACACTGGGAGATAACAACAGGGGCTAGGGACAAATAATCTGAAGTTGCCTGCTCCACACTTTCAAGGAATGAGGCAGCCTCTACACAGCAGGCTCTCCCTCTCCATTTTGTTCCTTAAGCTGTTCTTCTTTTCCTCATACTCTCTCAAGAGAATCCCTTTCTCCTCACTCATGACTGTTTTTTTCTGTCAGCCTTCTTGACTCCTCTCCCTCTTTGTCCTTCACAGAGTCTTTCTAAGCTCCCCTTCCCCTCATTTTCTTCATTTCTCTTTATAGCTGCACTGGCTGCTAAAAACCAACAACTGAGATGTCATTTGACTGCCTTTGCCACTCTGAGATACATGTCATCACCTGGTCTGGGCTGGACTGCAGATGGGGTTGGAGGAGGTTCTGCTATGCTGGGCAATCTGCAGCATCCCAAAGACAGCAATGCTTCCAAAACTTTTTGGATCTATGAACTGCGGCCAACTCTTTGGAATTTCTCAGCACAGTTTCAACTGGAAATGGTGGAGCTTTCATTCTTCCATCAGGTTTTCCACACCAGCTGTGAAACCTTTGCTATGGCCTCACAGATCTTCCTTAGTTCATGGACCACAACTTAGAAGTCACCACAGTTCAGTTCTTAATTTCCCTTGAACTACCGTTTTGCATTAAATAACAAACTAGGGCAAGTAGTGACTAACTGGAATATTGTTCCTGGTGGTTATCTGTATCACAAGGGCAGACTGACTTGAAGCTCTGAATACTAGTTTGTGCATTTTACGGTTTATGGCTTCAATCCAAATGAGCTGAAATAGTCAAACTTAGAAATCAAGAAAGTGAGAAGGACCATGGCCATTTTTCTGTATGGGGAAAGTAAAAGGACTCTGGTAAATATAGGAAAAAATATTTTGTATAAAGCAGCTAGCAAAAAAAGCAACCAACCAATCAACCAAACAAAAAAATAGCTAAGAATTCTCTGCAAGGCAATGACCAAAAGAATTTCACCATGGTGGACACTTTAGAAAAATCACTGTTAGGTTGAATTCTGACATCAGCCACCATTTTAAAAGCCTGTCAAGGTTTAACCTGTGTCCGTAAGCCTCTAATTGCCCTTTTACATTTCTTACTGATTACAGAGTAAAAATCTTGGAAAAACTTTTAAGAAGGAAAGGTTTTATTATTTTTTCCCTGATCTGAATTTCATAGCCAGGCAAAGAAAAAAAAAAAGTCTTTGCATCTCACCTCTAGTGTTGTAGATTATTGAGAATTTTTATCTGTTTGAGCACTTTCTGCACAGAAACTTGTGAAGATGATCACAGGTAAAAGGGATGATGCTAACATGAGAGACTGAAATAGAATGATTTGATGTGGATGGACATGACTCACACGGCTTCACCCTCATTGTCTTAATCTATGATCTATCAAGGATACTCACTAATAACGGATACTCTTTCCTACAGCTCCACATTATATAAATATAACTTATTCCCCAAATAATTCACCTTAAAAAGTGTTGATGACTTCTCTCTCCAACAATTCATGTTGTTGGATAGTCTATGTATTGTTCTGCCTTTTGGATAAAATAGGACAGAAAAGCAGCAATGCAAGTATCAACCACATTTTAGTTCTCCATGTAATATAGATCACTTGTCTTTTTGTTACTAATAGTAAAAGAAGGGTTGCTGGTACTTATCTTTCAAAACAAGGATAACGTCAACAACAAATCTATTTGGACTATGTGATATGAGCACTGATGCTTAACCTTTAAAACAGAACTCAAACTTCAGCAAAAGAGAAAGGTTAAAAGGAAAAGTATTATAATTTAAAATGTGAAACTAGACAGGAATAGCAATCTATACTCAGGAGCCATCATAAGCTTTCCTAACAGACATCAATAAATGCAGAATCAGAATAGTAATTACAAGAAATTCCCAATATTATAATTAAACTTTGAATTCTTTTTTAAAATTCAGTTTCAAACTTTACAACATTTATTTATTATTACAGAGCCTGACCCAGCCATATAAGCAACTGAATTCAACAACAAAAGTCCTTCCATTGATTAGGGCATTTTGGTCTGTCTGAAATAAAAGTCCCCATGATACCACATCTGACCTCAGATTTTTATGACAAGGTAATACACATCATAACCCATCGAGATGTAAGAAGACAGCATAAACAAATCAGTCTTTTTTCTATAGGAAAAAAGTTGTCCTATTACCTTTGCCTAAACGAGGAAGGAGAATGGAGTGTAAGGTAGCTGAGCACATCATAGTTTAAAACCAAAGAAGAACAAAAGTTATTTTGAAAAATATACTCTTTTTCTTCTTCATTGACGAACTGTTGAATATGAACCCTGAGGAGAGGTAAAAAGGACGGCAATAATCCCTGCTTGCTGCAACACAGTAACATGTTCAGGCTAAAAGTATCACTTATTCAGATAAGGAATATTGGAGACGTCAAAAAAACATTGCAGGCATTGAAAGCCTATTGATTTCTTTATCATATTTGAAATGTCATAGAACACCAACAAAAAAGAATGAACATATTTGGAAACCTTTCAAATTCCATAATTTTATATTTTTTTCATGTAGGAACATGTTTATTGGTTTGCCTTTTACAGATTTTGGCTGAAAAAAAAATCTCTGAATTTCAGTTCCCTTGTCCAACAGAGAAAAATGCCTTTTTTTTTTTTTTTTTTTGTAATGTGTTATAAATATAAATGTCTGCTTGTGGCTTGTAAGACTATTTCTAGGCTGATGCATGAGTTGGTAGAAAGACTGTCAAAACATATACAACTCCTTTAGAAGAGAAGCACACTATGAGTTGTGAAAGCCTGACTGAACTGGAAGCTATATCAGAATATGACAGAGTAGGAGCTTTATCCTAAAGGAAGATCTTATCATAAGAAGTACCAAAATTATTTGAAAGACACAGGACATATGCACCCCCGCAAAAAAAAAAACCCAACAACCCCTCTTCCCCCCAAAAAAATCAACTCAGAAATTATATGGACTTCAGCAAAATTTCAGTTAAATATTTGAGACCAAAGAAACCTTCAGACACTAACTTTCAGCATCTAACAGGGCAGCAATAGTAAACAGGGGACTATCATAATGGCAAATTAATTGTTTTTAAAGCCAGCAAAAGAGGACCTTTTTAAACTGGCAGAATTAGGTAAATATGGTGAGGTGCAGATACACCTAATTCTACACAATACTACATCTCAATGAGATAAGAAACCTCTAGGAAATATCATTCCTCTGATTCCCTTTGATGTAAATGTTTCAACAAGACAAAAGCCCAGAAGAACACTTCCATCATGCCTATATAAATATAACAAGCTCCTCCATTCCAGGCAGGGTGGTTACATGGCTACAAGCTACAAAATCCAAATTTTTTGCAAGTGCTGTTCTTTGTTACGAACCAAATACTTAATGAAGTAAGAGAAATGTGACAAAATGTAATCAGAGAATAATAACATGAGAATTTTTGTGTTTAGAAATCAATTTTCTCTATTATAAAGCAGGTGGAATGCTGACACCAGAAAACCTCTGCACGACTTGGTTCTTATCTCACCATTAAAGGATCAGTGACGTAAACCAAACACTGCTTAACCTTCTTCTTCATGATCCATATTTCTTGCACAAGTATACAGAAGGGCAATATGTCTGCTAACTGCTCTCTGCTCCTTCCATATAAAAGCCAGAAGCAATATTCCTCAGTATCCTTTAAGAACAAGCAGTGAATTTATCATATCTGTTTGTAATGCCCTTTGGGACTCTTCAGGAAGAAAGGCACAGTAAATGTAAGCTCATTATCATCATTAACTCCTTTTATACACCAGCTGAGCTCAGAAGAAACAAATGGGAGAAAAATATAAGGAAAAAAAGGTTAAATACATTTACCATTCTCTTCTTTTCCTGGTAGGTTTTGTTGGGTTTTTTCATTCATAGATACCTTCATTAGATAAAACTTATTCTTTATTAGGAAGTCTTAAAATTAGCTTGATCATTTAACTCCATGAGATGACACTTACATTGCTAAGGAAGGATAATGAAATGGCTTGACTTATATGAAGGGACATTCAATACAACAATGCTTAACTTGTTACACTTTTTCTTGTAAGCTTAGAAACACCTTAACCTTCCCACAGTCACACCTCACCTACATGTGGGAGAGAATGGTTTCAGGAAAAGGCAAAGCTTTCCGTTTGTCCTGTTTGTGTATTTTCTGGGTAACCGTCACAGCCAGGGGAATGGCACTACACCTAGATTTGAATGGGACAGGACTCACTAGTTTTAGCCATTGAAAGGTCACATTTTTCATCCAAAATAATTTTCTAAGCTCCTTCTAGGGTAGACCTGTGCAAGCGCCACCTCCAGACAGCAATTTATACCACACACGTTGGACATTATTATCAGATAAAGGACCTCAGGAAGGCACTTTCCTCTCTCTGTGGACGGCAAGGTGAGCCTAGTGAGTACCTTCATGTCAAGCCTACCTTTCTGCCAGCTGGTGAATTCCTGCAATTGTGTTCTTACAAATAACAACTAACAATTCATACGAAAGGATCCTTTCAACACTACAGCTTGATTCAACCCCATTGAGAAAAAGCGGTAGTAATCTTGTCTCTGTTATTGCATCTGATGATTGGCTTTTTGCATGGATGCGACGTATATTTTCTATTACTGTAGATTTACATGGTTTTCTTTGTTGATCATTTAAAAAAGGCGGGGCCCCAACCTGCAAGCACATCCCATGTACTTGGCACCTCACGACTTTAAATACTGGCCTGCAAGAAAAGAATTTACAGGACTATTAGATCCACAGCCCTCATATCAGTCCCTAAAACGGGGAGCTCTGGTAGCTTTGACTACATTTCTGATCTTTACATCAAATGCGTTAAGTTGGGAGGGAAGAATGCTTCTCAAACTGCTTTATGGGAAAAGTTTAAAACTTTTAAACCTGTTGGGAATAAGCTACACTAAAACTCTTAAAAATGGAAACAAGGGCAATAGAGAATCTTTAAGGCTACTTACATTGAAACATTTATTATATCCAAATTTGGCAAGCTAAGAAGTTACCTGAATTAAATAAAAATCAGAGAAACAAGGAGAAAGAGCTGTGAAGTTTATCTGACTCTACAAAGCCAAGAAACAAAGCCACACACAAATGTTCGAAACAGGGAAGAAACGTAGACCTGCCTCTCCAAGGCACTGAAAATCGAAAATGCCTGGAGACGCTTCTGATGCTGTTGAGCTGCGGGGGTGATGTTTTCAACACATCTCCTTCAACGGCACCCCTGCGCTTCATTTTGCGCTCTCATATGGAAACAGCCCTCTCCCCCCCACAACTGTGCCCTCTCCCCCCCACAGCAAGGTGCCCTCACGGGCTGCTAAACCCTCTCTTCGTCTTCCAGCCAGGTGCTGAGCTCCCCCCGGCACCTCTCACCCTCTATTCCCACCGCCCGGGATCCGTGCCGGGGTGCGAGACTCCCCGCACCCCTTCGCTCGCCTGTCGCTCCCCCGGGCCCCGCTGCCACCCGCGAGCCGAGGCAGGCAGTCAGACCCTGAGACCGGGGCGCGGGCAGCAGCGCGGGGTCAGCCGGCAGGCTGCAGAGACGCCCGGGGACAGCGGGCCCCGGGCTGCGAGGGCGCCGGCAGCGGGGCGGCGGCTTCTGCCGGCGTATGCCGGCACGGAGAGGCTGCGGGAGGGCGGACGGGGAGGGCAGGGCTCGCCTGGCCCCCGCGCCCTCCCCTCGCCTCGCCGCCCGGCTCCCCCGGCAGGCGGGCGGCGCCTCGGCGGGGCGGCGGATCGGTCCCGCAGCGCCGCCGGGCGGCGCTTGCGCACTGCGGGCCGCCGCGGTCCTCGCCCGCCGCCGCGGTCCTCGCCCGCCTCCCCGGCGCGCCCCCGGGAGCGGCGGCGGACCTCAGCCTTGGCGCGCCGCACCGGGCTGAGCGGGGCCGGAACCGGGAACAGGAGCGGAGCCCGCCGCAGACCAGCCCCTGCGGCCGCGTCTGCCGCCCCGCTTCTCCTGCTGCCCGCGCAGCTCGGGGAGGCAAGGAGCCGACCCAGGGGGTCGGTCCCGCGGCTGCGCCCGCCCGGCGCCGGCAGCAACTTTGCCGCCCCGGCCGTTCTCGCCGCTCTCTGCCGGGGTGCGAGCGCTTAGGCGGCGCGGTGATTAATCCCGGCAAGAGTTTTGCAAAGCTCTTACACACCCTAAGCTGCGCGCGGCAACCTGTTTCCTCCGAGGTTGCTGGAGAGGAGGAATTAGCGCTTGCGATTATCCGGAGAGATGAGGTGTTTTTCACAAGGGACCTTTCCTCACCAGTAAAGCCACCAGCTGCCCGCAGCGGCGGGAGGATGTAAATAGGCAGCACGAGGCCGGCGCGACTGCTGGCGAGGAGGCAGCGGTCCCGGGAAAGGGCGGAGCGCCGGAGGGGGGTCCTCCCGGCGCTGCACTTGCTACATTAACTCGGCGCGTCGGAGACGGCGGCACAACTTTCCGGCTCTGCCCCGGGAGGCGCCCAGAAGAGCCACCCCGCTGCTCCGGTCGCCGCGCCCCCCGCGCCGGCCGCTTCTCGAGGCGGACCCCGGCGGCAGCGGCGTCGCGGCTGCCCCCGCCCCGCTGAGGCAGGCTGTCCCCGGGAGCCCGGCGGGCATGTCTCCCGCTCCCAGCCCCGCTGAGCGGGGCGGCCGCCGCCTCTGAAGGGGAGCAGGCGAGCCCCGCCGCCTCCCGGCCATGCAGCCCCTCCGCGCTCCCCTCGCCCTGCTCTGCCAGGTGCTGGGCGCCTGGGCTGCTTGCGCCCTGGCCCCCGCCGCGGCCGCTGGGCTGCCGGCGCCCCCGCAGCGCGCCCGCTCGCCGCTAGCCCCGACACCCCTCGCCCCGGGCCGGCGGGCGGCCGCGGCTCTCCCCGGTGGCGGAGCCCTCCCCCCCGGGGCCGACGCCGCGACCGGCGGAGCGGCGCGGCCGGCCGGCAGCTGCGCGCCGCGCGGGGCGGCGGGGGCCGGGCGGCGGCGGGCGCGGAGCAGCGAGCGCGGAGCCGGCGCGGCGGCGGGGAGGGGCGCGGCGGGCGGCCCTCGCTGGCTGCCCCTGAACGGCTCGGCCGGCGGCGAGGGCAGCGCCGGGGGCCGCGGCAACGCCACGGGGCGCCGCGCCCGCCTCCGCAACCCCTTCTACCCGCTGACCGAGGAGTCGTACGGCGCCTACGCCGTCATGTGCCTCTCCGTGGTGATCTTCGGCATCGGCATCATGGGCAACATGGCAGTGATGTGCATCGTCTGCCACAACTACTACATGCGCAGCATCTCCAACTCCCTGCTGGCCAACCTGGCCTTCTGGGACTTCCTCATCGTATTCTTCTGCCTGCCGCTGGTCATCTTCCAGGAGCTCACCAAGAAGTGGCTCCTAGAAGACTTCTCCTGCAAAATCGTCCCGTACATCGAGGTAATGGCGGTGGGTAGGGATGCGCGGACCCGTGTGCCTCCGCGCAGCCCCCGGGCGGCTCGGCCGCGCCCCCCGCCCGCCCGAGGGGTCGCGGGCCTCCGAGCGCCCCTCCGTCGCTTCTCCGCCGCCGGCCTTAGCTGCGTGCGGGGCCGGCGCTGCCCGCCTTCATGGCTGCCGGCCCGGGGACGTCCAGGTGCGGCGTGGTCTGGGTTTCCCGGGCACTGCTGAGGCAGAGCGGGCCCCGGCCCGGCCCCGCGGTGACAGGGGGAGGTTGCCGCCGCATCAGGTCCATCAGCGCCGGGATTTCTGTAGCCTCAGGCTGAGCGCGTCTAGCTCTTCCTTCCACTCGCGCGAGTCCTGCCAAACTTTCCTGCTCCTTGTGATCCTGAAAGGCGAAGAATCCTCTCAGACTTCAAGTTTTTTGGTTTATGCTTACTGTTCTCCTAAGGTGAAGCGAGTCAGGGAAGCGGATGGAGGGGGTGACTGGCGTTAGGTTGTAAGAAGGTGATAGTAAAAGACCATCAATGAGGTGTAGAGGTGTATGTGCTCTTAATTTATACTTCATGGTTCAAATCTCACACTTATTTATTTAGCTTATTTAAAAAAAAATAAAATGACCCCAGCTCCATTTAAATCGCAGCTTCTTGGCAGCTGTTGAGAGGCTGTGTCAAAGAAGCGCTCAGCCAGCTGGCCGGAGTCCTGCCGGCAGCGTTCAGGTTGTCCGCTTTATTTATTTACTGGAACTGAACACCGAGGCGTGTTGGTAGGGTGGTAGCCTGTAATTCTGGCTGGCTCTGCTGTATTCCCAAAACCTCATGTTCAACATTATTCTATAACTGGAAGCTGAGGAAATAACTATTGATTCTGTTGTCCTAAGAATGAGATATCAGGAAAAAACAAAAACACCGCCACCCCCCAAAACCAAAACCCACCTTTTTATTAATACGCAGAATATCAGTTTCAACAGCACATCGGTGCACAGTAATACGTAATTAACTGTCAACCAGTATTTTTAAGAAAGTGTTTAGAAAGATGTGTGACGTGTGTAGCCACTAAATTGTCATTACTTCTTTCGTATGTGATACACTTTATTACTGGTGGTTTTGGACAAAGGGTGGAGCTGTGCTCCGCTTAGATGAATTCGAGGCCAGCAGCATACCACGATGTTTGAAAACCTCGGAGTACACTTGATCGATTAGCATTTAAGAAGACATGAATGAGTAAATACGTATTTGTTGAGAAACTGATACTACTGGGAGCTTTTAAAATTTCTGAATTGGGTTTGGGGCTACTGCGTTAACCAATAAAATAAGTAGTACTGTTTCAGTTAAAGTGTAACCACTTCAATTAAAGTAGGTAGTGTAGTTTAAATGTTTTCAGGACTTTCCTATAGTGACATTTCATGCTTCCTAACATTTTTTTGGTGCATCCACATACAAAATAGAAATCATTCATTGCAATGCTGATTCTGATTAAAGATCAGTAATTGGAATGATTTGCATGGCCACGCTGTTCTTCAAAATTCATTGCTTATGCTCTGCAGCTTTGGGCACTAAAGAGTTTGTCAAACTGAAAGTAGTTTAGCTGAAACGTAGTTGCTGAAATTCAAAACTGTAATCCCAAAAAACATTCAGCTGCTACTGTCCCCCCTTTATACTTTAATGAAACCTTATTTTTTCACTTTAAAGTTCTGTAGATGTCTGGAGTTGAAGTCTTATTCAAGAACTGTCACCAATCCGGTCGTGATAGAGTAGTAGTAGCATGGTGCCTGTCTTAGCCTTAATTATTACTGGGGTCTGAAAGTGAAACATTCTCGTTGTCCCTGAGGAAGTTCAGTTAATTTATATCTAAGGTACAGATCTAAAAAGATGTAGCCGTGGGGTTCTGTGTTGCTCCCAGAGTTGTATATTGTTCATTCAATAGTCGTTAAATATAATACTCAGGTACGTAAAGTGTATTCATCACCCTGGGAGCAGTAAGTAAAAGGCTGGATTTCCCCCTCTGTAAACTGTAGCCGTGAGTGGCAGATACTGAACACCTCTAGTGGACTGTGACTTCCCACAGCTGGCCTTGAGTGTGGCAAGAAGGATTTGCTTCGTCCTGCAAATCAGGATTTGACCCTGCTGAGGCGGAGAAGGCAGTTAGAGCAAAGGTTCTCCACTTCCCAAGTGCTGTGCAAACCTCACAGGCGTTATACAGTGGTGCTGACACCAGCAGGAGCAATGCAGATGTGGAGCATGTCATTACATCTGCCCTGTGAGCAGCTGCTGCTCCATGCTCTGTCAAGGATTGTTCACTGCAGTGTGCTCATCTGACAGCTGAACAATACTGTCTTCTCCCTCACCTGGGCAGGCTCATCCCCTTCTCACAGAATGGGAGAAGGATGAAGTCTTCTTAGCTCCTTGAGAGGAAAGCTGTAGACAGCTTTCTTCAGGAGAGGTTTCCAGACCTTCATGGAATACAAATAGAAGCATCTTCCTGAAGATGGACAAATTTTAAGCTGTTGTCTGTGTTTTCTGTAAATTAGTCCAGTGTTTTGTTCTCTTAAGTGTCTCTCTGTCACATGCTTTGCATCTTTTTTTGCATGCCAGTTGTCCTTATATGCTGTTTAGGGAGCTACGTGTCTCACCCAGAGTTGTAGATCCAGAAATATCTCACTTTCAAGCATCAGAGACCCTTATTAGACTGAGCCCTCTGTCATGCCAACTTGTACTTTCAGAACTAGGGAACAGGGGATGTCTGATTATCCAGAGCAAGTGATATGGTGGTCACAGCATTTTAACATAACTCAAGCATGCTTTGTATTGTGTGTGAAGGTTTCAAGTGATCCCAGTGAGGAACCTTGAGTTTTCTTAGTTTAGCCTCTTGTGGCTAATTGTTTTTTTATTTGTGCTGTTTAATGGGGATTGTACAGAATTTCAGCAAAGCATCTGTTGCCAGTGATAACATACATGCACACAGTCTGGGGAAAATGGTATGTGATATCTTCAAGCACATTTGTATAAGTAAATGTTGAGCTTCCAGCAGTGGAAGGTCTCCACAGTATTTAATTTAAAGGGCAGTTTTCCCATACCTAATAAAGATCTGCTGTGACCAAATACTTTAAGCATTCATTTCAGCCATATATTGTATCACAGCTTGGTCACTTCTAACTATCTTTTGGAACTATGTCATGGCTAAGCTTGCATAAGGAATGCTGTGCACATGACTGAGGAAGAAACTGAGTAAATTAATTCTTCCGTGCTTTTCACCAGGTCTTTAGGTGATGAGAGTAAAACTGCTGGAGAACAAAGCTAGAAGGACAGATGGTTAGTAGAAGTGGATGAAATTATCTCCACCAAGAACTTCACTTTACCCTCATGATGGCACTGTCCCGGAGGAGCAGTTTTGAATGCACTGAGAGGGAATTGAGAAAGGAATTAGAACTGGGGCAGCTACTCTCCCCACAAAGATGGGTGGAGATGTGCTTCTCCTTTGCAGTTTTAATCCTCTGCTCAACAGTTCTTAAAATTTTGCCACGGTTCTACAGATGGTTCAGAAGTCTAGCTTTTAGCATGCATGTCTGAAGTGTTTACCTGCATACTGTGTTTATGTTGTCCTCCGTATACTTTCCTCAGTATTGCTCAGAATCAGGAGATGCAGGGTAAATGACAATACAAAGACAATGGCTTTGGCTAATTCATGTTCCACAAGCCCTGCCAATGTGGAACCCTTTTCTTTTTGTTTAAGCACACCCAGTCTTTTCAGCAAAAGGACTAGAGGAAAAAAAAAAGCAGTACAGAACAATATAGTTCCAGTTCCCCTACTTACAGATTTATGTTAGGCCTTGATAGAAAGAAGTGTGGGTGTAGACAAAATCAGTAGTTTTACTGTGCTTCTAAATATTTCACAACTGTTAAATATAACAGTGCTGTGAAGTAGCGTTTTTATTTTTTATTTTATGCTGGAAACCAGTAGTGAAGAGGTTAAGTAAGTTGTTTAAGGCCCAGAGCATCTTACTCAAGATGACAAATGGATTGTGTCAACTAGGACTAGAAACTATCTTCCGGGCTTTAAAAGGGAGCCTGCTTGAGTTGTGTGCATTCTGCTCTTGGAGGTTACGCTAGAAGCTTGATGAGTTTGAGGGGGGTTGTTGGAAGTAGGCATCACTTCTGTGCTGGCAGATTGAGACAAGCTCAAGTAAGGATTTAGAATTGGGGAATGGTCTAGAATGAGGGTTTGCAGAGGCTGATGTACCATCTGTGCAGTCCAGCAAAGAGCAAGAAGTTGCCAAGGCCAGTGATGGTACTCAGCCCTGCACTCAGTGCTAATAAACATGAGCCCCTCTGCCTTTCTCATCCCCCCCACAAAGAACAGAAAGATGAAGTTTGTGGTGTCCTCATCTGGACCATATCATGCGTGAGAGACTGGCTTGACTCTGGAGCAGGCGGACAGTGAAAGCCTCTGAAATCTGATGCCCGGTCTCTGCATGCGCTTTTGGCAATCAATTTGTGGCATCACTCCTGTTCCTGGTGGGTAACTTCCAGCTCAGGAAAGCTATCACAGTTAGTGTTCATAGTGGAAAGCATAAGGATTGATTTGGCCTGGAATACGAATTACTCTCTTTCCCTGGAGCTGACCCTCCAGGGCAGTTTGAGGTGAGGCTTTTTCTTGGTAGAGGCAAGTGAGAGGCACAAAGAAAGTGGCCGTTCTCTGCCTGTTCCAAAGCTGTCAGAAGAGATCCTTATTTTAAGTTTCACTTTAGGGAAGCAAATACTTTTTTATGGGAGTTTATAAAAGCTGTGTATTATTTGTCTTTTCTGTGTCTTTTGTTGTGCGGTATCCTCCTTACGTCTCTCTGACTCTAGGCTCCTGAACCTCCCGCAAGTCCTCTGGGTTGTAGACAAAGGTCCTCAGAGAGGTTTGCAGTTTCAAAGCTTCATACTGAGAGTTTTCTAGGGCAATGGCTACATGTGTCTTTTACTGAGGAGAGTATCTTCAGTGCTTGTCACGCAATAAATAGTTATTTAAAACAGAAGTGTTAATATATCTCTGCCCTTTAGGTGTTGATGGCATGATGATAGTAGCTGCCATGTTTGCTGTCCTGTCAGTCTTTCTTTCCTCTGCAAACCCTGTCCATAGGAGCTTATAATTTGTCCATAAAAATTTCCTTTTGGCTTAAACTTTGCATGTGGAATTTCAGCATGGAAATGAGTTTGTGTCAGACTAGGTTTAAAACTGGGTCAGTAATATTTAAGTTACATACGTGTGGAGAGAAGAAGGCAGCATCTGCTATCCTGGCACCATTGACTCTACTCTGAGCACTGGGATGTCATTGCTCCATATGACAGGATTTTTCCTGCAAAGGAGGAAGAGGCAGATTTTTAGCAGCAGTTCCATGTTGTTAGTATCACAAATTAGTGCAGGAGTTCCTTGTGTAGCATGATGAGAATTTGATCCTCAGTGGAGAATGGTGTTCATTTCTTTCTTTAAAAAAAAAAAAAGTAAAAACAAAAAAGTAAATTTAATTTACTTATATGGTAGCATGATAGATTGCAAACAGGAAAATGAACAAAAATTAAATCCTTTTGTGTTTTGTGATTTTTCCAGCCCTCTGGATAAGCATGTGGTGTGCTAATGAGTATTTCCAGTGCCCTGATGGTCTGGTTGGCTTTCGCTTCCAACAGAATTCAAGAGGAGGTCTTCGAAGCAGATTCTGATTCTGAACACTATTACTCTTAGTATATACACAAGGATAAGAAACACACAAAGCACATGTGCTTTAGGTCTCCCTGATATGAATGTTGATAGTACTACAAAGGAAACAACTGGATTTTACCCATTGTTCCACATGCGTAGGACATCTCCATGATAGCAGTTTCCAGAATTACCATCTTGTCTTTCCGATAATTAAGGTGGTGTATATTTTTGTTCAGTATGCTTAAGCTAATTGCTAATGTTGGAGGGGTAACCTGGCCCTAGTACTCTTTAGCTACTGAATTACTTCTGCCACACCACAGTAGTGTTTTGACTATTTGAGTGACCCTTTCTTATTTTAAAGCATAAAGCCATTAATATTTAAAAGCACTTCATGTAAGAAATATATTATATTTCTGTATTTTTGTTCTTTTGTAGTCATGACTGTCATTCTTTTTTTTTTTTAATTGAAAGAACAGAAACCAGAAATCTAGATAATTTTAAACAATTAAATAATTGTTTGCAATAGGATGACCTTTTATTTTGTGGTAGTCCAGTCTTATTACTGAACTCTGTACTGTAAGTGTAGAGTAGCACAAAAAAAATATTACAGTCTGTACTAACTTTATTTATTTATCTCAGGCAAAACTGACAAGTTTGCAAGAGCCACCATGGCATGTTGCATTAACATGCTCTAAAGCTATGAAGTTTGATGTGCATATAGAACAGCCATAATAGAATGACAGACTATAGTGGCTTGGGGAAAAAAATTAGTCGTTTATATGGCATAACAGGAATGGGTATAAAGAGTCTACAGAGTGTCACTGAGAGCTCAGAGATGGCTTGGCTTGTGCTTGGCTTGCAGTCGTCAACCTTTTCTGTAGTTCAGCTTTCCTGTTACAGTGGGGAAATGTTTCAGATATCCATCCTGCCTTGTAACAAAGGAAGGAAGAGTGCCTTGTAGTTTAAGAAGTGCTGTGTCATCAACATAAAATTCTGTCTTATAATTAAGTGGCTGCTGGATTTTCTAAGTCTTTTATTTTATTTTGTTCTGTATAAACTCAGCCTGTGTTGTTTCCCCTCACTTCTGCATCAGAAGGCGTGCTCCAGAACACGATGCCTGAGGTGATTAATGGTCCTTCTCATTTCCAGCCTTGAGTTGCTCATGGCTGGTTGATTCCCATTCTGTTATATTCACTGTCCTTCAATTTAAGTAACTCTTGCATCTCAAGATAGATTTATTTGTAGATAGCAGCAATATCACTTCTTACTCAAGTCTTACTGGACTGAGTGACCCAACCTCTCTTTTATATTCACTCACAGAATTGGGTCTTCATTGACCTTTTCACCCAAGTCACCTTTTCTAAACTCGTTTCTGGTTTTGTTTTCATTACCTTTATCTGCTCAAACAGGTATTAGTGAGAGAGAATTCAGAATTCAAGGAACGTGTGGACGTGGCATTGTGGGACATCGTTTAGTGGGCATGGTGGTGTTGAGTTGATGGTTGGACTTGATGATCTTACAGGTCTTTTCCAACCTTAGTGATTCTGTGATTCTGTGTTTATTTCCACTGGCATTGCCCACCCAACTACATCTGCACTGCTTCCCTGGTCAGCCAGAGGCTCTGCTCCTAGAGGCCAGGGCCAAGAGCTATGGGAGCGCGGCCAGGAGAAGAAGTAGGACAGGCCAGGGAAGGCCTGGGAACATTTTGATAATTGTTAACGTTCATGAAAGGGGAATGGGTATGTTAGAGGGATGGAGAGGAGAACTGATGCAATTAAGCTGAGCATTTAATGAGTTTACTGTTGTTCTCTGTGGCCTCAGCTGACTAACAGCTGGTGAGCTAATGACCAAAGCTTTATGCAGTGTCTCGAAGGAGTGTTATGGTGCCCACTAACATCCCTGCCAATGCTTTTAAAGGAGCAACAGCATTAAAAGACCCTCTTGTAACAATCATGTCTTCTTTCGTGTGTGTATGCTATAGCTGGTAGTCCCTTAAACGGTGGTTCTCTACCCAAATAGTGTGGGGACGGGGTTACTTCACCACCTTCTCAAAGCAGATCAGTGGCTGTTCCATTAGAAACTTGGGGACTTTTCTGTTGTCATCTAGAAAGAGAAAGATGTAAACTGGTGTCATCCTGAATGTCTAGAGACTGAAGGAGAATCTTCATAGGGACCATATGGAAATAAATTAACTAAGTGATGCTCAAAAACTACTGAGCCTGATTCGCCCTTGCCTTGCCTCATTTCCTGCCAGGTTGTTGAAATTAAGACTGCAACAGCATATCAGCATATCAGAAACTCAGCTGTTACAAGAAGAGCACCATTAAACTCCATGCAGCTTCACACTACTTTAGGATTTGTTAATTGTCCTTTACCTACTCCCCATCAAATGAATTATCTTTGTTCTGTAGTTATTTCAGGGCAACGTAACAGATTAGAAAGGGAACTTCTCTGGCTTCTTCCACATTTTCAGCTTAACCCTGATTATTAGTATGACAGGTATGAAGAAGCACCCCTAAAGTGAAATTGTGAACACGCACAATGCATGTCCCAGTTCTCACCCATGTAGGTTGTGAGCAGCACCCGTTGATTTTGCTGGCTATTACTCATAGTCTGCAATGTAGGGGAAATGAAGTGGGGTAAGTAATCAGACCCTTAAATTGCTATACTGGCTTTAAGCAAGTCAGCTGCAGTGAACCCCTGTACATCTGCTTGAGAGTGTTTGTTTTTTGCAAGCTTTTCCATGGCATCACTAACTCCGTTAATCTACAGAAAATAGGAAACCATTGCCTGTTCCAGAGAAACACTAGCTTTGTTTAGCTTGTTTCATCAGTGAATCCACAGGAGAGTTTTCAAAGCCAACTTCCACTGTTCTTAGTTGTTTGCTCTATTTCACTGTCTTAAACCTCCAAGTTGTTGGTCAAGTAATGTGACAGGAACCCCGTAGGTTACGTTTGTTTATGGTAGACATGTCTTCTTTCATTAGTCCAGCCTTAACAGCTGCAGCGTTTTAATGTCTTAGGCACTGTATGTCAGCCTGTTTGCAATGAAATGCTAAAGCAATAAAAGCGTGTGTGTTAGGGATGGGCGAGAGGCTCACGTAAGAGCTGAGAGGGAAAATGTTAATGTACAAAACCTCAGATTTTCTTCTGTTCTGCTGATTTTTATTTCAATCCCTATTCGTTCCTAAGTCTCAGTTATTTCCCTGTCTCCCGTAGTTGCAGAGACCTGAGTCCTGACCCTTTTGTTATTCATGTTGGATGTTCTGGCTAAAGGTTTTGCTGTTACTCTAAGGAACTTGAAGATTGCACACACATTTAAATGTTTTGGAAACAAGGTTGCTAGTCTTGAATTTAAAAACCTGATTCTCAGCAGCGATACATTAAAATTATCATTCATTAGTAAAGTTTATCAGTGTTCATTAAGATTTCCCTGTAAGTATAATTTTTCTTAATTGTTTTTATTTTTTGCTGTATTTACCAAGCTTTCTTTGAATCTTGCCAGACAGTTTAACTTTCTAAATCAATAGGTTTGCCTATTAAAAATGTTTACGGTACTGCTTTGTCATCATTAAATATTCCTGCAAGTTAATTAGTAAGAGATTGCATCTTACTCATCCTATCTTTTAGGAAGCTGCTTCAAAGAATTCCCCAACCAAGCCAATGCCTGACAGTTCAAATCCCAAGTGCCTAATATCTCTCAGTGATATTCAATTTTAGCAATCTGATATGGCCATTAATTATTGAAGGCCAAAATTAATGATACATTTATATAATTGTGCATAATTGTACTATCTATCTTTGCAGAACTTTTTACAAGAGATGCATAAATAGGAATATTTCAAAATTATGGTGGAAATCAGAAAGTATTTTTTTAAATCAACCTATATGAAATTTAAATATATCATTGCACATCAAATTTGAGTAAGCAAAATTATACTGAACTGCCTAATATTACCCTAGATTTCCCAGTTAATTGCACAGACACATGGTTTATTCATGATAAAAGTAAGCATTCTTTACATTTATTAGGAATATTGTGTAACAGTTTCTTTTCTTTTGCATCAACACATTTTCAGCATAAAACAAGCATGCAAACCCAAGAAAATAAATGAATTACAATGCAACAGGGCACCTAATCTTTCTCCAGTTGAGGTTAATGGGAGCTCTGCTTTGAATTCAAACTGAAGTTGAATTTATTGGAAATAGGATTAGGCCAAAATTGTATATAGTCTTCTTGCAAATTTCTTTTTAGGAAATTTAATTATAAACAGGATAAAATGATAGGAAATTATGTTTCATAACAGTACAAGATTTCTATTCATGCATAGAATGATGGTTATTAAAGCTAGAGATCATATGCATAGCTCTGTACTTGCTCTGTACAGCATATAATTGAGAGCTCTGTCCCATCCATCTTTAAATCATTTAAACAATGAAACTTCTGCCATTTCCTGGCCTGCAGTACACTTTCCCACAGGACGCTTCCTATGAAATTAAGCCTAGATTTTCCTGTTATTTTTTTCTAAATGAAATGTTGAAGATAAATTATTAAAGCCTAACTATTAGAGCGAAGGTCAGTTTTGCACAGGCTCTGGAAGTCTGAAGATTTCAGGTACAGTGCCTTTGAACTCACAGTACGGGATGACTTTATGTGCCAACATCGCATCAAAACGTCACTTAAAAGCCTAAGTCCGCAAAAACAGTTGTCAGCCCCTATTGTATTCAGTAGATGCCTAATCCGCAGGGTTCCTAAATTTTGTAGGTATGGAAGGTTTCGATGTTATGGTCCCCTACATGCTTGATGAATACGTGATATGGGCATAAGTTCATACTTATGCTGAATGAAGACTCTCCCATCTCTCCCCTTTTGACTTAATTTCCAACCCCTATGGTGGAACGGATCTTTCCGAAAAACACCCCTTAGAAAAATGGGGGGGGAGGAAGGGGTTTAGTTTTACATATTGGTCACTTCCTCATTTTTTTTTTTTCCACTCAGTGTTGCACAGATGCTTGCAAGGGCCTCCAGGAGAGGATGACACCAAGCTGAAATAAATATTTGTAGGTAGAAAAACAGAAGGAATGCATGCTGGATGACAGTTCAGCAAACACTGGAAGCTAAGTTCTGTCTGTGATGGTTCTTCTGATGGTGCTCAGCACCATGGTGCTTAACTGTCTCCTACACTGATACCCCTAAATTAGGTTTTCCTTTGTCTTTGTCAGTCAAGGGGCTAGTACTGACTGGTGTTTCAGAGTACAAATTGAGCTCTCTTTAACTATGAAAGAGTATAAACCTCTTCCAGAGAACAGCTCAATGGTAAGAGCCTTCATCCAATGTACAATAAATTAATTCCCTCTTCAGCCTGAGTGAGTTCAGGCTTTCATCTTCCATTTCTAAGATGACTGCCATCAACAGGGGACCAGGGGACTTTTGAAGGAGATTGATTTTTCCCACTTTCCACTGAATAATGGACTGTACCCTTGTAGCTGTCCTTTTTTTTTTTTTTTCCTTTTTTCCCTTTTTTTTTTTTCCCCAGACATCACCTGTATTAACTTGCATTCCCTTTCCTCCTTCCCAGGTAGCCTCTCTCGGAGTCACCACATTCACACTGTGCGCCCTCTGCATAGACCGATTTCGCGCCGCCACCAACGTGCAGATGTATTATGAGATGATCGAAAACTGCACCTCGACGACGGCCAAGCTGGCCGTCATCTGGGTGGGCGCGCTGCTGCTGGCCCTGCCGGAGGTTGTGCTGCGCCAGCTGGCAAAGGAGGACCCCGAATACAGCGGCAGCCCCCCGGGGGAGCGGTGCGTGGTGAAGATATCCACCACGCTACCTGACACCATCTACGTGCTAGCTCTCACTTACGATGGGGCAAGACTGTGGTGGTACTTCGGCTGCTATTTTTGTTTGCCTACCCTTTTCACTATTACTTGCTCCCTGGTAACAGCGAGGAAAATCAGGAGAGCGGAAAAGGCTTGCACTAGGGGGAACAAGCGACAAATTCAGCTGGAAAGTCAGATGAACTGCACAGTGGTGGCTTTGACCATTTTATATGGCTTTTGCATCATTCCTGAAAACATTTGCAACATTGTGACTGCCTACATGTCCACAGGGGTCTCTCGGCAGACTATGGACCTCCTCCATCTCATTAGTCAGTTCCTTTTGTTCTTTAAGTCCTGTGTTACCCCAGTTCTCCTTTTCTGTCTCTGTAAACCTTTCAGCCGGGCCTTTATGGAGTGTTGCTGTTGCTGCTGTGATGAATGCATCCAGAAGTCTTCAACAGTGACGAGTGATGACAATGACAATGAGTACACCACAGAACTGGAGCTCTCCCCTTTCAGTACCATCCGTCGTGAAATGTCCACTTTTGCCTCCGTGGGGACTCACTGTTGATTGAGCTTAGGACTTTATTTCCTGTATCTTTTTTTTTTTTTTTTTTTTTTACTTTGTATTTTTCTTCTTGAAGCAAAATGCAAGAAAAAAAGGATTATTGAAAACTACTCTGGAAGCCTATTTGCATATTAACAGTTGTGCTTTGGAAAATCATTTGGTTATTAAAATGAAAGAGAGAGAAGGAGAGCCAGCACTCAGTTTTAAATCATGGTATTTTGTATGGTGCTAGGATTTTATTGTTTGGGGAGAAGAATCCATATCAATCCACTTTTATTTAATTCCATAGCATTTTTTTGATAATCACTGTAAAATGGTTATATAGACATTGTGGGTTTTGCAAGATGTTCCATGTAAAAGATGTGGTGGAAAGTATTTGAAGGTAGTTTTAATCCAGTTACTGTACACTATTGTGAGAGGACTTGGACTTCAGAAAATTTATAAAGTAGCATAAAAATAAATGAGGTTTTATTCTTTAACTTCATTGTCGATCTGCATTTAACAAGGACACCTATAAGTAGTATTAAATTCCTTTAATAAGTAAGTAAAAAAAATCTTTGCTTTGCATAAAATAATTTAAATGGCCATATTTAATTTACCATTCATGTACTTATCCTTGGAGGCTATAATTACAGTGTTTAAGGATGGTTATAATGGTATTAGATTTACATGAATTTTTTTTTAATGTATATTATGAAGGTTCAGTGTGCCTCGTTGAAAATTTCCTTCTTAACCTGCAGGTATACAAAACCTGAGTTATTTTGTACTTCTTACGAAGAAAGATTTGCTTTCTCACTAAATTTTGTCATGTGTGGTTTCAAAATCAAGTTTCTTTCCCATTTGTTATTGGTTTTACATTGAGATTATGTCTGCAATCTCTGTATATATAGCTCCTACTGGCTTCAGTGAGAGTCCCATTGCAGAGGAAGGCATTCTTTTGCCAGAGGTTTGCTGACAATAAATGTGAGGGACTGAAACATGTGGAGAGTGAATTCCTTCATTTTTTAAAAGGTATAACCACACTTGGACGCTTGGGGCTTGACCCAGAGCCCATTGCAGTCAATGGAAAGGTTTCCATCAATTTCAGAGGGCTTTGGATCAAACTGGCATCTCCTATTTATTCGGGGATATGTAGCATGAATATTAATCACAGGGGCTCTGTATACCAATTGTAAATCATGCTGCTCTCACAGAGACTGCTATTCACTAGCAGCTCACAGCTCAGAAGCTGTTTTTGAGAACCACGGTGTGTTTTGCTGATGGCTGCTTGCTGTCCGCAGAGTTATTAAAATGAGGGTATGTCAACACTGCCAACAACAGTGCGATACAGTAAAATCTAAGGTTGTTAAAAGCAAGCCAGGTTGGAGACTGGAAAGTGCCTATCTTTACCAGCAGAGCTTATTTGCCCCACTTCTTGGCTGAAGTACACAAACTGTTCTTGGCAGGCAAGCTGGCTTGTGTTTACACTGGGCAGCAGGCTGAAGTGTAGACACATGATAAGGAACTGAATTTGTTACAATTAGCTTATATTTTAATACTAATTAAATAAATAATCCAATTGCAATAGTATGTACAGAAGTAAAATCCCATGCATCTGTCGTTTGAAATTAACAGTGACTGTAACTGATGTAGTCTTACTTCCCGATACCTGCCTCTAAAAATGTTAAAGAACTTGTTGTAACTTCTGGAAAGGAGTCTATCTTTTATTTGTAGATTCTGGACTTAATATGTTTAATCTTTGTACCTGCTTGGGCAGGCAGTATTTCTTCTTTTTCTTTACCATTTTAACCTATAACAATTTCAACTGAAAAGCAGTTGAAATTAATTAATCTGGATATGAATCCAAATATATATATGCACTTGAGTTCTTTTTCTGATTTTTTGATTCAGACGTTGGACCCTAGCAAAGCAGTCTGCTTTAAGCACAGGCCTAAATTTAAATATGTGTTTCTGTTTAGGACTTGCTAAAGTACCTAAGTTTTTAAAATCATTTTGTTAGATGGTTAATCACTTTTGAAGACGGGGGAACTGTCCCTTCTTTATAAACCCTTCATTGACTTCACATTGCTTGATTACATTTGATAAACTATGAAAAGGATTAAAAAGAAAAGATAAAAACAAAACCTCCTACCTGTGGTGCCTGTGTGTCCTCAAATACATATTTCCATCTCTGCATTTTGTTTTGTACTATTCTTTTTTAGGTGCCAATATTTATAAAGAATGGGAATAAAACCTCCCTTTTTGTTCCTTCCTGAATTGTTTCTCTCAGCTGCCTTTTCAGTCACAGCATGAGCAGTGGCTCAAGGACCCGAGAAAAGAACAGCAGAATGGGAATTACTACATTTCACTAATTTAGGTGCAAGACTGCACTGGGGCAGGAGAAGTCCCCATTGCCTTGGATGTTAGGTGCTTCCAGCTTTCCAGTCTGCAGTGGATACGTGTAAGCTCTGCTAAGGACTGCTGCTCGCTCCCAGGTTAAATGCTCTGAGTCCCGGAGTGGTGCAGTTTGCTTCTCCATTGAAACATTTCCACAATATGTGTACGGTAATCCTACTATGGAAAAAAAAATCAGAAAAAGATTTAACAAGTCATTGGAGAAGGTAGAATTTTAAGATCAATAACACTGTGTTTGGAAGGACATCCTCCTGCTTGTGTGGTGGAGCGTTCTCCAGCCTTGTATTCAGTGGGGCTTCTTTGTAGCCAGTGTAACCTTGCCTTTTCTGCTGCTGAAAGAGCGTTTTTCACAGCTATTTCTCCCCCCTGCCTTGGACCTTCATAGCAATTGGACATGCAAGACACCCTTCTATTCTAATTCGTTCTCTAAATCGGTTAAACTAATTCCACATTAGCAGGTTTGCATTGTCACAGCAATTCTGATGCAGGCATGGCTCGTTAATGCATTTAAGTGTCATGATAAATGAATCCTTTTGTTAAAGATGGGGTACTGCATTGGTTTTCTTCCTACTTTTGGGATTGATGCTCTGAACTCTTAAAATTTTCCTGGTGTTTGCTTTTCTTACTTTAATATTCTTAGAAGCCATTTCTGTCTGTTTTGAATCCAATTCTGTAAGACATTTGTCTATTAACAAGAGGGCATTTAATGGACTGATGAATGAAGATTTGGAAATGTTTGTGGCAAGGGTTTAATTCTTTTACATGAAATAGAGAAACATGCAGAGCATGGTGATCAACATAAAAGAAGAATGATGGAATGGAAAATCAGTTTGTGACGTAGGAAAGCCTTATGCTTCTCAGCTATGTAAACCTTTAATAAATTAACACTTATCGTCCCAGCCCTGGTCCCATTAAGAAATTAAAACCCATAAAACTCTAGTATGAGTTCCAGTATCTCCAATGAGATCGTGTTTCATGACCTGTATCAAAAATATGATCATCTTTGTGTAGGCCAAAGTACAAATGGCAAATTATTGAAAAATACTGCTCAGTTAGAAGAAATCTCTTATTTTACCCCTTCCAAGATAAATTCCTGCATCCAACCTTAAATAACTCATGCCCTTAAATGACCTCAGTGACTTGCTCAGCTCTTGTTCTGTCATTGGGACCCAGATGTAAGCTTCCACAGCTGCTGCTCCAGCAGCTCTGGGAATGGCTCCTAAAGACAACGTAGAGGTTTCCAATCATGTTGTCCTACTTCTCTTCATAAGAAATTGTATGATGTTGGGCTACATGGTAAGACTGTCATATTGTGCTCATGGCAGTCAGAGGCAAACTAGATTCTATGAAATGTTAGTTGTTTTCTGAAACTCTGAGTAGCTTCTCCAAATTCATTAAACAACAAGAGTATTCAAAACCTCTCCTAGGATCTGTAAGCCATTGTCTTAGGCACAGTACAAACACGTGCAACTTGCCCTATGGGCACCTAACTGCTGTTGATGTTCTCAGATACATCACTGAGCTGCTTCTGGGCTTTTTTTGCCAGGTGACATTGACAAAACTCCCAAAACACTTAAATCATCCCCTTGTTACTGTGTTGGAATAAAGGCTGAAGGCAAAACCTGCTTGAAATAAGCCTGTCTCCTTAGCTGGGCCCAGTTTTCTGTGTGTATGGAGACCGCATCTTAAGGTGCCTGCAGACTGCCAGTAGATACAGGCTTAGCACAGTAGCGTGAGCATATATATGTTTGTGCATGTTCTGATGAATCAAAAATTTAGGTTCTGTTATTTCTAGGATGGAAGAGCTAGATTCAAAGTCCTGCTCTGCTTAATTTATAGCTGAGACTTGAATTTGGTCGTTCAACATCCCCTCAGAAAGGCATAACTGCTGGGGTAATACATATGCTGGTGAAAATGTTTTTACCTCTCCTGTTGGAGTTGTTCCAACTTTTTTTGGTAATTAAATATTGAAGTAGAGACTTCAGCTTCAGTACCAACACCACTGACCTAAGCCACTGTGCTGTAGAAACAATCTCTTTTGTTCGCTCTCTGGTCCAGGGAATGTTTCTAAGTGGAACAGCTACTGTCAGAGAAGTGGAGAAACCGTCACTCAAGAGTAGCCGGCAGGTTGGTTGGTAAAGTGCTCAGGTGAGAAATGAGCAGTTTTCAAGTGCCTGCACTAACCCAGACATTTCAACCCAAGCCTGTTTTGGAATACATATGCTACCAATGGCCTTATTGGTTCTTCTGTGGTAGAAAGTTGTGGATTTTGCATCTCCTAGATGGGGAACTCCCCACCTACCTGAGCAAATAGTCCATTTTAGGTGACTAATGGGAGAGTAGTCACCGGGGGTGAGCTTAAACAGAAGGAAATGTGATGCCTTGCTCATCCGCACCTCTCTCTTGCCCAGCTCTTTCTTCTACACTTGTTGGTTTCTGAGGGTTTTTCTTGAGATAAGGATATTTTGCAGGCAGTGTGGCAGCACTCCTGAAAGTTAAGCAGGGCAATGCTGGGCAGATGCCCACATACACACCTTTGAGTCTCTAGGCTGCACTCTGTCTGCCTTGTGAAGATTATAGCACGTACGGATGAGGATGTGTATTACCTTTATTCTGGAGGGGAGAACCTATGAAGTGAACTGCCTGCAGGAAGCTGGCTCACCTCAGCTCCGTAAGAACCTAGACCTAATGATTTGCCCAGATTACAAAGGCAAACCGGGACCTAGAAGTAGATCTTCCATGTCCTAACTTCTTATGTCTTCATTCTGAGAATATCCTTCTTCTTTTGCGGGCTGGAAATACAGTAAGTGACAAGGCCCATTTTCCTAATAGCATTGAGAAATGTGATTAGGAGGAGTTATACCAGGCATTTTCTGTGATAATGCCTCTTTTTCATTTTTTTCCTTTTCTTCTTTCCAACCTTTCTTCTTCCCTGAAAAGCTCAGCCAAAGTCAAAGTGAGCAGATGATGTGAATCATTTAACGGTATCCTACACACACTGCCTCATGCTTCAGGAACTGTATTTTTTCACTACTCTTTTGTATTTGATGGAGTCATTTAACACCTATGCTTAGCAGATATCAAATTTTCAAAGGCTGGGGATGTTTTGTAGTGAATAAGAAACAATGAAAAAGACACGGACTGAGACAACTGGAACAAGCTGCCCAGAGAGGTTGTGGAGTCTCCTTCTCTGGAGATAGTCAAAACTCGCCTGGACACATTCCTGTGCAACCTGCTCTAGGTGAACCTGCTCTGGCGGGGGGCTTGGACTAGATGATCTCCAGAGGTCCCTTCCAACCCCTATCATTCTGTGATTCTTTGAGACGCTCCAGGACACCCAGGCATCTCTGCTATAGAAACACTGACTCATGTTGAGGCCTAAAGGTTCATCAAACAACCAGGAGGAGAGCTGTATTTAACCATGTACTGCATTTAACCCCTGAAATCCAGGCTACTTGCTTTCCCTGTGATAAAATTTGGTAGGTTCAGTTTTTGGTTTTCAGGCAATAAAAGTTGGTAGAAAGACTCTCTGGCATTTTCAACATGTCCGTGACAGCACTGAGAGTCAGTGCTGTGTCTCCTACTGTGACACATTCCCTATGTCATGTCACCCGGAGCGCCAGGATCCATACGCCTGGAGCTGTCCCAGCCTCTTTCAAAGATGAGGTCAAAGATTTCTGTCCTTGTGCACTCTAGCTTCAGGTTTGCATCACAGCTTCTTATTACTGAAAAGTAGAAGACATTATTATCTTGACTAAAATGTTTGTGGGGTTTTTCTTCAGCTAGAAAGCTGGCCTGTCAGAGTTACAGAACTTTCAGTTTAGAGCATTTAATAAAAGTGTTAGTGGCAGCATTATTAATTGAGGTAGTAGATAGTTTATAGCTAAAGGGAAAGTTTTTATTTTGCTTCCTGGCTTTTTATTTTTTATGCTTTATTTTTGTATGATTACAAAGCAAATTTTTTTTTTCTGAAACAAAATGCAAAAAATCCACAAACCCCCATTCTTTTGTCCAGTTAGAGAAATTCTATCCTTAGCTTACATCAAGCATCTTCATTTATATCCACAGTGAATTTAGCCCATTGTTCTTTGAGAAAGGAAGCCAAAATACTCGCATTAGAAACATGGGCATGACTAACTTGATCTTGAAGACATTAGATTTGAATAAACTGAAGGCTGCGATGGTAATGTAAAGTGAGAACTATAGTTTTTGAATAATTATGGTCTTGCCAGCCTAATCTTTTTAAAGAGATGGGAGATACATGCAGTTCAACAATAGCTTGTGGTTGAATTTCATAACTGTCACAAGGGACTCCAGAATACATATAGTCTGGAATAAAATGATCTAATAGCAGCTGGACATGCATGTGATAATCCTTACTGAAGACAATACAACTATTTAAGAGAAGAAATAGATTTTAGGCTGTTAGCTATTATAACAGAGAACTAAATTCTTCCCTAAGATGTGCTTCCAATTTGATTTAATATACGTATGTGTGCTGGAAAAAAAATCTAGTTATTGTTTTTAGTGTTGTACAGGGAACACAAAAGCTTAAGAAATAAGGTATCCAATCTGTAACTGTAACCAGCAGTTACACTTCACATTTTTTCTTCTCAATCCTTTCCTTCCTCTATTTTGAAACAATTTCTGCTGGCTGTTCTTATCAGTCCTTTCAATGTCTTATTCCGTTTACTATCTCTCCCCTGAGCAAAGGAAAATCCTCTTTTGTTTTTCTGATGATCAATTCTTTTAAATTGAGCTTGTTAGTAAGTCTCATTCATTTTGCACCATTTATTCACTGGAAACTTGGAAGTGAACAGTCCTTCTCCCTATGGAAAGTATTTACAAATAAGGAAGCTGCAGTCTTTCTTTCTCCAAGCTAGCAGAACTAAAAAGAAATCTCATCAATCTGTATGAGACCTGTGGGCAGAGTATCAGCACTACAGTGTGAATTTCTGACTTAAAATTGGCTTAGCTATATGCAAATCATGAGGCTCTGCCAACAGACAACAGCACTGTCCCCTTGCCAAAACACAGGAGGTTCCTAGATGAGATAATGCTGGCTCAGGTATCTTTATTTCATGTGGTGATTCTCTCCTGAGTTTCTGTTTTCATCTATAAAGGATCCTCTTGCAGACTGTCAGATGCCTTTGTGACCTCTGAGTAAACTATTTCTCATTCAGGGCTTCGTTTTACAGATACCAGTCATGAGCAAGGCTTGTATGATTAAGCTGGGGGTTAAAGTTCTTGACCTATCTATGATATAAGATATGCCTATGTATGGATGGCACTGTTTGAAGATGCATCTGCAAGTTGAAAGGACAGAGGTCTCTCATAGGCAATGCAGTACGTCTGCATCCAGCCTCCTAGTAGTTGATGACAATTTGGTGACGTCTGTCAAATGCTGGAGCTAGTTTTGAGAGGTCTGCATAGCACTGTTTTAAAAAAGCTTTAAGGGGCAGCCTGGCTCTTAAATGCTTAATTCCTCCTTAAGACATCCTTGTTTCATATGGAGGAAGACTTGCCTTTGGCTCTTGACGATAGAAGAGGAAGAAAGGAGGTAGAAGAAAGGAAGAGAAGCTCAGATGTGGATTAGCTTGACTTATCTTTTGGCATAGCATTCTGTAATTGTGACTGTTTCTTAGCTTCCCAGGTTTTAAGCAGATTGGACACTGAATCCTCGACTCTAACACAGACTGCCACACTGCTGCTGAGGATGGAGCCAGTGACCCTGGTAATGGAGCCCCAAAACCCCAGAGAGAATACTTGACGTTTTTCCCCAAACATGCAGGCCTATTCAAGTGGTAAGTTCATTCTGATAAACGGAGCATGGAGAGCATGCAGGTTAGCCTGCTTTTCCTGATGTCTCCACTTGGTGTTGAAATGGTTAACAATGTTAGCATTTAATCTAGCAGAGCCTGGTTTCAGATGAATAGGGGCAGTTTGTGCCTTCTCAGTGCCTGTTTCAGGCTGTCCTCATCCTGCACAAGGCAGCACTGTATGCGTTCAGATCCTGAAGGTTCCACTGCAGGGCTTGACTTTTTTTAACTTTTTTTTTGTAAATAAAAGGAAAGAATTAAAGTGATTATTAACTCTTTGAAGTTTGAGGACTTAGCTTTGAGTCATCCTCCTGGAGTGCCACTGCAGCATAAATCAGAATTTGCAAATATGTCCACACCTAGCAGCTACACTCAGAAGCAACTATAGAGATTTGAACACTGCAAATCATATAAAGAATGCAAAATTGTGGAACATTGAATCTGCCAGAAGGTAGTGAGCCAAGTGAAAATACACCCAAAATCTACCTCTTTCTGCTTTCAATGCACCACTCCCCAATTATAGAATAATATTTGTTTTACTGTCAATCACAAGATTACTGTTTAAGAATTCTGCAAATTTCTTATTCTTTCTTTCTGTTTGTTTTATTTTGCTTTGTCATCTTCTTCCATTCTATTCTCCATCTCTGTTTTTCTTGTCACCTGGAGAATTTTATTTGTTTGTGCCATCCTCTATGCACCTCACAGTGACTCCTGTTTAATGAGAGCTTGAGTTCAGTCAGTAAAAGTTGAGTTAAAGTAGCCAATAAGCACTTCCAGCTCACTACATTACCACGTACATATGTGGTTTGGGTCCTAACTGAAAATAACTCAGTATAAAAGCCAAAAAATAAAGCAGCTTGCCAGTAAACCAAAAGCTATCAGAACCTGGAGGCTGGTAAAATGAGCATTACTGTGGACTTTGCTCCCATTCTGCAGCCAGCTGCAAAAGTCTGCCTTGGGATGGACCTGTCAAAAACACAGATGGGAGTCCCTTGGAAGTAATCTTGAACACAGTGAAAATTAAAATATGAGGTATTTTAAATGAAATACGCTGTGTTCAGCAGAGTAGCATTTGAAACACCAAGGTCTGTTTCATCAGAGCATACCTGACCTGCTCTACCCTCGAGCCACTGGCAGGCTGTCAAGCTTTTGGCTCTGCTGGAGAATAACTATTCTGTTGATTCTGGCATCTAAACCAAATATTAGTGTCAACCTAAAAGTATTAAAAGATGAGATTCCTTATGGGCAAAACTAAGTCTATCTTGACACATTCCTAACAATCACTAGCTCAGGAAGGACATTATGAGGTAAGATTTATGTGCGCCTCTAGAGAAGCTTCTTTATTCAAATTAAGAAGAAAGATGATTTTGAGGCAAGGTTTGAACTTCTTTGTATATGCTTTAATATATATGCTAACTAATTTAATATATGCTATACAGGAAACAGGAATGTCTCTTGCTTTACATTAGAACTAAATATTCGGTGACATAAAAATGTAAGGACAGAAAGGCAATAAACTAGGCTAACTCTTGCATAACGAGCCCCCACAATTTCATCCCGTTACTCCAGCACAGAAGTTCTGGTTCAGTTTTGGATACGAGAAGCAGATCTAATTGTTCAGTCAAGACGGAGACTCCTGTGCTTCCGTTTGCTTCTAGGGCTAATTATCCTCATTAAGAAAACAGCAACCCTATAACCTCAACAAACCTTTCATAATTTTGATAGTACACGTTTAAACAAATCGAGTGATTTAAATGGAGTTGGCTCAGGTAACATTGGGATAACTGAACACAAGACTGGATCTCTTTCACACTCAATTTCTGAAGCTTAACAGTTTTCTAACCTGAGGATTCATAAGCTCATTACTGGATATTTACATATGGGTTTTGATGGCAATGCAAGATAATTACCAGTAGTTCCTTACCTGAAATTCTGTTAGTGTTTCCTCCTCCTCACACATAGTCAATCCTCTTACAAATGCATTAAAAATGTCTTGTGCACGTTGTTCCATTTAGCATGTGCCTCTTATGTGATCTCAGGATAGCACATCATTGTCATTTGGGCAAAGTATTCCTTCTGACTTTAAAGCTATCAATTAAAGATAGTCCTGATTTTTTTCTTCACCCATTTTCTGTGTATAATTTTTTTTCTACTTCCAATGTTTACTTTTAAGATTAAGTTCAACAGTAACTCTTCTTCAGTCTGCTATAGGAGATTGTTTGCTGAAAGGCAACAATTGGTTAAGTAGCAAAAAAACTCTAGCTGTCAATAAGCAAGTTAATATAAATTTATCACAGGCATTTACTTTTTTTAGAACATTACATAATCTATAGTCTGCTCTCTTAAAAATAAAATTTACTACATTTCAGCTATCATTTATGCTAATAATAGGGCTTAGAATCAGAAGCTGATCTCAGTTGTATGGGTGTACGCTGTAGGGGTATCATTCCAAGATTCTTCTGATGTAAAAGAACCTTCATGTACTGAAGGATCAGCACCAAAAGCCCTTTGCAGTGTCTAGGTGGCTGCAACCACATCCCTACATTAAGACCAGTTCTCCTTGTGGCATCTGACAAAGCCACTGCTGCATCCCCTGGCAGTACTGGGTGTTGCACTGCACAGCCTTTCCAGGCAGCGCAGGCTTGCGGCTCCTGCTGATGGCAAAGCTGCACGCAGATACAGTAAAGCACTTCTATCAAAACCAGAAATACTGTGTTTCTATGGTGTGAATATGCTAAACCACAGCAAGGGCAAAAAACCTAGATTGTGCTGTTCAATCTGCATCACCATTAGTGTTCTCTGCTTAGGACCAAGTCAAGCCCCTCAACCCATGGAGATTTATTTTCAGGGAAAGAAAGAGAACACTTCTGACTGAACAAGCTGAGTAATTCTGCAGTGGCTATACTTTAGATATGTTAGGGCTTTGGTGGAAATAGGCATTCAATCCTCTTTGTCTTTGACTCCTCTAATCTCCTTAGGCTATACTGATTTATATAGGAGATGTCTGCAGAGAAGCAGGTGTCTTGTCACAGTCACCAAGAGCAGCCGTAGTAAAAATGAACACATTTGCCACCAAGGAGATCCCAGGTTTCAGAGGAGGAAAAGCGGTGCAGGTGGTCAGGAGCAAGATCGGTGCAGTGGTTTTCAGTCGACCTTCATTTGAATCATAAAACCATCATCTTCCTGAGCACAAAGGAACAGGAGGACTGACAACCTGCTCAGCCCCACAGCAATAGGCATGGTACAGGTTGGGAATCAGGAGCACTGGCTGAGCTGGGGAGGGATGTTTCACACATTGCCCCCATCTCTGATACACTTGGCTCTAGACAGTGCTGTTCGTCTCTCACTTTTAAGAGTGCTAAAAGGTTTTCTCTTCTCTCTGTGGGGGGTGAAAAAATGCAATTTAAGTAAGTGTGTTTCTGCTGAAGCACCAATATTTTTTGGTTGCCATTTGTTGTTCTCATTGTTACAAAGAACAATCTTTCTATTAACCTAATCTAAATGATCACTTGGCTGCAAAACTATATGTCATTTTTAAGCTACTGTGTCATGATGGCCTTAGGGAAATTCTGCAGATGCCTTGCCACAATCCATTTCTTCCCCATGACGAGCTACCAAGCTAGTTGCTTGGATTCATTTGCCACAGCTGTTTACCTCTTTGACCTCAAAGCTACAAAGGTATGGTGCCAATGAAATACAAAGGAGGCTTCCTTTTAAATTACTGTTTATAAGAATTATTTTCTAAAGTAAAAAGGCACAGAAGATGGTATTCTTCCAGCTGAATGGAACTACTTGGGTGAGTATTTTGTCTTCACCTCTTAATAATTTTCTTCTTTCTTTCCTTTTTCTGTTAACTTGTAGACATAGATAAATGAGCAACACAATATTAATGTGCTTATTAGTCTGGGATAATTTAAGGCAGACTAATATTTCCCTGACAGACAATTGTCAGCTCAGGTCTATCATGGCATCAGTCATTGCAAGCTATTAAATTTCTGCAGCAGAGCTACTAGGTAGATACCTCATTTTATTTATTTCTGCAGTTCAAACATACTCCATTTCCATTTTGAGCCACAGTTGTTCCTATCTGGTTCTGCTTATTTATTTGAAGTTATTTATAGGTGATACTGTCCCCAGCTCACAACTCAGCATGCAAGAGCTGAGGAATATTAAATTATAATTTGTCTAAAAACCAAAGGATAAAAAAAAATCTAGGTCAAAGATATTGCCTTGGGCAAAGTCCACACAGGTTCTTTTGCATCAATGAATATTACAGCTCCTGTCTTTCTGTTTAAAAATGCTTTTACCTGATCAGGCAGTTGCCTTTTTATGCAAGGGGCATATCATTTAAAAGTGTCTCAAGAGGTAAATGCTCAAATCCCGGGCTATGCATTGCAGAGAAAAACAAAATGTTACCCCACAATATCCATTAATCTAATGACTGGTCTTTGAGATGTGGGTTTGTATTTGCTGCTTGTCCGTTTTGAGGAAGAGACTTGCCCCTAAATATTAGGTGACTGATCTCAACAAAGAGCTAGGGGAACTTGATTTGCTCCTCACATTCTCACTTGTTGAAGCTGTTACTTGGTATAAACATCCACTAAATGCTTCTACTCTGTCATTTCACTTTTATATCTGTTTTGTTGCATAACTGCTAGTTTCCTGGTCATCCATGCTGTGCTTCTACCACTCTATTCATGGTCTCTCCTCTGGAGTGAATTAGTTCCCTCCTAACACAGGCTAGTTTTCTTCTGGGTCCACAGAGAGTACGGCTGAAGTCAGCCTTCTGCAGGAGGTGCTAGCTTTGAACAGTAAGAATGTGGGCACAGCCACACCAGGTGGCTTAGGAACCAAGGTTCATTCCTTCACAGTCTACAAAGACCCTGTAGGCACACCCAATGCGCATAAACTGGATCATTTCGAAGCCTGATGACAAGGAAATTAATCTGGAAAATAAAAACCTGAGGTTCAGGTTTTTTATCAGACGGCATTGATCAAGTAGGAGAGCTGCAGCAGGAGACACTGTCCAGCTCCTGCCCTCCTCCCCCTTCCTTTACAAAAAGCACTCATTAGGTGTGGTTTTGGCATTCATTTAAATAGAAAAGAAACCTGCATCCATGCAATGGATTCCTCTGTTGCAAGAGATGATGTTTGCCACCCATAGGTATGCTGAAAAATAAATGCCACAATGAGGAATTCTTTCTGTTCCTTGGCATCCTCCAAAGGTGTAGGAATATGTCCATGCCCTTGCATCTTATTATGGATTTGAAACTTTTCTTGGTTGCATGTCTTCAGTAGTAATTCACAATACATGTGCAGAGAGACTATAATTTTCTTATGTCTGAATTCTGTGTTGCTGCCCAGTGAAATTTGCAGTAGTAAGGTTCTGCAGGTCACTACTGTGACTTAGTCTTGACAATGAAAATAAAAGACCTGCAGCTTTTAAAAATATTAATAAACATTTTTAAGCATCAGTTTCAACAGGAATGTATGTCATACAAGGTGTCATATTGTGTATCACAGGATGGTGCACATTCCCATGTGTTTCACTTTCATTCCTTTAAGTCTTTGATTGCCAGTGGCTGCAAATACCTTCAAGTGTTTATAAAAGAAAAGTTTATATATACATTTATGGTAAATTTATATAATAACAAAATATTTTTATATTTATTGGATATTTATTATGCATGTACTGCAAAAATGGCCCAAACAAATGCAACTTTCAGTTCCGTGTTTAATTTCATTCTGCTTCACTTCCCATAGAGAAGTTCTAGCTCTGTGCTGTATCAGTCACACGTATGTATCTTACCATTTCCCCCTGTTGAATTGCAAGAGAGGAGGCTGCCGCTTAAAAATATCAGAAAGATCTGAGTTGTCTGACCCTAGAAAATAGGTCAATATTGATTAATGACCTTACAGATCACAACAGAACTGTAGATAATAGTATGTAAACAATGCTGCCAGGCTCCACAAGTCTCTGTGATTTCATCTAATCAGTCTTCAGACATCTTCGTGTTGATTTCATAAGAGTGAAAGAGAAATGGGGAGTCCCTGTTGATAATAATTCATAGTCGCTTGATGGATATCGATGAAACACATCAGAAAATACTCTCAAACCTTTTGAAAGCCATAATAAAGACATGGCAGGAGCTAAGATTCATCCAGCTGCTTCACATAGCTTTCAACATAAACCTTCTAACTTCCTTTTTCTTGGTGATACCTTTTCATGAAGTTTTCATGCTTGGACGCAAATTTAGTCATGATACGTCTCTTTAAATTTAGCGTCACATGTGCCAAGCTAGTGTGTATTAACACCATACACAGTGCTACAATCAGGTATTATGTCTCAGCACAGATGTGGAAGATTCTTACACTACTGATTTTTAAACTGCTAGACATACATATATGGCTTATACATAGTTAGGCTAGAGCAATATATATGAAAATCTGGTCAAAACTTATGCTTAGAGTAGATTATGTGAAGATGAAAACAGGAATCCTAAGTTTCTGCGTGGTGCAGCGGAAGCGGTGGGATGTAAAGAAGATGACTGAATTAGGTAGCTGAACAATCCTCGTGTCTAAACAGGATCACTGTGGTTTGCCCATATGGCCCCTGATTTAAGGTAGTGATAGAAGGGAAGCGAAGATGCAGAAAACAGATTAGGAAATCTCCAAACATATGAGCCATATAACATAATGCATGAATCAGAGACGTAATGCTGGTAGTGACTAATACTCAAGTGAATGAATCTGCAAAAGTGACAGGTTAGTTCAACAATACTTGATACAATAGAAAAACACCTAGTATGGTGTCTAAAGCACTGACAAGTGTATGAGTCATGAACACGTCATTGGGCTATTGAATGGCTTCATCTCATTGGTTACAGAGCACTTAATTGCTATTCTTGCTACTTGCCACCTTGTTTCAGTAAGGATACCTGAGACAAGCTGCATGACTGAAGCTGCTGGAGTTCTTGAATGGTGGAAGAGGAAGACTCTAGAGCTGTTGATACTGGATAGTGGATAAAGCAGATGACCAGAAATGGCCAAGGACCAGTAGTGGCCACTGGGAGAGACACACCAATGCAGAAGTAAAAAGAAACCAGCAGTGGAAACCACAGCTGTCCCCGGCTGACTGCAAACTCCAGCTGAAGACTCTCCTGTGAGCAGAACATTTATTAGGTCACCTAACCAGTGTAGAGTCTCTAGTGTCTAATAAGATGAACTCACACGGCAGCCCCTTTATCAGCCACAATCAATAAGATCACTTCCATTTACAACTTATTTTCATGGCTTGGTTGCTCTGTCAAATTTGACTGAAATTATTAGATGGATTAAAGGATGGAACATTGGCTGTTGGGAGGAGTGAGCATGTGAACAAGTACACATAGTCAAGAGCAGTCACATAAATTTTGTTGCTTTCAGAACTTAGGTTTAAAAAGTTATTTAAGAAAAAGTAAACAAAGTCTTTCCTTGAAGTCTGAAGTATTCTGTTTTCTCTCAAGACAACTTTTCAGTGAGAGGCTTCTTTTTAAAAAGTCATAGCTAATGTCTGCCATAGAAATTGCTGAGGTCACCAAAGGTCTCTTCAAGCTGCAGACACTGTGAATGCTTTGGTTTTCTTTAACCAAATACACCATTTACTCACTATTTCTATAATACAGCTTTTCAGATTTTCTGTAGAATTTATTAAATCTGTCTAGATGATTTAAAAAAATACCTGACTCCCTAAGTAGCCATAATCAAGAGAAGCAAAATACGTATGAAAAATACATTAAACAGTAGAGAAAGACTTTGGTTGACCCTTCAAATGACACATATCTTTTTGACTCTCACAAAAAGTTTTATCTACATTCTCACTTTTTTTTAATCCAGATTTGGGCATTGTAGGACATAAAGTGGAAATCTGTCTGAAAACTTTGACTTTTTACATAAAAGGTGAGTTTCTTTGTCCTTTTTCTGTTACTGAACATAACAAATGAAGCTACAGAGATCCAATCGATCAAATTCCTGTTAATGGGAAAAAGGACTGAAGCAAACTATTTAAATTCATGTCTACAACTTTCCTGATTGTGCTACCAATAATTTAACGTATTTACATTCTTTGGTGATGAAGCATCTTCTGCACTCATCTATCTTGGAAGATCTATGCTAAACTATTTTGTGAAATAAATAGAGATCAAATGCCTCTTAAATGCATGTCTTACTACAGGAGTAGGTTAAAATTTGGGAGATTTGATAGGTGTCATGCTCAATCCTTATTTGCAGGAGAGCCCAGGGACATACCTAAGTGATGATAGCCTCCTGTCATGTGAGCTAAAGCTGCAGCACATTCCCTTTCTATTTACAGCCTGTCTCCAGCATTACAGAGCTTGCGTGTGTAATCCAAATACTATCTGTGGTCTTGAAATATAGTTACATAGGTATCTTCTGCTGTTCCTGTACCACGAAGTAAAAGACCTGGAATATCCCATGCCCTGGCTATACGCTGACCGTTTGGTCTGTCATAAATTGGTTGTTGCATAGGAAAAATCATGTTATGTGTCAAAGAAGAACTGCTCTCACTTGCTTTTCAACACTGTTTGGCTGGCTACTGTGCTACAGAGGTTGTTTTCCTTTTAGAGTAATAGTTACCAAGAATGACATAAAAAACCCATAAAATATTTTGCACTGTAACTGTTCTTAATGATCTCAGACAGATGAAGGACATGTTTTATGATACTTGAATATTGCTTAAGAATGTTTGCTCTTGACTATATATTTCTTAATTTTAAGTTATTTTTGTTATTCTAACTCCCTGCTGAACAGAAAATTGCATCTGTTTCTCTATAAGCCCATTTGTTAATACACCTGTCAGCCTTTTTTCTTCTAATGTATTATTATGTTTGTTTCCTCATTAAAACTGAAATAAACAGCAACAATTATGCTGATATACTTATTTTTAATACATTAAAAGCTGATAGTTTAGATAGCAGATATGACTTTGTAGCACATGCACACTTTCAGAACTGTAACCACTCTACTTCCCCCATTCTCATTATTTACTAAAGCATATATTAAACTCAACATCCTAAAGAACTCACATTGTAATAAACGAAAAGCTGCATCATGCGACAAAATAACAGGTTGTATTCTTGTTTTAGACCTTTTGTGCAGAGGGAAAACATGTAGTATCTAAATATATCAAAAACTGATCCAACCATGCAGGAGAGCTATATCTAATGAAAATCACTCTTCCTTAAATTTCTTGCCTCAGCAAAGTTAATTTTGACTTTTTTTTAAATGAGGTAGAAAACAAACCATACTTAGATAAGTGATGTGTTGATAATGCTGGAAGGACATAAATGCAGGTTAGAGAACTATTTACTTTTACCTCATGCAGGCATAGCTATTTATTAATTTTTACTTGTTCAACTCATTTTTGCATTTATAATTCCTATTATAGACGATCATTCCCAGATCGTTTAAGTGTATGATTGAATACCATTAAAAATCAATGGGACCCAAATACATAGTTAAAGTTAAATATATTTATGTGTTTTTCTTAAGTAAAGCCAGCCAAAAAAATATACCTTTAATAGAAAATCAAAACATTAACATCTCAGTGGTATGAATGTTTGTTTCTCTCTTGATTATTGATTGCCTGAATTCGTTCCTTGCAAAATCAGCAGTAGAACTGCCAGTCACTTTAATGAGGAAAGATCAAGGCCGCAATTTTTACCAGGATGAACACATTCCTTATGAGTGTACTTGCATTGCTCACCATGTACAATAGTGTAGCAGTTTAAATGATTAAACCCATTGATATTTAGCAGTTGCTATGTCAAGAATGAAGATGCTGATGGAAGAGTTCTTCCATCCCAGGAGAGCTGCCAGAAATCCGTGTGCTCTGCTGGACACAGTTTTTAAAGTGAAGCTACAGAATTCCGGACCAGAGAGCAGCCCACCCAGGCCAATAAGTCACAAATGACAGCAATCAGCTGAGGCACAAAAGGATTGTGTATGAACATATTTTGACATATCAGAATTTTTTTATACCTAGATTATCCTGTACCCCCAAAATTCTGAATAGTAAAGACTTTGCTAGTTTGATTCACTTAAGCAAATTGCCTGTTATTTTCAAACAAAAGCTACACTAGATGCATAAACATTTGCAACCAAAAAATATACCAGTACAGAAATTTTTGAATTAATTATCTTTAAAAAAATTATTCCTAGACTACAAATCTATGTCATTTCCCTGAGAAAACCTTTGAATAGGGAAATAAATGAAAAGATAGAATTTCCTTGCATGGGTGATTTCGTCATAAATGAAAACAAAATTTTACACTGAAGCTCCAAGAGCAACCTTGAAGAACAGATCTTTGTTTAAAAAATTCTGACTCTGAAAAGAGATCTGAAGAAAAAAATGTCCTATCATTGATCACACAGACTTATTTCTTTCCTAACCGTAATTTGTAGGCTGACGTCTTCATTTTATCTGCTATAATATGCCATGTCAGTTTGTTTCCATTTGAGCTTTGTACACTTAAAATTGTATTTCTCAAAAAGTGGCTTGAAGTTTGTCAGCATTGGAAATCTTGTTACTCTGATTCACCACTCTGAGAATGAAATTCTGGCGCACAAAAGATTGTCTTACTGATAATATGCTGCTTGTTATTTCTCACTTGGAGCATGTTATTAATGTAAATGTTAATTTGTCCATATTATTGCTATTTATTGTTGCTGATACTTATGCTATAGTGAACATTATAACCATAATATCCAATAATGTGTGGTGATATGCAGTAATATAATAAAACTACAGCAATAGTAATAATGATAACTGAGAAATAATTAATAGCATTTTTATAATACTCAAAGCCTCCAGTCAGTAGTGAAGTCTCATCAGGTTCTAGAAGCACTTAGAAAGTCACAGTCTTTCTCCCACAAAACATATATGTAAATTCTTTTGAGACAGGGAAAAACATACCAATCTATAGAATTCCTAATCAATGCAAATTGTAAATTTTTTATAACTGCAGGTTTGTTAAGGAAAAAGTATCTCTGATGTGATGCATGTTGTTGCTTATTCTCACCCTTGTGTAGTTTGCTTTTCCTGAGAAATGGCATTAATCCTGCTCTGAGGATGAGGCAGCACACCACAGGGCAATTGTTCCTGAGGGCCTTTCTGGAGCACTTGTTCTCTTGTTCAGCCATTGCTGATAGTTTCATACAGTGTCTCTCTAGCAGATAACCTGTTGGACTTATTGAACAGTTCCAATTGCTCTCTTACAACCTCTTGCTACTGAAGATAACTGCAAACAACTATATTACGTAGGTGTTGCCTTAGGAGTAAATATAAAGCCTTTAATCAGAATTATAGGGATTTTTAAAAAACCTCCCAAACTCTGCCATGTCTTCAGGCAGCTAAGAAACAAAAAGCTTGCAGCTTTCCCAATTGGAATACTAGAATTATTTAAAGTGAATACAGCTCCTGAGTTTCTCCTGCCTCAGAGTACATTCCTTTGAAAAACTCAGCCAAGGGCTTTAATAATGCAAATACTATCCTCCTTTTTTTTTCAATCCTGTAGAGTAGAAGGTCTCAAATATCAAAATCAGTAATAAAGGGCTGATGGCACTGTGGACACATGGGCCTGCTTGACCTTAAACTTGGCTATTTAACATTTCTTATGTGCACAATATATGAGGAGGATTCCTTTTCCCTGGTATAGCTGATTAAAATGGCTGAATGAGGAGAGGCAGGGGAAAGGGATGGCGTACCTGGCTCAGGTCATTAGCTGCTCTCTACTTCACCTCAATCAGAGCTCAACTTAAAAAGAATCGACTTTACAGTCAGCTCCCGTGGGAGCACTGGGAATAAGCAATATACATCGGTATCGGTAGGAGCTGGATGTCCAGCTGGAAGAACACTGCACTTCAGAGAGGGGAAAAAAGCAGAGATGTACACTTTATCACTGGGGCCGTGTGGTGTTCTAACAACCTACAGAGGACCCCCAAGAGAAAAATGTTAAAGATGAATTACTTCACTTCCCTAATAAATCAGGTCAATAGAGAATCCCAAATCACAACTCCAAATCTTAACTGTCCAAAAATTTGGGGAAGGTTTATTCCTAGATTACAAGAGTTGGGGCTGCAGGATTCTGTGAATCAGAAATACTTCTGTCATTTGTATGCCAGCCTGGAGAGTCAGCTCTAACTCAGACAAACCACACAAATTTCTAAATTAGGTTTGTTACAACTCAGGTCCAGTTCTGGGGAAGAAAATACGCTCTTACGATCTATCGATCGATCGATCTATCTATCTATCTATCTATCTATCTATCTATCTATCTATCTAATTTTTCCTATGCCTATACCAGCTGATAAGGGCAGCCATAAGGTACAGCTTAGAAATGTGGGCTCAGATGAAACATTTTCATACCTATGGGAGTAACGTATGCCTTCTCCAGGAGTACTCTAGGCATTAGTACCCATACATCTACGCTGCTACATTTTCAGAAGAGTCCTGGACACAATTATCTTCCAAACATCTCCCTGGGATTACAAGGAAATACTGCCCACTGATCATTCCCAGATGCCTTGCACACATTTCTGCTCTGAAAGTTAAGATAGTTAATAGTATGGACACAGGCTGTTTCATGCCAGTTGGCCTCATGGCCAGGGTGTGCTCATCTTAGGTGTCTTTATTTTATTCATATTTTGTTGAAGGAGGCTTGCTAGTGGAGCTATTCACGAGGCAGCCATGTCAATAGAGGTTTGGAAGGAACCGAAGCTCTTGGTGATGCACATGCAGCTTTGTGGTCACAGCTCATGACGTACACGACTGTAGCGGAATAAGAAACATCCTTGTCTCCAGCTTTCGAAGTTTTAACAAAAGTGCAGATGAAAATGAATAAATATCTGTTGGCTCCTCTGTGGCTTTTCCTTTTCTTATGACTCATTCTGTTTTTCACGTACAAAGCAATGCCTGGCAGCCTGACACAGGATTATGGGATGTAATTGTGTTTTCTTCCCCCAGCTATTTGTGAGGGATCCAAAGGGAAGATCATTAGATAGAGGAGGAGAGGTGTTATGCTGGTTATGGTAGAAACATGAGAGGCTGTATTTCTAGAAGTGGGGGAGAACGAGAATGCTGTCACTGCTGGGAATGCGAGTATCTCTCAGCCTTGCACATACATAATCCAGGAGCAAAGGAGAGAAGGTTCCTCAGAGCCCTGACACAGCTGGTTGTTCTTTCACACTAAAACACTCTGGAGATTTCAGTCCAGAGCCAATTTCATAACATCTGGATTAGTTTGAAATTCACTTGGATTCATTTTAGCAACCTTAACAGATAGCCTGAGGAGGCTTAGGAGTCTTCGTCACCGGAGGCCTTCACTGCAGCTTACACAAAGCACGTGTTCAGGACTGACCTAGGTGTAACAGAATCTGCCTTGGGCCAACCGCTGGACAGCTGATCATTTGAGGTCTTTTTCAGCCCTGTTTTTCTAGGTTTCTATGCATATAACGTAGCTGCGTAAGGACATGAAAAGAATGAGGCCCTGACTAAAATTCTGAAGAAAATCTCTTTTCTACCTTCATTCCAGAATCCAACCAGAGACTAATGGATTTCTATATATATCATACAATGTATCAATAGTAGACCATTTTTAGAACATGTTGACATTTTGTGGTATCAGCGGTCAGAGAGATTTGAATTGTTGGAAGACAATCACTTCAGTATTTTTTTTCTCTTCACCCCCAGTTCTCTAATAAAGAGCTTACATGTGGAAAAGTAAGATAACCACATAAATTTTAACAGCACAGTACAAATAGCTCTTCACAAATGTTCAAAAGACTAGTAATTAATTTGCACACTCCATTTTCTTGCTTGTTTTATAAATGGCCATACCTTGCCCCTATTAGATTACCCTTTAAACATTCTTTAAACATTAATACCTGAAAAATTCAGTCCAGGTGCCTAGCACCTGCCTTATAAGATGCTTTGAATTGAAAAAGTCTTCATCCACTGTTGTCAGCTAAAGGATGTGGGAGAGAGATTGCGTTGAGGTTCACAGAAAGAGATTGTAATATTAAGGAGTTAGTTAGAAAAGTTTCTGAACACGATTGCAGATTCTCCCTGTTGTGAAAGTTACAATTGTTTTGGCAAAGCTCTGCACCTTGGAATAGACTTTAAATCTTTAACAGCCAAGTAAACAGACAACAAAGTCAAGAGTTAGTTATGTTATGAGTAAATAATTTGAAAGCATGCATGTGCCTGTGTCTTCTTATCTGTCTGTGTGTGCAAATATTCTGTCTTAAGAATTGTCAGCATTAGAATTCAGGGGAGTGATTAAAAATGTTTGAGGATAAAAAAAGTAAATAAAAAATTCTGTGTGTCTCCTTCAGTGTGAAACAGTAGTATCAGTAACAAGTATTGTCCTTGCAGGAAGAAAATTGCATTTTAGAGAAGATTAGGACTTGCACTACAGTAATGAAAAAGAAAACAATGGAAACTTTGATTTGGTACAAAGGACAAAGCAATCTTACTGAGTTCAGTAATTCCAGAGTGCGTCCATGAGAGTCTCTGGAAAGACACCTCAGGAGTCTGCCTCCTAGAATGACATATATTAGTAACAGAATTAGGAAAATCAGTTATGGAAAACGTATAACCTCTGACTTATTTCTGAACTGTATGCATATGGTCCTTGCTGTCCTTTATATCGACCATAATGACATACCTATCCTGCTGCGGAATCAAAAACATGGCAGGCATAGGATGAAAGGCATTGATGTGGTATATACTTACTTTGCTGACTCAAGTTTATTTTAAAATATTAATAAGTTAACTTCGTATTGCCAGGCTCCTTGCCAGATCAAGTATTATCTGTCTGCATGTCTCTAACTTTATGCCAGACCAGGCTTTTTCTCTTCCTTTCTGATTGGCATAAAACCAGTGTAAAAGCACATAGCCAGCACAAATCCTACACTGAGAGGACATTTGCCCATGCGTGATCCAGACGAAATGTGCTTTGCTGTGTGTTCTAACACCCATAGGACCATGGCCTCACAAAGGCCATCTGGAAGTCTCCACAAGGTACATCCATTAATGCTAAAGGACTCCAGTGGAGCCCAGTGAGCCAGGAAAGCCCCAAAGAGCCTGAGGAAAGAGACTTCCACCCCCAGGGTCCAACCCCCATTTAGCGTCCTTGTTACTCCAGTTTTGAGAGCCTTTGTGTCATGACAAGCCAGGGACTTCTGCAATTCAAACTGTATATCTCATGAGCACAAACCCAAGTTAGCTTCAACCTAGTCAGCTTGGATACCAATAGCAGATTAGCCAGATTTCTGTCCACTTTGGTGTGTGTCCCAGGCCCACAATAGATCTCTTTGCAGTCTCAAGCTGTATGATTATCTGTAACTGAGTGAGCTGGTGTAGAGAGCTTGGTATGCCTACATGAGCTGCAAGTCATCCCCTTGGATTTCAGTGAAGTACTCAATCAAGCATAAAAGAGTTGCATGACTCACTAAAGTGAGTGTAAGAGGAACAAGGTGAAAGCCCCAGATGGCCATGAGTCCTATTTTTATTATGTCGTTTGAAGCCCATTTTACACGAAAGTAGCATCTATCAAAAGTAACACGTGTTTGGGGGAAAATTGTAAATGCTGACCTCTTACAATGTGAGATGCTAGTTGTAAACCACAAAAGCATCTAAGTCACAGAAATGGTGCTTGTTGTTAACAAATTAAATGTCATTATGTATAAATGTAAATAGAGCTATACAAAGAAATTAGCTAATACTGCTATGATTTAATGCCAACATACTGAATAGCCCCATATTTAGATTTCTTTTCTAAGTTATATTGATCAACACACTGATGATGCAAAAATCTTACATAGCATTTCAATACAGTAATAATTTTTATATAATTGTTCAACAGTAATAATAAAAGAGGGTTTGTCTCTGAGTTTGTCTCCAGGAACAACTCAGGTTTCTTGTTTGTTGCTCCTTTCCTTGCTCCATTGCAGTGATGTTGCCAGTTCTATTCAGTGATAAACATAACTTATGCATTCCAGGCCAGAATTGTTTTAAATTATGACTACAAAGCTATCATTGGTTAATGTACTAGGAGATGGGTAACTTGAATTATAAGTAATAAAAAGACTAAAAGAATTTTTTAAATTTGCATCCGTATAAGGCAACAGGAGGCAAATTCCATGTTGTCTGACTTATCTGTTAAAACAAAAGTGACTGTGTACCTTAGTAGACAAACATTCAGTTGGAACTGAAAACTCAAAAGTTTAGAAGAAAATTTAACCAATGTGCATCTGCGCTGGAAAAAAATATTGCTCTCTGGGGCTATTACAGAAACACAGCATTCCAGGAGGGAGAATTAGACAATGGGACCCCTCATATTCAAGTTAAAATGTTCTCCTTTATTCACCAGTCCTATCAAAGAGAAGTGTGGAAATGGAATATTCGACTAAATATTCTAGTCAATGGAAGCTGACAAACTCTGTTTAAGAATAGAGGAGGCAACTCCATTTTAACAAGGCATCAAATACCAAATTAGAACACCATAGCACCAAGGAATTCAAGTTCCTAATACTGCTAACATTTTAATATATTCAGTGCTGTGTGACTGGCTTTTCTTTGCTGTATGGCGTGGCTGAGAATACAACATCAGTATTAAGCAAATAATGGGAGTGTTGCTATGGGCTTCAGTGAGAGCAGGCCTTAGTTTAATGCATTAAGACATCATCCAAGTAATTTTCTTCTTGCCATCTTCAATTTGGTATAATACATTATCATAATAAAGGGAGCTGGGAGCAGCAAGACTTGATTAAGTGTCAAAATGCTTTCGGAAACTCAAAAAATGGAGAGTTTTAATGTCAGTTCTTTGGTATCCAAAGCAGGCAATAGTCTTAAAGGACAAAAGAAAAATGGGCATGGAACAAGCTGAAACACTTATATTTAAAAATAAAAAACCAAAACGAGGTCCTTGAATTCCTGCTGTAAGCAATGCAGGACTGGGAGTGATTGATATACACCCCTTTGTAGTGTTGAGTATTTGGCCAAGACCCTCAAAAGTGACTAGGGGCTAGGTATCCAGCTCCTGCTTATTTTGTAGCTGAATGCAAGAGTTGGGGCCTTCACAAGTTTATGACACTGCTTATCCACATTAAAAATAATATTTTGCACTAAAAGTGTTCAGACTTCTCCTGAAAGCTAAAATGATTCTTAATAACATTCATGCAAGTTACTTTATTATTTTATCTCCATTTTGCTTATGAAAAAATACAGATATAGAGCAACAGTGACCTCCTTAAAGTTACATTCATTTTTTTTGACCACTGCCTCTCCTGAGGAATACTAATATCCCCTATCTGCAGGCAGCACTGGAAGGATAAATTAATTAATATTTGCAAAGAGCTTTGGAATTCTGAGCTGAAAGGTGTCACATAAGTGTAAAGAATCATACTGTAAATTATGTATAAGTATTGTGAATGCTGCTTTTTCAGATGTGTCTGCTACAAAGATCACTCAGTAGTTCAGACATCTAAAATGTGGATGATGCAAGACTGTTTAAGAATTGATTAGTATACCTTTGGGGGTATAAGAATGGCAGTCTACAGCAATGCAGTAGACAACAGCTCCTATATCATGAGGAAAATGTCATTTTGATACCATAAGATGTTCCTTACACCTTTGAAGTTGCATCTTAGTTCAAAGTCAGTCAGTATTCTTTCTTTTTCATATAATTATGAAAGTGGTTTCATGTCAATAGGTGCTTTTTTTAAAGTGAAAACAACCTAGATGGAACAGTTATAAATCCAAGGAAAACTCTGTATCTCTTCTCCATTGTTATCAGCTACAATTTGGGCTGATATTCCCAGCTCTCCTGAAAGCTGCTTAGGAAGCCTCTTAAGCAACTACCCACAGTTGCACTGCTTTAAAACCAGGGCTGAATGTGAACCATTAAGTATTCTCTTTAAAGGTCTGGAGAAACAAGACTGCTAATGAGACAGAAATGACAAAAGAAGGAGCAAAATGTTTATCTGGGCAATTAACAATGAAGATTTGTACTACAGGAGTGGTCAAAGAGCCCTGGGTAAAAAGAATAGGTTTTGTCTGAGTTCTGGTCTATGCAATGAGCAAAGTTTGTCCAGCAAACCACCAACTACATCAGCTACTGTCAGATCAGACAGCCCAAGCAAGCTGGAGAGGGCCCTGACTTCAACGCCTCTGTTGGGATTGACTAGTACTAAAATGGGATTGACTGGTCCTGATACGGGATTTTCATGCCACAGCAGGAAGGAAGGAACTGCAGGGCAACTGATTACTCCATTATCAAAACACTTTTCAGTAAATAATCTTCAGAAACTGAAATTATGACATAAAATAAGGGCAAGGAAGACTAAGAGGTTTGCCAGTATTCTCTTTTCCAGGGTACTGGATGGGTGAAAATGCCCAGCTAATCTTTGAAATACATCTTTCTCAATGAAATATCTGGATAATATCTGGTAAAAGAAATCATGAAACATCTGCTACCAAAGCAAGCAAAATTGCATTTTCCGCAATTTAAAAGAATCCACCAGCAAAGCTGTCCTGTTCCCTTGACAACCTCAGTCTCTCTCCCACTGGCCATGAACTTTCTTCATCTCCCCAATTAACACATTGGCTCCCTTGCTTACAGGGCTGTCATCTGTCAGCAGAATGGCATAAATTCAGTGTCTTTAGCACAGCCCTAATGGATGTATTCAAGCTCATAACAAAAGGTCACCTACTAGGCACGTAGCAGAATGTATGTAGACTTGGAAGACTGTGATGGTCTGAGCTGCAGCTAAAGCCTAGGCTTCAGTGGGAAAATAAAATTTGTGAAGCTGAACATTAGATCGGGGAACAAACACAGAAGATAGAAATTCAAAGCAAAAGACAGGCAGAACATTACAGCAAGAGTGTCTGGTTAAACCAAAATCTTTGCAGTGGGCTAATAGTTTGGTAGGAAAGGAGGAAACAACAGAAAATAATACTACAGAAAATTTTGAAACAGAAAGGTCCAAAAAAGAATTGGGTGGAAGCTGGAAGGACTACAGGAATAAGAAGTCTTCTTATGCTTTCCTTTTTAAGTGCTGTATTCTGCATGCAGTGATGTGCCACTGTTTGATTCGAAAAAGAGTATGTGTCTTGTTGGCTTTTTTACTTCAAAACCAAAGAGGAAAGTCTGAAAAATGTGACCCCGCCTGTGAGGTCGCAGCAGCTTTGTGGCCTGCATGAAAAAGATCACCCGGCTGAGAGTGAGTTTCTAGTTATGCCCTGCTGTTCTCAATAGCTTTCCACCAGCCTTCCATCAATATTGACAGTGTGTAACAACCCTTCAAATTTCTCATCTCCTACCTGTGGTGAGGTAACTTCTTCAGAGTACTTGAAAGCCAGCCCAGAAAATGAGAAGCAGCCTGAGTCCTGGGTCAGCCTTTCATCCAAACGTTGAGTGATCACCCTGGCAGAGGTGAGTACAGGTTATAAAATCCATCTCATACGGGGAGTTTGAACACAGCACCATTTCCAACTCGGGAGACTCAAATTAGTGTCTAAATAAGAAGTCAGGTTCTTTTTTTCAAAGGTACCAAGCAAAAACAAGGTGGTGAAGCATTATAGCTCTGACAGTCAGGCCAGGGGTATTTAGGTTGTTGAAGGATGATGTCCGCTTGTTTGAGTCATATTCAAATTGTCTAACTTTAGCAGGGAATTCACCATGTTTTTAATGTGACTATTATAAAAGTAAAAAGAAAACAAAATGTGCAACATTGTTTTGCCATGGCCTTTTCAAAACAGAAAAGAATTCGTGCTGGGATCAAATGGGCATATAATGTTAATGATTTGCATAATAAAGGTGACCCGGAGGAATTTAGAAGGGAAACAATTACTACACATGAAGTTCTTTCAAATGTCCCAGGAAAACAGTTGGGAGAGAAAGAATGAATCCCTCTCGTTTTTGTTATTTCCCTTCACTAACAGAAAACTTTGGATTAAATGTGACTGTGTTAGACTAGGTCACATACTAGCTAGACGCTGCTATTTTACACATCAAATGTATCATGTATGGTGGAAAAACGAAAATTGGTTGAAAAATCAATGCTTATCACTAACATGCTTTAATATGATGCCAGCTTAATTTTTTGTAAATTATACATAGAAAAAGTTGCCTACATTAGTGAGCTTGCTAATAAATTATCAGCAGATGCAGACAGTGAGCAAGACAGTTTTCCGTTATAGCAGATACTTCATTGGCCTTAAACTGCAATTTGTTATTGGAGATGTGTTTGTGAACTGGAAAATCACACCCCCTTGCCACTAATTTACACAGGAATTTAAAATTAATTTTTCATGCAATGCCAAATGCCTTTGTGTGTTCGTAAGCTATTAGGCCATATGCCACAAATTATTTTGCCAGGTGTTAACATGGCACAGAGAAATTACATGAGCCCTAAGACACCTGAGAGATTTTGAGGGACAAAAGTGAAGGAAGAATATAGGATGAAAATAACAAACTTTGGAAAGAATTTTAAATGACTCGGAAGGACTTAAAAACAGTGTTCTTTCCGCATCTCAGTAAGAACCACCATGTACATCTTAATCCACAGACTTTAAAAGATGTTGATGAAAGATCTAATTTGACCTACCTTGTCCAACAAAGTTCTCACTGACTTACCAGCTTTGTTTAAAACAAGCCATTTTTAAATGCTTAAAGTGGAGAGTGTAGCAGAAAAGATGGTCCAAATAGATTGCACTAGCATAGTAAATTATTATATTGGGCTAGTCTCTTCTCCTATCTTACGGTTCTACCTATTAAGTATTTCTGACAATACATTCAGGAGAGGGAGGGAAATTAATTACTTAGGCCTGTTCTGTGTTAGAAATGAAGTGCAGTTCAGTAGACTATGTCCAGTCCTAGAGAGTGACTATCAGATCCCCAGTTCTCATATAATTTCTAAATACCAAAGTCAAACAAAATATTGTTTTAATTCCTCTCTGCCTGTAGGTCAAATAAAACCATGCACATAAATCCACAGGCAGTGTTATAAAACTGCCATACCTTTATTATTTTCTTATAACAACTTGATCATCTGAAACTCATGTATATTTGCATGAGGCCATTTAAAGATAGTAAGACAAACACTATAGCATATCCTTAAAATAGGAAAACAGATAAATATATCCTTCAGGCATACAACCGGTAGCAGAAGCATAACCCATCAGCAGAGGTGTTAAATAGTTCGCTCAATTGAACAGATTTTCAGCCTGCTTGAATACTGTTCTCCAGCTCTTGCCTAATCCTAAATTATTGTAGTCGTTAACATATAATCATTTAGTTGTACCACACTGCGTTTGCCTGCTACTGAAAAGCCAGAGAGCTACTCCATGAGCAAATAATTATTAGGACACTGGTTCACTGTTCACTTAGTAACATCTGCTGTCAGGTTTGAATCCCTTTGTCTCCAGGCAAATATGAGTGGTTAAAGGTAAGATTCACAGCACTGTCTGAGATGCAAGCAATAAATACTTAACAGTGGGGACTCTCTTCAGCTCAGACCTCTGCTAATTATTCTGTGCATGTGCCTGCCAAATCTCACCAGGTCCCCCCTTCTTTCCCCACTATTAGTTCAGTCGGGTTACCTTCAGTGCCATTATGAAGGCTAAAGGACACTAAATATCTCCTTTACGGCATTGGCCATACTGGTGTATTATCAGCTGCTTCAACACGCTTTAGGCTGTGATGCTGAGCAAATTGCTTCAGCTCAAGCAGAGGTTATGGGTATGATGCCATTTTTCTGTGTGAAATTCTGTACTCCATGTGGTTCAAGAGCCTTCTGGGTTGCTCCTGGGAATGTCCATACAAAAGGAATTTCACAGTCTATGAACTTGATTGTTAGTCATCCTTGTGAATACTGCTTCACGCAAGCACCTCTGCTGAGTCCCAGTGAGTACTGCTGTAAATGAGTAACAGGTTGTACAGTCAGACCCTACAAATTAGAGCAGTAGCACAGAAAACTGCTTTACAAAAATACTTATTACATGATGCTTTCCTTTTGCTCTTGCACAGAAATTGCAGGTAAGTGTTGATGCAGCATAGGGTATTAAACAATAGTTACGAGATAATAGAGAAACCAGCAATGGCATTTATTTTCTAGGAGTCACTGAGGAGAGAACATGTTAAAATCTGGGGGTGGGCTCAAGCCAATTTTTACATGGAATTTGGGAGTGTTTTACATGCTAAGAAGATGTTATTGCCAGTAAGGCCAAGAGGCCAGTTACTTTCCACAGGCACAGCCTGGGCAGTGGCATGGCTCAGCCCCTTTACCAAGCCTTGCTTCCTCCTCTGCCTTCACACCTGGACTAAAAAGTCCAGTTCAGACCTGGGCGGAGATGGTATCTCAGGTTTGACACATGTTCACTCTATCTCCAAGGAGAACAAGCACCCCAGAAACTTTGTGAATTTTGGTAAGGGCACCACAAGGTAGACAGGGACAGAATGGCTATACAACCCTTCCAAGCTTAGATTATCTCGTCAAGTAAGTTGAGTTTTATCAATCAGTGACAGCAATTTTGCTGAGAATTCAAGAAAGCATGAGGGCACAGCTCATTTCAAAATATCTTTTCTTTTTCTAGCACTGAGAGTAGCAGCAGGAGTGCTATTTTTGTAGTGTGAGGTTCAAATCTTTCTACAGCTGGCAAGAACTTTGAGAAGAAGAAAAATATGTCAATGTTCTCAATCACTTCTTACTCAGACCTGAATAGCTATTGACTATCATGCTTTCTACCTTTAATCCCTCAATCCAATTAAAAATTCTATAAAATGATAGAATGTATTAGATGAAGAATAGTTTATCAGGGACAGTCCCATTGATTTCAAAGAAGGCTTGGTACTCTCCTTTACAGTGCAATTTTGATCTAAAATATGCACTTTATGAATCATGAGTATATTATTTATTGGGCAAAAGCCCAACCAATTTTTAATAGGATTTCAAGAGAATCACTGGAAACAAAGAGGACTAGATCATGTTAAAGTTCTCTACAAAGAATGAAAAGTGCTTTTCCCATATTTCATGTTCCCAATTATGATAAAAATAACTGTATGTCACATCAGATAATATTTTATTCACAAGGCCAAACTTCTTTGCTGGGAAATCTCTGTGCTTTGACTTTGGTAGGTATATGTCAAGGTACAATTTGTGCTATAATATTTACAGCTGAATTTTCTCCTGCATTTAATATAATTAGGTTTAGTATTGCAATATCTTTATATCAGCAAAATGTCACTGGGAGCTAGATCCTCATGCCCTTATATACAGTGAACAGAACAGATGCACTGGCACTTCTTTTAAAAGTAAGGTACAATTAACTGTGACTGCAAATATGAAAGCTTGAGTTGACCATCAGTCATTCTTTTTAGGTTGAACACAAAATTCATTAATTTCAGTAAATTTCTTTCATAAAAGACCTCTTGGTATGTCATTATTTTCAGGCATTATTATTGAGGAAAAAGAACTCCATTATTTAATGTATAGTTCTATTCGAGCATTGGCATCTGGAATTCAGCTGCACAAATTTAGTGGTAAATCAACCACAAAGTCTGAATTAAATTTAATGTTGCCTTTTTTACTTTTCAACATCTTCTTCAGAGCACATTCAACAAATAGAGTACCCATTGTTGTTGTTTTCCTGTTCCTGTCACTATTTAATAACAATTTTAAGGCACTGCTCAATATTAAAGATAATTCAAAAACAAAAATCCTTCTTCAGAGAGGCATCTGAATGATATAAAATATAATCATTATAATCTTATGCATTCTTATAATCTTATAAAATTATGCATATCCCATGTACCATATTGTCTAAACAACAGCTGGTTCCACAACTAAGGGAACATATTTCCTGAAATTCATGGGGCAGAAATTCTGAAATATAAAATTTTGTGCTTCAGGAGATAAGACAACCATCAGCTGGCATACTATTAGGTGATTTTTCTATGTGTGGTTTCTTCCGTTATTCTCTCTTACTGCTTGTTCTGATGACAGCCAGATTGACGATATGGACTAAAACAGACCATTCGTCTGTTCTGCTTTGGCAATTCCTTTGTTCTTCGGAGAATCTTATGCTTGTCTTAGATGTCCCATATCTGACATTGTATCCATCACTAAACTTCCTTGTTACCTCTGGGAGACCCCTGTGGACTTTACTTGTGATGGTCATGTTAGAAACCTTTCTGAAGGGATATGCTTTAATAGTACAATTCATTTTGTGTAAAGTGTTACTGCAGGGGCTGGTCAATGAACATACTGTGATTCAGTTTTTACCTTGCTTTTTGAGAGCAGTAATGTACTTCAGTCCTTCATTAAGCAAATTACTCAGCCATGTGTTCCTACCCACTGTCTGTCATTCCTCAGGGAGGAGACCCTCTGCTTTTATTGCTTTCTACATAAACCAGACAGCTGATGTTCTCTATCTTCCTTTCTTTCTTCTTTTTTTGGGGTTGTATTTTGGGGTTTTGTTTTGTTATTGGTAGCTGGAGTAAGGAAGTGCTTTACTTCTCTGTGCCTTAATAGATTCAGTAACACTCCGCAAGAATTTTGGTCAGGTGGCCTGCAGAGGCCAAGAGCAAATCAAAGTTCATTGTCAATAGAGCCTGCCCCTGCACCTCTGAATATTTCTGACTTTAGAAATACTTAATATTTAAGCAACACTCCCTGAGAAGACTCATACTAAAACTAAAGTTGGAAAAACGATTAAGACATGTATTCTGGAAGGTTGGTACCTGATCTCAGTGTATGTGTTAGTATAGACAAGGGGAAAGAGATACTCATGAAATGAACATGCAGATAAGAAATTCATTGTGTGAACCCAGTTGCTGTCTAAGTGAGTTTCAGAAGTAATTTTCCGGGAAGCTGAAAAGGAATAATCTAGCATAGGGCTCTTTTCTCTTTTTGATTTAAATCGGTTGACTATTCAATAAGACAGAAGCAATGAGAGGAACGAGAACTTTTTTTTGGCAAAGAAAATTTTCATTACATAATTTCGTCTTTGAGTGGGGGGAAAATAGAGTACCGCAGGGAACAAGAAATGATGGGATCCTTAGTGCACTATGAGGAAAGGAGAAGTAATAATGCAGAATATATTAGTAGAGCAGCGGCATTTTGATATGTTCATTCAAGATGTTGGGAGGGATAAACGTCTGTCAGTTTCACACTGACATTTGCAAAAGACTGGCGGAGGGTTTGCCTGAATAGGAGAGTACTACTGGTTGGTCCTTGTATGTTATGCAGCTAGCAGAACATCTTTTTCTTCTTTACATATTTGACTGTGGAATTTGAGGGGGAGGAAATATCACCATTGGACTTCAGTCTAACTGAGTACTTTGATCCTAAAGACAGGGAAAATCTGAAAATTTTATATGGTTATGAGGCATACAGGAATTAGATGGAAATCCTATAATGTAGGCATGGACTTTTCTAAGAAATCAAGTAAAATAATTCCAATGTTCCAATGGCAAATTGAATGTAAGGTCCTGTAAAACAGTTCTGATTCCAACGTGTAACAAAATTTCACTGGAAACTTGGAGGGTGCTGTAAAGCATACATAACTTTTATACATGAATGTTAACATTGAAATGGATCTAAATTATTTTGGAGGTTAGGATTAAAACATGGAATACTCTTCTTAAACTGAAGCAAGTGTCTAAAATCAATGAGGAGATTCAGTAAAGACAAATGGAAATAAGTTCACACATGGGAGAGTAATCAAATTCAAGAACACAGTTAAATTGGGTAAATCAAGGAATGTGTGAAGACTTCAGTAAACATAAATTGGGGATAAGTCAGCAATCGTAAAAAAGGCCATTCCTGTATTGGGTTGAATCAATAGGATTATCGCAGTAAATCAAGCTTGATGGTAACGGCTGTATAATAGTGTTTCTTTGGCTTTATTTGAAATAACACCCACATTTTGGGATGTTGCTTTTCAAAGAGAATAGAAATCTGCAGACAATCAAAAGAAGAGCAGCAAGCTTCCTAAGATATTTAAAAACTTCACCCATGAGTGTGGGATAAGAGAACAAAGCAATGAAAGAGTGTGAATACCTATAAAATAAATTGTAAAAAACACTACAATACAGACAATACAATTTTAGGAGAAGGAAATCTTATGTCACAAGCCATTATCATTTGTTAGAAGAGGAGAAGAAATGGAGTTGTGCCCTGGCATGGGAGAATGTGGTTAAGTATTAGAGGATGCTTAGTAATTAATTCTGGCAGAAGAATCAGTTGCAAGGAAGCTGACTGTAGTAAACTCATTTGAAATATTCACAGCTAGTCTTGGGACCATGAGGAATATTTGAATCAGTTCTACCATGACTCAAGAGGATGAGCTACTACAATGACTCACTTGAAGTCTCTCTCTCCACTCTCATAATTCACAAAAACTCATTCCAGAGTGTTTACTTATTTAAACTAAAATACTAGACTGAAAGTACCAACCTATGCCTCAAGTTGTTCACAGTGTTGGAAGTGTAAACTCTATCAATTTGAAGTATTTTAAAGGGAGATATCTTTAAGGATGAAACCAATACACATCAAGGTTTTAAAAAGCAGATGGTAATGGTAAAGAATCCTGTTTTTTTCTACCCCACTCCCTACTAGCCAGATTTTCCCTTCTAATGTAATGCAACATCTGTTTCCAATTCCAAAGCAGACCACACTATTGTGGAATCATAGCAGATGTACTATTTTGGTACAGATTACATCTTACATGATTTATTAAATTTGTAGAGTGGCATCTGTGACAGTTTATTATCTAGGAAATAGTAGTAATTAGAAACAACAGAGCTGCACCAAAATGAGTTTGAGCTTACTGTGAATAGAAAATCCAAATAAAGGGGTGATAGTTCCAAAGTCATTCAGGAAGTTAATAGCAAACCAAGAAGTAGGGCAAATCTCGTATATCAATCCATTATTTTATTCGTTCACAATAGAGCATACCAAATTTGTTCAGTTCTTTCCCACCAAGAGAGTAATCATAGAGAAATGACAGGGAACCATGTATCAGAGACTACTTATAGATGGTTGGTCTCTTACTACTCATTATGCAATAACTTTAAAAGGTGTAGCAATAAAATTGTATGAAGAGGGTCAGAACCTATCTTAAGCAACAAATGTAAGAATCAGGCATAATTTAGTTTTCTTTATCCAGGATATAGGTATTCCAACTCCTTTTTGTCTGCCTTGGAGGCATCAGAAGTCTCCAGGCACTACAGGTTTTGAGTTTGAATTTGCATAGAAATTGTACTTCTGTACTTCTGGAATCTTAACTTTTACAGAGCTGAACAGCTCTGCAACTGCCTTATGACTACACACAGCTAAAGAGCTACCTAACACTCATTTTGGGCACTAGCTAAGCACACCCCCAGGACAATGCTCTTTTCAAAATAAACAGGTTGTCTCTGTTTTCTTTCAAAACATTCTTGGAAGTGTATGTACCTTCTCCATTGCATTATAAAATTCAGCATTATTAAAAACATGGAGAATTATTCCTCTGAGACTTTGTCCATGTTCCTTCCAGAAGAGTTCTCTAGACATCAGATGACATTAGAGAGCCTTTTTCTATGTATCCTCTTGAGGTTGAAAAAGAAATAAAAATGGAAGGCAACTGTTATGAAGCTGGACAGAGGGAACTAGCGTTAAGGAGCATGATTTAGTTTACAAATAGATAAAGCATTCAGCTAAGAACGAGGAAATGTGTTTCTGTTGCTCTGCAAAGTCTGTTCATATTATTGGAGTTAAACTATTTTTGGAAAGAACATAAATCACCATTAGAAGAATGGTGAGAGGTTTTCTCCATCACATTAGTGCTTTATTAGGCTATAGAGTTTTATCTGCTCTGGGCTCTTTTTCTATGATATAATGAAACCTTTCCAGGCATGGAACCACAGCTTATAGAGTCACTTGTTAGGACAGTCTTATAAAGCTGCAGATATGGTTTTGAATCCTTTCAGATGTAAGCAATACTGGGTTTCCAGTGTCTTGGACAGGAAATGCCTTGCTAGCAAAAATAAAAAAAAAAACCAAACCCAAAAATGAACCCTCTTCAGTGAAGGAAGTCAGTACCCACATGGAGAAAGTCAGAGTTATGCATTCCAAATATAGAGAGGTATCTTCCTGTACATCTTTGGACTCACCTTTAAGTTTTATTTTTCATTAACTGAAGGTGACAGTACACCTACACTGTCAGGAAGGTATACATCAGGCAGGTCCTTGTTCAGTGTTTTTTGTTCTGACTTCCCTTTGGAGATGCAGCTGGCCAAGCCTATATGCATCAAAAGTGTTCAGTAGTGCTTGTCATATTGTTCTGGTTGTCAACAAACTCTTCCTGCATTTTGACCCTAACTCAAGAGGAGACTGGGCTGTGACTTCACATCTGACTGTCTTTGCTGTCCTTACAAAGGGATCATTGATGGATGAAAAGCATCGACCCAAAACCAAGTTTGCCACATATATCCTGAATCCAGACCATGCTGTGATCTGCCTTTCTCCTGGAGTACTGACCAGGTCCAGCTCCTTCTCTGCTCCATGCAGAAAGGCTCAGCTGAAAGGTCCAGCTCCAACAAAATCTTTAGATTTTTATTTCCTAAGTCCTCTTTATTTTCCTATTCAACAGAATGTGAAGTTAGGAATTTAAATGTGAGTTAAAGAATTGTGTATTTTCAATTTGTACCTAAATAGCAATTTTGCAGTCCTTAACTTGCAGGTGCAAAATGCTTTTATTGCACTGATTCTTTAGAGTTTTTAACTGTCAGACATCTGTTCTGAATTAATTCTGGAATACTCTGAAAAAAGAAAATATTTCTCCAAAGACTCTGCAATAAGCAATCCTTTCATTTTACATATTGATAGACTACAATTAATTTTCTATTTGGATTTTCAAAAATATTTAATAAGGCTGAGTAGAAGTCCTGGTAAGTACAAGTCAAAATTAGCCATTTTGATGAAAAAACATCAGATTTTTCAGCTTTTTATACTTTCAAGGACTCTAGAAGGAATCAGTTCTCTTTTTTTCAAAACTATTTATGTCATTTGCAATATGTGTGAGAAAATTAGTGAAATATTTGCCTATTAAAAAGATTGCCTAATGAATAAAATTTGTGGGTAGAAATTTCCTCCTAATCTAAAAATAATGACGGAATTTAAGAATCCATAAAAATTGGTGTTAATATTTAAAAAAAAAATCCCCTCCAATACAGTGTGCCAATGAGTTATTTAAGAAGAGTAACACAGTAAAATATTTCAAGCAAAAAGTATTCATTACCTTTATTGTCAAACTGACATATGGGAAGGGTGGTGTGTATTTAGGTGTAAGAGTCAAGCTGCAGGAAGAAGGGAATTTGAATATCAAAGCTATTCCATAGACAAAAGAGTAAATTCACTGGTTTTCTCAAAATATTTGTTTCATTAAGATAGCACAAAAGCAGTCTCTTCTCTCAGTGAGTGTTTTCATAGTCTTCAAAACAGTTTTTAGTAGTCAGACTTGTGAGCATCAGCTCTGCAACTGAAACTGAATTGATGATAATGTAATTCTCCAATTTAGGCAGCCACCCAAGTCCCAGTGTTTCATTATTTTTACTAAATTATAGGCTTGAGATAGAGACAAAGCCACCTCCCAAATCTAATTTCCTTCTGTACTAATAGATAACTAAGGACTTAGATACTTGTATAACTACATCCAAATTTTCAAATGCCTAATCATTATTAATGGAATTTATCCTCAAAACTGCCCTGTGGACAGGAAAATAATATCCCGAGTAAGTAGGGGATCAGGCAGAATAAATGACTGATTTACCCAGTGTTACACAGGAAGCCAAAGAAGCCTGGCAATAAAAAAACCTTGCATTTAATCCAACACCCTTTTCTACAGGTTGCTCTGTCTTCCTTGGAAAATTTTGTGGTGTTCCTATCAACACAAAATACAGAAGGGCATTTAAGTTCTTGATCTGTTAATTGCACACTAGCAATCATACCTGTTTTACCTTTTACCCAACCACATCTACATGGATACAAATGCTTCCAATTTCTTATTATTAAATATCTGTAGATATTACGTTTCCCTTTTTAAACTTAATCAGTTTACAAAATCACTGTCATATCTCAGAAGTGGCACCCACCTGACATATTGACAAATTTCCTAGGAACTCAGGAGATGTTTGTTTAGATGGTTGCTTTCTTTAACTCCCACAATACTCGAGAATTCTTCAGAGTCAAGGCTTTTAATCATTCACAGAAGGATGTTGTAAACATGGTTTGTCAAGCCCTAATCTGGTGACATGCTTGATGCACTATAGATATGAAGGCATGGCTATAACATTAGACTATGTATATAGAAATATTTGGTGAGGAATTTATGGAGTTCTCCATTGACTCAAGTTCGCAAAAAATGAGGGCATCATTATTACTGTAATAAAACTAATAAGTAGTTTGACTGGCGTTGACAATATTCTTAATGGTGGGAATTCCTGAATATAGCAAATCAAGGCATGCTAAGACTCAGCCTGTCACAAGAAATCCAGAAACACAAAAACTTTTTTTAATTACTGACATTGAGCCAATTAGCTATTTGAACTACTTATTGGCATGTAGTATTTGCATGTAGTCCCTTTGTACTTGGCACTTGTGAGACTGCATCTCGAATACTGTGTTCAGTTTCAGGTCCCTCACTCCAAGAAAGACATTGAGGTGCTGGAGCACGTCCGAAGAAAGGCAACAAAGCTAGTGAAGGGTCTGGAGCACAAGTCTTATGAGGAGCAGCTGAGGGAACTGGGGCTGTTTAGTCTTGAGAAAAGGAGACTGAGGGGACACCTTATCACTCTCTACAACTACCTAAAAGGAGGTTGTAATCAGGTGGGTGTTGGTCTCTTTTCCCAAGTAACAGGTGATAGGATGAGAGGAAATGACCTCAAGTTGTGCCAGGGGAGGTTTAGATTGAATATTAGGAAAAAATGCTTCACTGAAAGGGTTGTCAAGCATTGGAACAGGCTGCCCAGGGAGGTGGTACAGTCACCACCCCTGGAAGTATTTAAAAGATGTGTAGATGTGGCGCTTAGGGACATGGTTTAGTGGTGGGTTTGGTAGTGTTAGGTTAATGGTTGGACTTGATGGTCTTAAGAGTCTTTCCCAACCTAAATGTTTCTATGATTCTATTATTTCCTTTGTCAATGGATATCTTTTTAAAAGATATGTCCTAGTCATTCAGCTGGTATAACTTTGATGCCAGAAATCACATGGTGCCATTTCCTGTAAGGTGTTTTGCAAAAATCCAAGGTGCTAGGTGATTGTATCAGTTCTTTTTTTTTTTACTGCAACATCTATCAGCATGAAATATATATAAGTCACAGGAATAATCAGAAAATCAAGGCATGGCTGAGTGTGTCGTGCTGAGAAATGACCTTTATAATACTGCCACCTGGAAAATAAGTCAATCCAAACTATCACAGCTGAGCTCCCAGTCCAACTAATATGTCATTCTTTCTGGCCTATTATATTCTTACATTCTGATAAGGTGTTAATTCAATATTGTGCAGATGCATCTGCTCAGAATGAAGTCTTTTTTGGAGATGAACTGAACCACGTTAGAGTTGGGTAAGAACTGATCCAAAGGTGGCTCTACACAAACTTTCCAGCCTTCTCTATTCACTAAAAGCCTCTTTGCTCAGCCAACTAACCATTTAGAGTAGTTTTCTTTGGCTAAGGACACCAGAGAGGCCTGTCAGACTCCAACACCTTCTCACCACATTTTCGCATACCATCTTGCATAGCTCCTTCCTCCTGCTTTGAAAGAGAAAGATATACAGAAAACCAGAGCTGTCTCTCTCAGTCATGAAATATTTTACCTCTGAGAGGTAAAGTCTAGTTCTAGACTGGAATTAACAAAGCTGAAGATTTCAAATCCCAAGACCTATGAGGAAGATAACCTACTGTCTTTGCTATACTACTGTCATTTTCTACATTCATTTCTCCATTCCTTAAATAAGAAAAAAGAAATAAAAGCACAAGTGCCTTTGTGATAAAAAAAGGAACATAGCTTTGAAAAGCAGTTTATAAAGAAAAGAATACATTACAATTGCTTTGTAAAATGCCATGAACCCTTCGGTAACAATGGACGATATAGTATTTTCAGTTGCTATTTCTATACACTATGCTGCCACATTTTAATCTGAAATAGCTGTGCAGAAGAAAGGAATCGTAATTAGTGAACATGAAATGAAGTGCCCTGCCTTTGAATAATTGTATACCACAAGCAATTGTAGATTACACAAAACTACATGTTCAGCCTGATAAAAAGATGACCAGGAGAGAAATATTTAATGGGGTAATTTATTAGAGCAATAAGTATCAAGGTGCCTGACAACACCTGGAAATAAATAACTGTCTAGGAGGGCGTTTACAGTTCTAGACACCACTTTAGGCCATTTACCCATGTCATTATTAAAGGCCAGGAAATTTGAAGCTGAGATGTCCTCACTACGGTTTAAATATTTTATAATTATTTTTGGAGTCTTTGTCTTTTACTTGACAGAAGACTAAGTTGGAATTAAGGACAAATAAAGGGAGAAGTTCGATATCATTTACAGTGTGAAGAAAAGGACCTATAGGGATGTGGATATAGTAGGAATTTTTTACTAAGCTTTCTCCTTTGTTACTACGGAGTCAGGACCACTCTCACCCCCTCAATGGGGAAAACCTGATTTCTAATAGCCATGTATGTGGTTATAACCTTTTAAGCGCTGTAAGTAAACCTTAAAAACCATACGGTTACTTAAATCAACAAAAGATATTAATTCTGAAATTTTATTATACACCTACTAACCTAAGGAAGTCTTCCTGACACAAGTCTTGAAAGTCTGGCATACACCAATGCTTCATCCAGTGCTTCTATCCATAAAACTCCATGGGGAGAATTCAGGTTTCTTAGTGTGGAAAGGATCTGAGCTGTGATCCATTGGATTACTTTCACCAAGATTGTAACTTGTGCATTGCTTTACAGTGCAAAATAATGTACATTCTGTTTCTATATTACTGTGAAAGTCCAGGCCATGAAAGGGAAAACTCTGAAGCTATCTTTGTGATGGAAAGAAATTGTTTATTTGGGACATCTTCATAACTCTTTTTGGCTAATAGTTATGTAAGTGTCTGTCAAAGTTACTGTTTTCCATACATTGACTAGATATCAGCCCATCTACTTATACCTTTAATCCTCTGTCTAGAATCTGAGCTTAGACAAGGCCATCTATTGTGTATCAGGCTCTGGACTTGTCCTACCAAAGCCATAATTTTTTCTCTTATCCTTTTAAACTAAAATGATTTAAGTACAGAAAACATGAAAAAGGGGCAGGGGGAGAATGAATGCATCACCCAGTGAAATAATACTGTCTAATGTGGTAAGAACCTGGTCCTCCACGGTAGGGAAGAGGAACTTTTTTGTGGCTTGATACACAATGGTATTTCTGTGTGGTCCTGCAGCCACTAAAGAAGGTGGTGACAGAAATATCATTGGAGGTACAGAATGTGACCTGAGACTGAAGTGATTTATGCTATTTGAGAGCAAATCCACCTAAGACTGCTCCACTAAGCACCCACCTGGCGCTAAGCTACATGAAATCCTTGCTGGAACTGACTCTGATGTAGACATACCCAAAATAACTTGACAGTACAGTCAGCTTTTGATTATTTGTAGATAGATTATTTGGTTTGTAAATAGAAAGGGCCAAAAGAACAATTCTTCTGGCAGGACTTCAGTGCCTGTCTTCAAGACACTGCGCTATACTAATGTGCCTACACCATTTCCTGATCTCAGCTGGCTCCACACAGTCCCACAGGGCTGTGGCTGAGTTAATCTTCTTAGTATTTGTGGAACTGAGGTGGTGTTGCTGAGATGTCTATGCTGATTTGGGACAATTTGTGCAGGTTGGGAAATAGTAATTGTCATATCATATGGGTCTTCCATTTTCCAAGGTATCCTGACTGTGAATAAGAGAGAGATGATTGTGGTTCAGTTGTCAGTGCCGGTCAGCCCCAAAGCAGAACAGATCTCAAAAGCCATTCAAAATTAGGTTAAGCATTTGAATGTTCAGCTCAGTCTGACTCGTGCACAGCTGTGGCTAGCTGCTGGAAGTGGTTAGTTTAAAGCCAGAGTAGGTACAAATATCCCATACCCCAATACAATTTGGCAGTATATCTATTTCCTATGTTACATTCTCTATTGTCCTAATACAACACCTTGTCCTTTAAATGTTTGTGCTCAAGAAAAAGCCAGAAAAATACAGCAGCAGGGGACACAGGAGGGAAAAGATTATTTTACTATGAGCTGTGAAGAAAAATCTTCCCTTAATGGTTCTCAAGGACATGTTTATCTCAATGGACATGTTTGTTGCTTTTATCTGGTGGTGGTAGTTTCTAAGATAAATTCATCATGACCTCATAAGAGTCTCAGCTCAGAAAAATATATAATTCTTACAGATTCAATATCATAGAATTATTACATTATTGCCTGTAATAATTATTACAAAATCTGTATATTATATAATCGGAATACCCTCACAAGCACTGTCTTTGAAGACATCCATTATCATCGCTGTTTTTCAGACAGGGGATGGAAGCCCATGCAAATTGAAGTAGATCAGTTAAAAGCTTCATGTAAAATAAATTCAATCCAGATCTCAGAACCAGTTTATCCAAACTGCAGGTGTCCTCACCAATGGAGGAAATTGGAGCTAGACACTGAAGGACACATTGAGCTCTTCACCTTGTTGACAGCTACTCTGACTTTCACTAAAGTAACAGTGTTTTTACAAGTATAATATAAGACTCTCCCAATCAACAAAACTTCCCTAATTTATCCTAGATCACTATATTTGAAATATGGACTGAGTTTTCCTGCATGGTTGTGGGTGAAAAAAGGAGGGCTTTGATCTGTTGTGGAGGTGGTTAAATGTTGCTAGTAGACTATACTAGTACAAAACTGATCTGAGACAAAAGCAAGGTCGTGTGAGCATATGACTTCTTCTTCTAAGAATTGTTTGTGTTTAAGCATTCACAACTTGCCTAGAAATGTTGTATCATTAAAGAAAGAAATCTGCTGCTATAAAAAGCCTTATTCTGAGTTTCATCATGCATTACTTCTCTACATATGCTACACTTGAAGAAAGTGTGGAATGACTAACTTCAAGTAACTTGCATAAAAGAATTTATTACCAAGCCATTCTTTGGTTCCATTGAAAATATTAGCATTTTTAAACTATCTATCTCTTGAAACATTAAAAGGAGTCTCACTCAAAAACTTCACAATGAAAAACAAAGGGATGTGGTTACTGTTTCTTATGTATGATTTGCAAAGCATGGGGTTGATTCTTAAAAAACCCCACAGTTTGCATAATCAATAATTTACCTCTGAAATCTAAGCATATAAATAAGCTACCAAAACAGAATATTCAACTACTACTGTGCTACCATTTTAACCTGCTTTGCAAAGATAATTTGTCTCTGGGGGTCAGTTATCTATTAAAAGACTTGAAATCATTCTCATACAAAAAGAAAGAGAAAACTGAAAAGATTTTTTTAAAAGTTTCGTCAAGTTATAGTGAGATGTGTAGCTGCTGGAATAATACACACAATATTTTCACAGAACTTTTTTGGGAAAAAACATTCATTAAAAAATTGCCAGCATTTCTTTATGACAATCTGAAATGAAAATGTTCATTTTTTAGGAAAAAAAAACCCCCAAACCAAACCCAAGAAACTTACACACACACTTTTTGTTTCTTGTTTATTTGAAAAATATGGAGGGAGGGAATCAAATGAAATGAAAACTTCCATATAAGGTAAAAAAGAACATTTTCTGATTAACATAATTTTAACAGAACATTTTCCTATCATGTCTATTTATGTGGAAGATTAGCTCATTTCATTGCTATTGTTCTGTGCAATCCTCCATGGAAATTCAACCAGAGACATGGAGAGGTAATGTTATTGGGATCAGTAATGTAGCTGCCAAAATGATTTTCGCACTTATTAAAGCAAAACGTAGTCTATAATTGGCATTCAATTTTCTGTGTAATGGCTACACAGATGTGTCACAGGATAGTAAAAGTGTTTGTAAATATCATCTTGGAGTCATTTGAAACATATCTTAAAATGAAAGCTCTCCAGTAGTGTAGGTATTCAGCCAAAGCCAACTTTCTTTAGGTCCCATGCTTACAGTGTTTTCATGGGTTTTTTCAGCTTTCAATTTTTTTACCCAAAATATTTTAATAGAAAGGTATTTCGTAAGAAAGCATGAATGGAATATTTAACCAACAGTTCCTGGATATATAATGGAATGCAATATAAATGTGTCTTGCTCGTTCAAATTCATGAACACTATAGAAGTATTTACCTCCATCTGTTCTCGCTCTATACTTCTGCACACAATAGGTACAAGCCCTCCTTCCCTCCATCACTGTCAAACTGGCTGTGACTATACCAGTCTCTTCTGGCATCTCCAAACATTTATTCATTATTCTGAATGATTAAAATAAAGTATTTATGCCATTAACTGCTTGATAGTATCCTATGCATTCCATTTTCCTATTCATGTACTGAAATAGAATAGCTGGAGCTTTTATGATAGGAGAAAACTAAACAATTTTGGAGTGACAGCCATGCATGCAGGACACTGTTTAATACCAGGACATAAAAAGGCAATTTACTCTCTTTTTAAATTGATCTTGACGTTTATAGCACACATATTATCCATAAATAGGGAAATAATTGAATACTCCAGGTAAGTGGGTTAATGTGTTTTCATGAATATGGATGATCATATTTTGCTTATTCTTTCACAGTCTACACAGCTTTTGTTGAATGTCTTTTGATTGCAGGCTATTGAAAAGTCGCATTTTCCTACACCCCATTAGAAATCTATAAATCATTTACTTGAAGAGACTTTCTCTGCCTCTATATGCGAATATACTGTCAGTGGTAGAGCTGGGACTGGATGTTTTAAATGAAGGTACAATAAGCTCTCCAACAGAGAGGAATTATGGAAGAACTACATAAAGGGAATTGTCATCAGTTACAGGTTAGCGTCTGCCTTGAAGACAGTTGTATCTATATTGCTTTCAAAATACTTTTTGTATTTTATTTGTATAACCCTTATTATTGTAACACAGGGTGGTTTTATTATCTAAGTAAATGTCTAGCCCTTCAGAGAATATCATTAACCTCATAACACCTTACAGCTGGCTTTGTAATGTATGCCCATGCATAACAGAATATAATGGTCCATTAGAATGACAGGAATCACCAGGACCCTATAGCATTGTAGACACATCCGCTTGTCTAGGCGCAAGCCTCCTTGACATCTTGTGCAGAGACAAGATGTTAGAAAAAGATGATGCCATTTGGCTTGGGCTTTGGTTTATGCATTGATACTAATGATTTTTCAGTTAAAGGGGCCAATTTACTTTTTTTTCAATAGCCTTTTCGGGTTAGCTTGACAAGGAGACGCTGAAGTTGGAAATAGTAACCTCCTTTATTTTCACAGTTTCCACATATTTTGATGTAATGTGGGGAGTTGAAATAAACATCTTTATGTCCATATTTCCAACTTTCCTCAGTAGTAACCAGAGGAAGAAAATGGCGCAACCATGTTCCCTATATTCAAAATTCCAATACAAAATTCCAGTGATTTCTGCAGAGTCAGAATCCTAGGCAGGAAGTAGAGCCACATGGGCGATCAGCCTTCGTGCAAGTCCAGTACTGAGAATGCTGTGGATTGTCCTTTGTTGTTCTGACTTCCTTTTGCTTTTCTCAAGGTTGCCTGAAAAGGTTTTCTTTGGCTTTTCTGTTTTAAGATAAATACTGAGAGAAATGATATGATTGGGAAGGGGAATAATGTGCACAGAAGAAATGGAAGTCCTTGGTTTTGCTGCAGGTGTCCAGATGGATAACTTCATGTGTATTCTTGAGTTAGCCTGGAACTGGAAATGTTTCTCTTTACCACAGGATCTCTGCTATAGCTATCTATATGACATGCTCTAGAAGGCAGGCCAGGGATGTCATAGGTTATGTCCTGGGCTCCTAGATCACAGCCTGGTATAAACAACAATAAATATCTACAGTTGATCTTCATCTTAGGACAGAAGATGAATGGAATTTGTGTTGAAGGTACTACACGACCATGAGTATCCATGTACACTTCTTCATTTTGCGACCACCCCTTCTGGTTGGAGACTGATATCGACACTGTGATTAGTGTCACAAAAGGGATATAAGAACTTACATAGGTGGTACATGTTAACTAGACATTTAAAAATATAGATCAGATTGTTTTTCTTTAAGGAAATAATAATAATAAATACAAAATATTTCAGCTACTAAATCCACACTACCTGCTGCTTGGTCCAGTGATCCTAGGACGTATGGGGGTGGGGATTTGAAATCTTCGTGGCAAGTCATATGCTGTCTGTGTGTGTCTGTGCACATACACTGGTAAAAAAAGTTTCTGTGAGTTTTTGTACCAAGAAGTTCGCTTCAGAGGCAGCCTTGCAAGTTTTAATGGGATTTACAAGGGACATGAATGGGATGCCCAGTGCAAACAGGAACAAACAGACAGGAACAGCCATTAAAACATGCATTTGAGATCACGCCTTTGAACAAGACATGCAGTAGAGACCTCTGAGCATTTTATTTACTGCTGAAGGTTATCTTCCAAAGCCCAGACTCATGTTAATGGTGATGTGAGCCAGGTTTACAAAACTCCCAGGTATGATCACCTCCCCCAGAATTTGGCTCCTGTATTCTATGACTGATAAATGATATACTTTTTTCTTTCTTTCAACTGAATTACTGTTCTCTGTTTACTTCTTGCCTTGTACCACATGCTGTATGTGTATGATGCCTCCTCACCATGCAAAGACAAAAGTCTTCTTGCCTTTAAGAGCTTATCAACAAAAAAGGCTCCCACTGAAATGTTTTTTTCAGTGGGCTTATAATATCTAAGCCAGGCACATCAGCAGAGAAACAGTGGGTCTTTTCTATGTTTATGTTGCTTATTAAAACAATAGCAACAAAATAATTATTCTAAGTACTGTGAGTTTCTTTTATGGCACAGCAGTAATTAGAAGCCTTGATTAAGTTCAGAAATCTCCTTGTTAAGAACTGTATGTGCACCTAGTAACAAACAGTTGCCATCCTAAATTTTTTTGTAACCTAAAGGTAGATGATTGAAAACAGGAAGCCATATGAAGAACCTAAGACACAGGAGAGTGGTGCTAAAGCACAGTCTGTCAGTGGCAAAAATGGCAATTTATAGACCAGCTGTATTTACTTCTTAATGACATTTGGGGTGATTTTTTCCTCAACTTTAGACCTTGAAAAATTAGGTATCTACATCAAAGCTATGCTTCCTGTGCACCCATTATAGTTAGACAAAGAAGTTAGACAAGGAGAGATAAGCACCTCTGGAGAGAGTTATCTGGCCTGTTTCAGACATCTGTCCACTACACACCATTGTCTTTAGAAGGAGTCCAGGGTTATAGGATTATATTTAAATTTAGCTTTGATTTAAGAAAAATGAGTCCCAATTCTAATTACCACTCATGTCCTTGAAAACGTGATTTGCCCAGGGTTGGTGGAATTGAAGCAGCTCACAGTCCAATGTTGCCAGCATTACAGAAACCTTCCTCTAGGCACACCTTACAGTCTACAGCACACAAAGATGATCCCACGTGACTATAAATCAGCTTCATAATACATATTTTGTAGCCAATATATTGGCTTTTATTCTGCATAGTGCTTTTTGACCACAACAGCTTCCATTTCATCCACAGTTTCAGGTTAGACTATGGCTGTGTCCATACAATGGAGAAGCCGTCTTGAGGATGGGCTCAAAGTTGTATTTGTTTCCCATCTGCATTATCTTTCTGCAAAGTAGACTGCAGGGCTGGCTTTAAGGTGACCCAGCTGGAGTGTCCCTGGAAGAAAACGAGAGATAAATCAGGAGCTTTAGAGCACACAGGAAAACAATTTTCTTTCCTGTACAGAGATAGATTTGGAACAGCTGTGGAGACTGCTGCCACAGCGCTGCACAGAGTGGTTGGCCACGGAGGGCTGTGCAGAAGCACTCTTGACGTTCTGCCTGAAAATGCGCCAATTCTACCTGCCACGAAGGCAGATGGGATCTGCAGTTGACAGATTTCGGGCTGATAGCAAGCTGCCTGTAAATGCAAGTTGTGTGGTCTGGAGAGCTCCCCTGATTGTTCAGCCTCTATGGAGCTCAGACATAGGTAGTATTTAATCTTTTTCATTCTTTCTTCTTTTCTTCATACATCATAAACATCTCTGGGAATGAATTTATTTTGCTCCTCTTTTTCACTGGAAAAGATCAGAAGGTTATCAAGATTTATGTGTCTGACTTGAGTCACTTTGGGACATCCATGTATGGCTGAAACTTCTGCACAAAACGAAGTGAATCAGAGTTTTATGCTTAGCCTTGTCACTTCTTGCTTCTAACCCTTAGTCTAACTAAGGGTGGGGGAATATCAAAAGTATGTGTCAGGACATGGTTCTGAATCCAGAGTTAGAAGTCCACAAATCTCAGGAATGGCTGCATTTGGGATTGTGATTTGAGCCTCTGTTAACACCGCTGAGCCAAAAAGCATAGTGGAGATGAGCTACTTTTTGTTTTGCTGTCAGATAAGGTTGTCTGCATCAGGTGAGAAAATAGAGCTGACCTCTGTGTGTTTCTCTCGTAATAACAGGAGAGTGCCTGCCTTCGCCTGGCACTCTCATCCTGGGGTAGTTAACACTCCTGAGGAGCCCTGAGACAGAAATTCACAGCTCTTTTAACAATGAAGACAAACCTGGAAGCTGGTATATAAGTGTGTTCTCTTGTCAGGACTTTAAGAGCACTTCAGAACACCCTTTGTGACTAATGTGATAACAGAAGAGCTCCTCACTGTCATTTTGCACCAATGAGGGTGGCTGCAGACAAGTGATATGTGCCTTTTGTATGTGACATCAGCCTGTGGATCAACAGCTTTCCCAGCAAAACTCTTCAGGGACAAACTTCACTTGGTACTGTCACAAAATGTGTCTTGCTGCCTTTTTCATTCAATAAAGGTGCAAAAAGCACTAAAAGCTTCAGGGTACCAGAAAGCTGCATCATCAAGCACATGGCATTATAGAAAGCTGTAAACACCAAATAAATCAACCATGTTCAATGCAAAACAGTGTATTTAATGCAGTGGTTTGAACCTACTGTTTTCAGGACACTAAATAGATCTGTCTATATCTGCTATCGCTTTCATCACCTTTCATATCCTGTTTTTCCTCACCTCACGTATAAGCAATATTTTCCCTCCTGTGGCATTTTCCTTCAGTTTCAAGTTAAAGGCCAAAGACATTCCAAATAATTTCCTGTTCAATTAAATTTTTAATTTTAAAGAACTTTGGCCAAAGAATGTGATTGCTGATATCTCTTGTTGATGAAAGATCAGCGAATCGTCCCTGGATTTTATAGATGTGCTTGCATCCAGGTCATTGCTTGAGAGCAAATTCATGTCTTTGCAAATATTGATTCTTTAGACTTTCCAAAGTCACTGAAATTCAAGGTGACCTGGTGCACCAAAGACACAGGTCAATAAATTTCAGAATGCCTGAGGGGAGCGTCTTGTGTAACTTCCCTGTTTGTAAAATTTCTCTCCTATCTTTTAGTGTCTCCATCGGCCAGATGGCAATTTACTTTCTAGAAATCTATGAAGAAGAATGATTAAAAGGCTCGTGTTATTTGAAAGGAATGATATATACCTGATGGCTTAGGGTGTCAAAAGCGGTCCTGCCTATCTATCTTTCCGTGTTGCCCAGTTAAATGTAGACAAGTACCTGGAACACTCTCGCCTCGATGATGTTCTTATTGGCAGCCTACGTGCCAACTGTGTAGCGGTAGCACTCCAGGACCATAAAGGTGATTAGGTGTTCTGTTCTTGGTAGTGTGCACAGAAAGAAGAGTCACTTTTAGAAAGATTGCTATAGAGGTTAATCATTATGTATTCTGGATTCAGCCAAGTATAACCAGGACTACACTGATCTGTGACATAGCAGTGAGCTGGTCTTTAACAAAGAGCTTCTGATAGCTTGTGGTAGTTCCTGGTATATTAGTAAATGTATTGGACAGTAAGTCAAAAAATGATTATTTTTTGTCTCTAGAAATACACAAGGTCTTTTTTATGTCTAAATGACATTACAATGAACCACTTATCAGCTTACTTTTTCTTAGGCTTGTAGCAAAAAGAGCTGGATGAATGGAAGTTACAAAGATTGCCTTTGAAACAACTTAGTTTTATATGGTGTATGCAATTAATAAGAAATGAGGAGAGTGAATATTCTGAGTTGAATAACAAAAGTGCAACTGCATTTTTTGTTATATGGATAATGATGAAAACTGTATAGAAGAAATGTTTACTATTGATTTTTCATCCAATTATATGTGTACCTACAATCTTACACCTGCAGAAACAATTTGCTCTAATTAAATACTCTATCTCCTGACTGGACATTGTGGAAATGGACATCCACATGATGTAAATAGGACCCCCAATTATTTTAATCCAGAATAGCAATATTCAAAATTCTGGTTCTAGTTCTCAGAGAACACAGAATTAGACCAGAATGTTTAGTTTATTCTTGGGTTTCCTGATCTAATACGATGTTTTGAAGTTAAAAATTTCCCTAGTGCCAATTAAGGAAACTAGATCTCAGCGATTCATGAAACATCTTTTAACCTGCCCTGATTCCATTGAATAATCTGCTGAAAATAGTTCAGACACAGCTTTTGTAGAATGGTAATTTGGATGTTTTCACTTCTGAATTGGGAATCCAGAATACTGATGCATTCCCAAGGAATACACATCTGTGTCTGAAGCTGTAATGTGCTATAGGTTGTCATTCTTACTCAGTTTAAACAAGGCTGAATTGTAATAGGTAAAATTTACCCTGGGGTAACGTCTTTGCAGGCAAGGACAACGAATTTGGCCCTCAGTTCCTGGCTGTGGGAAATGTGACTAGCAATTCAGCATATTTCATAATAATTACAGGCACATAAAGTAAACAATTGCTTTGACCTAAATGCCTAACAGAAGCAGAATAGACTTAAAAGGATGACTTGATATGTCTCGACTAGGCAGAAAAGGAAAAGAATTCTGAACATTCATAATCTTTTTGCTTTGTGATTCCATTAGGGAATTAATCTATTAGCTAAATAATTAAATGTATTGTGTGCCAAATCCTGCATAAGTTACAACAGCAAATAGGCCAGTAAACCATTTATGTTCCTAGTTACACTGGTATAATTGTAGCAATAGATTGGTATCCTGGGTTTGTACAGTGTGGCATCTGAGGGATAGAGTTTGTGTTTTCACAGGCTGTACAGTGATAGAAACACTACCCATTGGCAAAGATTTCCACCACTGTAAGCAGGAGCAGAAATAAATCATTAATTTGAATACTAATGCTTGTGCACTGTGTAAGGACAAAAAAATCCAACAAACAAAAAACAGACAGGAGTATCTGATCTAGCCTAGGTGCAAGAATAGGCAAAGTAAGTGTTTGCCTTGGGCAGCAGCATGTAGAAAAGTGTCTGTGTCCCGCATTGTTTGTGCTATGGGAGTTCTGCTGCTGCTGGTGTAGGTGAAAGGAATATGGGTGAAGGGGGTTAACCTGTTCCTTACATAGTTGCTCTCTACCTCATGACTATATATAGCACTGCATTGGGCTTGCAATACCAGCTCTCCAGGGCTGGGCCCTTCTCTCTCTGATCCCAATCTGCTCCATACCTCTACTGCACCTTTTCCCTGGGCAGGAGTAACCCAGTGACCTGACCCCTCCACCTAGGGTAGAAAATTCAATTTTGTAACACTACTGAGAATGACTGAGCTATCCCTGAGGAGTTCCAAAATACAGTGTAGTTGTTGAAGTTATGTTTGTTCACAGGATGGCCTAGAAACCCCTGAAAGAAGTAGTAAAAGAGCTGAATAGCCAAATAATTTTTAAAAGGCAATAAAAAACTTTTCAACACTTCAGACAATCCATCTATTTTTAAACTGAATATTGAATCACTTTTAAATTTTATTTATACTGGAAAATTCCCTAGGAATTTAACAGATAAGAAACTTCACATGTACTAAGGACTTTGACACTCATCCCAATTATGATACTATGATTAAAACAGTTTAAGAATATGTCAGAGTGTCTATTTAACACTTTGCTGATGTAGCAAAACATTGTAAGGCCTGAAAAGAAGTAAACTTAATCCAGACTGCTCAACTTTCCCTTTCATCATCTCTTGAAAAGAGTGCAGCGAAATACAATGGAGTAATTCTAGATGCCAATAAAATAGTGCTTCATTGTTCTTCATGGAAATTAGTGATGCATAATAATGTATGTCATTACTGCTAGCAAAAGCCATAGGAGAAATCATTATTGAATTTTAATGAATGAGTTAACTGCTTGGGATTGTCAGACACATAATTACTGGAGAAAAATTAATTCTGGCATTCTGTAATTACTACTTCAAATAATGTACGATATCACTGAGAGGACAATCTGAAATAACTCCTCTAAAAAAACCCAAAGGACATACCAGGAAACACTTTATATATGCAGGACATTTGATTATAGTGATATGAATGTGATGGAAACATAGTACACAAACACACTCTGAAAATATTCACCTTCTTACATCTGCAGCTCTTCTAACATAATACGAGCAAATACAGCTGAATTCTGCAGGGGGCTTTCTTAACTTCACTTCTTACTGCTACGAAACTGCTGGTATCCATAAGCAGCTCTGATTTTATTGTTGGTGCAACCCTTTGCAGGCTAAATTCCACCCCAGGATTTCCTTATATACGCACTTCTGTTAATTCAAAGCCATATTAATAGTTTGCCTGATTCCAAAGCGGAAATAAAGGTGTTTAGAGCACACTCCAACTTGCAATGAAGTCAGCGGGGGGAAGAGAAGCAGGCTCAGGGCCAGACCCAGGAGGAACAGGCAGTAGCACGGGGCGGTGAAATGGCCCACGGCCCAGATGGCTGCTCCGCCTGTGCCAGAGCTCTGTGGTGCGGCACTCCGAGGAAGGCTTTGCCAAGATGCTCTGCGTTGACTCATGTTATACTATTACTTTAGAAACATTAAAACACAATTTTATCTTAGAAGCCCAATACCATAATCTCTGCAAAGGTAACTCCACGTGTGCTACTCAGACGTCAAGGAGAGGCCTTCCAAGAGTGGGCCAAAAGAGCTGTGGAAACTGCTGATAACACCATCGACTCAGGAGGGGCTATTTCTCCACAGGCATAAGAAAGGAGAAAATCTGAGTGGCAGAATATGGGCCAAAGGTACATACCTGCAAAATGCACTCCCTGCCCCGGCATGTCTAACTAGAGTGGTGCTGAGTCTCTTCAGAAACGTACTGCGCAGTACTGTACAAAACGCCTCAACTGAGACAGGTACCGGAGAACACTGTCAATCTCATCACACATTCATGATCCCATCTTTTGGAAGATGTATAAACGTGCAAAAACACAAACATCTTTGTTCACTGGACGCATCACCTTTCCGCTAAAAAGGCAGACTTTCATCCGTATAGCTGTTTCCTTCTGGCATGCCATAGCAATGCTCTGTTTGTCGTCTTCTTAGTCCGGAGGTCTTCAATGTGATGCTGTGACCATAGCCTTTTAGTGCATTCTCACCTCCCATTGGCTGGTTTTTTTGCATTTCTTTATGAATGCCACAATACAGCTGATGGCCTGGGATTTGATTAAGTAGAAAATACAAAGCCATAAAGGGAGACAATTTGCTTTAGGACACTTCTACCCTCTCTTTATTGTCAGGCACCTTAGCCGGTTGTGTATCTAAATATACTTAAGCACTGCTGGAGAATGTGGGTTAGGATGGTGTCCTGCAAACAAGAAAAAGGATGTGGCTCATGAAGACATCTTTCTTTGCAGTGGATGGACCTTTGGATTTGTAAATCTGACCAGAACTGGGCAGCTTCAAACTTCATTACATATAAATAAAAAGTTTTCATCTGGTAGAATTTGGGTTGTGTTTGAATTGAATTGCTGATGTCATGTTGCATTTAAATGTTTCACCTGTCCTATTTTAAATTTGAGAGGAGCAACTGAAAATTAAGCAAGTTTCTAGGGAAAATCCATCACAAATAGCTGAAGTGACTAGAAGAAATAAGGTTTCTAAAGCAGCAAAAAGAGAAAAGTGTCTCTCCCTCAATGTAATTTGTTGGGTCAGATTACGGTCTCAGTTTCAGATCAGAATATGTTGAGTACCTCCTTTAAAGTAACATATATTTCTGTGGAGGTAATATCAATACCGTAATAAGGTCCTGTGTAGCTATAAGAGTGGTCATTAGTGCTCATTGATTTCATTGGACCTATATTACTGCACCCTGGGTTTTTTTCTGGTGATCTGGGTGACTGTAAAGAGTTAACAGGAAAATGTAGATTTATACATAGCATGAAACTGGTGATCCAGATGTAAGAAGACAATGTTACCCTTTGTTACAGAAACTGCCATCTCATTACTTTATTCCCACGTATTTCTGGTGACATATCAGTAATTGGATGCATAAGCTGTCAGACACCAGTGTTCCCAAGCTCCTTTTTAACTTGGTGTTTCATAGAATGTCAAGCTTTTTTTCTCTGTTTTAATAAAATATGGTGTTAAATACAACACCATTTCACTGCATTCAGTGTCATGCTAATATTACTCACCGAATCTGTATTGAAAGTGACTAAAGCCGCCTTCTTCTTTTGAAGGAATAATGAGCTTAGCTTATATTCTCCTTAGTGCCAAATAACAATATTCAGATGTTTATAATTTGGAAAGTGTTAGAAAAATAGACTTAGAAATAACAAAATTGCAGACCACCCCTGAAAATACTGAAATCCCATAACATTTTCCTATTAAATAAGGTATCAATTAAAGCAAAAGGGTTCTAAAAAAATTGTTTGAGTTCTCATACTGTGCCACTGCATATGAGAAAAAATGCTTTCTTTACAAATTAGATAAGAATTAAGGCCTTTTGAAAGAAAAGCTGATTGTGTTTCAAACCATGGACCTCCTTCACATTGTATTGCTCTCAGGAGACAGGTATTTACAGCTGATGTAAAGTGACCTCAACTTTTTGCTTATTCATTTCTCTTCAAGTTTGTTTTGCAGCATGAATAATCAAATGTGAAAAGCAATAGTCTCAGGAGGAGATTCTCATTTCAGTGTAACACACTATCAGTGTTTTTCTAGCAGCTTAGAAATTGCCAGTTTGGTAAATACTGGGACACTGGTAAATTTAGAGCATTATCTGCAAGCTCTGATTCACTGATCACTCCAAAAATTCCTTGGAGAAGTCTTGTCCTGCACTGTGCCAGGGTAGGGAATGGAAGCTGTAATTCACCACAGGTCACACAATGTCACAGAATCACAGAATCACAGAATCACTAAGGTTGGAAAAGACCTGTAAGATCATCAAGTCCAACCATAAAAAAAAAAAAAAACCACAACCCAAACCACCCATAAACCACAAAATACACCACAACCCACACTTTAGCTGTGTATGTGACAGCCCTCTTGTTCCTCTGCCAGCAGCCCACTGGGTACCTATCAGCATGCCCATTTCACTACAAATACAGTATTATACACCAAGGAAAGAATTGCTCTTGTTCTTTTTTCCTGTCAATATCAACTTTAGTAGAACTAAAAACAGACATAGAGGTGAAATGGTCTAGGAGTGTATTAGCAATGTCATTTGCCATTATTATGATGTTATTTATTGCTTTGGCTGCAGCTCAGCAAATTGTATACAAAAAAATGTACTTTTGGGGCCAATAATTCATTCCAATACACAGCTTCAGCTACAAGAAAACACCAAGGTCTCAACTGTAGCATTATCCTCATCTGTCACAACTGAAAGTAATGACTATACAAGAGCTTGTAACTGTGGTGAATGTAACCAACTAATTTCACACCATCACTGTTCTTTTACACAACTGTTAAGTTTTCACCTTTTTGTCACAAATCATCTTCCAGCTGTTCAACAAGCATCTACTTCTCTTCTGCTGATGCCCTCCCACTGCCAGCCTCAGCAATCCAGCTTGACAGCTCTATTTTTATAACAGGGTGCAATTTTAAACATACCCCTGGTTCTTCTTTATGTATTATTTACTAACCACGCATCACTGACAGAAAAAATGGAAAAGATTCTGTTCTGTGTTAGAAAATTTGTGGCTTTCAGTGCTGATTCAGCAAATTGTCTCACCATTTCCCATGTGAGCAGATTACTGAAGAATTTTTCCTTTATTAAATCTTAAGATTAGAGTGTTCATTAAATCATGCATGAAACTCCCATTCAAATGCTGAAATACTGGTATTGTTGAACAGAGCCTGTGGGTTTGGCCAACACTCTTTTTATAAGTTTGCTTAACATATGAAATCACCTAAGTATCTTGGGTTAGAAGCTGTCCTAGTTTTCCTGAATGTCATCACTCTTACAATAATATAGTAATACACAATACAAGTAAGTTCTGGCTTCTCTTCTTGTCAAAGAAATCAGTTGTGGAGGCAGAAAGATGGTTAATTTGAGAGTTCCTCCTACACCTCTTCAGAGGATGTGACAGGAGAGGGGCAGTGGTAAGAAACATTTCTTTCTTACCCTTTCCCTCCTCTGACCCTCCACCCCAGTTTAATTTTAGATACAGGGGTATTTTTAAGGAGAACTGTTAAATTTTCCATGTTTGTTTCCAATAGTGACTAATGCAGAGGTGAGGTACAGGATGGGAAGTGCAGCCTGTAGCTATTTTTTGTCATCTGATAAATGCAGGGACAAAGGGGAGAGAGAACATTTCCCTCCCTCCTTCTGTCTCAGCATAGTACCCCCTCACAACCAAGGCCTGTCCTATCCTCCCTGTTTTGTCCTTCTTTGCCATAAGATATCCAAAAGGGAGGTGCAGAGTACTATTCGTCCTCTTTCAGGCAACTTTGTTAGGGGAAACCTGGCTTTGTACGATGCAGAGTAGTGGAAGGCAACATTGCACGCAAGTGACCTGGAATGCCAGTGCAGGAGCTACGATACTTTTAGTGTGATTGCCTGTGCAAAATTGGTCAGTGACCTACTGAAAAGTTTTGTAAGGGATGCTATCAAAACTCTGTGCACCTAGGTCACTGCTGATTGAAAGACAGGATGCAGAAGGAAATGAAATTAAATACTAGACTACATGAATCTGTACAGTACTCTGCAGCATCCACAAGCTGATTGCCTCCTCATTAACAGCAGCCAGTTACCTGTTGCCTGCTAGCCAACTCATGCCGCAGCTGTAGGTTAGCATCCCAGCTCCCTCACAGTGGTCTCTCTGCCTTTCCTTCCTGACCTAGGCTGACCTTGCCCCAGGGGATTGTCATCACCACTAAAAGAAAGAAAAAAGATAAACCAAGGTGTCTTGAATGCCAGTGGTTTGCAGTTTCCCTGATTCCCTCGAGTTGTTGAAGGAGACAAGGGTCCTGCTCAGTGGGTTTTTGCATGCAAATATGGTACTCTTGACACAGAAAAGTTTGAGAATTAATATCTTTAATTATTTCAAATTCTGGGGAAAGAATTTTTTTTTTTAAAAATTATGTCTTGTTAACAACATGGACACTTTGACAAGGAACCAAATTCAGTCATGTAATGTGTATTGTATAGCTCCCATTAGCATCACTACAGCATTTGAAAGGAAGATACATTCTTCTCAGACTCACTGGAAAAGGAACAAGAAAGTATTTTCTTATTTCTTATTTTCTTATCATTCTGAAACTTTCTCTTACAATACAAGCTCTGAGGAAAAGATGTTCAGGCATGTACCTTAGGACACGAATTTTCCCTGCTGAGTTGTAATGTTTTGGGGCTGACGTAGATCTAGCAAACTAATGCCTTCCAGTACAAAGCAAAATGAGCTTTTGTAAAGGCATTTATGACAGCTGAATATGCATACAAGCCAAGAAACTTAACAATTACAGGTTCATTGGTTGTTTAATTTGTTTCTTAAGAGTAATTTAAAATAAAATTAAATTGTTTGCTACAGTGTTTATGATTCTGATTATTCTGGGCCATACTGCTTTTCTTCTCTTCACTCCTTTCAAGATCTCCCATGTCTTTCTCTGTCTTTTGGCATTTTACTTTAACACTGTTATTCTGAAATAAACATCTCCAGTCTTCCACTTCATCACTTCCAATTATGCCAAAGTATTATAGGACTAGCTTGTTTGCCTAAGGCATTATGAATTATTTGGGAATACCACCACATTTTTATATAAGCTGAAAACAAATACAGTGCCAGGTAATTAGCAATTCAACATGGATTCCTTTGTTATTCTTTAATACTCCCATGTTCCTGGCCTACTTCCTCCAAGCTGGAAGTTGCTAAAAACAGATGATATGTCTATTACTGTGTTTAAAACAGAAATAAATATAATACTGTGCTGAAAAATTATGCACCAGGATTTAAACATATGGCCTTTCTTAATGAGTCAGTAGTTACAAAACCGTTGCTGGGGGTTATAGCTAATGTTGCTTCACCACCATTCAGCACCAGAAAAGTAAGGGGAAAAGTAATGTGGAAAGAAGAGGTGTATGAGACAGAAAGCATCGCTGAAGGCAACATAGTATACTTATAAAAGTTCTTTAATACACTGGTGAGGCCAGTGTGGTCATAATTCTACATTTTGTGAGAAAACCATCCAAATATTTATCCTGGTAGTGTGTGAAAACAGAGTCCCTTGGGTTAGTCTGCATCCTGATTTTATTTTATTCCAGATTCCCTAACCCATCCAGATTTTATTCCTCCATTTGAGCAGTAGTGAGGGAACCTTGCAAATGTGTGCTATTGGACTTTTCTACCAGATTTTATTTTTAACATTCACACCATTTTGTGACAAAGGCTTTGACTGAGTAGGTCTCTGGTCCTGACACAGCTGAGTGTTGTGTTTCAGCGTGGAGTGAGAAGTCACACAGTTAGTTCTTTGCAGTCACCAATAAAGTCACCTATGTTCCTTTAGTCCGAGTTCATGCCACCTAACTTTAGGCACATAACTGAGGCACTTAAACTAGCAGCTGTGGCTCTCAGTCTTCTGCTACAGCTAGCATGGAGAAAGCAAGGTAGCACAGAAGGCAATACAACTCACCTGACTGCCCAATTGTTGCTATTTATTATCGAGGCAGTTAAGGACCACTTGGTTCCTAACTTTATTGCTTTGCTGAGTGACTAGAGTCAGGTAAGATAAATCCAAGCTTTCTAAATACACAAGGCATGATTGAAAATGAGTCTGCATGAGAAGATGCGAAGTCAAAACTAACTGTAAGTCACATTCTGACTCCTTGATGTTATCTCTTAACCACTCTACTGTAACATCACTCTCCAGCCTGTTCATCATTTTCTTTATTCATGCTCACAGGATAAATCCATTATACTTATAACATGCAGGAGCAGAACCAAACTATTTCCCAGTCTTTGAAAGGAATTCTCAAGAGAGCTGAGAATATTCCAAGAAAGGAAGTGGATAGATATATTAATAATATCATCTGGTCCTCATCTTTCTATACAACATCTTGCCTTTGCCTCCTCCTTTCTCTTTGATGTAAAAGGTTCTCATCTTCTCTCCATCAAGAAACCCCTCTGCCATCTCCCTTCATATCCTTTGATCTCATCCTCCCACCCATGCCACTACATTCCTCTCACATCCATAATCTGCCACACATCCTCTGATGTCTTGTCTAGGACAAGTAAGCCTTTTTTCCCCTAAGAGTGTGATGTCATGTCACACATCTCCATTCTCTAGCATTTCTACCAGCTTTCACTCTTTCCCTGCATCAAATTCAAACTCACGTTCCTCATTCTCAAGACTTGGCACAGGGCTGTCAAGCTTTCACATGCAAGGGTCTACCTTGCTTAACTTTCTTACAATTCCCTGTTGCATTCCATAATCTTGCATAAAAATTAATTTCTCTGTCATACATCAATCAGATCTTTCCTGCACACCATGTAATGTGGCACTTTTCCTTCAAGTCCATCTTGCTTTGCGGTCTTTCACAGAGAATATTCCTCCCTGCCCTCTTGTTCTATCTCTCAGAGAGAAACTTGCCTCACGAGGCTGAAGTTAGCTTTTGTTAAATCCTCCACCCACCCAAAGCGGCTACAAAAACTTTTTCAAAGATCAGTACTGTAAAAGAGCTCTGCTAAGTTTAGGTTAGGTTAGAAGGGTTAGGTTTATGGTTGGACTTGATGATCTTAAAGGTCTTTTCCAACCTAAATGATTCTATGATTCTAAGTGAATCCATTCTTGCTGATAGTAACCTCAGGTACATCAGAGGTAACATTAGGATGAATTTAACTCTTTGTTTCAAAGCAGTTTCTAATGCGGAAGGCAAGATGGTCCTTCTGTAACAGGAGTCAAGCAGCACTGGCAGGCCCTCTTCTCCCCTTCTAGGAGTTTAGCTGGTTGTTCAGCTGCATTGACAACGGCTGCTGTGAAGAAAGCTAGAAGCCTCAGCAGGCAGTCCTCCTCCTTCCCTTGGGAGCTGCTTTTAAGCTCTTGACCTGGACCCCAGCTGAGCTACAGACCCAGCTGCTCTGCAGCCTTTGGTCCTGGGTGAGCTGACTTAAACTGTTGACTTACATAGCATGTGTTGGAAACTAGGTGAGATGCTTCCCACCTTCAGTGAAAGTGACATACCCCAAAAGATTCAGTAGCTCTTTCTGTGTGTTTTCTCATTCCGCCATTCACCTTTCTATCAAAATCTTTCTACACAATGCAAAGATCCATAAAGAAGATTAGTTGCTTTTTCCATGCATAGGGAGAAATGTTTTCTTAAGTGTAAACAAGTGCTTTTGCCTACTCAGGGTGCTCATATGTGTTTTTGCAGCAGCATAAGCTAGTAACATCTCACTTTGTACATTTGGTTGTATCCTTTTACCTGTGATTTTTCAGTTTGGTTAAGTATATGAGTGAGCTGTCAGTGAGTCACTGTCTACAGCTGCGAATTTCGCACTATACATTTAATGTAACTGTGCAATATTTACTGATCTTGTTTTCTGATTTAGCTTGAGTTGTAATATATTTTAAGTGATTTCTCCTTGCAGGACACTCTTCATCCATTCATTCATTCACTACATCCATTATACAAGGCAAGTCAACAGTTTAAACCTAAGAGGGCAAGCAGCTTACAGTCTTTAAGAAGATATGAGCATTAGTACATTGCGTTGTGACTTGTGTAATACTGATTTCCTCTTGGAAAGCAAGAGGACAGAGAGACAGTCAGTACATTCACAGCTACACAGTGCAAACCATACTCAGGTTGTCGAAAAGGCACAGACAAAAGCTCAGCTAATGGATTTCACAAATTATTTTTTTTTCTGAAAAATACGCTGAAACCTTTAAGGAATTCAAAGTTATGATGTGTGCACTTCTTAAATGGATTACTTGAGGTGAACAGTCTTTTTAAAGTGTTAAATACTCAGACCTTTAAAACTGGCAATTCATTGAAAGAATCATGTAGGGCTCTACCTCATGTTTCAGCAGAGCTGTTGCATGGTGCCAATACTTTCTGATGGGAATAACTTCTTAGGAGGTCACTAACATTCAACCTTTTTTAATTTTGGTCTTAGAAGTTGAAGGTGGGGAGATACTGAAGAGCTTTTTATGAGTTACTGCATTGGCATCACACAGAACTACCTCACTAAAGGTTAGGAAGTTCAGGATAGCATCAAAACTCAGACACGTACAGCTTTTCTGCCTGAACTCTGGTATTGTAGTCATGATTAAAGGCTCTTTTGGAAACTCAGAGCATTCCCCAAGCAAAATGGAAGACACAGAAAACAGGGCCCCAAGGGATAATAAAGGCAGATGAGCATTGACAAATGTTGCCAATCTGTTCCTCCTCTTGCTCCTCACAGCTATTCTTCAAAGAGGAATAACTTAGCAGAGAAAAGAATTTGTGATAAAGAAAGCAATGAAATGAACTAGAGGCCCAGTGTTATGAACAAAGAAAATACTAAAATTATCTAAATGCTTATTTGAATATAAATCTCTTCAAAGAAATACGAGTGAGGCAAATTCTGAGCCTCTTTTAATCGATGTAATTGCCTTGAACTCAATGATTTAAATCAGCTAAAACTCTGGCCTTAGAATTTTTTTTTCTGTTTCCTATTACCAGAGAAGACATTTTACTTGAACAATTTTGTCTGTTCCCCCCCTCCTCTCCATGCACCCCCCCTGATTCTCATTTTCTTACAATTCCAAAAACTGGAAAGAAAATGTGTCTTAGGTGTTCTCTCTGATTTCTCCTTAGCTTTCCTTCTTTATAAAAGAAGGGCTTTTATGTCTTTCACCTGCTCCTTCAGAAGGTAACTTGGTGACTTATTCTGGAAACCTGGAAACACTGAGGGAATACGGTGCTGATTTTGTATGCACAGTGATTGATATCCAAGGACTGAAGTGCTTGGTTCCTTGCTAGGTGAGGTCCTCTGCTTCTATGTCTTCTGTCCTGTTTTCTATGGTTTCTCTGGAGTTGTATGTTTGTTTGTTTCTTTTCTTTAAACAATATAATAAAAATACCTGCAAATGGGTAATATTTTTGTGTACAACACGGTATCCAGCACATAATTCAGTACTTAATGTTTCAATATCTTACTAGAAAGGAAACAATGCAGCCAGGTGAAGATAGTTTTTTCCTTTTCCTCCATACTTTCTCTGCTTTACACACTAGTCCAGAGAGGGAGTCAAGAAGACCTTTTTTTTGCCTTTTGGAAATACATTGTGGAGGACTTTCTTCTCTCAAGTCTTCGCTTTTTCTACCAAACCCAGACTTCTCATAGACTACCCGAACTACATCAGGTATAAGAAATGCCGAACTGAACTGAAATCTCACCTCTCTCATGGATTTAGGAATGGCCCTGCAATGTGGTGTTACTGGGAGCTTTTTTAAAGACTTTTCCTTCAGCTTTTGGGTAGAGATAACTGCTTCATTCTTTCTTTGTAAAATTTTTCAACAGAAGCCGGACTCAATTTTTATATAAATGCCCATACTGTCACCCATGTCTCTCCATTCCTAGAACGGTGCCCTAGAGCACTGGGCTTTTAAATTAGGTAGAAGTGTGGGAGAGAGAGGAGGGGAAGGGAGAGTGAGGAGCTAACTTCCACAGCTCTTACGAAAGCCATGGCACTTCACAGCAAAGTATGAGAGATTTTTGGGGTCAGAAAAAGAGCTCACAAGCAAAGAAGGGCATAAACCTGTGACTTAATTATTAACTCACCCTCAAAACCCAGTGATTCCCAGTATCCTATTTGTCTTGGATGTCTTACGCATTTTCCGTTAGACACTCATTGGATGAAATGTAGAACCAAAGGAGTGGGCTGTAGTCACCTCTGCCAGGGACTGCCTTGCTCTGCAAGTTTTGTTCTCCCATTTGCACCACTCTCACGTCCCCTCAGTTTGACCCTCTGACTTTTCTGTGTTTTCTGATGCCTAGTTTCAACAGGCATTGATATGGGCCACAACACAACCCTACCTCTATACTGATTGCAGCACTCCCCTGCGAATGTCAGCTGCGAGATACCCTAAGTCAATCATAGGAAATGCTAAAGAGAGGACCTGAAATCATCTGAGTTTTGTACTGAGTCAGAGCTCTAAGTGCTTATTACCTCTTGAACTGACACAGGGGTGACTCATTGGTGCAATCTGACTGGATTAAATGGGGGTTAGGTGCTGAGAGGCTCTGCCTTTTCAAACTGAGGACTGTTCTTGGCAATAACAGTAACCTAACCGTAACCCAGGCAACCTGAGAAGATTTGTAGCCCACTAATTAGTAAATAATAAGCAGTTATAGACTTTCAGGAGCCTCAGAGCAGTTAATGAGGGCTTTCATGAATAAAAAATTCATCTCCTGGGTGCTAAACTTCAGTATTCGGTGAAAGTGGGATTTAGGGCTTGTCTGTTGGGAGACTCAACCACAGTGAGACAGGGTGGGAATAGATGCTGTTCTGGCTTGCCCACACTAACGTACCCTGTAAACGCTCTCACCGAGCTCTGCATCCTGGGTCAGGTCTGCCCAGTATTCAATGCCTGGTGGACATGCCCATGGCAGAGGCCAGCTCAAGCTTAGCCCCTCCAGGCTCAGCAGAGAGAGATAGACACCATCAGGTGGACCAAGGGGACACTTCCAAATGGGAAACAATTAAGAAATAAGTTATAAGCAAAGGAAAAATTACTGCTGGTAGTTTATAAATAAGTACAAGTAATTGAGTTACAGTCTAATTAATCCATATCTTCTGTCTCATTTCCCAGTGTTTGGAGGAAAAGTTATCATGTGACTCAATAGGATGCTTGTTGAGTAAAGACTAATAAATTTGATTATATGAACTCTTAATCAAGTTCAAATCAATACTTCTCAAATGAATTATAGTGCGATTCATGTAGGATTTGCCTCTCCCTTGCTCTCCAGAATATACCTGAAAGCTTTGACTAGTTAAGCTACAGTGAGTCAGTTAGAGTTTTCCTCTGGTGCTTAAAATGTTTTGTTTTGCTTTTGTTTTGTTTGGGTTTTTTTCCAAATAATGTTTACATCATAGAAATTTTTATACTGTATTCTACTAAGTAGAGTCTTTATGTTTTCCAGTGTTTCTGCATTTTTAAAGATACTGCGGGAAAAAATCAAGAAAGCTTCCATTTTCTATTTTGTTTGGGCTTTTTTTTGTTGTTGTTTGAGGTTTTTTTGTGGCTGCTGTGTTGTAATGCAATTACTTCAGACAAGGGACAACAAGGCTGTTTCTCTGAGATGTTCATAAACTGATGATGTCAAGTGAATATTAATTGGTTGCTGAAGCACAACTCTTTAATTGCCTCATGGAGACTATGGAAATCCTGTAACTGGACATAAACTGCAAAGGAGGGTGTAGCATCTGCTTCCTCTCTTGTTATATTGTTGCTACTGTCATTTTTGTCCCTTCCCTTTGCCACTTGCATGACTGCCAAAGTAACTCCTTGGAGCTGAGCAGAAGATATTTCTTTATTAAACAGCAACCAACATTTGGGCTTTCTTCACTATAATTATTGTGTGTGTGTTGGTTTTGTTTGTTTGTTTCCAATTGCCTTGCTAATGAGGCAGTGACCAATCTGTGCCACTCACAAATGAGATTTTGCCCCAGCAGCTGCTTTGCCAAGTCCTAGTGCTTCCTTAGGTCACTGCCTTGTTGTCTGCCCTTTAGAGCTCCTTTTCCCAAACATCTCAGACTGACTGTGCACTACACACACCTTAGATCATCTTCTGTGCCTGTTAATATAAAACACTCTTAAACCAAATTAACTCTAAAATGCGACTTGCACTAGTAGCAGCATTTCCTCTTCTTCCTTCACTTCTACCCTCTTTTTCATAAAACAAAATGACCATAAGAACTAGAACAGTGTAGAACCAGCCCTAACTTCTTTCTTCATGGTAATGTTGGTTATTAATGCACTGGGGGTAGAGACCGCACAGGAGTATACATCTGTGAGTTAAGCATCGGTTGTGGAGCAGGATTTAGAAGCCAGCTTGTGCAGGGGTGGAGAAAACTGCTAGAACTTCTGTACCTGAACTCAAGCTTCTCTCCAGGATGTGTACACACGAATCAGAGTTTCAAACAGTCATATTTCCATCTGGAAACTATATCTCAGTATTTTTATCTGCTGGTGCATTGACTTTTATGAAAAAGCAAAGCAGGACCCATCATTTTGGAGGTGGTGAGTCAGCTTTTCATGTAATGCTGTCCAACTAGAGAGAACACTTCACTGAACACAGAAAACCATGCTTCAGACATTTCTTCATAGTGAAGGCCTATGACCTGTAACCACTAAATTATGGGGCATGAAGAGGCATCTCACAGATTCTGTTAAAAATGCAAGACTCAAGGAGCCAGACAGGAAGCAGAAGCCCTCAGCAGAAGTCTGGATTCTGCTCCTAGGACTGCTTCTGTGCTTGGCCAACTATTGAATATAACATACCTGAATATTTCTGAGAGCAGAATTTAGAACTTGCTTCTATAAAGGCACTACAGATATCATGAAGCTATTATGCACTACTACTGCTCACTGCTTATCTCTATGGTCATATAACTTCTGTGCTGTAATTCAGCTCCAACAAAAAGTAAAGTGATCCCTTAACATACTTCAGATTACAGCAGGTGGCTAGGGCACTCTCCTGAGAAGAGTTTAGTTCAAATCCCTTTGGCTGACATGAATATAAATTCCCAGCCTTTCACACTCTACATATTTGGCTGTATTGCCAGTTTCTTATGAAATACGCAGGTTTCTTATGAAATACCTTTTCCAGACCTACTTTTATTTCTGCTATATTTTTCACACACTCCATTACTTTTCAAAAAGACAAATGTGAGTATGTATAATACATAAACATTCATCTTTAAGTCTTGTTGGCTGTTTTTCTCCTGACATAATTTGTTATTCTGTAAAAACTCATTATTTACTGAATCGTTTTTTCAAGTATGTTTGATCATTCATATTTAGGAATCAAAGTTATCAGATGTAGTGGTCAGAAGTTTGAGATAAACTTGCTTAGGGGTAGTACCTCAGCTAACAGTAAGCTTGACCATAGTCCAGCTATCACATTATTAATGCTTCAATTGATTTCTAATATTAAAATGGGATGGATTTTGTTTGGAAATTTTAGCATGACATTCCTGATATGGAACTTGGTATAAATATTTCTACTGTAAGTTCATTTAACTTGCATCATATAAAAATATGGAAATTTATGTGCTGTTATGGAAAATATGGAAAAATATGTGCTGTTACAAAGAGCTATGGGCCAAACTGAAATAACTAAGAAAGGAGTTTAGTGTAGTATGGGGTCTGCAAGGTTAAAGTTCTGGAGAAGCATTTTTAAACACAGATTTTTTTTTCATCTTGGAAAAGGAAGAACTGAAAAATTCTAGAAAAAGTAGAGAAGATTCAAGGTCACAGACTAACTAGTTTACCTGTGTGTTTCATGCTCTTGTCTAGCTGCATGCTAGAACATTACATTTCAACCAGGCTCCTCCTGCAGCCATGTGACTCACAGGATTTCTGTAAGCTAGTCTAGCCACCAGTGTAAATAAGCAAAGCACCAGGACTTCCAGTTTTTCAGATTGGAAGCACTTCCACAAAGCTCCAACAAGAGCTTGAAGTCCAAGTGTGGTCTGGATTGCTCCAGTACCACCAGAGGCTGAGCTTTGTATTTCCTATTTCCAAGTGCCCTGTTTGTGTGGCATGGCTGCACCACTAATAATGCAAAGTAAACCTCAGATCTGAGTCTTCATAGCTCAGGTGGCAAGTCTTCTGCTGAAGCACAATATAACAGAAAACCTAACATAGCATGTGCTGAAGTGGTCATTTACATTAGATTGCCTTTTCCACTGAAATTTTATAATGCACCATTTTATAACAACATGAATGTTCCTGAGCATAAGTAGAAACAAAATAGAGCAAACAAAAAAATCCATCCTTCAGGAGATAACAGTGTTAGTAGTTGTTAAGAAGGATGCAAAATTTCGGGAGGCAGCTGCAACTTATGCTACGCAACAACAAAAAATATGATTATTCAAAAAACTCTGAATGGCTCCTGAATAATTTTAACTTCCGACTGTTTGTTACAAGCCATGAGAAAGCAGTGAGTAACAATCCATTCACAAGGTCATTTTTACGGAAGAAGTTATTTTCAGAGCTGAACTGCACAGAGAATCAGATGTTCACGGGAACATTTGATTTGTGTGCTAAACAGTTTGTGAGATATTTGTAATGCAAGTAAATTGTACATTTTGATTTCTTACTATTATTGTTATAGAAGCCAGATTATTATCTGTTCTTCGTAACAGTGCTGTAGTAGATGTGTACGAAAGTCAGTGACCTACCTAATCCACCCACAGGATCTGAGGTACCACCCCAAGTTTCAGAATGATGTGGTTTGCAAATTCTATTGTACTTTGTCATTTTATCATCATAATTTTTTAAAGGGAGAATTATATCAGATGTGCTTCACGAGTCTGTTCTGGTGAATTAGCAATTGGTGTGATTCCACAGGGGCATTAAAAGTAGCAAAATGTATTTACCATCTTGGCAAACAAGCCTGGCATTTTGTAGAATGGGACCTTCACAATCCATGCATCCTCAATGCAATTTTTTTTTTAGATTTAATTTATGCATTTTATGTTGGATTTGCACATGATGTTCCACAGAAGAGACATATTATCATGTATCATCAGATGTAATTTTTTTAAGCAGTGATGTAATAAATCATTGGAAGAATCTAAAAAGGGATACTGTAACTTCTCTATCACTTTCACTCTTCAAATTGAGTTTAAGTGTCAATCTGTACTCTAATCCACAGTTTTTCAACAATTTCATAGAGGCAGACAGATATTAAAAAAATACGTGCAAACAGTTGCAATATTATATGTATGGTCTCAAGAAAATGATTCTGGAAATGTTGTTTTCCTTTCCTTTCTTATTTTTCTTAAAAGCAGTATTATTTTACAGGTTTCCCTAGTTGACTTTCTGGATTTCTTGTATTTTAAGGAGGAAGGAAGGGAATCAAACCCACAAGTTAAGAAAAACTTCTTCAACAGAATGTTGTCAGTCAACTTGCTCAAATCACTGGTTCAAATTCCTTGGACTTTTTGTGCAGGGTGTAAGAGCTAACAGCAGTGTCCTTTTAAATTATTAACTATCAAATTCCTTTAGAGAGAGAGAGAGAGTAACAAGAGTGTCCCTTCCACAGAAAACAACTACAATTGTACAGGTGGAAACAATTGACTGGATTTGTTACCTTGTGTAAGAGAGCATCAGGTAGAAACAACATCGTAACATCTAATTGTAATTAAGTCCTGATGGAACTAGTATTTATGTGTATCAAACTGACATGCTGCTGAACTCAATTTGCTTTTTATTTGTGTTACAAAACCACTCTAGCAGACTGTGTCCAGGTCTGGAAGTAATAACAAATCTGAAGAGAAAAATTCACATACCCATAAATGGGATTACTTTCTGTTTATGAATACAACAGTAAAGATTGCGAACATGTTTGCTTTTGCCTCGGTCTTGTTAATTGGGAGTGAATCAGCCAGCTGAATATGAGCCAGCAGTGTGCCCAGGTGGCCAAGAAGGCCAACAGCATCCTGGCCTGTATCAGAAATAGTGTGGCCAGCAGGAGCAGGGAGGTGATCGTGCCCCTGTACTCGGCGCTGGTGAGGCCGCACCTCAAATCCTGTGTTCAGTTTTGGGCCCCTCACTCCAAGAAGGACATTGAGGTGCTGGAGCGTGTCCAGAGAAGGGCAACAAAGCTGGTGAGGGGTCTGGAGCACAAGCCTTATGAGGAGCAGCTGAGGGAACTGGACTTGTTCAGTCTGGAGAAGAGGAGGCTGAGGGGAGACCTTATCGCTCTCTACAACTGCCTGAAAGGGGGTTGCAGAGAGGTGGGTGTTGGTCTCTTCTCCCAAGTGACTAGTGACAGGACAAGAGGAAATGGCCTCAAGTTGCGCCAGGGGAGGTTCAGGCTGGATATTAGGAAAAATTTCTTTGCTGAGAGAGTGGTGAAGCATTGGAACAGGCTGCCCAGGGAAGTGGTGGAGTCACCCTCATTGGAGGTGTTCAAGGAACGTGTGGACGTGGCATTGCAGGACATAGTTTAGTGGGCATGGTGGTGTTAGTTGATGGTTGGACTTGATGATCTTACAGGTCTTTTCCAACCTTAGTGATTCTGTGATTTTGTGATACTGGCTAAAACCTTTTTCTCTCTTTAGAAATCTAGGAATAACCTCTTTTCCTGACAAGCACATGTCCTGCCCTCCACCACCATTGTATATTTTAAATAAATCCATTAATTCTGTCTTCATCTGACACTTACTCAGTACTTCCTTTGCATATAGGCTCTATAGATGTGACAGATGTCAAGCAATACCCACTGAAATCAGCGGAGTGCCTGTCACAGGGGACTGCCTGGTAAGATGCTGCAGGGTACCCTCCAATCCTCCAGCCATTGCCCCAGGAGGGCAGGAGTCTATCATGGATTCATTGTCCTACTGCAACCCCCATCACCCTTGGGCACTGAGGCTGACACTAGCTGCCTGTCTATAGACTACTGATGCCACCCTCTTCGATCAGTAAGGGGCCTTGTGGGGCAGGATTTAAATATCATTTGCTCTATGTGTGTGTCTTCTGCACAGCTCTGTTGGAGCGCTGCTGAATTTAGTAGAGTTTACATATCTATCCAGCAGAACAGAATTTGTTTCACTGCATTACACATTGGTGTACCCTGTAAATCCCCAGAATCTCTTTGGCACAGCTTGTGAAACTGTATGTCTCAAAGAATTGCTTCGGATCTGTGTCAAGGCTTCTGACTCAGAAAACTTTGTATAATTGCAAAACTGTATAAATTTCGAATTAAATAATATATTCTGTTTCTGGAGGGTATTTTACCTAAATCACATGTTTGTGATCGCAACTTTACAAATCAGCAACCTTGATACGCCTTTGAAAGTTTTCTGAAACATGTAATTCTAAGTCTTGGCCAGCAAGAAATTCATCATTCAGTTATTTTTACTTTCATCTTTTTTCTTAATGTCTTCCCTATTCCAGATGCTCTCTGGTGTCCAGTTTTGTGTTTCAAAGGAGGACCAGAGAGACTGATGACACAGCCAGCCCTGTAGATGTTGGTGTTCTTGGCAGACTCTAGTTGAACTTCTGCTGCAGATAGGAGTAGGTGGGACAACTCTCAAAATGGCCCCAAAAGCAGACGTGAGAGATGAAGATGCCTTCCAAGGTGAAAAGAAGAGGTGACGCAGTTGTATTCACAGCCCTAAACATCAGCAGGAAAGGGATATAATGTTCCCTCAGAGACTGTCTATGGAGACATTCATGAAAGTTCAGAAAGATTAACTAGGGCTATAAAGTTAAATCTCATAAGTAGAATACAGAAATTAAGGGCGGGTTTGTTGAGCGGAAAGAGCACAGAAGAAGGCAGGAGTCTTGGCTTTTGTTTCTGCCTCTGGCACTGACCTTCTGCATGACCACCATGGTTGGCTGTTGTCACACTTCTCCTCTCAGCAAAAATGTAATAAGAATATTGGCCTACTCTGAAAACAGTTTGAGAACCATCTAATATTATTATTGAGTTATTGTTTTATGGATGCTCTTATTCAGAAATGGTTGTGCTTTAGAACCTTATGACATGGCCCTGTCTCATATAAGGCAGTAAAGACTAAAGGCCATCCTGTTTCTGAGGGAGGTGTTTACTTCTGGGTTTGTTGTCTGGGTTCCTTTTACAGATAATGGAGACTTCTATGGCTCAGTTCATCTTCTCTGAAAGTAGGTGCCCTGAAAATGTCGCATCAGTCATGTCCTCAAATTTCTTTTTTCTTTCCATTGACTACAAAGAGCACCTAGAATGACCAGCTTACAGCTGACATCGATGTTAGGTGAAATTAATCCCACTGTCTGAATTAACTTTCCCAAGCATGCCAAGACACTGACAGGTCACATAGCACCAAAATTAATCTCTTTTCCAGGAAAATTTTCCTACCTTCTCTATTAACTCCCTAATTTAGTAAAAAAAAAAAATGCTGAGAGAAGATGAGTAGTAATAATTTTAAAGTTGAACAGTGTTTGTCTTTTGAAATTTGTTCAATTACATGATCAACCTATTCTTCCTTCTGACCGCCACACAAATATATTAGGTTTCCCAATTTCTATATGTCTCACTTATCCCTAAACCCAGGTAATGGTGGATTACTTAGACATCAGAGGTAACATGGAAAGAGTATTAGAAAAAAAATTATTTTTTATTTTTTCTTAAGCTTGATAGGACATTGGTAAAATGGATCAATAAAAAGTGCTACATTTTTGTATCCAAGCCATATCCAGGACAGAGGTCCCTACAGTGTTTAAAATTATAGTGCATATCATTATGTTGACAATGCCGGTTGTGAGGAGGTACTTTCAAAACTTCCGGTGCTGGACAGGGAAAATGCACCCTCCCACAGCAAATTGTGGACAGATAAGTCATCTTATTCTCTAGTCTTTTTTCTTCTTGCTGTTATAGCATTTGCCTGGGGGTTGTTAGCAATGCTTTTGGCTGCAGTGCAGGACCCATGGTCACATGTCTGCAAACATATGTTTTTCCCTAATGGCTGTATGCCTTTACTCCCTTCTGCTGACATCTCAAACCTCAACTTTCAATGGAAGGTGGAGGCTCCTCCTATGTATTTTACCTATCACTTTTATTATGTTGTCTCCTCACTGGAAAGGATTAGAGATGCCAGTTTCTACCCTGGACAGTCAGGCAAACCGTAAAAGCAGAAGAACCTCCCCAGAACTGCTAAAAGTTTTGTTATGCTCTGTGGTTCATCAGATTCTGATATTTATCCCACTAGTGTAAATCCAGTGCTGGTTTTTTTTATGCCATTTGAAATGAGGTCATAAAGCTGACTTCATTTGTTGGTTATGGTCTCATTTTTCTATTTATAGATACTGAGATATAACAGTTTTTAAAGAGAGCAGTAATAGTGCATTTGCAGCATATGCTATTGAAAAGGTTGCATTGCAGAGGTTCAGAAGCATGCAAGGAGCAAAAACAGCAGCCAAGCTCTCCAAGGAGGAAAGGTTAGCTAAAATTGCAAGTCCCTCTCATTGCGATATCTTGCCAACAAGTCACAGATGTACAACATATGAGCAAGTGAAAAAGTGATTATGAGGGTTATAATGGCAGCTCTGAATCCATAATGCATAATGCATTCACCCAAGGTGCATTTGTGCATCTGTTAAGGTATTTTCACTACTAGTGTAAGAGCTTTTAAAATCATTTTCTGAACTGTTTAGCTCATTTGCAGTGTTTAATTGATATTTTATATTTTTGTCCTTATTACTTTCTGACATTAAGCCATGACACAATGAATATATTATAGTGACAGTTGTTCCAGCTTCCCTTTGTGATTCATCCCTTTGAGCCCAGTCATCATTTCTGCATATTTCTTTGCGCACTCTTCTGCTTTTGCAGAGTCCCTGCGACACTAAGTTGGCCCTAGCTAGGCATGGTAGTGTGTCTGAGTCTGGGCTTGTTTCCCTAGAGGCTCATATAAAGCAGAACGTGGCCTAAGGTCCTTTGCTGAGAAATAAAGTAATTTCTGTTCATTTCTGTTCTTCCTCTTGTCATACGAGCAGCATTCTGCTCCAATTTGTCTTTGATCTCTCTGACACTCAAGTAACAGCCAGACAGTTCCTCACTGAGCTTATTTCTTTCCTTACCATTTTTATATGAAAGAAATACTGAGATTATTCTTGATCTACAGGAGTGGGAGTGAGAAGAGTTTCTGGCCCAGTGATCCATTTCTACCCTCACCTATCTAGGTGCTGCTCATGTTGATTTAAATGGTGGCTGGAGCTGGTCTTTTGCCATCTGAATTCGAATTTCTCTTCCAACCCACCACATCTCCCTGCTGTATTTGGCCCTGAGGCCTAAAACTTATCTTGCTCTCAAAATTAGTCTTTTTCTTTGTGTTTGCTTTTTTTTTTTAATACAGTAATCCCAAATTGCCAGACACCCCATACAGCCATTTATACCAATGACACACAAGAATAAAGTGGACAGGAAAAGGTGAGTTATTAGAATGACACTTGCTTGGCTTCAGTATAAGGTACTCTATATATGGTGGAAGTTAGTGGAGACCCTGTCAGCATGATTAAGTCATTTGTAAGTGGGGAGAAAAATAAAGCTGTATAATTCTTCATTTATTATCTCCCTGAGCTGTCCCCTCCCACAGTAGTGATATCACCAGCACAAAGCCCTTCAGACAGCTCTTATCTTGACCAGAATGATGCTCCCTGAGCTTGTTGCTAACCCCTTATTTCGGTCTCCTCTGAGGTACAGCTTTTTTTTTTTTTGTCAGTCAATGTAGATTATGTTCACTGTTTCACACCTCTCAGCTTTAGAAATTATTTCCTTTAAAAATAACTCCAGTAGATATGTCAGCCATGATTTATTCTGTATGATATTATTACAAATTTCTTTCATGAGCTGATACTTTGCCAGACATTTCATGGCCTCCAGGCCCGAGTCCCTCTGTGTTCACTCCAGTGTGAAGTGGGCATCACTGAATTCACTACTGATAGGCACATGGGTAAAACCAGCACCTCTGAAAGCAGAACAAGTTCTTAAACTAACTTTTTAAAAGATAAAATTTGAGCATGCATGAAATGCAAATTAAAGGAGTCATGGTATGACAAAGGACAAAAAGCCAAGTGTGGATTTATTTGGTGAATTAAAGAAATATTAGCCTGTCCATCATTTAAGTTATTCAGTGAAGGGTATGGTCCTGCATCAGATTCTGGAGAACATGACTGCAAAATCCCACTGCTGTTCCTGGATATTATCACTACAGAGCCCCCACCTCTGCTCCTTTTCCATCAGCGAAACTCTTGCTGATCTTCACAAGAGCAGGTTTGTACTTTGCAAGAGCTTCTTTGAGCTGTTTGAGTCTACCTTTTTTATTCCATTGCATTGGAGGGCAAATAACTACTTAGAGATCTAGATAAAGCACCACACTTACTTACCAGCATAGTAAAAATGATTGATTGATTGATAGATAAATTAATTAGCACCTAATAGCCAGAAGAGTTGTGCAGGCTGGAAGAGAGCAGTTTAAATGTTAAACATATAAGAGAGAAAGATGAGGTACAGTAGCAGTTTATAGGAACAAACGTACTGTGGTAAACAAGAACAGAGAGCAGAAAGAAAGGTGGATGAATGTCTTGAGGCAAGCCAGGTGCAGAAACACACTTTTAAAAATTAGAGTTAAACAAAATGTTTTCCTGAGGCTCTGAAATGTGGGATACATAAAGAAGGCACAGGGCTAGGACAGAACTTCCAGTTCCCTTCGGTGTCTCGGGGCTTTGCATCTCAAACCAAAGAACACCCACACAGCTGGTGGCATGGGCAGATGCAGCTCTGACAGCCCCTACAGAGAGTGCCTTCACGTTTAATGTGTGATGAGGTAAGGTCTTTGCATTGGGTGATGCGTGGGCCATGGTGCCATAATGTACCTTCCGAGTAACCTGAGCAACCTGTTTGGACTTCTTTGCTACTGAGGGAACACAAGAGGAGGTGGTGAAGGGAAGCCTGTGAGAATTAATGGGATGACAGAAGACTCCCTTGGCCTTCCTCATAAGCTCACTGGAAGCTCTTAGCTGCCAGAATGAATATTAAAATTACCCATCTGAGACAGCCTGAGACCTACCTGAGGCAGTAATGTGCTATTTCTGCTGTATAGAGTGAGGGGATGCAGAAGGACTAGGGGTCTGATTCAGTAAAGTTATCTCTATCTTTAGAAACCGGCATTTCACACTAACAAGTTACTGGGCAAAGCACAGAAATAAGGGTCGAATTGCTCCTTAAACATCTTTAAATACATAGTCATTAGTATCTGTCTTCTTTTTACTCTTTACCATTGTTTAAATGATGCTTTCTGGTCCCAAGGTACAGAATATATTTTTAAAGAAACTTCATAAGTTTGCTCCTCATTATATCTTTATACAATATACAGTAACCTTATTTGCTCAAAAATTGTCCTATTAAAATACAGTGAATAACTTGAATAACCTCTGTTTGAACTCTGAGCCTTATTATCGTGCAATTTCAACTGCTCCGGTGTACTACTCCTATCGTCTCTGTGGCTAACAGCAGTTTCCTTTGAAACCTGATCAGTTGCTTCTCTGCGTAGTCCTCTATTCTGGCAGAAAATGCATCTGTCCCCTACCTTTTGCAAAAACAGTGTGGTGCTGCTGTCCGTGTGCTGCCTGTGCTGTGACTGAGGGACAAGTGTGGTCCCCCAGCTCCGGCCACTGGGTCAAGAGTGCCCTCCCAAGCCCCACGACCTTTCTCAGCTCTACGGTTGGGAAGTGGAGAACACGGCAGAGTGTTCTCCAGGGTGCTGGCAAAGCACCTCGCTAGTTTTACACCACTAACATCTCCCCCATAATGCTAGAAAATTGCTTCAGGAAAAAAAAGGTTGCCGGAAGAGCTTTTGCAGGAAAAGGCAGGCAGAATCTTAACCATCCATCAAGTCCCTTTGGAGGGGTTATTTCTCAGTAAACTAACACTCTGACTCTGTGTGAATGCCTCTGTGCCTGAATAGTTTTACCCCTATTTTCTGCTATCTTTATACTCCTTTTCTCCCTGAATCTTTGTTCTGGGACATCTCTAAAGAACCTTTTCCATCTTTTATCCCTGGAATTTTTAAGCTGATGTCCACTAGCCTACTATATATCACCATTTATAATGAAGAGTATATTTCCTCCTGCATCTCTTGATCAAAAGAACAAAAAATAGATGGAATGAAAAGTGTGGAGGCCCAGAGCGACAGAGGAAGTCAAGTTAATTCCATTGTTTCAAAACACAGGAAAAGAGATGTGCCAAGTTCCAGTAAGATTGTTATTTTGATGGGTGCTGGTGGAGCACAACATATTGATGTTAATAGGTGGAAACAAATCCTGTCTCACAAAGTTCATTTTGCTTTAAGCAGGAGCTAAGGAATTGCCCCCCTTCTCTCTATGCAGCTTTCATGAGTCTGGAATTGGCACAGCCTCAAGCTCCACTTCTAGTCCCAAAACAAAATTTTGAAAGCAACATAGCCTTTTGGTTTTTCATCGTCAAGGAGACTGGGCCATTTCAAGACCCATTCCATAATAAACTACTACTAACTGCCAGCTGTTAACAAACTCAACATTGTCTCCCTTCTGTATAAACAGCTGTGTTACAAGAATGAAAGAAAAAGGGAGAGAGGAAAGGGCTTGTTACAGCCCCATGGTGCCAGTGAACTTTGTGTGCTTTGATTTGTGAAGAATTCAGTGATTGTGTTTTAACGGAACATGAAAGTATTGGAATAGGAAAGTGAGCAAGCATTAGATGACCCTTGATATTATGATTTCTTGATGCATGGCAGAACTTGGGCACTGAGCTATTCAGAAAAAAATCCTTGCATCCCCAAAGTACAAATAGACTATGGCAGAGTGCACTCCTCATTGGAATAACTCATTTGTCCTTTTAGTACTCAGAGTTTACAAGTTTGATAATGAAGCCTCTGGGAACAGTATCAATCCAATCAATATACACAATACTTCTACTGAAACTTTGCAGCAACAATCCATCAACATACTAGAGAAAAAAAGGTTCACTAAGTCACCTGTATACTTCAGTAACTCAGAATTGCTCAGCTCTAATGCAACACTTGGTTGCCAGGTCAATCAGGTAATAGTCATTGTGACAAAACACATTTACATACGTGCATCAGTGAGCAAATTTAATGATGTTGGATAGCACAGTAATAAGTTGCGCAAAACGTTTTGCTAGAGACTACAATGAGGTGGGCTGGGGTTAAAGTAAGAAAAAACCCAAGTATTGAAATTAGGCTTAAAAAAAACTGGTTGAAAATACAAACCTCTTTTGTGCCACTAGAAATGTACTCTGCTGGCAAATCCAGACGCAAAGCAAAGCATTTTGAGGCACCATCAAGGGTTTGTTAAAATATGGCTGGACACTGAAGCAAAGCCAATTTACACAGTACCAGTTGGCAAGCTCAGGGGTGTTTATTCTGCTTGATAAGCATCTCCTTAGTAACTCTATGAGTCAATAAATTGGGTTGATGAGCAGCATGTGAGGGAAAAACTTGAGTGCAGTAATAGTGCAGCATGGAGAATGTTAACCAAATGTTAGGGATAGTAAATTGAAATCAAGGCTGCAAAGGTTGCTTTTTGCAAGGGGATTCAGGGTAAATATGTGAAGGGTGAATAATGAGACATATGCAAGGGAACATAATGGGCCAAATTAGCCTGCAGGTCACATCCATGCTTATTTCCCTCTGCTTGCTCAAGTTAGATTCTGAATCGATTTTCCCTGTTTGACAGTCCTTTATTTGAATTGCTGTTGACTGGGTGCCAGTAATTGTGAGTGGTACATAGGGGAAAAGGAGGTCTTTGTTCAGGTGGGGTACATCTGACCCATAGGCAAGCTAACATTTGTAATTGTAGCTTAAAGGACTTCTTTACATCCTAAGGCTAGTTTGGTTCCTCTCCCTTAACAACTACCGTATTTGATGCCATTTAGCAATGACAGACAAGGGACAGGTAAGAGAAAGATTAATCAATGGAAAACCCCATTCCTGAGATGAATTTGCATAGGAAGCCCTAACACTACCAGGGCAGACCTTCATTGTTGTTCACAAATCTATAAAAACCTTGATTCTTGTTACGTATCTCCCTTTTACTTCTAGGCTAGCCTCTCTGGGGAAATTTCAAATGAGGTACTGCCTGAAATAATCAGCAATAGTAATAGCATAGAGAATGGAATTTTAAATTCTAGTCATATATATAATATCCATTGCTGTCTAAGAGAGCCAAGCATATTTAAAATCAAATGCAGAAGGCCTAATGCATAAGATGAATAGCCTATGAGGTCACAGAGAACAGTTATGATTATCTAGTCTGACCTTATGAATAACTCAGATCCTGCAGTTTCACCTAATCATCCCTACACCAAACCCATAACTTTTGATTACACTTTGACAGATATTTCAGAAACACATCCAGAACAGTTTTAAAGAATTAAAGTGACAAAGAATCAATTGTACCATGAGTAAGCTCTTCCTGTGGTCAATTACTAAACCTGATTCACAAAAAATGTTGACAGAATCATTGCCCCACACAGTGTTCTCTGATGAAATCAAAGTGCATTACAAAACGCTGTAGAGTGGTGTGGTTTTGCTTCAGGTAAGAGAAGAGCTTCAGGCAGACACATTCAAAGTCTTCATGTTTTGAAATGGCTTCACTAAAAATTCTGATTTTATATTATACTATAACAAAGTGAAATAAAAACATTCCAACTTCCTGAATTTTTCTTTACTAAGAAATTTGAATTTTTGGGCTTCATTCAGTCAAAATACAGGTATAGATTAAAAAGAGTTATTTTATACCCTTAGTTGTTCCAGCCATCTTATTAATTACCCTCAAAATTAAATTATCTTAAAATCCAGTTTGAACTTGAGCTGAATTGACTTCAGCTCTAGACAGAGGATCTTATTTTTTATGTAGTAGCATGCCTGATGACCAGCTATTACAATTTTCTTTATTTCTCTTTTGTGAACAAGTCATTTTAACTTTATGCTGGAAAACATAATAGATTGAGGTTCTCTAGTCTCTCACCATAAAGTGGTTCTTCCACACTTTTAATCCTTATGGTGGCTTTTTTTAATCTCTTTCCGATTTTCAGCATCCCTTCTAAACATGTGACTACATTATTAAAACAACCACTGAAGTATTGGCACTTTTTACTTTCAGTGTATAGTCACTGCCGTTAACTTCTAATAAGCCTCTCAGCCCTCTTCAGTAATGTATTAAGATTTATGTGACCAAACCTAGGAAGCATTGCATCTCATCCTAAGGATGCTTAAAATACGGTGGATGAATCATGCCCTAAAAGTGCTGACCTCTTTTTACTGACTACCAGTAGAGCCTTGATGACAGCTCAAAAGTAGACATCAGCACTGTAGATATTGAAAGGTAGGCGGGATTAATTCCTCTGCAAGGAACCAAGAGTTTGAATCAGTTATTGGCTCGGAGACATACAGTTTCTAAATCTTTTTTGTATTTTACTCACAACAGGTTTCTTGCCTTCGTATAAATGGAAAACATATTCCAAGGTGAAAATGATGACTCATCCACCCATGAAAGTTTCTACCATTGATTCAAAATATTTATTTTATGTCCAGCACTGACTATTGATAGAGTCATTGAGACTAAACAGAGGTTAAATAGTGAAATTAATATGGGAATTATATTTTAAATTCAAGTCTCACCAAAAAAGGCAGGGTGATAAATTTATGTATCATTGGAAATTGTAAAGAGACCTCTAAGTTGCACCTGAACAGTGAGTGGGCACAATAATTTCTTTGTCTTACTGTTGCTGCTGCCTCCCACTATCACAGCATTTCACTTCCTACATGTGGACACAGCATTCCTGCTTCACAGAAAAGACGGACGCATTTCTCTGACTCATAAGACTTAAAAGGTTTATCCTTAAAAGGGGTTTTGTCTGCTCCATTTTTGGTCTCTCTAACAAGGCAGTCAGTAAGCATCCAGTCTGGATGGTGAGTTAGGAAAATGATGATTTGTTCTCATTGAATCATAGAATGGTTTGGATTGGAAGGGACTGCCGAAGATCATCTAATCCAACCCCCCTGGCATGGGCAGGGATGTCTTTCACTAGATCAGGTTGCTCAAAGCCCCATCCAACCTGACCTTGAACACTTCCAATGATGGGGCATCCACAGCTTCTCTGGACAACCTGTTCCGATGTCTCACCACCCTCATCATAAAAAATTTCTTCTATATGTCCAATTTAAATCCACTCTCTTTCAGGTTAAAACCATTGGCCCTTGTTCTGTCAGTACGGGCCTTAGTAAAAAATCTTTCTCCATAAGCTCCCTTTAAGTATTGAAAGGCTGCAATAAGGTTTCCTTGGAGCCTCCTCTTCTCCAGGCTGAACAACCCCAACTGCCTCAGCCTTTCCTCATAGGAGAGGTGTTCCAGCCCTCTGATCATTTTTGTGGCCTTCCTCTGGACTTGCTCCAACAGGTCCATGTCTTTCCTGTGCTGGGGACTCCAGAGCTGGATGCAGTACTCTTGTGGGGTCTCACGAGAGTGGAGTAGAGGGGGAGAATCACCTCCCTCGACCTGCTGGTCACACTTCTTTTGTTGCAGCCCAGGATGTGGTTGGCTTTCTGGGCTGCAAGCGTGGTGTTGGGTCATGTTGAGCTTCTCATCAACCAACACCCCCAAGTCCTTCTCCTCAGGGCTGCTCTCAATCCATTCATCCCCCACTCTGTATTGATACTGGGGATTGCCCCAACCCACGTGGAGGACCTTGCACTTGCCCTTGTTGAGTTTCATGAGGTTCACATGGGCCCACTCCTCAAGCCTGTGAAGGTCGCTCTGGATGGCATCCCTTCCCTCAAGCAAATCAGTTGCACCACTCATCTTGGTGTAATCTGCAAACTTGCTGAGGATGCACTTGATCCCACTGTCTATGTCGCTAATGAAGATATTAAATATTATTGGTCCCAGTATAGACTATTGAGAGACATCACTTGTTACCGGTTTCCACTCAAACATTGAGCCATTGACTGCAACTCTTTGGATGTGGCCATCCACCCAATAAACTACTAAACTTCTCAACTACATCATTGTACTTTGGAAGTCTCTGACTGAAGCACTTCATCACATATTTACCATCTCACCTTTTTTCTCTCACAGTAAAGTCTGGAAACTGGGTGTGTTCCTCCATACACAGAGGAATCAGAAGACCGGATGTTTGGGCAGGATCTGAGCTGGCATCAGAAGGGTAAAAAACTGTACAACTCACACTTATTTGTGCTATACAGTCAGCTTGTCTCCATCACAATTAAAGCCTGTTTGTCTTTTATATCACAAGAGAATTATTACTTTGTTCCATGCAAAAAAGTCTATATTGTGTAGTAAGGGTAGAGATACCTTAAAAATATTTTAAATCTTTTAATAGGATATAATAATTTATATCCTTCCATTTAATTTATTTAAAAACAACTTATTTTCAGGGATTTTTATTGTATTAAACATATAATAGGTATGGAATGAAACCATCAGATCATTTGTTTTAGTCTATTATGCTCTTCAACAGCTATTTCAGCCTAAGGCATAGATTAAATAGTGTCCCATGATAATATTTCTTCCTTCTTTGTTTATATCATTTAATATGGTATTTTCTAAGTCGACTATTCTTGTTACACCAGTATATTATTCTGTTTTAGACAGAGAATAAATAATATTTTCCAATTTTTTTTTTCCATAATATTTTCCAATTTCTTATGACAATATATCTTGATAAAGGAAATTAAGAATACAATTTTTTTTCCTCTTTAATGAAAGACTGACTTTTATCCAAACTATACTAAGTTAAAATAAATTTACAGCTGAAAGTCCAGAATTTGCTACACTTCAGTAGATATTTCATGGAAAGCACTGTAAGCGGTAGGCATTAAGAGCAGGATTTTGAGATACTGTTTGAAGTACCCTACAGTATTAAAGAATATAACGATACCCAAATCAGGCAGGTATAACTCAGGACTTGTAGAAAAGCCAGACATTGCAGGAGGTGGAGCTGGGTGTGATGTCTTAGGGCATCTCAGATGGCACTAATATTTACATAAGTGTTGGGCCTGTGCTTTAAGATAAGCTGAGTTGCTCTCTATGGTCCATTGACTGCAGTAACTGAAACTTCATTAACTTTGACAAGAGACTAGACACCTAATGGATGAGGAAACATCTACATTTAAACATCTTCATCTGCACACTGAATTCTATCCTCAGCTAAAAAAAGTTGTCTAGGCTCCCACTGTTGCCAATAAAGTAGCATGTCTTTAGGTAATTCATCCAGTCTAGACCCCATGACTCACCTCTTACAGATGGCTTGTTTACTTATACCTGCTTTAGTTTATGTGCCATAGAAGCAATATGTAGTCATGTCAGCAGAAATACTGTGTCTACCTTAGAGAATTTTCATTACAGCTGTGCCCAGTAGATGATCAGCAATATAGACATGCACTAAGATTCCCTCTACAGCCGTAATTCCACCCTTCTGTGATTTTGAATTATGATGTCGCCTTTTAACTAAGTAATCACATTTCAAAGGAGTCCTGTATCTTTTGTCATGTTCTGAGGGACAGACACAAACAGACCCTAGTTCTTCAGGGGAGTGTTTGGATGTCTTAACTAAAAGACCATGGTTTCTCTTTAGGCTATTCCCTACTCTTATTTTCTGCATTGCCTCTACATTTCCTCATAAATGAAACAAAAGATTTATGAACAAATAGTCTTGATTGTGCCACTTTATTGCTGTTGAAAAGGATTTTTTTTTTTAATTTTTAAATTATTGCTCTCGAAAAGGATTAACCCCTTTAAAAAGTAATAAAACATAAAAGTTCTAAACTTTTTATCAGTAATCGTGAGGACTGATTCTTTCAGGTCTATAGCACAGAGCTTTACCGCTTGAGTCAGCAGGTGTTTAACTTTCCCTTTGCAGGACATCCTTTGCGGGACATCCCCTAGCTAGAAAGAATACCTGGTGCAGGACATCACAGTAGCAAACAACTGAAAGAAGGAGAAATCACTGGAAAATAGCTCAGTCCATGCTTTTGTGAAATAGAATAAATTTGTTTTTATTAATACATAAGCACTAGGAGAGGACAGAGCATGTGCAGTATTGTTTCGTGTGTGGTGCTGTCACGCACAAAAAGCAGCATTTAGGCATGAGTAAGTTATGCTTCCCAGAGGTTTACAGTTAGGCTAAATTTTGGTGGGTTTTAAAATATTTTTTTTAATAGCAGGGATAGCAAAAGGCTATTATTCTTCTGGCAGTTTCCAGCCAAAATTTCAAATCTTTGTGAGCATCTCTTTAGGTGGTTATAAAAATTTGTGAGCAGGAGAAAAGCATGTTATTATCCTCTAACTTATCCTTGGAAATGATTACACAAATGTTATTTAAATGTTTCAGACAGAAGGTCCATCTGTGGATGACACCAATTTGGGAGAATGCCTGATTTGCTTTAAATTATTAAGAAAATGAAAAAAATTTATTAATAGTTTATGTCAAGAAGTTGTAGGTGCTGATGTCTGTGCTGTTTACTGCAGTTTCAGTCCTGGTGTACTCATATGAGACGCCTGCCATTCCAGCATAATTCTTCTGAAGACAACGGAGTAGGTGGATTATACATGTTTTGAAATTGATATGCACTTTGTCACTCCTGAATCGAAGAAGCCTGAGCTGGAATTGAATCACACTGAAATGTACCTAACATACAATATTTCAGCTGCAGAAATACAACCATAGCCTTTTAGCATCTGCTGGGTATGAGTAACAGAATTTGTAAGGTTTGGTACTAAGGGGTAGCAGCGCATACTGAATGAATGCTATGCAGTCTCATTGCACAGCAAATGTTGGAGTATTAACTTCCTTCCAGTTGCTGCATTCTCATTTAAATCCATTGCTGCATACTGGGATTTTACACTCTGTAAGTGTTGCTGTTCTTTTATAGAAACCATCACATCAGTGTCAGATGCTCAGGATTGGTCCTGCAGGGCAACAAGTCAGTCATGCAAATTCTTAAAGTTAATAAAAGCTACAATACAGTGTTCTGGAAAAGCGGGTTTCATTTCTCCATAATGCTTCTTGAGGGGTTTGCTGAGCCACTTTGCTGATGTCACATTGCTGTCTAAATCACCCAAGAAACTTGCATGTGATGTCACCATTTGAACTTGGTAAGAGGCATCCGCTTGCTATGGGAATGGAGAATTAAGGAATGGCATGAGGAAAGGGGAGGAAAGTAGCACAACAGCAGTTTGGAGTTTTGGAATATCCAATCGTTCTAACATGTGCAATACATACTTTCAAACCAAACAAAAAAACAAGTTTTTTTTTTAAATACCAACTTAATCCTTGCTCTTCTGAAACCAGCTCCTCCTCTTCTCCCAGCTGCCTGCTTAAGCCATCTATTATCTGTTATAAAAGTTCTTTTAAAAAGCTCTTCCTAAATGAGGAGATGCACAACAATCTTGATTTAATATTCTTAGTGAACTAAATGTTATTTGGCTATTGGCATGAGACTGCTGACTCCTCACAAAGGTCATGCTGGGGCTGGACAATCTCCTTTGTATAAAGGATTGACAAAATAAGAATATCACCAAGGAATTATACATTCCAGTTTTTTACAGACTCAAATGATTGCATATGCAAAAGAGCAAATCTACAATTAAAAGTAACCTTGAGACATATGTAAACCTTGCCCTTATGTTAGTCATAAAATTCATAAATAAAAAGCTCTAAAATTAGTTTTAAAATTCAAAAGCTGTCTTGTAATAGTATTTTATTGCTCTAGGGTTATAATAGCATTCCATCAAACTATACCATAGCTGGCTTAGAATGGACTCCTGAACCGCAGCCTGCTATAAGTGAACACTATTATTTCTTAGAAGTTATGGTATTTAATAAGAATTGATTTTCCTGGCTCCTTCTTAGACCTTTAATCAGCTCTGGAAAGCTCTTGCTATGTATACACTGAAATTCTCTCTAGAAGAGCTTTCTAGAACTTAATAAAGTTTTTTTCACCTGATGTAGGAGTTTTTTAGAAACTAAAACATGTATTTTAAGATTTAACAAAATGAATTCTCCGGGATCATATTTGTGTTTTACTTTGAATATGGCTTTAAAAATTGTTATCTGTGGAAGCCAGATGATTCTGTCCTACTGAAGTCCAAAATCCTGCTTCATAAAGTTAATGGTAGCTTAACGTAAAAACAAATACTTTCTATGAACAAATGGACATGACAAAAGGCTAAGTAGGTACTGGCTACAAAAGAAACATAAGTACATTATGAAAAACATTGTCCCATTTTAACAGGCTAGAAATGTTATTATTGATTTCTGTTCTCTAAAATAATTCATTCATTCAACACAAAGGAAATGCAAGTTAACAGTGAAGACTTCTAGCTCCCTTTTTAAAATGCATATTGTGTCACTGCTGTTGCACACCTTTGAGCTGTTGCTAGTTTGTTGTCATGTGAAGTTTTTTATTGTTGAATAAGTATCTTACCAATAATTATTTTCAAAGTTTGACTTGCTATGTTTGACTGGATGACCCAAGACCAGATCTCATTTTAAGACGTCTATTTCCTTCTGGATGATTGCCTTGGGGAGACATTGCATTTGTAACCATGTTGGGTTATTTTGTTGGGCTAAAATGTCTAAAAAGATAGTGTATTTCTGAAATTAAGGCTGGCAAGGAATGAATAACTTACTGCAAGAGGGTCAACCCCCTCCACTCCCTGCAAACTTTAATTATCAGATTATAACTTGTCTGTGTTTTAAATGTGGGCCTTTAGATCTTTGCTTGGTGAATGTTTAATATTCACTTTATGCTGTTTCAGTAGCAGCCTTCCAGAGTTACCAGCAAAATGAAATTGCTTTTATTGGCAAAAAAATTTCAGTTTATGCAAAGAAATGAATCCTAGGGAGCCCACTGACATTTATTTTGACTTGCTAAAGAAAATTTTTTGAAGCATGAAGATACATTTCTCCGAAAAATGCCAAATCTAAGTTTCTGTTACTTAAGTAAAAGCATCTGAAGGGATAAAAAGAGTGCGAAAAAGCTAAAAGAGCTTTGAAGAAAAATAACACATCTACAAAGGAGTATTTCATCAGTAGGGAAGCACTGTGTCTGCTTTGTTCAGCTCACCTTTACCCAGCGCTGGGTCATATCACATCATACACATCACACAAGACATCAGACACCAGGCTACATCTATGAGCCCTGGAAGGGGCTCTGCCTGCATCCCTCTACTTCCCTGCATGTGAGCACCCTGAGGGTGCTTTAAGGTGCAATTTAATTCTCCAGCATTTATTCAGAAGGCTGACCTTCCTCCTCATACCCTGCCGAGGTTAGTGTCTGCTCCCTTGCACTGTCCCATCCCACACAGGCAAGTACTACAATTCAGCAGTCCCCAACCCAATTTGCTCACACTTCAGCTGCATTTGCTCCTTCTGCTGCCCTTGTGCCCATGGGAAGGGAGAGCTGCCTTCTGCCCTTGCTGAATTGTCTCCTTGTCCTGCCTACAAAGTGATGGCAAAAGCATCTCTTGTTTCTTTCCAAGCACTGCCTAGTTTTGGGTGAGCCTACACAGAAAGAGGGAAAAGGAAGCTTCCTGACAAGCTGTGGAAGGGATAAGCAGAATCTGGCCCTCAGACTGGGAGTCTGACTTACGTCTTCCTAGACCATTTTAATTGCTTGGCATGAAAATGCATGCCAGAAAGGAAGTACAGCCTGAGCCTGTGTACAAAATAAGATTCAAGCAAGGAAAAAGCCTCAATAAACAGGTGCTGCTTCTGTTACTACTAGTGCTCTGTGGATGCTGCTTTTCTACAAGTCTTTTTGTTATTGTTGGAAACAGAAATAATATTTGAGAGAATATTGTATATGGATATATGAATATACAATATGTACATATATCTATTTTTATGTATTTTATATATGTATCTTTATATATATATTGCATATGCATATGTATATACATATATACACTTTGTCATATGGGCCTTATCCTTGTAAGCTGAAATACTTTGTAAGTTCTGGTGCTTTCTGTGAAAAAGTTCAAGAGATCTGGGCTTGACTTCCCTGCAGTAAGGGGCTTTTTAAATCACAGAAACTGTCTTTCTCACTGTTAATCACAGCACCTCTGCATGTATATACTTGAAACATATAATTCCATGACTACACAATGACATAGCTTCTAAAACAATGGTAATAAACTATATCCAGGCAGGATTTTGCAATATCTGCTTTATATGAGCTATAGATGCACCTGGGAACATTATAATATCATCATCAGAAATGGTTTTCATTTAAAAATTTTCATATCACACAGGGCAAAAGCTAATAAAATAAAAATGTGCTGGAGTCCAAATGACTTCCCACCTGTTTCTACCTATGGAATAAAAAATAACCTAGCCTCAATCATGTTTAATTCTCCACCCCTCTACTAAGCTAGACATTTATGTCAGGTTCATCACATCTTTCTTCCTTGCTCAGCAACATTGCCACCAGTAAAGTCAACACCCTAAGAGTAAGAAGGGAACAGAAAGGCATAACCTCACAAATGCTGAACTCAAGGTTGTCTGACTCAGTATTTGCTTAGTGTCTGGCAAAAAAGAAAATACTCAAAAACCAGAACAGGACAGCTATGGCTGAGAGACAAAAGATTTAATTTGGCATTTTGTTTAAGTGGATGCTCATAAATGACAGTTTTGCATTAACAATTCATTGATATATCTGACACCCTGATTTGCCAAATATACAGGGGCACAGTTTGCTCTTCCTTTTTCCACTGCAAATCTCTAGTGAAATCAATTAATTTCCATGAAGTTACTCCAAATTTAGGACCTTAAGTTAGATGGCTTCAACAAACAGTGGATCAGACTCCTTTAGCAGTGAAACAGAGCAAAATTGAAGATTACTATGAACAGCAGCAGTTCAGCAGATTACTGTAACAGCAGTTACTGTGCTCTTTGGATTGTCCACCCTAGTGGATCTTCTTCAACCATTGGAGTAGGTATTGTGAGATCATTTCCCATCCAACTTTGTTTCAGTCAGTCATTTTAGCTTATCCAATGAGAAATGTGGAAGAAGATTCATAGACCTTTAAAGGATTTGTGAACTCTTTGGGGAAAATCAGATCACTCCGGATTCCTCTTATTGCACAGATTTCTTCAACTAGTGGGGAAAAAACTACTGCAGCACAGCAGAGCAGCAAGCCGAGTATGAATGCCAAGAGAGTAAGCAAATCTACGACTGCAGCTAAAAGGAAAAAACTGTTGCTAGGCACAGCTGCTTCCTTATTTTTAATTTTTTAAAACTTCTTGTAAGATTCATAGTTGATTCTTGTCAAGGAAATGTTCTTCCTTAATTGCAGTACTCAGTTACTGGTTTGCTAGTCTGGAAATGAGAGTTTTCCTATATAGTGTATTTGATTTTTTCCCCTCTCATAAGCTAATGCAGCTAAAAGTCATGTTTTTTTGCACTGCAGCTTCTTCCCTACTGATGCTTGCCTGTTCTCTTTGCCCGGTCCCCTTTCTGGATGTATTTTCTCATCATCAGCAAATCTATTTTTAGGTACTCTCCTTGACAAAGGGGAATGGAGAGAAAAAAAATAATGTGGATGATCTTATTTGGGAAATTCAGGGCTGCATGAAACTGTGGAATGAGGTGAAATAAGAGGGGAAAGGGAAGAGTAAATCCAGCTGTCAGTGATGCTAAGGAGGGTACGAACTTCACTTTCTTTGTCTCACCAGTAAATCTGTTTGAAAAGCATTTGTAAACCTCTGATGTTCAAGGTAGCAAAGGTTTCCTATTGACTTTTACTGTTTATCTCCTTACAATATAAGGACTCAGAACAATAGAACTGCTGTGGGTGCTACAGACATGAAGACTTCCTAGCAGAGCTAAGCAGGAACATTTTTCTTCTTCAGGTAATTTCTTTCTTTTCTCCTGATATAAAGTTTCAAATATAACTATGGTAGAAGAACTCCAAAAACTAATTGCTTACATCAAAACTGGCAAAGAACCACACTAGCCTCCTGACAATAGATACATTAAACATGCTAGAGAAGCTCAGTACAAACCCTCCAAATGTTTATTAAACATTTTTTAAAGGATGCTGGTCCCTGTGGCCTTTAACGAGGAACATTGGTTGCTCAGGGGTAGCCCTAATGCTATATAAGATGATCCCATTATTCTATCTGGCCTTCAACTGTCATTCTGGACAGCATATGTATCCCATAGCTCCTGGGCTGTGGGATCTGCCTGACCAGGTAAGTACCTTAGAGACCCTAAGTAAATAGGTACATAGGGGTAGGCAAATGAGCTGGAGCCTAAAAGCCAGTTCCTGGACCTCCCACGCGCAGTGTTGGGTGCCAGTAGCCTGTGGATCCCTGAGGAGGGCAGAGATGATCCACTTCCTCACCTTCCACGTAATAAGCTGCAGGACAGGCCTGGAGATTTGGGGAGATCTGGTGCCTCTTAGCCAGCAGGGTATTCCGAAAGGGAAAAAGGTAGTTCAAAATCACCTGAATTCAGAGGGTTAGGTTATGGAAAGATGTCTTACAACATCTTTTTCCTTAGCAGTGCCAGCTAGAGGTAAATAAGGTTAAATCTCTTTAACCTCTTAAGGTTAAAGACTATTTCACTGCTCTTTGGAAAAAATGTTTTCTGATTATCTGATGGAATGTATTATTTAGGCAAGAAGTATTTTTAATTATTGCATTATTATTAAATGCTAATCATTCCAAACATTTGTGGCTCCAACCTCTTCCTTCCTGTCCATTTGGACAATAAGCTTTTCATTTCTTACAGAAATGTCACACAAAATTCTCCTAGCAAAATTTTCCTAGCAAAGGCAGGAATAGCTGTTCCTGCAAGGGAAGAGAACATTCTCGATTGAAGCTGTAGTTGTCAGAGTCAGCAGATAAAAACCTACCACGCAGAAGTTTTTCTTCACTTGCAGGTGCCTTCCTCATATATACTTAGCTAATTTGTTTAATTAATTATTTTCTTTAGCCATAGTGGAAGAACTGTAGAAAAAGTTCTCTTTATTTCTTTTCTTATTCACTCCCAATATTCAAAATCCATACATTTCCAAGAAGACTCTCATGAGCACTTCTGATCATTGTTATCTCCACTGTTTTCTCAGTTCACACATGAACTAGCTATTCTTGAAGAGGAATTTCAAAGAAGAAAAAAAAAGCTGTTGTACCTCTAGACTGTATAATCAGTTTAAGTCTTCCATTGTTTCCCATATCCAGGTTTTTTCCTCTTCTTAATGTGTTCCTGGTGGAACATCCATTCTACAAGGTCTGAACTATTTTGTCATCACCTTGATCTTCTCTCCTTGCTGCAGGACTGCACCACCACTACTCTCTGGAGCACTTCCTAAAGTAATTTCCTACCTGCCTTCAAGCAACTTTTTTCGGCACTCTCAATTTACTCAACCCTAACTCCCTCACATTGCTCCAGCTGACTCTGCTCTGCGATTGTCATTCTGTGTGACAGCCTAGAGCCCTGATTTCCCCTCGACTTCCCTTATTGTGTGCTGCGGTAGTCCTGCTAAAGCTGGATCTCATTACCTAGAGGTTGAAAGAACTTGTAACAGACTCAGAACATAACAATCCTACTGTTCAGAAAGCTTTTTTTCAGCATTTTAGTACATTGTCCATGGTTTATAACTGCCTTCTTGATCAAGCTCTTTCCTTGCAGAATGGTAAATTTCAGATTTCTGTAGGAAACTGAAAAATTCTTAGTTTGCCAGGAGGAAAGACTTTACAGATAAATCTAACTGCAGCAATCTATACTCCCTGGGGTAATGTTTTCCATGAGAAAATTATTTCTATTATTTGTAATAAGTATTATGCAACTTATTACATTGCCAGAAATATGTTCCAATGTGAACAAGAAGTCTTTATTATGCGTTGAAACTAAAGCAAGCTCCAGTGAGATGGAAATTCACCATCAGGAAAGTTACTCTAAGAAAAGCTGGGTAAAGTCTGAGGTTAGTGAGAAGTTTCTCAGTCTGATATAAGTTTAACTATTTACATACCCACAGAATCCATCAATATATTTTCACATTATCACAAAAAAACCCTTTTTTCTTCCATCCAGATTTCTTCAGAGCTTTTGTTGTTGTTGTTCTTTCATGATTTTTATTCTTGGGCATGTTTGAGGAGACAAATTCTGCATGTTTTGTCTTTATTGTATACACATCTGTGACATATTTTTTTTCCCACAGCACCAGCTGCTCAAGTTGATATCTGGCTTTTGGTAACAGAAGCACACTGAACTTTTCTTCACCTGATAGGTCCTGCAGAGGTCCCTATGGAAAAATGGACTAAACTGTAATCCATATAGCACTTAATTTACCAGTGCTGTATAAAGTCCATCACAAGGTTTATCCAGCTTTAGAATCTTTTCCTGTCTTTTAAAAGAACCAGGCTAAATCTCCTCTCTTAAGCGTTTTTCCACATGACTTTACACCTTACAGCCATTTCATTATATCAGAGCGAACTCGCAAATTCTCTGTAAGACAGTTCTGGCTTTTTTCAGATTTACTTCCGAATAAATCCAATGGCAAAGATACCTATTATACTCCAGGAGCTCCACAGAAGAATCTCTGTTAGTCTTCAGCTCAAGGCCAAACATGACAACCGTACAACAAGTACTTTTATTGACTGCTGTTGCAGAAGTCACCGAAAGGCGCAGGTTATGCCAATCCTTTTCTAATTCTACAAAAGTAACCAGAAGAAGCTCTTCACCCTCCATCTCAGTGCTGTAGGGTTCGTTGATCCCCATTGTCTCACTCACTTGCGAAAAACTTGTGAATGTGCAAGATTTTTTCCCCCTGTGATTTGTGTAAGTCTCATTAAGACCTTAGCCGGGGGAGCTATTAATAATCCCTGCTAGAGCCACAATTTACTCATTTCTTGGTGGATGGTCTTGAGACTTGATGTTAGTCCACAGCTCAGACTCAGTTCCAGCTCATGTCCCAGGTGCAGGCTTAAACATATCCACTGTGATGTATGCCCTCAGTGTCCCAAAGGGATATTAATATATCTTGCCAACACAGGTACCACACTAGGCATCATTTTTCAGAATCCTTTCTCTATTTAATATAACCTAAATTTTCTCGAAGCTTAGTTTGGTTGTTAATAAGTCTAAAAACACCCAGTGAGTTTAAAATCATGGCTCCATCAGAACCTTTAATGTTTCTAATGCATTAAGCTGATACCTGTGTTTGCTTCATCTCCACCATAGTGGAGTATTTCTTCTTTACTCTCTGAGCTTTTCCATAGGTAATGGGGGAAACGTTTACTATGGCATTGTGAAGGGGTACTCGTGTATTTTCCAGCTGATTTTTTCAGTGCCTCTATTTTGATATCAGATTGCCCTCTTTGGTATGCTACCAAGGTTTGTTTAGATTGTCGTAATGGGAATGGAGAAGAGTATACTGGTATCATTTAACAAGAGACATGCTAGCCCTTTGCTCTGAACTACCAGAGTAAAAAGTTGATCATCCAGTTACAATTTTGCGAACAGGTAGATTTTTATACATTATACTCTGCTACCAGCAGAGTTAATGAAAATCAGTCACACTGCCACAATGTTCCTCAATTTCTTTATTATGGGCTACGGCTTTTAGTTGCTAAGGCCACTGAAGCTCAATATAAAAAATTAAAGGAATCCCCGCTGATTCAAGACAGAGCAATAAAGTTTAAATCCCATGTTCATAGATCTAACAAGAGGAATTGTGAACTGATTTTTTGTGGGTTTTTTCCACCAAAATACTTACTTGATTATGCTCAGTAAATTCATCTTCTTTTCTGTGCCCAGCTTCTAACATCCATTTGTTCTTCATTTGTGGTGTAACTGAAGGAAGAACCTTCTGCCACTCAGAATAAGAAAATAAAAATTCTTTATGATGAATATCACAATCCAAGACTGTAAAGGAATTTTTTAAAAAATACCGTAGGTTTAAGATTGAATCCTCTGGCTTTGCAATTCAGAATACTTGGCGACATTTTGCTTGTTTTACTTTAGATATACGCACAAAGTGAAATTACAATGGATACCCTTAGCTATAGCCAACACCTCATTGAAAAAAAAACCAACATAAAAGCAACAGCCCCAGGTGAAGTAAATGACATCATCAAAAATAAAGTCTATGATGACATAACGATTTATGCCAAACAAAAATATGTGCCTAAAATGGACTAAATTGAAAAACACCTCCTTTTGTAACACCACCTGTATACATGCATTCTACCTCATACAGATATAGAAAGAGAAATATTTTTCAGAGGTGTTGAGATTAAAGGCAAGAGTAATCTGTAAATACATAGACAATGCTGTAAAGATTGCAAAAAGTCAGCCAGACCAGGTATCCTCAGGGTATTCAGCTCCCCAGCCAGCACGGGTTCATGAAGGGCAGGTCCTGCTTGACCAACCTGATCTCCTTCTATGACCAGGTGACCCACCCAGTGGATGAGGGAAAGGCTGTTGATGTTGTCTACCTGGACTTCAGCAAAGCCTTTGACACTGTTCCCCACAGTATTCTCCTGGAGAAGATGGCGGCCCGTGGTTTAGACAGGTACACTCTTCGCTGGGTAAAAAACTGGCTGGATGGCCGAGCCCAGAGAGTTGTGGTGAATGGGGTGAAATCCAGCTGGCGGCTGGTCACAAGCGGAGTCCCCCAGGGCTCAGTTTTGGGGCCGGTCTTGTTTAATATCTTTATCAATGATCTGGATGAGGGGATTGAGTGCTCTTTCAGTAAGCTTGCAGACGACACCAAGTTGGGCGGAAGTGTTGATCTGCTTGAGGGTAAGAAGGCTCTGCAGAGGGATCTGGACAGGCTGGATTGATGGGCTGAGGTCAATTCTATGAGTTTCAACAAGGCCAGGTGCCGGGTCCTGCACTTGGGTCACAACAATCCCATGCAATGCTACAGGCTTGGGGACGAGTGGCTGGAAAGCTGCCCCACAGAAAAGGACCTAGGGGTGTTGATCGACAGCCAGCTGAATATGAGCCAGCAGTGTGCCCAGGTGGCCAAGAAGGCCAATGGCATCCTGGCCTGTATCAGAAACAGTGTGGCCAGCAGCACCGGGGAAGCGATCATGCCCCTGTACTCTGTGCTGGTGAGGCTGCAACTCGAATCCTGTGTTCAGTTTTGGGCCCCTCACTACAAGAAGGACATTGAGGTGCTGGAGCGCATCCAGAGAAGGGCGACGAAGCTGCTGAGGGGTCTGGAGCACAAGTCTTCTGAGGAGCGGCTGAGGGAACTGGGGTTGTTCAGTCTGGAGAAGAGGAAGCTGAGGGGAGACCTCATCGCTCTCTACAATTACCTGAAAGGGGGTTGCAGAGAGGTGGGTGCTGGTCTCTTCTCCCAAGTGACTAGCGACAGGACAAGAGGAAATGACCTCAAGTTGCGCCAGGGGAGGTTCAGGCTGGATATTAGGAAAAATTTCTTTGCTGAGAGAGTGGTGAGACACTGGAATAGGCTGCCCAGGGAAGTGGTGGAGTCACCATCACTGGAGGTGTTCAAGGAATGTGTGGATGAGGCATTGTGGGACATGGTTTAATGGACATGGTGGTATTAGTTGGTGGTTGGACTTGATGATCTTACAGGTCTTTTCCAACTTTAGTGATTCTGTGATTCTGTGAAGTGTCTATTTGCATCAAATATGAAAATAAGCAAATAAATACATTAAAAATGGAAGCTACTTTTAATGTATAGCATTGTTGTGGGCATTAGATATACTGAAGTGACCAGACAACCTGTTTTCTGTACAGTTTTGCTTTTTATTATATGTTGAGTTCTGCTGGTCGAGCAGTTCTATTTCAATTGTACATGGAGCATGATTTTTTTAACAGAAAGTGCTTGAATGGAACAGCAGAAACATGAACCGCCACAGTTGCTAACTTCATCTATGAATCATACTGCTTTGAGGTTTGCATGTGGAAAGGCTTGTCTCTCAACTTTTTGAGAAAGTCCTAGCAGACTTACAAGGAGAGATGCATTCTACTTCACATCTGACATTCTCCTATTCCTCAAAAGAAGATATTAAGTTAAAAAACCCCACATGTTCTCATGTTTTCTCAACTTGCAGCCCTCCTCTGGTAGGCAAATGATGTTAACTGTTTGAATTTTCTAGGACACTCTACCTTAACATCAACAACAATAAAAAAAGCTTAGAACTGCATGAAAATATAAGACAATATGTAACTGAATTGGGAGGAAAGTTCATCCATGGGCACAATAGTATGTAATGGTCCACTAAAAACTTATTGTACCTTTCTGTGAAGGACTTGATATTGGTAACTGATTTACAGGAAGCCTGAGCAGGTGGATTTCTCATTTCTTTCAGAAAAACATGTTCATGATAAAAGAAGTGAAGAAAATTTCAAGAAGATGAAGCTATAGTGTCATCAGCATTTCTTTTCAAACTTTGCACAGATATACCATAGATTTTACTTACTAGTAATGGGGGGAAGATGCAGAGTATTATGCTATTAATCCCACCTTCCCTCTAATCACTTTATCACCTGAATATCTCCTCTTTGTTCCCTTAATTTTGAAGTTCTTGCATAATCAAGTCACTTCTGTGTATGCAGAGAATGAGTCTATATACATTGTATTCTATGAAGAAATAGTATTTTAAGGAGAATCAGGGTATGATTACTGAGAGAAGAGAGAGACGTGCACGCAGTCCATAATGAAGTTAGACCAGAGTACTTGGTTCACCTTACTTTAAATGCTTAAGTGAAACATGCACATTAGGACTTTAGTCTTCTCATAGAGTCTATGGAAAGAGCTAGATATATCCTATAATCACCCACCCACCCTAAGGTTTAGATCACGCTCTGCAAAAAACTGCCTTTCTCCACTCACTCTAACTAACGCTACATGTTCTGGAGTCTGTGTCTGTTGTGTCAGTGCCTAAAGCTAGATGAAATGAACCTTGGCCCATGTCATTTTATCTGAATTTCTTATATTTCAGTTTTGCACCTGAAAATAGATTGGAAGTCCTTCAGCATGAGGGACTTCATTCATTATTTATGATAATTCTTTAAAATAACATGCAGCATTTGTGGAGGAAGGGAAGGAAGGCAAAGACAACACATGAATTCAATAAACCTTTAGGTCAGGTTATGCACTGTTACTGGATTTTATAAACTCCATTCCATTTATTAGTAGTTTTGCTTCTATCTTTTCTCTTAGCTACTGTGTTTATTGTCTGCACAAATTTCTCACCTTTTGACTGACAGAGTTTCAGGGGTAAAAGATGTATTCCATTATGTTTAATTAGAATCATTTGCTGCTTATCAAACCAAGAACCTATTACTTACAAAAGACACTTTATCATTTACTCACAGAGATTTTTATTGCTACTATTTTCATAAGGAAAGGCTTAGACAATGCTTTTTAATTATAGGTCTTTTTCTTCATGCTTTTTAACCGTAGGTCATTATAGCTCCTAAACCAAGTAGATTAAAATGTGATCACAAATACTTTGCTGTCAAAAAATGTACTAAATAACTGTGAAAACCTCATGCGTAGCTAACGTTTATGATTTATTTGCCTTACAAATGTATTACATCCCAAACAGAAGAACAACTTGTGGCTTCAGTAAGGTGAAGGGAAACTATATCCAGGATAATTGGCACATGAAGGACACCAATAGGTCAGTCTGGTATGACTGGTGGTGAGTAATAAATGTGGCTTTCTCTTAGCTTTTCAACTGAGAAGAAACCACAGAAGTTTGGGTTGAGGCGGCAGCCTGCGCTGTCTTACCAGAAGGCCATTACATTAGTGGGGTTTATCAGAGCATACTGACGTCTAACCACACTCGTTCCCAGTTCACAGGCCCACTGTATGAACAGAGAAGTTAGGTACACTGGGGCAGCCAGGGTTTCCTACACAACAGCAGCAACCTCAAAGTGCATCTCCTCCTAGCCCATGACCTGCCTCAGAGATGGGAGCAGGGGGCATCCCCAGTGCCACATTGGAGACCCCAAACCTTGAAGTCTTACTAAAGTCGCTGCTAGCGATCTGAATTTTCTGAAAAGTCAACATTACTGCCAAAGGCTCTTGCATTAAAAACTGAATTTGAATCAAGAATTTGGCATAACCCCTGGCACAATGCAAGTCATATCATGGATCTAATACTGTCTTCCTCTCAGTCGAGCAAAGTGCTGACATAAATATAACAAGGGGTAGAACGTGACCCTATAATACTGTGTGCTTTCTCATTCAGAAAATGCTGTGGCCAATCCCTCACAGTGGCAAATCACAACCAATTAAGGGGCTAGGGGCCTGACAGTGCACGAGTGCCACAACAGGCTTCCACCCCAAACAAGCATGGCCACGTTCAGCATCCTGGCAGCTGCACAGCAGATTTTTTCGCTTTTGCAAAAGTGCATTCCTTGATAAAGAGGGAGAGCTGATTATTTGAACTGACAATTTTTAAAACACATTTACCAACTTTTTTTTTTCCAATGGAGCAATAAATATTTAAAATAAATGTTTCACAGTTCACAGCACAGAATTCCAGCATTAAATTAAAAGCATTCTGCTAAAATACTGCCATCTTACAATAAAATCTGAAGGCAAATGGACTGTTATGAACTAATCTAGCACATTCTACAACTTTGTGCTACTTTTATTAGCTCTCTCTTTTTGGTTATTGAGGAAAAGATGTGTAATAGTGAATACTAAGAATATATATGATGTACAGTGACTTTGATATATCTATTTTCTTTTCATAGAGTCCCTTCTTCCCTTGAAATGGTGACTTCAACTTCTATCAGCCTTCAGGACTGATTTACTATGACTGGTTTAAGCTAGTAATAGCTTAATTACCAAAGGTTTAGAAGTTCAGGCAGGAGAGCAGGGGATGGCTGTGTGAACTGGTATTCATATTTCCACTGTCTACACATTGGTCTTGAAGAATTTTGAAAATCCCAGCATTTCATGATTTGAGAATAATAAGTGGCATTGAATGCTCTGCATTTCTGGTTCAGATACCATCCAAAAGTAGGCATGCAAAATTTATGAAGCAAGGTTAAAATGACTGTATTTTTTTTAAATGACAGATCTCTAACCCCAGTTTGAATTTGCAAGATTTAGTTCAGCCCTGTTACTGTGTAAAATATTCACAAAATACTGCACATGTATATTTTAGATGAGCTTTCATTATTAGCTTTTATAAATGTCAGTGAAATCCCTAAGTTCAAGAGGCGTTCAAGAACCCAAGCTAACAAGCAGTTTTTGAGCTGTTCTCTACTGTCCTATCTTTGTGAATAAAGGTATTTCCCTTGTTTGCTGAAGCAAAGCATCTTCCCTTTCCAGAAAGTCTTAAGGAGTAACCATCTTAGATACTCCTGTACTGGACAGATGGGAAGGAAGTACAATGTCCCCACAACCAGCTCTTCTCCACTGGGCACAAGAAGCAAAGTTTTAGGGATCTTTAGTGAGAATTTTCTTCTCAGTTAACACCTTATGTTTTGTATGTGATAGTATATGTGTGACATCTGCAGCTATACCCTCAGAAAAGGGAATTATATTTCTATGTAGCAGGAAGAGGGAGTTATCTGAGTGAGGATCTTGAAATCTACTACCACAGTCCATCCAAATTTCTTAGCCTGTAAGATCATTGCCTGGAGATGTTTTCAGTCTTTAGCAGCCACAGAAATCAAATACAGATAAAACCATCACTAAATTAATTTAGTAAGCCTGTATAAACTGATACTTTAAAATGGGGAGCAGGAAAAACATAGAAACTATTCTCTGGGGCATAAGAGTTTCAAATGTTTTCCTGTTTTGTTACTGGTGTATTCTGTCACTTGAGAAAATGTTGTAAGTCAGTCAACCATTTGAGTGTAAGAAGTCCAATTTTCACATGCAAACAGCAAAAGAAACAAATCAAAACCAAACAGAGTAATAGGTACTGTCAAACAATTCCCATCATTAAAATAAAATAAATACCAATGGGACGATAAGCAGTCTCTTTCTGTTTTCCAAGAGATTCCCACAAAAAGGAGTGAAATACATTCAAAACACACAGAGCAGAAGCAGTGTAAAGTAAAACAACAATGTGTAGCAATACTCAGTTAACTCACTCTTCATATAAACACAGTAATGAAGAAAACATGCCAAAACCTCTTCACAATTAGTCTGTGGTTTTGCTTTTCTTTTTATTGCTATTTATCTGTTTTTCTCCCCTCTGCTAGTCTAAGTAGGCCTGCTAGAGAGCAATGCACTTATAAGGAGGCCACAAACACATAGCTACTGAGCAATTCTGTCCTAGTTCCTTCTTTCTGGTCAAAGTTGGTGCTGTTTGGATTTTTCTGAGTAAATTTCAGCCAGGAGAGTCTACATATAGGCTCAGAGTATGCCTACCAGAAGTTCAGAAGTTAGTGTTGTCCAAATGGATAAGGTTACTAAAATGCAATGCAAAAATAAGGCTTAATAAATAGCCTATGCTTTATATTACAAGCAATGCTACTTCCACTGGAAAATGCTCCAGTGTTTTGCAAGTGTAGTATACAACTTCGGTTTTCTCTCTCTTTTTTTTTTCTCCTGTCAATGAAAATAAAATTAGCCTGCACAGTTAGGAATTCCCCACTTCATACATAATAATACAGATGGACGAGGAAGATACTCTCTTTCAGTTCTCATACAAACACACACATCCATCAGAATTTATGCAAAGAAGCACCAAATGACAAAAAATAGAAATACTAACAACAGATTATGTTGATAGATTAACGATTATTTTAGCACATAGATTAGTTTGGGATGGCCAAAGGAAATCATTGTGAACACCTAGAGGAAATCCCATCAGTTACATTACTGATTTTTATTTAGTCAAATCCTGCACTGAGCTCATTTCAGCAGGTTTTTATCTGGAGATCCTATGCATAGCCAGAACGAATGACATCTGCAGGAGTGCCTAAGTGAGCCTGGGCATAGACCAAAAAAAGTGTTACATCATTTCAGACAAATTTGAAAATAAAATGTTTAAAATCTCATTGGGTGGCGTTGGATTGATGGATACAGCTCTAGCAATCACCATGCCCCCTGACTTCACACTACATCTATCTTCATCATGCCTCAGTCAACACTGGATATTGAAACCATCCCAGCATACCTGTCTTTAATTTGCCACAGACACCTTTAGTCCAGATTAATTATTTTCAATCTTCGGGTCAGCTGCCTTCTACTTGAATATTAAAACTTGAAAGTATGCCCTCCAGTAAGAAACTTGCATGACTTTCCAGAATAAGCAAGATTAATCAGACATGATAATTATGATAATAAATGTAATACTAACTTATCACATCATATAAATTCAGCTAAATGAGCTCTGTGGCAATAGTGGTTAAGAATTACGAGGAAAGGCAATGACAATCTACATTGTTGAAAATAAACCTTTCAGAGGCTGAATCAAAGCCGTTTTTCAGAGTACATATACAGCTCATCATCTTATCTATATGCTCCACATGTCTGGAGGCAGCAGAAATACATGAACCTAAGGCCTTGGCAAGTTAACCTTAACAAGCTAAACTTTGACACAGCATAGAAAAGTGTAAGGTAGGAAATTATTCTTATTCTGGCTTTCTTACAGTCAGGTAGGGGCTTTTCCTGACAAAATGGTATTAAACACTCCATTAGAGCCCTGTGGCCTGAATTCTGGTTCAGCCAATAGGTCTTACTTAATTTGTAATTTCACCATTTTGAATTGCTTAAAACTATGCCATTTCTAATTTCAGCTTCCTAAATACATTTTAATATTTAGTTTGTCTACTGGAGGCCGAAAGACACACAGTGTACAAATACCATGTCAATGTGTCGTCTAATTGATGACACTAGAGCTATGAGAGGCAATGTATGGCATACATAAAAAAAGCTGAAAGATATCCACTCTCTGGCCCTCATAATCCTCTCAGAAAAGATTAGCTCAGCTTCTCCAGCCCTCACACCTGACACTTCTTACTCTAACCTTATTTTCCAGGTGATCAATTCAATTTCACAGGGTTCTACAGTCTTCTTTGGTATTCTCAGTTGGAATAGACTCTGTCCATCAATTGTTATCTCCATGTCTTCAATTTCTATCTCCACTTCATTCAATTTTACAGTGAAGCTTTCAAAATTCTTATCAGTTGTAGCTTGTCCAGCATTTTATTAATCTCTGTCATGTCCTTAATAAATGGAGTCTGACATTGTACTATAAGTAAATTCATAGGCTGTGAAAATTATGAAAACTGTGAAAAAAAACAAGAGAAAATTTCAAAACGGAACTATTGGAAGGTTGAAAGTAAACTCCTTTGAGCAGCCAGTTTTATTTATTCAGACTAAGAGTGCCCAATAAAAATAAATTTAAAAATATCAAAAGCAAACATCAAATCTTACCAAATTAAGAGAACTAAGAATAGATAATCTTTGGCTATGTTGAATTTATCTTAGTAACCCTATCATATAAATTTAGTTAACAGAAAAAATACAGTATAGGAGTCATTAGGCCACAACTTTACTTTGCCTGATTAACTGAGACCCCAGTATAGAAAACACGTGTTGATTCAAAAAATGTTTTTGAGATTACATATTTGTATTAATTGAAATTTGTATTCATTCTCCCTAACTTGCTGTCAGAAAACTAGATTAAAATATTTTGAATAGACTGTTTGGAATTTTATTTCAATGTCATTTTATTTGAGAAATGAATATTTAAATCTTCAGGATTGAGAGTTTTGTGCAAGATAAAAATTACATTTTCATCACTTGGGTTTTTACACTGTCAAAAATTTTGGGAAGTGTTTAAATTTTTTTTTTCCTTTCCAATGCCATCAAAATTAAACCACAAATCCATAGCAAGACATAAGCTAACAAAATTTGCTCAGTTTCCACCTCAGAACAGATCTGCTGTAGTTACAATGACCAAAAACCGAAGACCATGTTTCTGTTCACCGCTACCTCCAAAACAAAAAGAGGTTTGTGGGTCCCCTAGGCTCTCCTATCTTGCTGTACCCCCTTGCCCTCCACTCCAGTAGCAGGGAATTGATTGAACAGAAGCGTGGCTGGGCTGCTCCCCCCTCTCTGTCTTCACCGGTCATGCCAAACCTTCAAATGGCCTCCACCCCGTCCCAGCCGAGAGGCGATGCCATGCAGCAGGCAAGCAGACATTTCTCTCTGGCAAGGGGGATGGTAAGCAAGTTCATAATGTGTCAAATGTACAACATCATCAAAACCTATTATTCTCAAGCTAAGTGGAGCTACTCTATACAGGAACACTGCATATTAGCATGCTTGATTGATCCATCTATACATTGCATGTTGGCACTGCAAACAACTCCATGGCCAGAGGTGATACGTCAACCACTTGAGAAAGCTGTAGAAAGGTCTTTGACTTCATTAATATAATAAGGCAATATCTAGACACCATTACATATACCAGTGAACCCATAAATGTCAATATTAATGTTTTCAAAATTCAGTATGTCAAAAGGATGTCACATAACATGTTTTGTAAAAGGGGCATTATAATGAACGAAAGGAAGATTATGCTGCAAAGCAACAGAAAAACCCAGCAGCAGAGGTATTCTTTCACACAGCTTGCACTTCTTAGGAGCAACTCATCATTCTGCTCTAATCAAGGAAGATGTTTTTCAGTGTGGTCAAGATGATGCAGCTCTCCTTCATCCTGAAACTAGCAAATAAAAAAAGGAACCAAAACTAGTATCCTGGAACAATCACATGATATATTTATCCATGTTCTTGTTGTTTTTGCTGTGTCATCTATGTATCTGCTTCATGCATTAAAATTTTCGGGGTGAAAGAGTGTATTTTTTTTCTGTGCTATCTACCTCTTAAATAATCTGTGACTATAATTTGCAAATAATCTAGTGACATAGACAATACCAGCCACCTTCCAACACAGGAAGTATTTCTATTTTTATTAAAATACCTCTGAAAATTATTTTTTGTTATTAATTTCTAACAGCATCATTACCATTTGAGTGGAACAAAAGAGCCAGATCAATTTTGCTTCTCCAAAATGTCATTTCAAAAGCTTTGGCAAACTAGGAAACATCAGGTTCTTTTGCACTATGAGTTCTGTTCTGCTCCAAGAGAGTGAAAGTGCCGTATAGCTATCTAGTCTTTTGTTTTGATATTTTGCACTTTAAAAATGTTCAGCATTTCAAAATAAAATAGCTTCTCACTTAATATATTTTCATTCACTAATGCATTTGTTTTAAAGAGCTCAGGATTTAATCAATAATTGTGTACACACAAAGACTATCCCTGCTCAACAGAACTGATGGAGCAGGCATGGACAGCTGCAAACCGATGGAGAAGTGCAAGGAAACAAGGAGACAGTGGAGAAGGACCTTCTCTCCTCTCACACAAAGGAAGTACCGGGGTGAGGTGTGCTACCTCTGAGCTCCCCCAGCCCCAGGCACCTCCCACTGCCACAGCAGACAAGAGGGGAAACAACAGAAAGCAGTCTTCATGAAGCTGGCAATATCAAAACAACTGTGAAGGCTTCACAGCCAGGGGAATGGCTCCAGATTCAGCGATGTTGTGCTTGCTTTTGAAAAGCAAAAAAGATACAGATCTTGGGGACTAGAGAGGTGCCTGAAGCTAGAAATTCAGTGAAAGAGGAATTGCAGCTAGCTACCGGGAGCCAGAGAGGAGACTAAGCCAAAACGGAACAGTGACAGCTTTTATACAATTAATACAGGCTCTTTTCCAACAAAATAACCTTTTCTGCTTTATTTAATCATCCAAATGAAACGAATAATAAGGGCGGGGGAGGGGAATTGCCTGGTTCAAGAACATCCTGGACAATGGAAACTCACTGGACTTCATTGCTGCTTTTTTCATTGTAATTTTCCTCCTCTGAGGCAAGGATGGAAGAAGAAAAAGGAGAAAATCAAAATCAAGTGAGCTTAGGAGTGGACAGTTACTTGCCGTTGGGACATTTTTGTGTCTGCGGGTCAAAGGAATGAAAGTCACATTGAGCATCGAGGGGGGAAGTAGGGGAGGGACTTGCTAGCCATTAGGGCCATTATTTCCACCTTCATGATGAATAGTCATGGTCAGGAAAAAGGAAAATACTATGAAACCCCCATTGTTGTGCAAGAGCAAGGCAGCAAGATAGATGAGCTGGCAACAGCTAACACTGACCCTGCTGTCAGGCAGAGAAAGTGGCATGCAAGTGTTCACAGCTGCTCAAAAATATCACGGCGGCAGCAGCAGCAAAAGAAGCAGTAGTTACCTCTTCCATCTCTTCTGCCTTAGCTACTGAAAGCGTGAGGACTGAAATAGCATTGAAATAATATGTGTAAAGGTAAAGAAAAACAAAGAATAAACTCCTGAAAAACAAGTGTTGAAGAGTTAATGCATACTAAAATGTATGCTTTACTCATGTAAATATTTTCAGTGGCAAGTTCTCATGCTGTTGTGCCCACTTTCCCTTGCAGATTATTGTATGAACTAAATAACTCTCAAAAGGAGAGGACAGATGAGAGCATAGATGTATTGACCTATCATGACTATGCGTGTAAAAAAGACGCTATCGTGGATCCATGGTTTCTTGCACTTGAAAACTGGAGGCATAAAATAGGAAAGCATGTAGAAAAAGAAAATAAAGAGACACATTAAGCCCTAAGGAGGGATTCACCTCACCTAAATGTAGATGTCTGAAAGGCTGAAATATTGAATGCCTCCATTCTCAGAGGTACTGCTGGAGACAATAATTTCATAGAATAAATGTCTAAAATGGATTTGATTAATTTAGATTAATTGCCTCCTGGAATTTCCTATGTTTATCCAGTGAACCCAGAGGGAGAACACACAACTAACCAACTAACTTTTATGTTATGTGAAATGTTATGTGAAATTATTCCATCATGGGGGTGAGCTAAGTATTACATGCAATGACAAATCTCAGAGAAACTTGTTATTAACTCATATAAATCACCTTCTACTTCCTGTAGAAATGGTAATACACTAGGTCTATATGTAAATATTGAAAAAGGGGAGGACTGGAAACAATCATTGCCTTTACAAGAACGGAAATAAGAAAAGAAGAAAATAATATTTGTTGGACTAAGTAAAATATTAACATGAGATACTTGCATAAGTGTTATCTAATATTTACTAGGCACCTCTTTGAGGTAAAAATCATTGCCTTGAGGATAAAATTACCAAGTACTGCCTAACTGAGCTCTAAATTTTCCAAATGTGTAAGCAAACACTACTGTGGGGTTTTCTGGGCATAGGAGCATATAATACCATGGCAAAAGTGGCATATAAACTTGTGTTCTACCTGTTTCAAAATAATATCATTGGTTCAGCTTAGTAAAATTCAGCACAGAAGACTTCTGATTGCATTCTTCCTAAGTAAGGCCCTCTCTGTTCCTCTTACAGACAAAGTAACATGATTCATCTGTACCGTTGAATTATTTCTAGCTCACTAAACAAAGTCACTGCTTTTTTTCATGTTTATACACTCTTCAAAAGCCCCTGCAGACCATTAAGAGCCTTCTTCTTGAGTCTCATAGTAGCCAATATGTCTTTTGTTTGAACAAAAACACACAGTCCTGATTGTCAGTTTGGGAACAGGCATCTCTTTCTTTATCATCATGCCCAGATATTATTGCTCATCTTTTCCAAAGCGTTTTGATCCAAAGTACCATGTGGGAGGAAATAAAAAGGCTCAGCAGGAGACGGATGTTAAGGATGGAGTTTCAGTCTTTGAATTTGCTGCCTTTTATAAATTCAAATAAGATTATTTAAACAGAATGATCAAATGATGGTCAAACATGGAAGCACTCAGAAGTTCAGTTAGGGTCAGTGCCTAGGATTTGCTTAACCAAATGGATAATAATTCTTCCCTCCCAATGTGCACTCCCATGTGACTCCTTTCTGAAATACCATACCAGGTCTTTCACTCTTGGCTTCAAAACCATTTTGTTCTTCAAGGGGACCCTTTAAATGTTTCTTTTAAATCTTGTAACTCCTCTAATTCCAGTGATGATATCCGTCACGGTTCCCAGCTCCATACTCTGGGCAGGCTTTGTGGGTGACTACATCCCTGCTTTGCTGCTGCTCTCACCCCTTCTCTCCCCATGAGTCCCAGCAATGGGACCTCATCCCTGTGCTGGCAGATCCCAACCCTCTCGCTGTTTGAATCAGAGCATCCATGTGCCTTTTTTATTTCTTCTTCAGTGGGGATCCAAACATGCCTCAGTAACTCCCAGAGTCACTATGCTGTGCAAATTCACTCAAAAAGAGAGAATGGGAAAGGAGCTAGGGATGGGAACTGAGGTGAGAGGTGTTCTTGACCACAGCCATTTTTTATATAGCCTAAATATGCAACACAGTTCAACAGACAACGGTCTGCCTTGGTTATTCAGAAAACCGTATTTTGATATATGTATCCAGCAGTCTTCCCATTTAAAAAATCTAGTGATTCAGCAGCAGTGCAAGTTATAGGGGCATGCAGACAATAAAAGGAAAATTTTACTTATCCTTCTGCTGTTCCCTGGCAGTTTCCTCACTTGTCTGCCCCTGCCTCGCCTTCATCCGCATATACTTCCTCAGGACCTTTTGACTTCTGTCTACCTCTAATGTTCCTAGCTTTTTCCTCTTATTTTGTATTGATTAACAAACATAAGAGTTATCTGAGCACTTATGTCCAAGGAGCAGTGCTTTTAAAGGAATGCAAGCTACCTGAGGTGCGAAAGATATAAGCAAAAAATCTGATCATTCCATCTATCATCTGGAATGTCCACCTGCAGTTTATAAAACTTGTTGTGGCTCTGAGCAACCTCACCTAAATTCAAATTTAGGCATTCTTTGAACAGGATATAGGACTAAATGATGTCCAGAGGTCCCTTCCAACCTTATTGTCATCTATAATTCTAGAAATAGGGGTTATCACTCTAATAAGTAGTTGCTCAGCCATATTGTGAGAACTGGAACCACACCATTCTGTCAGCAGTGTGTGTAACATTGGAGCCATTACCTTAGCTTTACTTTTTGGAAAGATTGGCCTGCACAGCAGTTTCAAAATGGAAAAATAATATAAATTTGTCATTGTAGAACAAAGCAATGATTCACTTAGTTCACTGTCCTAGTTACAACAGTGGCTGCTAAGTATATAGTAGTGTGACTGCATGAAAAGTGACTTCCTAGCTCTATTTAAGGGTTGTGCTTTTCAGGTTTGAATTTATACTCCTAAGACATTTTTCTTCGGTCTTGTATAAATGAATGTTATGGTTATCCATGTAAAAACCTGTAAATTTCACTGGAAGCCTCATGTTTACCTACATTAAAATAGCCTGTTTACGGCAAAAGCCAAGACAAGATCCAATAAATTTCTGAATAATTCAACAGTATATCCCAGAGATCCACCATGCAGATTATGAAAGTCACAAATATTCTACAAAAAAGTACCCACAAAGCCCAGGATAAGCTCAACAATGTGATGCCTCTGCCTCACATAACACGAACAGATTTTCCCCAAAAGCACTTGTGTGCGCTTTTGTGTGCAAGTGTGAAGAGAAGCAACCATACTGATACTTATTCAAAAGCTGCCAAATTTCAATCTCATATCCATGCAGCTGAATAAAGGTAACTAATGAGAAGTAAACTTCAGGAGATTTTACAATGAAGGGCTCATTGCTTTTGCCCAGCAAATCTCATCAAATGAGCTCCGTTTGTTTTAAGATGATGACACTTCACTTATCATGTAGTCAGGTAGCAGGTGCTTTGCCATCTGAAGAGATCCTGAACATGAGCTCAGAATTAAAAATGTAATAGACTGAGAGCAGAGGAGGTAATACTGCCATGACTCCGCCATGGTAAAATGATTTAGGCCAATCATTTGTAGTTTGTATAACACCCTGAAGTAATTCCTCCTTCTCTATGTGTAGTAGGTAATACTTACTGCCTTTTATTTTGATTTACCCAGTCCTTAAACTCTGATAGCGGTTCCTTTGGTGTGCTTTTCACACAGTCTGCTAGCTTCCTCTGGAGTTGGCAGGCTCCCTTTTTCATAGAGACAAATCTCTCCTTCCAACAGCTGTAAAGAAGGTATTCTTTCCCAGGTTGATGACTTTGCCCCAAGAGACTTACCCCTTGGAAATGAAGTCAGATTGGTGTGAAAGCTCAGAATTTACTGAGGAGACTCTTACGGTCCTTGTGCTGCTAATGGCATGTTGCTGAAATAACTATTAGGACACAGTATTGGCTCTGACTCTTTCTCCAAGCTCCTCTTCTGTCATCACATCAAGAGGGATCTTCACAGCTCTGAAACTCCCAAACTGCTTTGGTCACTTTTGCTGAATTGCCTTCAATCTTGTCCATGCCATCAACAAGTCCCTATTTCACCCTGTGACAACACTTCCCAGAATATTCTCCAAATCCTCCTTCAGGCTGCTTCCACGCATAAAGATTTCTGTTCAGACAGCTCCAGAGTTCCTTATTACCCTTTTCCTATCCTATCTGAACATCCACTTTTGCTATAGCTGCCAGAAACACCCAGCACTGGCTGAGTCCAAGGAACACTTAATAAAAAAGTTTAAGGTTTTGAATCAATAGAAAGCATAACATTGTTCAAACACAAAAATTTGTAAACTTCATTATTCTGCAGACAAAAATACAATAATTTGGCTGATGGGATGACACCAGACTTTGTTCTCCTTGCCAGTTGCAGCATCCTCTGTTAAATTTTTAATTAATTGTGTCCTTCAGCATCATTGCAAATCCCTCAAAAGTGGAGATTTCTGCTACTGTTCTGTGAAGACTAATGGATTTTTTTTTCTGGGATCTTTACTGAATTATGGTGTCTCTTTCTTTCTACGTTTTTTCCTTCTTACTGCATGCCTTATTGGACAATCCTAAACAACTAGTAGGCACTAACTTTGACACCAGTGAAACATCAACAGCCAGCATCAGTACACTACAGACTTGCATAGTCACAGTACGTAATGTAGCACGAATGACAGATGTCCAAATATTCAAGCCTTATTTACCATCAAGTACTGTATTTCTGAAGAAATGTATTATGGATATTTCATTTCTTGGCTTTCTAACAGACTTCCTCTGAAACTTTTGACAAACCATTTACTTTCCTTATAGCACTCTGTTTCCATGTACTTTCTCTTTTAATATAATTTTTTTAGAGTACAATCAAACTCTTAATGGATTTACATAGGACCTAGCTCAAGAAAACCAGTCTTGTTTGCAGTCACTAGGTACAATCTGTACGATAAAAATATTAATATGTTTAATGCCTAAAAGTTAGACTCTAGTTTCACTCTTTCACACTTTTCCTTCCTTTTTCTCTCTGTTGACGTATTTACCTGCCCCTAAAGTTTCCACAATATTAGATACAGCGCTTCAGGCCACTACCTTGACCTGGAGCTGGGCAGCTATGGCTAAGCCTCACCAAGAGCTGCATTGCCTTCAGAGGAGGTTGGGTGGGCACATGGCAAGCTCTGATGGGACTTTCTGGTCTCTATTTCCTCTCTAGTGTCCTTTTCTATTACGTTGTGGTGTTTGTTCCACGTCTCCCCTGCTTCTTTTCTGATTCACTGTACTCTTCTCCACAGCTTGCTCTTTATTTCCTATGGGTGATTTCAAATACTTAGAGTTTACAGTCAAGTAGGGACTGGAGAAGGTAGTAAAAAGGTTGTGAGGTTTGGCCTTAGCACCAAAAAAGTATCCCTGTTTAAGCCTCTTGGTTTTATTTTTCCTCATCAACAGTGACAATGTATTTTTGCACCCAGGGAATTCCAACTGATGGAAATCAAGCTTGCTGGGGAGGTGGGCCAGGTCTTACAAGCTCTCTGTATGAGATAACTTAAGAGTTTGGGAATGTCTGGGGATACCACAAAATCACAATTGGGGTTAGAAAAATACAGGTATTTTTTTAGTTATTTTAAAGGAAAAGGTCTTAGACAGAGAAAATATGTATGGCATTAATAAGCATTTTAAAATGTTTCCCATCATTGTGAAACTTGATGATGAGTGTAGATATTAACCCAAGCCTTGTCATCATAGCTTCTGAACAGCTTCCAGCCTGAAGCTGTATTTCTAAAGGCAATAGTCAAACTTGATAAAAACAATAGGAAACAAGAAAAAATGCTTTCATAACTGGAAACCAACCCATTTTTATGATTACCAGGAACACCACTTATCTGTCTATTTGTCTATTAGAGCCTTAGAGGGTCATAATAATGCCAAAGTAAAAGCAAAATGCAAATGGTTAAGCTGGTGCTGTTTCTGTTATGTTCTGTGATGTGTCAATGAATCACGCAGTTATTTTCTCCCTTTCATGTCACATGAATGGGTTTTTAGAACCTCACACAGCCTGTGAAGGACAGGAATGTATTGAATCCTCTGACCTTTTACTTGTTGTAAACTTTGATTGACTGGCCTCCTCTTTTCTTGCAGCGTTGGCAGCTGCCAGAAAGAACCACAGCCTCAGCCAGTCAAATTACTGAATTTTGAAAAGGTGAAAGCAGCACAGCTTGGTTATGCTGTGATATCTCATAAGCCCATGACGGGCATTGAAATTCAGATGTCTTGTTTTTGTGACAAAGATAAGTGCAAGAACAGGAAGATGAACAAGAATATCAGAAGAATGAATATTCTTTCAATAAAGACTTGAACAAAACACTGTGATTGTACATATTTTAATCTGCCTTGTTACAATAGTGTACTAACTTGTATCTCTTACATAGAGCCAAATTCTCTCTTTTCTTCACTATATAAAATGGCATTTTGTGCAATTCCTATATGAATACACACATTGATTGAGTCAATATTTACATTTTTCTAGGAAGACTTCTTTAGCAAATATAGCACCTGCATTCACAGAATCACAGAATCACTAAGGTTGGAAAAGACCTGTAAGATCATCAAGTCCAACCATTACAAAAAAACCAAAACAAAACAAAAAAAAAAAAAACCCAAAACACCACACAAAAACAAACACACACCACACCACACACCACCCTGCCTATCAAGCCACGTCCCACAATGCCACGTCCACACGCTCCTTGAATACCTCCAGGGAGGGTGACTCCACCACTTCCCTGGGCAGTCTATTCCATTGCATTACCACTCTCTCAGTAAAGAACTTCTTCCTAATATCTAGCCTGAACCTCCCCTGGCGCAACTTGAGGCCATTTCCTCTTGTCCTGTCACTAGTCACTTGGGAGAAGAGACCAACACCCACCTCTCTGCAACCCCCTTTCAGGTAATTGTAGAGAGCGATAAGATCTCCCCTCAGCCTCCTCTTCTCCATACTGAACAACCCCAGTTCCCTCAGCTGCTCCTCATAAGACTTGTGCTCCAGACCCCTCAGCAGCTTCGTTGCCCTTCTCTGGACACACTCCAGCACCTCAATGTCTTCCTTGTAGTGAGGGGCCCAAAACTGAACACAGGATTCGAGGTGCGGCCTCACCAGCGCTGAGTACAGGGGCACAATCACTTCCCTACTCCTGCTGGCCGCACTGTTTCTGATACAGACCAGGATGCCGTTGGCCTTCTTGGCCACCTGGGCACACTGCTGGCTCATATTCAGGTGGCTGTCGATCAACACCCCCAGGTCCTTTTCTGTGGGGCAGCTTTCCAGCCACTCGTCCCCAAGCCTGTAGCGTTGCATGGGGTTGTTGTGGCCAAAGGGCAGAACCCAGCACTTGGCCTTGTTGAACTGCATATGATTGGCCTGGGCCCATCCATCCAGCCTGTCCAGAACTTCTTAATTAATATGGACTATTACGAGACTGAGGCTTATCCCTTCTTCTGCTAAATACTCAGTTTGGTTGCACTTCAAGGTAATAGAATATTATAAAATATCTGGAAATCTTTCTTTTCTTTGAAATGTCTAGAGGATCATCAAGTGTGATATTGTCTTCTGCAACAATTGCATTGTTGTAGTTCTTATTAAACTCTTCCTAGCATGCTTTGCCAGCTTTTGAGTCTCTGCATATTCTTTCTGCTCAATTCCTGTAAGTAAATGCTTGGTCAGGAGCTTCTCTTAGAAGGCAAAACGCCCCCTGACAACTTCCAAGAAATATTTTTCATACAACACAGTATAAATGAAAAATTCAGAAGGTACGACTGCTGCCACAAGTTTTCTGCATGTACATAATCCTCACAAAGGCCTGTGGTTTAATCACTGAGGATCAGGTTGTTGGAGCAAGACTTTCAAGATAATAGGCATAGTCTTCTTGGACTCACAGACTTAAAAATTGAAGCTCCTATAATTAATGAAAACAAAGCCATGTGTGACTGTTTGGGTGTGAAGATGATACAAAATAATTTAGAAGCTACAGGATTTTGCAGACTTCTTGCTTGATAAACTGAAGAGAGGTGAAAATCATTAAATAAATATTTTTTTAATGACTCATTCCATGATAAAACTTGGCCACCTTCTTATTGTACTTTGACATCTGTGAGTAAAAATATTTTGCATAAAATTATTAACAATAATAGCAGTAACAATTCACTGAGCTATTAGGCTGAAGAAGACATATTTCCATGACAATGTCTCTAGGAGTAGATTGAGTACTCTTTCTAATTGTCTTTCAATGACTCTTAAGAAAAAGCTGGATATGAAGAAGTTGGGCCATGGATACCATTTGGATCAGGCTTCAGGTGGGCTGTAGCCAAATATAATGTAACAGCACTAAGATGAATGTCATCCTCTATTTCTATGAAAAACTGAGAATGGGTATAGATACGTACAGTGTCAAGGAAATTAATGCTTACTTCATCCTTTGTGTTTGACTGCTGAAGTTTGGTGAGCTACAAGTAAAGACAGATAATTGGAATACAGCTAAGAAAAGGAAAGCATCTATGTGGATGGTCATTAATATGTATTTCTTTGTCTGCATTTCTATCTGACGGCTTAATTTTGGAGACATTTTATCAGCAGTGTATCATGTCATTGATACCCCACGGTGTCTCAAATGGCCCTGGAGACCTGAGTGTGGACACCTTCATAGAACCCTAGTTCTCCACTGAGTATAAGCACCTAAGCTTAGATGTGTGATACTGTGAGATGAACCCCACCCCAGATGTCAATAATGTTCTCTAATCTCTAGATGTCATAAATTGGACAGGACAAAGACGTGAACTGGCAACATAATTTTACATTCTGTTAAATAATGAACAGTCCTTATTATAAGGTTAAGATCAAGAAGCTGCGCCAAAAAGGCTGGAAAACTGCAGAGACTTCTACAGGAAGAGGGAAAGTTCTTCAATTGTTAGAATCCAGGTACTCAAGAAAAAATGAATAATTTATTGCAACCAAGGCTGGATTATACTGTCATTTATGTTTAATGTCTTTCATTGTAAGGGGCTCCTACATCAAAAGAAATACATGCCTTTACAATTGTAACACAATTACCTCTCTCCAGGGACAATCTCAATCAAGTAGCATATAGGTTATTGCTAAAGAATGTAGGAATAAAGCAAAGTTTGACAGAGGACACTAGGATATACTCTTATTTTTAGCAAAAATGTGCCTTAGAGGCTGAATTTTCAAATAGAGGCAATTGAACAACTCTCATAACTGCACAAGACACAGTGATTTGAAATGCCAATCAGGTAATTTAACATACAAATGCAGAGTTCAGTGCTATTTGCATATGTATAAGCTGTTTTCCCTGCATAGCTGTGGAGAGTGCAGGCATCCATGAATAAACATTTGTAGGCACTTTCAGAAACACTTCAGCCTTGTTGTCTATCACTTGAAAATTGTCTTTAAATGTTCATGCAGTGAAAAGAAGACCTCAGTTTTTCAGTACTTGGTGGCCTTTTCCCACTGTGTGGGATTTATTACATGATTGGTCCATAGCTCTTGGGCCTCAGAAGGACCATATATTCCTGCAATTATTCCAGTAAACATAGCTTCTTCCTTTTTTTTTTTAAATGAGCATGTGTAGATCACACATCCCTGAAGCAATCACAGGTGCAAATATTTCCAAGGAACTGCTGAAACCTGACACCGAAGTTCTGATTATCCTCCTTTCAATTTTCCCACTCCTTGCCCTCTTCAGTCATTTATTCTGTGCAAAGGAATGAAAATTGGTACCCCCATAAAAAGGAGGATTTTTCACACCTCTTTTTATAGTGTCAGAAGGTGTCATGCCTGAAATAGTCCTAAAATACCAACGTTCAGAGCTAGCAACATTAGATTCTCTTGTATGCTTAATAAATGAAAACAGGTGAATATTCACTGAGCTAAGATGCTGGTTGTGTGAGGTAATAAACATGAATATGGTAGGGCTAATTCATGGTTTGCTTCAGAATCAGCCTTTCAAAGTTGCTTAAATAAGATATAGACATTCACCAGCCAATATATATTGCTATCCTTCAATCCAGAAGCCAATTTACATAGATCTTCAAAATCTCCATGAAAAATCTAGTTAGAATAGTGAGGCTGAAACAGAGTGGTCAATTAAGAACAGGGACAATCTCTCATATCTTTTTATCTTTGCATTTATTGAACTCCATCATACTGGTGAGTTTTTGTTAATATTCAGAGTGTGTGAGAAATGGAATAGGTTTTGTCACTGTATTTCTCAAAACCTCACTACTAAAAGGAGGTTTTATTATTTATTTTCCCCTGAGAGTTTTAGCACTGTACTGCAGTGAATAGCTTTTTCTGGTTTTATAATCTGTTAATTTGTCATTCCCAAAAAATCTAAAAAATACAAAATCAAGTGCCTGTAGTAGCAACTGAAAAAGCTAAACAAAACTACAATAGGAGACAATTTCCTGCACATACTGATATATCATGAGAGGTTGAATTAGAAAATTCACACTTAGGTGTATCTTTCAACAGCCACAGTTTGTCTTTCTTTTCTGGATGATATACTAATTTTCCAGCAAGACTTTTTAAGTGCATGATTACATATTTAAAGAAGAACTTTAACTGTCTCTCCAGTGACCTTCATCCTCCTCCTGAGTTCTCTATGTATCTTAAATGTGATATTCTTTCTATCTGCAATATAATACATATTTCTTTGGCTGGGTGTGAATTATGGTATTAAGAGGGTGAAGACAGTGCAGTAGCTCCTGCTGTTAGCCAAAGCTCCATCCAGGCTCTCTGCAGAAAGCTTAATCAAATTCTGTGCCAAACCTCTAGCTTATATTGCACTTTTTGTAATCGTTGACAAATTCAGGTGCGGCTTAGATCAACTAAAAATTAAAGTGTTTGTTCAGTTGAATGTGTACATGAGTAATATGATCAGAAAGCAGTTGAGCAAAATAATCACATGGAAATCTTTTGAGACTAAAAAATGTGCTTTGTTTGGGAACAACTTTTTGATTGGGAGAATCCATGTGGTTTTTTTAATGTTAAATGAAATGTTAAAGATAAAGGTAGTTCTCTTTTGCTGGAAGACCTTCCCTGCTATCTATGGACAAAGAAAAAGGGGAAAATTGCCATTTATAGGTAAGTTTTGTACCTCTCTTAAAATGCCACAGAGCCAGAGTCCAGCTTGTTTTCAGAAAGGAAAAAAAATCTTGGTGAAAACATATTCTTCTTTCAAGCAGCCTAAACTGCAGGTAGTGACATGACATATATTTGTTAATTTCCTGTCATTATGCTTCCAAAGTAGAAACAACATAATAATGTCTGAACCTTTCTGTTTCTCCTCCTAGACAAGTTGGCTGTCAAGCTTTGTCAGAACTCGTTTATAACAGTTCTCTTCTCCTAAGTACAGCTGGTCAAGAGTACCAAACAACACTGTATCTACCATCTGGAAGAGGCATTGCCGTGGTGAGGAAAATTAAAAAACAAGGACTTTCTCCTGCACACACATTGACTATGTCTCTGTTGAGGCAGGGAGTGCCTCAGTTTCATGCTAATGAAATCACTCTCCAAAACTGGATGGCTTCACCCAACCTGTCTATAGGGAATGGTTCCTGACCTTTTCCAACTCCCTGAGACACGTCTGAGAAAGTGTAAGCTGATAAGCCAAAACCATATCAGGGACCAATCCAACCACTTAGAAACAGAGACAGTGGCAGGCCTATGTGTGGGGATATTCCTTGGCTATGATTAATTTACTAGCATAGGCATTGCCTTTGAGTCTAATATTGCCAGCAACACCATGATGATTTTTTTCTCTTTGATAGATTTCTAATTATTCTTTTAATCCCAGATGTGCTACATCAAGATACCTCTGCCAAGTAGAAGTAGCTTTTTAACTGATCTGTTTCTGTAGCTACTTTGCAGTAAAATGGAAGGTAGTATAGTGAGAAGAGTGCAATATAGTTGTTTTGAGATAGCACCTAAATGGTCTGAGATCAGGACATGGTACAAATGCAGAACAAAACAGAGGGCTCAGTCCCTTGTGCGGCTTCAATAAGAAACCTGGCAGCCATTTTTTAAAGCATCGTAAGGAACAACATATCAATAAATTACCTTTATAATGCTCTAAGCCAATGCATCTCAGGAATGACTCAAGGTCTCAGGAGGGTGTCAGAAAATGGGTCATGGAAACAGAAAAAAAATGGCAACCTTCTAACACAAGCAAGCAAGCAAGGAGTGAAATGCAAAAAATAAATGAGCATTCGTATTTGGGTAGTAAATGAAAACCGTGAGGGTAACAACTCTGTGAGATACTTAGCAGGTGTTATTTCAGAAAGATGAGGTGACCATTGTTCAGGAAATACTGCTGTAGGACAAGCAACAACATTGCTTGCTACCCGCGAAAGCTTAAACTATGGCACCTGAGCAGTTTCCTACTGAAAGTCCTTAGGTTCAAGATGGATGGCATACTGCTGAACTATGTCAGGCACACATGACCTTACTCCAAAGAATTAATCCATACATATGACAGTGCTGCACAGGTCTGTTCAGAGATACTGGCTGGGCTTTCAGAAATATATTAGCTGCACCATCTCAGGAAGCTATCTATCATCTCACATGTTATCATGCAGTGGAGACGTATATTAACCCCTTTTGAAAGTCTACCAGTCCATGCCACTTTGACCTTCAATGAGGTACAGACATGATCTCTTCTTCTTTTCTCCCAGATAGAGACCTCTGACAAAGATCTCTGGGGAGCTTCAGATCCAGGAAGTTTTGCTTGCTTCTGTATTTTGTGCAGTGCTATCTCTCAGCCATTTTCCCAGCTTCAAATATTCCCTAGTTCAAAATGAAAAATAAAGATAAAACCAAGCCACCAAATGTGCTGCCAGTGAATAGGCATACAATAGAAAAGGAACTTCATAGACTTTCTTTTCCTGCAGTCATGGAGCGGGATTGTTCATCAGATTTCCTGAGAGCATCATTTTCTCTCCTTTCTCTTGTGTTCATCTATCATGCTAACTGCTGCTTGGAGAAAAATAAAGAAAAATATTATACTAGGCATGATCAGTTAGTACCGAAAGGAAAGTTCTTTTGTAAAGCCTTAGAAATAAAAGGAGATTTCAGTGTCACTCTTGGATTTCATTTATTTAAGTAAAAAATCAGACATTTCTGTCTTTTTTTCTGTCAGTTAAGAAGATGTCTGTAGTGAGTGAACGGCACTTTTCCCTTTCGTTACACAAAATTTACAACTGTTCCAGAAACAGGTGAAAAAAAATTCTGTATTATCAGGTTAGGATAGCACAGGGAGGAAGAAGAAGTCCAACATTTCTAAAGAAGGGAAGATATATCAAGGAAATACCAAGGTATTAACCCATCCTTACACTTGTCCCTTTTTCGGCCTCTAAAAAAACAAATAATCTGAAATTTTTCCTGGGACAAAAATTTATGTTTAGAACAAATATCTTGTATTTTTCTGTAAGCTAAAGAATTAGGGAAGATGCCATGGACTGGCAGATATCAAATTACCTTATCAACTAGATTTTACTCATCTTTTAAAGTCTCAGTGTGGGATTCATCTTACCCGGGTTTAGATGTCTGTCTGTAGGCTTGCAAGCTAGTCATCAAGGTCCCCTTAAAGTCAGTGGAGAGGATTGGATTGACTGGTCTAATTCAGTGATTTACAGCAGTAACAGGTGAGTCAGCAGTTTGGATTTGGTTGGAGATTTTATTAACTGCTAGTAGGTGGTGATTTTTTGCTACTTTATTCCTGAATTTCTGAAGTCAGTATGAGGGAGTTGTTGCCTTCAAAGAATTAAGATGTCTTTCCCCTACTCTTATGTGATGCAGTGGCAATGATGGATAAAGAAAGAGTCTTGGTTTTATGAAGGCTTATTATCTTTTTGCCTGCCTGTCTAGAGTACATCTCTATATTAACCTTGCAATGCAGTCAAGATACAGCAAATGCAATTATGGTTTACAAAATAAGAAAGGCATTTTAATACATCTCAAGAAAAGAAAAAAAAAAGAAGACAAAAAAAGGAGACTTCAATGCTGACTTCTCCAGTTATTGATTTCTGGACTTTATGTTTGTGGTTTAGTGTTTTTTGGGGTTTTTTTTAGAGAATGATTTCTCTAGCTGAGATAGTTCTATTCAGGTATCCAATATCTGTGTTCTCACTTGTGGAGATGGGTATTTGGTGTCTTTCCAATCTGCAGATCAGGAGCTTCTTACACTAAGCTGTAAGCTGTGATGCATCTCTCTTTTTTGCATACCTGTCAGAGACTTGCCTTTTCTTCTATTGCGGCTTAAGGCAGCATGTGAGGCAATGTGCTTGACAGGAATTATGCTGGGCAGCATGGCTGCTTCACTTTTCTTTTCTGTTTTTTTGACAGGTTGTGGTATCCCTGGCATCCACCTCGCTGCATTGTGAGTGCCCATGTACAATGTGCCGTTGCACGTGTCTCAAGGCTGCTAACTGTTGTGCATGAAACACTGCCTTGGATTGTCTCTTGCCTTGTATTGTACAAGGGAACCACAGAAGTTTGGCAGCAAAACACTTATTATTTAAGAGCGGGAACTCTTTTCACCTCCCAGTGAATGAAGCACAAAGACTTTGCAGTTTCCGTTGAGATGCCTTGTTTTATAGGGGTGAATTTTCACCCCCCTGCAGAAGGCTACAGGACAGAAATGCCTACCCCTAATCTCTGCAGTTATCCTGCCCAAGAAGTTGTATTGTTAACAGGACTACCAAGCACAGTTATTGCACTCCCACTCGAGATGCTGCGAGACAAGCTACCCCCACTCTGCCCAGATAGGCTATATTACGGAAAAGTCCATCGCTGAAACTGCAGACCTCTGGGTCCTTCCAGTAGCCTAGAGCCCTTAGAGAACTGGAGAGGTGGAGGGAGAGAGCAAAACAATTAATAGTCAAAGCAAATTTGGGCTTACTGTTGTAAGTTTTATTATTACTATTATCTATTTGAAGAATAATGGCTTCATTGTGCATGGCTTCTTATCTACTGTTCTGTTTGCAAAGGGATTCCATGAGCCACAACTGTATGTCTTCTCTCATGACAATGAATGCAATAGAGAACAAGGAGGGGTCGTTTTCTTGGGGAGGCAGGGAGGCTAAAGGCAGAAACAAGGTTTTGTTTTCACTTACAGGTTGAATGGGTAAGACTGCCCATCTTCAGAAAACATTAATCGTGATGGGTCGCTATAGCAACACATCTATAAAAAACAAAACTATGGCTTCCAAAGAGGCAATAATATACTGTTGTATTCTTATGATAGCATGGATGCAGGTCATCACTGTAATATGTACTTGGGGAGCAATTAAGATGTTTATGGTCATGGTTGTATTGTTCTTGCTTAGCAGAACAGTGGTATATTGAACAAGAGATATCTCTTTTCTTCCCTTCTCCCCCAGTTAACTTTCCCAAACTGCATGTTTTCTATATTTTGAATGTGTCTTAATTGTTTCACTAAGTTTTACTCCTATAGAAAAGAAAATGAGTGTGTAACTACCATGGTGTTTTTGAGTTCCTTCTTTTCCCTAGCCAGACAACTTGTTATTCAGTCTGATTTAAGCTTAACATCTCTGCAGTGCATTATGCATAATAGAGAAATCTTAAAACACATAAGCCAGCACAAGATGCACTAAAACATGCAATGATAACTGTACTTGATGACTGACTTTTTAATATGAAAATTAAAGACTACTGAGATACAGAACCAAACATACCTCAGAGGAAGCAGAGGTTTTGACAAAATGAAGTCTAAGTTTTCTAAAAATCCTCTTACAATGATCAATATTGATCAGCTTATTTCCATAACTGATATTACTAGGATAGAACATGGCCACTTTCTGAAAATTAAGATAAAAGAAAGTTTTATCTTCTAAGAGTGTAATTTTGCTGCACAAAGCCCAGTACAGAATAGGACTCTGCAGAGCTGCCTTGCCCAACAGTGATAGCAGGTAAGAGAGGCAGAAGTGAAAGCTTTAAAGGATGCCCAAACATAGAGAAAAAATATGATGCTGTTGCTACTGCAGCTTACTGAGTGTATCTATCTAGTTAGATTAGACCCAGTCTATTGGCTTACACAGAGAAAGCAGAACTGGAATCCTGCCCTCTTAGGGTCGTGGCAGCAAGGAAAAATACAATGAGGAAGCATAATTCTACTTAAACTTTGTGGACTGCTTGAGGGAGTGGAGGAACAGGCATGTAATGAAACCTATAACTATTCACATTATGGCCATGCTGAAAGCAAGGCTTTAGTATATGCTTGCAGCTATAAACAAACAAACAAACAAACAAACAATCAATCAGGCAAAAAAATCTAATAAATAAATAAAGATCTTGTTCAATTAAAAATAAGATTTGTGTTTGAATTTATGCATTTGCTTTTCTATATATTTTCTTCCCTGACACCCTTCTTCCCTCTGAAGTGTGTGAAGTATGGGAATTTCAGCAGCACTGTCTGTGTCTTGTTTTTAAATTCTACTCTGTCTTACTATGGAAATAGCTATTGGAGTGCTGATCTTTTAATCCAGCTTACATGGGATTCCTATTAAAGTCAATGCCAGTTCTCTGAGACAGAGAAATGCTTTACAAGCCTTTCCAATAATACCTTTCAGAGCTGTCCACTGCTTTTCCAGCAGTCCCATTTGGGTGGGTCAACCAGTTACAGAATTTTAGCCAGCTTCACATTCTGATTCAAATATAGTAGAAGAAATCAGTGCCAAAACTTTATTGAAATTAATAAAAACTTTTCTCCTTAATGCCCTAATATCAGTCAAATGTGCACATGAGAATGTCTGCTTTGATTAAAAGAAGAGAAAAAAAACAGCAAGACACTCTCGTAGTTGGTTTGGTAAAAAACCCTTGTCTATGTGCACACAAAAAAAGCTCAGAAGAGAGACTAAATATGAGAGAAATCTGTGAAAGTGTATGTCTTAAAATTTGTATTTTAAAAATATTTTCAATGTAAGGGAGAGGGCAATGAGATAAGCTTTTTAAGCACAGTGGTGGCATTACATTGTTGATACAGGGTGAGATTGGGAAAGCCAAAGCTTGGTTGGAGCTGAAACTGGCAAAGGTTGTGAAAGGGTAACAAGATGATCTTCTGTGGGTAAATCAGCAGCAAAAGGAGAACCAAGGAAAACATGAGCCTGCTGGTGAGCTGGACAGGCAACCTAGTGATGAGGAACACAGGAACAGAGGTACCTGATGCAGTTCTTGCCTCATTATTTATTGGAAAGGTCTGTTCTCAGGCCTTCCATGTCTCCATGCCCTGTGGCAAGATCTGGAGGAGAAAGGTACACACCATAGAGGAGGTTGAAACTAGGGACTACTACTAAAATAAGTTGGAGAGAAATACATTAGATGAGTAGACCATGATGTGGTGGACAACTGACTGGACATGGGGGCTCAGAGTGTGGAGATCAATGGTTCAAAGTCTAACCAACATCATGTTATGCATTATCCTCAGGAATGATACTAGGGACATGGTCACGAACACCAGGATGATGGGGAGGAATGCTCCTTCACAAGAGGCCCTTAGCTCAGTGACTTCAAATCAGGTCTGGGGACTCTATCAGAGCAGAGGAATGCCAACATTCATAATCCACTGCACAAATATTCCAGTAAAAAACTCTAGGTCTTTCCTTGTCCCTCTCCAGACTTCCCTATCTCTGGTTTCACACCAAGAGTTGCTACTTAAACCTTTCTTTCAACATGGTCTTGAAGCATGCTGTAAAACCATTTCTATTTAGACTTGTGCATAGAAAACAGGCAGGTGCTACATTTGACTTTTGTACCTTTATTAGAAAATCTATTAAAGGATTAGATAACTAATTACTATTAATTATATTAACATTTCTAGAGGCTCTGATAGTGACAGTCATTGTACATACATGTAATCAAAATATAATACCTGGGAAATGGAATTTTCCCACTGACAGATGCACTGAAGAAGTCCATAAACATATAGTAAAGGGAAGAGATAGGGACTTACCCTTGAAAATCCCTAATCCAATGATTCTGGGAGCTGGGAAGGTACAAGCAAAGCAGACCACAGACTGTGGCCAGCCACACATGCTCTCCCTAAGTAGCATCTTGTATTAACACTGATATAGAGAGGCTTCAAGGCTAGGTGGGCCATTTGCCTTACTCTTTTGTTTTTACAAATGAAAGTTAAATTAGCAAAAGTTCATGAGAAGTCCCAGCTATTAAGTCTAGAATTTACAGCTAAGAACTTTTGTGTCTTCTCATGCTCTGAGTTTTTCTCTGAAAAAGTGATGTGACCAGGCTCTGAACCAATTCTTTGCAAGAGTTGTGAGTCACACACAGAAAGGGCATCAACCAAAGCAGTAAGTCTTTGTAGAACCTGCTGAATGGATTACTGGAGTACTGTTAGACTTCTTTGTCATGTAATTTCATGACAAATCCGATGATGAATATGTCTTAGCAGACATTGATTATCACTCACTGATTATTCCAGTCCTAAAGCCTACAAAATGGAATAATTAAATTATAATTGAAAACAATGAATATTTGCAGTCTACTTTATCAGCCTAGTGATTTCTTCACCTCTATGCCGAATTCCTGCATCACAAACCTCTTAGAAATATGCAGTCAGTCCTAGTTCAAAGGAAGAAAACCTGCCAATGATTGCAGCACATGGTTAGAGAAGTGCAAGCAACAAAGGACCTGCTGAAAGAGAGGGGTGGACAGTATTTGAAAATTATAGACAGAGTAGTCTTGAATGCCTCAGGTCCTTGATCTTTAGATATCCAGTGTACAAGGCTTGCCCAGACTTGTTTGATCCCAAAAACAATGCAAGAAGTAAGGTCAAAGTGTACTAACCTCAAAACCACAAGACTCTGCTACATTATGGTCTGAAGGGAGAGATTGCTTAATTCTCTGTTTCAGATGTTTTATAGACTCCCCTTGTTATGAACGATCCAAATGATCCTATGTAGGCTACAGCTCAGAAAGGTAGCTGAGAAAATAGTGAGAGTAAAACGTTTCATCGCTACCAGATGAAATTATCAAATAGAAAGTTTTTGAGATGGGTTAGTCTCTCTTATTCTGGCTTTGCTCACATTCCCACTTTCAATTACTTGCTCGTGACAAGTGCTCACAAGCACTGCAAACATACCAATAATCAGTAATAGTTCTAAAGAGCCTTTGACCTCAACAGAATTATTCACCTGCAGAAATGAGTTCTCTTTTCCAAAAAGGTGGTTGTATCAGTGTGGAGGTCAAGACACTGGCATTTTTTATAACCTTCCACATTAAGAGGCTGCCATCTTCTACAGAATGGAAATAATTTCATGCATTTCATTGAGAAACTAGCTGCAAGTGTAAGAAGGGTAGGTGACCAATCGAATTTAATATATGCATACAGCAAATCTTTGAACACAGCTTTTCCACAAATCACTGCTTGCTGGAATTTGTATATATAGTATATTTTTATGGGCTTTTTTATTAAAAAAAAAAGTTTCACTTTTTGTACAACAAAACAAAAATGTAGATAGAATTATCATTTCAGTTTTGGAAACCTGCCCAAAAAAAGCATTTACAACACAGCAGTGTCATTATAATCATAGCAGACAAAAATTTCAACCTTTTTGCCCTATTTCAATCATAATGTGTCTTGAACTATGACACATTATAACATATTTTGTGTGAAATTAGACTGTTATCAGAAAAAATATTATAAGGTATATTCTTCTTAGAATACTATGTCAACCTTTGAATAGAGTTTAGTGTAAAATCCTGCCAGTGACATAGTACATAATTTTTTTAAGAGACAGTGAAAGAAAGCACACACTATAGTATAATTTTTGCAGTATTGACATAATGATGAATACCATAGCTGTCAAGACTTTGGAGGTTTTGTGTGACATTCCCACACATACTAACATCTGTTGCCTTCTTGTCCTCCTTCCTATTTAGCATTCAGGATCCTGAACAATGCTTAGAGTTTATTAAAGCTTCACTGCACTGGAGAATAGTGTTTAAATACTGTGTCACCAAGCACTACAGTGCAATGTTCTTTATTGCCCCCAGCTACTCACCACAGACAGATTCTTGGAGCTTTGCTAAGTGGTTTAGGAGAACGTAAACCTCCCAGGCTTAAATGGGAGGCCACAGTCGTGAGGGACAACAAAAAATGCTTCTATAAATACATTAACAACAAAAACAGAGCCAAGGAGAATCTCCATCCTTTACTGGATGCGGCGGGGAACATTGTCACAAAGGATGAGGAAAAGGCTGAGGTACTTAATGTCTTCTTTGCCTCAGCCTTTAATAGTCAGACCAGGTATCCTCAGGGTATCCATCTCCCTGAGCTGGAAGACAAGGATGGAGAGCAAAATAAACTCCCCATGATCCAGGAGGAAGCAGTTAATGACCTGCTATGCCACCTGGACACTCATAAGTCTATGGCGCCTGATGGCATCCACCCAAGGGTGCTGAGGGAGCTGGCGGAGGAGCTTGCCAAGCTGCTCTCCATCATTTATCAACAGTCCTGGTTAATGGGGGAGGTCCCGGACGACTGGAGGCTTGCCAGTGTGACGCCCATCTACAAGAAGGGCCGGAAGGAGGATCCGGGGAACTACAGGCCTGTCAGCCTGACCTCGGTGCTGGGGAAGGTTATGGAGAGGCTCATCTTGAGGGCGCTCACGGGACACATGCAGGATAACCAAGGGATCAGGCCCAGCCAGCACGGGTTCATGAAAGGCAGGTCCTGCTTGACCAACCTGATCTCCTTCTATGACCAGGTGACCCGCCCAGTGGATGAGGGAAAGGCTGTTCACGTTGTCTACCTGGACTTCAGCAAAGCCTTTGACACTGTTCCCCACAGTATTCTCCTGGAGAAGTTGGTGGCTTGTGCCTTAGACAGGTACACTCTTTGCTGGGTAAAAAACTGGCTGGATGGCCGAGTCCAGAGAGTTGTGGTGAATGGGGTGAAATCCAGCTGGCGTCCGGTCACAAGTGGAGTCCCCCAGGGCTCAGTTTTGGGACCGGTCTTGTTTAAGATATTTATCGATGATCTGGATGAGGGGATAGAGTGCACCCTCAGCAAGTTTGCAGATGACACCAAGTTGGGTGGGAGTGTTGATCTGCTTGAGGGGAGGAAGGCTCTGCAGAGGGATCTGGACAGGCTGGATCGATGGGCCGAGGCCAACTGGATGAGGTTCAAAAAGGCCAAGTGCCGGGTCCTGCACTTGGGTCACAACAACCCCATGCAACGCTACAGGCTTGGGGAAGAGTGGCTGGAAACCTGCCCTGCAGAAAAGGACCTGAGGGTGTTGATCGACAGCCACCTGAATATGAGCCAGCAGTGTGCCCAGGTGGCCAAGAAGGCCAACGGCATCCTGGCCTGTATCAGAAACAGTGTGGCCAGCAGGAGTAGGGAGGTGATCATCTCCCTGTACTCGGCGCTGGTGAGGCCGCACCGCGAATCCTGTGTTCAGTTTTGGGCCCCTCACTACAAGAAAGACATTGAGGTGCTGGAGCGTGTCCAGAGAAGGGCGACGAAGCTGCTGAGGGGTCTGGAGCACAAGTCTTATGAGGAGCAACTGAGGGAACTGGGGTTGTTCAGTCTGGAGAAGAGGAGGCTGAGGGGAGACCTCATCGCTCTCTACAACTACCTGAAAGGGGGTTGCAGAGAGGTGGGTGTTGGTCTCTTCTCCCAAGTGACTAGTGACAGGACAAGAGGAAATGGCCTCAAGTTGCGCCAGGGGAGGTTCAGGCTAGATATTAGGAAAAAGTTCTTTACTGAGAGAGTAGTGAAACATTGGAATAGGCTGCCCAGGGAGGTGGTAGATTCACCCTCTCTGGAGGTATTCAAGGAGCGTGTGGATGTGGCATTGTGGGATGTGGCTTGATGGGCATGGTGCTGTGTGGTGTGGGTGGGTTGTTTTGGTGTGGGTTGTGGTGTGTTTTGTGGTTTGTGGGCGGTTTTGGTTTTTTGTGGTGTTTTTTTTTGTTTTGTTTTTTTTTTGTTTTGTTTTTGGGGGGTTTTTTTGTTTGTTTGTTTTGTTTTATGGTTGGACTTGATGATCTTACAGGTGTTTTCCAACCTTAGTGATTCTGTGACTCAGTGATTCTGTGAATGCAGGTTGAGAATTTAGATTGCAATGTATTTTAGAAATACCTCCTGAGCTTGAAATACAAATGCACACTGTGGTATTTACAGAGTTGTAGGCAACTCCTTTAAACTATCTGTTTGGGAACAATTCAAGAATTCATTCTAGTCACTTATTCTAGGGAGAGGAAGCCACTGGGTAACTGAGAAGTGTTCACTGTCATATCTTCCAGTGCTAGATAGAGTATGTCTGGCTTTGAAAGTGTTTCTTATTACCCCAGCCAAAGGAATTACTTTCTCGTCCAGCTATGCTGGATGCAGCATAGCTGACTCTGAGTCTGGTCTTGATAGCTAGTCTAATTGTATCACCTGACTAATAGGGAAAATATGGGCATTCAATCTTCAGATATTGTCAGAAAACAAAGACAGAAAAACTGATAAATAAATGCTCTTTTTTTTTCATATTTTCCTCTGTATAGGAGGAATAAAGGAAAATATTTTCAGTGCACAAATGGGAATTAGGTTTCCAAAGCATCAGATTTTGATAGGAGGCAAACACTTAACTGTTTCTTTTTCTTTTTTTTCCCCTTTAAAAAGCTTCCCCTAAATAAATAATCTGTTCAGTCTACAGTTGGCTATATGGCACAATGAGTGCATCCAACCATTTCTCCACTGTCTTCCACGCAAAAAAAAAAAAAAAAAAAAAAAAAAAGAGATTAGCTAAAGGCATTAAATTTTACCACCTCTTCTCCTTTAACAAGACTGGAACCTGGACTCTCACTTGTCTACCTTTACAACTGTACAACTTTCATTACTGTACTGCCTGAGTGGGTCACTGTCATTAAAAGAGGTTTTAGTCTGAAAATTTCCCTGTAGCTGAGGTATGTATGATCATTATACAGAGAGCAAAATGTTGAAGGTCACCCAGGTGTTTGAGTTGGGAACTACATCAAAATCTCCTGTCACATAGCTTGGAGCTCCACATACTATATTCTTCTCTCCCTACCAAAAAGCTTTCCAGGTATCAGTATTTCCCTTCCTCTGCTCTTTGGGAGAAGGGATCTGTACCGATTATCAAATTAGGCTTTTAATTATGTTCGGTATAAGATGTTTGGCAGCCGGAGCCTCTCCCTGCTTGGCCACTGGCAGAGCTTCAGCACCATGCCAGGCTCCCCGAGGGCCCTGCACTGCAGCCTGTCCTTGTACCCCAGGCAGGGTCCCTCACAACACAGACATTACCTCCTCACTGCCACCCCACACAGTGCTCCCACACCGACCGAAGTACTCCATCCACCCTCTGCATGCCACAGCACTCCCTAGATCCACACACCAATCTCTCCTACCACTAACCTGCGCACACCTCCCTAATCAGCTCCACCGGACTGGCACATCACCAATCCCCCCATCCCAGAAAGGTCCTCGTGGCCCCTTTGGTGAACCTCTCCCTCTGATTGCATGGCTCCTGACATGCAATAGCATCACCACAGCATCTACCAACACCGTCTTCCTCCCATGAGAGGATGGAGCCAGCAGGAACAGTGCAGTGTGAAATGATATGGAACAAAGCAGCTCAGGCTGAAACATCATGGACAAGTGCATGGAGACATGGGGGCTCAGAGCACAGGTGGCTCTGGAACAGGGAAGGAGAGGGAGAAAGGAGGACTGCAGATGGGCACAGGAATACTGGAGTGAAGAGGAAAAAAGCTGGGGTTAGCGTGGTGGGTTTATGTAGCTGAAAACTGGGACCTGGTTCACTAAGGCAAATTCTTCCATTTTCTGATTTTTCCATTTTCTTTTTCTTAATAAATTCTGGCTTTACTTGTCACACTCCTTTGTTATATTTTCCTACCCATTTTTCCTGCCTTTCTGTAGTTTCTTAAATCTTCACCTCCCCTTCACCTAGTCCTGGACTTCCTCCACTCCCCCTCCCTCTCCTTCTCTCCATTATAACCTTCCTCTTTCTCCCTCTTAAGGATTCCTGTCCTTATCCCCATGCCACTCCTTCCTACCCCCCACGTTTTCTTCATCCTGCTAAACTTCCAGCTTCCACAAATACCTCTCCCGGTCTTTCACAAGTCACATGTGATGATTAATTTCCATTCCTGCTGTTGAAGTAAACATGCCTCTCAGAAACCGTTCTTTCTGTAGCAACCTGATTTAGGAAGCGATAGAGACACACGCAGCTGCTGTGGTGCCTGGATGAGAGCGATGGGTAACCCAGAGTGAGTGGTGGTGAAGTGGTGTGTGCTGCCGATTGAAGGAGTTGGAGGTTGACCTGAGCACCAGCTGAGCTGGTGGAGAATTACTTCATGTAGGAGATATATGCTCCACCAAAACGGTTTGCCTAGGGCCAGTCAGGTAGGTATGTTTCCATGCAGACATGTTAGAGAGGAAACTATGGACTCATTTTCTGAAATGAATGATTAACAGATTAAAGGCTGCATTTCAGCCTTCTCCTGTCACTTAGGGGAGATAATGCCTGACATTTTAATGGGCTCTCCAGCAGATGTCTTAATTCTTCTGGGCCATGTCTTTGAGCTAATTATTTTCCTCAGTCCTCTAACAGAGCTTTTGACATAGACCCCTCTTTGGTTGGGGAGTGAGTTCAGGAAAAATAAAAGAAGTCTCAACTTGGACTAATATAGCAGGTAGAAAATCTAGGGCAGGCTTGTTAGGGAGAGAATACCTGTCTCTGCCTTTACGAAAAATCACCCTTGAAGTATTTATTTATTTAAATGTATTTAAAATATTTAGCCAAGTATTGTCTACTGAACATGGGCCACCACACTTTCAAAAACAGCAAAGCTGGTATAAGCTGTGCAATGTTTTCGTGTTGCAAGAAAAGAATCACATAGCAGCTCACTGAAGCAACAAAAAATGGTGCAGCTCTCTGGAGCCTGAACCCAAACACAAAAAAGCTCTGGGGGAGTCTGATTTCAGAAGAGGACAAGAAATCCTTCTATGCTTCACTGAAAAGTATAATATTGTAGGTATAGATCACAGTGTGTCAGGTTTTTATCTAATCAAAAAGCTCCTTAGTTGCTCAGTACCGGTCACAGATCACAAGTATCAAACAGGAGGACATAAAAGTAGAGACTGAGTCCAGTAATCTATCACACTTTGTATGGCCAGGCTGCTTTCAAATACAACATTAAGCTTACAACAAAGTCTTTCACCACTGTTCTTTTTGTATAGCCTTTCTTTTTCTAAAATTTACTTTCTGGAGTTCACATTTCCATTCTCTGATTTGAAAGACAAAGAATTTTGTCAGATTTCTTTGATTAATGAACATTTAGCTCTCTTGCTTAACATACAAATGCCAGTCATTTATTTCTGAACCATGAACACTGCTAGAAAAATATAGGACATCTATAAATAGTTAGTACAGATAGAATACTATTTCAAAAGAATACCCCCAAACTGTTTGAAAATTCATAGCTGGGATAAATCTGAAGGAAATCATGCATTTGCTTCACTTCAGATAACATTTCTTTCACAACAGCATTTTTCAAGATAGACTGGGCATGAGCAGTAGAATATCATATTATGAATTTACTACTGACTGCACATTGAATTCAAAATTCTTTCTTCCTCTTGTACATAAGGGTTAAGAGTATTCAAGGTTTGATTACACTTGTATTGATAGTGTAGGAATGACAGCTGACTAGCTTGTTCAATCATCATGATAAGAAAAATAATATGAAAAACTGCTGATGAATTTAATGAAGCTGACCTTGGTACTGGGGAAGAATATGGAGAGGTTCATCTTGAGGGTGCTCACAGGGCACGTGCAGGACAACCGAGGCTTGCGCAGGCGCAGCCAGCACAGGTTCATGAAAGGCAGGTCCTGCTTGACCAACCTGATCTCCTTCTATGACCAGGTGACCCGCCCAGTGGATGAGGGGAAGGCTGTGGATGTTGTCTACCTGGACTTTAGTAAAGCCTTTGACACTGTCTCCCACAGCATTCTCATGGAGAAGCTGGCGACTCGTGCCTTAGACAGGTACACTCTTCGCTGGGTAAAAAACTGGCTGGACGGCCGAGCCCAGAGAGTCGTGGTGAATGGAGTCAAATCCAATTGGCAACCAGTCACAAGTGGAGTCCCCCAGGGCTCAGTTTTGGGGCTGGTCTTGTTTAAGATATTTATTGATGATCTGGATGAGGGGATCAAGTGCTCTCTCAGCAAGTTTGCAGACAACACCAAGTTGGGTGGGAGTGTTGATCTGCTTGAGGGTCGGAAGGCTCTGCAGAGGGATCTGGACAGGCTGGATCGATGGGCCGAGGCCAATTGTATGAGGTTCAACAAGGCCAAGTGCCGGGTCCTGCACTTTGGCCCCAACAACCCCATGCAATGCTACAGGCTTGGGGATGAGTGGCTGGAAACCTGCCCGGCAGAAAAGGACCTGGGGGTGCTGGCTGACAGCCGGCTGAATATGAACCAGCAGTGTGCCCAGGTGGCCAGTGTTCAGTTTTGGACCCCTCACTCCAAGAAGGACATTGAGGTGCTGGAGCATGTCCAGAGAAGGGTGACGAAGCTGGTGAGGGGTCTGGAGCATAAGTGTTATGAGGAGCAACTGAGGGAACTGGGGTTGTTCAGTCTGGAGAAGAGGAGGCTGAGGGGAGACCTTAACACTCTCTACAATTACCTGAAAGGGGGTTGCAGAGAGGTGGGTGTTGGTCTCTTCTCCCAAGTGATGAGTGACAGGACAAGAGAAAACAGCCTCAAGTTGCACCAGGGGAGGTTTAGGCTGGATATTAGGAAAAATTTCTTTACTGAGAGCGTGGTGAAGCACTGGAACAGGCTTCCCAGGGCAGTGGTGGAGTCACCATCACTGGAGGTGTTCAAGGAACGTGTGGACGTGGCATTGTGGGACATGGTTTAGTGGGCATGGTGGTGTTGGGTTGATGATTGGACTTGATGATCTTAAAGGTCTTTGCCAACCTTAATGATTATGTTATTCTGTGGTTCTGTAAATCCTGAAAACCACATACTTCATCAGGCAAACTAGACCAAATACTCTGTAAAAAAACTTGGAGCAGTATTTCCCTTAGATTTCACAGGATAAAGAGTTTTGCCCTTGTGAAACCCTTGCACTACTAGAAAAAAAGTTATTAAATGCAAATACTTACACATACATACATACTGCTGTGTAGTTAGGTGACACAATAATGAAAATTAAGAAATTACTTCTGACATTGATATGCAGTTAAACTAGCCAATTCTCTTTCCACTCTGGCAAGTGCTCAAGCCACACTGCCCTAGTCACAGAAGGCAAAGGCAGGGACTGGGAGAATGAAGAACCACCCACTGTAGGAGAAGATCAGGTTCAAGACCATCTAAAAAACCTGAAGATGCACAAGTACATGGGACCTGATAAGACGCATCCGCGGGTTCTGAGGGAACTGGCAGATGAAGTTGCTAAGCCACTATCCGTCATATTTCAGAAGTCACGGCAGTCCAGTGAAGTTCCCACTGACTGGAAAAGGGGAAACATAGCCCCCATTTTTAAAAAGGAAGAAAAAGAAGACCCGGGGAACTACAGGCCAATCAATCTCACCTCTGTGCCCGGTAAGATCCTGGAGCAGATCCTCCTGGAAACTAAGCTAGGGCACATGGAAAACAAGGAGGTCAGTGATGACAGCCAACATGGCTTCACTAAGGGCAAATTGTTCCTGACAAATTTGGTGGCCTTCTATGATGGGGTTATAGCGTTGGTGGATGAGGGAAGAGAAACTGATGCCATCTTCCTGGACTTGTGCAAAGCATTTGACATTGTCCCGCATGACATCCTTGTCTCTAAATTGGAGAGACATGGATTTGATGGATGGACCACTCGGTGGATAAAGAATTGGCTGCATGATCGCACTCAAAGAATTGCAGTCAACAGCTCAATGTCAAAGTGGAGACCAGTGACGAGCGGCTTTCATCAGGAGTCGGTATTGGGACCAGCACTGTTTAACATCTTTGTCAGTGACATGGACAGTGGGATTGCGTACACCCTCAGCAAGTTTGCCAATGATACCAAGCTGTGTGGTGCAGTCAACAGAATGGAGGAAAGGGATGCCATCCAGAGCGATATTGACAGGCTCAGGAGGTGGGCCCGTGTGAACCTCATGAAGTTCAACAAGGCCAGTGCAAGGTCCTTCACCTGGGTCGAGGTAGTCCCAAGCACAAATACAGGCTGGGTGGAGAATTAATTGAGAGCATCCTGGAGGAGAAGGACTTGGAAGTGTTGGTTGACAAGAAGCTCAACATGAGCTGACAGTGTGCCCTTGCCAGAAAGCCAACCGTATCCTGGGCTGCATCAAAAGAAGTGTGACCAGCAGGTCGAGGGAGGTGATTCTCCCCCTCTACTCTGCTCTCGTGAGACCCCCACCTGTGTCTCGTACTCATGAGTCGCAGTACTCGTGAGTACTGCATCCAGCTCTGGGGCCCCCAACATTAGAAGGACATGGGCCTGTTGGAGCGAGTCCAGAGGAGGGCCACAAAGATGACCAGAGGGCTGGAGCACCTCTCCTATGAGGACAGGCTGAGAGAGTTGGGGTTGTTCAGCCTGGAGAAGAGAAGGCTCTGCGGAGACCTTATAGCAGCCTTCCAGTACCTGAAGGGGGCCTACAAGAAAGCTGGAGAGGGACTTTTTTCAAGGGCATGTAGTGATAGGAGAAGGGGTGATGGCTTTAAACTGAAAGAGGGTAGATTTAGATTAGATATAGGGAAGAAAGTCTTCACCATGAGGGTGGTGAGGCACTGGAACAGGTTGCCCAGAGAAGTTGTGGCTGCCTCAGCCCTGGAAGGGTTCAAGGCCAGGTTGGACAGGGCTTTGAGCAACCTGGTCTAGTGGAAGGTGTCCCTGCCCATGGCAGGGGGGTTGGAACTAGATGATCTTTAAGGTCCCTTCCAACCCAAACCATTCTATGATTCTATGATTGTTTTTGATAAATGTAAGCTTTTATGTATTATTTTCCATTTCTGTCACAAGGCATAAAATATTCTAGGTATGCAGTGTGACTGTTGATAAGCAAGGAGAAAGAAATGAATTTTTAAATAAGCGAACTGGGAACAGTCACAACTACTTTGTACATGGCATGATTTTTGAAAAACTGCATAAAAGACTCCTCATCTTGAAAAACTAGCCACCTCTTTGAACACAACTTTTACTATATTATTTTTTTAAATGAAAATCGTGTTTGAAAATGCATTACAGTTTTTTTTCCACTTTTTTATATATACTGCTACAGATTGAGACTATTTTCTAACTGTCACTGATCCATGGTAAAGAGATTAGTAAACTGACCTGAACTTCATTAATAAACGATGTTGCCTTGATCTACTAAATTACATTAAAAAATGTTATTTTCCTTAGCACTTCAGCAAGGTCCAAGAAAGCCTGCCTGCCAGTGCCCATAACATTGTTGTGCCTCTGATGTGAGTTAGTTCTGATTGATTCTGCCCTGAATGGAAAGCTTGCTCATTAACCTCTATGGCATTCCTGTGCCAGAACTCACCACTCCCAGAGCAGATGGGAATGTATGTTTGTGCTTCAGCTACTCATGTTCAAGGCCTGGTGAATGTATACAAAAATACTGAAGGATGAGGACCCCACAGAGGGGACAGTAACAAAAATGGGAAAATAGTAACACCCTGAGTGTGGCTCAGACAGAACAAGTCAGGTTTGTAATAATGAAGGGCCCCAAGCATCAAGGACTGGCAAAAGCACACGAAGGGCTGTACAGAAGAAAGTTATTAAAATCTATGGCTGGATGTACAAGCTTTATTTCAGAAAAGCCTGAGAAATTATTGAACATTTTCATAACCCCCCTGGGTAAGAGGGTCTCTTGCTGTCTCTGTGAGAAAGCCTCACCATGATGACTGTATTATCAGCCTGCCTACATTAGGCAACAATCTCAGTATTAACTCAGTAAAAACATATGGGTAAAATATGCTCCAAGCAGCACATTTTTGTTAGCCCTTATCTGTCAGTAACTCTTATCAAGCTTTCTAAATTCTTTCCTGCTCAACTTTTTGGCGGATATGTAACAGCCCCAATCCTGAAGACACCTATTTCTTATTCTAGACTAACTCACAATTATTCATTATAAGAATCTATGTAAAAATGTTGCCATGGGCTACTGAAGTCTACTCATGAGGTAGACTGAGGTGGGATGCTTATGGGTAAGTCCTCTTTAGAATTTTTTGACTAAATAGAGGAGCAAACCAGATAATTTACACAACCCTTTCCTCAGCGTGGTAGCGACTGGCATTAAAAATCCCTGTATGTGATTGCTCCCCTAGCCCCTCTGCTGATAACTGGGCAGACCACTTTGAATTCTGTTCTTGGGGGTTCTTAGAGGAACTAAATCATATAATTTCTAAGTGTCATAGAGAAAAAACTAAAGAATTCCAAACAATTTAATGAATCCAGTCCTTGATCTACTCCAGGACTCTTATTCCTCTTGGTATAAGCAAAGCAATGATCCACAAATTAAAGAAAATCATTCTTTGAGAAAGATGGTCATCAAACAAAACATGTCTTCAAATTGTCTAATACAAGGCTGTGGTAGTGTCCTTTCTGATAAATTACTTAAACCCTGGAAACAAGTCACAGCTCACCACTGAGAAGAAATATTAGTATAATGCATATGTATGCCCCAAGCATACCAGCCTATTCAGGAATATTAGTTTACTGATCAAGTTTCCTCCATAACCACCATTTTCATAGGATTACATGATCCCTTGTGATCTGAGTTTGTAGGAAAAGTTTTAATAGAATTAAATATATTTTAACTTGCTTCCTAGGAGAGCCATGTGTGATTCAAAAAGCAAACTCTTTCAAAGTGCATAATGTGCTTCAGGAAATTGGCTTAGTGCTGAAATCTGCTAAAGCTGATGTCCAAGAGAATTCTGTGATCCCTACTGATCTGTGTAGCTGGGAAATACTGGTTTGTAGTAGTTATTTTTATCTCTCCAACAGTTGAACCCTGCCTCCACAAGGACAATGTATTTTTAATGCGTATGATGTTATTATGTAAATTGGTTTAGCTGTGTAATCTACTAAAGGTGATTTCTCTGTCCCATGTGAACAACAAACAATGATCACATAATATTCATTAAAGAAAAAATGGTCTTACTTTCCATAACCAATTCCCAAGTGCATTCCTCTGACAACTTCAATTTCTGTTCAATAGTGAACCTGATGCTCATTTGCAAAACTCTAATGAATGTACCAAATAAGAGGTAATGCATTTTTAAAGCTTGCAGTCCCAAGCAGACTATAAAGTATTTTCCAAGGAGCAACAGACATAGTAATTAAAGAACAAGTAAGGTCCCATCAAAAGTTCCATCCATTTTTTTTTTCTTCATCAACCTATAAATGTATGCCAATAGTGCAGCAAAAAATCCTGCTTTGATACATTTCTAAAATTAGGTAGACATCAACCTTACTTCCATCTATAAATGGAAGTGCAAGGTCATGTCCATGCAAGTGAACCTACAAAAGTTACCCCCTTGGACAAATGTACAGCTAGGCTCTCAAACAATCTTTATGACCTGCATACATGGATCTACATGGAGTCCTGCAATTAATTAATTTAAGAGGGCGCTAGAGGTATTTGTATGCAAAATTAAAAGACAAGAGTTTCTTTGTTAACAAAAAATCAGATAACACCAGTGGCTACTGCAGTTCTATATCTAACTACTGCTGTTTGTACACAGAAATGAATAGGTGCAAAGTAGATGCCTGGATCAGCCCTCTTTAAAATATAACATTTTGGGTTAAACTGTAGTTGCATCTCCACCCCCAGGGAACCAAAGGAGTTCCTGAAAATAATTCAGTGTATTTACACAGGGGTTTTTATCTGGCAATCTATACACTTTTTAAAATCATGAACAAAGCCTTGTGAATAAACCCTGCACAAGATCACTGAAAAACCAGATAGTAATAAAATAAGTACTAACTAAAATAATATTAGATAGTAATAAAATATTTTCAGTGAAGACTGAACAACTCAGAAGTTCAGCATTTCAATAAATATTTAACGACAAGAGACAATGTTCTCTGAATAGTAAAAATGTATTTTCCAAAACAGTTGTCCAAGAGTAGGTTCCCTCCCTGCATGACACTTATATATTTTAAAAGGGAAAATATAGTTTTAATCTGAACGGGAAGTGACTTTAAATTTTGAAATTCAGAACAAGTTCTTGGCATTTTATCTGTTGTGAAAACTGCAGCTTTGCAGTAACAGAATGTGAACACGAACATTTTTATGGAATGTTACTTATATAATTTCTTTAACCACTGTCATAAAACTGCAATATAGCCATTCTCAGAAATGGATATCCAGAGGGAATTTCATTCAGCTTCCACTGAATTATTCTGGACCAATTTTTAATCTATAAGATGATAATTAATGCTCTTTTTTGATTTCAAGAAACTCTGGGTTTCTTTGCTTTGGTGAAAGTATTCATGAGGATGTACTCCATGTGAGATGCATGTGTGGACTTGATTAGTTAATACTTAGTTCTTATGTTCCTGAATTTTTTGTTCTTTTGTTGCTAAGTGTTGGTACAATATTCAGTGATGTATAAGATAGAAAACAAGAATACAATCACATATATTGTTAGAATGAATATAAACACATATATCACATATATATATTATATAGCATAAAAAGCAGATGAGAAACCTGTTTTAATTGTAGCCTTCTGGCTTGCTATGATGGCTAATGTGGAAGATGTACATCTCTGGAAGGGTTCAAATACTTGGAGGACTATAATTATATGGAAAGGAGTGGAGCAATCATAACAGGAAAAAAAGGGACAATTTTTGCTTTTTTTCTTTGAGACTTGAATATTCTGTCCTACCAAAGGAAAATATTGCAATACAGAGTTGATTAATAGGGACTTATTAATATTTGTTATAACAAGTCCACTTGTTAAGCATTGATTTAGTCAATCATGTAATTAAGTTTACGTTTGCTTCATATAGCCCTCATTAGACTGTTGAAAAATTTGAAAACTAAGATGCTTACTTTTTGTTGAAAGTCTTTTTCTTTTCTTGACACACTCCTAGATTTTAGGATTTTATACTCATTGTGCTGTATTTTATATACTTTTTCTGAGCTTTTCTTTATCTCAAGCACTGTAAGGATAGTCTTCACTCATTAAATTGCAAGGAAAAAATATTGCTTCATTGGGAAACTTTTTACTTTTTAAACCAGCTGAATAATACCCTGTGTGAATGAAATTCATCACAGCATGACAAAGACTCTGTATCAGACTGCAAAGCCTTTAAAATCAAAAGATAAAGTCCAATCCAAATGGAGTAGAAATGGTATTGGAGACAAAAACAAGGAAGAATCCTCCTTCCATATCCTATGAACCCAACATGGGCAGAGGCTGTCTTTTCACTTGTCTTTTCTTACACATGCTAGATCCGGTAGCTGCTGAAAACAGCATCTCTCTTGCAACAGATTAGCTAACCCCCCACTGCCTGGTGACCTGACACAGCACAGGCATTCAGCAGAGATCTTCCTCCTCTTCTCTTCACGTTGGTTGGTTCTGTGCTTCCTCTTCTTGAAAGTGCGGACTGTAGCATTTATTTCCTTTGTAAAACTTTGAGATCTGAGCGCTGGTTTTTGGTATCATTATTCATGAGGTGTTTACTCTCTAACTGGCCTGTCATAAGGAGCTTGCTGGAGTCTCCTGTTATTCAGGACTGAGTTCTGGAGTTTACATTCCTAATGACGGCTGTTATGTCCTCTTTTTGAGCCTACTCTAGGCAAAGCCATCGTTTTCTTTTTCCAGAATGGAGTAATATCACTTTCTTGTGTGTGTCTTCTCATAAGATGTAAATTCTTGATTCAGTTAATATTAAGCTATTGGCTTCATCCACAAATCAAGTCTCCCCCAGCAACTTAATGGAATAGTGCAGTCCAAGAATGCAGGATCTGCATTTTCATTTCCATTTGTATTCCTTCTCTTTCTTTCCCTTAATTATTTGGTTACCACTCCAATGCTGAACTGTAAACATTACAGACAGTAGATATAAATTGTTAAAGAAGTTAGATGTAACTAAAACGGAAGGGAAAAAAACCAACTAAACCTAATAAAATCAAACTCTGAGGTTTCATACTTCCTAGTTTAATTTTATTATCTTAAGAAGATAACAAGATGTGAAAAGAATATTAAAGCAAATCACATAACCGTGAAAGTATTTTACTTTGTCAAACTGAAAAAGAGTTCTTCAGTTTCTGGCTAAACATAACCCAGTAAGTATGATGTAATTAAAAATATATGGAACCATCCTTTTCTCTCTAGATCTACATGTTGTTACTGTATAGTGTTACAAGAAAAGAAAAATCTCTTTAAAAAGACCTTCAGGAGATGGGTCACTACAAAAAAACTACATATAACTAAAAGCCATAGATACTGAAGCTTTTGTTGGTATTTAGTTTCCTAAACATAGGCATCAGAGACCCTCGGTTAGCCCTCCTGGCTTCCAGCTGCCTCTTCAGAAAGACGCAGTTTTCCTGTATGTCTTGTGTGCTATCCACAAGTATCCTGAATATCTAAATTCTCATTATCTGACCATCTATAAACATCATCAAATATATATATTTAGACAGCTAAGTTTTTTCTGTCCTAAACTTGTCACTTTGAAAGCCTTTTTACACAGGTGCATTTTCAGTATCCTAGATTATACTGAATTGCTTGACAACAGTCTGTGAATGTTTTTGGGGTCAGTTGCACACAACTGTGAGTAATTTGTGTCCAATACTCATGCACATAACGTAAGCCATTTGTGACCCCAAATCATCTATATACACTTAATATATTGAGATATTACTGGAAAAAATCAGGGCTACATGGAGTTAGTCTGGGGCTGGTGTGCATCATGCCAGATGTAAGATCCAAGAAATGTTAGAAAGGATCATCTTGAAGATCAGCCCTTGTTCCAAATCTTTGCTATTTTAGTTTAACCCTTTTTCTTGCTTTACATATGTATTATTTATTCTTAACTCCCCTGTAAGGGAAAGAATTTCCAAATTAGTTTTCACTGCTTGTTTTTTTTCCTTACTTAAAGGAAGGATCCTGAAAGACATTGTATTTGCTGCTCTGAAAATTAATGTAATGTAGTAGAGGCAGCTTCAGTTTAGGTACAGTAAGCTAGGGTTTGAGTTGCTTACTTATGGTGACTTGGCTTTTGTTTACCAGAGGGTCCCTGTATAACCATATATAAAACAGAGTCTTTTAGCTATTTTTGCATAGATAACAAAACCCTGGTTTACACCTTAACTTTAAGCCAAAGTTTTAAGCACCCAGATATATTGTTGAATCTTCAGCCCCATGCTAAAAAAACCCAGTATGGTTTCTGAATGCATTGGGAACCTGACAGTAAGAGGTCACTGGTGCTGGCTGAGTCAGATCCACATGCTGGAGAAAACCTGCAGGCTGCTTTTGACATCAGGTTGAAACCTATAGCTGAAATAAGGCAACTTGGAGCTTGTTGTTTCAAGAACAGAAGAGGAGTTTTACACATTATATACAGATGCCTAGACATTCAGATACTGCAGACATTTAAATAGCGGAGATGATAGATAGCTTATCTCCAACTTCTAGCTATCAAGTATCAGTAGAACATTAGCTTGAAAAGTAGATTTGTTGTCCTCTGGCTGCAGTTTCATTTCTGATTCAAGCAGAACACACAGGAAAGTACAGGCACTGGGTTCTTGGGTGTTTTTTTTTTTCTTTTTTCTTTTTGGGAAGGTAACTGGAACACAGAACCCGCATGACTAATTTTTTTCTATTAAATTACAATGCTTTCTACATGATGGGAGCCTTTTTGTGCTCAGTATGTTTGCGTTTCAGCATGGTGACAGTGACTAGGCAGCTGGATCAGCTGAAGTCAGGAATCAGTCACCACGGGTAGCACGTTTCCTGGGAAACGTATGGAGTATTTGTCCTGGAACTTCAAGAAAGCAAATAATGCTCAGAGCATCATTAACTTTCAGTCTGTGACTTCTGCCTCCCAAAGGGCTCAATTCAACAACTCTCTCTCTGAGTAGCACTTACTTATTCATATGAGTAGGTCGATTACTTTCTAGCCTTCCATTAAGCACTTCTCAACCAGACCGCACAGCTGAGGATACAGGTACTTAAGGCATGTTTTCATACATGCCAGGAATCAGTGGTGTATAAATCATAAAAACTTGCAGGTCCTCAAACTCTTCTCAATGACAAATCTCTTCCCCAGTTGCATGACCAAAAATCCTTCCTTCCCAGCTGCTCCCTCCCATAAGCAGGGACACCAGAACTCTGGGGCAGACACTTACCAACATTTATTGGTTTCAATATGTGGATTTCTTTTAAGCTGAGTTTTAATTCCTTTCCAAATTTTCTGCAGAAAATAAACAGTATTCCTGCACTATTCCATGTAAATCCAGTACTGCATGGAACAAGAAATAACCTGACACCCTACACAACCAAATTCTTTTCATAAGTTAACCACATTCAATTTTTTAAAGCAATTAGGGTGCTCTCCCACTTCCATTATTCCTACTGGAACATGGAGCTAGAATTTAGGCAGATGACTAAACTTTCCTTCAAGTAGTTTGTCTTGGGTTTTTTCCCAACCATCATGTTCATTTTAAGTCATATGGCATTTGAAAATGCTTCTTACATTACTTCAAGGGGTGGTCTATTAGCTGAAATCTCAAGCTCAATTAAAAATAAAGAGGAATTTTTAATATACAGTCTCAAGGGGAAAAAGAGCTTGAATATATTACAAGAATTAATTTTGAAGACTCAAAACCGTAAAATAATAAAAAGGAACCCAATGCTACATTACTATTAAAATCTAATTGGATTATTTCTTAGGGCATGACTTATGATTTTAAATGGTTCTGAATTGTCTACCTTATTATTGCCTTCAAAATTGCTGCAGGGGATAACTGTGAGTATGAAATACAAGCACTTCAGGCTTTTCTCCTCAAACCACAGAGCTGCTCAGACTAAACCAGGATTCAGGGTGTGGTACACTCCCTAAGCCTGTGATGAGAACATCTGAAATAGCCACTGTGGTGGAGCACATATATCCTGACAGCTCATATATTGTGTTGAACGATGCATAACCCTTGCTAATTCAGCTAGAGTGGTGTCATGTGGATATCAGGATATCAGGAGGTGTCAGTATCCATCCCCTTCCAGAGCAGGTTGCAATCATGAAGCCGATAGGGAAGAAGAGGTCACCAATCACTTCAAGAGCATCTTCTCTTCCCTCTTCTCATCAGACAAAACATGCTCCACATCAGGCTGTGTAAATGGCAGAGAAGATTCAGTTCCCTTAGGCTGCCTCCCTCCTTGTTCAGTTCATTCCTGCTCCCAACAATTCATTTCTTGTTTGTGGGAGAACTGCTCCACTGAGAGAGTTTCTTAGCAAACAACATCTAGAGTAGCTCTAATGAATTACACTAAACATCCAGCTCAGAAAAGCAACTATAGTCCAGTCTAGTGATGGAAGTATAAATTACACTTCTAGAAAGATTCTTTCTCCTTTTTTTGGCCTCTCTTGGGCATTGCAATCATAAGGATTTTCAGAGGATTAAGCAAATGTCACCCCCAATTAAGTTCAATAAATTCACCTTTTAGATTGGAAGGTCAGACTCACATTGGACTAAAGTTTTTACTTGCAGTGGAACATTTAAGAAACAAGAGTGTGATTTCCTTCCAGAGCTGCACCTCAAATACTTCAATAATATGTAGGACTCTGAGAAACAGACTGGCATGAGCACGTTACTAATTAAATAATGAAAGGGAGAAGGACAAATCTTATCATCTTCAGACTTGGAGAAATGCCAAACGCATTCCCAATTAAAAAAGAAAAAAAGGCCTATCGGTAACTCACACTGAAATTTTAATTTATGCCTGTAAGCACTGATGGCAGCATACACAGACTTGCCTGTTTATCTTGTGCTGTTTCTCAAGCCGTGTCTGGTAACCACGGGGATGTTTTGAGATTCCTGTCCAAGAGTGGGAACCGTTGGCACTGAATTCTGTGAGCCTCCCACCATGGGGGTCACAGTTCCTGCATTCATGAAGACACATTCTTTGAAGATGGATGACTGCAAAAGATTGACTGTAGTCAATCAGTTCAATGAACTTTCCATTCCAGCTCCTCCCTTTGCTCTCTTCTTGCATAGTTTGAAATTATCTCTCTCCTGGTTCCTATGATTATTTTCTATTAGCAATGAGTCTTGCTTAACGTAAGGCACAAAGAATTCAATGTTGTCTATCATGGCACTAGGTCACTCGCCTGCTCTGCCACCTTGGCCTCTCTTTATCCGAGATCAGCACAGTCACTTTTCCCAACATAAACTGAATCTTCGCATTTTACAATAGCTCCTAAGCAACTGTGTTCAGCCTCCTCTAATTTGAAGAGAGAAGTAGCACGATAGGAGGTGTAGCACTATATATAGAGAGAGGAACCTGACTTTTAAAAGTCCTTTACATGCACCTTAATCTTTTTCTGAAGAACCTAGCAGTGATTTCTTCATTTATCATTTATCCCCAGAAATCAAAGTTCAGAAGATCAGGAAAAACATTTCAAGAGGGGAAAAAAAAAAAAAAAAGGAAAGAAAAAAAATTATTTTCCCTTCTGCTTCAGAGAGCAATGAAAAAAGAACAGGCCTTTAGGTGAAGAAGAGAGAAATAACCCTCTGTTGTTTAACCTTCTGTAGTCTAAAAGATTGTGGAAGAAAAATATCTGGGTAATCAGAATGTCTCAGATATAGAGGGGTGATTTGTAGCATGTAAAAGTTCTGCTGCTCTTCATTACCTCCTTTTTTTTCTTGGAAACTTTAGGGTAAGAGTGTAGGGTTCAAAATATTGTAAGACCATCTCAAATCACTATTAAGTACCTCTGCATTATAGGTAAAAGGGGGTATAGGTACAAGCTTGCTTGAAGGTGCTGTGATCAGCAGGCACACTGCAGATGTACAAGCACAATAAGAACAAGAATCAAGTTAAAGCTTCATTACTGCTTATGTTGTCTTGATAAACTTGATCTGCACTGTCCCAGTACCTGACTGTTTCTTATATTTAAAAAGAAAGTATGGGACAAATTCCTCAAGAAAAAAAAACCTAAGTTGTTAATGAACTCCCTCTTCACTGTATGGATTTGTTTCTTAAAAAAAAAAAAACCACACTTTTTTTTTTTAGGACAACATAAACTGAAAAATAAAATAGGGATCTATTGCAAAGTCATCAGGAGACACTGAATTCATTTATATTCATATCATTACCAGAAGAGAGAGAGAAGGAATAAAGGTTTGTGGTGAATAAATATTGCCTGAGACTACAAACACTTAATTTCAATTGGAAGGCTTTTATATGTGTTGATGACTCAAAAGCAAAAGCTAGCATAGTCAGACTGAAGCTGAATGCTAATGTTCCCTGGAAAAACATCTAAGACTTAACTCCACTTCATGTCGCATTCCTTGTCTAGTAGCCAAAGCCACCAGTGAGTTGCATGAAGAGTTCAGGTATGTGAGAATCACATATCGTGTGGTGCTTGTCAGAAACCTCCTGACAAATGGAAAAAGCCAGTTCATCAAAACCTAAACTATCTATGGTAACACATGTTCTGTCTTCAACAAGGACAGAAATGAAAGTCAAAGTGGAGAGAAGGGAGACACAATCCTTCCCTTGCCCCAGAGCAGCCAAGAGCTCCAGAGTTAGGACTACTTAACTTAGATGTGATAAAGTGAATTTCAAATATGTGTCTTAATCAAATAAATCAGGAAAATATATTTCAAGAAACAGATCCAAACATTCATGAGGCAGACACTTGTCCCAAAAGGAATAATTTAGGTTTAACATGACAAACGATCACATTTCAATCAACCCAGCCTGCTGATTAAGTTTCCCATGATATATATAAAGGCTATTGATAAAAATAGTGAAATATAAGGTTTTTATTTTAGAAAACTCCCATTTCAGCTAAACTACACTTGCCTGGAGAACTTCCAGCTTGCATGTGTGTATACTATAGTGACAACATTTTAAGTAAATCATGGGGAAAAGAGCAAACACGAAGAGTAAGCAAATCAGAATTTAATATACACTCAAGAATCTCCCTTGCACACTTGCAACACACTAATCCTGCATATCCTTCTATATATGTTTACGTCTACATCTCTGGGTACTCAAGTTTCATTAAAGTTTCCTGTCAACTCCCTGGTGCATGCAAGATCATGTTTTAAATGTGTCTCAAATAACATGAACAGTCAGTAGAGCTATTAAGCTGCCTTGGATGTTGGACTGCACTCTTAAATGGCAGCTTGTGCTCTCAGCTTATGTTGGAGTAAACACGAGCTGAGATGCTAGAGTCCTCAAAGTTGAGCCTACAGCAATCATGTTAAGATAATTAAGTTTGCCTTCCCCTTTACACGTAATTTTATTAAAGAGTCCAGATTTCTAGAAATAGACTCTAGTTAAGGATGCAAAAAAAGACAACTGAAGAAGTAAACAAAGACATAGTTTTGGATTAATGTAGCTGTTCTCAGAGATTACTTGTTACAGGACTTCATATTCACAGTCACTTAAGAAATTACTATTAGTGCAGAAAAAAATTTATGTAGACCAAAATTTTTAAGAGCAGGCAGAAAGTCAGCAATGTGCTATATTGAATCCCAAGATGCCTATGATAGAGAAGATACAGAAATTTAATAGCTGCAAAAACTGTATAAAATCAAAGAGGGGAAAAAATGACATAGAAGGTGGCAAACATTCACCTTGGCAACCATCAAGTCCACAGACTACAGAGTCTTGAAAGCACGTTGGGAGGGGGAGGTGTCTGCATAAATTTCTTTGTCATTAAGATCATTTTAAGCTACTGTATGTAATGTATTCTTTTTATGTGAATTTTTATAAACAAGTAAATAAATTGGTTGAAGTTTTGACACTTTTGCCAGAGCCTTCTGCAAAGTTCTCTTCATGTCAAAGAAATAGGGGGAAAAAAAGAAGAAATATAAGAAAGAACAGATTTAATGATCTCCACATAATAGGCTGACTTTCCATTAGAACTGAAAAAGCAGACAGTTAAAAAGAAGCTGATTGGCAAAGCAGAGAGCGCTTGTCAGAAGAAGAGGTAAACAAGGTTATAAGAGGGCATAGATGCCATTGGCAGTGGGAAGAGATGGGAAAAACAGTAGGTTTCGTTTAAATGAAATCTAAAGATTCCCTCTTCCCCATTAGTTCCTTTTTAATACTTCATACACATGACAAAATGTAAAGGCAGAAATACGAACTGCATCCATCAACAGAAGGGCATGACTGACGAGCATGAGAGCAGAGAGATCCCAAGTTTTAAGAGAAATTCCCATTCTTAGGAGACTTCTCATGAAAGAACAGATCTAAAATCATACAGAAACAGTAGGAACCAAGACATTAAGTGCTCATTCAGTCCCTTCAGAAGCATGAATTGGGGCCTGGGCCTGGTTAGTGAGCGCAGAATGGAGCATTTGATGGTCTATGATTAACTATGTTACCTACAAACAAGCTCTTTAGTGGGAATCACTTCATTTCCTTATTTTCTTTCATATTAAAAGTTTCTGCATCTGTATGCTCTTTTCTTTCTGGACATTCTTCCATTTAACCTCAAAAACCTTTAATTTCTTTCATAACTTAAGAGTTAATTTTCTTCACAGTAGCTAGTATGGGGCTGTGTTTTGGATTTGTGCTGAAAACAAGCAGGGATGTTTTAGTTATTGCTGAGCAGTGCTTACACAGAGTCAAGGCCTTTTCTTCTTCCCACCCCACCCCACCAGTGAGTGGGCTGGGGGTGCACAAGAAGTTGGGAGGGGACATAGCCAGGACAGCTGACCCCAACTGACCAAAGGGATATTCCATACCATATGACGTCATGCTCAGCATATAAAGCTGGGGGAAGAAGAAAGAAGAGGGAGACCTTTGGAGTTAGGGCCTTTGTCTTCCCAAGTAACCGTTATGCATGATGGAGCCCTGCTTTCCTGGAGATGGCTGAACACCTGCCCGCTGATGGGAAGTGGTGAATTAATTCCTTGTTTTCCTTTGCTTGCATGCGTGGCCTTTGCTTTACCTATTAAACTGTCTTTGTCCCAATCCACAAGTTTTCTCACTTTTACTCTTCCAATTCTCACCCCTATCCCACCTGGGGGGGAGTGAGTGAGCGGCTGTTTTGTGTTTAGTAGATGACTGGGGTTAAACCATGACAGGCATCCACCTGACTTTAAAGATTACCTCTTCTTTAACAGTATCGGGGAGGAAAGACAGGTAGAATGAACAGTCCATCAACCAAAAAAAAGCACAGCAACTGGGATAAGAGAGAGATGCTAGGAAAGTTTCCAAAATGCAAGCGTCATTACAAATACAATAAGACAAATAATTATAATAGAATTCTACATTCAAAATAACCTTCAGAGAAAGTGAAGGAGATTATCTCCTGTCGCAATTGCAAGTCACATCACCGTGGTATCTCAGCATGTACCAGTGGCTTATTTAATAATAAACAAAGTAGAAGAACCTGCTTACAAATGTCACTTTCTGAAAGGAAGGTGTTTACATTTATGGGTAGGGAGGGCACAGAATTAATTCAAGATCTTTGCCTATAGTCATCAGTCTTCAAACCTCTCTTCCTATATTGGGTCAAACAGCTGATGAGCTGATGCACCAAACGAACTCCTCCCTCCCTCCTGTCCTCCCTCCCTCTCTCCCTCTCTCTCTTCTTCTTTCTCCCTCTCCTTGGTTACCTGTGAAATCTGAATTTGCTTTCTTCCTCTCCTTACAAGTAATTCCTTCAGCATTTTTTTTCCTGCCCTGCTCTGTCCCTTCTTTCTCTGTACGAATCTAGAAGCAGCAAAAATAAACCATTCAGATTTCAGTAAGCCACTCATCCATGTCTAAAGCCAAACTCCTGCTCTTGTGCACACTAACTACAATTAGTTGGGGAGCTAAATCATTGTTTCCTCCTGTCCTGTCCTTCCCTACTCCTTTCCCTAGTGTGATAGATCAGGTGTGTTTCAGCACATTCCATTTAATCTTTAATTGTGTGTCTATCTCCCAAGCCCCCCTCATTTCCTACACAGGTTTTGACAAGAGCAGGATTGAGCTCAACACACAATCCCTGGTCTCTACAACACTGCATAAGCTGTGCTAAGATGTGGAAAGCTATTAAAATTAATGATAATAAGATAGTCTCCTGCTGCTTTACCAATATCTGGCAGGGAACAACCAACATTGCCTGAGACGGTGGTCATGACAACCAATATACTTGCCCTTGCCCAATTTATAAGGCTTTGGAACTGAATGCTGTTGAGCTGATATAAAATGCCAAGACTGATGTGGCCATTTGTTCTGGTTGTCAACAAATCTTTTCTTCAAATACATCACTACAGCTGACTCATGCTACTACTATAGTTCATTCTATATTACGTGTCTTCAAAAGGCCTAATGGAGTTGTAAAAAGCAGCACATGTAAGACCTCAGCAAAGACTTCAGAAAGAATTGCAAGTACCATGCATATAGGATGTTTATTGTAGCACAGAACAAAGTAAAGCTTTGGTTCTTCGCCAAGTTCTGAAAATAAGAAATATATAAAAGTGTCATGTCTCATTGGTAAGTCACAAGGTAGACCATCCTTACTAAAACTGGATGTTTACTGGGAACAGTGTCCACACTAGTGCTTTTTAGATATCTGTCTTTAAAATGTGCTGAATTAAACAATGACCTCCAATATTTAGTACATACAGATTCAGATCTAGATCATTTCTGATCCATCCAGGTTGGGAAGTGATGTGTCAGTGGTATTTCCTTTGATATATTTCAGAATTGGGATGTTTGGATCCACTTCTATTTGAGATTTAACACATTTTTTTCAAACTCATTTTAGTCCTTTGCTCAGAGAAGAGTCATAAAGAGTGAATAATCACTGAGTCAGAAGGAATGCTTACCCGACCTAAGAAAATCCTTCTTATTCTGCTTTTGATAAGTTAATCCAACATGAATTTCACAAGCTTTTCCCTATGATTTCAGCTAGTATTGTATTATCTGCTGCATAAGGGAAGCCTTCTTTCCCGACAATACATAAGTTCAGAGTAACAAACAGTAGATGTGACTAAAATAAACTACCAAGTAATCTTTAATGCTATGTAAAAGTGTCTTACTTGTATGGTCACCTTTTTTGTATATCAAGAACTTGCAGAGGATTTGGGAGATGAAAATGTCAGCAAGCACTGATGAAGATGAAGTCACAACACAGTGTATGAAATGTGTTTTCTTTATATCCTGATACACATCCTAGAATGGAAAAAGATAGCTAATTAGTAATTATTTCTTCCAGAAATCTCACCAATTAACACAAATATTGGATACTGAGGGGCCAGTAGTCATCTCCAGGAAGCATGACAGAGAACAAGCAGCTTTGCTGTTACTCCCTTAGATTTCTTTTTCCAATAATCCCTTCTGCAAAAGCACTGCATAACAAACATTAAAGAGCATTTCCAAAAAATGAAAGTTTGCTGACTCTTTAAGGAAAAGTTCCTGGAAGACAGTTCCATGAAGATTTATTTAATATAATAAATACTGATATAAGATAAATTGGTTTTTTCCTCTCACAAACACATTTGGATTGCATGCAGAATCCTTGCAGACTTCTCTCACCTCAGTTCCCATTTTTCAGTAATGCAGTAGCACATGCTCACTTTTCTACTTATCATAGTTATAGTGACCCTAACATCCCAGAAATGCTTCTTAATTTTAACATAGTTTTCTAGGTGTGTCTTACAGCATGTGGAGACAAGTCTGTGACATTGGAACGAATGTTTCTGAAACTATTTGGACTACAGTTCTCATGCAATTACATGCAGTTGCTGGGAACTCAATGACTCAGATGTTACGATCCAGTTCTCTATTCAATATATGCAAAATATGCAAAACTAAAGACCAAATAGTAGATGTGAGTAACATAAAACAGCGACACTGTGACATTATAGTTAAGTGGAATACTGATTTCAAAGCTAGCAAATATCTCTTAGTGAAACTCCCTTAATTGCTAAAGCAGATAATAAGGAGAAGGCTGTAAATGTATTTGCCTTCACCATCCAGTTTTGAGTTTTTTATTGTGTATACTTCCATACATCCTTCTTGATATCCTTGTCACTGCTGTAAAGCCTTGGTAGGAGTACAGATGAAATTCAAACTGACTTACTAAGGCTTTGACTTTCTGTATTTCAACAACATAGACAGCACCCCATTCTCTATGCTGTTCAAACCCTCTCCAACTGTTACGTGTTTAGCTGCAGTCTGAATGTCATCAGTCTTCACCCAAATTATTTAAGCTGATCTTGCATTAATTGCATTTACATTGACAAATATCCAGTAACATTTTTGATGCACATACTTGCCGCTAGAGCTACAGTAGATTAACAGTAATATTATTAACAGAGCACCACTTGAATGATTTTGCTTGCAGAAGTCTCAGGTATTGTTCCACACGAATCAGGTGTGTTAGCTTTCATGTACACACTAAACCCATGGAAATGGCATGTGAACATACATCTGTCAGCTGCCCCACACTGATTTCGTAATAAATCTGAACCTCCATCTGCATGATCAGACAGACCAAAATATTCCTCCATTCATGGTTACAAAGTTTCCTCTTATCTTCTAAATAGTGTTTATAATTTCACCCTGAGCAGCCCAAGGGGGCATTGGTTTAAGGTATACATAATGTAGGGCTTTTTATCAAATGAAAGAGAATTGCATTTTTACCTGATTGATGTTTACCTGCTCAACAGTAGAGATCCTGGAACTGGCTGTAAAAATACTTGTTAGGCAATAGTTATTGATTCTAGAATTATATTCAGCTGCCACATGCTTTTTGAAATACCTACTGTCCACACATTTGGCCGTAACAGTTCTGTAAAGTGTCATTTCAACACATTCATTGGAAGAACTAAAGTGTTTTGAACAGATAAGTGGACCTCTAACAGCTTTGACATGGTCATATGGCCTCTCTGCCATATCTGGTTGGAATCCTCTAGATCTAGGATGGGTGTCACCATCTCCGCTATATTCAGGTCATAGACAAATGGTGTAACTTCCTGACATGACCACTACACATTTTGAGCTAGATCCTCACCTCCATCTAAACAATGGGAAGAAGCTGAATTACAGTCACATTTGTGTTCCCTAAACCTGAGATTGGCTGGAAGATAGGTTAGCCTCAGGCATACATCACACCAGAGCCATATCTGGTTTAACATATTGAGCTGGTAGCTGCATCAATTTTATGGTTCAGAAGACACTCATCTCAGGAAGAAATGAAGACTCAATCATTTGCTTCAGTGTCTTAATCCCAGACAGAGAGGACAGAAGCACTGTGATGGCACTTTTCCAGCCACTCTCTGTTTTTGGAACTACTATCCAAGTCCTCTCGATAACTCCTGTAATTACAGATTACTAACAGACATTGCAACATAGGCAATAGGAAACACTTGGATGGATGACAAACTTCACATCCAGTATCTCATGAACTATCAGGACTAATCACAGATGTACCAAACCTTTGCAAATCTAAAAATCCTTCTGCTCTCTGGGCTCAGTAGATCCTAAGGCAACAGACATGAGATGTTGGCACTTACATATATGAAGAAAAATGACATATTTTAGATTGTCAAGATGTATTAGTAGATAAAGTTTCTCTCTCCTTCTCATGTCTGGTGTGACCAATTAAAATGATAAGAGAGCCTGACAGAAGTGTCGGATAAGCAGTATATACCAAGTATTTTGGAATATCTTTAAAAAACTTTTCTGTGGCAGCTTTTTTCTAATTATTTTTTCCATTACAAAATGATGGTGCAGAAAAGGGCTTGTTGGTGTCTTCCCGTGAAAACCCATATCATTCCCAAGGTCTCAGCAACATCAGACAATATTGATAATTTTGGACTTATACATCATTAGAATTTCTTGCATTAGTTGGTGGTTCTCAAGTACTGCCATGCTACAGTTACAATACTGCTTACCACCCCACCACTTGAGTCCTCTCTCAGTAGTGCAGTTGCTGGAAGCATGGGTTTCTAAAACTTTCAGATTAGTCAGGCACACCACAATTACTTTACCACTATGGGCAATCTGTTGCTCTAGGTTACTGTCTGTTGTGCCTTTTGAACTTTTATTCAATAATTACTGAAGTACACTCTGGTCCTCAGGGACTTCTCCACCTTTGTAACTTTATGAAGTTAGTCTCACTTAAGTGGTCTAAAAAACAAGCACAAGTGTAAATTTCTGCAGGACTGGGATCTTTAAATGTCACCTCCTCTCAGTAGGAAATGTCACCCTACATAACACAATGTAATACAACAGCCTCTTAGTCAGAATCAGGTCTCTGGAAACCACCACAGGGTATATCTTCATCCAGGAGGCAATGAAGCAGATAGTTTCACTGAAGTATAACTGGGTAATATGTTCTAAACTCCACTTATTTTACAACAGTAAAAATATGTCTTGCAAACTCTTCATCAGAGAGTAAGACAGGACAGTGCATTCTGTACCAACCCAGATATTTCCAGCCACCATAGTGCTAAGTTTTGCTTGGAGGGTAGAGCTACTCCCACCATTAAGTACACCAAGGACAGTGTTCTGGGTTATAACACACCTAAACTGCTGTGATGGGCTGACCTTGGCTGGCCCCAATTGCCCACCAAGCCACCCTATCACTTCCCCTTCTCAACAGGACAGGGGGAGGAAAACACGACAAAAAGCTCTTATGTCAATATAAGGGCAGGGACATCACTCACCAGTTACCATCACAGGCAAAACAGACTCAACTTAGGCAACTTAATTTAATTTATTGCCAATTAATCAAAGTAGGATAATGAGAAACAATAACAAATCTAAAAACACCTTGCCCCTCCCCCCCCACATTCTTCCCAGGCTCAACTTCAATCCCAACTCTTCTACCTCCTTCCCCCCCTGAGCAGTGCAGGGGGAGAGGGAATGGGGGTTGTAGTCAGTTCATAATGCTTTGTCTCTGCTGCTTCTTCCTCCTCACGCTCTTCCCCTGCTCCAGCATGTGGTCCCTCCCATGGGATACAGTCCTTCATGACCTTCTTCAGCATGGGTCCTTCCCATGGCTGCAGTTCTTCATGAACTGCTACAACATGGGTCCTTTCCACGGGGTGCAGACCCTCAGGAACAGACTGCTCCAGCGTGGGTCCCCCACAGGGTCACAAGTCCTGCCAGCAAACCTGCTGCAGCGTGGGCTCCTCTCTCCATGGGCCAACAGGTCCTGCCAGGAGCCTGCTCCAGCATGGGCTTCCCACAGGATCACAGCCTCCTTTGGGCATCCACCTGCTCCAGCGTGGGGTCCTCCATGGGCTGCAGGTGGATATCTGCTCCACCATGGACCTCCATGGGCTGCAGGAGGACAGCCTGCCTCAACATGGTCTTCACCATGGGCTGCAGGGGAATCTCTGCTCCGGCGCCTGGACCACCTCCTCCCCTCCTTCTTCACTGACCTTGGTGTCTGCAGAGCTGTTTCTCTCACATATTCTCACTCCTCTCTCCCGGCTGCTGTTATGCAGCATTTTTTATCCTTTCTTAAATACGTTACCACAGAGGCACTACCAACGTTGCTGATGGGCTCAGCCTTAGCCAGTGGGTGGGTTCGTCTTGGAGCCGGCTGGAATTGGGTCTGTCTGACATGGGGGTAGCTTCTGGCGTCTTCTCACAAAAGCCACCCCTGCAGCCTCCCTGCTACCAAAACCTTGCCACATAAGCCCAATACAACTGCACACATCCTTGTCCATTGATGTCAAATCCATTCTCTTCTGCCAAAATGCTCAAGCCCTGGCACCCTGTGTCTGTGAAACTTCTTTTAATGATTTTGTTCAGAAGGACCTGACTATTACATTGCATTGGGTTTGCGTGGAAAGATTCTGGTAGTGGGGGGCTACAGGGGTGGCTTCTGTGAGAAGCTACTAGAAGCTTTCCCTATACCCGATAGAGCCAATGCCAGCTGGCTTCAAGACAGACCCGCTGCTAGCCAAGGCCAGGCCTACCAGTGATGGTGGTAGTGCCTCTGGGATAACATATTTAAGGAGGGGAAAAAAACCAACCATGCAACAGCAATTACAGCCAGAGAGAGAAGTGAGAATATGTGAGAGAAACAACTCTGCAGACACCAAGGTCAGTGAAGAAGGAGGGGGAGGAGGTGCTCCAGGCGCCGGAGCAGAGATTCCCCTGCAGCCCGTGGTGAAGACCATGGTGAGGCAGGCTGTCCCCTTGCAGCCCATGGAGGTCCACGGTGGAGCAGATATCCACCTGCAGCCCATGGAGGACCCCATGCAGGAGCAGGTGGATTCCTGAAGGAGGCTGTGACCCCGTGGGAAGCCCGTGCTGGAGCAGGCTCCTGGCAGGACCTGTGGACCAGTGGAGAGAGGAGCCCACGCTGCAGCAGGTTTGCTGGCAGGACTTGGGACCCCGTGGGGGACCCACGCTGGAGCAGTCTGTTCCTGAAGGACTGCACCCCGTGGAAAGGACCCATGCTGGAGCAGTTCATGAAGAACTGCAGCCCGTGGGAAGGACTCATGTTGGAGAAGTTTGTGGAGAACTGTCTCCCTTGGGAGGGACCCCATGCTGGAGCAGGGGAAGAGTGTGAGGAGTCCTCCTCCCGAGGAGGAAGGAGCGGCAGAGGCAACATGTGATGAACTGACTGCAACCCCCATTCCCCATCCCCCTGCACTGGTGGAGGGGAGGAGGTAGAGAATTTGGCAATAAAGTTAAGCCTGGGAAGAAAGGAGGGGTGGGGGGAAGGTGTTTTAAGATATAGTTCTTATTTTCTCATTACCCTACTCTGATCTGATTGGTAATAAGTTAAATTAATTTTTCCCCAAGTTGACTCTGTTTCACCTGTGACAGTAATTGCTGAGTGATCTCCTTGTCCTTATCTCGACCCAGGAGCCTTTCATTATATTTTTCTCTCCCCTGTCCAGCTGAGGAGGGGAGTGACAGAGCAGCTTTGGTGGGCACCTGGCATCCAGCCAAGGTCAACCAACCACAATAATGTATACTGCCACTGAGTGACTAACATTATGTATGTGAGTATGCACAGTCATCAGATGCTCAGTGGTGAAAGGATATAAGTAAAATACACATTACTTCCATACTGCAGTTTACAGAACTAATAAATAAAGAAATTGGACTTGTAGGCATTTAAGTGACATATTATTCTTTGAAGAAGGACCCCGACATGTTAAATAATATCAAGTCCCTGATGTTATGCTCAACATATGTATTACAATCCCAGTGTGAGATGTGAAATACTACAAGAAGAATATTGGAGTGGAAGTGTGGCTGAACTTATTTGAAGTTCCAGTTGCTGAAGTCTCTGTCAGTTACATAGCAATAGGTGATGCTTCAAGATTGTTGGTATAACTTTTTATAAATAGATTTCCTTAAAAATATAGGTGGCCAAAAGAAGCACATCATCCTCTTCAATACTTTTTTTTTCCTCAGATCTTGTTATAAAAAAATAATAAATGGAAAACTAAAAAAAGACCAAATTTTAAAAATTCTTTCTTATTTCCTACTCCCTTCAATGTCTTTAAACTTCAGTGGTATGGTAAGATGTGGTAAGGTATGAAATTTTGCTTGCTAAGATCTGAAGCAGCCTTCATGACATCTTTTCTTATTTCTCTGATATTGAGAAAGGTTAGCAATTGCTGAATTGAGGTGATATTTCATATACATTGGCAACAAGTATTTCATATACATTGTCAACCCTCTGATTATGTTTTTTTTTGCAGTTTATCATTTTTGATGGGTTTTCTTGACAATCATTCATTCCGACAATTGAGCTGAAAAGTAAACCATTTACAAAATTTTTCATAGGTAGAAGATGGTACATGAAATTGCATGAAACCTTTTCAGGAAATATAGCATAGTTGCTATCTACTGTCCACTTACATTTTTCATGGAATGAGCCAAACCTGTACAAGTTTAGCGAGTCCATCTTGTCTCTGAAATAGAGAATTCCTCATAACGAGAAATATCAGTTCTGTTGGAGGTGGTCCAGATTGATCACACTGTGCCCTACACACAAAATTTCTCCCAGTCTAACATTCAGAAATATATTACAGGTGACATTAATTTTAGGGCATGCTGTGGCACACATGAAGGTTATTTGAATAGATACAGATGGAGAATATAGTCCCCCAAATTGCCTTCCATTAGTATTGCTTCTTTTCTGAAAGCTATCATGTCTTCAGAGCCCACAAGACAGAGAAGGAGAAATAGAGGGGATGCAGAGTTTATAGTAGAGGACAAAAGATGACATAATGGTTAGACACAAGAGCCTTTAGAAAAGTCTGAACAATTTACACAGACACATGCAGAGATCAAAACAAGTGTCTTTGTATATCAGGATTTTTCTAGTGAGGCAGTTCTCAAGCTTTTTGTACTATATCTCTGTAGAAACCAAAAAGACTTTGTAAAGAGTTCACCTGTAGGTTTATATTTAGAGACGATCACTCCAAAATATAATCATTCATGCATGATCATTCAATCATGACACTTGTTTCAGACATATCAAGCAGCATAGTCTGTATTTGTATATTCAAACCAAAGAAAACTTCTGCAATTAATTCTCAGTGACTTTCCAGAGCAATGGCTTGTTAGCATTGCTATTTGACCATCTGTCTATTAGCCTTGGTATCTAGTTAAAATAAACAAAACAAAATAGTATAACCAACAACAAAGCAAGAGGCAGCTTTCCTGGATGTGAAACCTCTATGCAGTGAACTAGAATGCTTGTATTAATCAGCTTGAATGACATCATACTTGGGAGTTGGAGATGGGTTGGGGCTTTTTTGATTCCTTCTCTGTTCCGGAAAAATGACCTCCCTTTTTTGAAACAGATTATTTTGTCAGCTCTGGGAATAATACTGAAATCTGACACATCTACCTTTAGCGAGCATTTTCTTAAGTTTGTTCAAAACCAGAATATAAATTAGCAACTATGTGAAACATTGGCTTTATTCTGTACCACAGCCACTTTTGTGCCCTGCATTTGATACCCTGTTGAGGCATAAGCTGCACCACGGGGAGCAGAAAGAGAAACCTCATCAATCTCAGAAAATCTAATCCAGTTGTATAACACTGTTTCCTAATTACTCCAACAGCAAGGAGATTAACATACGCTATAAGCAGAAGTTATGGTCCTTGTCACTCTCATCATCTACCAGGTATTGCTTCCTTGGTTAAGTATATGCTTGACAATGTTGGCTTCCAGTTCCAAACCAAGAAGACTTCTTTGTATCGTAGAATCAGGACATACAGGGACTATGTAGACCCACCATGCCTCCAGCTCTTATGGAAGTAATGAATTTGGTTCACCTTGCCTCAGCTTATTACACTAACTTGCATTGTCTCCCCTGCCTGAAAAGTGCTCTCATTCATACTTCATACTCAATTACTCTGAACCCTTGGAGATCCTGTACAGTCTTCCGCTTACAGTTGTGCATATTATACTAATCAGCCACCTCAGGCTGACACAATTAGGTTAAATTAGTTGAAACATTTATTTCTAAACCTCCATCTCCAAAGAGATTTTATTTTGGATTGTAAAACTACAGTAGTAGTAGCTGTATGTGCCAAATTCATCTGCAACAGCACATCAGCCAAAGTACAGTCCTGATTCTTACATTTCAGTAAGGTTTTATCTCTTGGTAGATGAACCAATGAAGGTGAGGAGAAATTGCTGCATTCTCAAGTGACAGCCCAGTTCACCTTTTAATTGTTGGCCCCCAATATTCATTTCATTTTCTGCCAAAAGGTTAGCTGCAGAAAATCTACTTACGTCTTGCTATCCAAGTTCTTCATGCGCCTAGCTGGAACAACATTCTCAGCTGCTTTTAGAGGAAAAATCAAGCCAACAATTCACAATTGCTTTGTTTTTCCTCTGAAGCGAGGAAGCGTGCTTCTCCTGTAAGTCAGTCTAAGACTGAAACAACCTGAGAAAACACAACAAAAAGATGCATGCTCTATTAACTCACTAGAAAATCCCTAAAATGGAAGTGTTGAAAAGCTGAATTTCACTTCAGCAAAAGCCTTTTTCTATAGCGCAAATAGTGGAGAAAAGAATTAATATGCTGAGAAAAAGAAAACAATTAGTTGTCTCCCCATAACTGGTCAGTCTGCCCATACTTTGTGGGTAGATTTTTGAATCCAGTTCGTTTTATCATCCCAGTACAGTTGCCATCACGTGTCAGTAACATGAGGGCGTTGCTTCCTCACAGAACCCACGATACAGCTTTTGCTTATAGACTGCTCTTAGACACATGATTTTCTGGGTTTTTTAATCGCTTCTGCAACGGCTGGCTGTACACCTGCAATGAGGAAGCCCACAGCTCTTGCAGTTCAATAACTGCATATGTGACAAGCACCTTCTTGTGCCTCCCAAGCCCATTTTGTCTCCTTTTCACCCCAAACCATTCACTGGTTTCATTTCCTTATTGATCACCTGAGCTGAAATCCTTTTGAAAATTTCTTTGCCCATTCAGCTGCTTCATCTGCTTTTTGAAACATCACCTCCCTTTAAGGGACAATATGAATGGAAAAATAAAAATACTATGATATTCAGGTATGCAAAACTTAGAGATCTGGCATTTTTCAGCACTATTCTTCCCATCACAGGAATAAGTCCCCTTTCGGCCTTCGACTCACTGTTACCTTCTAACAAAGACCTCTCCTTTAGTTTTGATAAGCCTAATTTGCTCTGCAGCTACTTTGAACAGGTTTCAAAGATTTGCCGCACTTTAAAATATGAGCTGTAGCCTGTGCAGAACTTTGTCCTGCTGGGCTACAGAGGTTCCACTGACAGTCACATTTCCTGGAAGTTTTGAATACTTGTTTCTAATTCTGTCTTTTCAACCCACCTGTGTTTCACAAGGCTCACCAGGGAAATTTTCTCCTCATAGGATCTTCTCAGGTTTTCACTTCAATTAAGCTAATTGTCAGCAATTTAAATTCCCTCCTTAATTGGAAGTGCAAATGTTTTGTAAGAAAAAAATTCAGAATTTTAAAACAAACCTAGTGACAAAAAAATTTCTAAAGAAACACTAAGCACCTTGAAGCAGAGATTGAAATCTAGTGCTGAAAAACCATTCTTTTAAGTCAAATGTTATATATGTATTTATACCAACCCTGCCTCTCCTTTTTTTCTATAAGGGTTTATTTCAAAAGTCACATCTCCCTCTCTCAGAGGCCTATTAATAGTCCATCTTTCACCCACCTGTGAGCTCATTTCTTCAGGCTGTTACCCCTTGCTGTGCTCACCTCTATCACTTCTCACTGCCACAGTTCCCTGATTTTAATAAGCTCCTGACAGTCTTGGAAGCTGCTTGGCTTAAGGAGAACCACTAAATCTTTTTACATGTCACTCAGGAACTGGAGGTATTTTTGTGTGCGTTTGTTTATTTGCTTTTGCAGAGGGCTGTGTAATGCCTCTTCTTCTTGCACTGTGTTTGTCCCCACCTTATCCTCTCTTAAATTCAGAAACACATGGGCCTTGGAGATCTGCTGCTACCAGATCTGAATGTCATGGTCTCTGGGGTTATACATTGCAAAGCACATTGCATGTTCAGTAGCTTACATAGTTTAATGAGCATGCTGCTTGGGAAGTAGCAGGAAAGATGCTGCAGATGCTAGGTGACACAAAAAGATCAATGACAGGTCAGGAGAAAGCCAGAGAAGTAGGTTAAAATGCAGATGCCCTGTGGCTCTTGGAGGAATCATGATGGTGAATGTTTACTGGTGACCTGGACGAGCAGGTGAATAAAGAGGTGGAAGAGATACAGAGAATGCAAAATCATTTAGGCTAATTGAGGCTAACTAGGCAAACCTAACAGGGAAAATGAGGAATATCGGAAGGATTTAACACCACTAAGAAAATGGAAAACAATAGCAAAAGAATCTCAGTGAAGACAAATGCAAATAATGAGGAGAAAAATGTGAACTAATCATACATAGAGATGGGTTTTGACTTCAAACACTCAGGGAAAATGTTTTCAGTTAACTCATTTGTATGCTGCAGTAAATATATGTACACATATCCAAAGCTGTATTAAGAAAAGAATTCATTGTAGTGCTCTAAAAACTGCAAACAAACAGGAATACCATGCTGAGGTATTTAATGATTTGTCTAAAGGTTGCAGCCATAATCTTGAAAGCACCAAAAAATAAAAGCAAGAAGAGAATCATGTTGGAGAACAGGTACAGGGACTAACTAGTAGTTGCAAGAGGAGAATGGCTGGATACTTATGGGCAGATATTCTTACCAACCTCGCCACATAACACTGTGGAAGACACAGAGTGATGACTGGACAGAGGGATGCTGAACTTCAGTAGTGCTGAAATAAGGAACCAATGACAGTAACAGATTTCATCACATCTGAAAATGAGGCACTGAGGTTTAGGTCCACAACTTAGGTATCTATAGGCACAGTGTGCCCATCTGTTATAGACACATATCTAAACACCATCCCACTGGAGACAAAAGTTTGGAACTTGGTAATTTGTGTTGCCAAAAGAGAAACATGAGTGTCTTAAAGGCTCATTAAAGCACTAGTGAAGAGCAGGCTTGATTCTACCTTGAGTATCCCAGACTGTTTTCTGGTGATTTCATATCTTCACTCTCCCCCTTACCTTGCCTAAATTCGGAATTTAAGCCTAATGGAAGAATGAAGGGAACCTTTATTCTTAATTTTGTCTTACTTGGGTGATGCTGTATCTTCTTACATTCATATGACTAATTTTTTCCTTGTGGAAATTTAAACAAACATTCTTTTGCCAACCGTTTCGAGAGCCTGGGGAAAAAAATGTTAAAAAAAATTTTAAAAAGTCTTTTATTGATTCATCATTGTTTCCAGGCCCTTCAGTTAGAAAGGTCTTTTTATGTATCTGGTTTCCGTTGCATTGCTCTGTAGAAAGTTCCTTCAAGGGCAATCATGCACCTTCTAATATACGGTACCTAACAGTACACCTACATATAGAGATGTAGATCAATCTCATCAGAGCCATATCAGCTTTTGAGTTATGGGCTGGCCCGTCTGTACCTTAACACCTGTTTGTTTTCTACAGTACACTGAAGGGGATAAAAAGGAGAAAAGGAAAATTCCAAGATCTTTTTTGTAATGTCTATTGCAGAGCTTTTTTGTACAATGTATATTTGTTCTAGGCCCAGTTACCACTTGCATTTGCTCTTTGCTTGAAAATATTCACATTTCTAGGAGTGTTTGATCTATATTTATGTAATAGAAACCTTACCATAAATTTTAGGTAGTCTGATCACCTATTTAGTATTTTATGCTGAATAGCCTTCTTCTCTAATGAAATTTTGCAAAACATGAAGAATACATCTATTCTACACTTGGATTCTGAAGCACATGCACTAGATATATTAAAAAAAGATTAGAAGACTAAACACATGAAATGGCCATGCTTGTATCAACTACTCAATGTTTACATAGCAAAAAATCACTCTTTAGTATCTGTGAAACATTTAGATTCAGTGATGAAAAGCCCCTGAGCATACTAATTCTCTCTTCACAGTAGTATGCAGTAAATACCCAAGGGGTCATAAACTAAATGATTAAACATGAAACAAATATCAAGTAGTATTTAATTAAGTAGCTACCATCTATCCTGTGCACTAAATGAGGCTGAAAAAGGATAATGTAATTTAAAACTGTCATAGTTGGAGTTAGTCAAGAGTCAGACTTTAAAATAACAGAATAACTGTTCCTTTTTGAAATATTTGGATTTTCAAAATTCATTGAATGAGAAAATCTAAGAGACAAGAAAAGCATTTAATATTAAAACTTTAAAGACATTTGGAAAGACATTGATCCCAAGAGAGATCCCAAGGTGATCCCTGGAAGCTTCAGCACAGGGAGCTGGAGCTGTTAGACTCTTGTTTACATAGCAGAGATACTCCTACATCCTCCCATTTAAACTGAAGCTTTTGTGGGTGGGGGCTCAGGGTGCCCTGAAGAAGAGACATGGGACCCCTGAGTTTGGCATGAAGAAATGAGGAAATGACAGAGATGAGAAGACCTGGACATACAGGCGCTGAGACAAGCTGCACAGCTGGCCAGTTGCAGAGTTTTCAGATGTTTGATCCCAGGCTCCTATGAGCTTGTCTGTGAAGAGGGCAAGAAACCTTTCTGACTGTATTTTGACTTAATTTCATTCAGTCTGATGGGGGTGTACAAACCATTTCAGTTTTGAAGGATCAGCAGTTTCTGATGCTCTCTCATTAATTCTATCCTGGAAAATTGCCAGCCCTCTGTAATCATATTGCATGTGCACCTAGGGATCGTTGTACAGACACCCCCAAAAGCATTTCCTAAATTCTGAGCACTTAATCTTGATGATCTTTTACAGTGACTTTAAATTTTTTGTGTGTGTTTACACGTATGTGTGTGCTTCTAGCTTCCTTTAAAAGAACCAAGCCAAACCAAACCAAACCAAACCAAACCAAACCACAAAAAAAACAAAACAAAACAAACAACAACAAAAACAAAAACAAAAGAAAAAACAGAGAAAACCCACAACATAGGCCACAGGAGAATTTGTGGAGCTACAGGTCCCTTTATAGGCTCTGGGAGACCATGTTCTTTAGTGACCACAGGCTCCTCCTGGCCTGTTCCCAGCAGAGACCTCTTCTGCCATCCTTTCAACCTGTTCTTGTACAGCCATCTTCCCTCTTTTCCCTCCCACCCATCATTCCAGTTATGGTCTCTTCCCCCATCCAGTCCCAGTCTGCACCCCCTAAGAGGTTCAGCTCGTCTCAACTGCTCCTCCCTGCAACACTACCTCCCGCTTTGCACATACCCACACTCTTGTCTCTCTTGTCCCCATTGTTACTGGCTGCCCAGTTGCCAGCTGCTTGCCCAGGCAGGCAACTGACTTCTGTGCAATGATAAAAAGCAATGATGGTCCTAGTAACTTAGTGTGTTAATGTCCTGACTGAAATGTAAACAGAGATCCAGCTCCTTCTTTGGAAGGACTCTGTTTTTCTCTGGTAGTAATTTACCTGTTCTTACATTAAAGCCTTCTCATAAATCATCACTTAAAAATATAGCAGATCACTAAAACAGCAATAAGTTTTATCCCTAAACTAATAAGCAAGTCATACAAGCTGTTGGTCCAATCTTTTGAGAAAAACAAGATTTGGAAGAGTGAGTGTTGGATAGCCAGAATGTGGAAATGAACATTTTGCTGCTACCGAGGCTGTTATGAGAGTTTTAATTAGCATGCACTCTGGGTCCCAGAGTTTGGTACATATTCAAAAAGGGTTGTATCCAGCAGTGGAGCTTTACCTACCGCCTCGCTGGGGTATTACTTGCTCAACAGAGACCCAGAGTACACTGAATGCTAGCCACTGGCTCCTGAGGAACAGCAGGGTTTTTTGGACTTCTTCCAGTCACATCACAAACCCAGCTATTCTTCACTTACACTACGTGCTGAGATTGCAGCTTAGGGCTGAATCATTAGTGTGTAAGCAATTTTATCAACTTGAAGTTTTGTGAGCCTGGATAAAGATCCAGATGAATGTCTGGATAAAGCTAATGGTAGAATCCCCTACATAACATGTGCATTTTCAGAAAATCCTGAGGAGATTGCTATTTGTACCCTTGCTAACTCCGTCTACATGGCTAGATGGCTGGAGCTACAATAATAACTCCTTTAGCCAAAGAGTGATTATTTTACTTTTCCATTATTGTAAATGGTGGTCTTCTACCCACCACTTCACAAATCCAAGACTGCAAACCAAGCTTTTCTTAAAAAGACCATATTGCTACTTGGGGTGGAGGGCCTTACTTTTTTTTTAATAGAATTGAGCTATTTAAGGCAGAGCCTTATAATTATATTTTTTAAATTATTTTAGCTAAAAATAGGGTTGTTTTTCTTTTTAACCATAAAGGCAAGTTTATTTGTGTTGCTCAAAATATGATTGAAAGTTTTTTTTAATGGAATTTCAACAGTGCCCAGCGATGGTCCTGGCTAGGCTGGAGCTGGGGTAGAGCCAAAGCTGGGATGTGACACACTGAAGAACTGGAGTAGCCAAAGATCCTTCCGGTGCAAGGTCTGGATTGTAGGTGAACTATGAGCCAAGCAAGATGAGTCACACTAAAGAACAAGGTAAGACCATGCTCCAAAGCCGCATTGAATACTGTGAAATTAAGGAACCTAGGGAGGTTTTGAGATGCAGGGAAGAAGGGTATCCTGGAAGAGCACCAAGACTAGGAATGAAAAATTAAGCTTGTGCAGACAGTAAAAATTCTCAGAAGAAATTGCCAAAACTCAGAAACTAAACTCTGGAAGGCTACCCAGGCAGACAGCCTTTTGCCCTTGTGTCATCAGAGGCCATTTAATATTTGAAACATTTGTGTGAAACCAAACGTATGGCTTTGTGCTCCTTTATTTACACACAACATGGTTCAGTATAAACTGATCACCTGGGGGTAACAGTTGACCTACTGACTTAGCTAAATCTGATAAAGATATAATTAGGCATGAGCTGTAACATTCTAGCACCCAAGCAACGTAAATGAAAACCTCATTACTCAGTATCTTATTTAATATGCTTACACCCAATTTTAGTATGCAGAATTTTCCAGCATCAAACTCAGAGAGCAATAAACAGCTGAGATAGCCATTACACCAGTGAGACCAGGAGTTAGACATGATCTATAGCTCATGGAGAGTGACAGACACCTCCACATCAGTATCTAAATAGCTTCAGGAAGTATCTCTCCCTGTGGTTCCAATACTAATTTAAATACTGAGTGTATAAATGTAGATTAAATGAATCTGAGCTTCAGACTGCTCACGAGAGTAGGCACAAATGGGGATAGGTTTAGGAAGGTGTCATCTCTGATGTTGGCTAAACCTGTCTGGTGGTTGCTTGAGAACATTTCTACTGCCTGTGTTCAGAGTATGCTTCAATTTTTACAGTCCAGCTGGCAGTGGTTCTCTCAACAGGTTTTCCTCTAATATACAAAGCAATTTTTCCCGTTAATTAAAATTTCACATTTCTTCTACCTTTTAATGAAGGTAATGATCTTTTTATTCAATTGCTTGGCAAGCACTGATATAAAATAAACACAATTATTTGTGAACTTTGGAACCATGTTTTTTAAATGTCCAGCTATCCTGTAGTCTTGAACTGTTTTAAAACTCATCATGTCAGAGTATGTGAGAACAATTGGATTTCTCTGCCTGGATAATGCTTGTAGGAGATTATGCAGATTCTTCTTATGTTTGTTTTATTTGCATCCCAAGACATTTTGAGGTCTTTATCACAGAGATGCTTATTTCCATTTTTCTTATATCATTAGTCTCAGATGCTTTTATGATTAGTGTCTTGCTCTAACACTGATTAATGAAAAATGTAGATCTTCTAAAATAATAAGCCACTAAAAATGATAAATCATGTTGTTTTCAGAATATCAATGAGAAAGTATACAGCAGCTGGTATTGAATTTGCAGGAGTAATCCTCTGATGTGCTCAGTGCTTAAACTTTTGTTAAATTCATTGGGAATTGTTAAAACTAAACATCTAGTTGGAGCTACTGAGTAGCTATACCTCTTGTACAAAAAAACTGAAATAATAGATAGTGAAATTTCAAAGTGAGAAACAGTATAACACAGTCATGAAAGCAACAGTTTGAGTCTCCTTGAGTTTGTCCAATCTTGAGTCCCTAATAATGCTTTTTAAATCATCGAATCATAGAATGGTTTGGGTTGGAAGGGACCTTTAAAGATCATCTAGTGCAAACTCCCTGCCATGGGCAGGGACAAAATCAATTATATCAGGTGGCTCAGAGGCCCATCTGGCCTGACCTTGAATGTTTCCAGAGATGGGGCATCTACCACCTCTCTGGGCAACACATTCCAGTGTTTCACCACCCTCATTGTAAAAATTTTTTCCTTCTATCTAGTCTGAATCTACCCTCTTTTAGTTTAAAACCACTACCCCTTGTTCTATCTCAAAAGGTCTTACTAAAAAGTCTGTCCCCATCTTACTTATAATACTTTCAGTATTGAAAGGCTGCAATAAGGTCTCCCCGGAGCCTTCACTTCTCCAGGCTGAACAATCCCAACTGTCTCAGCCTTTCCTCATAGGAGAGGTGTTCCAGCCCTCTGATCATTTTTGTGGCCCTCCTCTGGACCCACTCCAACAGGTCCATATCTTTCCTGTGCTGGGGACTGCAGAGCTGGATGCAGTATTCCAGGTGGGGTCTCACCAGGGTGGAGTAGAGGAGCAGAATCACCTCCCTCAATCTGCTGGCCACGCTTCTGTTGATGCAGCCCAGGATATGGTTGGCTTTCTGTGCTGCATGTGCACATTGTCAGCTCATGTCCAGTTTTTCATCCACCAGTAACCGTAAGTCGTTCTCCACAGGGCTGCTCTCGATCCCTTCATCCCCCAGCCTGTATTGATACTGGGGGTTGCCCCGACCCAGGTGCAGGACCTTGCACTTGGTCTTGTTGAACCTCCTGAGGTTCACATGCCCAAGAGGGCCCACTTCTTGAGTTTGCCATATTTTGTTACTATTATTTAATTCTTATATTTTAACAATTTTATATTTATTTTCTTTTATAATGCAGGTAGGTCCTGCTGCCTAATGAAATGTGCTGCCCAATGAAAGACTGGTACCTAATCTGGTACCAGTCTGATGCTGGTACCAGAATCATTTTGGAATCCGGTCTGGGATTGCTTCCATTTCAATGCAGAACACACACAGCTCATCACTGGACCATGTTCATTTTTTGTTTTATCTTTCCTTTCAGCACAAATTCTCTCCCAGATGATGGAAATAACATGGAATGGTAATAAGAGTCTGATCAATATCTCAGTGCAATACCTCAAAGATCTCATCCTAGTAAGGAAAAGTCTCAGAATGAAACATCCTAAAAAATACCTTTTTAATCCCTCAAAAATAACAAGTACAAAACCCTGACAAAAGCACTTTTTGGTGGAAACACTGAAACTGAGAGCAGGTATTTCTGAACATCAGTTAATAACTTTTCTTCAGATATGTGATTACATTTTCCTTAGAAATTGCCCTGTTCCTTTGGATCCTTTCCAGTCTTTTTTGACCTACAGGGTAAGCAGTACGAAGCAGATTTTATAGCACAGTAGTGGAAGAAATATCTGCTGATTTTGGCTGGTTGAATGCTGCAAAGAAGCAGACAGAAAGACTCTTTGAAATGAAGTCTTCAGATTTGCTTTGCAATTTTTCATGCATACCTTGTCAGTTTCCAGGATTGTTGGTACAATGGGGCAAGGTCCAGGACATACTATAAATAATGATTTGCAAAGATTTTCCGATTAGAAGTGCTCACCTAGTAACACTGAATGTGTCTAATGACTTGAGATCAGAGTAGGGCAGAGGAAGTTGGCAAAAGCAGGGGTGAATGCATCCACAAACCGAAAAGGAGAGCTGAAAAGCCAAATAGCTACTGCTTGGGAGAGGGGGGAGGAACTATTACTCTCTGTGGTCCCACAAGAAATCCAAGCCTTGAATTTGGAAAAACAAATAAAGGGTTTCTCTGAGGAGGACAACTGCTGGTAAAGGATGGAATGTCCAATATCAGCATCTAAAGTCAGTTAAAGCTAAGGGTTCACTACACTGAATGAGACAAGGAAATAAATGAGTAATATTGATTATTTCAGTTGGTTATTCATGTGACCATGTAAGAGTTTACCATGGCACAGAGTCCAGTTACTATCTCTGTCCTTGACTTCCTGACCAGTCTTGGTCAAGACATATTTTTATTCCCTCTATACCATCAGTGCACATGTAGTCCTCATTCAAATTAAAACATCCATGCCTGATATAGGAGACAAGTATTGCTGGTTGGTATGGATGGGTTTTGGACTTAAAAACATTTTGAAAAATTGGGCTTTAAGTAAGATGTAGCTGACCGTTGTCTATACCAGCAGAAAGGGAAGGAGCTATGGCTAGAGTACTGCTAATTGAAATCACAAAGGAAAAATTGCTCAGGTAGAGTAAGCACTGCTGCTCACCTCCTGTGTATGAGGACAAAGTTCCAGACAAAAGATTACAACAAAAAATATCACTGCTGAAGGCTATCAGAAAGCTAGATGAATCTGCATTTCCTTGTTTGTGCTTATCACATCACCTGAATTTAAATTCCAAAGGAATACCTTAAGGACAAGTTAGACGTACCTCTTCCAGAAATTATGTAGACTTAGTCATCCTGCTCGTGGGTTGGATGGTTTGGCTCGTGTTTGAAATCTCTTCCAGAACTATTTTCTAAAGACTCTTATTTTTTTGACAGTGTACAAATGCTGAGGAAGACACATACCCAAACCCACTGAAGTCCTGAATAAAGAGAAAAATGCATTGGCAGCCACAGGGATATGACAGTGTGATGTCTCCTACTCCAGAATAGCTACTTCACAACAAAGGAGTCTCTCTCACAAACAGCACCACGGAGTGACATCCAGCCCGTGGAACTGCATCCAGAATGAATGGGGGTCCTCATGAGGTGAACACAAGCACATTGAATGTAAAACAAGGGTGAGGATCAAGTGTCAGGGAGATGTCACAATGTAAATGAGTCCTGATGGAAGATGGAATTGACAGCTCTGAAATTCTCCAGTTAGGGAGAGCAGTGAGTTACAAAATAACTACCCTATCATGCCAAGAAGTTCAAGACTGCAGAACAGACAAATAACCTATATGGTCAATTTCATTTTGAAAAACATAATAAAAACATGTACTTAGTTGTCACGGATATTTATGTCGGGTGGTAAGAGAGAGCATACATGACAAACACTTCTGCTGTGCACAGTAAATCACAAAATACCTTATTTTTTTTCAGTGCAAAAGTATATATGGACCTCGTATTACAAAATCCAAATGTTCCTACTCAACCTCTTACTCCAGTTAATGATATAGCCCCAAAATTTAGCTAATCCATTTGTAGAAAATGTTTACCTTATACAGTGTTTCAAGTAATAGTTCTCTGTTCATTTAAGAATCACTTCCTAGAAGAGTTTTAGCAAAATAGCAGCTCATTACTTGCAAATATGTTACCGAATACGTGGTGGTACGAACATTCTGTTCGGAAGACCATAGCCGACTTACTTTAAAAGCATAATTTAGAAATTACATTTGACTGGCTTTGATCAGAACAAACACAAGAACTGAATGAAAAAAAAAAAAACAAAACCAGTGCAGAACTGCTGGGTCTCAGTGGCAGAATGCCTTGCAAAAGGAATTTGGGTGAGAAATTACACAGAGTCAGATAGAAAACTGGTGAAATGGGCTGTCAGGAGGGTGGTGGAATGAGTGACATACCTGGAAAGAAGTTAGAAGGTATGATAATGAATATGAAAGTTCATTAAAAAATAAAAGCATAAAAACTGATGCATAAAAACATTAGTGAAAAGAAAGATTCATGGGAAATAGAAGAAAAACTGCTTTCTCTGTTTGAAAGTTCCTTCTTGTTCCTTTATACTAGGACTTAAGGACATTGCTGCAGGTATGAGTAACAGAGCCAACCCTTTCTTAGTCCTCTGAAATTCATTGTTAATACAGCAAGGTGTATGGAATAAAACTGATAGTCTGAACAATGTTCTTTGTACAATCATCAGCAATTCAAACTAGCAGGATAAATGATGCCACATTACTACTCACACAACCCCATTAGCAAACTCCAGGGTGCTTAGAGGAAAGTCACAAGGAGTAACTTCTGATTAACTGATAAATCTTGAACTAGTTTGCACATGAGATTTGCCTTCTAATCACATATAGGAAGTACATTTATAGAAATAATAGTGTGTCACAGACAATTCACACATATACACAAATGAGCCGGGTATACTTGCTAAACAAACTCTTGCTATCCAGCTGTAGAAGTGATGAAGATGCGATCTATAAGTCTGGACTTCTTTATTCCAGGCTGGAAGGAAAGAGACAAGATGTTAAGGAAGCAGGAAGGTTTCCTGTTTTGCAGGCTGACAGGCATCAATATCAAATATCATTGCATTAATCTATTTTTACTGATCTAATATATTTTTGATTACACCTGCAATGATTTCATGGTCCATTAGTTATATGTCTTCCAATCTGCCAAAACCTGAATGTGGGTCAAAACCTAGCACTGGGAATGTGAGAAAAATATGACAGCAAGAATTAAAGAAGGGTTATCTCAGTAGCCTGAACATCACTTTCTGTGATTTTGAGATGTTTCCACTTTTCCTGTCCATGCCAAAGGACAAGAGACAAACAGGAGATGAATATAGAAGTTCACAGTTTAAAAGTTCCCTCTTTGGATTCTGCAGACTCCCTGGGAGAAAATCGGAACACTGCCCTCTAGATTCACGGAGCTAGGATTCACAGCTTTGAAGTTGCTGTTTTTTTAATGGATTTGAATTCCACTGGACATAAAGAAATAGTGTCTATTTTTGCTCTGTGCAAGTGACCCCCTAGTACCTCTTACTTACTATGGTTTCTGCAGAACTGTCCTCCTTGGGTTGGGTCCTCCTCTCTGGAGGAAAGGATTATCTACAGCAAATGCAGGCAACACAGATTCCGTCATGAGTTTTTCAGTAGGGCTGTTGATGCACCATATTGCTTTATGGAGGAAAGAATATGGAGGGCTTTGTTTCACTTCTTCTCAGATCCTCCAATTTGACAGTCTCTGGTTGAACAGAATGAAATGGGAAGAGGAAAGAAGGGAAAGGTAAAATAACAGGAAAGCTGACAGACCTTTTAGTGCTCTTTGATGGTGATAAAGGACAACACAGAGCTAGAGCTGGGAATGAGTCTTTATGACCAAGGTAAATTAATGAACATGGGAGGAGAAGGCTAATGCAAGAGGCAGGGAAGCCTCTTTGATTTGCTTTCAGCAGGCTGCCAGCCAAACTGATAAACAACAACAGGTTCAAACCAGAATGTTCCAGGGAGTATTGCATTTCACCCCCATCCTCTTACAGGGCCTCGTAAGCCTTTGGAGCAAACAAGAAATCATTTTGCCTTGTGTTTTCAAATTCTGAGCCACCAGAACCGCAGAGACAGACATTTAGTTAAAGATGGTGCTCCACATCCTTGGGACCACGTTTATTTCAGCTGCAAACTGAGAACAAAATTATGTGTTGATTCATTAAGCTCTTTTCCTTGCAGAATTTGCGCTGCATCAGTTCTATCAAAGAAGCTCACATACAGTTCACGCCAGCTGTTCAGCAGGGTCTTTTCAAAATTCTCTGCTATATACTCCATATATATGTGTGTGTGTGTATATGTATATATACACACATACAGCATTTTCCTGCCACCACCTCACCTGCACCCGAGGAATCTGTAGTGGCTTTAAAGAAGCTTTGCAGCAGCCTGCTACTGCCACTTTGCTACAGCAGCTGACTGAACTGACAGCATTATAGACAGAGCACAAACACGAAAGCTTGTCAGTACTAGTATTTAGTGCGAAGCCTGAGTATCAAGGGTATGAGTCTGAGTTCCTAGAGCCTCTGCAGCTGTCAACCTTCAAACATGAAAATGCAGATTTCAGTTTTAAGACATAAGCACCCAGCTAGGAAATGTTATTCCGTTACATAATAAAATGTATATCTGCTATATTTAGAAGAGTCAATGATTGTGATGCGTGGAGTAAAACGATTTCTAAGTCACAGTCAACATATATGGTAACTCAGATTTTGATTTTAAGACATAAGCACCCAACTGGAAGATTATATTATTCATATGCATAATAAAATGGCTTCTATGTTTGGAGTAGTTGACGGCATTGAGACATAGAACAAGTGAGTTCTCCCTTGAAGAGAAGGCATTTTTCTGTGCTTCTGAACATATGCTTTGATCATGGATAAACTCATCAATAGTGGTTTTGCTTTTGGGTTCATTCTGAATATTTTCTCATTTTCCTTTCTCTTTATCTTTATCATCTTAGAGAGTGAATCCCATGTCCACATAGTCCTGGCTTTTTCTGTTCCTTGAGCACATTCTTAGCAAGTGTATTATTAAATTAATGAGGTTTATCTCTGATCCTTTTTCTGAACAAATCAAGCTCTGTGCTCAGTTTCCTCCCGTTTTATGCTTTCTCAAAAGCTTCAGCACTATGAATACATTTATTACCTCTCTGATATACCCCTCCAGCATTTATACTATGAAATGTAGTGGCATTGGCCAATGAATAAGCTTTTCTAGTTCCTTTCCATCTAGGCCTTTTTTCAGGAAAGAAAAATAGGAGTAATATGATACAGTCTCTTTCCTCTGCAATGAGCATTTGCATGGATAATACTTATGAATTCTAATATGAGTTACATATTGTGCAGAATGACGTCACTAATCAAAAATGTATCTGACAGAGAACCTGTTCAGAAGACTGATCTCTGTTTAATAAATACAGAGAAAAATGCAGTGTAAAAAGAAAGCTTTTTAGTCTTAGAAATCTCTTCTAACAAAACGAAATAAATTTTTGTTTTCAGTTCAACACATGAAATATCTAAATAATGTATAACCATTACTATAAGCATTAAGTAAATTCGCTTATGTTCTAAATAATAATTCCACAGAAGCTGGAAAATTGTCTTTTCCTTGAACAATATTATCTGCTTCAGACTGTTCCTATGGTTCTTTACTTGGGGACAATCTAGGGTTAAATTGGTGGTATACTTCTTCATTTGGAAGATTTTCCCTTAAGCATCATTTCTAATATCAGCTGTTTCTATTTTATTTATGCAAGCACTTTCTTAGGAGGGGTGAGGAAAATAAGAATGAAAAAAAGAGAGGTCGATATTGCTGTTCAAAAGAAACAAACATTCCAGAAGAGATTAAGAGAGACAAGAAGCAAAGAGAAAACAATAGAAAGTTAAGCTTTTGTAAAATCTGAAAGCTGGTCTGAGTGTATAGTTAATAAAGAAAGATGCACAGCTTACAATAACAAAGTTATAAAATATGCCTCAACATTTTGAAGGGGGCTCAAATCCTCCTGTTTCACGAATGGCCTTATTTATAACAAAGAGGAGAAGCTAGGTAGATGCTTTTCCAGAGTATGTCCTTCTGTCACTGACTGCTGATGGGATTCTTTCAAATTCCTCTGTGGCACAGAACAGTGAGAGCCAGTACACAAGACTAGTTGGGCCACCAGCTGTCTTAGCACAATAAAAAAACCTACTTTGCTACGGAGTTGATCTGAAGCAACACAGAGGGAATTAAAATGAAGAATAGAAAATATTATTTTGCAGGGAAAGGATGGAAATATTTCAAGGGTTATTGCTGAAGGGCATTTTTCCTTCCAAAATCAGAAAGAAAATATTTGTAGGAAATCTAAGGCTTCTAATTCCCACTGGGACATGTGACATAGGAGCTGATGCTTTTCTCAAAATGTCAGGATTACTGACATTTCCCACAGAGTTCCCAATTCAACAGAAGCTATGATTTCGCCCAAAGGCTAGACAGTACTCTTATGCTCACCAGTACGTGAAAATAGGTGTACCGTATAGCTCAACACCCTACCTCAGCTCCCTGGTGGCAATAGTGGATGCCGAGAGAGGAATACAGGAACGCAATAAAAATAAAGTAACTTCTCTTCAGAGTATTTTCCCATTGTCCAGTGATTTATGACTTAGGAAATTCCTGAGCCAAAATGTTAACTTTCTAATTGTTCCCGCTGTGATTTTTCCCTCCATGAATTTGTCTAACTGTTTTATCCACAACATCACATGGAAAGTTGTTCCACAGTTACCCGGCATGAAGCTATATTGTCTTTTCTTTGTCTGGGACCTGGAATCTATGAATTTTGCACAGTAAATAAGAGTCAAGACAGCATTTTCTCATCCTCCTATGGGAGTGGGAAACCATAAGACCATAGTGACCACATGTAGCTCTCTCATTGCTCAAACAATGCCCCTTCCAAAAATGCCATCTCCCAGGCATACTGGCTTTGCACAACTTGGGAAGTAAGGTAGCTGAAGTAAAAGGACGTATAGGCACTTCAGAAGCTCTGAAACAAATGCACATTCATTTTAAGGAATATATGGAGTGAATAATACAGGAATGACACAATATATGAAGAACTAGATACAGCAAGAAAGTGTCTATATGGACTGTTTTGAACTGAGTCAAAGTATACTAGAGGGGGACAGAATTGAGGCAGAATATTTTACAGCTTTGTGTTCGGAAGATTTTCTTTTCTCTACCGCACACTCTTTTTCAAGAGTGTGGAGGGTCCCTCCCCTACTGCAGCCATCTTTCTGCTTTTGGTCTCTTCCTCTAGGCCAGTGAGTAATCCCTTCCTTCTTTTATAATCCTCTGTTATAGCTCCCTGTTGCTCAATGTCATCACATGATCATTGCATAATTGCTTTTACTCCCAGGTTACCTCAACCTCGTTTCGACTTTGGGTGCCCAAAGACAATCACTGCTTTTTCCACTCTGGACTTTATCCTGCTATTAATAACAAAAATCAACAGAATAGGTAGGTAGGCTTCCATTCAGAATGAAGCTTGTAGTTTAACAGTGATATGGGAAGAGTCCCAAATGACATCTAAGAGAATTTGCTAGCTGAAGATTTTGCAAATCATTGTAAGTAGTAAGCGTTTAGATATTTCTGAGCACTCTACTGACCCCATTGTCTTCTGTATTTTAGAAGCTAGAAAACCTGTAAGAGAAGCAGTGTATAAATGCAGCTCTTACAATTTGCATTTACTTAAGTAATAGAATTATTCTGAGTCCACTTTTAATTCTGTGTTTCCTTCATAATGTAGGAAAGCAACAAGAGAGATAATTCTGAAATACTATGAAGTCTGAAAGGGAATCTGAGATGTATTGAAAATAAAAGAAAATGAAGGATGCTGCTATTAGGTTTTTGAATAGCCTTCTGATCCAAAGATGTTAAACATCGTTAAGAACGTCTAGGCTCAGAGATGGGAGGACTGAGAGGACTTACTCAACAGCCTGGTGGAGCACAAGCTCATCTAAACCAAAGAAATAGAACAAGATTTGACAGCGTACAAGGGGAGAAAAATAAGGTCATTTTATTGAGGATGTCTTCTAAAACCTATAATTTGTTTAGCTTAATAACCTCTTTGGAACCATGATATCAAAGTCAGGACTGTGGAGATTTCACAGAAAAGTTTATCCCAAAAGCCAGTGATAAATACCCATCTCACTCTAGCTCTTTCTTTGTCCTGCACTCATTGCCATATGCCATCTAAGTGCCTTTCTGTAATGTGTTTACTAGGGGATGGTCATTTGCCAAATGCAGTTCATTCCCTCTCTCCTACCCTTGAGGACTGTCATCTTTAGGCAGAGTTTTCTTCTAAGTTTATGTGCTTCTACATGTCACTATTTGCAGCCAGCAGTCTCAGGAACTAATTCAATACAAATAGGGTGAGAAGTCTTTCTGTCCTCATGTACATCCTATCATAGAAGTAGCGTGCACTTTTCACAGGAAAGATCCGGCAGAAGTAGGACTAGCTGGAGTCCATGGGACATCCGATTGCCTTCAGGACAAACCTAGCGCTTGTTGCCCAACCACAACATAAATACATGGATGGATTTTTGCATCCTTCCAAAATGATCTGAACTTTTAGAGAGAGGAACTAATGTTCTTCTAGGATGGCATCAGCATGGCAGAGTTTGAGATTAAAGTTTGGTAGATTGGAACTGAATAATTAAACTGTCTGGTCTGCATAACAGAGTTTCAGTGCTGAAACTTGGCAAAGCAAAAACTGTGCTTGGGAAGAAAGTAATATGCACATTTGAAAACCTCCACTATTACTTTCTGTGGTCTGGTCAAAGGGAGAAGCGGAACTGAAACAACTTCTAGACCTCAAATCATGTCTAAGATAAACTGGAATGAATGATAACCACTGTAGTTACCATTAAGAAATATTGGGGTTATTTGTGTCTGTGGTTTCAAAGTTAACAATAACTCAGCATTGCATGCAAATCAGTGACCTCTACCAAGAACAGAGGATGTATTTCCCCCATTAACTGATGGTAAACATGGTAAACAAAATGTACATACTGACATAAGGGATTTTTTAAATATAACAAGACAGTATTAATGATAATATTCTCATCTGCAGTTTATGAGCTAGATATGGACCTGCTTTACAAAATATTCCTAATATTCAGAGTTAGGGCTTGTCTACAAGATAAAAATGTGGAGAGAAAAAGGCACCAGGAAATAATATTAACTGAGATGCCTCATGTAATCTCTTCACACGGTAGCTTCATCCAAATAAAGAACTGGCTTTTACTTCACTTCAGTTCATAGCTTCTTCATTAGAAGAACTCATCAATGAGTTAGGATTTGGGGCAGATGTCTCCATTCCTCTGGGCCTTATGCATTACAAAAGTGTTCCACTGTAAAACAGGACACACATCTTACTTCAGATGGCCTCCAAGCCCTGTTATCATTAGAGCGATATCTTCTGATGATTATTGGGCTGGAAAAACATTGCTACTTATTCAGAAACATGGACAAAGAAGTCCTGCCTTGCAATGTGAGAGCTTTTGTGGAGAATAATATGCACCTTAAATTGTATTTTATACACACCGTACATTTGCTTTGCCAGTAATGATTTTCAGGCATAAGTTAAAACAGTGACTTGTTAAAGCTTTTACTGATATAAAAATGTGGCTTGCTGAGATCTGTACTGAAGGAAAAAAAACTTGCTAAAATTTCTTTGGAGAATGTTTACTTAGCTGAAGTTTGTTACTGGGGTTGAATGCCTTGCTAAAACTACTGCTGACTAAAAATTATGTGTATTGACAATGTGAATTAATTTTTATATGATCAAAGCCATTGAATGCTCCACTGTCCATAAATGCAATCCCATATTTTCAATTAACCTGCCACAGACAAAGTGCAACCACACAGCATGGGGTTGCGTAGGGCACAGGCAACTAGTGTTAGGGTGGGACAGAGCAGCCAGCAAAGACACCAGCCATGGCAGAATAATAATTTTGAGCACAGAGTTCTGTTGCTTTGATATCTGAATCGCAGAAGCTTTGAAACATATGTTTGTAATGGTGATAATGCATCTGCAGCTTTTCATGTCCTTTTACAACAGAAGATAGCATAAAACCACAGGAACTAAGAAAACCCTCTTAAATAATTTTAGAGCCCTCTACTGCTCTGGTCTTTCTCCCAGTTTTTGGAAGCCACCATCACCCTGCCTCAGTAGCATTGATGAAAAGGTTGCGCTGGTGAAAAACACCATCGTCTTGCATGTTCTGTTGAGTTTACCAAGACATTTATGCTACCTTACCTGTATATAAGCCACCTATGGTTACATTGGTGAACTCTTCTCCAAGAGAAAAAAATGACTGATTAAGCCAACACTTTATATTCTGTTAATAAAAACATGATGAACGGCAAAGAAGCTGCTGCTGAAATTGTAAGAGCTTTCTGTGTCGTTTATATTGACACAATATTCACTCCAACTGTGTAAACTGATGCTGTAGGCACTCTGTATCTAGTAGCCCACATGGCTCCATTGAACTTCTGGTCCCCTAGATCACATACCTCTCAGATGTCAGGGACCATCACCAACCATCAGTTGATCACCTGCCTTCCTTTTATATCCAGTGTAGAGAAAGAGGCACTTTTAAAGTGAATCATCTGACCTAAGTAGGACATCTACTTTTGAGGAGATTAATTTCACTGTAAAATGCCCTTTTCTTTCTCAGTGGAGAAAAGGTCTATATAGGAATTTTTTTATAACTAGCTTAGCTATGGGCAGATACATTGTCTATATCTTGTTGAGGTGAATCCCAACTTTTTTGTCCAGGGTGCACAAAAATAAAAACAGTAGGAGCCTTTATACTTTTGCTCCCCATTCATGTCCATTTTTCATGCTGAGCAACCTCAATTTCCCTTCAACACAGGGATCACCAGTATAAAAATAAGTAACAAAAGGATTTATTTCAAAAGTATCAGGTAATGCTTTCTTGCCTGTCTCTAAGACTTCCCAGAGTCAAAGGTTTTGACACCACATACACTCATTTGATGTACACCAGAAGTTTCACTGACAAAAAATTCCGGCTCTTGTCGTTAAAGCAGTATTGATTTATGACAAGTTCTCACAGCAAAAATGGAATGAAGAATGCAGTAGAGGAGACCTGATGGACCAAGCCTGTGCATAAGAGCAGAGAATAAGCACTCCCAAGATAACCTTCCATATTGAAGCCATTTTACTTATGCTCATTTTTGCATAAACTCGTTTATTCTATCACACTTTAGCAGTGTTGGAGCTTCTTTACAGCACTGCCTCGTCTTTAATGACAACAGTAATGCAGACACTGGATCTACATGGTCTTTTTCTAATGATTTTTTTTATTTTCCCCATTCCTAGTAGTAGGGCAACAATTATTTAAAGAAGAAAGGGATTTTATTATTTAAGTTTAATGATGATCAATGTGAAACTAAAATCTGAAAAGTATAAATTGCACATATTTTACACCCAAATGTTCCTATAGACTTTGAACTTCAATGTCCACCTTTAATCAGTCTAGATAAAGACTTTCAAAACCCAAATCCTCTGAAATAAGCTTTGTGCAAAAGCACAGCATTGTTTACTTATTTTTACTGCATTTCTACAGTGATCTGACACATTGTTACATGTATATAAAATAAATGTTTCTTAAAGATTAGAGCAGTTTATTGCTTGATGATTCTGATGTGCAATCTTCTTTTTTGTAATTCATCCCAGCACTGGGAGCAATTATTTCCACACTTCATTTTTCTAGAAACTGAAATATGCATTTTTGAAGACACGTTACCTGTTTGTTTCCTTCTCCAAAATTATTCTGAAGGGTTTTGGGAATGACAGTCATTCTCTTGATGAGGTAATTAGTCATAACTAGTCTGTCATTTATAAATAATATCATCATTGCTTTACTATTATTATTATTATTACTTTTAGAGGAGAAAGGGCATCCTAGGTGTAGTGAAATGAGAAATTCTGTGGTGTATTACTCTGAAACCGTGCATGTCCCTGAGGCTATAGAGAGAGATGAAGACACAAGATAGGATGCTAATTAGAGAATATGTAGTCCTGAGGCAATGCAGGGCAAATTACTTAGGTGTGCTGAAGAGAAAGTGTCAATGCCTGTAGCAGCATAAAGAAGGCCTTAAAGAAATTTGGCATAATACGCATCCATGCCAACTGGTTAAAAGTTAGAGGCAGAAACTGCCTTGTATGTTAAATGTTAAAATACAGTGAGTTCAGCTCACAGGTGGGGAAGGCTGGTGACACTAAGCCTGTAGGAAGCTGTGGCCAAATTAAAGCATTAACTTTTGAAACTTTTCCAGAGCATAGCCTTATTGCTGGCATTTGCTTTTGATGACAGGCTGGAAAGCACAAACAGCAGGGCCTCATTAACATGCACACATTGTAATTAAAAAAAATAAAGATGAAAAATACAGGGAACATCTCTTATCTTCAGAGCAAGGATTTAACAGCAAAGCACTGCAGATCAAGATCCTACTCAGTCTACCAGTATTTCCTAACACAAAAATGGTATCATACAATTGCCAAGATAAACAACCAGGCATGCAACATTCTTGACTTTTACTGTGAGGTCATATAACTCCTAATACAACAAATTCAATTTCTCATTTAGGGTTCACATAATCATAGGTGAGCAGTGAGGGTTGTATACCAAGCACTGCTAACAACTTCAGAAAGCTCGTGCATTCTGTTAGCATGCCAAATAAAAGACAACCTAAAGGGATAACATACTGTCACCTCTTAATTAAATATGTATTTCTATTTCTTAGTGTCTATAGTCAGTTTACAGTGCATCTGCAATGTGATTTTGCATGCAGAGCTAACAGGAAGAATACTCGGGAATTATGAATCTAGTAATAACTCCAGCAACTGCCTTGTTCTGCAAACTCCTTCTCATGTGAATTATCACACTGAATCCAAGGAGACTGCTTTCATAAAGACTATTCTTACAATTCCGTGGGTTCACAATTTGTTGTAACAGTGTTATAATCTACACAGCAAATGTGTTACTCGGTGTTTAATAGACATGTGGCTTTTCTGTTTCTGCTTTACCATTTATTGAAATGTTGATTTATTCAGAAGAACGGTAGTCGTTGTGACTCAGTATGGGTTTTCAGAAACTGATAACCTCTCTGAAATGGACACTTCATACATTTCATTGACACGAGACACGTAGCCATGGAGTATGCTAGTGTGTGAGCTGTCTTCGGAGACTTCAAAGGAATGTGTGAAACTTTAAATAATAAACATGTGAGCTCAGAACATACTTTTTTTGGTATCTGGTCTGAAATTGCAGCAGTCAATTCAAGAGTGTGCTCATATTTAGAAATCGTGGTTTGTTTTTTTTTTAAATACAGTTTTAAATAGGAAAAAACCTGGGAAAGAAATGAGTGCAGAGACAGAGGCAGAGGGAGCGCTCTTGAACGAAATGTGACTTGTCAGGATTATAATCATGTATGCACTGCATTGGAGAAGACAGTGTTAGGGGATATTTTCACAGCTCAAAAGAAAAAAAGAAAAGACTTGAAGGTCAGTCTGAATTTACAAAAGTTGCAAAAAGGCAAAGAAAGTCTGCTGGTAGTTCACAGAACATCAAGAGGAGGAAGACCTAGCTTTATGCACTCCTCTCTTGTGAAGGCAATTCCACCTAGAAGTTCTGCGCAGAAGAGGCCTCTGGGTTTCCCTTTTTGCCTGTGACATGGCAAAAGTCACATTTCAAAGTGCAGGAAAAAATGCCCTCAAGTTCTCTGATTTCAAAGAAACTTAGATATTTCTGGGTTTTGCATTAGTTCATGCTTTTTCCCTTTTTTTTCTGTAGCTCCACAGCAGCTCAAAAATGACCATCTCTTATCTTGCAAGTTAGACAGAGACTAGGGCACAGCTAGGCAAAATGCCTTAAACAGTCAAGCCTGCAGCAACCAAAAATGCTGCCAACAGCAGAGAGGACTGCTTTCATGGGGCTTGCGTTTAGTATGCAGTACTTCACAGGGATGTTTCAGAGCTGTGTGTTGTAAATGGCATATGTGTTTTGCTGCCCTCCTTTTGAGCACGTCTGATGGACAGTTAACCCTCAACTAAACGGGAGAAGGGATGACTTCAGCAAGGCAGTTTAAAAAGACTTTCATTGTAGCCAAGAGCTTTCAACTCCTTTACAAAAGCAACTTTTGCTGGGCTTGCATATACTATATATCCCCAAAAGGTTACAAGATCAATGAGAGGCTTCTCTGTACATTCAAATACTATCTCCTTGTCCTTCAGACCATTCGGTCCATATTTGAATACAAAGCATGGCTAGAGGTTAATTGCTGCATCCTATCAGCAAGTCGTCTTTAAATTCTTTCTTAGAAAGGTCTTTTTGTATAGAGCAATTATATATTCTCTGTTTTTCCCATCAGTGTGCCATGGTGTGTTTCAGCACATTCTTTGGTCTAGGATCCCACAGCAAGCAACTGCTTTTCCATAGTTTACCTACGACACTTCATCAGTTGAAAATGCCTCTATCAGAGCTTTTTTTCCTTAGAGCAATACCACATGGTGTGCCCCATGCACAGAAATCAACATTTAAAAGCCCCTGCTTCATTATTTTGCCTTATTTCCTGTCCTGATTGAACGAGAAGGGCAAAGGGCAGGGAGCCTGACGGCATGAGATTATGGGCAGACCCCAGACAGCAGCAATGAGGAAGCTGTTCAGAGGATGCTGCTAAAGAATGAATATTTATGATTTCTTATCCTGTAAACTATTTCAAAGTATAAAACCCAGAGCACAATAATGCTCAGGGCTTGGCAAAACCCACAAAGCAATAAAAATCATTTATTCTGTGAAGGGAAAGACTTGTGTGAAGGTAATTGAAGGAAGATTTTGACCACGTCTTCGATACTGACTCTGACTTAACTCTAAATCTGAGGGCTAAACTATGTCTGCAGCTATCCCTGTAGTAAAGAACCAACAGTTCTGGGTGGAAGTAGATAAGAGTAGAATCTATCCCATGATGGGAAGTTTGGAAAGTAGATTCATTTCCTGGGGAAAAAACCATAGAAAATCACCTTTATATTTTCATCAATACCTTCCTTAATTTTAATTAAGAATAGTTTAGTTCAGAATAAAAACCTTTTAAAAAATTAAAATACCTTTTATTTGAAAGGTTTAAATTTTTTTAAGTCCCAAGTACTTAGATTAATAGGATGCTTTTGTGGCAAAATATTCCATTTCATCCCTAGAGTCACTTGTCATCGAATTGCAGCTGATCAAAATTGGTCATGCTTTTTTCCAGGCATCTCTGGTCTCAGTTCTTAAAAACACCATCCGGAATTACATTCAAGGAGTCCTATTCAGAAACAAATCAAACACCTCACATGGGAATTTTGTATCTCAGAGACAGGTGTCCAAAGGAAATGACCAAAATAGTTTGGATGAGTTGCTGTCTGGAAATGATTCTGTCCTGCACCTCTGAAGGAAGTCTACAGTGACTTTGACACACTTTGGTTTCTAGCAGTGTTCACCTCTGCGGAATTAGAAGTATCTCAGTATGGGCACAGCTGGGCAGCCTAGCACCTGCTTCAGACTGAGAAGGCAAAATCCAAATGTCTTTCCACCCGACTCCCCTCCATGGCTTATTCCACTCGAATTTTCAAAGGATCCGAAGGCAGTCTTCAGCTTAGCACAGAGTGGAGTGGTGGTTACCACCTTCTTCACAGTCAAGCCAGAGGTGGAGACAGATCATTTGATATAATGACTTCACGGTACAAGAAGGGAATAAGGAAAGCAAATTCCAGTGCCTGCCTTGTTCCAGTGTCACCCCTGGAGCAGGTGGAGTGTCCTGGGCATTAGGCAGTAATTATTCCCAGCAGTGCTTGGCAAGGAGAGGTGTTGACAATTTCATGCCCTGGTTGGTAGCCAGCTCCTTCGTGAACATACCCATTTGCTTGTTGCTTACTCAGGAAGGTTGTTGTGGATCCTCCTCTGAAACATTAAGCTCTCTCCTTCAACTCTAAGTTCAGGACCACAACACCTGTGGTCTTTTTTGCACGCCCTGCTTAAGTGCTTTACAGTATTTCTCTTTCCTAGGTATAAAACTTACAGGATTGTTCCTTGTCAGCCCAGTGGTAGCACAGCAGCAAGGGTCAATAAGCTAGTCAGGCTTTGTTCACACAACTCACCTTTGAAACTTTCTCTCTTTAAATTGTTAATCCACTTCAGGTCCTCTGGAGATTCTTTAACATAACTCTTGCCCTTGTGGTTGGCTACTTTGTGCTTCTGGGTGCAACAAAAGAGATGGAATTGTTGAATTCTTTAAATTTAACAGAGGAGACCTGGGGGACATGCCTCCTCTCAGCACCTGTATATACTCAGAATAACACCAGGCATTTGAATCTTGGCAGCCTGGAGTTTTGCCCCTTCCCTTGTGCCTGGAGGATATCTTTCACCTGACCTTCATCCAGGAAAGAGAGGGGGTAATGCAGTGACTAGCAAATTTAAGACTGTTAACTGTTTTCTCCTCTTTCTTAGACGAATCAGCTTCTATCTTTGCAGTGTGTGTGTGTGATTGAAGATCGTGCTTCCAAATCACAGGCAAAATACAGAGCTACACAGGGAAGAGAGCAACATGGCAACATGGCTTATAAAATTATCTTAACCCATCCAAACTGAATTTGTGCATTTGGATCTGGCAGATGGGGCATAATAACATAACTTATCCTCTCAGACTGCCTGGACACTCATAAGATGTAAAACCTGTTTAAAAAAAAAAAAAAAAAACCCAAACTGAAAAACAAACCAGCCTATTTTCAGAAATAAAAACAGCTTCCAGATTAATATTCTTTCTCTTCTTCCTTCTCTTGCCACACTGCATGACACTGCATGCTGTTCTGGCTCTGGTCCTCACCACCCACGAACCAAGAGATTAAATTCATTGGCTTCAGTCTCCCCATGAATCTGTATGAGTTATCAGGCAGCTCCAGCTACCCCTTCTGCAGTATTTTTCACTGTAGCTTTGGCTTGCTAGAGCAACAGTAAATCTTTAGTTCATTTCTTTCCACATCCCCTCGTTGCTTGCAGGGTCGTGCAGAGGGAACCTCCAGCCCCACCAAACAGAAGCTACTCTCAAGATGACAAATGCTCAAAACATGATCATCCCCACAGACTCTCAGGTGTTATACTGTAGTGGTGACTGGATCAGCCAGGATACCCATAAGACAGTGCAGACTCCTGGCTTGCTCATCCAGGTGAAAAAAATAGATGGTTCTAGCAAAAGCCTGCTTTATTGATCTGTGTACATTCCTTGATAGTAATTAACCATGAAATGCCTCAGATTCCTATAATAAAGTCTGTTAATTCTTTTGCAGTAACAGGAAGGCACATCCCTCCCTGCATTTCAAGCACCAGCAGTTCCAGAACAACAAGGAGCTTTTTATTCATGTATAAAAAAGTTCTGAATGTATTATTGGGAATGACATTTCAAACAGTAACCTGCTTATATCCAAAGTGAACTGAAAATGGCTCAAAACTAGAATGGTTTGCTCAGATCTGCCCCAGTTTTCAAAGTACTGAGGCCGTCCCACCCAGACCAGGGCATCTCAGCTCACTTTCATTTGTGTGCTACACTGTCCTGAGGTATTCATAAAAATGAAAATTACTCACAGGTATACCTCTCTAAATCAAATTTCTATGATAACTCCGTTCAACATCCCCGTCAAAAACAATCTGTGCCAGCTACACTCACCTAAAGAAATGCAGAGAGCAATAAGAGGAAGGTCATTTTTCAGTTGTGATGGCTATTTACGAAACAACAGTTGCTGAGGACCCACTGGCACCATGTGGTACTGGCCACGTATCTTTACTGCACAAATCCCTGGTAACGCCTGCATGCATATTTGTAGCACAGCTCTCCATACTGTCAATGTTAAACAACTGTGCTACTTGACAGAGAGTTTGTAAAGCTTCTTAGGAAATGAAAATGCTTAACCAAGTCACTAAATGGAAATGACAGACAGGAAGTCATCAAGCAGGAATGCTGGTCATATAAGACCTTTGCATATATATGCATTGCTAAATCGAATTCCTGGCAGCAGGAGGAAAGTCTTTGCCTATAGGTGCCCACATTTGTTCCCAGCAGTGGGTATGACCTCTTTTAGAGGTTGCAAGAGCTTTCCCTTCAACGCGTACTTAAACAGAGAGCAAACACCCCCAGTAGACTATAGCTGTGCTTCAAGGTAGCAGAACTATGGCAAGCAACAAACTATCCTAGGTGTGAAATATTTCAGTGTAAATACAAATAGATCATATAAGATCTAGACTTATCCTGTCCTTTATATTGCAATGCCTGGCTCCTAAATCTCTTCCTCTCTTTGCCGCAAGAAAACTTTTCTAAACAGAACCAGTCAAGAAAGAAAAATGTCCCTGTCTCTGGAGACATTCTTCTTCCTAACATCTAACAGACAGAGAAAGCAACTGATATGAAAAAACCCGAAGAGTTCAAGGAGGAGAGCAACCTCTTGTAACAGACAATAGCAGTTCCAGAAACACATTCTAAATTTGCAATGCTTTCTATAAAGGCCAGAAAACAAATTTCTGCCTGCAATCTCCTTCTTTGGCAATAAAGGTCAAAAGAAAGTCTTATCTAGTGCTGTCAGTATTTTTTTACTTGGTTTCTTTCCTGGTGCAGAGAGTATACATCTTGCAAAACAAGTATTTCAGCAGGAAGTGATGGTTATACACCTCAGATTGTTTTGGTTTATGAACTTGCATGAAGATGGCATAAGATGGCATGAAGACAAAAGCAACCCAGAGTGTCCTTTCTAAATTGTTTAATTGTGGGGTTTTTGTGAAACTGATGCCTAGCAGTATCTTCATGCACCACAGATGTTATAGTATGTAAACTATCTGGGTGTTCACAAATTTGGGTGGTAGAGAATCTCCCTTTAAAGCAGCACAATCACAGTTAGGCAAATATAACCTTTACCATGCACTGTATTTGCACGTGTTTATAGTATATTAGATTGAACATAATAGCTAAGCATAGGACTGTAGCAGAGGTAGAGGTATCCCACTTTCATGGAAATCTTTTCTGAAAAGTCATTTGCAAGGTCAGATGAAGCTAATCCACACCTTTTCCCAGGTGCCAGCTGGGAGTTGGTGGCTCTAGTGTGCAAGTGGTTACAAGATGAACCCAGTCAGGGACTTGAGAATTAATCATTACTGAGTGAACGATATTTCATCTGCATAAGGTCCATTCAGAATGTATGGGCACTAATGAGACCATAAGGTAAGAGCTGACAGTGTGTGGTTGGGTTTTAGCAGGTATGGGCAGGGGTCAGCCCTTTGGTAGTAGTGTGAACTTAGATCAACTTAAACTTCTGGTAAAACTTCATAAAGAAAATTAATAGCAAAAATCCACTCCAAAGGAGAGTAATTGGGTGTAAAATGAATGGGCTTGGATGACTAAGAAAATGTTTTTTTGTTTTGATTCATCGTTAATTAGATGAGAGACAAATATGGCATCACACGCTGTTAGGGCCCAATATCAGGCAATCAGCAGTATAAAGTGCAATGTTATTTACATTTGTTTTCTCTCTCCCTCACTCCCAAATGCATTCTAGTTTTCCCACTCATTAAATAGTCATGCACAGAATTGTTCTCAGTTTATTAAAATGCAACGGAAATTTCTGCATCTATTCTTTACACAAACACCTACTAAAATCTTAAGATTTTACCAACTCAGGATTACAGGGTATCCCTCAATATTGTTATTCATGATCACTGCATTGAGCCTCAAGTTGGCATATCACTCCAGTAACATGATAGAAAACAGGTTATTTTCCTGGTTTTTGTGCCATCATTACATGCCCATCGTTATCCCCAAGATGCAGGACACATCCTCTGCTCCCACTGTAGCAGCCTATTTCAGACATGGAATTCCTAAGATGGACCTAAAATTAATCTTTTTGCCTTGGGATGCAGAGTCTAGAGTTAGTCAAAGCTCCATACAGCTTCCCAAAACCAAATCATGAATTCCACTCAGGCAAAAGTTCCTTAAGTGGGAATAAAATTATTTCTCATTTTATTTCCTAAGGTATATTTTTTAAAAGGACATAAAACAAAGATGGTAAAACAGCTTCCCCTGGAGTGATGCCAGCAGTCTGGCAGAGAATCTCTGGGTGTGTTTTGGATACAGATAGGAAATCTGTAATGTTATTAGAGAGAGAATTATTACCCGGAATTGTTCCATAGAGGACATTAGTAGAAGCAGCTTGGAAAACATTTTCCTGGGTGTGATAGTTGTCAGATTTCTTCATTACATAGTCACTGAAACATGAAAAAGGATGCTGTTTAGACTTGATTTTATCAAGTAATAAGACAATTCAGAAGCTGTTGTAGAAAATAATCTTATATTGAGAAGTGATGAGTTATTTCTGCTCAAGTAAAATCAAACAATATAAACATAGATCTATAGCTAAGACTGTTTTGAATAACCAAGTACTGAAAAGTTAAAGAAACTTCATACCAAAATCAGATGGATGAAGACACACAGAAAACCTTGAAAATGGACTTTCTTCATATCGAAGGAGCTAACATGATCAGGAGCCTATATTCCCTAATGAATGAAAACCTTGGACAAAGAGCTATCTGATCCACTAGAATATTTAGGGGAAAAGAAGTCTGAGAATAAGAAGGATACTAAAGACGAGAAGAGAATAGAAAAAAACACAGACATCTATATGTTGGACATCAAGTTAGGCAAAGTTTGCTGTGGTAATGACCAAAAAATCAAGCTGAATTCAGCTTTCTGAAATAGAGAAAATTTGTCCAGCCGTGTAAATAAATTATTATAGAACAGGGACACAAGAACACTAAAGAAGTAAAGAGTAAGATAATGTTGATGTGGTTCAAAGCTAAATATACTCTGGTTAGCTTCCAAGAATGACGATGTAGAAAACTAATGCAAAATGAAACTAGATAATGAGAATGCATATTTAAAACTAGAAATTGTTACAACTGCAGTAGAGAAAAAACTTACAGAACATAGGTCAGGTAGTGAGATAATTTCCTCTGAATTGGTACTGAATTTGTAAATCCCACAGCAAGTATTTTAGCAAGTGCTTCTGCGTAATTGAAGATAGCAAATGAGGTACCTATATTTAGGAAAGTGATGCGAGCAATTTCAGGCCTCTCACTCTAAACTTAAACATAGCAAGCTGGAGAACAGACTTGGAAGGAAGGGATAAGTGAAAACTTAGAGGTAACTGAGATGAAATGTAACATGGTTTGTTAAGGAGACTTCTTGACAGATTGACCTGGAAGTGTTCTTTGATTGTCTTTGGCCAAACTAGATGAAGTATATCTCATTTATCCAGATTTCAGTAAATATTTTTATGTTCTTCTGTAAATATGTAAATATTAGTTAAGCTGGAAAACATAGAGATTAATAAAGGAACCACAAGGAATAAATTATAAACAGCATATGATTTATTTTAATTAATTTTTCTTCATTTATGTTCTAGTCTGTTAAAAGAGTGAGTAGGTGAGGTACAACTCTTGGAAAGAGCGCAGGCTTGTCCCTTCTTTTGGAGACAAATAGACATGCCTGAAGGTCAGCAGCTTTGAGAGACTGCCATGAGTGACAGGCCAAGGAAGGAGAGAGACAATACACAGGGCTAGGAGCTGGAGCTCAAGCAAAGAAGCTCAAATGTTTCTGTAAGGACAGGAGAGGACAGGCAAGTCTCAGAGGGGACAGAAAGAGTTTCCAGTTAGCCAGAGGGCAATTTGCTGCAAGTCAGAAGTCATGGAGCTAACCGCGGGTAAACACAGAAGGAAGGAGCTTTCTGCAAGGGCCAACTGGGCAGGAGTAAAATATCAATTAGCCCTTTTTTACTACTCTATCCTGCCTAGCTACATTGCCTTTTCTCTGTTTTGGAAGTTAATTATTCATATTCTAATTAAAGCTGATTTTTTGGATTCAAAATTTTGTGACCTTCTTGGGGCAGTTTGCAGCAATGTCTTGCCTACCTCATTTCCAAGCTGTAGCTGACTCAGAGTCCTGTCACTCCAGAGCAAAGAATGGCATAAACAGTAAATACAGATGGGTAGGGATGAAGGGAGAGATATTTGGGGGGAAAGAGGTAACCAGTGCAGTTCATTAGCAGCCATTGTTTACATTAATGACCATAATATACTGCAGTCCATGCTCATGAAATCCATCTCTGGCACAACACTGAAAGTAGCGTCAAGGCAGGGAATGTTGAAGTATCATACAAAGAGAAAGACATGATTAAAGGAGTAGAAAATGGAAAGTAATGAAACAGTGTAAAATTAACTAGCAATATCAGTTCTGAACTCACAGTAAAAACAACAGTAAGTTGGGAGCTCTTCGTGTAGAAACAGCAGAGAAGGATGATGTGAGTGTTTTTGAACTCAAGAATAACTCAGTAACGCATGTGATATGGCCAGAGTAATGTAAATGTGACTCTACAATGTTCTAGAAGAGTTTCTAGTAAAACAGTAAAACTGCTGATATTTGTCACATTGTACAAGGCATTGCTAAAACCTTGCCTACAATACCTAGAACTTGTTTGATTCCCTACATTAAAGAAAGATGAGGTCAAACAAGAAAAAACACAGAGAAAGAATATGGGGCTGAGTTTCTATACTTTGTGAGAAGAATCTAAGTAAGCATGGCAAATTGAAGCCTGAGATGGCAATTTATTGCATTCTATAAATATATGAGGCAAGTACATGACAAGCATAAAAACAAAATAAGCTAAGGGATAAGCACAAGTCAGAAGTGAGAGTTATGTCTACAGTCTTCCCGCTAACACATTTATGGAAATTAGAAGGTTTCTAACAGCCAGAGCAAAAAATGGAACTTGTCTTCTATTAAACTGTTTCAACATCTTCCTTGTCTGACTGTAGGAGATAACATGGAATTATATGGCAGGTGCTAAATTATATCCGCCTGAAAGTCTGAGGGGAGCAAAGTGTTTTGGGTTTGGGGTTTTTTTTTCCCAAAATATCAGCACTACCAAAGAAAAATGCTAAATGAAAAGGCTCAATGATAACAACGAAAACAATGATTTGGAAAAGAAATGTAATTAAATTTTCATACCTCTCTTTTCTCAGGTGTTTTCCCAGGTGTTTTTGTTTTAATGAAAAGCCTAACATTTTTACCAATGTCTGACCAAGCCTGTTAGGTATCAGATCTAACAACAAGTGCGGTTATAAAATTCTGTAGTTTTCCACTTATGTAATTCTCATGTTCTTGACCAATGTGACTAACATTCCCATGTTCACATCCACCAAAAGCAAGGCACATTCTTTAGCTCAGTTGTGACTGGCATAGGCAGTTGGACGTATACTTAAAAAATAAACTGCTATCAAAAATCAGTGCTGATACTGCATGCATGAGAGGATATGGAAAAGAATTAACCACATGAAATAGACGGTTGTTGTGTTGCTTAATCAATTACTAGAAAGTCCTGAGATATTATGAAGATGGAACTATAAAAGAAACTATCCCAAATGGCCCAAACTGCTATTTAATGCCTAAATAAGAGATTAGTAACTATCTAGGGCATGTCTGCATTTCATCACACTTTAAAATATGCCTTGTAAATTCCACTTACAGCATCATGGCCTAACAATATTTGATGAAAAATGGTGTGCTATCATCTTCGGACTGTCAAACCTGAATCTGCAGCATCAAACAGTAACACAAACTTCACCTAAATTATGAATTGCACAACAAACCGTGATTGATTCCTTAATTTCCATTTTAATGGCACTACAAATGGCAATATTTACACCCTTTTTGGCATTGCACCTCATTTTGGCACCACAGAGACTGATAAATAGCATTTTATGCCCATTACCAAGAACACAGATTGTTTACAATTTACTTAATCTTGACAGTTTAGATTTACATGAGCTGGATAGAGAATAAATTTATCTAAAATCTAATATTTGTTTTCTTCAGTAGTCCCATCTCCAGAGTTGTACTTGGATCACAAAACTAAATAACAAGAGGAGAAAAAGTAGATGAAATCTTTTGGGACCAATCCTGCTGCTTGCTACAGCAGAAACATCACTGAATCCTTTATGAGGAGATTAATATGCAAAGTAGAAGAGGATGTATACTTCTGAATGTTTATTTTTACTACGTTGTGGAGACTGAGGATCCAAAAGGGTTATGGGGAAACAGAATAAAAGGCCAACACTTCTGAATTTTTGTATTATTAATACTGACTTTGATCTAAGTTTGCAAGACAGCTCTTTTACAAATTCAGTGAGTAAATGACATAATACGTAAGCCAAATGAATAAAGAACTGATCAAAGTATGTTCCTTTTGAGTTTACTAATAAATGAGTTTACTAACAGATGTTTTCTACCTGGACTTTAGCAAAGCCTTCGACACTGTCTCCCACAGCATTCTCCTGGAGAAGCTGGTGAATCGTGGCTTGGACAAGTGCGCTCTTCGCTGGGTAAAAAACTGGATGGACAGCCGAGCCCAGAGAGTCGTGGTGAATGGAGTCAAATCCAGTTGGCAGCCGGTCACAAGCGGAGTCCCCCAGGGCTCAGTTTTGGGGCCGGTCTTGTTTAATATCTCTATCGATGATCTGGACGAGGGGATCGAGTGGTCCCTCAGGAAGTTTGCAGTTGACACCAAGTTGGGCGAGCGTGTTGATCTGATCAAGGGTAGGAAGGCTCTGCAATAGGGATCTGGACAGGCTGGATCGATGGGCCGAGGTCAATTGCATGAGGTTCAACAAGGCCAAGTGGGGAGTCCTGCACTTTGGTCACAACAACCCCAGGCAACGCTACAGGCTTGGGGAAGAGTGGCTGGAAAGCTCCCCCACAGAAAAGGACCTGGGGGTGTTGATCGACAGCCACCTGAATATGAGCCAGCAGTGTGCCCAGGTGGCCAAGAAGGCCAATGGCATCCTGGCCTGTATCAGAAATAGTGTGGCCAGCAGAACTAGGGAGGTGATAGTGCCCCTGTACTCGGCACTGGTGAGGCTGCACCTCGAATCCTGTGTTCAGTTTTGGGCCCCTCACTCCAAGAAGGACATTGAGGTGCTGGAGCGTGTCCAGAGAAGGGCAACGAAGCTGGTGAGGGGTCTGGAGCACAAGTCTTATGAGGAGCGACTGAGGGAGCTGGGGTTGTTCAGTCTGGAGAAGAGGAGGCTGAGGGGAGACCTTATCGCTCTCTACAATTACCTGAAAGGGGGTTGCAGAGAGGTGGGTGTTGGTCTCTTCTCCCAAGTGATGAGTGATAGGACAAGAGGAAATGGCCTCAAGTTGCGCCAGGGGAGGTTCAGTCTGGATATTAGAAAAAATGTCTTTACTGAGAGAGTGGTGAGACACTGGAATAAGCTGCCCAGGGAAGTGGTAGAGTCACCCTCACTGGAGGTGTTCAAAAATCGTTTAGACTTGGCACTGAAGGACATTGTTTAGTGGGCATGGTGTTGTTGTGTTGATGGTTGGACTTGATGATCTTATTCCAACTTTAGTGATTCTGTGATTCTGTTATTCTGTGATAAATAAATAAATAAGATTAAACCCATTCTGTTAATCTATTTTTCTTCTGCAGTATTTATTTTTCAACACTTTATAGAAGATTCCTCATTTTTGAGATGTAAAGTATACATCAACATGCCTTTTTATTAATCTGGCCCTGATGTGACCTACCTAGAACTTTTATGAATGTTTAACGCTGAATTATCATTACAGAATCAGCAGATTCAAAGAATCCCTTACGTTATGTCATACTGCAACTAGATGACCAGTGAATAAACATTTACTCAGAGGTGGGAGGTTAATCTTATCACGACTAAGTTAAGATGAGGTTAGTGCAGTGCAGTCAGGGGTTGCAGACACGGACACATGGATTCAGCTGACACCTACTAAAGACAATTCTAAGACTCTTCTCTTAGAAATGCCTTAAGCAAAGGTCCCTGGTCCTTGGAGACTCTCCTGAAAAGCATTACTATATGCCTCTCCTGTTCTGTCATTCCTTCCTGGTCATCTGTTGTTAGCTATTTTCAGAGACAGGACACTGGGCAAGATGGATCTTCACTTGGATTTATCACAGCCACTCTTCTGATATATTCTTATATTGAAAGCCAAATGATTCATTAGAGGGAAGTGGTGGAGTCACCCTCCCTGGAGGTATTCAAGGAACGTGTGGACGTGGCATTGTGGGACATGACTTAATGGGTATGGTGGTGGTTTTTTTTGGTTGGACTTGATGATCTTACAGGTCTTTTCCAACCTTAGTGATTCTGTGATTCTGTGATTCCCTGGCACCGAGGTCAGGCTGACAGGCCTGTAGTTCCCCGGATCCTTCTTCCGGCCCTTCTTGTAGATGGGCGTCATGTTGGCAAGACGTCTTAGACTGGTCATCTCTCACTGAGCAACACTTCTCTGTGTGACATGATCTTCACAGTTAATGTCCTTTTTTTTCTTCATTTTCTTCTTAGAAAAGAAGACTACAAGTAACTAACACTCCTCAGGAGCAGTCACTTCCCAGTCTTTCTCCATAGAAAATATCAGGTTCCATTTATATTTAAAAATATCCTTAACTTAAAATCACAACAGAGGAAAGACATTCAAACATTTGCATCTTCATGTAAAGTTTTAATAGAAGGGTCCCTTAACCCATTAGGAAACATGGGTTTTCAAATAAAGGCAGTTCTAGCTACAATATGAAAAGCCCTTGCATATCTTTGACTACTGGCCAAAGAAATACCTTCAGATTTATTGAGCAATCAGTAACACGTAAGATTTTCTAAATTACTACATGGTCCAAATTTCAGAACATCTGGAAGGGAGGTAATAACATGATAAATAATACCAAAAATGTGCCTGTTACCTGGAACCAGTGTACTATACATAAGACATTCAAAATGGGCAATAATAATAACCCCTAGCAGACTTGTATGTTGAAAGCACTGCACAGATATCCATTCATCTTCATAACACCTAGGAGGTAAGAGGGCAAATACAGTTATTGCCACTTGACAGGTAACGTGAGAAAATCAAGTCCCAGCTTGCTGGAGACTGCAATGAATAACAGATAGACTAAGGACCAGAAGAACTGTGTGCCTTATTGTGCCCCATGCTAAGCCCATAAAATAGATAATTAGCAGTCAGGCTGTAATAGCACTGATGGTGAGGGGTTCTGCCTGTGTTGTAACTGGACTTTCTCATATTACATAGCTTCCCTAGCATCCCCTGTGGGGCCTTTCAAAACGGACCTTGCTTAGCAAAGTGTTTGGGAACACCTGTAAACTGATCTGAAATCCTTTAGAGGACACATTGCCTGAAGCCTGCCTTCAGCTAATCCATCAAGCCTGTTATTTTCTCATGCAAAATAAACATGTACTTTACCAGTAGAGTTGATAATCCTAAGCAAGTGTGCCATAAAATTTTTACCTGTCCACTCAAATCATGGTACGTAACCAAAGCTGAGACAACTGGATTAGTGGGCTGCCAAAGAGCACAGCCTGCCAGCACTTGGGCAGCTGAACTCAGTTTTCAGCTATTTGGCTCAATGAATATTGCTTTCCCTGTCCTGGCTACTGCCGAGTTGAGACTTGTACAGCTTTGTATGGAAGAAGAAAATGCTGTGCTATGCCCTGTTATCACTACTAAAGCATGGCTTTAGAGATTCTCCCCCGCTGAATTGTATGGAAGGTATTTTTTAAAAAAACACAAGACAGTTTCTCCTCTGTAAAGGTAATCAGAGAGGGAAAAAAATCCCACCTTTTGTGAAACTAGGGAAAATTACCAGCTCTCTCAAGCTCATCAATGTAGGAAAGAAGCAAGTATGCAGACTTAAATGTTGCTTTCGCAGCCCAGCTGAATTTGCCTTCCTGGCCTGGCTGCCCTGCTGATAGTAAGGGAGAGAGGGATAGCAAGGGAGTATAAAACAACAGCAATGAAAGAATTGGAATTGCCCATTAATTTAGTAATCCTATAAAAATTGTCATCTTTTCTGTCTCTATGGACAGATAGGATTTGGTTTATGTTCTCATTTTTATGGTTGTTTTTAAAACACCACTTGCATCCAGTGTAGGTTTCCCAAACACTTCGTCTGAATTCATTACTATGGATGAGGTGCTGTTCTGTGTGTGTTGACATAAATGCATATAAAGTTTGAAGTATCAGTACAGAGCATTTGGCTTTATTGCTTCAGCTTTGCTCAATGTTATCTAGCTACTCTGAAGTGCTGGACCTGGACAGGTTTGCCACAATTGTTTAGCACTTAAGTACACAACGGCACTTTAAACTTCTCTGCTTTCAGCATATTCACATTTATGGCATTTGTAAAATACTATAATTCAACTGAAAATGGGACTTTATTGCTTAGAACAGACAGAATTTACCTCATATGAAACACAATAATTTTTACAATTCTGTGTCTGCTTTTTTGTGCTTTTTCTTTTTCTTTTTTTTTTTTTGATGATCCAAACAGTAACATTACTATTGTTAGGGAATACGGTTAGGAAGTTGTGTGCTGGACAACATACCTCTTAAGTGATATATTAGAAATTGTCATGTTTGTGCTTCAAAATATTACATTAATCTATTTTTTCCTATCTTTAAAAACTAGCAGCGAGTATTAGCACCATGGACTGGCTGTTTCTTGTAATATATGACAGCAAGCCATATGCAGAGAGTGGTGTATAACCAGACCTTGAAACCTGGCCAAGCTCGCATATGAAAACTTCAATGACTGGTCATATTGCAGTCAACAGTTCTTATGATAAATACTGTTGTCCAGTTTTGTTCTACTAAGAAATCCTGAACAATAAATCAGTGTATTATATAAAGTATATAAATACATATGGCAGTCCAAGCCCTAGGTATTTGTTCATTTAAAACTCACCAAAGAAATCAGATCTGTTTTGCACTGAGGTGTGGGCAGTGTGAGGGGGCAGACCTCAGCGCAGGGAAGGTGCCAATGTGAGCAGCCCATTTCTTGTCAGTGGCACAGCACAGACAGCCAAGAGGGCAGCAGAAGGGAGCCACACCGGGCTGGTTAGGGCTGTGTGTTCATGAGTTACTTGGCCAGGCATCATGTTGTGTGGAGCACAGGTGAGGCAGTGGCAAGTGTTGATGGACCTGCGGCCAAGCCATGGCTGGACACTTTCCCCTCCCAGTCTTTGACCACTGGCAGGGCAAATGCACACAGAGATTAAATACAAAATCTATCATGTGCCTGATTTTCAGAAAGGTCTTTCTGGCTAAAGTCAGTGGCACCTTCCCTCTTGAGTCCCCTGGCCTTTGTGGAGACCTGAGATGCAGGGAGGACCCATTCCTTGTTCCTGCAGCCCCAGAAGCAGGACCAGCATGTCACTTCACACAGCAACCCACGAGTGCGCTCCTTGCTTCTTTGATTAATATCGTCGAGGATTGCATCAAAGGGAGGTCTTTCCTTGGCTCCAGAACAGCTGTTTTCCTTGGTTTTGTTGCATGCAAACTTCAAGCTTCTACTGGTGTATGATTCACGGGCAGTCCCTTATCTCCACTTGTTTCCATTTGAGACAGTACCCTGAATTATTCAGTATATCTTTGCACCAAATAGTTTGTCTAAAGCAAATTCCTTTTGGGACCAGTTTTGGGGACTGGAGCCCTCCATATGTTTTCCTTCTGCTTGCAGCTCCCTGCTGAGGGCAGCAGCCCTGCCCACCTCAGGGCACTTTGGGCTGCAGCCTCCCAGTTTGCTGTGGCAGTGGGACAGACAGATGGCTGACATCTGCAGGCAGTCAGCGTGGGGGACGGCAAGAGGAGGGTGGTAGCATTCCTCCCTGCTGTCCTGTGGATCAAGTATCTGCAGAAAACAACAGAAACAGGATGCAATCCAGGTATAAAAAGGAGACAGTAACATCCAGGATCTCTTAACCTGCCAGTTCTGAGACTGAAAAGGGTGAATGAGGGAGATATATCCCTGTGTATCTAATCACTAAGGGTGTGCATGTCAAAAGGTGGTTAAAATCAGCATAAACATATTTTCCTTTCAATTTCTTATATTGGCGCTGTTCCTTAAACAATGAAAACTGTCATCTTCTACAATTTGAGGAAATGCGTTGCAAAAATTAACCTGCCTGTGGGAGAAACTCTCCCCCATTAATGTTTTTTTCTTTGACTCTTGGCAACTACAGCTTACTAAAAATATCAAAAATAAAAACTTCTCATGATAACTTCAGCAAAAGCATACGGAACATGTACCGCTGTACTTTGGACAGACACCCAACACATGCCTTGCTTGTTCCATCATTGTCATTCAGTGAATATGACATAGAAAGTCAGTAGAAATGACATTTTCCCTCTTCTGGAGTAATTTCTCTCTTGGTAGCTGGGTTCTCTGCTTCTTCATCAAATAGTAAAATTCCTGAAGCAACCAGATAACTCACTTCTTATCTTGCATCAGAACACAGTGAGGGTTCCCACTGGGCCTACCAAATTCTGATTTAAAATCGAAAAGCTCTCTCTTGTTTACCCATAATCTACATTGTAAAGTGTGTGACAAAGCTAGAAAGTCCCAGAGGGCAATGCCGTCTCTCCTGTCAGTTTGGATACATTCTCACAGACCTTGTGAGTCTGGGATTTTACAGTTACCCTGCATACCCCAGGGCAAATTAAAAAAATAAAAGAAGAAAAAAAAGAAAAGGAAACAGAGAAATTTCATTGTGTTTGTGGCTCTTAAAAACAACCTTGTCTTTTGTATAGGGTTTTTGGTTTTTAGTGACACCATGTAGCCATGTCAGACTTCGGATGAAGCTTCCTCTGCCCAACACCAGAAAATACCCTTTCAGGAGAGTGAGTAACGTTTGGAGGGGTTTGCACGTGTACTAGAACAAAGAATTAAAATGGTCCCTGCTGTGTCCCTTCTGCACTTCAGCAGATTAACAACAATAGAGCTAACTCATTAGAATAACAAGTGTGTGGAGTTTCAGATCTTCATTTCCCCCCTTCCCCACATAATTTTATGATCAGTGAGACCAAAGTGACAATAATGGAGACAGAAGGAAAAAACTGTTATGGCATGGTTAACAGCAGCACAGCTTCTCTCCTACTGCTTCATCCATATGGTTCAGAGACGAAATTCAGGAACTGCTTTTTAACATAGTTGAGTATATTCTGTCTTTTTCCTCCGTGTTTAGGTATCTAGCAAGCCCTGCCCATCAGTTCCTGGTGAGAAAGGTTTATCTTATAGAAACCCATTCATTTGGAAGACAGTTTTCAGGCCACCAAGATTTTAAATAGCGTTCAGGCACAGGAATCTAAAGGATGCTGAGGTGAGAAGTTCACAGGGGGCTTTTTATCAGAGAAGTATATGTCTCAGGGGTTCTGCATGGGACAGTAATTGGTCCTGCACCATTCAATATTCTCATTGCTGGTCCGGAGTCATACAGAAGATAATTGCTGATACAGTGTACTGATGCTGCACACCACTGGGGGAGTGATCTTTAATGATGAAGAAAGGAAGACTCATATGGAAGGATGTGAATCATTTAGCAAGATGTACCCCTGAAACTAACCATTTTTTAACATACAAAAAAATTAGAGATCTTGTATGCTACTTAATTTTCAAGTTTGCTTTTAGTTTTTATGTAAATAACTTTTGCATTGAAAAAATTGCTTCTTTCAACTAGAAATTCTTCATGAACTTGGTCCAATTTATCCGAATATTTGTAGCCAAACAAATGTATTTGAGGGAATGGTGTTATTACCATTTTTTTCTATCCACTAGCTTAGGCACTTATTCACTGCATGAGAGACCAGGGATCAAGCCTTTCTGCCTGAAGGGATCTGAACTCACATCTGCCACACACCAATAAAGTACTATCAGTCTGTTAGAGCTGCTGTGCTCAGCGTAAACTATTTAAAATTCATTGAACCATCATGTGAAGGAGTGAGTTATTTCACTACCTAGCTTGATCTGCTGGGCACTCTCCTAGGATGTAGGACATTTTCATTCCAGTCCCTGCTCCAGTGAGTCTTTCAATATTAATATGAAACAGCATATGACCAACAAGACAGAGGAAGGACACCTCACTGTAGGGTGATGGTATTTATAGAAACATGATATGTATTTAGGGAAGCTTCCTGAGATATATTGGTTCAAATCTTCTCAGCTAAAGCGCAGAAATGAACATGAGCCTTTTGCCTTCCTGAGGATTTTGCTAACCCCTAGAAACTGGATAAAAGAAGATCAGTGACTAAACTATCATTAATTCTAGCTCTTCATTACATTGCTTGTCCTAAAGTGTCTGAAAATCAAATATTCTGTTCATGTTCAATGTAATGACTTCAGTAAACACGTAACTATTTTTCACTTTTTTTCTGGTTTGGAAAAGGCAAAACAAAACAAAATATAAAATTTGTTTGAACTAAATGAATTTTCATATATTATTTTATTCTGCTCGTGAAGAGAAAATAACTACTCAGAGATCTTTAATTGCATCCCTTTTAGGGGGAAAGGATCTTTAATACTATATTCAATTGTCACCTAAAAACTTTATCAAGCCTCTAATATGTATTTGCTGAACTCTGAATAATTGCACTGGTGGTAACTGAAAGCTTATTATGTGATTTTAATTACCGAGAGGGCAATCAATCTCTATTCCCTGCAGCTATTACTGTGCAAAGTTCTATTTAGTGCCCATTTCCCTCATTTTCTTTTTTGGGTAGAGGAAAATTGGCCGGATTAAGTTTTTCCTCTACTGGTAAAAAATATATATTTCATTTTAGTGTTTAATTCTAGTTGCCTTACATAAGCAAGAAGAGCACCTCAGAGGACTGCATGTCCCAGTATCAGCATAGGGAATAACATTTGGCAATAGTTCTGTATTTGCTTGTTCAAAGCTTTGTTTTGTGTCAGCACGTTTGCTGGCTGGGTGTCTTGTTGCATAGTTGATTTTTGGAACTGAATAGTCTAATATCAAAAAGAAGTTGCCCAATGTGGCCTATCTGAGCAGGGGGAGGTGGGGAGGTAAAATGTTTTCCAGTTTTAGATTCTGGAGAGTTTATCCCCTTTACCATTTAGCCACCTGCAGCTGAGGATGTCAACAGGAAAAGGATGGGAAAGCTGGAAGTCCTCAAAAACCTCTCTGGCAAAGTGATATGTGCTGTCCAATTCTAAAGCAATTGTATCTTACAAAGTGAAAAAAGTCTTTGATTTTTCTTTCAGTCCTACTTCAAGTCATTCTGCTATAAATTAGGCTTAAATGAGAGCCCGTGATAACCCAGCCCATTATATTATTAACCCCTACATTATACCCTTGTTGCTGCTTATTCTGTCACACCACTATCCTGCAATCACTTTCACAAGTACCTAAATTCAGTGTGACCACTCTTGCTTAAATTCCAAACTTTTGTAATCCTCAGCTAAACCAGGATTGAAGGATCATAGAACTCCCTTTGCAGTATTATCTCACTGTCTTGGAATAACATATCCAAATCTTCTGTCTAAGCTGATTTCTGGTAGGTATTTGACATGTTCATTTTTCTTAAGGTCATGTAGCATTTGGACCTACCAACCAATTCATTTAATCTGAGCAAGTTTTACTGTTCCCACTGTAGTTAATGAGGGAGAGTAGCAGTTAAAAAGAAAGTCTTTTCACTTGGACACATTCTCTTGGCTATGATTATAAAGAGGATCTAGGTGATTTGCTTAGACCATTAAATAACTAATACTAGCTGAGCTGAATTTCATATGACATTTAAATGAATTAAGCCTATCTCTAATCAATATTAGGGTTTGGAAACCATTGCCATTTTTATATTTCTATATGTTCATGAAAATATTTTACTAGTACCTGGCATGGCTGCATTTAAATTAATGATATGCTACACAAAACATTTGATTGCATGGAGAATAATAATTTGAACAATTCCAAACGCCATAACTTATTCTTTATATCCAGTGGATTACTTCTGCAGTAATGAATGAATAAATGATAGAATGAACTCAAGGATGTTTAATTTTTCTGTACTGGGAAATCTGTATTGTCAATTTTATGTCATGCAACTAAGTCAGTTCTTTATAAAATAAATAAAACCTGTTGAAAGCTAAAAATAGATCAAAGGTCACTTTGGCCTAGGAGTCTCAGTGACATATAATCATCTTCGCTTCATCTCCCTGTAGAGAATACTTTGACAAGCAGGACACTGCAAAGACCTATTAAAAGTTTTGTGGAGCTTTGAAGTATTAAGTCAGTCCTGGCATGAACCACAATCACTAAGATTCATTCCTTGTCAGTACTATTTTCCCTTTTCAAGGAATGACTACTTAAAAACCCTTCCCCAGCAAAAGTTGCAGTTACTCAGGTTCATTTCTTGTGAGCAGCAGAACAGAAAAAATGATAAAGAATTGAGATAAATGTGCAGAAAACTGTTCTGCAGATGCTGATCTTTCTGTATTAATGGACAATTTATTTGAGAATACTATATATACTGCGCTGGCATATAGTTTTTCATTTGTACTTTTACCAGCTGTAACTTCACAGTTCTTCCAGTTTCATCTCACTGACTCTTCATTCTAAACTCTTCCAACTGAGCTTATTCGAGAGCAAGAGAGGAGGAAAGAGAAAGGACAGCTCAGAAAGAAATCAGCCTGCAAGAAAGTGCAGGAACATAATCTGAAAATATGATTCAAACTGTCACCATGATTAATATTTTTGGCCTTCCCCTCATCTTCTACTCATCGAAACTCCTTTTGCCTATGGTCTTGGAAACAGCAATGTCACTTACTCTTGATTCTACTTTACCTCCACATCTTTTACCCTTTTGCTCCATCCTTCTGAAGTTCTGCCTTGCTCTTTTTCACCATTACACTCTCCGCCCTTCCCCTTTCATCACCCACAGGTCATCTTGGTGAGTTTGTTCTTCAGCACCATTCACCTGAGAGAGAAAGGTGACTTGGGTTAGGCACATGTTATCACCAAAGACTGTCTGCTCAGCCTGGTGATCGTTTCCCTGCTTATGCACAAAAATCACATTACCCTCCCCAAGACCCCATTTCTTCAGAAAGCTGATCCTGCAGGTTTCACCCTAGTCTGAGTAAATGTGATCTCATCAACCAAAATACACTCCAGTCTAAACACAAAGCTGAACAGAGGTTTTGGGGTTTAAAATCTAATTTCCCTTATTTTTATGTAATTATTCTAATTCTACTTCGGTAAATGAGGAACATCATAGAGAAAAAGGATTCTGATCAAGTGTGGGTGATTTGCAGATCTGGTCTGCATATACAACCCAAATCAGGTTTCAGAAAAACAAAACCAAAGTTCAGGCCTGCTCTGAGAAAAATACAAGAAAATAGAGTAGCTTAACTGAAGGAATTTTTCCTAACGCAACTTTTAAATTTTAGTTGGTTGTAACATTTATATTAGACTGATATATCAGAGCTTGGACATCGAGGAATCATAGCTGATTATTGCATTCCAAATAAGACAGTGGAAAAATGCCATCTAAAGGATTTACTTTTTTAATTTATTGCTTTTCATTATCTTAAGTTATTTCAACATTTAAAGCATGAAACTCACCAATTTGCCAGTCTGTACTCCCTTTTTAAATCCATCAGCTGTTGTACCATAACGTAATTTCTGATCAAGCATGTTACAGCACAGCTAAAAATGTGGATCATCAAACAATTTCGTCTACTTGCATCCATAATTAGCAGGTTAGGAATTAATCTCCTAAAATAATTCAGCCTATAGCTAGATAGAAACATTCATCAGAATTCAGTATTGCTACTGATGACTATAGTATTTAAAAGGGACTAGGGAAAAAAAATGGAACAACATAAGGAAAGGATAGAAATTATGATAAAAATAAACTTCTCTCAGTGCTACGCGCTTCATACAATCAATTTTTTTGTCTCTAAGGGATATTTTTCTGGACAAATCTGAAGTCTAGCAAGTGCTAAGGTTATGTTCTACAGCTGAATCTGCTGTAGCACCAATTCATCACAACTGCACACATCTGGCAGACTACTATACCATTGTATTAGGTTTGAGTGGACAGGCTTTGGTAGCAGGGGGGGCTACAGGGTTGGCTTCTGTGAGAAGCTGCTAGAAGCTTTCCCCTATGTCCGACAGAGCCAATGCCAGCCGGCTTCAAGACAGACACACCACTGGCCGAGGCTGAGCCCATCAGCGATGGTGGTAGCGCCTCTGGGATAACATATTTAAGGAGGGGGAAAAAAAACCCCTGCACAACAGCAATTACAACCAGAGACAGAAGTAAGAATATGTGAGAGAAACAACTCTGCAGACACCAAGGTCAGTGAATAAGGAGGGGGAGGAGGTGCTCCAGGCGCCGGAGCAGAGATTCCCCTGCAGCCCGTGGTGAAGACCATGGTGAGGCAGGCTGTCCCCCTGCAGCCCATAGAGGGCCATGGTGGAGCAGGTGGATGCCCAAAGGAGGCTGTGATCCCGTGGGAAGCCCGTGCTGGAGCAGGCTCCTGGCAGGACCTGTGACCTATGGAGAGAGGAGCCCACACTGGACAGGTTTGCTGGCAGGACTTGTGACCCCGTGGGGGACCCACACTGGAGCAGTCTGTTCCTGAAGGACTGCACCCCGTGGAAAGGACCCATGCTGGAGCAGTTCATGAAGAACTGCAGCCCGTGGGAAGGACCCACGTTGGAGAAGTTCATGGAGAACTGTCTCCCTTAGGAGGGACCCCACGCTGGAGCAGGGGAAGAACGTGAGGAGTCCTCCCCCCGAGGAGGAAGGAGCGGCAGAGACAGTGTGTGGTGAACTGACTGCAATCCCCATTCCCCATCCCCCTGTGCCACTCGGGGGGAGGAGGTAGAGAATTCGGGAATAAAGTTAAGGCCAGGGAGAAGGGAGATGTGGGGGGAAGGTGTTTTTAGAATTTGCTTTTATTTCTCATTATCCTACTCTGATTTTGATTGGTAATGAATTAAACTAATTTCCCCAAGTTGAGTCTGGTTTGCCCATGACAGTATTTGCTGAGTGATCTCCCTGTCCTTATCTCGACCCATGAGCCTTTTGCTATTTTTTCTCTCCCCTGTCCAACTGAGGAGGGGGAGTGATAGAGCAGCTTTGGTAGGCACCTGGTGTCCAGCCAGGGTCAGCCCACCACAACCATTCATACAGTTTATTTGATTGCTTAGGTAGCTAAAAACCAAGTTTTTACTTGAAGGGATTATCTACAGATGTTCCTTCTGATACAAAAAGTATACGTGTTTCCCAGTAGCTATCTCATTACTTAAACAAGGCTGTATCAAAACCTTTGCATTGAAAGCTGAGTGCTCAGCACTAGACAGGTTATTCTGGCTGGAAAAAATGGTATCAGCTGTGCTGAATAAAGCTGCAACTGAATAGTACTTAGTAGAAGAAAGCAGGAATTGCTTTTTCCTTTTTTGTTGTTTTTGGGTTTTTTTGCTTTGCTAGAAGTCCAGCCAAAATAAGTTTCTTAGATCTCCCTATATTAAAGAGCTTTCCCTGACACTAGAACAACAAATAACTGGACCAGTTCCATAATGTACTATTTTTCTTGTGTTCCAGGAAAATATTCTGTTCTGTGAAATCATGACACGGTTCATACAGTGCATCCATCTCTCTCCATGCTTCTGTGGCTGAGTTGGTACACTAAACTCAACACCAGCTGTGCATACTGACAGGGTGGCAGCCAGCAGAAGTTGACCCTATTGCTTGCAGTGGCGTTTCTGTCTTAGATCTTAAAGTCAGGAAGAGAAAATTAGGGATAGGATCCCATTTGAATAGTTCATGTCTCTACTTTCAATATGGCTTCATGTTGGCCTGGATGAGGGATGGCAGAGGAGCTGTTTTTCGACCCTCCTCAAATAATTGTCCAAATTTTTTGCCTGGGTAATGGAGAAAAAATTCAGCTGCAGAAGTTCCACTCTGCCTTGTAGACATAGTGCTTAGAGACATGGTTTAGTGGTGGACTTGGCAGTGTTAGGTTTATGGTTGGACTCAATGATCTTAAAGGTCTTTTCCAACCTAAATGATCCTATGATTCTATGAAAAAGGTTTCTCTTCTCCAGTGACTTACATGACTGAAGAGGACAAGTCCTTTTGCTTAGATTTGCAAACTATTACTCTCGCTGAGAGTACAAGTGACTGAAATGGAAATGCCAGATGCCTTCATCCACCCAGTATCCCATTTGAAGGGCTCTCTTAAATGGAAAAGAGCAAAGGGGATGATGGTAGGGCTTGAAAGACACATTGCTTGAAATATCCCCAGGGAAAGAGTCTCTTTAGTCAGTCTGAGAAGAGCCGTGTCCACATGTCTCCAGTTCCACATGAGTACCTTCATCTTCAAAGCATATAGGATACGCAGGGTGAGAGCAATCTTTCCCTGCATGCCTGGAGAGATGTCACTAGGCAGGGAGGATCATGCACCATGAAAGCAGAGAGTCATAAGAGAGGAGGAAGCCAGACTCCTTCCTGGGAGTGGTCTACACTGTTACAGGATCCTTCATAATTGTTGGGGGCTTTTTTTAATAAAAAAAAGAAAAGTAGTCCTCTTTAGCTACTGAATTACTTCTGCCACACCACAGTAGTGTTTTGACTATTTGAGTGACCCTTTCTTATTTTAAAGCATAAAGCCATTAATATTTAAAAGCACTTCATGTAAGAAATATATTATATTTCTGTATTTTTGTTCTTTTGTAGTCATGACTGTCATTCTTTTTTTTTTTAATTGAAAGAACAGGAACCAGAAATCTAGATAATTTTAAACAATTAAATAATTGTTTGCAATAGGATGACCTTTTATTTTGTGGTAGTCCAGTCTTATTACTGAACTCTATACTATAAGTGTAGAGTAGCACAAAAAATATATTACAGTCTGTACTAACTTTATTTATTTATCTCAGGCAAAACTGACAAGTTTGCAAGAGCCACCATGGCATGTTGCATTAACATGCTCTAAAGCTATGAAGTTTGATGTGCATATAGAACAGCCATAATAGAATGACAGACTATAGTGGCTTGGGGAAAAAAATTAGTCGTTTATATGGCATAACAGGAATGGGTATAAAGAGTCTACAGAGTGTCACTGAGAGCTCAGAGATGGCTTGGCTTGTGCTTGGCTTGTAGTTGTCAACCTTTTCTGTAGTTCAGCTTTCCTGTTACAGTGGGGAAATGTTTCAGATATCCATCCTGCCTTGTAACAAAGGAAGGAAGAGTGCCTTGTAGTTTAAGAAGCGCTGTGTTATCAACATAAAATTCTGTCTTATAATTAAGTGGCTGCTGGATTTTCTAAGTCTTTTATTTTATTTTGTTCTATATAAACTCAGCCTGTGTTGTTTCCCCTCACTTCTGCATCAGAAAGCGTGCTCCAGAACATGATGCCTGAGGTGATTAATGGTCCTTCTCATTTCCAGCCTTGAGTTGCTCATGGTTGGTTGATTCCCATTCTGTTATATTCACTGTCCTTCAATTTAAGTAACTCTTGCATCTCAAGATAGATTTATTTGTAGATAGCAGCAATATCACTTCTTACTCAAGTCTTACTGGACTGAGTGACCCAACCTCTCTTTTATATTCACTCACAGAATTGGGTCTTCATTGACCTTTTCACCCAATTCACCTTTTCTAAACTCGTTTCTGGTTTTGTTTTCATTACCTTTATCTGATCAAACAGGTATTAGAGAGAGAGAGAATTCAGAATTCAAGGAACGTGTGGACGCGGCATTGTGGGACATCGTTTAGTGGGCATGGTGGTGTTGAGTTGATGGTTGGACTTGATGATCTTACAGGTCTTTTCCAACCTTAGTGATTCTGTGATTCTGTGAATAATTTTGGGTAAAGGGGGGAAAATCCTCCCTTCCTCTTCTCTGCCTCTTCTCAACCAAGTAGTAAACTAATATTGCTTTACCTATTATCTGACCTCCTTCTTGCCCTGACATTGCCATGCTTTTAGGTATATATAAAAAGATGAGAAAAAGAGGTTCGGTGTAGGAGAAAGAAACTTCAGCCTGTGAAACCTGCCCAGCAGAAACATCTCTGAGAGAAACTGCAGGAAATCTGAAAAGCACCTGTTGTATATCAGGGGTAGGTCAGAGGAAGGAAGTTAATGGTTTGCTCCACAGTAGTGCTGGTACCTCTGACCAATACAGATCTGATGGGCCCTCTTCTCTTTTAGCAGGTTCCCCATCTCTTCACCTTGCGTATGCAGCTGCATGCATTTTGGTTCTAAATACATGACCATGTTTTGATTCCTTTGCATTTTCCATTCTAGGCTTCTTGACTAGCTATTTGAGGCCAATATGTTTATGGTTGTTGTAACTCCTGGCAACAAAATTTGCTCTGACATCTAAAATCTTTTAGAACTAAGAGAGGGGGAAATGATAGCACTTCACATTTTCTAGGTAAATTACAATTTCTGAACAGATAAAGTAATAATACTTTAGATATGTGCAAGTATTTAGTGCCCACAGTACAGAAGTGAAAACTGTTTCCATTACAATGGTATTCAGTTTTCTCTGTCATTTGGGTAGCTGAAGTTATCACCCACTCAGCTTTCCTGTTCAGATAAATAATAATTCTGGTATCTACCACAGCTATTCACCACTGCAATGTTAAGGGAGACCTGCAGGCAGATGAAAACTAGAGAAATACTGACTTTGTGGAAAGAAGAAAAAAAAATAGACCAAATGGCCTTCAACAGAACTAAAAAGTATTTATTACACAAGAAGCTTTTGAGCTGCTTTTATTCAGCATGACAGGACAGTAGACAATTGTAAGTCCCAGCTGCCCTTGAATTACAGACCTTGGCTCTGCTGTCACGCAAGATGAGGCTGCAACAGGTAGTCTTATGGCAGTAGGGTTAAAAATGTTGATTCAGTCGCTTATGCCTGAATGATTTCTGCTGCATTATCTATAGGCCTAAAATGGTTCAATACTGCATGTTTCTCCCTCTGTCCCTTTGCTTTCTCCTCAGAGGGCAGTTACTTGTGAGGGGGCGGAAAATTATACAGATATGCTGGCAGCTGAAAAGAAGTAAACGAGGGTTAGGAAAATGAATCGCAGTGGTGTTGAGGCGACATGCCCATTTATTTCCTAACAGAACCCCACATGATATGTAAGTAGTAAAATGAAGCCAGTGAATTAAAATTGCACAGAATATGTTAATATTCCAGCCTGAAGACAGCAAATGATGTCAAGATGTCCCAAGAGCTTCAAAGTTTGAATGCTTGTTCAAACTCTCCTAAACTCTTCAGTCCCATGCACGTATGTTGTGAAAAAGGTGCCCCTTAGGTGAAGTGTTTTTTCTGAGAAGGCTTTGAGGTCTGCTTTTCCCTCCATCTTCATATGGTGGAAATACTGGTCATTCCTACCCTGGCAAACCAAGTCCAGCAGAGTATCATCACCCTCTCTTGGTTCTTTAATATGATGTTGAAGGGTCCTCATAAAGATTTCTTCTGCCACTTAGATTATAGCTTTACTACTATACCCCAAATCCAGTGATTGTGTTGTTGTCGACTCATAAAAAAGAACTGTTCTCTAACATCATGCTTCGTTCCGTTATCTTCCAATCAGCAAATGTCTTAATACACCAGCAGATTTTTTAACCATACCATTTTATTAATATCATGCAGTAAGCATTCTTAATAGATCTGGGTGACTTTTCTTCACTGAATAATATTGAGCAGAAGAGATATTTGAGATATCAAGCAGCTTGTAGCCATTGGGTTCTAGAAGATGCACTTTCAAATTCCTTCAGGTAGAGAGAAGAGTTGAATTTCATCTTACTGATTGGAAACAAGTGCTCCAACCAGTAGCTGAGTAAATCGGTAGCTGAATAAAACCAGTTTACCAGTAGCTAAGTAAAATACCAATGTTCCCTCAGTGATGATAAATCCAGCTTTGTCTCTATTGCCTATGTGAGAAGTGCTTGGAAACAAAACATGGGGGAGGAGTTGGCTGAATAGAGTATTTCATCCAACATGAATTAGTGGATTACTGTATTTTTTACTATTTTGGCAAGGAAAAAAGAAGAATTTCTTATTTCCATTCAATTAGAATTGAAGTCTTCACTTTCTCTTGTCCATTTAAAAGCAAAATATCACATAGATAAGTATTATTGAATGGGACTATAGCTTTAATACAGTAGGATTAAAAAAAATTACTGAGGGATCAGAAACACTGGTCAGGCATAGGTCCAGTGGGGTCCAGTACAAGCATATTCGGGGGAACATAGTCTGTGAGGATTTGAAGAAGCCGTATGTGGCATAAGACTGAGGTGAGGTGCTGTAAGATTGTGTGAATTCCTCACATAGTCTGAGCAAGGCCAGAAACAGCATGGGATCTGAAGAAGGGGCAGTTACCAACAGCAGTACATATGTAAGGAAGAACTGAGACTAAGATATAAGTGTTTTCAACAGACCAATGACTTTATTACAGATGCTAATTTGTGTTATGTTAGAATAACCTGGTCACCCATTCTAATATTTTCAATGTCTGTGAAGACATAATCTTATAACATAATCTTATAACAATTTACCTATGACAAATTACAACTTTCTTCATGTTATGCGTTGTTATTTGCTTATTTAATACAAAAGGCAGGTTCTTTAATTTTTTAAAATGTACACCATCTAAGTCATTTATTTTATCAACCATTACAAACCGTAAGAACCTCTTCTGAAGTACCCCATATACCATACCTGCCTATTGACTCTTATGGTACTCCCACATAAAATTTTTAGAAAGAACAATTCCTCTGCTGAGATATTGGTAAGAGACAGATGATCACTGTATTGGGTCTGGTTGAGATGGTGTTTATTTCCCCACAGCAGCCCTCATAGTGCTGTGCTTTTTATTGGTAGCTAGAAAGGAAGCCATTAATGTCCACGCATGGCCTTTGCTTTTGCTGTATTAAACTGCCTTTATCTTGACCCACAATGTTTTTTTCATCTTATTTTCTCCTCCCATGTCCTGCTGAGGAAGGGAATGATAGAGCAGCTTGGTGGCACCTGGTGTCCAGCCAAGGTCAGCCCACTACAGTTCTTTCTGACACCCAACGTGGGGCATGACAATGGCAGTTTCGTATTAAGCATGCTATAACTATAGTAGTTATTAAGTGGCAAGCTCCTGTGCTGGTCACAGAGTTTGTCGGCTGCACTGCGTATCTCTTCATTTTGCTGAGCTTGGGAACATGCTAGTACAAATAATGGCCACGTGCTTTGCTCTGACATTAATGGCCTTACTGTGCTGGGGGAGCTATTTTGTAGGGAGGATGAAGGAACTTAGGAACATACTAGTACAAAGAATGGCTATGTGCTTTGCCCTGGCATTGATGGCCTTGCTGTTCTGGGAGAGCTATCTTGTGGAGAGGATGAGGGAATACATCTCCCTCCCCCTACCCAGGACTGATGTGGATGGTTTTATTATGCAGGTTCCCAAGGTCCTTGTTCACCCTTATGTGAGCTGTTTAATATTAATAATTAATGCTGTTGACATATTATGGGGTTTGTGGAATCTGGTCTCGTCCTGCTGTAAGAAAAGACAACTTTTGGGTGAGGTGATACTGAGACGTGCCCTGAGGTGGCCGGTCCCTGGGTGGCAGGGTGTGTGGAAGGATTTGGGCAGGTTCCTAGGGCAGTTATCACCTCCCATAACCTGAACAGGCAAACAACCCTGGCAAACTGATGTGCCACTGATAGAAGGGTGCCTTGCCTACCCCAATGAAAACCAGCAGCTTCTAGCACTGTACTGGGGCCTGTCCTGTGTCTATCGAGCCACAGTTCAGTGCTCTCAGATCACTGTGGTTGGGGCAGGGACCCAAACAACAACTACAGTAATTGCCCCAGTGGTGAAAACAAAACAGTGGACAAGGAAAACAACAGGTCCACATCATCGATTAGTAAGGGAGGAGGAAGAAGAGGAAAGTTTTGATCAAGAAGCTGGTCCTTTGACAAAGAAATTGGAGGAAAGAGTGAGAGAATTCAGACAGGAAGCAGAAACTAACCAGTCCCTGACCTCATCAGAACTTTGAGACATGCAGAAAGATTACAGCCACCTGCCAGGTGAACCAATTGCTGCCTGGTTGCTCTGATGCTGGGATAACAGGGCTGACAGTCAGCAATTGGAAGGTAAGGAAGCCCAACAGCTGGGATCCCTTGCTAGAAACGGGGGAATTGAGAGAGGAATTTGAAAAGAGGCAGCAATTTGCAGTCTCGAGTGTGAGGGCAAAATATCCATTCAAGGAAGATCTTGTGAACTCCCCACGAAAGTGGACTACTGCAGATGAAGGCATCCAGTACCTGAGAGAATTAGCGGTGCTGGAAGTCATCCACAGTGATGTGGACGATGATGAGATCTCCAAAGATGCAGAGGATGTCTTGTGCACATGGGCCGTGTGGAGGAAGGGGATTCAAAGTGCTCCAGAGTCATATGCTAACAGCTTGGCAGCCATGTATTGCCCGGATATGGATACACCAACTGTGGACAGAGTGTCTTCTTGACTCCAAAACTTTCAAGAAAATCTCTGTACCTCCTCATCCCTAAAGGCCAGTGCCTTGGCTGTCAGGGGCACCCCAAGAAGACAGTCCTCTCCTGCCCTAGTCAGCGGGAAAGGGAACCCCAGGCACATGCCACATGGCGCACTCTGGTTATTCCTGTCTGACCAGGGGGAGGACATGTGGGAGTGGGATGGTGAACCCACCTTTAGGCTGGAAGCCCATGTACGCAAACTGAGAGGGAAGACAGCTGTTAAGAAGGGGCCACCCGAGAAGGCTGTCAGCTCAGTTGCTGTAGAGACACAAGAAGGCAATCAGCAATCTCCCAGACATAGAAGAAGGACTGAGATCACCTCCCTTGATCCTGGTGCGGGGACTTCTGGTCTGGCACGGCAAGGGTCAGACAGTGAATACTCTGACCAGGAACAGGAATAGAGGGTCCCTGCCTTCGGCCAGAAGGAGGAAAGGGATGACCGGGTATACTGGACTGTGTGGATTAGGTGGCCTGGCACATCAGACTCACAGAAGTGTAAGGCTTTGGTAGACACTGGTGCACAGTGTACGCTGGTGCCATCAGGGTATAGGGGCACAGAACGCATCTGGATCTTTGGAGTGACAGGAGGATGCCAAGAATTGTCTGTATTGGAAGCTGAGGTGAGCTTAACAGGGGACAAGTGGGAAAAGCACTCCATTGTGACCAGCCCAGAGGCCCCTTGGATCCTTGGCATAGACTACCTCAGGAGAGGGTACTTCAAGGACCCAAAGAGGTACCGATGGGCTTTTGATGTAGCCACTGTGAACACGGAGAAGATCAAACAGCTGTCTACCCTGCCTAGCCTCTCAGAAGATCCCTTCATTGTAGGATTGCTGCCATTTGAAGAACAGCAGGTGCCACTTGCTACGAGGAGGGTGCACCGATGTCAATATCGCACAAACCGAGACTCCCTGGCTCCCATCCATGAGCTGATTCATCAGTTGGAGAGCCAAGGAGTCATCAGCAAGACTGACTCACCTTTTAATAGTCCCATATGGCCAGTGCAAAAGTCTGACAGAGGGTGGAGGTTAACAGTAGACTATTGTGGCCTGAACGAAGTGACGCCACCACTGAGTGCTGCAGTACCAGACATGTTAGAGCTCCAATATGAACTGGAGTCAAAGGCAGCCAAGGGGCATGCTACAACTGACATTGCCAATGCGTTTTTCTCAATTCCTTTGGCAGCAGAGTGCAGACCACTGTTTGGTTTCACGTGGAGGGGTGTCCAATACACCTGGAATCGACTGCCCCAAGGGTGGAAGCACAGCCCTACTATTTGTCGTGGATTAATCCAAACTGCACTGGAAAAGGGTGATGCCCCTGAACATCTACAATATGTCAATGACATCATCGTGTGGGGCAACAAGGCAGAAGAAGTGTTTGAGAAGGGAAAAAGAGTAATTTAGACTCTTCTGAAAGCTGGTTTTACCATAAAAAAAAGCAAGGTCAAGGGACTTGCACAGGAGATTCAGTTCTTGGGAATAAAATGGCAGGATGGACACTGTCATGTGCCTATGGACATAGTAAAACAGATATCACCACCCCAGGTTCCAGTAATGTCTTATCCTGTGTAGTGGTTCCTGGATGGTGGGGCACTGTCACCCAGTCTGTTCTGGCATTTTTTATACTCTCTTTCTTCCCAGGATCCTCCCTTCAGGCGGAGTCTTGACATGCAGGTGCACTATTTACTTGGAGTACTTGGAACGTTCTCGAAATGAGCACCTTTTGAGTACTTGGAATGTCCTTGAAATGAGTCTGGGCGTGTGGGGGGTCTTGGTGGTCGATTTAACCCTCCTACAGTTGGGACCTCGATGTGACCTTTCCCTTGCACATGCGAATTAAGTCAAAATGGGGGAGTTAAGGTAGGAGACGACACCGCCCTGCCTCCGCAAAGTTCACCGCTTCCCTTTTTCCCACTGACTTGCAAAAACGGTTTGTTTAAGGCATATCTAATAGGCCACACATCCTGTTTGTCACAGCCACACATCCTGTTTGTTACAGTCACTCATGAATGTGAAATATGTGCTGCAATCAAGCGAGCCACACGAGTAAAATCCCCCTGGAATAGAGGGACGTGATGGGTTTTTGATATGGCAAGGCCTGGCAAATTGACTGTATTGGACCGCTGCCACAGACATGCAAAGGCAAGCACTACATACCATGGTGGAAGCAACTACTGGTTGGCTAGAAGCACACCCTGTAAACCATGCCACTGTCCCAAAAAATGCCTTAGGCCTTGAAAGGTAAATTTGGTGGTGACATGGTACCCCAGAAAGAATTGAATCAGAAAATGGGAGTCATTTCTGAAATAACCTCATAAACTCTTGGGCAAAGTAACATGGCTTTGAGCGGGTGTATCACATCCCCTATCACCCAGAAGCCTCTGGAAAGATTGACAGATATAATGGACTGTTAAAGACTATGTTCAGAGCTAGAAAATAATTGTCAGTTCATCTTTACCCTCTGAATGCAATTCCTCTTCCTAGGCCTCTTCTGATTTCCTTTCATTCTTCAGTTTTATCTGACACTTGAGCATATGATTATGTATATCAATGTACATATTTAAAGCTCAATGAAGTCATGGGACCCTCTCTTCTAGCTGAAGTGGGTATTGGATCAGGACCCACATGGATCAGCATAAAATTACCAAGGGATCCTTTACTTATATGCAGACTCCCACCTCATGATCTGCCAACGGAAGTCAAGGATAGCACTTATGGGGTAAAGCCCTCCCTGCTAGGAGGTTAAATACTTCTATTTATTGTTAATGGGGAGGGTATATCTAATCCATCATAAATATCATGGAGCAGACATCCTTACAACACTCTTAGTTGGCAATCTTTCCCTTTCAAACCTTTCAAAGGTTCCTTGAGCGTCCCTACACCAAAGTGGAGTTGGAAAATCAGTGAAGTTCTTAATACTGCTGGAAAGACTCTGGAGCTGACTGGTGGGCTGCCCACAGCAGCTGTGCATAAAACAGGCCATCCTGCCATAGGCTGACAGCTATAGAAACTGCATTTGATAAGCTGTAAGTGTTTCTATTCTTTCTTGTTTTCAAATTGTTCCATATTCTCAAGACTGTTGTAGGCTTTTGCTTCTGGAAGTGCATGTTGCTCTCTGTCAACTACAAAATTGGTCAGCACTGCTGCCCTATAAGAATAGGCAGTCTAAACAAATACAAGGGAGGTAAAGCGCCTGGCCAGAAATCACCCAGAAGGCTGGTGACAGGATTCAGGTTGCCCCAACCCTACACCACTGTCCAATGCATTGTACTATTTTGCCTTTTGTCACTAGTACTCCCGAGTCCTCATCCGTCTAAAAGGAAATGCCGTTCATCTAACAAATCACCAAAGTGCAGCTGCACAGTCCTTAGTGTCTTTACATACACTTCCCTCTAGCGTTAAAAGGGAGCAACTCAACATGCTCCCTGGAGCAATTAGCTTGCCTTTGATTTTTACACTTAGTGTGAACCCCAAATTACTCTCTTCAGTGAAATAACACCAAAATAAATAGTGCCTTAAGTATCACAGAAAAAAGGGTAAGATTCTATCACTTTCTTTCTTTCCAGAGATATTGCAAGACTTGAGAAGAAACTCAGAGTCAAGGTAAAAATTCAGAGCCATAACATATTCATTAAATTCTGTCAGGCATTTGTGCAATACAGCTGTGTATTAATATTGGACCTGACTTTCAATCATCACCTAAGACAGCACTGCTGATATTCGGAGTATTCCTAAAGTAAAATATGATTGTGTCTGAACATCAAGTAAGGACGTACTGACAGGTAATGCCCTTCAGCATAATAACCTTGGCAAGGCAAATTCAGAGGACACATTTTGCAAGTCTCTTATTCTAGCTGTGGTCAAAGAGGTCACTGAGTTTGTTAAGCCATATGCTGGCTTAAAATTTGAAATACTGTAGGATAGCCATGATAACCTATAAACATGAAGTGAAAAGCTCTTGCTAACCAAAGACTGAACTTTTAAAGAAATTTGAATATTGCAAATAGAGCACTTGAGCTAAAAGTGCATCTACCTGAAAACAGCCAAATCTTCTGGTCAGTTAGCAAAGTTCTTTCAACAAGACCAAAGGTTTCTCAATATAAAAAAAAAAATCTTTGTGCCTGAACCAGTGGGTGTATGATTTGACTCATCACTTTCTGAAGCCCTTTCTACTTGGGAAACATATTTCAATTAACTAATATGACAAAGGTATCAACTTAGCTACTCTAAACACTATCCTTATGCAGTTTGTCCTATCTTTTTACATGTTAATTAAAAAAATGCTCTAGTTAAATCCTTTAAAAAGTGTCTGTGGATACATTTTAAGCAATATGAAGGGTCCGCAATTCACCACAGTAAGGTCAATGTGAATTCTCCAATATTCTCCTGCTTCTTTCTTATTAATCTTTTCAGCTCCTATTTGGATTCCCTATTGTCTTGCATCCCTGCAGACAAACGTGCTGATGCAAATGAATGCAAACTACTACTATTCTGATGATCTAGTGCTTTCTCCGTCCACCACATATAGCTGTAAACATCCAAAGATGACCAAAGGCACAAGAGATTTAGCTTCATTATTCACAGGACTGGGTTATGGTATATTCAGGAACCTGAACACAACAGTCGAGTAACACAACCACAGAAAAAGTCTTCTGGGATTAATTTAATTAATAAGGCTATAGCCCTGCAATTCTCTCTGCATGGATGTGCTTGTTGCAGCTTTAAGACTTTGGGAAGTCACATACATACCATTTAGTTCACAGTTCAAATCAGGCAATAAAACGTACAAGATCAGGTCCTAAGTTTAGATGATTTACCTCATGTGAAAAGCTGAAATAGACATGAAGAAAGGCTGGGCAACTTTTCTTGAACTGATAATTTGTTGAAAAAAATATTCAGAGAAATTGGAGTGGTGGACTAGGATTGAATTAGCAAATAGTTTTGGTCATAAAAATGAGAGAAGGGAGTTGAAACATTTCTTTTCAAGAATTCCTGAGTTAAACATGTTGACATTAGCATGTGTCATGGTTTGATTTCTTTAAAAAAACACATAAAAAATGAAACCTTCTTGTATTCTTGTCACTTTTCTGGGGCTCTGTTTTGATCACAAAGCCAAAATGCAATCCAGGGCTGTAACCACACAACTCCTTCTGTTTCTAACTTTCTTACCCTTATGTGGCCTCTAGACTTTGTCAGTAATTGGTACCTCCAAACAGATAAGTCTGCAGTTTTTGTTTGTGTGAAATATAAAATAAAAATATCTCTTGAATTCTGCAATTGCAGAAAGCTGCTTAGATAAAGAAGGCAGAGCTAGAAAGAATAATAAGATATATTTATACTTTTATACGCATATTTATACATGAAAGTGGAAAGGAACTAGTTGACTAAGGGATATGGTGGTATCAGCTGGAGGGAAATTGAGATGTTCCCTTCTCAGCCACTTTTATGAATGCTGCCTAAAAATGCTGCTATCATTTAATAGTTTTCTCTCCTTATGCAAATTGTATGGCATTTTACTCTTTGAGTAATTATCTTCAGAAGGGCATCACTTAGAGGCAAATATTCAGCAATATGACCCAACCCAAAATTTAGTGACTCTCTGCACATACACAGCAACAGTCTGCCAAGAAAACTCCCATTGGTAATTCTCCTGCAGAGTTGAAGTCTCTAATTTTAAGAAGTTTAGCAGTTAAGTAAAAAAACTTTGGGTGGGATTCACCTGTCCTAACTGAAGTCCTCTAGCAGTTACAGGTCCAAGCCTTGCTAATCACCCTTGGCTCTGTGTAGTCAGTAGAGCGAAAGAGCTTTCAGCAGATGATTCATGTGTCCTGTCTTCCTTATGAGGGTTAGATAAAATGACTTTCTGGACATTAATATTTCCCTCCACTGAATGTAAAAGGAGCCAAGGGTAACAAACTCAGATATACAAGTCTAACTGTTAGATGACTAATTTAGGGCATATGAATCCTCCATTAGTTCAGCTGTGACAGTGGCTGTTCTAGCCAGGTGAGAGACTGCTCGGAAAGGTAGTATCTCTTCGTTGTGATGCACCACTGAGTTTGTGCTACAGTGGTCAGTCTAGCTCGGGAGTTAAGTCACAACAGACCTCATAAATCCCAAATAAATTAATAAATAAATAATAACTTCAACTGACAAGGTGTTTTTTGATGGCTAGGGTTGATGGAGAAAACTTGCTGGTTTTTACAGGTGGGTTTGGGGGGCAGTGGCTAAACTATTGGTTTTTTAACAATCTAAGAAACAGTTTGAATAGAAACAAAAACAGCAAAGATCTTTCCACAATACTCTGCTTGTGATGTGAGTTGGAAAGCTTATAATACAGATTTTCTTTTCTGTTCATCCAAATTAAGGAGCAGAGAGCATTGCCCTGTTAATACAATTACTATTCACATTCATTGCTGATCTTCTTTTCCAGTTAACTGTAAAAGGCCTTCACTGCAATTACCTTGAGTTTTATGTGATATACTCTGAATTTATAATTTCTGAACTGCTGAACATAAATGGGATTATCAAAACTCCAAAATATGTTTGATGCATCTCAGAAAAGCTGATTTTTTTATGTTTTTTTTTTTTAATTGCATTCAGGAGAGGTTCAGAGAAGCTAGATGTCAGTCTGTTTTAATCAAACTTGTTCAGATCACGTCTGCAGCTGCATTTTGCTTAAGACATTAGTATGCTAGAAGTAAGGGATGCTTCTGGGTAACAGGGTATAAAAGTAGGTCAATATACAAAGACATCCTCTCAGTGACAGTTTTATGACTTAAAGCAATAGAGCAATTTTTGTTTTGAATTCTAACATTGACTTTTCAAGTAAAGATATGAAATTAATATATGATCCTTCAGCATTCAGAAGCAGTAAGTTCTCTTCATTTAAATCTGCCAATGGACATTTCAATTCTAGGTAATATCTTTTCTAAAAGTTCAAAGTTAATGGAATCACTGAATTTTCTTATTCCTTCTTTCTTCTTAAGGGAAGTTCTTGCACCTTGGCATTGTACTGAATGGTGCTATCTCTGCAACATCAAAGAGTTGAAAATGACAAGTTTAACTATTTCTGCAAAAGCTGTCAGAAGTACAACTGTCGAGAAATTAATGAGTAAGTTAATATTCATTAATGTAGACTCATAGAGGTGTTGGAAAAGGAAATGTAATGTTCCCAGTTGTTGAATCTGTTCTTAAAGCCTGCAATAGCTTCAGTAATACAAATGCTTAAGAACTGGGGCCGATGGAGAAACAAATGGTTATATTACTTGCTTATTAAAGAGCAAGTAATAAAATATGAAGAGTTTTATTTCACATTTTATTTTATATCTGCTAAAAATTTGCAATGCCATCTCTTCTCAGCACCTATGGCTTACTTGGAAGCATTACTAAGGGACTAGATTTTGATTTTGTTGACTGAAATTATTCATTTTAATTATATATTATGGTACCCAAGCCTGTTGGCATTGTTCTTGCTTTCTGCCTGTGACCAAACTTTTTTTCATGTTGAATAATGAATAATGAATGACAGGCAGAAGTCCAAGATTTTAATCACAAGCAGAAAAATAACACTGAAATGTTTGAGAGATTCACAGACAGTTGCGTACAATAGACTCTAGTCACGGTGACATTAATGCACAATGGACCACATGACCCCACAAAAAGCCACAAACTTAGGGCAGCAGCAGGTATTATGGGAAAACTGCAGTCTCAGCTACTTCTCAGGGAAAACATGTTTCCTGACATTTCTAGAAAATGTTACTCTGCTTGGCCACTTCACCCACCTTTTGGGTCTTTTCAGATCAGTGAATACTATGAATGAAAATACCAGTAGCAGAATAGCATTCTTCTGGCTTCAGAACTCTTATTAATAAGAGGGTTTCTTGCACAGTAGGAGAAAACTAAGACCTCAAGAAAGAGCTGTTGTCATTTCCATGGTTATTTTTTACCTTGCATCTGGGTCATGCAACTTACATGATCAGTTTTCATTTATTATCTGTAGTACAGTAAGTTCTCAAGGCTTGAAATAGAGCGTAATCCCACTGTGCTAGGCACCACACAGACACAGAAGACAATTGTTTCACTGCAGAGCATACAATATAAAGAGGAATGTAATTGTAAAAAAGAACCTCACCGAAGTATGATACAATCAGGCTTGCCAAAATGAAGTCACAAACACTCTTAGGAGCTCAGGCAGCATTAAGTCATGGAGACATCAACTTCTGAGTTCTTCTCTGACTTATTGAACAGCAACAGTTTTGATTTTGACTTCCTACTTTAGAAAAAAATGTCAATAGTCAGAAATTCCCCCATTAAGAACCTTAAAACTTGAATGCCTACAAACTTTACTTTTGAAAAAAACAAAAATAAGAATAATCCATACTACAGTACTTAATGTCGTCCTTTTTTAGAAAAGAAAGCTACACCAGCTAAGGCCTCAGCTGGAGCACTCTGTCCAGTGTGGACTGCACCACTCCTCGGCACAAGAAAGCCACAGACCGCTTAGAGAGAGTCCAGTGATGAGCAGTCAGAGTGAAAAAAAAGTCCAGAAAACATTTTTGGTAAAAGCTGGTTGTTTAAATGGACGCTGATGATCATGTGTGCTGTCAAGACGTGAGAAACTCCATTGTGAATTACACACCAGCTAACATACTACTGCCTCATATAACGACCTCCCCAGACTGAGAAAGTACAACAACCAAATGAACACACTGAGAAGGATGCAAGGAAGGCAGGAAGGCAGCAAGCTGTTTCTTTCAAGAAGAGAAGAAATGGGCAAAACATTATGTTGTGAAATCCTAGTGGCTCAGCTCGCCTGCCTGAGGAATGCAGGAACAGGCTCTGGAGACAATAAGCCAGAGTAAACCTTCATAAAAAATGCATTGAACTGTGATGCCACAAGAGGTGAAACTGGAAAAAGATGAAAAAGCAAAGGCTAAGAGAAAAGTGGTTTTCTTGCACGTTGTCCATTGATGAGAACATACTCTGGTGAACTAAAAGTCTGTGAACTCCAAATGTTTTTTTCCTGTAGAATTGTATTTGTCTAAAGCTGAATCGGACAGCAATAACTGATCAAAAGTACAAATGGAGCAAATAAAGTAATTAGGTTGTTTGCAAAGGCGAGTATCTTTTGAAAATGGAAGAAGGGGGTCAATATGAGCAGAATCTGAACAGTTTAGCATTTGGGCAGTACCATGTGAGGCTAAAAGGCTTCTTGCCTGAAGCTTTTGCTGAGGATACTCTTGGGTGAAGAATTACAGAAAACAATGCTGGAAGAGACCTTGGGCGGTCACTTAGTTTTCCTTCTGTCATGCCCAACAGCAGGGTCTACAATATCGCATTCCTCAGAGAGATTGGTTTAATTGGTTCTTTAAAACCCTCAACAAACAGTGATTTCACAGCCTCCTTATACAGCCTATTTTCTTAATTCCAATGCTTGTTAGAAGGATTTGCTCAGTATCTATCCTAAATTTCTTTGCTCCAGTTTAAGGTTCTCAGACCTTGCCCTATCTCCACTGTGTATGTGAACAGTTTGCTTCCCCTTTGCAAAAACTTTTAAATATTTTCAGACTCTAGTTATGTCTCTCGAATTAGTCCCTTCTCCATATTAAACAAATCTACCTCCTTCATTCTTTGCCTACATGTTTTGTTTTCCTGATTTTTCTGATGATTTCCTCTGAAATTTGATCTACCTTTTCCATGTTTGTCTTGACCTGCAATACCCCACATGGACACAGTACTTCAGTTGAGGTGTTATTTACTGCTGGTTAGAATGAAAGAAATATTAAATGGGCTCTATACTACTTTCTATTTATATAGCCTGCTAAAATTCTTCTTTTTTTTTTTTTTTTTCCGGAGGACTGTGATTCTTCCCCTATCTTGATTTTGTGCCATTGATTATTCTTACACATACCTAATTTTTTCCACTTTTCCCTGTTGAATAGCTTCCCACTTTTTAAGAACATTTTTCAAATTTGTTGAGATCATTTTGAATTCTAGACCTCTCCTCCAAAGTGCCTGTGGCCCCTCCCAGCCTGTAGTTGTCTGCAGATTTAATAAGCAAACTCTCAATTCATCCATCCGAGACTTTAATGAAAATATTGAATGGACTCAGGACAGAGCTCCATGGAACTCTACTCAATATGAAAACTTTCCAGTCTGACACTTAAGTATTGACAGCTGCTCTCTGATGACCTAAATAATTTCATTTAGACAAATTATCAGAGTCTGACCAGTGTAGGAAGAATTATTGAGCAGATGCTGTGAGGAAGACACTAGCCTAAAATTTTAGAGATATGGGAAGAAAGTTTCAACAAGGAACACAGTTGTTATTATAATGTTCTTCCGTAATTCTTGTTTTACATGTCTAATGTGTCTTATTTGCATTACAGTTAATAAATAGCACTCTGAAATACAATGTCTGAAATGACATTGAACCACCTTATTTTTTATACCTTTGTACACTGTATATATGATAGCCGGACTTTTTTGATTAATGACACTTTCTTTGGCGGGTGCAGCTCTGCTGAGAACAGAGCCGGTGGCTCTCCTGCTACTGTTCTCTCTATCAGACCTATCTCCTGTGCCACAGGGTGCAACTCTCACAGGTCACTTAGAAGGTGGCAATAAGATTATGCACTAGGAACTGCGCTTTTTGAGAGAGTGATCTCTGCGTAGCCACAGTCCTTACCTGACCCTCTAACTCATAAGGGAATCTCTCTTGTTATAGTCTGATAAACTGGAGGACACAAAATGGATGAACACAAAAAAGTGGAAGGACACAAAACCGATGGACACAAAAAAGCCTGACTGAAAGTCATCCAATATCAGTAGAGGATGCTCAGCCCCAGAAGGCAGTACCTTACCTAAGTCCCAAAGCTGAGTTCTGCTGGGCACCCCTGCCCTCCCCAGTCTAACAGCCCACTCAGAATGGCAGAAATCTGAACTTCAAAACTTTTATCAAGATGCACAGAAAAGGCCCACAGGAAAATGCAACTCAGGCAACTGAGTTTTTTTGAGCATGTATTATTCCTCTCTGAAGTTTTTGTTCCCCCTAGGAGAGAATATGGACGAACAAGATTGATTGGGATTCAAGCTAATCAAATTACAAGTCCAACCCAGCTGTTCTTCTTTTTCCTTCATATGGCTTCCTTCACTACAACATCTGACAACATCTGACATCCTTTTTTACCCATCTGAGACTACTCCTCTAAGATAAGACAGTACTGTTGTTCCCACTGACAGATGGGAACTGAGATCACTATCTGGAAAAGGGGTCAGGTGTTGCAGTGCTGAAAGCTGCAAGGCTCCTGCTGGTTGCCTGGATCCTGGACAGGAATTTGCTGCTCAGAAGTGCCTGAGCAGTGTGTAGGGAAAGTCAAGCACCTCCAGATAGGGTTGACAAGACCCATTATACTGAATAAGAAAGAGAGCTGCCTAAGAGAGCCATTAGGAAACGCTAAAGAGAAAGGTTTATCTAAACACCAACTCTGGAGTTTTTGATGCCTAACTCCAGGCTTAAGGTAAGGACTCAAAGTCCCTCTAAACTAAAGTATCCATGTCAGAACAGCATTTAAGATCTGGAACTCCCTTTCAAGGGACAATCCCACCCTGCAGATAAGAACAGGATGACACAGATTTGATGCCATCCTTGACCAAGGGACCCCAGTGATTTGGGATGAGCACCTGCTGGAGCAGGACCGTAGGGGCCTGGGAAACTTCGTAATTGAAATTTGCACTTCTGAGGGTTTACCTAAATGTTTTGTGTCTCACACTCTTAAACTAATATTGAGGCTTAAAGAACCTTATATTAGTGCCAGCGGCATTGATGTAATTTGGTGTTTCTGGGCATATGTGACTAGCCCAAAGCCACAAAACACAACCTAGGAAGGACTGAAGTGAGTGTTGTAAGACCAGCAACAATGCCCCATCCTGTCTGACATTTGTTAATACCAGATAGCTCTTTCTGGCAACATTCTAAGAGCCATCACACACACAGTGCCTCTCAAGTCAGCAGTGCAGATGCAAGGGACTGCCTGCAGCCAGACAGGGTCCCGGTCTGCGCGGCACCGAGATTTTCTCCAGAGATGGAGGCAACTGGAAGAATTTCACAGGCCTCATTTCGTACAATTGCTCTCTGTTAATGTGGTTGGTTTCCTTCCAGATGCTTTCCACTATAAGACTTATTGACTAAATAACAAAATGTACATACATGAAACATAATGGTGAATTATATCAGTACAGTTCATGCAGCACCAATTAATGTGAACATAGCATCCACAACGCATGGTTTAATGTTGGCTGCAGATAGGCACACCTCTGGAAGCTGATATTGGTGATTTATCTCCAGGTAATTCCACTCCTTAATTACCAATATAAAGTACAGTAAGACACATATGAAAGTACTTCCCATGTCCAGATAGATTCCCGGTGGCTGGATGAAGGTTAAAACTCCTGTTGGCTAATTGCCTCAATTTAATACTGTTAGCAGATGCATTTATAGTTTTAAAACCCTTTTTACGATGTCTAAGTAATTGCATCAATTTGGCAACCATCTACTTAATTTTAAACAGCTTTAACAATGCCTACAGTTGAAAACAATTCTTGTCAATGCTACATAAATTGGCTCATTTTAACTGCTTTTTTTTGTGAAAAGGGGCAATTTGAACAATTACTCTGCATTGAAAACAGCTTTTGTCACTGCTAAATTGAGTCACTTGAACTGTTATTTACACGTGCTATAAAATTTTATTTACTGTCAAAGGACTTTTATTGCAATTACATTTTCATTGTAATTCTTAGATTTTGTTTAGAGTGAAATGGTTAATTTATTGCCTTTTATTATGCACTCTTAGTTGGCAGCAAAGTGATTAGAAACAGACTTTTTTTAATAAAATGAATCTCCACCCAGCACTACTCAGGTAAAAATCATTATCATTACTCACTTCCAGAAGTAAAAGGACATTTTTTGAAAGGTGGGAGAGTCACTGATTGAGTTTTCATCATCTTCCACCTCAAAGCCCAACCTCCCTCAGCACTTTGTAACCTTTTCCATTAGGCAGCCCTTATATTCACTGGTTTTGACAGGTTTTTGTTATTGACAGAACTACCAGAGTAGCTGTAGATGCAGCAATTAATCCCAGACAAGATGCAAAATATCCACTGCTCATTAGCGACTAGCTAGTCCATGAGAAAAGACACCCCCATCAGTACTGACATCAGTTGTGTCACTGATATCTTACATCTTCACAGATGAATTCAAGTGGTTGTCAAAAGTGCCAACTTGCCAGCTTTGGTGACTAAAGTCTTATTTGACCAGAAAACGATGTGACACAGGCTGTTTTCCCTGCACTGCCCTTTCAGCCTGTGTCACGGATCAGTGGAGAGCTCACCCAAGACGAATGGTTTGTCCTCTGACTGCATGCAAGGTCCTCTGACAGAAGGAATCGGCTCGTGTCAATCATGGTGGGGCTGTGCACATGGGCTTGCCCACGTTAGGAATGGACATCTGTCTGATGAGTAGTTATGTTGTCTGACCTCAGAGCTGGAGTTGAATCGATAATTCACAATGTGAAAGGTCTTTATTAAGAGGGGGACTGCAGTAGTTGTCTGACATTTTAAAATACTAACTAGCCTCCACAGTAATGCAAAACGATCGTACTTGGTTCAGTGAAGGAGTTAGGATTCATGTGGATTTTAGCATCCTTGCACCCACTACAATGAGGACTTCTTTGCTTGTCCTGGAAGGCGGTGGGAGGAAAGCTTGATCATGCCTTGGCCTGGTGGGTGGATTTAGTGACCTCTCTAGATCCCCTTCAGTCTGATTTTCTCTGATAATTCTTCAGATTATTCTACCTACATCCTCTGTAGCGTACCCTGTCTCTTGCAACTTTTCCTCAGTCCTAGGAGTGCTTTACTCCCTTTGCCTTGAATGTGCTGTGAGCCCTCCCAGTGCACACATGCTCTACCTCTTCTGCTTCTGGTTGACAGTTTCTTGGTTTGTTTCTTGCAAATCCACATGCTGTTTCGTTGGTTTTCTGATCACACACACATTCTTTTCACTAGTTGCAGCTTATGGAGGGTATTGTCAAGGTCCTTTGTCCTCATCTTCTTGAGGCTGCTGCCTCAGGGTTTCGCTGCAAATTAAGTACAGATCTCTGTTTGTCTTCTGCGATGCTGTGGTATGAATGATTCTCTTGTGCTAATGGCAGAACTGTCACAGGCAGAAGAATCTGTTGTGTTTACTCAACAGCAGTGGTAGCAAATTTCTATTATTCAGGACAGTTTTACATTTCTTTAATGCCATTATCTGTTTTGCGAACAGACTCCCAAATGTTTTTCATCTTGGTTCCAAGGACTTCTTTGACTTTGACTTTTTTTTCTGTGTTTTTGCTACTGAGGCAGCAGAAGAGCCAGATGCCATCTCTTCCATTCAGTTTAAAGAACTACAGCTTTTTCCTCTGTGCCTGCCCATGCACACACATTTAGTAGGCATTCAGAGACAGGTATGCTTAATTTTTACAAAATAAAGACTTACTCTGCACATTTGTGAATTTTCCAGTGAGTCAGACTGATATAAGGTGGGCTGGATTTTTTTTTAAAATCTGTGTTTACTACCAGATCAGAACTCAGTCTTAAGCTGTATTATACATGAAAAATATGTTCTCTTTATAGTCACCCACTGAAGCCACCCTACACCAAACAGTGAAGCTTGCTGGCATGGTAAACCAGTCCTTAAAACATTTTGCAGTTCTAGAATTCTTCCTAATTTGCTGAAAATTTGGTGCACATTTGGGAAGCCTTCCTATACATCACAAATCTGCCATCCGTTACAGGGTACCACATAGCCCATCTGCATGTCTGGAGTATACAGACTCACAGCACATACTCTTCAACACGTACTGGTCTCAGCCAGAGGCTGATTAACCTCACATCTGGTGTTAGACAGAGGGCCCTCAGCTGAAGCCTCTAGGGGATGACAATGAAGTTTTCAGCTTCCAAAATGCGAAAGGTAGTTTTATTTAATATGAAAATAAAAGAAAATCTTACAAATATTTTTCTAAAAAGGGAATTGTACTGAACTATCCCCTGAGGTGGAATATGATAGGCGTAGTCTTATAGCCATAATACTGATTCAAAGTAATTTTTCTTTTACTGCCCTGATCACTTTCAACCAGGAGGCTCGGAAATTAAAAGAATTCTCCCATGTCTTCCCCTAATGCCCAAATCACCAAGCACAGAGTATCTGAGGAAATTTTTAAATGCATTTCTACACTGCCATGAAACATGAGGAGGCTGAGGGGAGACCTTATCGCTCTCTACAGTTACCTGAAAGGGGGTTGCAGAGAGGTGGGTGTTGGTCTCTTCTCCCAAGTGACTAGCGACAGGACAAGAGGAAATGGCCTCAAGTTGCGGCAGGGGAGGTTCAGGCTGGATATTAGGAAAAATTTCTTTACTGAGAGAGTGGTGAAACACTGGAATAAGCTGCCCAGGGAAGTGGTGGAGTCAACATCACTGGAGGCGTTCAAGGAATGTGTGGACGAGGCATTGTGGGACATGGTTTAGTGGGCATGGTGTTGTTGGGTTGATGGTTGGACTTGATGATCTTACAGGTCTTTTCCAACCTTAGCGATTCTGTGATTTTGGCTTGAATGAAACATACTTTGGAGACATTTTATCTAGAAAAAATGTTTTGAACTGCTCTGCTCACCTGGTAGGCCCATGACTGGAGCCCATTCAAGTGGGGAAGTTTACCTTCCTCTTTCAAATGAGCAATATTATCTCTGAAACTCAAGAAACTCCCCTAGCCACCCTGGTGCTAGTCATCAGCTCCTCTGTGTCATGCCCTCCGTTCCTAAGCACTTGCAAAAGCTACCAATGCTCCTCTACTCAAATCTAATAACCTGTATTTATGTTTGACCTTGTCTGGATGCAGGCAGGGCAAGACACTCAAACAGCTTTGGTAGCATGGGAGGATAATCTGCCACTGCCTGTAGATATTGTGCAGACATCCCTTTCCATCCTCCTGGCCTTCTGCACCATTAATACGAACAGCATGAGGATACCTCTGCCTGGCATGAGAAAGATTAACATGTCCAGGCATCACAGGGCATTCCCAGTGCAGTGTACATAAAGGTCCTCTAAAAACAGTATGTGCTCCCATAAGCAAAGACTGAACCATGACGTCCCTGAACAACTGGGAGTGTGTAGGTATCTTTGACAGTAGCCACTTTGGAGTGCTTAGTTTCATAGCTTAACGCTATTAGAGTATTGCTTTGTCTTGTATGATTAGATCTAATTTGGATGAGACACTTGAGGGGGGTTTTTGTGAGATGCTGTGGTTATTTAAATATCTTTAAATCTTTAATGAAGTGGTGTTTTAGTTTTTGCAGCAGGTGCATCAATTTCAATCTTGGCAATTAAGCATGGAGCCCTTGTCAGACTCATGAGGCTGCATTTCAAAAACAGCAGATAGCTGAGAGATGGGAAATGAAAGACTTTGATTATTGAATGGTTTCTCTGTGAACATTTCCATTTGTAGCATCTATATTTGAAAGCCACTTTAGTCAAACAGGTAATCTAAGAATATCCTGGAAAATTCAGGTAGGGACTGAAAAGCCCAAAGTAAAGGGCAAAGAAGTTACAGGAATAGAAGTCCTCTCTATGTCCTTGTCATAGCCTCCTTAAATGGTAAATGCTTTTACATCTGCATGAATGGATTTTAATTAAATGTATTCATAAATAGAATACTGAGATGACACATCTTGTTGCAAATACAATCTGTCAGCAAACAGCATCTGGAAGAGATGGTGCTCTGTCAGCTAAAGCAGACAGAGGAAGCCTGAGCCTGTTCCCCTGTGAAGATGAGAGGAGTGATACCTCTGCTAACTGAAGATGATCCACGCTGTCCCTTATTTCTCTGAGTTACACTGAAGGACTGAATCTGGTCTTAGAGCCAGGCTGACTGGATTTCAGTAACAAATTTCTGATACCCCATGTTTGAAAACTACTCCGAGAGACTGTCCATCTATCAGCATCCATCAGCTGAGGTAGGAAACTTATCCTTCCTTCATCTTTTGCTGGAAATGTCTTCACGGCAAATAAGATGTAGATATATGTCAACAAAAAAATAATGTGGACATCTGTTGTGGGCCTACTTGCATTTTAACATCATGGACACCTGTTAAAGAAAAGGATTATTCTGAATAATAAATTTGACCAAATGAAGAATGGCATACAAGAAGGATGGGCTGTGTGCCATTACCATCACTGACTGCCACACTGGGCACACACAGCCACCTGCCATGTATGATGGGAGTGTTTTAAGACATGCCAAAAGCACAGCTATTTTCAATATTTTTTCCTTTTATATTCTTTCATGCAATAATACTTCTTTGACTGACTAATTTAAATCATCTCCAAAATGTAATATCAACCACTGCAGGTCATTCACTCTTAAGCACAAACACTCCATTAAGATATTCCCTCGGTTTATATATCTGAGACAAATTCAGTTTACATGTTAGTAGGCTGTAGGCATTCATCTTGGTACCTGGTGTGGGCTACAGTGCACATTATCACAGCAGGACTTGCAGACTGAGGCCTCTGAGTTCTACTGTCCTGTGATAGCACTCACCACATCTGCATGGATATGGGAGAAGGGAAGAAAAGCATAAACCTGGGCCCAGCAGGGATCTGGCAGGTTTTTTGTGTAAGATAGTAAGCAATAAACAGTGACACAGGGTTTTGAAAATTACTTTGGTAATAAAACAACTGCAGCTTTTTTGGTAGGTATATTTAATTAGCACGAAGTGACACAGGCAGTAGGTATACATTTTCCAGGAGGGAGCTATTTACTCAGCACACCAACTGTTTCATGTTATACTAAATCTGAGGGGAAGTTGTCTAGACTCAGCATTGCACTCCTCCATTCATTAAGACAAAGCAAGGCCCTTCCTGAAGTTTGACTACTTTTCACCAGTTCCTTTCTTCCTAAGACTGAGTTTACTTATCATCAGTGCTTTTCTTCCTAGAAATAGTCACTCTCTCCTAAACCCTTTTGTACTTTACTCAAATGCCTAGCTTCTTTGAATGTCTTTCCTAACACAATAAAATAACAACAAAAAAATGTTTTTTGTAAACTCGAATACACCATACATCCAGACCTCGAAAAGATTGCCATATGTTTTCAAAAGCATACAAAGACTGATAAAAGCCAAAGCCAAATACATAGAGAAGGGATGGGAGATCCCATTCTGTCATCAGTGTGGGGAGAGAGATAAAACATAATCCCATGCATTTTAATGAAGAGCATTTCTTAGCAGTTATAATGTTTGACCCTTAGCCCTTTATTAGTCTTTTATTATCCATCTGGACTGCTAATTACCTGTAACATTACCTTGAGTCTTAAATACTTCCAGATGATTTGTCTCTGTCTCAGAGCATATTCTTAAACAAAAAGAAGCAGAAAAAAGCAAAACTAGCAACCCTGAGTGCGGCGTCACAAGTGCGGTTATGTGTGGTTCAGTGTGGCACAGTGTAACTTCGTGCTAGACTAAAATGCAAGAATCTGTGCTGTAACTTTGATATACGTTACTGCTTGGGACCTGCATTGCAGAGCTACTGACCACATGAATCTGCTGAATTCAGCTATAAATTCAGTATTCATGAAAACTGAGCCACAGAATGTGTATTCTTATTCCTAGATATCTAGGTATCCTAGATATCTCTGGTATCCTTTTATATTCTTTGTTTATCTGGTGAGCTGTCAATTAGGCTTCTGGTTCCTATTAACAATTGCTAAATGGCATATGTGATGTTTCTCACAGAAAAGAATGCAGCAAATACAGGCTGAATAGAGCAGTTCCTTTCCATAAATTTTACATTTCACCAGTAGCCATAGATTTGCAATCATACCCCTGTTACATTCCATTAAAGGCACAGAAAAGATGTATTTGGACAAAACTTCTTTGGGCATTAGGATTGACAGAAAGATACACCCCAGATGAGCTGGAGGTGTGAAGGGGTTCAGTCTCTCAACTGTAGGCATCAGCATAATCAGAGGCACATCAGTTTCTTAACGTATTCAAAACTACACAGCTTCCATGCAGAGTGTTGTCATTTTCATTTCACAGGTGGAGAACATAGGCGCAGTGAACCGTACTTAATTGGATTGCACACCATCCCAAGCTTATGTCCAAACTAAGCTCATCTTAAAATCAGGCCACTGTCCTTTCAAATGTAATGCAAGCTGCACAGAAAATGTGCCCAACTGCTTCAAATGCACAACAGATAGAACAAGACAGCTCTGAACACCTCCAGAGAGCAATTCAGAGAGCCTAAATTAGGAGTTTTTGCATCTCTCAACTTCTCAGTGTATGTAAAGACTCAAAGTGCCACCTGTCCCCACACGGCTGAGCAGGCAGCCAGCTAGAGCCCATCAATAGCAAACACTGAGCACAGGCCCCTCAGCCTTTCTTTCTCTCACCATATGAAATGCAGCAGTGCTGCTGCCTGTCCTCCTGCATGGCAGCCTACTGCCCAGGGACCCTTGCCAAGCAAAGGCGAGCCTTGAACCCGGGCTGCCCACAGCCTGGAAGAGTTCCAGGTCCAGGGAGGGTACCCACGCGTCAGAAGATGAGGCGTTCATGGTGGGAGCACTCCTTCATCTCCCTGCTCAGTCCAGACCACTATAAAGCTGGGGGACATAAGACTTGGGCTGGGAGAATGGCAGCTTGAGAGAGTCTGATTTTCACTAGAGGATTACGCTCTTATTAGAAGATGGCAAAGTCATGTGATATCATGCACTCTTCAGGTTATTTCTGCTTTTTTCCTACAGATGTCAGATGCATAAACGCTCTTATGGTAGGTATGACTGACCTGCTCGCATATGCATGAAGTAACCTTAAGCATCCAGTTGCTTCTGCCTGATCATTGGATAACATGACTTTTCTCAACATATAACATTATTTCATCAGTTGTATATTTGCAGTATCTGGGTCTGTGTGTCTAAGTAAGATCTTTGTCTCTGCTGTGGTACACCAAGACCAGTAAGGGTCTAAAGATCTGATGGCACTACAGAAAGCTCGGCTTTGCCGGCAACAGTAGATGAGGTAAAGACCCTCTTCTGGCATGACTTTAAATTTTACTATATTAGCAGCTATTATAAAACTAGTGGGTGGAGATGCTGGTTTTCCTCTTCCAAAAGGTATGGTTCTCCTGCTGAAGGGATTATACTAATAAACGGGCACATAAACGAAACCAACATTTTGTTCCTTTTTTCCAGACTACTGTAGCATTGTTTTCTTCCCTTTACCACACAGCTGAGAGCAATTCCTCTCTTTCAGAGGCTATATTGGTTTTGTTTTCTTTTTTACAAACTCTATTGCCACAGGAGAACTCCAGTTTTAGCAGAGGATGCTCTCTGTTTAACGTGTAGCTATAATGCCTCTCTGGAAATCTTTCTTTCATGCAACAGCGTGTTTGACTTGGTGTATTGGGTTTGCATGGCAAGGTTTTGGTAGCAGGGGGGCTACAGGGGTGGCTTCTGTGAGAAGCTGCTGGAAGCTTTCCCCATGTCCAATAGAGTCAATGCCAGCCGGCTTCAAGATGGACCCACCGCTGGCCAAGGCTGAGCCCATCGGTGATGGTGGTAGCACCTCTGTGATTGATAACATATTTAAGAAAGGGGAAAAACCAGCTGTGCAACGGCAGCCGAAGAAGAGAGGAGTGAGAATATGTGAGAGAAACAACTCTGCAGACACCAAGGTCAGTGAAGAAGGAGAGGGAGGAGGTGCTCCAGGCGCCGGAGCAGAGATTCCCCTGCAGCCCGTGGTGAAGACCATGGTGAGGCAGGTTGTCCCCTTGCAGCCCATGGAGGTCCACGGTGGAGCAGATATCCACCTGCAGCCCACGGAGGACTCCATGCCAGACCAGGTGGATGTCTGAAGGACGTTGTGACCCCATGGGAAGCCTGCGCTGGAGCAAGCTCCTGGAAGGACCTGTGACCCATGGAGAGAGGAGCCCATGCTGCAGCAGGTTTGCTGGCAGGACTTGTGACCCCGTGGGGGACCCACGCTGGAGCAGTCTGTTCCTGAAGGACTGCACCCCGTGGAAAGGACCCATGCTGGAGCAGTTCATGAAGAACTGCAGCCCGTGGGAAGGACCCATGTTGGAGAAGTTTGTGCAAAACTGTCTCCCATGGGAGGGACCCCACGCTGGAGCAGGGGAAGAGTGTGAGGAGGAAGGTGTGGCAGAGACAACGTGTGATGAACTGACCACATCCCCCATTCCCCGTCACCCTGTGCCACTCAGGGGAAGGAGGTAGAGAAAATCAGAGTGAAGTTGAGCCCGGGAAGAAAGGAGGGGTGGGGGGAAGGTGTTTTTAAGTTTTGGTTTTATTTCTCATTATCCTACTCTGATTTTGATTGGTAATAAATTAAACTAATTTCCCCAAGTTAAGTCTGTTTTGCTCGTGACAGTAATGGTGAGTGATCTCCCTGTCCTTATCTCGACCCAGGAGCATTTTGTCATATTTTCTTTCCCCTGTCCAGCTGAGGAAGGGGAGTGATGGAGCGGCTTTGGTGGGCACCTGGTGTCTAGCCAGGGTCAACCCACCACACTTGGCTTTTTAGAAGCTCCACTGAAGAAGGAATTGAAAAGAAAGCAATTTTGAAAAAGCAAAGTTACTTTCGTATGATCACTGCCATTAAACAGAATAAAAACCCAGCTGTGATTATTGCAGAGGAGCACAGGTGGATAACCAGCTATTGCTTAAAAAGTAACGATGCAAAATAAAACTTCCTGTGCAAATCTTGAACATGAGTTGAAAAGGAATCTGGTTCCTTTTCACAGAAAAGTTGGTATATTTTAATTTTCCGGTTAATATATATACATTTAGAAGTCTACAGAGTGGCAAAAACTTACCAGAGAGCCTGCCTGATTTCTTTATTGATATAAAATTACATTGATAACTTAATAACTACTTGATTAATGTAATAGGACTGGAGAACTTCATTTATCCTTGTAGTTCTTTGGTGATACCAGTTTACAGAATTAATGGCAAAACTGTGAACTTTGGTGCATACCTTTTTGAAATGAGATTTGTCCCCTCTTGCAACATTAACTTAGTGTCACTGACTTCTCAGAGAAGGCAGAAAAGTTAATTCCTCACTCACAGGACTTAAAAATATCATATTCTGTCTGTTGGTATTTCACTGCCAGTTCATCTGGGCCAAAAATAACAGTGGTACATACTGTATTTTCTGGATTGGAGCTCAAGATATTCAAAACTTAAGAAGACTCAAGTCCTATCTGCTAACCTTAATTATTCTATAAAATACCTTGCTGTAACATTAGATTATATGAATTAATTCTAAATAGCCGTTTAGGTTTCGCTTCAACGCACACAGCCTGATGTACAGATTAATGAAAAAGGGGGCATGATGATACTTCAAGACAAGTCAAAATTTCAACAGTATTTCTGGCACTGATAGACTAGCTGATTTTATCTCATAGACTGATCGCTGGATATACCCACCAGAGGAATATTTTTTTTCCCAGTTAATTAGCTGTAGAAAACAGGAAACATATTTTTAATATATATGAAAGACTAACCGAAGATGTTTCCCAGATGGAAGCTTCTCAAATTCTCTGATGTCTCTTAGTTATTGGCAACTTGTCCATTTTCCATTTTAGAACAATTTCACATCTTCCCACCCACAGCAAAGAATTGATCCCATTTTGACACAGATTATTAAAGATGTTGTGGATGAAATCCTGGCCTTATTGAAGTCAGCAGGCATTTTGCCAGTGCTTTAAGCAGAGTCAGGATATTACCTAGCTGTGTATAATGCCTGGAGCTTTATAGTAAAAGTAAAGTTGTTCATTTCTCCTGTCAGAGATAAATCTGCTCCCCTACTCAACAATCCAGGTCTTTGAACCATGCAGTAGCTTTTGAGATAAAGCTCCCCATGACAGGTGAGAGATGTACAGGTTTTTAAGGGCCCTCCCACAACACACCATTAGTTTGTGGAACTTAACCTTACAAGGCTTTGCTGAACTTAAGGAAATTACTGAATAGTTATAAAGTTGATATGAATATCTATAATAATTTTAGTTAAATAAGAAAAGTTTGGAAGAATCTAAGCTTTCAGGCTGTGCATTAAAAAGAACATTGACAAGGGTTATTTGATCACAGTATAATGCTGGGTTTCATTGCATCTTCTTGAGAATCTGAGCAACTGGGAGGATTGTAAGTAATTGGAAAAAGTATTAGAATTTAAATCTGCAACAGTTATTCACCTATATCCCTATTGTTCTTACTTACTCCTTTGAGGTTTAACATCCTTCATTGGTTTCTTGAAACAACACGTTGGAAACACATAGATTTGAAATATGTACTGGTCTCCTGAAACATGATAACAACACGGTTGCCACTATTATTCCTAGTAATATATTTTTTACTTCTATTCTGATAAAAACATAAGGAGATGCAAAAGCTCTTGGCCTGTAGGGGAGATGGCAGCTGGAAAAGTAGAGGCAGCTGGAAAATGGTTGACTAAAGCAGCAAAAGAAAATAGTCCTAAGACACCTGAGTTCCCTCACTTCTTCAGTCTCTTAATAAAACAATGATCCCAAGGAGAAGACTGGTAGAAAGAGACACTGAGGCCAGGCTCCCAACACCAGGCAACTTTCAAGACTGTCTGAATATAAGTTAGTATTTCCCTCTATCATGTTAACACCTGTGAACCTGGCTCAGGGTCCCTATTATGCTAAACATCATATATGCAGATGGGAATGGAGAAACTGAGGCATGGGCTGCCCCCACCTCCACCCTGGGGAGTGATAATGTTATCTTTCGGTATAAGGCTGAATGCCTGCTCGGAATGGTCACCAGGACACATTAATCAGTACCAGAACGGCTGTTCATCCCAGCTAGCATCTTACATGTAATTCCATGGCCATACTGACTGTGGTGCATCTCAGAAGCGTTTGATGCACGTGAACAGATAAATCACCCATTTGCTCCATCTGCGCAGGCAGACAGTTGTTGCTATGCCATATGTTCAAAGACTCTGACTAGATTTTACCGTGCATGTCATATAACCATGTGCATATATAGGGTACCTGTCTGGGATGATGGAGACCCCTTCAGAAGTATTATGCCCATGGCCTCCAAAATCCTGAATGCAGTCCTGACAGCTATTCAGAGGATTTACAGCTCTCTGTGGGTAGTCAAAAAAAAAAACAAAAAACAAAAAACAAAAAACAAAAAACAAAAAAAAAAAAAAAAAAAAAAACCCAAAAAAAAAAACCACTAAAGCAAAATAGATGAGATGCTGGGGTAGAAAGCTTAAATTTAAAAAAAAGCAATGGAATTTAACAGAAAAATGGATCTTTGTCCAACTTGTGTTGGACACTTTGTGTTCATTCAAAATGTGCTAGACGTATTCTAAATAAGTGATTAACTGCTTTGTCTGAAACAGCATGAACAGAGACAGTATTGATCCATCCCAAACCTGTGGGCTCTTTCACCCCATTATGCCTGAAGCGCCAGCAGTATCTGCCTGGTACCTGCTCTATAAAGTCTGCCTCACAATCAGTTACATCCTACACCAAACTTGCGTGTCATTGTCACACTGCAAACAAAGCCAGCTCTATTGAAAGCTATTCTTTTTCTCCTTCTTTGAGTATTGCGTGATCCTAATTTGTGTTACAAGAAGGGACAACTTGCATTTTATAAAGGTATTTGCTAAAAGCCACCATTCTAAGATTATGTATAAAAAAATAATCTAATATTTTCAAGGAATTGTGAAGAACTAACAAAGTCCCTGTTTTCACTGCTTTTATCCAATTCAGTTAAAATAGGAATAGACTTGCCATAGAGAACGAGTTCAACTTTTTCTCTGTTTCTCCCAAATTTTAAATACAGAACCACAGAGTGATGGTTCCTGTTCTTTCCACTGAAGAGGCAGCATTTCAGCAAACTTACTGGTCTGTCCAATAATGGACATACCGTACACTCTAACAAACTGCCAAGCAGAGTCCAGGAAATCCTCCAGAAAAAAAAGTAGCCCCAAGCCTTACCAGAGACATATGTTGTTTTAAATAGATTTGTCTTGTTGCAATACCTGAAATTCAGCTCAGGGTCCTTCACGAGCACAAACGCAATAGCAAATCTCACTATTAGTCTCAGGGGAGAATGATGAAGGTACATCAGCTGGTGGCAAACAGAACAAGTGAATGATTCTGGGTAACCAATTTATCTTTCTGCCACTCAACCCTCCGAGCTTGCAAATATACAGCTGTAATATCCATCCTCAGTGCTGACTGCATTATGAAGAGCAAGATGAAGTTTGCATTGCGTAACTACTGTATTTTGATACCTGTATCTCTCAGAAAACCTTAGTTTATTTTTCTCCTCCTGAAAGGAGAACAGGGCACACATTGCATTGCTTACCGGTTTTGGTATAGTGCATTTATCAGGAGAATTCTACAGATTATGTTTTACATTACATTTTGTAAATATTCAGCCTCTAATAGAGAGTAGAAAAGAAAAACAAGCAATAAAACTAGCAGTCCATTGACTTACAAAGCAAATTTCATTTCTCTGTGACTGCAAAATAGTATCTGCTGAGTTTTCTTTGATCCGCTGTCTCTACGTGTCACCACAGCTAGAGCAAATGAGTGGTAAAAAATATCTTTGGTACATACATATCCTCTCATTACCCCAAAGCTACATATTTCAGCAATATCTAGGCCAGCAGTTTAATAAACACAGCAGGACACAAATGTCTCTAGGTGCCAATGAAAAGAAGTTTCTCCAACAGACAGAAAAGAGTTCTTCTTGCCTATATCAACTCCATGTTATATGTATGTTAAAAGAATCATCACTTGTTGAAAAAGAGTCTGAATCAAGTGGATAATACTCAAGGGACTCTAAGATAACAACCCCAAAGGAATAAGTAACAGCTTATGCTGAGTTGCTGAAAATTCCAAAACCAAATGATGGTTCGACTGTAAAAAGCATGTGCAATTTATGCATGTTTTGATTTTGTAATCTGCAGATTCTGAAGTCTTTTTCCTTGAGGCAGACCTGCCAAGGACACAGGCAAATGTTATTCCACACATGTAGACTGTTAATGTTTCTGTTTCTATGACAAAAAACTATGGATTTGATGAGATAAATGAATAAGACCTTTTTTCTGTGGGCTGGTAGGGTAGTTTTTTCCTCATCCACTCAGTATCTAACATAAGTCTTTGCAAAGAGAGTGCACACAGGTCCATGGAAGAGTTTGGAGGTCTTTACTGTAGACTGTGGCAACATTTGCTTAAAATATTTTTCACATTCCCAAATCTTTTGTGAACATGGACAAACTCTTCAAGTTTATTCAATAGCAGATTTCACGAGCCTCCTCAACCATCTAATAGTGTGATTGCCATAATCTACCACACTACCTTGAAAACTCTTGCACTTTACACGCATGCCTCACACCCCGCTATAGGTCAGCGAGTTTCCCTGCACTCTGCCAGTCAGAGGAAGACACATCTACCTCTCAGACTCCCACACCAGAAATCTTCAAACCAACCTGTGCAGCTAATATGAAAACATGTCCATCACTCTTAAACACTCCCCAGCCTGGAGCAATGCTCTGGGGAGTCAAGGAGCTGTTAGGTTTCCCAAGCTCCTACTTCAAAAGGTGGTAACATATGCAGGGAAGGGATGGATTGACATTTGAAAGTGACCTTAAAAATAGCTTTATCCCATGGCAGGCTAAGGTGAAAGCAAATAAAAGTGCTAATTTGCTAAACACAAAGCAGAAAACACCATTTACAAAATACAAAGCCACAAATGTTCAGAAATTAAAATAAATGAGCATTTATTTGTAATGGTTATCCCATACTTGAGTAAGAATTTAGCAAATTATCTAATGCTGTTGTTTTTCACCACAACAGCCGTTCACACTGTGTTGTGAAAAGCTCAAACTTCAGGCTGAGGCTCACTAATACATTATACATTTATTTAAATAAAAAGTGCATCAGCTATCACACTATATATTTGCATGTGTGTGTGTACCCGTGTGTGTGTACCTGCACATGTATTTTTTACTTATTGTTGTGGTTTAACCCCAGCTGGCAGCTAAGCACCACACAGCCGCTCGCTCACTCCCCCCAGGTGGGATGGGGGAGAGAGTAAGAAGGGTAAAAGTGATAAAACTCATGGGTTGAGATAAAGACGGTTTAACAGGTAAAGCAAAAGCCACACATGTAAGTAAAAGCAAAACAAGGAATGCATTCACCACTTCCCATCGGCAGGCAGGTGTTCAGCCATCTCCAGGAAAGCAGGGCTCCATCACACGTAATGGTTACTTGGGAAGACAAACACCATCACTCCAAACGTCCCCCCGCTTCCTTCTTCTTCCCCCAGCTTTATATGCTGAGCATGATGTCCTATGGTCTGGAATATCCCTTTGGTCAGTTGGGGTCAGCTGTCCCGGCTGTGTCCCCTCCCAACTCCTTGTGCACCCCCAACCTACTCTCTGGTGGGGCGGTGTGAGAAGAAGAAAAGGCCTTGACTCTGTGTAAGCACTGCTCAGCAATAACGAAAACATCCCTGTATTATCAACACTGTTTTCAGCACAAATCCAAAACGCAGCCCCATACTAGCTACTATGAAGAAAATTAACTCTATCCCAGCCAAAACCAGCACACGTACGTTCTGCTGCTTTAGTTGGAGAGCAGATATGGCAGTAACCAAGCACTTTGGAACAACATTTGGGGTGTGCTGTCCCTGAACCCTGTCTTTGAGGGACAAGGGGACAATGGCCTGGTTTTCCTCAGTTCTTCTCCCTTTCCCTCCCTTCTGCTTCATTTTTTCTCAAAAAGATCCTGCTCAATACCAGTATCTTCAGAGAAATCTGCCATCCATCTCACTTCATCAAGTAGGGTTCCTGTTGCCAATTGCCTCTCATCCTCTGAAGTAGCTGATAGTACCATTCCCAGAAGGAAGGAAAAAGCTCTAGGATTAATTACTCTCCAGTTAAGTGCAGAAAACACATTTTCCGTGACATATTTATCATCTCACAACATTCAAAAAGGCTAACATCTTGCACTCTAAATGGAAAGCCAGGGACTCTATTCTAAGAAGCCCGAATCTTGTTTCAGATGCAGCAGAGAGGAGATGATAGGGAAGGACTGTAAGAAGGAAGAAGGAAATAGGGAAAGGTAATCGTATCATTTCTCAACAGTTTTGTGTCCAACATGGTGGGAGAGAAATGAGGGCTTGACTCACGTTTCACTCAAGTGGATCTCCTTATTCTTTGTCAATGTCACAGCAGAATTGAGTCTTGTGGATAATCTAAAGCCAATGTCCTATTTTCATTAAAAGCAGCAGGAATCTTCCCATCGATCTCTGGGCTTGGGCTGAAGCCTCAGCAGCATAGCTCTGCCTCGCCGTTTCTGCGGGGTTTAAGCCTGGCAGCCAGAAGCTAGCCGAGGAGGCAGTAAAACACTTCACCCGTGGCTCAGTCCCCTCACAGCCTGGTATATTAACTTAAATTGCCACTCATCTCTGTTGAAGGCAATACTGAGGCTGTGATCTGCAGCGGCTGCAGTGCAGGGCTGCTGCCTCTCCTACCACCCAGGCTGCGAGGAGATCAGCTCTGGCAGAGAGGTGATGTGAAGAGCTGGTCAAAAGAGCTTCCTTAGCTGCAACAGCTCGACCGTCATCAAAACAAAATCAGCGGGGACCGAGAAGGAGAGGCCGGGAAGGTGCAGCCCCGTGTGAGCCTGGCATGCGGGAGTGGCATCGGAGGAAGGGCAGGCAGCGGTAAGTGAAGCAGACAAATGAGCATCGTTAGGGAACAGCACAAAAAAAGGAAGCCAGATGAAGGGGCTGAGGGAAACAGTCACATAAATCTTCACCCCCTTTGTGTATCATATTAATTTGCATGGTTGTTATTTTTGTGAGCAGATATTTTTTTTCCCGAGGTGTAATCTGTCAGTTTTCATTAGCCCCTGGACCAGCAAACCTCAGCCAGCGACGATGACCTCCAATTCTCCTCCCCGAAAGGTGCCATTCCCGCACTTCAGGTTTTACACAGCATGTTTCGCTGTTTACACTAATAGAGAAGATTGGCCGCACTTGATGCAAAATAAGGGACTTGAGCCTCAAACAGTCTATCTGTGACTCTGCTGACTTCAGTGGCGTTTCACTGATTTCTAACAGCTCGGCATCAGGCATTGAATTTTATTGCATTAAAAACTAATGGCAAAGGTTTTACTGTGTCCATTAAAAATCCTTGGTTAAAGACTTAAAGTACAACAATCAAATGTAATTAAAACTATCCACTACAAATATCAATACATTTTGTTCTGTATAGTGTGAAAATATTTCTTGCTGTTCCCTCATCTTTCATCTCTTGTTTTAAAGACATTGATTTATTAGTTTACAGCTTCAGTAAATCGAGAAAGCCTGATGATCAGACTTCTTACATGTGACTTCTGAGTCTCATTTCTCAAATGTACTGCATGGTTATTTTGACAGTTATGCTAGGTTTAATGAGGAATCAGTTTTCCAACAGTTCAACTATTGCAGCATTATTTTGTTAGTGTTTCCCTCTTTTATGCTTATTTCAACACAGACTGAACTACAGCTTTGAACTTTGTTTTGGTACATGTAAGACAGTGTGACAGCTTTGACTTTATTCTCAATGAAAACCAATTAAAGCACACCAGTAAGAAAATTCTTAGAAAAACAAAGTCCTGTTGAATGATAATCCCTTTCCTCAATAAAGCCTTCCTTGCTCCCCAATTCCTTTAATTTGCCTTTTTCAGAGACCTATAAACCCAGTTGTAAAATATTTCATGATGATAATATAAACATAAAGGCAAAAAGGGCTTCAGTGACCTTCCTATAATTTGACTTCAAACAAATAACTCTAAAGGAAGTTTTTAAGCAATGAAATTGCAAATGCGTGTAGGATTAATTGTTAATCTCTTTAGCAGTATCTTTAAAATGTAATTCATAAATGTATTCCATGCTCTTTCTCCATTCCTTTATTTCCAAAACCAAATGTTTTCAGAACATGGTGGGTTCTAGCACTATAGATCTTTCTGAGTAGTCTTTATTAAATACTGTTTTCTTGAAGCCTTAAAGGTACCATTCTACCTCCACTTACAGGCCATTCATCTCTGATTTTTGTGTAATTGGTGCAAATGAAGCATGTAACAGTGTTTTGTCAAATGCATGAAAAATGGCTTTCGGACTTTCTAGTTATAGGAGAAATGAGAATGAAGAGAATTTGAGACAATAAAGAAGGTTAAGAACATGTTTGATTTCATTCTCCCAATGCACAAAAATACTTATGCCTTGTCTACCTGCAAGCCTGAATGGATATGTTAACCTTAACTTCTTGCATATAAAATAACTTTACTTCCTAGATTACCCAACTAATAGAGCGAGTATATTAGCAGCGATAGAGATGATATCTAGAATAGGTCCTGTGCATTTGCTGATGGTTGTGGGCAAAACGCAAAGCACTTCTGGGTGTTCGGCACATATTAAAGCATCACTTTATTAACTAAAAAGTATGCCCAAACACAGAGATTTTATGTCCTATCCATTTCTTTTTCATTTAGCGCATTTGCAAAAGAGGCAGCTGCTAAACCCTGAGGTTGAAACTCACTATTTGTAAGATTTCAGAAGTTCAATACAGGTTGGGCCATAAACACTGAGAAAATTGTAGAGTGCAGGTAAGACTGTGTAAAGTCCAAGAGGTAGGACCTGAGGTAATAAAAAGGTTAAAAGGCTCGCTGCCTGGAATATCTGACTTCCTCACAAGCAAAACTAACAAAATCAAGCTGTCAGGTCCTGGAAATAGAAGACAGCCCTCCTGAGTAGTTTATAAAAAAACATATTTTCTTCCATTTCATTTCACAGCAGACTTGCTTTACAGTGCTAGTAATTCACCATTCTCAAAGATGATGCAGTTTTGTATATCAAGTAAAACTTACCTTTTGACCAAGCCATTTCTCCACTCCTCAGGAGGTCCTCCAGCAAACCGGTGGAGTTTTCTGTATAGCACAAGGGGATAAACTGGCTGATAAACAGATGCATGATAAAACTCTTTTCCTTCACTCAGTATGGAAGCTGAGGTTGTAGAAACATGAAAGGTGTCCTAATGTGGCAGTCTTCAGATTAATGCTCAGCCCCAGGATGCTCAAGGCATCTTCCATCTGCTGCACACCAAGCACCAAGGAAATGGGCAGAGTGATGGTTTGGGAGCTGAGCTTTGGATTGCTGAGGAATGGGACTTTGATCCAAGATGGCACATACTGAAGGCTGTCAGATGTGGAGTGGTGTCACAGGCTCTTAATTAATCTAATCTGGAAGCTGAATTTTGTGGAATAGTGTATAAAAGATATTGAAATTTACCTGGACCATCTTGATAGGTTCTTTGTGGAGCACTTACAGACCTCCATGCAGTATGAGTACAGCAAAAATAGTGCATTAATCTCTACAGAAAAGGGGACACGTTGGGCTCTTTCTTCCTTGTGACTGATGACCTATCCTTCTAAAAATCTGATTAATTTTAACCTTATTCAAATAGGCAGGTAGCCAACTCGCCATCTGCATGTACAACTACATGTAAAGTACATGGACGTACACTTGTACATGCAATCAGAATAGCCACATGTGCGTTTGGGGTTGTGCAAGGATCAAGACCTAGTGTGTGGATTTGCGTTAAAGGTTTAAAAATAAAGGTCAAGCATAAGTCTTCAAAACCCATTTTACTCCTCTCTAGGGACTGAAAATGAATGACTGTTTTCCTAAAGGTCTCGTTTTAGCTATTTTTTGAAGAATACACTTACATATTGTCCAACAGATGTCAAGAAATCCTTTTCATCTATAACTGATACACGTTCTGCCACTTCATGCACTAATATATATCTTTCTATGCTGTCTTCTGAACTGTAGAGGCATCAGATCACCTCTTCGTTAGCCAGAAAGTTGTATTTCTGGGTACAGAAGCAGCTTTCTGCTCTATGTGAAATCTACTCATCCCTAGGATTTCTCTGTCCATATGTGAGTAGAAAGGGGAAGAAAAGCTGATGCACAGTTGTCTCTCCACTAGGCTTCACCACAGCTGCCAAAACCAGAATACAGCTATTTGAGTGTTTTAAAACACCCCATTCAAGTCCTACTGCCATAAACTTTGGGGAGCCGAAGACAGCTGAAGGAATGTACAAGATGCTGCATAAATGGTCTTGATTGCCTTGGGATCTACTCCAGTCTCTCGGATTGGAGGACAACCTGTCCATAGCATATAAGGGGGAGAACCTTGCTTAGGGATTACTTGTAACGCTATCAGCATTAGGGGTGGCAGTCTGATCCATACATGGAAACTCTTTTATTCTTCAATCTCTGTAACAAGGTTCCTGGTCCAATATGGATGTATCGTGCAGCCTCCAAATCAAGTGATGTGCTGCAAACTTGCATTTCTTGTCCTTTAATTGGTAAATAACTTTAAATACCAGCAGTGCATGTGCCTGCTTTTACATCGAAGGATGGATTGGGAAATGTATTGACTTGTTTTCCACTTCAGTGAAAATACTTTCCATGCAATCTATAGATAACAATGAGCAAAGAGTCAGGCAATGCTGCTTAACAAATCCACTTACTTTTAAGTGCACTTATCTGTAAATACCTTATTCCTGAAAAAGTATACTGCCTACATAGATGTATCATAGTGCTTCAATTTTTGAAACTGGGAGGCAGATGAGCTACCCTCCTTGGGGACCATTTTGCAAAATTATGTGCACTAGGTGCAATCTGGTCCACTCAGTCAAAAAACAAAAGCATTTTCTAAATGCCTATCTGTGAGCCCCAGGGATGAGTTGTCTCTGCCAGCAAGGATTAGGCATTCAGAGATGACAGAGAAATCGCCTCCCTCTTTCTTCAACTCACGAGTGCAGAGCTTTGACTCCATCACAGGATGTGTTGGACACCGCATGAAAACCCCATGAAAAGCAGAATCATCCAGAGCGGCAGTTTTTAAACGAGGGCTTAGGTGCCCAAAGAAATATTTTAAGTGCTACAAGGCCCCATACCTTGTTCACACTATCGTGACGTTGGAGAACCATTGGGAAAATCTGCAAATACAAATGCTTATGCTGACACAGCCCCCTCCAGAGGAGCCAGGGCCACCAGTCCACACCCAACAGCAGCAGGGCAGAGCCTGTACCACTGGATGTCATAGGACTGCCTGTCCATTCTCTTAAAAGCTGTGCTTCTTCAGACTCTCGGACACAACCAGTGATCCCAGTCCCTTCCTTCAACAGCCCGAGTGTGCTCCCATGCCAGCAACAGGTGACTGCGAGGAGCATTACCAAACCATGCCGCGAAGAGCCTGGCATCTGACTCACCCTGGGGGGGATTATACAATAGGGCAATACCCTTCCTCATGCTGCTCTCTGCCTCCCTCCCAAGTGAAGAGAGGAGACCCACAGATGGCTGCTGTGAGCTGCACATCTCCTGTCCTTTTGCCTTTTCAAGCCAGCAAGCTTACAAGGCTCTGCAAGAGTTGAGCCTTGAAGGGCCAGCTGGCCCCAATCCTCTCAGCTGCCATATGGCTGTGGTGGCATCAGCTTTCTTCCCTTCCCCACCAACAAGCACAGACCTGCTCAGCAGCCACACCTGCAAAGGCAAGAGAGGCACCATTTGCCAGAGCCAGTCGGCATATAAGACACAATCACACAGGTAGACAAAAGGCTAAGAAAAGTGGGGAGTTTGGACACCGTATGCAGCACACAGGCGCTGCCATTGCCTGCTGCTTGGTTTTGCCCCAGCTCTCAGACTGCTCTTCCTACCCTGCTCCCACTGTTCTCCTTCAGGCCAAAGTTGATGACATGCCAGACAAGCGTGAGGTCACTTGCCTGAGGTGCAAGAGAAAATGGCTATCTTGGCAGGGGGCCATCGGAGAAAGGCAGAGCTCAGTATTTTTGAGGGTAACACCATTGCCAGTAGGTCACAAGCAATCTGGAAAGGCTTCTGTTGAAAGCTGAAAACAGGACAGCATCCAGTCTGCCATGGAGTCCATGAGAGACTCCACCGCTCATGGAGACCTTATGTCTGTGCTGAGGCCGCAGTGTGTAACTCCTCACAGATGTCCCATTTCAGTGTCTTCTGCAGTGGAGGAAGACAGTTGTTCCACCCTGTCCCATGCCCTGGTGGCTTTTAGATGACCATAGCTTCCGAGAACCTGGAATACTGTTTTCTTTTTGTTTACCAGTGATGGTCAATCTATGCCTCTAGCCTGACTGCATAAAGACAAGAATCATTTGATTCGGACCCTAATGCAACACCATCTCTTGCCAGGGATAAAATTTCACTATATCACATTTGATAACACATGATGTTGTTATCATTCATTGCCCCACAGGTCTTAAAACCATCCTTCCCTATAAGCAAGGAGGATATAAGGACACCTCCTCTCACACTTCTTTGCTTTCAATATCCTGTCCTGCATCACTCCATGCTGATGACCTCTGGCTCTAGACCAAATACACCTAATGTGGACCCATGCAAGGCACTGCATTATATATTGCTGTCTGAGCAAGGGGACATTTCCTGCACAGAGGCTCCTTTGCAAAGGAAGTTTGTGACCTCTCCAAACAACTTTGCTGCAATACTGTCTCCAGTGGTCTAGACCTCTGTAACACTTAACAGCCATACAGTCTCAGAAATAGGATGTCAGAGTTGTCAGTCAGCTACAATTCATCTTTCCCACAAAGCTACTGAGTGTGACAGTAAACACTCATCTTCAGCTAAGCCTGTTTTGAAAAATTACTTGAAGGCAAGCTGTTGAAAAACAGACAGGCTGTTTCAAATGGGAATAGTGAGGCCAGTGCCTGTGCTGATTTGCCTTAGGTTCAAATACAAGGTCACACAGTAGGAGAAATGAGAAAAAAAATCAGCATATGCTGTATAATGGAATAATTTTAATAACAAAATTGCTTATTCTCATCTCTTATTCACAGAGATTCATTCAGCCAACCTGCAACCTAACCTCCTCCCTCCACAGGTTGTCTCTAGCTTGCGTTGGTACTTGGTGATGTCTACAGCACATATAGGAACTTAACTCCTTTGGTCATCTCCCGAGGAAATACTACATTGAGCAAAGCAAGGGAAGGATAGGAGTCAGCATCGCTTTTCTCACCAGGGCTGTCTTGGAAAACTGGCTGGTTCCAATCAACCTGCAAAGAGGTTGCGTCCACTCCCACAAACCTCCTGCAGCAAAGGGGCAAGAGAGGTCCACATTAAGGAGTGATGCAGTAAGGTTTGACATGGAACTCCTATGCCAGAAGCATGACCTTGTGTGCCATGGCAGTAGGTTGAAAGGATGAGGCACTACCGTCAAAAAGCACAACTACAGGAAGGATATCAAGACCACTGGTACGTAAGTGGCTCTTCTCTTGTGTTGTATATGCATAATGACTGCAATTCCAGTGCATTTTGCAGTGGCTCTACTACTTCAGAAGTCCATAAGCAACAACAGTGTTCAAAATTCATCACTTTAGCCATCGAATGCTGGTTTTTCAGGACACAAAGTATCACTAGATGGATGACATGTCAGATTTTGGAAGGTCATTTCCAACATCCCATTTCAGGAACATCCACTATTTGCTTGTTTACTGAGCATTCAACACTGAACACATAGTCAAATTATTTTCATGTAACCATAAAAAAATTAGCCCCTCCGGCCAGACTTCTGCAGCTAATACTGCAAACATTTATGAACAAGTGCTACAACCTGACTATCATGCTTGTAGTAACAATCGAGAAAGTTTTTATCAAGTCTGTGCAGTATATGTTTTAAGCAGATTTATCAGAGCCACTAGCCTAAATGCATCCTCAAACCGACGTAATGAAAAATGTTGCTATTTTTATAGTTCGTGCACTTAAGTGCAAGAACTGCATAAGTGAGTTATAACCTTTTAAATACTATAGCAATCAGTTGATTTACATCTTTAGACCAGCATCGCAGAACATCTCCCTCATAGATCTGCAAGTGTCCTTGAACACTTGGCCACTGAGCATCTATCTTGTGTAAGTTTTAAGTCTACCTCCTATTTCTTGACATGAACCTCCCATATTTAATAGAATTTCCAAACTCACAGAGGAATTCCCATCAGAGTGGTTCCATGTGAAGCACTCAGAATCACAGAATCATTAAAGTCGGAAAAGACCTGTAAGATCATCCAGTCCAACCATCAACCCAACACCACCATGCCCACTAAACCATGTCCCGCAGGTATCTGTAAGATGTTAGCAAATCATCAAAATTTAAAAAGTTAATTGCTCCTTTAATCTGTTTAAAAAGAACTAATACTGCTTCAGACCCCAGCTATATTAGGCTGCATACTCGAAAATTCTGCAAGGTTCAGGAATGGAAAGAGTAGTCCAGAAGCACTGTGAAAATTATTTCATTTACAATAAAAATGCTTAGGAAATCCATGAATTTGGGGGTTAATAATGTCAGAAAAGATGCACATGATCTCACCTGCGCTCTCTCTGTATTTCATTCTCTGTTTAAGACAGAAAAATATCTGCTGCAATTCCAGACTCCTTCCTCTCCCAATAGACGATAGGATTGTCTAGAATTTGTTTTATTTTTCAATTCCCAAAGAATATTCATATGAATCATTTACATTAATGACTGGAAAAAACAGATAACTACAGATACACAACTTTGGAAATAACTTCTCACCAATCGGAGTATTTGAAAGTGTTCTGATTAACAGCATTTTGTTCAAATAAAATGCTTTTACTTGATTATTGATACTTAATTACAGGTGTTTGCAGGAAAATCATTCTGTATGAATAATTATATGATACGTTCAAAAAAACCAGTCATATCTGTTTCCACTGTGCAGTTTATTCAGTTTCAAATTAGAAAAAAATTACTAAGTATTTGACAATTCACATGCATAAACTCAAAACATTTCAGCCCAAAATATCATTGATTCCTTTCAGTCTTGTATTAAGGTGTTCAGGAATTTCACCTAGGCAGACAAGTATGTGGATTTTTTAAAAAAGAACCAAAATAGAGAGACAAGCTATAACTCAGTTTTACTTCTGTTAACAAATATGACCAAAGTGAGTCCTGGTAGTACGCAGTTGCATTCTTTATCTTTTCAGTTGTGTATAGCTGATAGGAGTCAAAGTGATTGGGAAAGAGTTATCTTCAGCAAAAGTTTTCTTCAACAGTGTCTTGATTTGGAGTGCTGAATAAGCCATTGTAATGTTATGTCTGCCAGGACAGATAAAACAAAATGAAAAACTCAACAGCCTGTTTGCAGAGTGTAAAAGGACAATAGAACACCAGCAGGTTAATACAAATAAAAAAACCCCAAACCAACAAAACCCAGAAACCACAGGCTCTCATTTACATCTAATTAAATGTTCAGCACTTAAAACTCCAGGTAGGGTTTTTTTCTTTTGTTTTTTGTTTGTTTTTCAATTATGTGCATTTTGTATTCTTGAAATATGATGACTGACATCAAGTTCTCTAAGCCACAGATGAAGAACTGTTGGGAAAGCAAAGATTTAAGATGACCATAAAATGAACTGTAAAATCCAGTCTAGAATGAAATGCAGTGTGAGAACAAAGGCAGAAATACACAACCAGAAGGAAAGAGAAGGGCAAACATCTGACAAAGCATTAAGAAATCATTTAGGTAGGTTGCAGGAGTCCAAGGTCTCTGAAAGACATGCAATGCTGGACTAAAATTCGATAGCTGAAATTGGTACCCATCCTGATACAATCTAATGCATTGGGCTGAAAACTGCAGCAGTTCACAAACTGATTCACAAGCAGATTAGATGTTTTTGCCTTAAGGCAGTAACATCTGTCAGGGAGGTATGAAGGATGTCAGGGGGCATCAACAGCTCTAGCCCTTAAATTTAAATTTGTTGCCACATCTGTCCTAAGTTCAAGACAGCACCCTATGAGTATCCTAGCAGACTAGCTTAGGCACTGAGACCAAGGACAAAAGCATCCCATGGCATCTAAACCAAAGCTAATAACTATATACTAATCTTCTACAGTCTCTCAGGACACAGAAACTGGCAGCCTTACACCTATACCTCCTAATGAGAGCAGTTAGCTAGGCTGCAGTTTGCACTGAAAAACGACTATCATCTCATGCGACTGCATTGACATCAATCAAAAATGCAGAGGAAGAAGACAGCTCCTAGTCTTCTCCTTAACAGCCTAGCAGTTTCATCACTTTAATAAGCTAAATATATTTTCATTATAGTTTTTCATTATAAATGATATTTTCTGGTCCTTTGATCTCCCCAGGCTCTTGCCCAACCTCTTTTCAGTTTCTCAAGGTCTTCCTCAAAATATGGCACACAGTGCTCCAGTAATGCCTGCACAGTTCCAAACACACGTGATATACACACTCTTCTCCCATTTGTTATTTCTTTGGGCAAATATTCAGGAACCAGTTTAGCCTTTCTAGGCACAATGTTACACTGGTAAATACTTGACTGAATCTCATTTAGGATTTGAGTCTTTTTCATTACTAGTCCCAGCACTTCCACAAGTAAGAGATCTACACGATTCTGCATTAGAGATCATTCCTTTCATTATTTTCCCATTTGCAAATTTTAGCATGCTTTTTTTGCATGCTTTTCTCCTCCAGGCCATCCATATACATGAATCAGGATCAAAACCTGTTTTCTCCAGGATCTTTTCAGAGATTAAGCTGTTTTTACCAGTTTCTAGTCACAATACCACTTTTGAGATCCTCCACTGCAGCCTTGCCAATTTGATGAGGATCAAGCACTGCATTTCTAAAACCTCAGTCACCTTCACTGACCTTCACCTATGCAGACAATCCCATGTTATCTTCCTCAGTCCTTATATCCCAAAATCTTATCTTCTTCAGTGTAACAGTATGTTCTGTGTTCTTCCCTCACTCAGAGATAACTGTTGCACCCGAAGCTGCAGCAAACCTGGGTCTGGTCTCCTTCAAACCAACATACCCAAATTGTGTACACCATTTCCAAGAGAAGCCCTCACTGCCTAACACGTCCCTCCACACAGCTAAAATCTCCCCTAGCACTCTGAAGCCCAGGTGTCATGGCACAGTCTCCTCCCCACCTCCACTACCTGGTCCTCTCTGCCTAGGATGGAAATTTCCCCTGCTGCTGAGAGAAACCAGCTTTCCTCCCATCCCCACTCCCACCGTCTCTCATTCAGCTGAGCCCTGCAGAACTGCCCAGCTCTTCTAACGAGTCTGGTTTCCTCAAGAAGCAGCTATAAATATCTACCCAGGTTGTATCTCTCCCATACAGCACCACTTGTCTTAGCAGTGTGCAAGGAAGAAGGGTGGCACAGAGGCAGTGTGCCCCCAGGAAACTGCTGCTGCTGGGTCAGCCTGTGCTTCACCCCTTTCTCCAGCCCTGTGGAGTGAATGGAAGGCGAGAACATGACAGAGGAAAGATACAGGAAAGCATAGGAAAGCGAGGAGAGAGAGAGGAAAGGGCAAATAGCAAAGGCAGATGGAAGACTTCATGGGACTTTTACAGATCCTCACTGACTTCAGGATACACTCTTTGCATCTCCAGTAGGACAAAAGCACTAGTCCCTCAGTGTGAGGAACACGGCCATACAGCCACGTGCACGTAAGGCCTTGTATTGGGTTTGCGTGGCAAGGTTTTGGTAGCAGGGGGGGCTACAGGGGTGGCTTCTGTGAGAAGCTCCTAGAAACTTCCCCTATGTCTGATAGAGCCAATGCCAGCCGGCTCCAAGACAGACCTGCCGCTGGCTAAGGCCGAGCCCATCAGCAACAGTGGTAGCGCCTCTGTGATAACATATTTAAGGGGGGAAAAACTGGGAAACGGCAGCCGGAGAAGAGAGGAGTGGGAATATGTGAGAGAAACAACTCTGCAGACACCAAGGTCAGTGAAGAAGAAGGAGGAGGTGCTCCAGGCGCCGGAGCAGATATTCCCCTGCAGCCCATGGAGGTCCACGGTGGAGCAGATATCCACCTGCAGCCCATGGAGGACCCCACGCTGGAGCAGGTGGATGCCCAAAGGAGGCTGTGATCCTGTGGGAAGCCCACGCTGGAGCAGGCTCCTGGAAGGACCTGTTGACCCATGGAGAGAGGAGCCCACGCTGCAGCAGGTTTGCTGGCAGGACTTGTGACCCCGTGGGGGACCCACGCTGGAGCAGTCTGTTCCTGAAGGACTGCACCCCGTGGAACGGACCCATGCTGGAGCAGTTCATGAAGAACTGCAGCCTGTGGGAAGGACCCACGTTGGAGAAGTTTGTGGAGAACTGCAGCCCCTGGGAGGGACCCCACGCTGGAGCAGGGGAAGAGTGTGAAGAGGAAGGAGCGGCAGAAATGACGTGTGATGAACTGACCACATCCCCCATTCCCCATCCCCCTGTGCTGCTCGAGGGGAAGAGGTAGAGAAAATCAGGAGTGAAGTTGAGCCCGGGAAGAAGGGAGGGGGTGGGGGGAAGGTGTTTTAAGATTTGGGTTTATTTCTCATTATCCTACTCTGATTTTGATTGGTGATAAATTAAACTGATTTCCCCAAGTTAAGTCTGCTTTGCCCATTGGTGAGTGATGTCCCTATGTCCTTGTCTCGACCTATCAGCCTTTCGTCACATTTTCTCTCTCCTGTCCAGCTGAGGAAGGGGAGTGAGCGCCTGTGTGGTGATTAGTAGCCGGTTGGGACTAAACCACGACAGGCCTACTTACAAAGTAAAATCGTGTATGGAGCGAAACACTTACAAATTTTTTAAGTATCACCTAATAATTGGAAGGCCTTCATATCCAGTTACTATTTTTTCAAAAGGGACACAGTTTTTGTGAAGGATTCAATTACTTTGGGTTTTAAAATATGCTTTTCCAAGGCCCCTGTCAAACTGATTTCTTAACTTCCCAAGGAACTAAACAATTCTACAAGTAACTTTTAAATTACACATCATTCTATGTTAAAACAAATAAAATTGCATGCAGTATTTGCAACAAAATCTTTCAAAATAAATTGAGATTTGCAGTTATATATGGGAATTAGATATTCAAGTCTCATTAACATTTTAAACATCTGATCCAAAGAACAAAGTATACACTGATGGCACTGTAAGAAAAAGCAGCTTACCAATGTTATCCTTCTCTTTACAGGAAATAGAATAGCAACAGATTTCTCTGTCTTGAATAGCTGAAAGGTTTCTACAGGAACAAAAATAATTAAGTAGTGTTATAACTCCACAAAAACTGACAACAGAAGTTTCCATTAAATTACCTGTTTTCTGCTTTTTACTCAGTGGGTCCAATTCTATCCTCAGATATTAAATTTTTAAAATACGCCACTGCACACAAAACAACCCACATTTCTTAAACTATAAAGATTAAAAGGTTATAAAGTCATTTCACAAAAATTCAAATTTCTCATTAAGTCAGTGTAATAGTGAATAATAAAAACACAGAAATCCATCAGCTGAAAATAACATTTTGTAGTGGCAACCATGTAACATTCATATCTTAGCATTCACCTTTTACTCTTTTCACTTAGAATTCAGATTTTTTATCTCCGATAACTCTTATAATCAAATAACAGGACTCAAATGATCACACCATTAAACTTCAGGATGTTTATTATATCATACTTAAATATATCAGATCTGATTCCTACTGAAAGGATGCCTCTACATTTAGGAAGAAACTGATTCTTAATTAACTTCTGTTTCCTTCTGGGAATTTCCCTGTGCCCCTCAGTTTCTGAGCACTTTGTTATTTTTTCATTTCTTTATCCTCACACAAGTGACACACACATGCAGGAAACAGATTACATTCCTGGAGCAGATGAGGAGTGGAGGCATCGAGAAGGAAAGAGTCTTAAGATCACACAAGAGACTCTAATAAAGAGACAAATAAAATAGTGACCTCCCTGGACTTCAGGAGAGCAGACCTGTCCTCTTCAGGGATCTGCTTGGAAGAGTCCCATGGGATAAGGCCCTGTAGTGAAGAAGGGCCCAAGAAAGCTGGTTAATATTCAAGGACCATCTCCAAGCTTAAGAGCAGCCCACCCTAATGAGTCCGGAAAAAAAGCCAGGAGGCATAAATGGATGAACAATGAGCTCCTGGCAAAACCCAGTCACAAAAAGGAAGCATACAGAAGGTGGAATCAGGGACAGGTAACCTGGGAGGAATACAGAAACATTGTCCAAGCATGCAGAGACACAGTTAGGACAGCCAAAGCCCAAATGAAATTGGATCTCGTAAGGGATGTCAAAGGCAACAAAAAGGGCTTCTATAAGTACGTAAGTGACAAACGGAAGACAAGAGAAAATGCGGGCCCATTGCTCAATGAGACAGGGGACCTGGTTACACAGGACATGGAAAAGGCAGAAGTAATGAATGCCGCCTTTGCTAGTAAGATTAGCCCAGGAATGCCAGGCCCCAGAGACCAGGGGGAAAGTCTGAAGCAAGGAAGTTGTACCCCTGATGGAAAAGGATCAAGTCAGGGAATACATAAGCAAACTGGACATAGAAAAGCCCATGGGCTCTGGTGGGATGCACGTACGAGTGATGAGGGAGCTGGCTGATGTCATTGTGAGGCCACTCTTGATAACCTTTGAACGATCACGGCGACTGGGAGAGGTGCCTGAAGAGTGGAGGAAAGCAAATGTCACTCTTATTTTCAGAAAGAGCAGAAAGGAGGACCCAGGGAACTATATGACAGTCAGTCTCACCTTGATCCCTGGGAAGGTGATGGAGCAACTAATCCTGGAAACCATTTCCAGGCATGTGACAGACAAGAAGGTGATCAGGAGTAGTTAGCATGGATTCACAAAGGGGATATCATGCTTGATCAACTCGATAACCTTCTACAATGAAATCTACAGCTTGGTAGATGAGGAGAGAGAGCAGTGGATATTGTGTACCTTGACTTCAGTAAGGCTTTTGACACTGTCTCCCATAATATCCTCATAGACAAGCTGAGGAAGTATGCGCTGGATGAGCAGATGGTGAGGTGGACTGAAACCTGGTTGAACAATTGGGCCCCGAGGGTGGCGATTAGCGGCGCAAAGGCTAGTTGGAGGCCAGTAACTAGCAGTGTACCCCAGGGATCAATACTGGGTCCAGCCCTGTTCAACACCTTCATCAATGATCTGGATGATGGGGCAGAGTATACCGTCAGTATGTTTGCTGATGACACAAAACTGGGATGAGTGGCTGATAGACCAGAGGGTTGTGCTGCCATCCAGAGGGACCTCCACAGGCTGAAGAAATGGGCTGACAGGAACCTCATGCAGTTCAACAAGGGGAAGTGCAAAGTCCTGCCCTTGGGGAGGAACAACCCCAGGCACCAGTACATGCCAGGGGCTGACTCTCTGGGAAAGCAACTTTGCAGAAAAGAACCTGGGGGTCCTGGTGGACACCAAGTTGAACATGGTCCAGCAATGTGAAAAAAAAGGATAATGGTATCCTGGGCTGCATTAGACACAGTATTGCCAGCACGTCGGGGGAGGTGCTCCTTCCCCTCTACTCAGCACTGGTAAGGTCATACCTGGAGTGCTGGGTCCAATTCTGGGCTCCCCAGAACAAGAGGGATGTGAAGCTACTGGTGAGAGTTCAGTGAAGTGCCACTAAAATCATTAAGGGACTGGAGCATCTCTCATATTAGGAAAGGCTGAGAAAGCTGGGATTGTTTAGCCTAGAGAAGAAAAGGCTCAGGGGGAATCTTATTAATGTGTACAAATATCTGAAGGAAGGCTGTAAAGAAGATAGAGCCCAGTGACAGGACAAGAGGCATGGGGCACAAACTGAAATACAGGAGGCCCCCTCTGAACATGAAGAAACACTTTTTACCTCTGAGGGTGACTGAGCACTAGCACAGGTTGCCCAGAGAGGTTGCAGAGCCTCCATCCTTGGAGATATTCAAAAGCCGTCTGGACACGGTCCAGGGCAATCAGCTCTAGGTGGCTCTGCTTGAGCAGGTGGATGGATAAGATGACGTCCAAAGGTTCCTTCCAACCTCAGCCATTCTGTGTTTCTTAAGTCCCAGTTTAGTTGCTTAGCCTTTGGACCATCCTTCTATACTGAAACTTCACTTCACGACCTACTGATTAAAATTATATGATTTGAGACATAGAATTCTATTCTACAAAATTAGTGCTGTACTCGCCATTTTTACAAAATTGTGTATTTCCTTTACAATTACCCTTACAATGCATCAACTTAAGTTAGTTTCAGTAATCCGTAAGTATATGCTTTGGATACATGCCAAAAATATGTGAATTGCTTAAATTTACAGACAGTAATTTGAAATGATTCTTTTCTAATGGCATTCGAGCATTAAACTGCCACTGCAATGTACTCTGAAAAGTGTAAGTGAGCCTATTACTATCTGTAGCAGTTGTATCTTCAGTGATGGGAAAACAGGATTATCTGAAACAACTTTATACAACCAAAATAATAAAAGAGACATTCAAATCTACTGCAGTCAGTTATCAGCCTAGATTGCTATTTCAACTGCCAGCCAAGCCCGCAGTGGAGTATCTGAGAATGTAAAATGGAATCTGTTATAGCTGGTTATTGCCAGATTACCAACGATTTTCTCTTACATATGAAATTTCACAGTATCTCAGCTTTTTACACAGGCCAGCTACTTACAGTTTCTCAATTAACTGCTTTTCATCCAGTGCACCTGGGAGATCTCTTTTATTTCCAAGGACTAACACCTGAAAGAAATCATTCATATTCATGTTAAATCCATGAGCAATAAAAGTTTATTTTTGTCTTTAACCATTTGTTGGCATTATTTTGGATCTTGCAGCTAAGTATTTAGAATGCAATAGAGGACAGATTCAAAATGACCAATGACTGGGAGCATCATGGAAATCCTGCTCCTAGTCAGGGTCAGATGCTGTATGCACACCCTCTGAAAACTGGATCCAATTATTTCTGGGTGTATCAGTATCAGAAGTCTCCTCTGGATGTGAATCTCTCCATTCTGGATGGCATTATGGGATGGTGTCAAATTGCATGCAACTAAACCTGGAGGAGAGCATGTACCAGGTGCACTCAAGCCACCAATGGACATTCAATTCACAGCACCAGACAAATGTTAATGAAAAGTAGGGCCCCAGCAGTAGAGGCTGAGTCCTCAAGACCCAGACATCATTCTCCCTACAGTTTTGCTCCCCTGCTTCTTAACGTTGACATACTGAACAGCCAGACATCCAAACCTATATCACCCAAGCACCAGCCAAATGACTGATTCCTCTCCCTCCACTTTGAGCATCCATGGCAGAAATCAAAAAGGCAGCCATTAGGAATTAAGTCTGAGAAATGCAGAAAATTTACTGAATAGATGCTGAAACTTAGGAGTTCCTACGCAATACTTCAAGTATAGGCTTCGAGTATAAGGCTTCAAGTATAAATCAAGTTCAGATAAATGGGTTGAGCACATTCCAAGATAAAGTAAGCAATGGAAGATTTTTCTAATTATGATTGCATTATTGTTTTCCAGATGTGTTACAATACTGAGTCAAGACTGTCCCACTATTTCCCATGAATCTGGAGCACACCAAAACTCATTACTTGCAGTCTCAGATTAATAAAGCTACCTTAAAATCGATAATGCCAAAGCCTCAGTACAATAAATTGAAGGAAGTTCAATACTAGTTACTACCTATGAAATACATTACTGCACCTTGGAAATTACCGTGCTGGTCAGGCTGGGCAATTGGAATGTGATATTATAACATATAAAAGGAAAGGAAGTTAATTAAATACTTCTGAAGATATGAGAGACCTATCATTTCAGGAAGGAAAAGTGAGAAATAAAACAGGATGTGAAGACAGTACAAAGAACAGACAATGTCACTCGCCATGAACAGCATGACTATAGATTTCTGTAGGATTTGGTCAATATGTACTTAACATACAAAAACAGAACAAGAATAGCAAATCTTATAAAAAAGATGGAGAGTCACTTGAAAAATTCTCCTTCAAGAATGGATGTGTGAGAACTTTTATTCTCACAATGATTTCATGTTGGCTGTCTGTCTACTCATCCTCAAATGACTTTGCTCACTTGCACTGGCCAAGTGTCCAAATATTTGCTTACAAAAAAGGGGCCAAGCAAGAGCCATCAAGTTGTGAGTAACTTCTTCCTGATTTGTATGTACCCTTGTTTTCTTTCTTATGAACAAAGGTATGAATTCTTGCTTGGTGACATCAGCATCAAAGATCAATGCTAACCTGATGGATTCCTACTACGTCTAAATTGGCAGATTACATTTAATTAAACAACATTAGTCTCCACCTCCATAATTCCTCACTAGAATTTTAGCAGAATAAACTGTTCTTTGACACTTCCTACTGGAGAACAGATGCATATTTGCATTTTTTCCACACAGTTTAGTTTGAAAAACTAAAAAGTCAAGAAAAAGAAAAAGTCAGGACACATTAAAAGTCAAGCTACTCCACAATCTCTGGAAGCAGAGGACACTATTTGATGTTAGTGTCTGCCAACCTTCAGAAAGACAAATCTCACATGCCTGATGATACTGCCAGAAACATATCTGGATCACTGGTTCAAAGCCAGCCAACAAAGAGACTGACTGGAAGTAATTACTGTCTGATAATGCCACATGTGAAAATGAATTTTTTCCAAATATATTCTGACCTTTAGATGAGAAAATGTACAAACACTGTAGCACCGATAAGATGCTGAGTCCTCTGAAAAAATGTCAAAATATTTTTTGTAAGAGCGCTCAATGTATCAAGGCTGCATCATATGTAAGCTAGTGTTTTCATGAGTCCAGAGGAACCAATTGATAAGGATCTAAACTAAACTATCTACATTCAGGTAAGAATAATAATCAAAATACTTACTGGAATTCCATGCAACTGTGGCTTATCTATCAAACTGTGCAGTTCATTCTTTGAAGCTTCTACTTTTTCTAAGTCTGCTGCATCCACCATGTAACTGCAATGGGAATATAGTTATTTCTAGTATTGTCCATTACTTGCAGGTAGTTGCATTAAAACATCTGAAATGTGACAAACGTGTTCACTTTGACAACAGCATTAGAACAGTCCTGAGTTGTATAAGCCCTGCATTTATTAATATAGGAAGATACAGAATTAAATATGGGCTGTGGGGAAAAAATGACCTGGAGCATGCAATTACTTATCTATCTGGGTTGCTGGATGCGTAAAACACACTACTGTTATCGTGTTGGGTCTTCTTATGTGATGGAGGTGGACAGGAAGAAAAGCATATCTATATTACTAATACATATTTTAAAATACATTTTATATGGGCATACACAAGAAAACTTACACAACTGCATTGACTCCTCTGCAATAACGCTCCCACATGCTTCGAAACCTTGGCTGCCCTCCAATGTCCCATACCTGGAAAAGGTAAGAACACCCCAACCCCAAAACATTTTGGAACTACACAGTACTAACAGAACAGAACAAAAGAACTCTTAAATGCAGCATGCAGGTTGTATTGACCAATGCCTAAGTGTAGGCAGCTTTTTAAGTGACCTTCCTCAAGGGACTGGTCTTCTCAGCCCCTTCCAGTCAATGGAGGGGGACAGGCACATTCACAGGGCAAGTTAGTCCTGTGACCTTAGCAGCTTCAAATGTCCATTTGGAGAACTCTACCCTGTCCCACTCACTGCAAGAAAAATCTTACTCAGATACCAAAGTGAATTCTTGCAAATACACAGACTAAAACCCAGAAAGAATAGCATCATTGTATGAAAACAGTTATGAAGTTGCATTTTTTTTATGGGGCTAGGGAGACCTGAGTTAAGAATGCATCAGGCTTTCAGCAGGATAAAGACGAATATTAAGTAAATAAAGAGTTGGTCGGAGAGCAGATTGAGTCCACATAAAGATGATATACTCTAAGGAGCTCCAATACCTCCACAGCTCTCCCATTTGTTCATCAAATGGGCTTTAAAAGGCACATGGATTAACTGATCAGAACCAGAAAGGAAACAGTAGTGTAGGGTAGGCCTGAAGTGATTAATCAGTGAATCTTAAGGAAAGGAAGCTCAAATTCTGCTTGGGATTTTATAAAGCTCCAATCCTGCAAATACTTATGCATGCTATTAGTGTCTGGCAATCCCACTGAATTCCTTATCATTAAAAGGCTAGCACATTGTTTTTCTGTACAGGAGTTACTTCTTCTGCTTTGCTTGCAAAAATTCGGTATTTTTGGTGGATTACAATAATCTTGTGTCAAAACTGTTTCCAAGATCAAAATACCAAGGAAAGATCGCAGGCATGGGCTGCATAGTGATGTAGCTGTTGCAGCTACATTCAAAGACAGTTGTCTTACAAGTTACACACCTATTAAAAAAGTGATGAACACTGAAAAATAAAAGGAATGGATTTGTTCCTATGTCAAGGACAAAGAGAAGTAATTATTTCTTATTTTAATCAGATTTAGCTATCAAAACAATATGTACCATATACCAGATCTAGGAGGCACATCTATTACAGCACAATCTGAATTTGGAAGTAACATAGACAGAAAGAAGTATTTCCAATTCACCATTAAAATAATTCCCTGATTGATACCTTACCGTTCCTTCAGGCATAAAATTAGTGTATCGCCTAAATGTGCATTGCCTTTGATCCCCTTTATAAGATCAAGAATTTTACATATGAAACTGAGTTGAGTGAACTTCTGACCATGAACTGGGTATTAATTATTATCTGCACTGACATCTGAAGAGCTGTTTCAAAAGTCTTAATAAAATAAACCTTTTATTTTAAAAGCTTGAAAGAGATGAGTACACAGTTCAGTATTATAGTTAGATGACAAACCTCACACCAAGACTAATTATTCCGATAACTCATCAGGACCTTGAAACTATCAGTAACCATCTGGCGCACATCTGTGTGTCTGGAAAAAGAAACTAAATTATTTTCTTGGTGGATCAGAGAAAAAAGAAGGGGAAAGAGAACAGGGAAGGCCAGTAGTAAGATTAGATTTTTGGAGACTGACAGCAATTATTCCTGGTAGCCACAGAAATCTACAAGATGATGTAGCCTGGACTAACCACAAAATAAATAATACAAGATAAAGAAATACTGTTTTCGTCCTTGTTTGATGTTATACTGTATCTACACTATATTAAATTGCACTGCAGAACAAGTATTATTTTCAGTAGGAGAAAAAGTCACCTTGAAACAATGGAAAGATAAGTAATTTCCAGTCAGTTTCCCTAATAAGGCTTACAGCTATTCATTAAAGTACAACATGAAGGACACAGGATAGACTAGGTGTTTTTAATAGTGCTTGGGAACCCAGTTTACATCAATATATTCAGTTATAATTATCTGAAATAGGGAAAGAAAATAAATGCATCAAATAAATAAAAAAACCTCAGTTCTTTGCCTGTGAAATTAAAATGGTGCTAGTAGTAACTTTCTAATACTCTTTATTATAATTGAATAGCCAATGACAGAGTTAACTACTTTATTCAAAAGACAAATCTCTGCCCCAAACCATTTCCACTGTACATGACTGAACAGACAGAACTGTGCGAATACAAGAGCCATCCAGGAAGGAAAGGGGAGAGAGGTCTTAGCATTAAAGAAGTTTTCTTGCATAAGCCTTGCATATTTTGTACATCACCTATTTTTGTATCCCAGTATTTAATACACAGGTAAAAAGTATATTCTGGGTGTGAACTGGGAGAGGCAGGAGACTACACCTTAACAGCAGAATATACAGCTAGCTATTAAGAGAAGTTTATTTTGTCCGGGTGTTTTTAAAAGAGACTGGACTTCAAATTGCTCCCATGGCTTTTGTTGGTCCCTCAGGAATAAAATTTTCATAATATTTAAGAAGTAATTTTATCCCTAAAAGACCAGCTGATTTTAAGAATCAGAAAATGCCTACAGAATCATGAAACCAAAAAGAGAGAAAGTTTCTTTGATACCCAGTACCATTGCCTCACAGATTTAAAATCTCAAGGAGTTGTTATTTAGGCTCAATCTCAAAGGCATACATCTTATTTCTACTGCATTTTATAAATGACTATTTTATTTGTTCCTGTCTACTCCTATAGAGTAGTAATTCTTATTGTGCTTGCAGGTCTACGCTCTCATAAAATAATGCAATGTTTTAATATGTAAACTTGATTAATCATCATACTTTGGAATCATCATTTAACATAGTGCTTATACTTACCTGTTAAATCAAATTCTTCTAAAACAGGAATCTCTCTGGATACGTCTCTTGTTCAATTTATTCATGTAGCTCTAAGACTCCTTCTTAAGATCACAGCTACCAGCTATGTTTAAGGAGCAAATCCTTTTCTTTTGCACAGAGGTGTATCGTGACAGCTGAGCAAAAATGCAGCTGGAGAATAGGTTCAAAGGTTTTCAAAACTTTTCAGTTACAGGAAGGCTCATTAACACTCTAGTTGTATTTCTTTTAATTAGCTTATACTGTGGGAAGGTTTGACGGTTAATGAGAAAGTTGCAGGAGAAGTATTTTCTAGATGTCAGTTTTACATGGCTTTTTTTCAGACATACTGGGTAGGATATTTCTTGTGGACAGAGATGTGTACAATGACACATTTGTATCTCAATGTCAATGCACAGGTTCAGCACCTATGATCTCTCAGTAGTCAGTGAAGCCTAGACAGCTATTCAGCTGACCATATGTAACATCTTCTTTAGGATGACAAAATTACGCTGTAGGCTTGACAGTACTGACTAGAGCTCCCCTGACTATTATTAAAAGAGCTTAACCCTCATTGCAGACATATAGCTGTTTACATTAAGGCATCTTAATTTGCAAGCTGAATCCAACACTACAAACACTTGAACTCAGAAATGTATCTTTCTGCTCTGAAGTATTCAGAAAATTTCAGTCATAAAACCCAACACGAACAAACAGGTGAGGAAAAAACCTAACATGAATAAACAGGTGAGGAAATTCTAAACACGTAAGAGTATTTGGGTAGAATAAGGTAGCACCAGCAACATCCAACACCACACTGTACACAGACAAGTCCACATATACCGAGATGTGAGCTCATGCATACATAGCAAGCAATCATAACATTCATAGTCAACTCAATGTGTAATGACTGGGAGTAACTGGAAAGCATGGGTTTCATATCCCTCAACTTCAGCCACCTAAAGTGTAGGCATCTAATCCAAGTGACTAAAATTTCTCTGTGGCTACTGAAGAGCTCAGAAGGCATCCACAGCAGGAAACGATTGCATCTGTCTTACCCACCTTGCCTACCAGGTGAACTATTTTTGCAAAGCACCCACTGATCTCCACCGAGTTTAGACAACTGGCTCAGTCTGGCTTCCTCCTTTTCACCTGACTAAGCTCAGGAGAGACAAATCCTAAATAGTCACCTATTCTAGACTGGAACCTTCAACCAGTAATGTTCAGCTTCCCCATCTAATAATTATCTAATAAACGGGAAGAATAAAAAGAGCTAAATCAAAGAACCCTAAAATTTTTAATGAATTGCCATGTGGATACAAAACTATAGAGCCTTACTTTTAGTACCAGCCATGTAACCTATTATGGAAGTTAGAATACCTTACTACCTTAAAATACTTACTACCTATCTATTATCCTGTATTTTGGAAATGCCTTTACAGCTGCTCTTAAAGCTGAAAAAAACATGCTATGTGGCTACATTTTCTGCAGGCAGTATTTCCCAGAACGCTATGTTCTTTGAAATCAGCCTTGGTCCTTTAAAGAACCCTGTTGTCACTCCTCACTGGTGATAAAGTCCAACTTTTAAACATTTTTTGCAACTAGGTATTTTGTTTTAGTCACATCAGACAGAAAAAACTTCACAGTTTATAATTACTTAATTTAATCATAGCACTTTCACTGAAGAACTGGAAATGGACTTAAGACTTGCAACACAAAATGGCTGACTATCTTTAACTCCTGAAAACAAGCGCAAAGGCATTTTAATGGGAGGGGGTATTTCTCAATGATCAGAGTATGTTTTCAGTTTTATCAGAAACACAAGGTACAATGTTGGAAGGATCAACAGGTGGATTTTAAACAGGACACAAAAGCAAAGTCTGTTCTCAGAAACCGTTTTCTGAACCTTCTGCTGCTTACCTCCACGTTGTGTTCTAAGGCAGGAGAGCACCAAGGAACCCAGCTTTAGAGATAAGACCGTAATCCCCTCAATCAAGACATAACACACCTCTATAATAGAAGGAGCCAATCCATCCTAGCCTCAATATTGTGTCCTCCCCAAAGTAGAAAGCCCTGATTCCGTGTGACCATATGCAATCCTTTGTACCCTCTTTTCACATGATCATGAATCAGTCTCTAGACATAAAAATCCAAGAGATTCTGGTGAAAGTAGGCATACAGAGGTTATAAATTGTAGGCAGAACTTGAACTTGGAAGACTGAGGGCAAGGAGACCAGAGGCAAGTACACTGCTAGCTCAAAACAGCCGATCAATAACTACTGTAGTGATTAATTCCACTTGTCCTTGAAGAACATATAACCATGAAAGCAAAAATGAGTATTTGCTCAATAGCAGAGAAAAGCCAGGAAGATCTGCAACAGTGTGTATGCTGGGAAAAAGATAATCTAATATTGGTAGATTAGACAGGAAAAGAACATTCTCCCATGACAGATTTAATCCCAGAGCAGCTCCCTGTCACTCTTGTCCTGTGTCCCCCTTGCCCTCTACCTCTCAAGTCTGAGCAATCCTGACAGATTCGCAGCATTTATCAATGAGGCAAAGCTGCTGAGGACAGAGCTAACCAGGGGCAGCATTTATGGTTCCCAGGTGTCCCAACAGGATGTTGACATAGAACATATGTTTATATAAACTACACATAACTTCAAGCTGGGAGTGGATAAAAAGAAAAGATCAGAATCCTAAAGTATCCAGACAAACTAGAGGGATGGTCTGAAATAAGGCAGCTGAAATTTAACACACACAAGTTCAAAATGCTACATTTGGACAGAGAGAATCAAATGCACAAAATGGATAATAACCAGGCAGAGGTGGAAGACAAAAAGGTTGAGCAGGTCACAAACTAAATATGTGTTTCAACAGTGTTGCAGATCTTAAATCAGCATGTACTAGCAGAAGCCTCTTATGTACGCTTATGTACTGCCCCATCCTTGGTATACAGGGAGGCTCTGGTTTTGAGCATCAACCTACAGAACAGACACAGACAAATTTGAAAAAGTCCAGATGAGAAAAGAAAGGGTGAGAAGAGATTTTGAAAATATGACCTATAAAGAGAGGAGGGGGGAACAAAACCATAATTTTTCCCAGGAAATGGCTGCCAGATATAGAAGAAAAAAGCAGCTCAATTTGTGATGATGGTAACTCACATCAGATATTAGGAAAAAAGCTTTCTAACACTTAGAGTGAAAGAACATTGTACAAAACAAGGGATATTGTCGAACCTTCTTCATGGAAGAACAAATTTTAAGAAACAATTACCTAAGATATTTGGGTATATATCTGATTCACCTCAGAGCACAAGTTTGATTTAGATGTTTCCTTGAGATCAGCTCTTGGTCCTCATTTTTAGGAGTCCTAACAGTTACTCTGAATCACTGGTGAGACATTCAACACTGCCTGTTCTGACTCAGGACACTGGCTTCTGGCCCCATGTGTTTGTCCCAACCACTGTAGAGGTTCCTATGTAATGCATCATCCTGTCTCACGCTCTGCAGCACACAACTCACAGCACAGATAACAGTCTCCAAGGCTTCTCTTTCCAAACTACGAGATAGGAGAGTGCTTTCATACTTCTCCTTAGTTAATCATGGAGTAATTCTGAGTATGCTCCATACTTCTTTTCTGAGCCACTCTTTAACCCTGATTTAACGCTTTTTCACAGAATCACAGAACCACTGAGGCTAGTGAGGGCCTTTGGAGATTGTATAGTCCAACTCGCTCTGGTCAAAGCAGGGTCTCCTACAGCAGACTGCTCAAGGATGGAGACTCCAGAACCTGCCTGGTCAACCTGTTCCAATGTTCAATCACCCTCACAATAAAAACACTTTTTTCTTATGGTTTAAATGGAATTGCTCATATTTCAGTTTGTTCGCACTGTCACTTGTCTTGTCACTGGGCACCACTGAGAAAAGTTTTGCTACATCGATGAAATCTCCCCGAGCCTTCTCTTCTCTAGGCTAAACAGTCTCAGAGATCTCAGCATCTCCTCATATGAGAGCCACTCCAGTCCCTTAACCATCTTCATGGCCCTTCACTGGACTCTCTCCAGTAGCTCCACATCCCTCTTGTACTGGGGAGCCCAGAACTGGACACAGTACTCCAGGTATGGCCTTACCAGTACTGAGTAAAAGGGAGGGATCACCTCCCTTGACCAGCTGTCAAAGCTCTTCCTAATGCAGCCCAGGATGCTGTTGGTCTCTCTGCTGCAAAGGTACGTTGCTCTCCAATGGTCAACTTGGTGTCCACCAGGACCCCCAGGTTCCTTTCTGCAAAGCTGCTTTCCAGCCTTTTTGGGTGTTGATCCTTCTCAGGTGCAGGACCTTTTACTTTCCTTTCTTTAACTTCGTAAGGGTCCTGTCAGCCCATTTCTCCAGCCTGTTGAGGTCCCTCTGGATGGCAGCATAACCCTCTGCTGTATCAGCCACTTCTCCCAGTTTTGTATTATCAGCAAACTTGTTGAAGGTGCACCCTGCCCCATCATCCAGGTCACTAATGAAGATGCAAAACAATCCCTGGGGTATATCACTAGCAAATGGACTTCCTGCTGTGCCTCACAGCCCTTTTGAACCCAGCAGTATAGCTTTTCCTTACACACAACTATCATTAATCACTGGGACATCCCACAAAAATTCTTCTTTATAGAAATAACCACTTTGACTTGAAATCAGCCCAGATACGGCATGGCCTTTTCAGAGCGACCCAAGCCATATGGAGCAGCCAGTACTTGCTGAAACACTGCCGGAGCTATACAGGCAGTACACGCAGAGGCTTGTATTACTGCATGACACATGAGATGGTAACATGACAGGTAAGATGTTTTTTAATTGCTGCTGAATAGCAGGATGAAGCATTACAAAGCAAGAGGATTCTGTTTCTATGAGGATGTCTGGAGACTTGGAAATTCTACTATTCAGCACTCCTTCCTGAGTGCTGCAACGAAGGAAGCTGGAAGAGGAACGCAGAGCCGGGATACTCCTCCTCCCTCTCTGTCACATCAGAGCAAATAGCAAGAAGCTTGGCTTCACCCTCCAGCAGACTGGCCTGCACTGGCCCGGGCTGCAGCTCCCGTGGAAGGACGCTGGCCTCTAGTGGTGACAGCTGGGGTGACCGCAGTCCAACCTCCGCTGCTCTAGTCCCCTAGGCAGCTGCTCACTGCTCCCTCCAGACTGCAATATCCAGGGGAGTGCAGAAACTGCCTGGCAATGCTATTTTAAGAAAACGAAGTGCAAGAGCAAGGAAGATGACTCTGCTGCATTGCCTGTGCGTATGCATGTCTTGTGTTGCTCTTCTTTTTTATACCTGAGACTATTCTTAAGACCATCACTGTGAGAATCAAAGGTTGATTAGTTGCAGCTTCACAATCATTTAAAATAACAGTTCGCGATGCATGTCTTCTGAGGCTCCTGAAATTTGGTTTGTTAAAAGATTTTTTTTAGCTTCTGTCTCGCTTATTGAACAGTAAATCTCACCAAAGCAAAAAGATTACTAATACTGAGCTAATCCAAAAATAGAGAAATTCCATCAAAATCAAATCAACTCAGCAAACAAAACTTGCTTGGAATTAAAACCCCAAATTAATTCAGTCATAGATTTCTTTTGTCAGGAAAAAAGTGATAGCCATCAGTTTTGTTATGAACTTCATCAAAAGAGTTTTAACAGATCCCTATGTTGTAGTACATTAGGAATTTTGATGCTGGAAATCATCCTGTAATTTAATACCTCATCCACAACCTCAAAATCCATGAAGCTTCATGCTTAGATTTCAAATACTGCCTGGTAAAATCTTTCCTCTTTGCCTCCTCCTTTTTTGGAAATAATAGATGGCAGGTTTTATTAAATACATTGACAAGCCAAAATTTTACAATTCATGGTTAAAGCTGACAGCTTTACATTTCTCATCATGCTAAACTTCAATTAAAGAGCACATGAAATTGGCATCTTCCTACAAAATGTTTCGGCTTGCATAAATCAGTGTTTTTCTTTCAGTATGGTTCAGATAAATACTCATACACAGAGGCACGCCAGTGACCATGCTTTCATACTCTAGGATTAGAGACTAAACATCAGAATAAATTTGGTGGCTTCTGGAAATGACTGCCAAAATCGGAAGAAAGTAAAGACGACCATGGGCTCCTTAGTTCTTGTTGCCTTCTGGAATCATATGGAATCTAGAGATAGAACTCTAGTCAAGAAACCAAGCAGTGACACTGCACTATGTCCTTCTTAGTGGCCTACCCCAAAATACGGCAAAAACCACATAAAGGGTTAGTATCACATACTACTTGGTGTTGCAACTTTCTCTGCCTAAGGTGATCAGTCTTAGCCTGCTGGAATGCCATTTCTTCACTTGATGACTTTTTGATCCAGATGGTTTCTCAGCCTTACTCTTACAGTAAGTTCAATTGATTCTGTTTTGCAGTGTCCCCCCACTTTGAAAAGGTCACACGCAAGACCTATCTGCTTACCGTGAAGATCATTCTTGCCATGTTTGAAGGACTTCACAGGTTTAGTAAAATAACACTTTATCTAGGAATTTTAATAATAGCTGATAGTTGGATATCATAATATTTCTATGAGAAAGGTAACCTGCTTTGTTAGGATAAAAAGGTTAAAGAAAAGTTCACTCTCTACTTGTAAATGACTTTTGCTTGTCTAGTTGAATGAACCATCAACAGCTTTCTCATTTTCTTCCATGTCTGACAATTCTATAGCAGCATCAGTATAGAATTCCAACTATCCTTATGCTTTCTCTACATAAACTCTAAATCATGGCTTTATTGTTTCTGTGCAAAAGACAGAAAACAAGGGAACTGAAAGGAAACTCCTATTCCTGTGGATTGTTTTCATGAATTGTGGTTGAATGCAGTAACTTTTCTATTGACTGTGGCATCTGTGAACTTCTTTGATCAGTAGTAAAGCAAGGCAGATGCGATGAAAAGTGTATGAAACTGATGTTTAGGAATAATTAAAATAGAATCCTCTCCTGGATGAATTGGGAAGCATTACTAAAGCTCAAGTGGAAGTTACTGCTTCAGTACAAATGTAATCTTCTGAAAGAGAAGGGAAGGCTCAGGCAGGAGGGCAAAGAACACCTGCATGCCTGAAAGAACAGTAAGAAAAAAATACCTCTTTGAATAAGTGAAAACTTAAGACAGTTTGTCCCCTTAAACCGAAACAAACAGCTTTTTCCTTGTGAGTTTGCATTTGCTACTTTGTATCACAATGCTAATCACAATTTTGCCACTGGTCCCATTCTCCTACACATCTGCCATTAATGTATAAGAGGTCAAGAAAGCATGGGATAGCCTTAGGATGCTTTTGCACTTGTAAGGCAGTACCTCTGATATTCCTGTTGTAAATGCACTATTCGATCTGCTGTCATAGCTAGCGTACATGTTCATGTGTGTATAATATACAGAATCTTGGGGGGGAAAAAATCTATACAATTAGTACATCAATCAGACTGTTCATCTGATATCAATGCCCATTGAATGCTCCATAAATTCTCTTTCATAACTAATATGACTCATGAATTAATCATAAGGACTAGAAAATACCATCCAACATCCGTAAATCTTAACAATATAGCACTAAACATTTTTTTTAAAAACATTGTCACGGATCCATCCGAATCCACAATCAGTCTATGTGTGTGTGCTGAACACGTAATTCTGGCAGCCCTCTAGCAACAGGCTGTCTTAGTTGTGCTTAAAAGTTTGTAGCTTCCAGCGTGGAAGGATGAAGGAAAACTTCACTTTTCTCACCAAATGGAGAGACTGCTTTCTCCCTCTTCAGATTCTGTGCTCTAAACACTGTGTTTTGCAGCTATCTAAGTCAATCTACCCAGGCTGCCCCAAAAATGCATTGTTTTGCCTGTGTCTGTATCCTGTTTTCCCATACTGTGGTGGCACCAGCAGTCACGCAGCTGTCTGAGGAGCACACTACTTAGGTAATTTGACGGGGGAGAAAGCAGCATGGGGGCAGGTTCGGTTTGGTTCGTTGTTGAGTTTTTTTAGAGGGTGCTTTCATCTAGATCAGTTGGCTTATCTGACTACCACTTTGCCATGTGATCACCAGTGCTGATGGAAAAGGGGTGCAAGGGTGCACGGCCAGGCTTAAAGTAGAATGTAAAACCTCACACCATGATCTACTTAAGCTGATTGTAAAAGCTGACCTTTAATCTCTGCCACCTTCACTAGGCTGGCCTGATTCCCTCTTAGGTTTCCCAGAAGGTAAGTCTAGTTTGTCCCTAGCATGAGGAACATCATACTGAGGTTTAGAAGTGCTACCACAGGCAGAAAAGCGAGTGTATTAAAAGGTTATTTTGTGACCTTTTTTCTAAGAGGCACTGGTTTTATTTCCCTTTATAAGAAAGATTCTGTTTGGAAAGCAGAATTTTGACCCCAAAGGAAAAAATATTCAGAAGTTCTGATTTTGGTTAAAAAAAGGCACTCTTTTGGGAGAAGATAAACAGGAATGTACCAAGCTACTGTTAGGCTGAAGTATGTTCTTTCTATAGTGCAGTTCAGCTCTTTGCTCAGCAACACGCAGATGGTTGTTGAGACACGTTCAACAGAGGGACCCAAGACTAGAACTTCTTTTTTTTTTTCTCATTCACTGACAAACTCACTCCTGGACTACGCAATGACATTTGTTGCTTCCTCTTTAAGGGATAGGAGAGGTATTTTGAGGAATGAGGTGTTTACGGTTTGGCCTTTGTGTGTATATGCAAAGGAATGAGGCACAAAGAAACCAGGCAGTGGAAGAGGGGAACATGTTTTATGAGGAGAAGCTAATGGGCATGAGCAGAGTTGGAAGTAAACTCCATAGCAAGGAAAGAGAGGAAACAGGTCTCTGCCAATCAGTATACCTTCTTGTTATGCAGCATGAATACTGTCCTACTGCAATCAAAGCAGATGTTCCTGTAAATTGAAATTTCCCCTCACAAGCCTTACCTTACATGTAGTGTACACATTACCACAAGCAGAGCTGGCCACAGAGAAATGAACCAGCAGAGATGAGGAAGAGTTTAGATGATCTTGTATACAGTGAGAATGGAGGTGAAGAAGGGCCAAGACCAGAAGTTAAACGTCATCATCAATGAAATTCTGTGTTTTTTTGACCAGTTTCAAACATTGCATTTGTAAGAACAACATCATGAAGTAACAGCCTCCATTTACAAGAAAAAGCTGTGTAAGTGTTACTCAGCAGAATGTGCACCTGATGGGCTACTTCTCTCTCCTGAAAGACCAGTTCAGTTACCTTTTACTCTTTCCAATTCCTGGGTCTCCAAAATAAACTGAGCATACAAGGTTGGCTGTAAGAATTAGTGCTGAGAGGCTTTTGATTCTGGTCACCATTGTTTTCCCCAGATAAAGGTCAACTGATGCAGGCTTACTCATATTGCCACATAAATTCCTCTGTGTAAAGTAATGCTAGTCTTGACTACCTATTCCAGTAGACAAACTCCAAAGTTTAATTGGATTTCATTGCCGTGATGCCGTTAGTTCCTATATATTTACCTTACACTAGGCAGCAGCACATGAATATAAGGGTTTGCTAGACACACTACTAATAGTGAATTCCATTAAAACAAAGCTGAAAATTTTGATCTTTGGGAATAAACTGTCAAATGAGAGCCACTGCACACTCACATTTGTGTTAGCAATTCAAGCAGCTCTCAACTCATCCATGAAGAATTTACAAAAAGTAAGAAATCAAGACAAAAATTCTTTCTGCTTCCATTATCTGTGCAGAGCAAGGGTGTTCTCCTCTCAAAATTTCAGAAGTTTCACTCCTGTAACTCTTGCTGTATGTGCTTTTCTTGCTACAACATATTTTAATAAAAAAATATAATGAAGTTACACTAATTTGTATTTATTTTAAAACATTGAATTGGACATTTTCTCCTACTATCACACAAAAACTAGCTGTTCAAGGCTACAGAAAGGCATTCCCTACTGAAAAAAAATCTCTACTGAAATTTTTGTATTCTGGAATGACACACTTTTTACTTCAAAGAAGTTGAATTTTGGCCATGTTGCATTAAGTATTGTAGTGCTCATCGTGTGACAGCTTGGTTTCTTTGAAGTCACAAACATACACACACCACCTAAACTAAAAAAAAGTTTAGGCTTCTATCAATCATTTACCTTTCAGGAAATGCATGAATTAAAAATGCTTACAAGATGCTATTTCGTCTTCTTGTTCACCTGCTCTGTGATAACAGCGAGGTCAGATTCTCTCCCAAAGTAGGCTCTAATCATGTACTTATAACAGTCATGCACAAAGTCACAAAGTCAAGGCTACCAAGGCAATAATGATTCTCCTCCACTTTACTTTTACTCCATTTTACATTTTACTCCATTTTCCTTTTAAGCCTTTTACAGTCTTCACTGTGGACCTAGTTTTAAGATACTCACCATCATTTATTTTTGGCAATCGGCCAAAATTTCCTGGGAAATTAAAATCAGACCAAATCACAGATTATGTTAAGAGTTTTTATTTCAGCCAAACCTGACATGAATTTCAAGAGGGCATACGGGAAGGAGAGTTGGTGTGATGAGAGGAAATAGTTGGGTGACATTAGACTTTCCATTTCAATAGATTTCAAAACACTGGCTTATTAGGGATTGTAACATACAAGCAGTTGTAGAGGAACCTATTGATTATCCTGCAAGTTTGTAACAGAGAAGTAGATACACAAGTGAAATGTACAGCTGAAGGCCCTATGGTCATGTGAAATTTTGAAAAAGTATAGCAAGATACTAAGACTAGAAAGAGACAAGCAGGTCATTTTACGTTTAGGTTTTTTTAGTTCAGCTTTAACATCTCCCAATCAACAGCAGCCAATTATCCCTTTTACCACCCTTTACCTGCTCACTGTTTCGAGCGAGTGGGTAGACAGTTCACAACTGCCTATATTCACTTTACAGGTCATTTCAGAAAATCCTCCCTAGGTTTAGGAGTCATACCAAACCAGAGGAAAAAGAGTCTCTTTAGAACTGAGGGAAAAAGGAGAGGAAACAAAGAAAAAGGAGGGAAAAGTCAAGGTAAAGGCAAAAACCTATATTCCCTTCACCTAATTTTAGATAGAAGTTATGAATTCAATCTAGGCTACTCAACAAGGCTCCCTTCATAATCAAAGAACAGAGAAAGCCTTAAAGCTACTGGAGCGATTTAACTCTATTTTGATGCCTATGGCATGAATCACAACCAAACTGGCGTCATCTATATTTCTCTATAGGCCGAAGAGATGGTTCCCTGACAACTGACTTATATTAGATGTTCTATTTCTGTATAGCTCACATTATGCAAGCTAAACCACACTCTCCGCTGAGATGCATGTTAGGAGTGAAGTTGCTGCAGATTTCACTTACAGTTGGAAGAGAGAGAGAGAGAAGAGAGAGGCACCCCCAGGAGTTAACTCAGCTCCCTCAATATCTCAGAATTTTATGACCTTTCTAACCCAAAGAGTGCAACAAAGCTTCTGCCTGGCATGGATATCATGAAATCAAACAGACTAATATAACAGAGAAATGCACGACTATATGCTTTTAAAAAGTTATTTTTGAGCTAGAAAAACAGATAAATGATCCTACCATCTTAAATTTTCTACGCTTTCAGATTCCAAGTTGAAATCACTTTGTCTATTAGTTATTCACTCTGTATTAATTCAAACATGCACACCTACCTTTATGGTAACATTTCCTTTTGTTATTTTTCTCATATTGAAGCCTACTGTAGGAATCATATCTTCTGTGAACTGTCCTGACTAGAATACAAACAAAAAAAATTTATAGTTATTATAAAATAGTTGATACACAGCAGATGACTTTCTCAATTGCAATCTAAAATTTTCATTTGACAACGCTGTAAAATATCACATTAATTTTCTGCAAGAGCACTGGCCAGCACTTCAATTAATGCATTGTCATGCCAAGGAAGACTGTTCATTTCAGTTCCTTTAAACGATCTTTTATTCTCCTCAGCGACAAAGATCACCCCAGAAACCACGAGACTTTGCATAATTCTTCAACTGATCCCTAAGCAAACCAGAAAGCAGCACGGTCAAAATATATAATCATAGAATTATAGAATGGTTTGGGTTGGAAGGGACCTTTAAAGGTCATCTAGTCCAACCCCCAATATGATAAAATATGATAAAACTGACCATATGATACCAAGATTTTTCCCTGTAGTTTCTCACTACTGTTACCAATGGTTTAACTCCAAATGTAATAAACAGTGAAAGAGTACTACATGCAGACCCTTTCCGTCTGAGTAGGTGACAGCAGAGAAGTCCTGCTGTGGAAGCTAAGAGAATACCATTAAGACAGAAAAACACAAGGTACTAACTCAGCACACCATAAACTCAAAACATAAAACCAAAGTGCTGTCTCCTCCCCCAGTTCAGAGAAATATTTTTACAAGACAGACACTTGTCATCATGCCAACAGGAACCTTACACACATCTACCCACTACAGAAGACAACTTTTGAGGAGAAAGGTGAAACTCAGCTCTAAGTAGATAACTCATTATTCATTCTTCCTTTTCAAAATGTATCATTAATATGGTATTGTGTCTCCTAGGAGTGGTGCATTAAGATATGCAGATGGTTACTTAAAAGTTATGTATACACGGAGGCCCAGACACTCTCTGCAACATACACAGTAGTCCTGGTTTTCCAGCCATCCAGAAAGGAGGGAGAGCAGGACATTCTGGACTTGCCATTGCCCTTCCATATCTGTTTGCCCATATTCCCTCCACCCATCTCATCATCCCGTGTGCCCTGGGTTTTTTTCGGAAGAAAATACGGATATGTGGACAAGGAGGGAAGCAGGCATGCTCCATCAGGTCCCTCCCATCTGAGAAGTAGATGATCAAAGCTTCAGGGTGCACCAGAGCAGCTATGTGCCTCACGGCGCACACATCGCCACCAGCTACCCCTAATGCTATTGCTGGTCTCTGTAGGCTTTCTCCAGCTTTTCTCTTCACTGTTTGTGGCAGAGTGAGAATCCACTATGTCTCCAGTTTGTGTTCACAAACTAAGATTAATTATTTTTAATCTGGGACTTTAAAAGCTATATAACCTTTGGCAGTTACTTGATCCTCTCACAAGATTTTGGGGTTTGGAATTAGACCCTTCAGGCAAGAAACAACTTCCATCAATTACTTGTTCAACCTTACCTATGGGAACCTTCTTGCTAAATTCTGTACTATACATCTTTCCCACCTTTTGTTTCTGGAAGTCTCTTTTTTTTCCTCTTCTTTCCTTGCTTCAATGACTTGTCAACAGCAGTAGAAAAAAAAACAGTGAAGACAAATGCACCTGCAGTTTCATACAGATACACGTACCCAGCAGTGACAGGAGTTTTTAATTGGATGGAGTGAGAGAAAGCCAATCAGAAACCATCTCCCATAGCAGGTACTGGCCTAATTTGTTAAAATGTATAGTACATTTATTTGTGGAGGACAGACATATAAACCCATATGAACACATAAACCCTGAGAATGTAGCATCATTACTCAAGCACAGGAATGCCTGGAAAAACAGCCAGCCAACTCAGGACGCTATTGTTTAAACAAACTCATAGAAAGTCAGGATTCCATTTTTGTTAGCAAAGTATACACCATATATAATATGCTAAACTGGAAGACAAAACCAAAAAAACCCCATCATAACTGCTCTGGTATTGGGGATAGAATGCAAAAAAAACCAAAAAAACCCCATCATAACTGCTCTGGTATTGGGGATAGAATGCAAAGAATTAGCATCCCCTTTATTGGTCTTTAGTCTTTTCCTCTAAAAATTTTCCATTCTGGTTGAACAGAGCCAGCTACAAAGAAAGTATTATGTTTACAGATCTTTACTTTTCCACACAATGAAGACAAGGAAGTAATATGTTGAATCTTTTGCCAACATTAGTCAAAAAACTCTGATTACTGTGTTTTGTTTCCAGCGCTATAAGCACCATAAAGTAAAAAATCTGTTCCATTTTGCTTGCTAAGGAAGTTTTACATGACAAATTACCTATTTTTGTGACTATTCAAGATGTGCAAACAAGTTTATTGTCTTATCTCAGTAAAAAAGAGATTACATCCTTACAGATGAAAACAATGATGCTAAGAAGTTTGTAATGTCCTTTTTAAATGTTGCTGAATGTTGAACTGATAATGGATACTGCCATAACCCTTTACCATAATGACCATGGGCCAGATTCTACTCCATTACATCAGTGCACACAGTAAAAGGCAGCGACATTATCCAAGGTTTCCACTGGTAACAGAGGACTAAATATGTCTCAAGCTCTTCAGGGCGGAGACTCTCTCAAAGGGTGTTTATTCAGTGTTAGCATCATAGGATCTCTGAATACTATTCCAAAGTAGAAAAAATAGTAATTTCCTACCATTTGTTTTTATGATCCATTGCAGTTTGCATTTCAGGTAGCCACTATTTTGTGACGGTTATTTCCATCTCGTCACACTCTAGCCACATACACACAAACGCACATAAGAGTTCCCAATCTACATGCCATCCCCATATCAACTGTACTCAGGAGTAAACTATTGTCCATTGCCTTAATCCCAAATTCTTCAGCCACCCTTCTTCAGTGATTATCATAGCGTGTCATCTACAGATTGAAAGACCCAAAAGCTACAAAACCTGCAATCTGTGACACTCCCCAAGTCAGAAAACATGGATGCCTTGTAGAATATTCTGAAGCAATACGTTTGCTGACAAAATCAGACCTGTGGTAACAGCAGTGCTCTGGTATTCAAGACACTAGCACAAGAGACAAACACATATGATGCCATTCCACAGGTGGTGCAGTGTGAATAAGTGGACAAACATTTACACACACAAAGTCTAATACCACACACTACTGTGAGAGGTCTCTGAACTGCTGTGTTCTTCTTTGCTCCGTTTATGAAATCAATCCAAGAAGCAACATAATTTGTCATGCCTTTTTCCCCTTCCTCCGCAAAGCCTGCCCTTGGGAGATGAACATTTCCAGTGGGCATGAGGAGTGCTGAGGCGCATGTTAGCAAGACCACCTGAGTGCTTAACAGACTAAAACACCAGTTCCAGGTATTTTCTGTTTGTTGATCACTGATGTCCTCCAACGCATACTTTCATTGCTTTCTGTACTTTCCCTATCCCATTCCTTTTCCTCCTTCTCTCTCTCCACTTCTTCACTCACACTAATCTCCTATTTTTCCCCTTAATCCGTAATCATATAGGAAAGCAAACAGGAAATATCATATACTCATGTTCATCATTGTCTCAATCTCTTTGACTTTAGGCCATACACCTCCCAGTCTGGTTTTGATTCTTGATCCAGTAACTTCTCAGTATAAGGACTCAAGAACATCTGGAAGCCTGTATCTCATGGCAGGTGAAGCTGCAATACATCTAACAGCAGTGATCACCTCGCAGAAAAGGGTATGCACTGAGAAGTTTCATGATTAGTACTAACCACATTTAACATATATATTTGTTTCCATCTTCTGATGGAAACTAAATCTTTGGGATGGACCCAAATGCAGAAAGGCGGAGGGCATAGCAAACAAAGATGAGGAACGTATTTCAGCATGGCGACAAAATGGAAAACGTCATGGTAGGTGTCCGTGTTAGAGAGGAACAAGGCTGCAAGGCCATTGTCACAGTGGGAAGGGAACACCAAAATCAGACTTGAATGCTGGGAAAGAGCTATCAAAGAATTGTGGGAGGCATTAATATTGATGCAATTGATGGGAGGGGAGAATTCAGTGACAGGGGAGTTGTGGCCTTGGAGGATGCACAATATATTTTGAGTTATTTTGGGATACGCTGGCTGTGAAAAGCCAACTCTGAATCACGGGCGGGAGTCCGTGCCCAGGAATCCGCTTTGAGATGGGCACGCTTTGCAGTCAGACACGGGAGACATTTTCTCTCCCCCTCTTAGAAGAATTTCACACCCACCTGAGCCTGCTGCGAGATTCTCGAGGTTGCAAGAGCTGCCTCACGGCCCCCCTCCCTCCGCCGCGCCGCGGGACCTCATGACAGGAGGCGGCTTCGCCGCAGGCCGGGGAGGCACAGCCCGCACTTGTTGCCGGCGGAGGCGAGGCGAGGTGGCCGGCTCGGGCAGGGCCGCCCCTTCCCGCCACGCCAGGCGGCCGGGCCGCCGCCCCCCGCCCCACCGCCCACGGCCACCCCCCTCACCGCCGGCCGCCGCCCTGCGCGCCCCCCGCCCCCGCCCTGCCCCTGCGCCTGGCCGGCGGGCGGCCGGGCCGCGGCAGCGTACCGCCAGCACGGTGAGCAGCGTGGTCTTGCCCGAGTACTGCAGCCCCACCAGGGTGAGCTCCATCTCCTCCTTCCAGAACAGCGAGCGCAGCCACTCCAGCAGCCGCGCCACCAGCGCCAGCATCCCGGCCAGCGCCCCCGACCTGCGGCAGGCGCCCAGCCCCAGCGGCACCGCCTCGCTGCTGGGCATGGGAGCGCGGGGCGAGGCGAGGCGAGGCGAGGCGGCGGCGGGGCTCGGGACGGGGCCGCGGGTCGGCGGCGGCGAGGCTGCGCGAGGAGCCGAGCGCTAGGCAGGGCCCTCACGTGATGGCGCCACCGCCCTTCTCCCGCTGCCACTTGCTGCAGACAGGGGAGGGGTTTGGTTCGGCTTGGTTTGGCCCAGCCGGGGGCGGGGGAGCGGCGGGGGCGCCCTGCGGGGACCCGGGCGGGAGAACGTGAGTCAGGGCCGGGCGCTGGCCGGGGGCGGGCGGGGAGGCGTCCGTCCTCTGAGGTGACGGCGCCGCGTCCGCAGTGGGGGCCGGCAGGGCGGCTCCCACGCGAAATGGCGGTCGGGGCCGGGCCCGGGGCGGCAGGTGGAGGGGCGTCCCACGAGTCCCAAGGGCCTGAGGCGGTGGCACGGAGGCCCCGCAAGCCCAGGGAGCAGCAGGGTGGCTCCGGGCACCGCGATGGACAGATGCGGCAGCGCGGGGATCTTGTGAGGTGAACAGCTGGTCCCTGGCGGGAGCGTGGCGGGACGGGGCGGCCCGGCGTAGGTCTGCCGCTGTGGTCTGTCAGTCCAGCACCCTGCACCCAACAAGGGATGGCCAAGGGCTGCATTTGCAGAGCTGGCTGATGAGAGTTGGTGGCCTTAGTCTCCGTGACAGCATCGATTTTGTAGGTCCTTCACCCCCAGTGATGGCGGTTCTCACGCCCCTAGGACCTCCACGCTTCCCACATAACTCTTCTTGAGTTGTTCATCGTGTAGGGACAGGCTTTCAGATCCAGGGCTTACCGTGGTTTTATTTGGCTTCTTCTCTGACAGCTTTTGGCGAGTCTCCCTTAGCATGCTTCCTTGCCTCAACAAGAGACGCTTGTGACCGTGGTTTTGTCTAGTGGGCAATGCCACTTCACCAGGAATCTTCTGTCTGCACTGCGTAAGTGACGTTTAGTGTAGAGTCTTGCCACACAGCATTAGAGAAGGGCTTGTTTTCCCCATAAATAAAGAGCTAACACTTAGCCTGTATCCATCTGCCAGTTTCTGAAGTTGTCACTGAAATGATATGTGACGCTCTAGAAGGTTACGATGCCGGTGCCATTGGTTGATGCAGGACTTTCATACAGATACAAACAAGGCACTTAAAAAATTAGTATTGATACTCCTACTATTGAAACATAGCAAATTCATCAAAACATTTTGAAATTTGTTTTTCGTGCTCTTTTCAGAGACTAGAGAATGCAATTTGTGACAAACCTCATTGGTTACGTCAGTCAGACCACAAAAACTGGAAGCTCTTGTAACCATTGCTGTCAAGAGCAATTGGTTTTAGGCTAGCTGTAGCAATGAAAAACTTGATGCTTTTTCATGCCCTGGTTGTAGATACAGTCAAAATGACTCATAGTGTAATTCTAAGATTTTTTTAGATATACTCATTTATTTACTTTTGTAAATTTAATTGAACATCTCCAGAAGGAAATTGGACACTGGAGCTGGTCCTGCCACCCAATGGTAACATTAGGGCATTATTTTTCATTGTTTCTCTTAATATAAAATGTGGTGGAAAGCATACAGATTTAAGTGGCGAGTCCTAAACAAACAAAAAGATGCTTTTTTTTCTTTCAATAGTGTGAGGTGCTGCTCTTGATACAGGTATTCCCTTTGTCCCTAGCTTTGGTGGTTTAGGTTAGAGTCAGAATTTTGAATGTTACCCTTACAACTGAGGCATTGATGGTGTCTTTAGCAGTTTCATGGTACAGCTCTCAAAGTTTCTTAAAAGCCAGTGGCACAGTGAAATAGAGGAACTTGATCAGGTCCTGCACTGAGGGAGGGTGTAGCAGAACTCTGCTGTTTTACTTGCCTCTTAGTAGCACACAGATGGCTGTTCAATACATATATACATCCTCGCCTCAAACAGCAGTCACAAATTTACTGGCTGATTACCGTTTAGTCTAAACATAACTGGGGGGATCACTGAAAACGGGTGGAAAAGTTGACATTGAGGAAATGGGTTATTCTGTTGGATGGGTAAAAGGACCTCAGGAAATAATTCACAGGCAAAACACTATTCTTTTTTTTTTTTTTCTGCTGTGTATCTTGTTATTTTTAAAAACTTGTTTCAGCCAAAGCAATTATTGAATTTTGAGTGAATAGGTGAAATGTTTCTGGCTGCCTTAAAACTGAAAAATATAAGAATTCCTCCTATCTCCACATATCACCCAGCTGGTGGTGTGTGGAATAAAGACAGTCCATTTGTGAGAGTGGTTTCTGTGAATGAAGAAGTTCTGATTACTGCACAGGGGAAAACTCACATAAAATAGAGCAGTCTCTATTTTTGCAGGAATTTTTAAATTCTGCAATAGTGCTTAAGGCTCATAGTGTTGGAAGCTTAAAGAAACAATATATTACATATACAGTAACTTATTCTGAAAAAATACATTTCAGTCATATCCTCGTAAAAGGCCAACAGAGGATGGGCAGGTAAATTCTAAAACATTAGTTCATCTGTACACTGACTGAAGTCTTTTACAGTGTCTAGGGAGTCAAAATACAATATATGAAAAAGTCTTGGAGGGTTTTCCAAGTTCAAAGATCTGTAATACTGTTCTAAAAATTGTTATATCTTTTGCGAAACTATATGATTATGAAAGGCAATTCTTTATTTTGCAGGCTGTTTGGTAATAGAATATTGTATGTAGAAGTACTACTACCTTGCTACAATTAGCAGCTCAGAGGACATTTGTTGTTGTAGCTAAAAGCCTGACCTGGGGCACAGAAGGCCACAATTCATTATCCTGTGCCACTGTAGACAAGCCACTTAATCTTTCTGGGAAACATTTAACCACTGATAAAACATTTCACTTTTCTGTCTCGTCTGTTGAGATTTACACACTTCAGGGCCAGTTTAGCAGTGTTATGGGGCCATGTCGCACCTAGCATATTGAGTCTTCCAAGTGCTCTGTCTCTGAAGTGATAGTACAGCAGCTTACTCTATTGCAGAGACTTACTTGTGCGACAAAAATTTATAACAACGGATCTTACATTTCAGATGACAATGGTGGTGATGCTATAAATACACAGTCAGCAAAACTTGACCTGAACCAACACTGTGTATCCAGATATTTCCATATTTGGGTAGAGACAAGATGTTTGGGACCCACATTTCTAGTTCGTAGTGCTGCCAAATAGATCAGATCACATTATCTGTAGTTTAAGCATGGATTTTAGTGACAGCTGAAGATGTTAATGAGAAGAAGCCTTCAGCTGAATGAAATCTCCAGAGAGGAGAGCATGAGAAGAGGTGATGTCTTATTCAGGTATTTTCAGGTTTGTCCTGATATACCAGATGTTTGGGAAAAAAACCCTGTAGAATAAGCCATACATCTTTTCTGCTAATGAGGCACTGCATTAGTGAGAGACTAGTCGTTTTTTCTGTTTGTAGGCCAGAGTCAAGCAGCTGCTTTGCTAAAGAGAACAGAAAGACTGTATTGAACTTTCCAGTGAAAGCATTGTAATGTACCCGCCAGTGTCTATGTGCATCATCCGTGCCCTCTGCTGGCTGGAGCGTCGGAGACGCTTTAGTATGTATCTTAATAATTTTTTCACTCCTTCCTCCAGCGAAGGAAGGAGTGAAAAAGGATTTCTGTAAGGATTGTTACGCTGAGAGAGTGGGACAGATTAAGGTTTTTAACTCAAGAACTCTGCATTTTGGATACCTAAGTTTGGTATATGCAGTATGAAAACTGAAATAATGCATAGGACTTACAGACAGCCTAAGTCTGTGTATTTTTAGTCCCAGCAGTAAGGTACTTCATGCTTTGTTGTGACATTAACAATATTATCATTATGGGACTGCAGGGTACCCTTAGCCTCCTTTTAAAAGGGTGGCTGTTAGGTCCCTCCCTCAGGAAATCATCGCTTGACGCTGGCAAGCTATCATCTTGTCTCAACCTTCTAGTAGCCTGAGGGAGCAGAAGGAGACTGCCAACACATGGTGTATTTCTTCTGCAGGACCTTGAAGTTCTGTTGAATAAATATATTTTCTGAGATGAAAACAAAGGCAGAGAAGGGTGACTGCGTATTGTCTGATGTCCGCATATAAATACGGCTGAATACCAGAGTCTGAAATTGCGTGCACAGAAACAAAATGTTGGCTGAATATATAAAGTAGTGAGTCACATTAATTTTCATACTGTCTGTTTGTGTCTGATTACTAATCAATAAATACCTTATCAGTTATAAACTAAGGGGTATACAAGCATACACTGAAAAATGTCATTTAATTACTACTGGCCAAGGAGAACCATAATCAATACATCATGATGGTGGCAACATGTTAGTGAACATAATGAAATCCAAAGTTATTCCCTTAAGGATGCTAATATTGATAGGTGCCCTTTACCTCCTTGCCCTTTATTTTCTCATATGTAACAAGGGAGCAACAAATGCAGGAGGATTTTGCAGTCCTGAGTACTACTGACAGTGAAGAGAAAAGTAGCTGTGAAAGGTTCAGAACACCTAGAATGAAAGAACTGTTCTCTAAAGACTCAAATCCTTGACTAGTGTACACAAAAATTTAGGATTTATGTCAAATACTGTATGTTTACATGACTATCATCATTAAGAAAAATACCATGATGCTGGCAGGAAACTCATGACCCTGTCTTGAAATCTCAGACCCTAATTTTGCAGGCTGTTTTGCTTTGGCAGAATGGGTATCTGCCAGGGCAAAGGGGCCTGCACAAGCACACTGTGAATAGCTTTCAAGTTTTAAGTGTGTATGCTTGAAGGATGGTATTTAGTTGTCTTTTTAAAAAGATCATCAATGCTCCATAACTGAATATGTTTTAAAATTACGTAACTCTCTGCTGTCTTGTTGTTTGTATTGAAAAGTGATAGATAGGTACATGTGCAAATCTAATCTGTGTCTGGGAGTTGTCTAGTGCATATTGCACAAGTCTGAAATCTTCCACACAATTCTTTGCTGATATATATACAACAGGGTGTCCCGGTGTGATGCAAGGATTAAAGCAAATTTTGCTGGACTCCTTGGGATGCTAGTCACATCCTAGGCTGTCTATGAAGTGGTTTTATTGGCCTGTCTCTCAAAATCTCTCTCCATGTTGTTATTTTTATTACAGAGAAGCAAGAAACTGTAAGGCAGGGACTAGACTATGATTTCAAGTCTGTTCAGAGTCTATAAATGCCGGTAGCCATCTCTCTTAAAAGTGCCAATATCTTTGGGTGTCCCAGAATAAGCAACACAATAAACCAGATCCAGATTCTTCAAATAGAGAAGCAGAATTGCAAGTAAAATTTTAGCAAAATTTCTAGACATTGAAGGAAGGCACTGGAGGTAGTTAAAACGACTTTCATTTAGATCACTTCATCAAACCCATTTTAGCATTTCCCAGTTGCTAAGTACTGCCAGCCTGAATTCTGCCTAGAAGGGAGAAGTACAAATTAATGAATGGCAATCAATGAAATGAACGTTCCTCTAGTATTTAATCACAGAATCACAGAATCACTAAGGTTGGAAAAGGCCTGTAAGATCATCAAGTCCAACCATCAACCCAACACCACCATGCCCATTAAACCATGTCCCACAATGCCTCGTCCACACGTTCCTTGAACACCTCCAATGAGGGTGACTCCACCACTTCCCCAGGCAGTTTATTCCCGTGTCTCACCACTCTCTCAGTAAAGAAGTTTTTTCTAATATCCAGCCTGAACCTCCCCTGGCGCAACTTGAGGCCATTTCCTCTTGTCCTGTCACTGGTCACCTGGGAGAAGAGACCAGCACCCACCTCTCTGCAACCCCCTTTCAGGTAATTGTAGAGAGCGATGAGGTCTCCCCTCAGCCTCCTCTTCTCCAGACTGAACAACCCCAGTTCCCTCAGCCGCTCCTCAGAAGACTTGTGCTCCAGACCCCTCACCAGCTTCGTTGCCCTTCTCTGGACACGCTCCAGCACCTCAATGTCCTTCTTGTAGTGAGGGGCCCAAAACTGAACACAGGATTCGAGGTGTGGCCTCACCAGCGCTGAGTACAGGGGCACAATCACTTCCCTACTCCTGCTGGCCACACTATTTCTGATACACGCCAGGATGCCGTTGGCCTTCTTGGCCACCTGGGCACACTGCTGGCTCATATTCAGCCGGCTGTCGACCAACACCCCCAGGTCCTTTTCTGCCAGGGAGCTTTCCAGCCACTCGTCCCCAAGCCTGTAGCATTGCATGGGGTTGTTAATCTTTTGAAAAATACAAGAACGTAAGAAACTGAAACTATAAGGCTACAGAGACAGCTAATGATTACAGGAAATGCAGTGAATGGAAGGTCAGTATTTTTCTAGGGGAGTCTGCTTTAGGAGAGCACAAGTTTGGCTTTGAACATGAGATAGTCACCAGCAATGCAAGGCATAGCGCCCCTTTTCCTTCTTTTGTCCTTCCTTACTCTTTAGTGTAGAATATAGGCAAGACAAATATAATACAGAGCAAAATAATATATTTGGAAAATACTGTAATTTTACACAGCATGTAGCTGTCCGGAATCTCACTATGACAAGTTTGTAGCATTTAAAGCATGAATTGCAGGTATGTGTAGGTAACATAAATATATCAATTTATATTTATGGAGCTTAGGAAGACACATTTCTGTAGACAGTTTATTGCACTAGTCTGCCTTCCTCTCACCTTCCTTTTACTTTTCTGGTCCTGGCTGCTCTCAGGAAAAAAGAGATGGGATCAGATGAATAGGTCTAATCTAACATATCAGTTACTGTGTTCCTTTATCTTTACAGTGGGCCTCAGGGAAAGGTTGTCTGTATGAAATACCAGGTATTAAATACCAGGTAGATAAAAACTGTTGAACGAGAAGAGACTGGTCTGTCCACATTCCGTATTGCTTCACTCTTTCACTTCTGCAGTTCATTTCCTCTGCATCCACTGGGAGGTCCTGGGTGCTCAACTCTTCTGTGATTTTAACTTCTCATTCCTCCTTTTCTGGTGATTTCATGCTTTCCTCATCACAAATGCTCTGCTTGCTATTGCTTGGCTGATGGTCAAAAATATTTATAGCAGTACTTGTAGATTTTGTGAACCTGCAAGCTCTCTTATCACAAAGTGGTACAGATGCAGCGTCTTTCAGAACACTAGATACAAACAAGCCTAACCTCAGGAAACTTTGCCAGTTTGTGATTTAACAAAGTAGTGCAGCGTTTGAACTAGAACTCTGTGTGTCAACATAAAATTTTAACCATGTTAAAGCATTCTGCTGAAAAAATAAAACCTTATATAAGTAAGTCATACAAAATACACTAAGACATTGCTAATGACATTTCCAGTTTTTAGAAACTCTTTGATAGTTATCACAAGTCCAGTGTGAAAGGGAGGGACTTCAGGTACAGGAATTAGTCAGAAGACATACCACGGCTTTTGTTTACCCAAGATCAAATAACCAGAATCAAAGCTGCACTGAAGAAACTACGTTTTTATAGAGGTGATCAAAACCATCTGGCTTCTTTTGTGCTTGACAGTCTGCTACATACATATTTTTTATTCATTATTCTACTTGGAACATTGATAGCAGAAAGAGCTTTGACTTGTGGACTCAACACCATAACTGCAATGAGAAAATTGTCACTTCCTCTTGATAACTTGTTGTCCAAAAGCCATAAAACTTTATTTCTCCATGTTAAATCTAAAGCCTTTACCTATTTTTCTGCACGTCTGTTATGACTGACAACCTGTAAATTCAAAGGCAGTGGATATAATATGTGTTTTCTGCTAAATTTAGGCATTAACTTTTTGTAAATAAAGGGCTACTATATTGAAATCCCACGTATTTCCATTAGTGAGGCAGGTTGTATCTGTGGGAGGTGGTGATTTATTTATGCAGATCATGTCTAGCTTTAGGGAGACTTTTTTAATCTACTCATGCCAGCAGCCACTCTTCACCCATCAGAAGTCCAGCTGTCTGTTAAGCATCTGACATAATAATCTGGAAAGGATATTTTATCAAATGAACTACAGTTAATTGCTTGTAAATGCTTAAACTGACTATACATAAATCGTAGCTGGACTCTTGATATGAAACTGGGAGTGGTTTTTCTTTTGAGGTATCTCTGCTACTTTAACATTGCTTTTGGCAATGAAATAATATTAAACAAATAATCCTAGTTCCGTCAGCAGACTGGATCAAAAAGGTGGTCCTGAGATTGGGGATCACAGGCCCTAGAAGTGACGAAAGGGAGCCCTAAGTTCCCAGTGTCACTGCATCTTGCAGCCTCCACTGCTGAGTCTTCCTAAGGAGCAAACTGGTCTCCACCAAAGAGACTGCTCAGGAAGTAGTCAGGCATAGAGGAAATCCCACGCTCACAGGCTTTTGTCCAAATGGCATGGACAGTCCTATCCAGTTGCTAAGGCTGGCTGGACAGAGAAACTAGGACTGGTGGCCAGTGCTGGTAGAGGGTGCAGAGGCAGATCAGGTGAGTTGTGAGTATTGGCCAGACAAAACAACTGAAAGCCAGGGAGGGGACATCTGAAATAATAAGGGGGAGGGCTTGGGAGAAGAGGAGGAGAAGGAAAGAAGGATAAACTGCTCCAGCTCAAATTTTTAATAACGAAGCTGTAATATTTGAGGTCAACATTGACATTGAAGTTAGAACCCTTTGAAGAATTATTAATATATTTAATTAGAAGAAAAACCACAGTGTCTCTTTAGATATTGTGAAAAGTGGAGAAACATTAATCAGGTAAATTTTATGCTGCGAAGTCCCACAGATCTAAAGTTAAGCTAAATATTTTTAAAAGCTAGTTTTCATACGGAATGAAATTAATTCCTTTATAGAGCATCAAACCTGTTGACTGCTGAGACTCAATGAAATCCAGATTGGGATGTATTTAACTGGCTTAACTTGAAGTATACAAAACAGCATTAGCAACATTTTTTTTTTTAAATATAACTGTTAAAAACATAAACTGTAAAAAAATGTTCCTTATTCTGGATTATCCTTTCATATGGTAAAATCAGTATATACATACCAGTATATCTTTGGCACAAATAGTAGTTTATAGAACTAAACTGAAGAAATACATTCAAGCTGAAGTGTCACCTATGGAATAGAAAAGGTTACCTGATACAGATAAGACCACAGAGTTGCAGCTGTTTTATGCCTTTCAGGAATGATTTTTCTGTGTAAATAAAACCTTTAGAATTTAAAACACAGCTAGGGAGAAGAATATTCTTACTTTCATGAGTCATTTATATTAAAGAAGTTCTCAAAATTAGAATTAAACAAAACAGATTAAACATCCTTATCTTATAGGATGAAGAACTACTGAAAGTACGAGTATCATTTGCTTCTAAATCATATCTAGTGGTAGCCGTGACAGTGTTATGTTCTGCAGTTGTTATATTGAGTATATTATTTCTGAAGGTAGATTGAGAATCTTCTATTTCAGGATGTGTAGATAATGTCACCTTACTCTGAGAGGTAAATGAAAATATAGTTTTGTTAGACAGGATCTTTTCTTCAGAGGCTTCTATATTAGAAAGTGAATTTGAGGATATGTGAATGCAAATATCTTCTGAAATGCAAGCATGGAGGTAATGGATGTCATTTATATCGACTCTAGGTTCACAACTGTGCCCTGCATAACAGTGGCAATCAAATTTTTCTATGAATGTTTGCAGATCCTGAAACGCTGGTTGCCCTTGCAGAGTGTATTTTCCATCCTTTGTCATTTGAATGACAATATTCTCAGGGTTCAAGTGAAGATAGTCACTGGAATTCCATTTTTTCCGTGCGCAAGCACCAGAGTCTTGGCATAACACTTGGCTACAGATTCTGGCTGCCATCGTGACATTGATGAGGTATGGGGTCAAAGTCCTCCTAAGGTAGTTGTCCAGAGTCCTACAGGTGTTCTGTGAAAAGAGCATCATATCTGCAGTGTTTAGTATGGAAACCATTAAAATGCTGTCATTCTAGTAACAGCACTGTAGTGGATATCTATGAATGTTTCTCCTGAGGTTTTGATAATAGTTATAACTGGTTGTTGGAAGCAAGTTTATCTGAGAAGTTGCTATGTAGCTCAAGGATCACAGCAAACTTATGTTGGGTGGTTGCTGGAGATGTTATGAAAAGCACTTATATCTGAAAACAGACGACTTTAAGCTTTCCTTTTATCTGTATGTTTCATGTAGGATTTTGAATCAGATGCATTTAAAGAAGTTACATGAAGGATTGAAGTTCCATTTCATGTGTCTTGAATGGTTTGAAGGGATTTTGGAAAAAAAAAAAAACCTCACTTCTTCATCCTGAACAAATAATTTTTCTATCAAATCATCTTTGTAAGACTCTTCAATTTTCCCCTGACCTGAATAGCTAGGCTGCAGGAGTAGGGAGCTTTCACAGCATTTTTGAATGGAAAGCATTTTGGGAGGATGGTCAGGTGAAAAGTATGCTAAGAGAATTGATCAGTCTAATTGATCGTGAAGTTGGCATATATTCTGTGTACGCTCGGCAGAGTTTAATAACCAGAGGCTTTGCAAACTCTTTCTTTGTTTCTGACGCTATGTCTCCTTAGGGCGTTAGCCTAATACCATACATAGATAGAGCTAATATTTACACCCCTGGAGATCACTTCAGTGAATCTGAGGTATATGTAGTTTTTTGTTTTTCTTTTAGGTATATATAAAAACCCTGCCTGAAAATTTTGGTTCTTGCAGAAGTTAGGCTCATGGTAATATTTCATTGCTGAAAGGCTACTGACTGTGATAGCTGTAAAAAAAAAAAGGTGCGATTAATTCACAAATACATAGTCTGACTGGGCTGTGGAAAATTATATTTGCTCATACAAATCTCAAAATTCAAGCAATAAAATTGTTGCTCCTCTATGTTCTGGTATTGGGGTAATGGGTAAAAAAGCTTCAGGTGCAACTGATACACTTTCTCAAAGGCAGGCACATACAAAAAAGAGTCAAAGTGGGATGCTTCTGGGAATTTGACCATTCCAGAGCTGCGGAGGTTTATTGGGCCATGCTTTCTTTGACAGGAGGCCCAGCAGTGCTGAAGAGTTTCAGTTCTTTGCTCTTAGAAGACTTCAGAAGAGTCTCCCATACAGTAGTTTATTATATCTAGCTTGTCTGGGTATAAATTAGCTAGTTCGAAAGATTTATTTGAACATCCTTATAACAATGTTTCTCAAACTGTGCGTTTGACCTTCCTAAAACAAACTGTATTTTTTTTCCTTTCTGACTCAGATCTTTCTTATAATGAAATTAATCAAAGTACTACTTACAATACACAGAACAGGCTAGAGCTGAAATTTCGCAGACTGACTCCTCCTAGTGCTTTAAATATTATTGCTAAGTGCACCACTTTAAAAAGCAGAAGGGTCTTTTAAAAATCGTTCTGGGCAAGCACAAGTAATTTTTTCTGTACCTCATGACTAGAATGTAGTGAAGATATAGGAATTCTTTCCTTAAATTAACTAAACAAGTGCTAACTTGCCTACAGTTATCATGGTAACTTGTCCAGTTACTCAGAGCCAACACTGATATTTTAAAAGATTGAACTCTTATTCTGTGTAGTCAATTACAACATTCATAAGCCTCAAATGTGCTTGCTTTTTAACTAGAGAAGACTGCTGGCAGTATGGAGTCATCATTTTAAAAGTAGAAGGTACGATATAAATATATTGCTCTTTAAAAATGTCATATAATAATTAATCTGGCATACCTTATTTTGTGTTAAATTCATATCACCCCAGATAACAATTCCAGAAGCACCCAGTGCAGCAGATTCTCCAATGGTGTTTACCAGGTCATCCTGAGAGGAAATGTGTAAGGAATCATACTAAAGTAAGTAAGCTATAACATAAGGTCAAAAGGTATACTGCATATAGTAAATTACATATCCAAAATAACTACTTTGAAGACAGAAAGCAATTACACGCGATGCAAACATTCTGCTCTCAATTACACTATTTTATTCTGGGATTGGGTTGCACAGGTGATGCCAGAAAATGTTGCCAACTATATCCAATTTATATATGTCATCTGGTTAGAAAAACAGTGCTGTAAAACCAAGGCAGTGGTTAGGTATATGACATACACTCCTCCAACCATTTTAAGTTCTATTATGCTGCATTGCCTCCTGGCTGCTCAGAGTTGGTAGTAACTAGTTTCAGTAATGCTGCCTGCAGCAGAGGCTGGAAAGCACAGCTTTTTTTTTTCTTTTTTTTTTTAAAAAAAAAAAACTTAATTTCAGTTACCAGAAAGTGCTAAAGCAGAAAAGAAGCCAGAGCAAGAGCTTTCACCAACAGGAATCTCTTTTCTTCAGAGAATGGCTCTGGCCTTTTACAGAGATTGATTTGGGAAATTTGTTTCTGTTCAGTTCTCCTTTTAGGGTCAGCTATTAGCCCAGCCCTAACAAAATCTTAAAGCCCATCTGGGATGGGACTATGGGTAGAAAAAGAACAAGGAAAAAACAACTTACTGTGGGGCACAACACATGAAAAGGAAGAATGTAAAGATTACAGGATTTAAATTATTAACTAGGAGTCCAGCAGGGACCCTGGCAGCACTCCTTGCTCCCTGCAGGTATCCACAGAGCTGGGGGGCAATGCCTGGTGATGCTCTATCCAGGATATGAGAAGGCACCAGACACAATGCAGTCACCAGGACCATAACCTCTTAACTTCCCCTTCCTCACGGCCTGGATGACCAGGAAGAGATTCCCCAGATTGGTGGTATCTCTGATAGAGTGGGTGTATGTAAAAATGTGAAGGGAAGAGTGTAGCCAGAACTGCAAGATGATTAGACATTAATCAGAACCTAACGTTGACTAACCTATGAGATGCTGAAACACCATTTAGAAAGCTACTCGAATACAACTAAGGACAGAATTTTCTCACTAGATTTGAAACCCTTTTTTAAGGAAAAGAAAGACTCCCTTTTATTGTTTTTTCTTACAACCTAAAAAGCAGACATTAGGCTAGTCCAGTTTTACTAATTCTCTTTGGAAGAGGTTACTCAAATTTCTTTCCTCTGACTTAATGTACTAAATATTCTTACTAGCTTTGTAATATTTTGCTACATGTGAGAACTACTCAGAGAATAAAACACTATTTGATAAATATCATGAGGAAGATTTGAAAATAGATCTCTTAGTGTTCCACTAGATCAAATTTCTTTGATAGACTGATTTAAATTTTTATACAAAATCTACACACTTTTTTCCTGATACGAGTTAGCATATTTGCTAAGTAAGTGTCACCTGGTAATTTCTTTCCACTTAAATTTGAAATATTTAAGGTCTAGCTCCACTCACCTGGGAGAGATATTCCTCATAGACATCTGTGAATACTGGACGTGTATATACAAAAACTGGAAGTGGATGAGTAGAATTGGAGACGTACGAAATTCTAATGGCTTCTTGAACTCTGTTGCGAACAAAGAGTTGGGCATTTCTGGAAGATCTTAAGGCTGTCTCTAGATAGACAGATGGATAAAGTGCTGTGCTTTCCTCCCACAGCCAATTAAGCTCATTATTTCTTTCTATTTCAATATCTAAACAGGCTCCCGTATAATTATGTGGGTTTTGTTTGTAATCATAGTTGTAACAGTCTGGATAAAGGTAATACCCCCACAGACGATTTGGCTTCATTTCTATGCCTAGCTTTAGAGATTCCAACATAATTGATTTTGCTGCAGCTTCAAATTCCATTTTAGCTATAGTCCTGGCTTCGGCTTCTGATAGACTGAGGTCTCTCTGCTGAACCAGTTCAATGGATTCCTGTCTATAAATGTCTTTTGATCCCCAGTTCCTTATCCACACAGGTCTCCAGTTTTCCCAGTCAATGACAGCCAATCCAAACTGTTCATCTGAAGGAATATAGAACTGGATGTCCTCTTTGGCTTTTTTTAAATGATCCTCCAGCAGCGAGAGTTGGGGGAGTCCTCCATTGAACGCTTCTCCTGTGACTTCATTTTTGTAAGGATAGTAGCCAAGCCTGTCTGGATAGAAGAGAGTGATGTTTTGCCCAATGGATGTCTTCAGTGTGCTTCCAATGAGAGAAAAAAATTTCATGTCCAGCTGCACTCCAATCCTTTCAGTACAAAGTTCTGTAGGAGCATTCCAGATAGAAAGGAAAGGTGAATTAGAAACAAGTGGACGAGCTCTTATGTTCAGAGATGAGCAGCAAGAAACTAGAAGAGTGGTGAACACCATACCGGATGCTATAGGATACGTACAGGTAACACAGATACCAAAACTTTGTATTTGTCTTAGAGTTTCCATTGTAGTTTGTGCAGTGACATTAGATGCTTCTGATCAGACAAAAATGAAATGCTGTCTGGGTGTTCAGAAGGTTGGTAGTCTGTCAAAAGCTTTACCATACAATGTATTTCTTCAGATTAATACCTTTAAGCAATATTCCTTAGGTGTAAAATAGGGGTGTCCTTTATACGAGGCGCTCTGTCATTTCAGACTGCAGGAAACCTTTCAACAACATGTGAGACCTAATGCAGAAAAAGAAGCAAATGTACATAAAGTCAGAGATGGTAAATATTTCATTTCTAACCATAAAAAAAAAAAAACATTTGTGATTTTGAATACATTGTAATCTTTGAATAAAATTCCCCTTTAAGGGAAAAGCATAATTTATAATCATAGAGGAAATAAACTCTCTCTATATAAAATTGTATATATATATAAAATGTAGATATAAAACTGCCAGTGGAATGGTATCCAGTGAGTCATGGATCAGAATGAGTATGCTTGGTAGTAGCCCCGATTGTGCCAGTGACTGATGTCTGTAAATGTGAGCAGTCTCACAATATCTTCTCTTAATCAACAGTAATCTATATGTAATATTTCTCACTTATCCCGAAATAAATTCTAGGTCTTAATTCACTGATTTTACTTCAGGGAAGATACCAGATAAGACAAAACTGGAACCTGGACTGTTGTACACATGCAAGAAAACATCCGTATACACTCATTTAACTCGGCGAGGTATCTGAAATATTACAGGCATTCTATCTTCAGTCCAGAGCTCTTCTAAACAGGCTCAAAAGCTGCATATCATCTTGGTATATGGCCATGTATATGTTGCTTGAGGCCATTTGAGAGCTACAGATTAAGCGACCCCAAGTCCAAGTCTGTCCAGGAGTGTAATTCATTAGAAAAGTTGAGGTCATCCATACACCCACAGTGAGCAGTCACACTTTTATTCAAGAACATAATGGTAGTGGTGGTAGTCATAGTGCTGTCAGCAACTTTTACATAGTAGCCCAGAAGCTAAAGCATTCCTCTGTGCAGTAACTCACGTGAATCCACTTTCCTCCTAATTTTGAAATGGTTCAAACCTGCGTCTGTCACTTCCCATAGACACCTCATGATGAGGCCATGGAGTATCTAAGGAGTATATAAAAGTGTGCACGAAAATACAGGAGTCACCATGAAGTGAGCCACAGGGTGGCTGGAAATGTAAAATCTCTGAGGACAGATTAAAAAAAGCAAACAAGATTTTGGTTTGCATTTACTGAATTCAACTAGGAGTGGAAACCACAAATCTCTGGTCCTTATACCTTGAATTATCTCTCTCCCTCTGTTTGTCTTTTCTATGACTAGTGTAAAATTTATAAGCAGTATGGGCACAGAATTGTAGATCTCTCTTCCCCCAACAATGCATACAGACAACAGGTTGCAGGTATTATCCATTTGCATATTTTTCATCATCCCTCTGGCTGCATGATTTTTCTTTAATTTGGGTCAATAAAATGTCAGAATGCCTCCATCCATCAAATTGTTACATACCCAAAAAAGCTTGACAGTATAACGAGAGGTTGATGGAGAACCTTCCTAAATCCAGCCTCAAGCCAGGTTCACAGCAGAGATTGTTGTAGTAGTAGTACAGTGAGATTCCCTGTGTTCACTGAGTTCGATCACATCTGAATGTACTGAAAACTCCGGATTTGCTTTGATTGTAGGAGAAAAGCATGTGTGAAAGGAACTATCAAGGGGGGAAAAAAGAAGGCAGAGCAGTGTGACTGATAGCATAGCAGCATAGTTTCTGCCAGAATGGTGAAATCTAGACCTTTGGGGGACCAAAACAATGAAAGAACCCATGTCAACAAATGAACTAGATCCTGCCTCTGGTCACAGACATAACGCTGTCTAGAGGTGATTCTGAGGTTCTTCGTTCGAGAGTAGCTTGCCTTTTCTGAGGACTAGGAGGAAATCAAGGGCAAACAGAAAAGTTTTACTGAAGGGGCAGATCTCTAGCAGTCGAGTTTCCCAGAGGAGGGGTTTTACATTACAGGGCACTTCAAAAAAAGCCAGAACCCAGACACTTAGCTTCCTAGATTAGCAAGTCTATTCAGCAGACCCCACTTGCTTCGTCGTCATCCATCCCTTTGGATGCCAACAAGCAGTAGGGATATTTTCCCTTTTATTCTTCCTGGGCATGCTGCCAGCTTTTGGTCATCATGTCAGCAGAGAAGCACAGAGCTGCTAGCCATTCCTTGTGCTGGGTGCCCAACCTAGCTGAGGAGGGAACAACAGCCAATTCAGTTTTCTTGGCTCAGAGGTGCCAGCACATGTGAATGAAATCGACTACTCAAAGACACAAGCATACACAGCTGAAGGACTGGCAAACAAGCACCAATAGTAAGGATTCTTGGAAGAGGGTTTGGCAGCAGAGGATTTGTCCTTCAAACCAGAAGCTTATAGTCCTGGAGTAGGAGCACAAAGTAGAAGGAGCAGAAAGTACAACTGTGCAGTATCAGACATCCCTTTGGAATTCATCTACAGGTATATGAAAGACAGGTAAGGAAGGGAAGTAAAACATAGCATAGGTGGTGAGGTGCAACATACAGCAGAGCTAGAACTGCAACAGCTACCTCCCACTAGCCATGATAGCACCTCTTTCTCCTCAGTCTCACTGCCCCTGAGCCCCTAGAGCCCAGTTTCTGATCATAAGTCAAGAAACTTAAAGCACATTCTACATTCTCTACCAGGAATGCCATCCACACCTCTATTCCACAGACTAGCGCAAACTTTGAGCTAGGATTTTGGCCCTGTCATCCTCATTCCCTCAACATATTAATACAAATCGCTTTTGTGCCACACTTGGGTGTCTGCAGGATTATGCACATGTCTGCAAAGAGTTCTCCGTGGCCTTTCACAAATAGGTGAACTCTGGTCAAATGTAGTTCTGCACTTTTTTGTTTGGTTTAGCTTTTTTCCCACCCCCTCCTCTCCTTTACAGTAAAGATTTTCACTCTCTCTTCAATGGACAAATTTTCATCAACATTTTGGAAGAAATGGAAACCAATGGTTTGAAGGCTGAACTACCAGTCAGAAAGGCCAAGAGCCATAAAGGAAGAGTGAAACTGCAGGTACCTGAGACCCTAAGATCAAGAGGTGTATATAATGACTGCTTATTGCTTTCATATTAATTAAAAAAAAAAAAACTTGGATCCTCTTTCATGATCAAGCTCTTTGGTTCTCTTGGGATGATGAACAAGCAGCAGTAGACAGGAGTTCTCACAGTTCTCTTTTTGGATTCCCTCACTTAACCTTCAATGGTCCATTTTGCTTTTATCTTACAAAAGCCTTATCAATCACAGAGGCAAACGAGTTCTCATTAAAGAAGCAGCAGTTGGACTGAAGTCTAAACATCCATACAGATATTTCACCATTCCACCATTCCACCACCAGCAGTTTCATAAGCTAGACTTAGATCATAGATCTGATCACCAGGAAAGAAGGTATGCTCTGTTCATTTAAATTGCTCCAAGAGCAATACCTCATTTGCATGGCATCTGCTTGATGAGACTTGTAGAAGATAGGGCTTCATGCACTTTCCCCAACTGCCCGGAGATGACAGCAGGAAAAAGCCATCTCTCTGAGCAAAACAATCTCAGCTTTCTCAGCCTCTCCTCATCTTTGTAGCAATTTGCTGGACTTGCTGCAGTATCTCCATTTCTTTCTTGTAGTGGGGAGCCCAGGGTGGACACAGCACTCCAGGTGTGACATAACAAGTGCTAAATAGAGGGGAATAAACACATTCCATGACCTGTCGGTGACAGATGCTCTTGTTAATGCCAGCCAGGAGACTCTTGGTCTTCGTTGCTGCAACAATGCGTTGCTCACTCTAGTCAACTTGGTGTCCACCATGACCTCCTAGAGCCTTTTCTGCAACTGCTTTCCAGCCAGTCAGCCCACAAGCCTGTACTGGTACATGGGGTTATTCCTCTCCAGGTGCAGGACTTTGCATTTGAACTTTTGTTGAACTTCATGACATTCCTGTCAGCCTGTTTCTCCAGCCTGTGGAGGTCCCTCTAAATGGCAGCATGATCCTCTGACATAACAACTACTTCTCCCAAGTTTGCATTGTTTGCAAACTTGCCAAGGGAGCTCTCTGTCACATAGTTCAGATAATTAATCAAGATGTTAAATAGTATTGGACCCAGTATGAACTGTTAGCGTACATCACTAGAAACAGGCTTCCAGCTGGACTTTGATGGGCCTCCAGCTGGACTTCCTGGCACTGATCACAACCCTTTGAGCCTGACAGTTCAGCCAGTTTTCAGTTTCACTGTCCATTTATCTAGATTGTACTTAATCAGTGAGAATGTGAGGGGAGACAGTGTTGAAAGCCTTGCTAAAATCAAGATCAACAATATCCACTGCTCTCCTCTTGTCCACCAACCCAGTCATCTCTCTGCAGAAGGCTGTCAGGTTGGCCAGGCATGATTTCCTGTTTGTTAATCCTGACAGTAGTAATGCTGACTACTTCCAGTCACATTCTTGTCCTTAATGTTTGGAAATGTTTTCCAGAACTACATGCTCTGTCAGCCTCCCAGGGATTGACGTGAGGCTGCACTCACCAGCCTATAGTTCCTTAGATCTTCCTTTTACCTTTTTTAAGATTGGAGTAACATTTGCTTTCTTCTAGTCCTCAGGACCCTCCCCCAATCACCATGACCTTTCAGAGATTATCAGGTGTGTCTTTACAGTGGCATCAGCCAGCTTCTTCAGCACATACAGCTCCTCGTGGGCACATACCATCATGCCTCATAGACTTGTGTATGTCCAGTTGTTTAAATGTTCCCTATGCTGATCCTCCTCCACTGAAGGTCCTTCCTCCAGTCTTTCCCATGAGTCTAAGGAGGCTGGGATCCCAAAAGGCCAGTCTTTCCAGTAAAGGCTGAGGTGGAAAAGCCATTGAGTACCTCTGCCTCTTCCATGTCCTTTGCCACTATATCTCCTGCCCCATTCAGCACTGGGCACACATTTTCCCTGGTCTTCTGCTGCTGATAGACCTGTAGAAGCCCTTCATGTTGCCCTTCACATCTCTTGCCAGACTCAACTCCAGGTGGACTTTGGCTTTCTTAACCCTGTCCTTACACACTCAGACAGTGTCTCTGTATTCCTCCCAGTTCATTTGTCCCTGCTTCCACCTCACGTGTGCTTCCTTTTTATGTCTGAGTTTTGTCAGGAGCTCCTCCTGCCTTTGATTTTCTGCATGTGGAGATGGACTGTTTCTGAGTTTGGAAAAGGGGATTCTTGAAAATGAACCAGCTCCTGGACCCCTCTTCTCTCCAGGGCTATCTCCCATGGGATTCTTCCAAGCTGACCCCTGCAGATGTCAAAGTGTGCTCTCCTGAAGTCAGTGGTTGTGATTCTGCCATTTGCCTTGTTCCTTCTTTTCAGGATCCTGAACTCCACTATCTCATAGTCACTGCAGGCAAGACTGCCCCCAACCTTCACCTTCCCTGTTTGTAACTATGAGGTCCAACAGAGCATCTCCCCTTGCTGGCTCCTACATTATCGAAAGTGACATTTCCTGCAGTGGTACAGACCGAGGCTTCCAGGACAAACAAAAGAATTCCATACAGAAATTCTGGGGGAAAATATTTTCCACTTACATAAATACAGCTTATTAAAATGAAATAAAATTTTCACACATGAAGAGATGAGATACCCTGACATTTGCCAGGACAGTGATCCTTTATGTAATTGGTTTTGTCATAACAAGATGGGATCACCTCAGAAAGGAGTTGTAAGAGTAGTTCAGCTTTTGCTGTGTGTCTGGCTCTTGTTATCAAAGATTTCTTGCCTCCATCAAAGTCAGAAAACTACAGAACACAGATTTTAAAGCTTTTTTATAAGTGGATTTCAGTAATAGGCTGATTTGATGTAGAAGTAAAGAGGAAAGCATTGTTTGGAATACTGTATTTACTGGTTTAGCTAGAAGTCATTTATTATTGGCTAATCTTGAAAAAGTTTGGTTTAACTGATTGTTGGGAAATGGTTCTTCTCCAAATGCTGTTGTAATGTACTCTGCTGGACATAAGTTAATAGATTATTTTACTTGATAGTTTCCAGTTAAAAGGATTGCCTTTGGCCCAGCCTAATGATGACAGCTCTGATAAATGTTACTCTTTTCAGTCTCCTTGAACGTCGGTCTAAGTGAGCTGAGTCATAAAGCTGCCCTTGTCTTTGTCAAAAAGTCAATATCTTTATAATATATTAACACTAATTGCTCTGAGGCTACCTGACTAGAAGTACATACTGATGGATCTAAATGCCCTTAGTCTAGGGAAATAGCTTATGCTTTACATTTTCCTGAATTTGGCATTTTTAAAGGTTACATATTAGAGGAAATATCATATTAATTTTCATGGTTTAATTATTTCATCATTTTTCACAGCATAAACTGGACTGCAGAAACGCACATGATTAAAAATGCAAGTATGCTCCCGTATTTTGGTAGCTACACAGTCATAGATCTGGGCCACGCCACATGACCCTGGAAAAAATGCCCCACTTGGCCAAAGATAGTTAGAAAATAAAAGGGAGAGGAATACTATACATATGCTTGAACTTCACACAAATATTATGCATCACAACCAGATGATGTGTCCCATCAAAAATCATTGATTATGCTGTTTGGCTTATATTCAAGAAGTGCCACTAAATGTTAGAGTAATTCAGCTTTGGGTTTTTTATGAAAATTAGACATTAGAGTCCATGTTTAGCCTTGAAATAATTAGGCATCGTTTAGTCAAGTCAGATCCGCTAACATTAAAAATAAAATTTAAGCCAATAAGCGCAACCTGTATCTGATATTCTTACATTAATAGTCTTGACCACATTTCTCAAATTTCAAGCAAAAGTCCATAAAATCTCACACTTGCCCTGTTTTAGTTTGAACACTGAGAAAGCAGGGGTGCCCTTCGTGATTTCCAAGGGAGAAGATGAGTGTTACTAAGCTGTGGTATCTTGCTGAACAACAGCATGTAAGAATACTTCTAAGGCTGACATCACCAATATAATTATCATTTTAGATTATAGATGACACAGTTTTCAATTGTTTATTAACTGTTTCTTGCATTGCAAACAATGTGTGTGTTACTGCCTATTAATGACACAAAATAATAACAGAAAATGCTGATATGAAAATGGTTGGGTTTTTCCATGTGCTGAGGAAAATATGGATACAGAAATTTGCATGCGGAACTGCTTTTTTTGATGGGGCAGAAGAATCTAGCTGTTTAAGTCTTTAAATCCCTGTAAAGCTGTGGTGTAAGCTACGTGGTCAAATATGCAGATGGAACCAGAATATTGAGGGTTTAGTCCCTTTTCTTTCGTTTTCATACAAACACTAGCTACCTAAATGTAAAAATTACTCCCAACATTACAGGCAAAATATGGTACTAGGCAGTGTAACTTTTTAAGTTCTTGGGTCAGGTTGCTTTGTATCTTCCTTTATCTGAAGGCTGAGAAAATACAAAGTTGTGAAAGATGTCTAAAGACTGAACTCCAGTTTCTGTAAAGAGATCAGCACTAATTAAGTCCTAAGGAGAAATAGAATAGACTCTTAAGGAGCAGAGGAACAGACTAAGGATGTGTTTAATTAAGTGTTAATACATTTAAATGTGGAACCTGAAGCAGAATCCGAAGCTTTTTTTTTTTTAAAAAGGTACCAGCAATACTGATAACAGTCCATAGACTTAGTTTCTCTGAATAGGATCAAAGCAGCCCTCATTGCTAGCAAAGAGCTGTCCAAGGTCAACATTTGTATTTTTCATGTATCAGTGGAAAATACTTAACATGTCTGACATCCCTCCTGCCCTGTCCTTGTGTGCCCCGAGTGGTGCTGTTGTGAGAAATGGCCCCATTCTCTTACATTCTGTTGTGGGAGGGGTCCTTCTTCTGGATGAAGGGAACAGTATCGCTGCTGGAACTTCAACTTAGAGAGGATTTAAACCCTCCTGTGCTTTTTAGAGGTGTGTGTCCTGGGCTAGAGGCTGTTTGTTCATTACAAACAGGTGTCAGAGTCATGAAACAGCCACAGAAGAAAGGGAAGAATAACATTGTAGTTACATTGCATTCCCCACTTGGGTCATTTTGGCATTTCTAAAAGAGAAGGCAATGATATTCAATTAACACAAACACACATGGGTGTTGTGAGGATAACATTAACACTTGTGAGGAACAGGAAGCTCCTCAGAAAGAAGGTCGGCCTCTGGAAGTATGAGCCATCTGTGCTGCAGAGCTGATGGCAAGTTTAACCTGATCAAACATTAAGTGTGAAGGATGGTCTTTGCATCATAGGATTTAGCCTCATTGTTATGAGTGTATTAAGCTGCACTTGTCTGTAAAGTCAGAATTTGGTAAGCACTTATTTTGACAGTGATTTCTAAAACTCCACCCTCACTTCAGTATAATCTTCTCAGTTGGGCTAGGGGAACTGTTTATGAGGCCACATAATGAGTTGTTCAGGTTAAAAACACCTCAGCCAAAAGAAAAGAGGGGAAGGGTTTTTTTATGACTAAGTACATGAACCAGCAAAACTGGCTAGTTTAGCCAGCATGTCTGATTCAAGAAGTGCTTGTCGAACTACACCCCAGTGCTGTGGCTGTCCTTATCATCAAGAACTGCCAAACCATCTCTTTCATCATTGCTTACTCCCATTCTTGAGTTCTGTTTCTGAGTACAGGGCAATGAGTGTGTGAAGACCTGAAGCCTGAGAAAACCTTCAGACAAGTTTCTGTGCTGGCATTCCTGACTGTTGCCTATAGAAGAAATCAAAATATGCCAATGATGTAAAGGTCAGGAGCTGAGAGCATCCAGGCTGTAGACAGCCCCCCTTAAAAACGTGTATGCAAAAGATTTAGTCAAGCTACTGTTCAATTATTTGAATGTGAGTCCACTATACGTTTTTACTAATATGTCCCAAATATTTTTTATAGTCTTACAATGACTACTGCGTTGTTCCATGACTAATTTCAAATTTTAGGAAAAACTCTGTCCTCTTCATTCTCAATTTTTTCTCTTGCAAGTTCTAATTCTCAATTTTATAAAAATTCTTAATATCCTAGCAGCCTGTTTATTGATGTTCTAATTTGTTTTTAGCGAGTTAGCCAAATAAACTGTCTGAACACATTTCCAAGAATATTTGGAAAATTTCCCTTGCTGTATTGTGTATAATTAGGCTTGGCAGAACTCAGATTCTGTAATGACAGTCTCCATTGCAGAGGAATCAGGGACAAGATAAAGAGTCCATCACATGTCACTTTGCAGAGTATTCCATCTCATAAATGTTATTCTGCAAAATGTTCACTGTCTGCTGAATTTCTAGTGCTTTATGGCAAAACAAGTCCAAACATACCCTCTATAGCAAGATTGGAAATCATTAAAAATATGCATTACTAGTCAATATCATATAAAAATATAATCATATATCTCCCACTAATATTGATTAGTATACAGCTAATTAAAGCCCAGATCAACCTGGGAGTATATTATTTGGATCACATTTCTGTACTACACTACTACTATCCTAATGTAGAATATTGGGTAAAAAAAAAAAAAATCACAGCCTAATTTTTAAAAGCAACTAGTGGTTTTCTTTGGTTTGTTTTTAGTCAAGTATTTTTCACTGTATCACACTGATCCTTCTTGAATAAGTCTGATTAGAAGCCTTAAAAAAACCCTAAAAAACAACACCTATTTTCTCTGGTTTAGCCTGTATATTGAACCTGTTCTTTCTTCCAACTACCTGACAAAGTTGTAGGCAAAATTTTCATTGATTCCCCTATTCTATGGGGACATCAACTGAGTAAATTAAATAATCTTTGAATGGATGCTTTCCTGTGTGGGTTTTTGGGTTTTGTTTTTGTTTTTTGCGACAGTATCTTGTATTCCAGTACCATTTTAAACTCTTGCGGAGAGCAATTTTTACAAAGAGCTGTAGTGCAGATCACTGTGCACTTGGAGCTACAGTACAAAAACAGGCTTCCTAAGCAGTTTACTGGATCTTCTCAGTGAGCTCTTCCAAACAAGACAATGTTATACCTACAAGTGTGTAGACAGTACCAAAGGGAGCCTGTAATATGAAGGATTATAATACTCTATTAATGAGTATGTATGTTCATCATCCCCCATAAGAGTATTATTTTGAAAACCAGAAGTCTGAACCGAACATAAAAACATACAATATTCTTTCCTTCTAAGCCTTCACGCAGCACAGAAATAACTGCAATACATTTTTGGTCAAAGCAGATGACATTTCGCATCTGTGTTAAAAATATATTTTTTTCCCCCAGCAAATCACTACCCTGTTCTAGGGATTGATATGAAAAAATTATCTACACTGTACAAAAGTAGCTGTGCCTTTGAAAGAAGTGAGACTGTTCTAGAGGTCTGTTCTGCAGAAGAGAGAGAACTGTATTTTGCTTATTCCTTGGAAGTAATGCATTTTTAAAATTAACACAGCAGCCAATTCCAAATGTGAAACTGTTTCAGTCACAAAATTATGTCCTCTATTTTTGAAAAAAGAGGATCTGTCAAGAAAGATGATAGTGATCTTCCCTTTTAAAAGTAGGGGAGCAGATGTACCCCTGGAGTAAACCCAACCTGCCCGAATGAAGTTGTTCCTGGATTTTCAGTAGCAACGCTTCATAGCTAGAGCAACAGGAGGCAGAGCTAGGAGGGTTCCTCAAAGGGAATTATCCTTGGACATAAATATGTATTATTAACCCCAGTACCAGTTTATCTATTAACATCTGTCTTCACAGTATGCGGTTTCAAGTTCTCTTGTGCTATCCCTGAATGCTCTCTCTTTTTAAACTTCCTCTCCTGGGACTGTAATTCATTCCATATTCCTTTCTCCCACATGACTGTATATAAATGAATACAATCTGAGGAAAATATGAACCTGCAGTAAAGAAATGAACCTTCCCTCAAGAATATTTTTTCTTTCCTACTGAGTCCCTTTTCACCTGCTGTTTCTTCTCAATCCTCATAGTCTTTTGTTATTTTGGTAAACCTACTAATACCAAGGAGCCAGGGTAATTGCCACCCATCCCTGGAGATAAGCGAGAGAGATGGGTAAGCAGATGTCAGAGTCTCAAAACAAAGGTAGTACAAAGATATGCAGAACGCTGGTGGTTTATAAAGGAGACATTAGCATTATCGAGCACTGTTTTGGGAAACGGTTATGCAAAGAATTAACAGTTTCAACTGAAAAGAAGAAAGCACAGTTGGACCTGCCTGAGCAAGCACATTAGCATAACCCTTGGAGAAAGCCTAAGGAAAAGGATTTACAGGGGGGGAGCTGGAAAGCAGAGGCTTTCAGCTCTGCACAAACAGCAATTCTATTTGTTTGGACCTGCCACTGCTGAGGAGGCAAACCTGGTGCCGTCCTTACAAACAAACAGCCGGGACACCCGACCTCACCACCATGTCTTCTCCTAACTGAAATAACCTGCAAACCCTTACAAATTTTGGCTAAACAGCGAAGCTGGGAGACACAATAAAGTCTGATATTAAGGATAAAAGGCCTTAATGTCTTGCATGCTGAGAGAGTGGGTTTGGACCACTTGCCATGGGAGCTGGGACTCAGACAGTGTGTGCCATTCAGGCCTGGCTCTCGTCGCCCACATCCTCACCCTCTCCGAGACTTCTCCTCCTCGGGAGGCTTCAGTAGAGACCCACACCTGTGCAGGGACTGCCCAGCATGCCCTTGATTGTTCATAAGCAACTCTGACTCAAACTTCTTGCCTTGGATATTTTTGTGGGTTGTCTTGCCCATCTGTAATTTCGTATAAAAAATAACAATTACATTGCAATATATAATTTACCTAATTTTAAAGACTGAAAACATTCAGGTGTCTTTTCCTTCACTCCTGCCTAGAAGACTAGGGACAAATAACTTCCTATTAATCTTCCCCAAGCATAAGTTTATTCCAGTAGACTCCTAAGGAAACAAAAATCCATATTAGACTACTCTTCCCTATTCCCACCCCCTGAGAAAAATTGCCTAGACTAACAACTTAACCTAAAAAGCTTGAAACAAGTGTTACTTAAAGTAAGATTGTTTTAGCATGATATGGAGACTTAGATTTTACTCAATACCTATGACAGCTGTATAGTTACAGTTTATAAGTAATCTTTTGTGTGTGTAATAGTTCAATGAATCACTTGGAATGAAGAAAAGTTAAAACATGCTGAGAGGGAAACAAGTGATAGTATCACACACGGTTCGTAACAGTGGTTATCACGCATTATGATTCCTGACAATCTTTCTGGAAAGTCGTACCAAAATTGACCTACCCTCTCTGAGATTCAAATTTCAAAATAGTAAAAATTTAAGCAACATAAAAACAAGCAGTAAATACTCACCTACATGATTCCACAGGTCAGGCCTTGCTGGAGTGTATGAACGGGTGAGTGGACAAAATAATTAGCCTTGTCTGGAAAGGCAGGGCTCTGGCCCAGCCAATTGGGATTTGTCATTTGGTGCAAACCTTAGCATAATTACAGGGCAGTTGGTTAAAGGTGTCTCCTGTCACAGCTGATGGCAGTAAGTAGTATAACAACGCATTACCTCTCAGACATCTTACATCATGTTTTATAGTCTACTGAACAAATGCCAAACAAATGCTTTGTAAGAGATCTCTTTTTTCTAAAGTAAGAAATATTTTATAGTTTGACTTAATTTTGCTTTTGATCCAGCAGTGGTTTGACTAAATAGAGGTAAAAGTTTTTTTCATGGCTATGCAGAAATGGAGTACAGGGGACCAAAACTGCATTCTGCATTGCCAAAGCATAGAGTACCCCCAGGCAGTGCACCCACACTGGGTGGGAAGCAAGGTCGCAGGAGGAGATCCTCCGCTGGAGTAGATACTGAGGTTGCTAAGCTTGGAGATCACTGAACTGAGCACCACATACAGGCCCTCTGGTTGATCGCGTATTCGTGCAAGACCACCAGAGCACCCCTGGCAGATGCTGATGTGGGGTTTGTTAACACCCACATTAGAATAGAATTAGAATTAGAATAGAATAGAATAATAGAATAATTTCAGTTGTAAGGGACCTACAACAATCATCTAGTCCAACTGCCTGACCAATTCAGAGCTGACCAAGTTAAAGCATGTTATTAAGGGCATTGCCCAAATGCCTCTTAAACACTGACAGGCTTGGGGCATCGACCACCTCTCTAGGAAGCCTGTTTCAGTGTTTGACCACCCTCTTGGTAAAGAAATGCTTCCTAATGTCCAGTCTAAACCTCCTCTGGCGCAGCTTTGAACCATTCCCATGTGTCCTATCACTGGGTACTAGGGAGAAGAGATCAGCACCTCCCTTTCCACTTCCCCTTCTCAGGAACCTGCAGAGAGCAATGAGGTCACACCTCAGCCTCCTTTTCTCCAAACTAGCCAAGCCCAAAATCCTTAGCCACTCCTCATAGGACATTCCTTCCAGCCTTTTCACCAGCTTTGTTGCCCTCCTGTGGATGCATTCGAGAAATAAAGGTAATTAAACAGCCTTCCACTATCTATAATTAAACTCCTAGCTCTGATTATGCTCACACAGCACTTTGAGTTGAGGGCTTTCCACAGCAATGGGATGGTAGACAGTGCCATGGATTAGAGCCATTTTGAGCTGTGGACCCTCTGTTATACTTGCAATATGGCAATTTAACAACTGTTTCTTTTCTCCCTCAGCATAAAACAATTTTGTCTTTGGAACTGATTTTAGTCTCAAGACTTTCATTTCAATATTGAAACACTTTTGTAATTTTAAATGTACTACATCATGTTTTCTTTGTGTAATATTTTTACTAAGTTTTTGGTACTCCATGGCATATCCTTCCTAAATGTATATAACAATAAATCTCAAAAATGACAAAATAGTCAAAATATTCAGTTATCTTATTTTTTAAGGTCAGCTGTAGAACAATAATTTTAAATAATTATTTAGAATAAAAATTAGGAAAAATGGTTTAAAAATAGTTTATAAAACTATTCTAAAGTTATGAGAAAAAATACTCTAAAGCAATTTGCTATGATAAAGAAAGAAGATGGAATAGAATTTTTGAAAATACCTATTTTCACATTATCATTCCTCAGTAATACGCTACTGTACATTACTTTTACATAAGAGTTTTAAAACAATATTGATTGGTAAAAGTCTAGAAAAAATTAAAGCTTAAGAATTTTAAATGTTAATGGTAAAATTTGGTTTTGTCTGGGTTGAATTCTTCCACCTGCTGTTTTTGTAAAAGAAAATACTGTCCTTGTTCATGGAAAATACGGAGCCAGCTTTATGTGTCAGAAGAGCAAGGAAAATAGGATACACAATAATGAGACTATGTAGGTCAAATTACTGTTGAGAGGCTTGTGGTAGTTGGCAAACGCCATTGCTTTTTCAGCCCAAGCTACAGACTACAAGGCTTTTCCACTTCACCTGTAGCAGTGGTTTCCTCTCCTGTAACACTGCATCTTTATGGTACAGGATCCACTCCACAAGAGTCTTTAACAGCCAGAATCCCATCGGGCATCTTTACCACTCATTTTGTGGTCTAGCATCCACTTCCCTAGTCAAATAAGAATTTCCTCCCAGAATAAGCCAGCTCTTGATGGCTCCAGTATTAAATAAGTTAAATAATGATCAACATTTGAAGGAAGCATTATTGTGCTTGTTGGAAGTGATGGTGTGGAATAGAATAAAGTCAAGGAGCCTGAGGAGATATGCAAATGGGTCTGCAGAGGTATGGGAAACGGAAGAAAAAGAAGAGCTGCAGAGCACCATGACCAAATTATTCTCCACACCTCATTAACTTACTAGTTTGTCTCAGACATCCAGCAACATCCCCCCTTTGATGATAGAAGTATCATCAAACTATTTCTTTCTAAACAAGACTTGCAGTTGCTGGTACAAAAGGTTCCCATTCCCAGAATAAGCCCAGTGGAAGGGTGGTCTGCAAATTATTCACTCCTGTACTCTTGGGCTTCTCTGTGGGCATTGTCCTGCGTCAAGAACTGCCTCACTGCCTGCTCAGTGTGTCCCCTGCTGAGGCTGCCAGCAAAAGTGTTAATTTTGTTTCTGCTTTTATGATGTGGACATCTGTCCATTAGCAACTGGAGAAGAGCCATCAGTGTCACACCCCACAGCTGCCAGCCCATCAGCAGACACTAACAATTTCCAGTTCCTACTGAATGAGATGGATTCAACCCAATAACCTGGGGCTACATGTTTCTGTGCTCCTCCAAATCATAAGGGTATGGCTGTTAGGTGGCTCCTGATTTAATTTTGATATAACACAAATTGGAAGGTGTTCCTGCTGGCTGTGGGGCAGCAGGAGAAGATGGAAAAATAGAAAAGCCACAGCTGGCAGCTAGTAAGAGAGGAGATGTCTGAAGCCAGGTGGGAAGAGAAACTGGTGAAGATACGCAAATACCACCCAGGTTATATCACTGAACTCTACAAACAAAAAAGTAGTGTGTGCACTGTGCAAAGGCGGAGGTAGCCCAAAGCTTCTAAGCAGCGTAGGCAAAAATTGAACTCTTGCTGCCCCAAGACTGAAGCATGGAGGAATTGATCCCATTATTAATCAGTGGCAAAACTCAAACTCCACCCAGACTCCCCCATCTGGTACAGGGTACAGCTACACACAGCGGTGGGCCATCATGAGCAGCTATCACCTGTGTTCTCTTCTGCTTGAAGAAGCCACTTTAGGTGCCAGTGAAGTTGTAAGTCTTACTTTTTCTAGGACTGAGGTCTGCATGAGATCTAATGAAGCATGTACTATGGACATCCTCAAATCTTACTCTGTGAGCATCTGTGTCAGGGATCTGACCTGAATTCACATGGTCTCATTCTGGCCTTTGTCACCACGTTTCCCTACTGTAGAAACCAGGGCACTGGGGAAGAGACAGGGAAATCAGTGCACTCCCATGCTTTGCCCCAGGATGTAGCTTAAGCATATAACAAAACCAGGGAGCTTGAGAACATACTGTGGTTTAACTTGAGAGAATATTTTCCTATGTGTGCATAAACTTCCCAGGTGGAAGTATCTCCTGAATGCTGGCAAGACAGGGGGTCTAAGCACCAGAGCCTCCTATTGTATTACAGCAGTTGAAGTCATTCTGGAAACTCCCCTTGTCCGTGGTGGCATTTGACTACTCTGTGGGTATACATGTCTGTATCATGTAACGGATCCCAAAGAAGAGTTTCCTCTTATTTCCAAATAAAGCAGTTTTTACCTGCACGGTACAATGCAATGCAGAGACACCAGCCTGGGTCCTAAAAGTGTTAAAGCATGAAAAACTGCAGCGTATTTATTCAGCACAGAACATTTTTAGTTTGTCTGGACTACTTTTAGGACCTGACCTGGTCTCTTCTTGGAATAGTTCTGCCGTGCACCTTCTAAACCTAAAAGCCCACGTGGATCAAATTGTCAGATTTCAGTCCCACACTCGGTTCTTGCAGAGCAGCTATGCTGTTGCTGTCTCTGCATAGCTTTTAGTTTGGACACAGCACCACACTCCTGCAGTTCTGATTTTTCCTGCTCTGGCACATATGCAAGGCTACCTCTGACTTGTGCTCCTCTGTGCAGGCTGAAGAAAATCCAATGATAGGCAGCATGGCTCTCCCCTGGGACGCCTCCTACAATGTGGCTTGCACTCAGTGCCTTCCAGGACTCAGATCTAAGCTTTTAAAGGCAACATAGATGGCTCTTTTGACTTTTTTTTCTCCCGTCCAATTTTGAATAACTAACTCATTTTAGTTTTGAGAATGACATATCTAATTTACATTTAAATCTTTCTAATCCCTTGCAAGCTGCCATGACAATAGGCACTGTAAAAATTAGTAAATAAGAATTTTCTTATTTACCTGATTGCCTTTCATGTCTCATTGTCTTTTATGTCAATCTATGCCAAGGCACTTTCAAGTTACATCTTCAAATGCGAAAGCTAAAAGCAATCTGAGTGAAATGGTTTTATGTCAAGAACGATACATTCCTGTGTGCCATGTGTACATACTGAAAGCAGCAGCTTTAATAAATGAGTAAACAAAGAGACGCCATTCTCTCACCCAGCCCAAGTGCAAAACAGTTTGGGAAACTAAACTCCAGCTTAAACCAAGGGCAATAGCACAGGATGCTTCTGAAGCTTAACCTAGTTCCAAATTCTCACCAATGAAAATCCATGCAGTGAAGGTAGCTCTGGTGCCTCTATCCAAATTTATACCACTGAGCCCACATTCATTAACAGTGGACATTTGGGATCGTGCCTTTAGCAAGAGTAAGCCCACTGGCCTATTCATGTGCACTGATGTGGATGTGTAGAAGGTGATCCTTTCCACATGGACAGGTTCAAAGCACATGTGGGGAGAAGAGAGAGAAGCACACATCCTCGCCACAACAGCATAGAAAAGGAGCTAAACCACTCTGTGTCCTTGCCATTGGAGAGTACAAGGAGCACTTACCAGTCTTTCCTGTACTCCTGAATTCTTGCCATTTAGGATACCAGGACCACTGGATCCCAGGAAATCCTGCTTCTCGCTCCGAGCTGCCAGACTTTACTTCTTCTTGTGCCAGAATGTGTCTTATGGGCCAGAACTTTTTTCCTGTTACAGAAATAGAACCCACCTGGAAGTCATTCATGTGGAAGACATGCAAAATCTATGTTAACGTTCTCCACTCAATGTTTTTCTAAAATACTAATGTTTCAATTAACCATGCCATAGTCACAGAGAATAATATGGGGTAGAAAATATCACATATGATACTGACCAGGAATAAACTATCTTTAGTAAATAATATTGACCTTCACCCCAAACACAGAGGCATATCTTCGGCTGTATCTTACCCGAACACAGCAGACCCTGGGCTGCAGCAGCCAGGAACAGGCAGGCATACCAGTGCCTCTTCTGCTGCAGCTACACAGTTCCAACCATGAGAAACAGTATTTGACTAGTCAGTGTGGACTTGCATGAATTTCTTTAAGCCTATATTCCCTACTAGTTTCTGTTCGGTCCTCTGCTTTTTTTTTTTTAAAACAGGTTGGCATTTTCTGTCAAAAAAAAGTTTCATCAAACAGTTCCCATCTAGCAGTACTTTACAGTGTGTTTGATTGATAAGTTTTTGTTGTCTTCACCTTTGCATGTATTGAACTTGATTTGGACTTTGATCTCAAGGATTTTCTTCTGAGATCTTCCTGCAGTTAAATTAGCTCTTTTTTTCTGAGCATTCAAAACTTCCCTGCTGAGTCTGCCTTCCCCCCCCACCCCGCTTGTGAAGTCAAGCAGAGTAAAAACTCATTACAGCTTTGCCATAACTATTCATTTACTGGAAGGAAATTCTGAAATGTAAGTACTAAAAGGTTATGATCAATCTTTGCCCTGTTTTGCAAGAAGTTCAAGGGCTCCAGAGGACTCTCTCTTTTTATTTTATTTACCTGTTGCTGGCTTACATATCACTTCTGCAGAAATCAGAAATAGATTAGTACCCATTTCTAACTAGAACTACCTAGAAATGGTCTGTCTGTCTTGCACAAACTACCAGAGGGTATTCCTTATTTGTTTCTGCCAGAACAATAGAGGAATCAGACCCAGGGAATTTTCCTTCTAATTTCCATATTAAGAACAAGTAATTGTAAATCCAGTCTGACAATGTCTTTATGCACTTGTAAAGTAACTTTGAAAAAATTATTTAAATAAATAGGAATCTCAGTTTATTCAAATGCTTGAAGAAACAGATCCACCTGTCTGTTACCTTCAAAAAAATCAGAGTCCAATTTACTAAGCCTGCTGAGAAAAGTGCTAATTAAAGTAGGCCATAAACGTTCTGTGTGAACATGACTACCTGAATTTGAATTAAAAACAAAAAAGTCAAGGCTTTTCACAGGGGCTGGGATAGCAGGTTGCTTACCAGCTAGCTCTTACCCCAGAAAGTTTCCACACCTAACACAGCTGGAATGTGGCCTTAAAGAAAATCTGCATTAAAAACTGCCTCTGAACTGCTTCACCTGCTTGTGAAACGAATTTAAATGCCTTCTGAAAGCTGTAGAGGTAGCAGTTCATTTGGATTGCAAAGCAGTATAGAAAAGGTAAGTGTCTTCCCAGGCTAGTGATCTACATACTAAAGACATAAAAAGAACTACTTGGAGTCATAAAGACCAGTGCTAAAACAAATTCAGGAAGACCCATGGTAAGTGAAATGGTGGTTCTGGGCAGCAGTGTCAGTGTTTGTGGGTTATTTATCTTGCATAGTCTTAAAATGTTGTATGTTATAAAAATTACACTACACTTCAACATGCCATTGCCCAATAATTTTAGGCCCTAAAGGCATAGCTTTGGGAAATGGCAATTTCCAAGAGAATTTCATGTCTAGACTACATTTGACTTTACTACATTTGACTTTCAATAGTTTAATTCTTTGCAATATAGAAATAGAATTTCCGGAGGGTATTTTTTTTTATACTCTTCAACTAGTCATTTGAGAACCATTGCAGTTTCTTCTATGCTTGACTCTATGTGGAAACAGTCTATATAAAGATGATATATGAACTTCTGGAACGCCTGTATAAAACAGAGTGAATCATTTATTTCCAGTTCTTTCAGATGCCAATTACAGTTATTTGAACTTGCTAACAAAACCACCTGTAATTAGATCATTATGAAACAAACAGAACATGAGAGCAAGAAAGTTCAAAAGCTTTATGTAGCATTGTTTTAAATGCTGGGGTTTTTCTGCTATTTTCTTGCTTCTATGTTGAGCAAACTGAGTAAATCATCTAGGACAGATGTTTCTCTGAACATAAAGGAAATGATCAGTTTGCTGAAAAATGGTAAAGATCTTGCAAGCTGGGGAAATCCTACAAATGTAGGAACTCCACTCTGAGTATTATATCGGCAATGCAAAAGTATTAAGAAGCACCTCTTTCTCTCCTGTCATATTACTTCTGAATTCACATGCTCCCAGATGAAAGAGGAACTTAATAATGAGTTAGAGAATAGTTAGTCTCTCATTTCTTAAACTGGGATTTTATCATACTAATTTTTCATGGAAAGATTAGGGAAATACTAATCAATTTTCAAAGTCAATCACTTCCAATTTCCACAGGATACACAACCATTTTGCCACCATATTTAGTAGATTACCTTTCATTTGTGGCTTCATACATTTTAATAAACACGTAATTATCTATAACCCAATGCTGGCTATCTCAAGGATAGATTCGGAGTCAATTAACATACATCTTGCTTTGATCCTGCCCTAAATACCTGCTGCAGCTTTGCACAGGAGGAAGTGATTACATGATTAATGCTAAAGCATGCAGCACCTATCCATAGCAGAGAGATACGGCCGAGTCTTGCCTTGTGACCATTTTATTAGAACTTGTCCAGAGTTACTGATTTACTTTCTGTAAACTCAGTCTGTGTTAGCTTCTTTGGGACAGAGTAATTGTGATGAATCCAAAACACGCCACTCATTTGAATTATGAGATTATTGATTTATAGCTTTTCTTTGGCCTAAACCGGCTTCTTTTTGCTTGTAAATATTTCCATACCAGTTATATATAAGCAGAAAGATTATGCTGAAGTAATTTGTTGCAAAGAAAATGCAGAACAATGGTCAAGAAAACACACTGGTATCAGACTGATGTAAAAAAGCCCCCAAATGGGAATGCCTGGTTGCCCAATTGGTAGTTGTTGCTTGTTAGGGACACGCAGCAGTAGGACTCTAGTTAGTGTGACATGTACACGTACGCATCACAGGTTAAATTGCAGAAAGGTGTATATGTTCATATGTGTGTGTATTGGTGTGCACTAAAATTACTTGCCAGCTCAGCATGCGCAGCCTCTTCAAAATCCTACTAGAGGCCTACCTGTATGTTCAGACAAGTGTTTATTTTTTGCTTAGCGTGGCTTACAACACAGATGGCCTACCGGTCTGCCAGAGGTCTGGCCTAGGGTGCAAAAAAAAATAAAAATTCTCAAATGGAAGGAATGACCAGGAAAATGTTGGATTCAACTCAGTAGAGACATACTCAAAAACTTACACTTGGGTAGAAGAAATCAACCGAGTAGAATACTGAAGATGCAGCAGAACATGGAAATCAATAGAGGTCTAGGAAATACAGCATGGTGAGACTGAAGGAATGAAGGATATTTCTTTAGTCTTTGGAGGAGATTATTAGGAAAACATGGTAATAGTTTTAACAGGCAGGGGGAAAAGATTAAAAAGGGATGAAGGAACGCTCACGTTCTCCACATCCACTAGGGGTTAGACAAGGACTAATGAATCTCAATCACATTAACAAAGACTTAATTTGAATATTAGAAAACTTTCCAGCAGATAAACAGTAGAGTACCTTGTCTAGGAGAGCTGGGAAATCTTTCAAGGAAGTTATAGGTGTAATTAATCTTAACTTTGGAAAGCAACAGATAATCAGATGATCTACAGAGGACCCTCTTAGGACCATACTCTGAACTCTGCAGCATTTAAACATCTCTTTGACTTAGAATTCTTTTCTTTAGTTTGATTGATATGTAATACGTAATAACTCTTGGCTGCAGATATGTCAGACAACATTATAATTCAAGAGATGAGACACATTGCAGGATTGTTTGCCAGATAAAGCCTTTAAAGGCTGCTCATGTTTTCATTGCAAAACAGTGTGGAAATATGAGAACCAAAGTCCCCATTTTGAAAGCTCCTTCCAGGTTCTGGTGCCGCATATTTTTCTCCAGAAGCATTAAAAGCTATTAGAGTCTCAAGATAGGTACTTAGACATCACACCACCCAGAGTGAATGACTACGTTTAAAAATGTAGGTTCATATTTTTCTTTCAATTGCCTGGATGAAAACATCAGTTTTAGGGTCATTTATTTCCTCCTTGAGCAAAACCAAACTTTGAATTTCTGCACACTGCAGCCAGTAACACTAGAATGACCTAAACTTTAAACTCACACTTGATCTTGCTTCTGCACTGCAGAATTCATCCAAGGCCACACAAGCCAATACTAAGCAACTTGTCCAAGGCTGGTCTGTGTAGCCTTGTGAGGAATTTTAGAGTGTAGCAGTCAGTTGTTCATGCTGGCATACAATATGGTAATGGAATTATTAGGACTTTCAAAGTACTTTAAATGCTATAAACATAAGATATAAAAACCACTAAGAATTCATCGCAGGTATTGTTACCAAAAATAGATGATCAAGACTTGAGAACATTAAAATCTTCCTGAAACCTATAATCTTTATCCCATATTTAAACAACACTGGTCCTTTCTCCATCCCTTCTCTTAATGGCTTCGAAGTATCTACAGTTAAGTCTATCTTTTTTCCCTCTGGCACAGCATCACAACTAAGTTGAAAGTTCAGTTCCAGTCTATCCAGTTAGTATCTTAGCTACTTGCTGTATGACATAAAATTGGTATAGTGACTGTTCAGCGCTCTGTCATAAAATTTGCAGTACAGCTGAAAGTCATTGAGATAATGGCAGTGAAGACTGAGCTACTTTCCCACTTTTCAGGCAAATCAGAACCTAATAACCTTGAATGATACTCATGGAACATCACAGGGAAGTTTGCATCCTGCTGACTATTCTACCCTACTGGATAAGCTAAAAGATCACTATTGAGCTGCCAAATTGATACTTTCCTTTATCACTTAGGATGGGATTTTTCTCAGCCATCTAAAAGTTAGGTCCCTGCTCCAAGGTAGTTATTCCAGACACTTTTTATCATTGACAGAAAAAGACAGAAACCCCTAGAACGCGACCCATCCCATCTATGTACATCTATCTAGTAGATTTATCCTTGCCAGGAGATACCTTCTCTCTCTAATGACTGAGTAAATCATGGATACATAGCTGGGTCCACAGACCGAACGCATAAATGGTTAAAACGGTAAGAATTGAATGCTACAGTGCAGTTTATCCGGGTAACTTCAGGCATTTACTGAAGTGCCTACTTTAGAAATGCAGTCCTCATAGACTTGCTCTGCAGGAACCTCTTAAGTTCATCTCAAATCCTGAACTGTGGGTGAGAGGGGAGGAATCACCCTGCAGAATTGCCTGTCTCTCTCCATTGCCTGCAGATGGTACATAACGAGAGCAGGCCTCTAATTAGCTCATGAAAGGTAAGGTATGTAGATGAATTCAAGACCTAAATAGTCAGTTATTCACACAGAAAATGAAAAGTAGTTTCTCTCCCTAGGAGATGGAAGCACTTTCTGTACTATATTGCGCTACTCAGGGTGTGATAAAGGACAATGTGAATATCGTCATACAAAATTACTCAATTTGAGAGTCAGTGCAGAGTCTGAAGGCGTGCAGGGGACCCACTGGGGCAGCAACTGTCTGGTTTAGAGGCTCATCTACATTTTCTCCAAGATACTGCGTAACTGAATACTTAATGTTTAGTCTAATTTTCAATAAAATTATATAAAGATAAATTCTAATAACCTACTTAAAAGGAAAAAAAAGACAAAAAGTAAAATGAAAACATGGATATCAATAGCTTTTCCAAAGAGCATACAGCATTAGACAGTTTAATTCAAAACATTGCATGTACCAAGTTAGGTCTAAAGATGCCCACTGTATAAACAATTATCAAATTGCTGCATTAATACACTGTACAAGTTATTTTTATAAAGAACAAATATAGGACACCAGCATGGTCATCAACAGGGCCTGAGCACCCACTGGGCCAGATTCAATATGAGTGACTCAAAGAAAACAAATGCAGACACCATTACAAGCATGCACATGTACAAACCCTTTGGTTTTATTAGTTACACTAGTGGGGCTAGAAATCTAGTTTTAGAAAATCAGGAATGCTAACAAATCGTGACTGCCATTGCCAAGCACTTGTTCATCTCCCCATAACATAAACTAAAGGAAACAGCTCAAAATTGGTTTGTGTAACTGATTACCCAAAGATGGGCCTAAAACACTTTGCAAGCAAAAGAGAACCCCCCTCTTAAATCAATTTACTTTCAAAAACAGATGATAAAACAAACCGAAGTAGAGGAAATGCCCAGTAGAAACCCAGCAGCAGATACCGTCCTGATCTATATGGGGTGGCTGCCCTTCCATATGATCGTGGCCGTGGCATGTGAATGAATGCGTGTTATATCAACCAGTCACAAAGCAGGAGGAGGAAGAAAGGAGACAGCATTTCTTCAGTATGTTCTCTGTGCCATAGGTAAAAACATGCCTGGGAAAAATGCCTTTTCAGCAGCACTTGAAAACACAACATACATTTGCTGTGATATACATTGTATATCACAAGGAAAGAATATATCTGCAAAACAGAAAGAAAAATTACCTTTTTTTTTTTTTTTATTCAGCTAAGCTATAAATTGCCATTGGAAGCAGAAGTCATACAATGTAGCAAAACAGGTCATGACAACAGACAAGCTCGGGAAGAAAAATTGTTTGCACCATCCTCGCCATTGCTCCCAGACTGGGTTCCATATCCCAGTAAGGTGCAATCCGTCTGGGAGCTGTGGGAGCATGCACAACTCGCTTATGGCAAATTCTTCCTTTAAAAATTAACTCACTACCCTGGATTAACAGCTGGCACTTAGCAAATAGTGTCTATGCTCTACTGATTTTACCTCCTTTATAGCTTTCTCTGTCACTGCCCTTGAGTTAATGGTTACATCATGCATTAGTAGGGTAGTGCTAGTCACTCATTGCCCAACATAGTGAGCATTCTCATGTGCTGGATCCTAAGCAGGTCTAAGCCAGCCTAAGTCCTGTGTAATTAACTTCAGCCCAGCACATGGAAGTGTGTTTGACAATGAGCATCATTGTCCCCATCAGTTCTGCAAAAGGAAGATGGGAGAATTCAGAGGGATGATATGAAGCAACGTGGCATCTTTGTGCAGATCATAGCGCTACGGTTACAAGTGAATGTCTCTGCATCACATGCAGGGATTAGAAAACTGCAGAATGAGTTACGATGGCCTAAAATGCTTCAGTTCTTTTAGTTCTCATCCAAAATAATTCGGACAATGATAATTTGCATATTAAATAAAATATTCTCTATTTTTCTTATACAGGAACAAGGTGCCAGATTAATTTGTTTTACTGAAAGTATCAATGATATTGAGGTTAATGACATTTTGTTCTCGGAATATAGCTGTCAGTATCTTACAAGTGAGGTAAAGTTTAATAGGTCACCTGGTCTGTTCTTTAACAATTCACATATCCTTTTCAAATACTTCCTACAGAACAAAATAATCTTACAACTTTCATTTTACCCTAATATTCACCAGACTTTCCCTCCTTTCCTAGGTTTAGTCCACTGTTTTTATTTATAACCTCTGACATCACACAAGATAGATCCTCCCTTGTATCTACAGCAGTTTTTATTAGAGCCCATGATTTTGTCCTCTTTTACCATGAATCATTGTGTAATCAGCCATTTTTATCTTTTTTTTAAGTATATGGTGGTCTCTTCAATTCCTGTTCATGTTCTCTTATATTATTATATTGCTTGTAATGCTTAACGTATTTTTGAAGTAGGGTCCTGCTCAGATCAGTGTGCAATATTGCAAATGCAGGAATACTGCTTCTTGATGTCCCAACGCTACATAAAATTTGATTGGTATTTTTTTGCAGTTAGATGAAGCCAGTAGTTTGTCAGCCACTGATATTTGTTATTCTCTGTTAGCATTTCTTTTCCTAGATACAACTCTTTCACTGGGCAAATGCTTTGTATTATTTTTCTCCAACTATCTTTCCCTGAGGGAGAAAGATTTTTCCTCCTCTGATTGCTACTGCTAAGTTTACCCTTTGCCCACTGGCCTGTAAAACTTGAGCAATTTACTACCTCTAATTCCGTGAGAACTGCTACTAACTCAGAAAATGTACTCTAGTTCCCAGCAAATACAATTTACTTATTCAGTGGCTTTTCTTGTCTCCAAGGGAAAATCAGGCAGAGATAGATCTTTTCTTGCTTTTATTCATGAATAACTCTGAGTTTGTTCATACAAGGTAAAACTAAAATACTGCAAAATGGAAATATAAGTTGAAAAGAATCAGCACCCTCTTATACCACAAATTTTCTTAATAAAGAAGAGAAAGGAAAAGAACTTGGCCTTACATAAGAGAATTAAGGAGCAATTCGGAAATAGGATGGGAGGGTAAAAAAGGCGACCAAATGGTAAAAATTATAGATTGCTAATAGAAAGGAACAAAGGAAAAAAATGAATGTATATTGACTGAGGAGGTCAAGTAAATATATTTATTTACTGCATTTGTTACCAGTTCTCAAAATAAAGCTGATAAAATGCCTTGCCTAAGGATCTGATCCTGTGCCATCAAAATTAACATACTTTTTTTCATTGACTGTCCTATGAGTAGGACGAGGCTCTAGAGTTAACTGAAGATTTAGAATATGAAGAATTTGGTGGAATAGTGCCACGAGCTGAGGGAGATGATTACTTTGTTAATGGATCACAGGAACAACTGCTCTGCAGTGATGCATTTTTATGGTGAAACTTGGAGTGAAAATATTTTCAGGAGCCACAGGAAGGCAGTGTGTAACAACTTCATTGCAGTTTTGAAAGCTTCATGTTCGATATCTGAGGAAAGGACATGTGATACCTATTAGTTGTTCTACTTGAGCTCAGCTTAGAGTTGGTCGAATATTTTTCAGTGGCACATTATTTTCAGCCAGAAAATGCTGACTTTTGACCTTTTGCTGAATTCTAACCTTATCGTTTTGATTGCTATAATGTAAATGACTGATACAATGTAAATTTGCATGTAAATAATCACAGGGGTGTTTGACATTTATAACATTTCCATCTTCAAAGTGGAGGCAGCCTTTTGTGAATGCCCTGAAGCAACTGCAAAAAAAAACGTGAATTTAGGTCAGTAAAAGATGAGATGTGTCAGGCAGCAAAATGCCTAAAGCCACAAACATTCAAGCGTCTTTCACCACCCAGGTTGGCCGGCTGTCCCTGGGTGGGGGGGACAGTATGTTCTTTGAAGTTTCTTTACCACAACGAGGAGGCTACCCAGGACCCATGACTATCAGACAAAATCCTTGCTCTTTCCTGCTCTTTCAGTGTCCAAAGTGTAAGATATTTTGAAGGGAACCACTCCAAACCTGCTTGAACACCACCTTTCTGGTTCCACTCCTCTAATTTTCTCATTATCCCGTCTTTGTCCTTATGCCCAATTGCAAGAGTAATAGCAACTATTCCTCCACTGGTGAACAGCATGGGATTTACATTTATGGAGGGAAGTGATGGGACATTGGTATGTACAATCCCTCAAACAGAGGTACTGAGTGACTGGCATGTGTCCTGGTGCAAGGGCTTAATGTAGTTTTCCTGTCCCCAGTGCTCACTCTTGTGCTATCTCCATCTTTAGAAACCTGGCCCTATCAGCCTGAGGTCCTGGGTAAGCTGAATTCCCTGCACATGTCTCTGACATGTCTGTACAGAAATTAACAGTTTGAAGATTTCTGCACAAAGAATTCACAGTATTACTGGATCCATTTTCAAAGTTCCCTAACATTGACCTACATTTTTCTTTTGGATCACCATATTTCCTGATACAATAATATTAATTTTTTCCCCCACCTTTAACCTGATACTCAGCCTTTTTGGCAATAAAGTGATCGTATGAGCTTTCCACATATTTTACTGTTTTCCAAAGGGAAGAATATATTTTCTTTCAAACATCATTTTTCAAAGTTAATTAGTTAGCATTAATAGAGATTTGTCATTATGCAAATCAGATCACAAACCCATCAGCTATTGCAGCTGTTGTTGGTATTCTTTACTAGCTTAGTCCTGCAGGACGATGTGGAACAGACTCACACAAAGGTTTCACTACAAGAAAGAAAACCTTATTATCCCGCTCACCCCACAGGGATGTGTTCCAACCAAGCAGAACTTCAGAAGCAGCTGCGTTGGCCGATGGGCGAATGTCTGTCATTGAGCTTGGCTGGATATAACCTCTTGGTAGGGGATATGGAGAATTCTTGCAGAAGTAAAGCAGAAAATTGAGGGGAAGAATAGTTTTGCTGAAGCAGTAGCTAATGCAACAGTAGCAGGGGATAGCAATGTTTTGTTGAGTTTTGCAGCTTGTATGTGGTAGAAAGGAACAGCTGGCTTGCAACCCTTAGAGGAGAAGGTTTTTGAGGTATTTGCTCTTTGCAGTATGGAAACCTGACAGCATTCAAGCCCCAAAGGGAAGAACCTTCAATTCTGCCCAAAGCCAGTAAACTCGGTATCTGGTTTTGTGACCTTTACACATGATAGATTTTCTGTGTGGCCTAAATTGTTGGTTAAAGTATAAAATCTGATGTTTATATACATAAGTATAAATATTTAAAACCATGTTTTCATAAATAAGAGGAAATTCAGAGACCTGAATATTCAGAAGCTTTGTTCAGCTTGCAAAAAGCTGTCCAACTGTAACTGAAGCTCATCTAATTTTCCTGAACCAGGCAACTTTCCTAGGTGAGGTTTTATAATGCAATTTCCAGTAATTCCTCTGTTCTTGATCTTGGTAAGATCATCAGAATAGGATATCTTGTGGCATTTTTTGCTATTTCTGTTTCCAGTTTAAAAAAAAGAAATTATTGCAAGGAACATGGACTGTGACAGGCTGAAAGAAAACTCTCTTCTTTTTTTTCTAAGACTTCAAACTTAGTTTTCTTTAGGCTTTGGGCAAGGATCACAGAAAGGTGCAGGTGGCTGTTACTGAACCCGCTTCTCTAGCTGTAGTTCTGACTCAAATTTGGGTGGTATTTCCTATTCCAATTTTCAGTGCTGTAATCCCTGAATTACCACTATCAATATAAATTAAACTGGAGCAAGTAAGGTTTGGGCCCACAGAACCACTTAAGCATTTAACGCATTTCAGAGCCTGAATTCTATTTAAATCAGTTGGAGCTGGTTGGTAAAATACATTCTTAAACATTCTTAGTTTGACTTCAGTATTTAAAGTGCAGGAGGTAGAGCTGCTAGAAAAGCTGTTTTGTGTTAAAAAAGGGCACTACTTTTAATTAAACACATTTTTGAGATGTATGAATTTGTTTACTTTTTCTCCAACATAAAATCTCAGTAAAAAGGGGAGAGAAAATTGCAACAATATCAAAATATTGCGGGGAAAAAAGTTTGTCATTTAAAATTACTTTTCATTTTCATTTTGATTTTGTATTTAGTTAGGAGTTAAAAAGCTGAAGGCAAAATCATTTGTTGAAATGAAACAGCTATAAAAGGATTTTTTCATTTCCTGACTCAAAAAAACTTTGGCGTTTTTAAAGTGACAGCCAGAGAAGCATCTGGGTTGCATTATCTGAATCCCTGGGAAATAAGAGGACATAACTGCTGGAAAACGCAGTTGAAAATTAAGATCTCTCACAGTCGTTCCAAATCTTTTCTTTTTCTCCCCAAGCCTTGCCTTTTGCCTGTGGGTTTCCTTCAGAAGCCCTGGCCCTGCCCTGGCTCTGAGATTCAAAGCTGGCCCAAGGCACTGACAGCTCACCCTTAGCAGGAGCAGGATTAGCTCCTCCTCTGGGTTGCTCCTCTGTGGTGGTGGGTGCTCTGAGCTGGGGTGAGCCATGGCCAGAGCCTTTCCCTTCAGGGCATTAATCTGGAGGGAAAGTGAGTGAATTGCTAACCCATTGCCTGCTTTTCTATCCTACCTATTGCACTTTTCTCTTTTTGCTACTCGTCTCCCCAGGAAAAGGAAAAGAAGGAGGTATATTTTGACAGATGACATTTTATTTATAATTTAATAAAAACAAACCCTTGCATTCTCACTTCTAAAATCTTGGTTTGTTGATTTGTCTTACGGGCTGCTTTATGCTGCTTACAAGTTGAACTAATGGTAAAAACAGATTTATCATAACCTATGCCTCCCACAATGTGTTGATAAACAGGGATACAGCAGGCCCGGCTCAGGCTGTAAGGTGTTTTCTTACGTCAAAAATCGTTTTTTGGCGGTTATAACAACACCTATCCTATTTTGTACATTGCTCAACTGCATAAAAGATGATTGTAGTACGTTGATATAAATACTTCCAAGTGACAGCACTTTCTTTATTGCCATTAGCATGTGAAAACACAATGAGCTGGCAAAGATTAACAGGCTCTACCATTTTGTACCAACAGAGTTTGTCTACCTGCCAGCATCACGTTCCTTCCCTAACTGTGTCTCTCAAAGAGAAGAACGTGACTTTTTGAAATCCTGCTACAATTACTGTTGTCATTAATTTAGTAAGAAGACAACATCTTGAGTATGTGTCAATTCTGAAAGTTATTTTTGAAATTGTATCCCCTACTTACAGATAATTAAATAGAGATTTTAATGCATACAATAGCAGACCGGTGGGAATTAATGTACACAATAAAACTCAAACACACAGTCTTATTATCAACTCTGACACTGTTAAGAGCAGTAACCAATGCTGTAATGTTTATAGCAGGCCTGTCTGTGTATGTGTACATAAATTTGACAGATTGAGCAATATATTTGTGAAATGATCCTCAGTATCCTCCAGAACATCTTTTAGTAGATACTCCTCACATAGATCAGGTATTTTTTTCCCACAGGAAGCAATATATATTTTAAGTTGCTTTCTATGTCTGTGCATAAAGCTCTCAATTTTTTTTTTTTCTGGCTATTTAGAATATTAGAAGCTTTGTGCTAAAATGTTCTAAAAAAAATGAGGGGACAGTGCATAAACAAATGGAATTTCATGGCTTTTAGATGCTAAGTGATTTGGAGGCGTTTCCACGCCTGTCAGCAGAGAATCTGTGTGGTAGAGCTACTCTTTTGCTTAATTTAGCTTGTTACTAAAGGAGGTTCCTTCAAATCTGTTTTTATTTTCCTTGTATTTCTATTTCTTTACATTCCTGACTTCTCTCTATTCAATCCTAACGTTAAATGAGGCAGAGAATGCTTTAATAAATACGTAAATTCCAGTCAGAAAAAGAAATTGTATTAGGAGTATTTGGTGCTAGTATTTCCATGGTAGATCTCATAAAGATGATGAATTAAGAAACTTTTTGAAGGTGAAAAACAATCATAGACTTTCGTATGGCCACAAAATACGTTAAGGACAGAAGCCAGAGCTGTTCCAAGAGGTCTTAATCCAGCACTTCATCCATGGCTGCAGAGCCCTCACCTTACAGGGAGTGATCTGTTTTTAAATGTATTATTTGTAGGCTTCAAAAAGCTCTCTTGCCCTGCCTTTCTCAAAGTAAACACCCAGCTAGAGCACATTGCTGGGAGTTTAGGGAACTTGAGCCTTCTTTCTGCTGCACCAAGATGGTAGGAGAGATACCTACATCACAGCGTCCAAAGCCGCTCATGGATATCGCTCGTCTCATGCCTGGAGCCCTTATCTTCCATGTCTTGGTGATTGTTTGACAAAAGGGCTTCAAACACTTCTCTGCCGCAGCCCTGAAGGCGCTGACGGCCTTTCTGTCCCTGCCCAGCCTCCCCTGCGGCCTCCCTCCACCCCAGCCCATGGCCCAGGAGCCCCATTTCAGCTCAGCTTGGGGATCTCGGTCCTTGGCCCAGTGACGCTGCAGAGGGCCCTGTCTCCGGCCCTGTCTCCGGCCCTGACTCCTGGGTGGATCCCTTGGGTCCAGACTGTCATCTCACCTCAGGCCTCGTCTCCTGCTACTCCTGACTGGGCTCTCTGGACAGCCCCTGGCCCTGGCTCATCACTTACCTCGTCTGGGGCTGTCAGTGGGCCCTGTTACCAGCAACTGGCTCTGCCTGCCGTGTCCAGCTCCCATGGGACTGCACCTTTTGGTGAGGGCATGGCTCCTGCTGGTGTCACCCTTGGCTGCCCATCCCTCCTAGAGCAGTGGGCCCTCGCAGCTCCAACACCCTCATCTTTGGCTTTCTGTTCTGAGCAAATAATCACGTTATATGCACAAAGAACAAAAGCTCTCTATTTTTCCCACCATTGTAATGCTCCAGCAAAGGTACTTATATTTTGCACCACTATCTGAAGATTCACCAAGCTTAGACGTGCAGGAGGCCTGGGTTTAAGTCTCGGCTCCCAAACAAGATCAGCAAACAGGTCTTTCAAACGCCTTTCCTACAATACTAGCCTGTTGAATAGCATGAGATAGAGTTGGGGTTTATCAGTATGCTGGCTCTCCCTCAGACATCCAGGATACAGGCTCTAAGGACGCTTAGCAAATCACCCTCTGGCAGTCAGATCGATGAGAGTTCTAGAGAATCCCACCAAAATCTTAAGTGTGAAATAGGTCTCCAAGTAGCCAGGTGGTAAGAGGGGTCAGGTGGTGATGAGACATTGCTGGAAAAGCCTGATGTGCTGAAGGAATGTAGTGGTCTAGAGTGCTAGGAAACACCTGAGCAGAGGTTTTTTGGGGGTTGGTAACATCTGCATGCTACATCTTAGCTCATTGTGATTGCTACCAGTCCACAACTATTAGTAAGCATAGCAAAACAAACCCATGAGTGTCCCCATGCATTAGGACACAGCCGTTTCTTTTCCGAGTGCAAATTTATCCAGGCTATAACCCTAAAAACCCCAGTGCAAACCACTGTAAAAACACTTGCTGATGATTCACTTGCCTATATAAAGTACATTATAACTGCCCTGTCCTATCCCAGGTATCTCCATGGGTTTGGCAGGTATGACACAGGATGTACAGGAATCCCATGTCCCTCTGGGACAACAGCTGGAGGCCGGGTGGGGTATACCTGAATCCCATCCTTAGCTTAGGAATGACCCAGCTCAAACTGTAGCAGATTTAAACCAAAATAAGCAAATTCATGCAGTTTTTTTACCTGGTTCTGATGAGATCTGCTGCTTACAAGGCTCTGCAGGAGAGAGCTACCAGAACTGCCTGTTCCCAGGCTACCTTACCTTTATACTGACTGGCAGAAATCCAGTTCTTACAGTCCTTCCCTAAGTGGCACGAAGTGAAGTTTGTGGCACGCTACTTATGCCCACATTCACTTGTTACAGCATGTACTCTTGGCATGGTAAACACAGCGATCCCAACCTCCTCCCAGCATTTGAAATGAGGAGGGGTGAGGGCTTTTGGGATGCAGACGGAAGCACTTGGTGCTTTGTAAGAACTCATGTCCCTTTACAGAGATGTAAAGAGAATGAAAACCAGCCATTGGAAAAGCTGCAAGCTTCTGAAATGCTGGCACGAGTCAGAAGTCTGACAGACAGATGGAGGCTTGAAGTGAGTGTGTTTGTACTTGTTCCTGGACTCTTCTTGCACTAGTGCACCGGGCCTCGTTGGTCAAGCAAGACATAACTCACTGGCAAGCAATGCTATATAACAGCAGGCTATGGGGATGCTTGGGCAGCCCTAGCACATTTATGAAAGCCCTGCTGATATGCCAGTATGCTGCTGCAGACCCAGAAATGTTCTTTTCTGATTACTCTCAAACCCTGTCCAGCAGAAGCAGGGCAGAGCTGCTAAGGAGCTGTACAAATCCTGCTCCTCATAAGCAGGAGCAAAGCAAATGGGTGCCCACCTCTGTCAGTGTAAACGGGTTGCATTTCTGATTCCCTCTCCCTGCATGGCCAGGCTAATCATGTGGAGGGGTTTGGTTTGTTGACCCTGTTGCTGTGCTGCTTCACCAGCTGCCTGGGCTCCTGCCTGCAGCACCATGGCACAGGAAGGGACGCGGAACCGTTCAGAAAGCAGAGCCCTGGAAACCAGCAATGGGACACAGAGTTACCAAGGCAAACACAGTTGGAAAGCATCTTTTTTTTCCTATCTCTTGAGTCATCCTGGAAAAAGATTTGGATTGCATTGTATAAAAATATATACTCAATAGTGAAGTCTGGGATAAGGAAAGGTGATGTCAGTCTTCTATTTTCCATCACCAGAAAGGTTTACCTTATATTGGAAGTGGTCTTTTCCCAGGAGATAATATGAAAAAGTCATAACTCTCACTATATTTGTTCATTTCTACACCATCAAATCTTCCGCTGAGCAAAGACAAGATTAGAAAGGTTATCTTGCCATGTTTTTCAATGCAATGAATTGATCAGTGTTACAAAGTCTATTTGAGAAACTAGGTAATCACATTCCTCTAGGCAGATTTCAATAGATATGTGACTCTGTTCATGACTCTTTTCTGTCTGTTTCCAATTAGTATTTTAATGAGCAAGTTTTCTTCAAAGAACCTCTTGAGGAAACAGCAAATCTTATTTGAAAGGAGAGCAAATTTCTAGAAAATAAATTTTACATTTTTCCCCATTAACACTTGCCTTGAAGCTTGATTGAAAGAATTTGATTGATCTGGTCAGAGAGATCAAGGCACTCAGATAACACAATAAAATTGTGGGTATTATTTATTAACCTATCCTGAAAAAGGACAGAACAAAAAAATGTAAAGATTTTAATGTAAAATTCAGGTACTCCATTATATTCAAGAAGTAGGCAAACCATGTAAATAAAGCTAATCTGCTACAGCTAAAGCAGATTTCTATTTCATAGGTTTGGTGGCAACATAAAGAAATACCTTTTCATAGACCATAGTTCCTTTGTGTTGAATTCTGTATATGCAATAACATTTTCAGCAAGTAGACAAGACAGTTCTCACAGTGCTTATATGTCTATAGCTCAGGTTTTAATACTGTGAACTAAATAAACATTAACCAGGCACCACACGGGAGGTTCATAGCTCTTCTCCCGGTGGTGCCATACGCCCGAAGGTGTGTGCCCAGGGAGGCTTTGTTCCCAGCGCTGCAGAGCGGGCTGTACAAGAGCAGCACTGGTCCGTGAACAGCCTGTGACAGCGAGGCAGGTCACCAGAGCTTCTCACTTCACAGAGATTTTAGAGATGCTTTTCAGTTGAGTTCCTCCTTGCTTTCTAGATCTTCAGCCTGAGGACTGTCTTTTGAGGCTTGCTTCCACAGGCTCAGGAGTTAGTAATTGAGGACTTTTCTATTCAGCGGATGGAACTGGGAGCGGGCAGATGGGGAGAGCTGGGGATGGTGCTGTGGTCCAGCTAAAGGTGTGCATTTAAAATGAGTGGGACTGACTGTATTAAAACTCTTGTGTGGCAGTTTTATTCAAATGTAAAGGGCCTTTGCTCAGGTTGCTTTAAGTGATTCTAGGAGTAAAGGGAGACATTAAAGCTACTTTTACCAGTTAAAAAAGATTCAAAGGATACGATGCAATTTAGCTAAACCAGGTAAGACAAATAAACTGCTCAGAGCTTCACTTGGCAAACTCCGAATACCCCTGCTGATTGCAGTTCATGTTTTTAGTTCTTTTTATGCAAGTCTGTCTGTGATTATTGAATGAATTTATATGAATGAATGAATGCACCCAGTACAGATAGACCATAGGTCATTTCTGGTACGTTTCCTCGCGTTCAGCTGCTTTTGCTGAGAACAGACAGGATCAGGAGTTCAGCAGATGTAAGCTGCCATAACTACACTGACTTGACAGGAACTATGCCAGTGCTTTTAACTGCAAGCACTGAAAAAAGCATGAGAAAAAACCCAGAGGGAGCATTACGGATTTCTGAGGCAAAGAAAGGACCATTTGTCCATTGGGCCCCCCCTGTGCTGTGCTCAGAGATGTCATATTTTGCAGGATGTACAGTTGCAACAGTTTGTGGTAAGGAGGGATCCTGTTCATCCTTTGGCTCTGGGGTTCACACGTTCATTTGGGGTCCAGGGGCCTTTGTCCTGTTCTTGGCTCAGCCATCAGCCAGCTGCAAGATGAGCCAAGATAATTTGTCTTTTTGGTCTATGGTTTGACTATCTGTAAAATGGTTGTTTATGGCCTTTGTAAGCATTTCAAGATTCACAGGCTGGACATACTATAAAAGAGCAGGTCTTTATTGGACTTGTTATGCAAGTGACTTAAAAGCTGCCAACTATGAAAAACAATAGGCATTAAGCTCTTACTGACATTTGGCTTTATAAGTTTTCAGTCTTTTCTCCACACCACATAGGTTAAACCTAGTGTCGCTTGAGCAGTGGTCCAGAGCCTCTGAGAAGCGTTGGCCTTCTGGGGCAGAAGTTTTATAGCTGATCTGCAGACAACAGCTACTGTGTTTGAGATACATTGGACATGCACTATGCACAAATTGAATGTGCTGTTTCTTGAAAGGGTGAGATTCAATGCTTAAGTGTCACTTATCTGATCTCATTTGTAGCCATGATCATGAATAGAAATCCCAGACAAAATTTTCAGCCAGAAAAAGAGGGCAAGCTAACCCCAGCCAAATGCTCATCTTCATAAATGAAAGCTATTATTTCTTCTTTACCCTGTATTTTGCCAGCCAGCCCTGGAGGAAATCCTCCAGATATTGAAAAGCAATGGTAAATGTGCAGGAGTTAGCAAAGCTGGCTGCCAATACACCAGCCAAGGAGTTATCTGATGGCAACCACCAAGTAGCCCAGCAACTCACCTACCAGTTCTTCGCCCCACTGCAGAGCAGATGAAGCCCCAGAGGTCACATCTCACTCTCACCTTCCCCCTTCCTCCAAAGCTTTGCACTTTTCAGACACTCCATCTGGACACAGCTCAGGTGCGTGTTGTGGCCATTCCTTTCCCTGCCCAGGGGCTCACCAGCACATGGAGTGTGGCAGTGTCATGGACCAGGATGCAGGCAGACCAGGGTGCAGGCAGCTCTGGAGAGCACAGCCTGCTTGCAACACTGCACCTGATGCCTGGCTCTGCGGTGATGATCGCCGCTGCCCTTGTTGCTCTGCTTTCAAATCTCACCACAGAGTACAGTCCCAGCACTACAAAGCTGCAAAGTGAACATGTTCCTCCAAAGCTCTGTCTGCCAAGACTGCACGGGACGAGTCACGCTGATAGTTCATTATAAAGTCCTAATATGTATTTAATGACACCAAATTTTCTGCAATGACAGCTGGTATTTTAATAGCCTTAATAATAGCACATATTAGTAGCATTATTTCTTGCTTCTGTAACACTCTCCACCTTCACTGCGCTATGCCAGCAGTAACTAATGAATGCACGTTCTAGGAAATTCATCCACCTGGAGCTGATTTCTCTGAGTAAAGCTTTAACCTCAGGGAAATGGGATGTGAGCTCATTGTGGGAGTGGGTATGAGAGAGATTTGATGCTCTTGTAGAGTTATAGATCAGCTTCCAAATTCTGCTGATGCAGAAATCAGTTTAAAAATAGATAATTCTACCTGGGCCATTTCTGTGCCTGCTGCTCTAGACCCAGCCAAGAACAGCAGACCTGCTGCACAAGCCAAGCTGCTGAGAGGTAGGAATCCAAGATGGGGACATGCCAATGTGCCATCTTTCAAACAGCCTTTTCCATCCATCCTCGATATAACTAAAAAAATATTAGCAAGAACAGATGAAATGAACAATATTACTGGGTTACTATATCGGTTTTGGGGTGTCTTGACAAGAGCAGCTCACCAGCAGCCTCATATGCAAACATTGGGGAAAAATAGAAAACCAGACCTAAGATTATTTTAAGTCTTCTGTTTGGCCTTGAACGTTCTGCTTTACCCAAAAAAACATGCAATCATAGGCCTAATCTATCAAGTTGGCAAGATAAAATGTTAGGACTACAGACAGCAGAAGCAAGAAGAAAGCCAAATTCTATGGCTTGCTGCTGAGATCGGCCCCAGCCCCTGGGCAAATGCTATGACCGTTTATAGCAAATGTTGCTTTTGAGGCTGTCATTCAAAAGATGGTTGTCAGCACCTCCGATAGAAGCCCATACTCAGGTGATGCTGTGGACCCTCAGTGGGGGCAGATGTTGGCCAGACTTGCACTGAGCACTTGTTCAGATTGCGTATTTGACTTTTGCTATCTATTTGTTATATACTTGGTCCACACACTGAGCATCAATACCTCTACATCTTACACAGATCATCCTTCACTGGCGCTATCCTTCCTGTGCCTATTTAGTTAGCACAGTTATCTTGTTAGCGCCAGAGAGCCGGTGCTAATTTTAGGCACACTGTTATGCTAAGTAAGGCCTGTTTTGACTCCTAGCAGCTCCCAGGATGATGTGGGTGGGATAACAGTTTGACACAGTCACCTGGGCTCCTTCCTTTGGCTCCATGTTGATAGTCAGTCCTTTGCCTTTCCCTACCCATCTGCTGACAGAAATGATCCCAGCACACAAGTCCCATATGGCTGTATTCCCATTTCTCCCCATTTCACATACTTCCTGGCTCCTTCCCCCGCTGCCCCAAAAGCATGTGAGGCCATAGCAGCTGCTTTGAGCAGAACCTGTAACTGCTATCTGGGCAGCCACTAAAAATGCTGAGGCAATTTTCTTTGCAAAAATTCCACCAGAAAAGCCAGGGACTGAACTGGCAGTTGAATGCTATTTTTCACATACCAACTGAAAGTTTTTCCTATTGATTGGCAATTAGCCTGTTCTAAAAGACTCAGTGTCAAATTCCCAGCTGCTCTAAATCAGAGAAGTCCCACTGAAGTCTGTGATTTATTTTCCAAATGGTTTAAAAATTCAGCAGGAACTTTAAACAGCCAATGTTATACATCAAACAGCTGGCTAAACTTCAGAAAGATAGCACATTTTCTGTAATGCTCTTTTATATTAAGTATTCCTTATGGACCAGATATAATCAATACAAGAGCTAGAGACAACATGCTGAAAATAAAAAAAAAAAAAAACACCAACAAAAAACTTCAACCTGATCAACATAAGTTTTAGGAGTAAGAGTCAAAATGTGGAACCAAATTTTAATTTTTGAGCCTTTGTTATCCTTTACAGATGTGTGTTAGTTATCATAATGAATCAAAACTCAGTTTTAAGAGTCCTGCACTTCTCTTGGATGGAATTTTGACACTCCTGTGGAAGTGACTGGAAGGATTTTGCTAGCTTTTGGTGGGAGTGGACTGTATCCCTTGTGAAGCCCAATTCCCCAGCAGGTGTGGATATCGCCTATGTGCATAGCACAGTTGTTGCATTTTTATTCCCTTTCTCTTTTCAGTTCTGCTTCTCAAAACATTCAACACGTTGCTGTCCCAGAAACTAACACGTTGCTGTTCAAATGAAACTAAAAGCTTGGGAGCTGAATGGCCTTGGGAGAATTAGAGTGAGAAGGAAAGCAAGGGCAGCTCCAGAATCTGCCTTTTCTCTGCTAACAGGCAGAGACTTTGTCTTAGGAGATAAACAAACATTGCCTGGACTTGTTTCACAACTTCTGGGAAGTCTAATGTCAGACCTGCCTCTATCATCTATATATTTTAGGAAACTTTTGTAAATCTGGTCATTCTGACTGCAATTTTCCCTATGGTTCCTTCAGATGCCTAACAAAGCAGAACTGGTTTGGGGCTGCTGCTCTTCAGTGTATGCATCTTATTTCTGGACATAAGTACAGCCATGCTGAGTTTTCTCCATCTGCTCCACACTGTTGTGCAAGCAAGTCACTGCTGCTGAAGCCTATATTATCTCAAGACAACACCATGATATATGCAATGTAGAGTGCTGATACTTCATTTTACCGTCCAGAAACTCTAATAATCATTTAGATCAAAGCAAGACCAGGCTGTAAATGACATGTTTTCTTTTACCCTGTATTCATTTAAAAAAATAACCAAAGCCTTTTCTGATTTTAATGGAATCAGGTCCTTTTTTATATCTTTAGGATACAATAAATCACAATGCAGAATATAAAAAGTGTAAGAAAATGTGTGTTAGTAATATAAAATCAGTATGGTCAGAAAGCTGGAGGAAATGATTTTACCACCTATAGAAACATCTACTTCCCTCCCAGGACTTATGAGTAAATCTTTTGTATTCATGTTGCCTTAACTGAATGCTAGTTAAGTCTGCGTTGCTTTCTAATAATGAGTGATTTTCTTGGTAGCAGAGGCGTGTAGTAGTCTTTATTTCAGAAATCCACTCTTTTAAACGAAGAACTTTTCCCTAAATGCGCAGCTGCTGTCCCTTCTCCCACTCTTTGGGAGAAACAAGCGTGTGTCCAGTTTAACATAGATGGCTCTGATAGATGCAGCGATGACTAGGAAATCCTTCACCATCAGTACAGTGATTGTTTCAATGACCTGTGCCTGAAGATTTGGAAAAAGGCTAGGCTTTTCTTTGCTGAAGAGCAAATTCCCATGCAGCAGGGAACTGCAGAGCTGCTCCAGCTCTAAACAAATCTTCAGAGAATCAATGCTCAAGCCTTTGGCGACCACATCCAGTGAGGGTTAAAGAAAGAGCCACGTTTTCCACTGTCACATCTAAGGTGTAAGTGCAGCCAGTCCTGGCAGATTTCAACATAATCTTGCTTGTCTCTGAGAGAGAATCCTTACAGAAACACAGATTTCAGGAAGAGCTAATGAGCTCCTGCTTTCAAGAATTACTGTTTACCCAGAAACCTAGCAGAAGACAGATCCATTACCATCATTAAGACATATAGTTTTACTGTCCTTGGAATAGGGGAACATTGACCTTCTGTTCAGGAGACTTACCTTTACTTTATAGAGAGGCATGGGCTGAACTACAAATCGTGTTTGAATAAGGATCTGAAACATCTTTTTTGGATAGGATGGTGGTGTGACTGATGGGGGATTATCATGATTAGGGGACTAGAACATCTTTCTTCTGAGGAAAGACTGAGGTACTTGGGTCTTTTTAGTCTGGAGAAGAGAAGGCTGAGGGGGGATCTTATTAATGCTTATAAATACTGAAGGGGTGGGTGCCAGGAGGATGGGGCCAGTCTTGTTTCAGTGGTCCCCAGTGACAGGACAAGAGGTAATGGGCACAAACTTGGTCATAGGAAGTTCCATCTAAACGTGAGGAGGAACTACTTTACTTTGAGGGCGGCAGAGCACTGGAACAAGCTGCCCCGAGAGGTTGTGGAGTCTCCTTCTCTGGAGATAGTCAAAACTCGCCTGGACACATTCCTGTGCAATCTGCTTTAGGTGAACCTGCTCTGGTGGGGAGGTTGGACTAGATGATCTCCAGAGGTCCCTTCCAACCCCTATCATTCTGTGATTCTGTGACACTTCTGTCAAAACAAGGAAAGAACTTGAATCCGAATCTTCTGCCATGTGTGTTAATAGGTGATTATCAGCTGTTCTAGTTCCTACCGTATTTCTCCTTTCCCACTCTCTCAAAACATGTTTGTAGGCCAAAAACATACACAAATTCCCAAAGAATCAGAAGAACATACAGTAAACAACAGTTAATATCTCACTTCTAAATACTGAGGAAGTCACGTGTAGCTGAGACTTCATTTTCTGTAGGGAGTTCACAGGGTATACCAGTCTGTGAAAAGTGATCTGAATAAGCAATGCTGCTGACTAAGTTCACATGGCAGACAAAAGCCACAATACGTCTGAATCTTTTGGGTTTTTTTTAAAGATGGGCCTGTTCAGAAAATCCTGCATTAAAGCGGGAGCCCAGTAGAAAATTCAGATACTAATTTAGCAGGTTAGGGTTCAAGATAAATTAAGATTTAAATGTAATTCTGTAATTTTCAGAAAATGACATACCTCAGACTTCCACCAGTGGAGCTTAAGGTGGAAGTATATGCAAAAAGATACAAGAGTTCTGTAATTCATTCTACTATTCTCAATACAATGAGAGTGGTGATTAAATTATTCAATACAAGCATAAAATAATTTGTCATAAATGAGAGCACTAAGGCTCAGATAGGGAGTTCTTCTTTAATCCCCTCTACATGAAGATGAGAATAATAGAAACAAACTCCTAACTATTAATCTGACTCATTAAGTGTACTTAGAAGCCCTATTCCCATCAATTTCAATACAATATTTTCAATACAATTAAAAATGAATGTGCAATGCAGTCTGTACAGTGTTTAAAATGCTGTATTTAACAGTGTTATTGCTATGATTTTAACCATCATTTCAGGGAGTTAGGCACCTGAATTATGCCAAGGCAAATCTATTTTGCACTTGACTGTCAAACTGATTTGCAGCAAAGTCCCAGCCTGGGATTAAGATCAACATCCAGACATCTGGAACTGTTTGAGTGATAAAGAAAAATTCCTGTCTGTGAGATCAAGCAACAGAAGCAGGCAAGAAGGTGCAGCATTACCCTTCAGCTGCCTCCAGGCTAATGGGAGGAAATTCGTTTAGTACTGAACAAGTTAGGATGATTGAGACAAGGGCTGCCTACACCAGATCAGAATTTCTGATTTTATTTGAAACACTAACTTAACCTTGCTGTCACTTGGATCTGTACCTCCTAACTGGCTACACATGCAGATGGGGTTTGCCTTATTGGATCTAGATGAAGGAACAAGGCCATGAATTTTACAGCCACTTCGTGGTATGACTGCAACCATGTGCCAGTTTCAAATATCTGTCCTTTGCCAGGATGACAGTAAATAGAAGCAAAAAGAGAAGATATCTTTATCAACATAAAGCCAGTGGGAATTGTGGTACAGCATGTCAATACCAGAGAATACAACTTACCTGAAATTCATAATTAGTGTCTGATTTCCCTTTTCAAAGTGACTCATGGAAGAGCCTAGGAGGACGATCAGCAGGCAATAATGTCAGAGCAGTTTTCTTTACGTCCTGTTCTCACTCAGAACTACAAAACCATTTCAATAACCTTGGTTGCCTCTGGTAAAAGACTAGATGTACTGAAATTTGTACACGATTTCAATTATTAGTGAGATACATGCAGATTTTTAGCTGACTTTGTTAAGCTTTTGGCTAGGTGAAAGAACATTTAAGGTTATTCTCATACCTTATACCAATAAATATTATTAAATGCCAGATCACATAGGATATTTATTGGTTATCTAAATGCTTAGTAGCTTATCAAAACCTTTAACAACTTAGATAATAAGCTCTTTTAGATGCTTTTTAGGTATCTTTTGTGTTTAGGTGCCTACACAAGCTTTTTCAAAACTTGTTTTGCTTTTAATGCACGCCTTCTGATCTATTTTAGGAATGTTCTAGCATGGAAGAGGCATTCATCAAGGTCTCAAGACCCTTGTGGTGTAATTCCCTGGGAGGCATCACAGCTCAATGCAAGGCCTATTGAAACCAAGCAAAGCTTACTGTTGACCTTTACATGGCTTTGTGTCAGACCATCAAAAGCACTGACTAAAATATTTCTGTGATTATCAGCTTTCCTCTGATCTTTAGTTTCATATATTATTATTTTCACATGATATTACTAAGAAATGTTTAGCCTCTCAAAACATGAAAGGAAGAATCACAATTTGTACTATAATAAGAGAAAGTATGTTTATTATACTTAAAGGCATCCATTCTCATGAATTTGCAGAGATTAGTTAATTTTATCACTACCATTTAGTATGTATAATAACACAAAATGATCTCTAATCCTCTGCAGGGAAAAAACCTACAGCTAGAATAATTTTTTCCACCATCGGTTTTATTATGACATGCCGCATTACATTCTACATACCATGTGAAACAGTTTTAACCATGCACCTGCTGAGAGCCCAGACACAGGTTCTCAGGCCTGTTTAGGTGCCTAACTCCTACTGAAATCCATAACATAATTCAGTCACCGTAACACTTAGTTTTGGCATGCCTAAATCTTAAGGGTTTGGACACCAGAGAGGAACACACAGTCTGAAGTTTAAGCAGTCTAATTCTTTATAGGATGCTCTATGACAGTTAGATGCCAGGAAACAAATTTGCAAATACCAGCATGTCAGTCGAGGATCATGAAATGTAGCCAACAGAAAAAAAAAGAGAAGAAAACAGAAATCCAAAAAGCTATAAAACTGGAAACCAGAAGTGTTCCTTACAGGAGAAGAGAGGTGTATTGATCTTAGAGGTGCAGCTGATATGAATCTACACCAGATCTCACACAGCCTGAGTCTCCGGCTTCACAAGGAGAGGGATGCTAGCAGAGGAGTCAGAAGGTTCAGCTTTCCCTGTGAGAAGATGCTGCATGCTGTCGTTTCGGAAGTCATCACTGCACCATCCTGCAGGTGATCACTGGCACACTGAAGATCTCGGCTACTTTATCCTCACAAAATCATCTGGCCTGCCAATACTGTTGAGAAAGAGAGATACTGAAATTTAATAGATACTTCTGAAATATCTGAAAGCCCAGTTTCGTTGTACTGGCCTGTGCTTTGTTGATTGCCTACCTGGGCTGTAATAATTAAGTATTACAATTCTCAGTGTAACCTGGATTTTGAGGTCTTCCTCTGAATGCAGAATAGCAGGAGAGCACTTGAAAAATTATTTGAGTCTTTGGAGCAAAAAACCCAACCCTTTCTCTCAATGGAAGGAAGCAATATGACAGAGCTGGTTTGTGCTTTGATAAAAAGCTATTGTAGCTCTGCCTAAAGAGGAAACGTGGCACAGATCCAGACGAGGCCTTACATGTCTAGCTTGACACTGAGGTGTCCCACTATACCTAAAGTGGTCCTCAGGAGGTGCCCTCCCTCCTAACAGGTTAACTTCTAATTTAGTTGTCCCATTTCAATGGATATATTGGGTAGGAGAAATCTGGGCCTGCATATCTGGATCCGTGTTTGGATACCAAGGAATATAATAACTTTTATAGAAGATGCATTAATGTATTACAAACAGTTCCTAATTTAACACATTCACAGAAGGGCTTGAAATTTGATTTTATAAAACACGGGTTCTCTTTCCCATTGTTTAGTTGCTATGAGCAGCAGGATGTGACCTTAACAAAGACAGCAAGAAGAGTCAAAACTAACATCTAATCCAATGCTGCTCAGAAAACATTAAGAGACATTTTGTTCCCTATTAGCATGTACTTCAGTCCTACAGTACAAGCAGAATGTCAAATGAATCATTTTTACACCTTTCCCTTGAAAAATCCACCACAATCAGCACTTTGCTTTTAACAAACTGTATTTTCTTGAAAAAGCCTTTCCATCAAAAAATTTTCAACCAGAATAATTCTAGTTTTCTTCACTATAAAAATATGCTTTAGAAAATTTTTAGTGGATCTCCTGAATTTATTTTTTGAAAGAAATAGCCTGAATTTCATTTATATTTTTTCTTTTAAAGAAGGATCATTCTAAACTCAATTTATTTCTTATTGATTGGCTGTGGTTTAGTCACAGTCTCCCCTAACTTAAATGGAATTGAAAATATTTCTTTCTACAAAGCAGTTCTGTCAAAAAAGTTAATGAAAATTTTTCTCACTTGCCTTCAAGAGCTCTATTAACATAGTGTTTGTTCACCTTGCAATTGTTTGTTTAACATAGTTATTATAGCAATAACTCACTGAGGTTAGATATGAGGATAATAGCATATGTTTGAAGAATGAAAAACTGCTAAGAGGTGCAAAATCACAAAGGTCTAAGCCTGATGGGATCTTTAAGGTCCTGGGACAAAAGGAATGATGGAGGCCAGTGGGAGTTGGATGGTATGTTTCACATTTGCCTGGGTCAAATAGAAAAAAGCAGTGAACTCAGCATAGGTCTCATAGGTCCCTTATTTGTCTTATGGATAGTTGTCTATTCTTTTTCTAGCTACAGAGGTTCTAATATAAAGACACAATTATTTCACATATATATTATATGTGTGCATATTTTCATGTATATTATTAATAACCAAATAGTTTTTAATTTTTTCATTCAAGTAGATTCTCCTTCAAGAATACTTAATCCCTGGGAAGCTGAGAAGCTGGAGATTCACAGTGTGCCCTGGAGACATGCCAGGTATGCATTCTGCTCATGGTCACCTCTAGAAAAGCATTCTTCTCCCTGCTGACTGAAAGGAGAGCCCTGGGAGCCTTTCCACCCCCTCCAGAGGACAGATCTTACAATGGCAGTTGGGACATAAATAAGTTTCTTGTCGAAGATGATAAACTTGCCTGATCCTTGTTGATTGCATCTCTATAATAGGCATGGGGTGCTTTCATTAGCTTTAAATTTTAAAGTTGTTGGAGTATTGTCATAGATTCAGGATGGAACCTCGCTGAGATGGAGTTCCTGCTCTCAGCACTACTTACTCATTTTATTTTAAATCGTCATGGCATAAAAAAACCACAGGGAGACCCTTTGTTGTTGGATTAGAATATATGCATTCCTTTATCAGTAAATATACTAATCAACAGAGCACAGCTTGTCCTTTTTTTTCCTCATCTCCTGCCTCTTTCATTCCTTTCTACCTAGTGGAGGGCTCAAAGCATGAACACCTCCATCACAAGGCACATGAAAGAGGAAAACATGGACTTGAATTCACTCAAATGGAAAAGAAACTAGAAACCACCACCCCCATCTTCCATTTTCTGGGAGGATGCTCTATCCAGTATGCCATCAAGTAAGAGGCAGATATGGGTAGACTCTTCCTCTCTTTACAAAGGGAAAAAGTGAACCTCGCACTATTTTTTCCAGTAGTAGCAGGCTTCTGCTGTCCTGGTTGTGGCTGTCAGCCGGGCAGAAACCTGGCCTCTACTGTCCTTAACAGCCTAATGTCAGAAGATGGGATCAAGACATATTCCTATGACCTGCGTGTCTTTGACTCAGCCTTCAAGGTGCTCCACTCTCTCCGTGCCTTATAGGCATTAGCCTCAGGGCACAGGTGCAGGGTTTGGATTACGTCTGGGACCATGATGAGTCCAGTCCCCAGTTGCAGAGCATGTGAGGCTTTTTGTTGGATCCACTCTACCATCCCTCTCGACTGACTGAAACCAGTCCTTTGACTAAAGAGCAGTTAGAAAAGACCTATCAAAGGCAAAAGAAGCAGGCAGATCCCTGCAAATCTTCTGGGTGGGACAGAGTTTGCAGAGCTCCCTGGATAGTCACCAGCAACTTAACTTCCACATAGTCGGTTCCTTCATAACCCTGATAACAGTGGCAGACAAATGTCTCTGCCATTATTTCAAGATCTTAATTTGATACTTCTCCTCTCACAATAAACACTTGGTCTTCCAAGGCATCTATCTGGAAGCTCTTAGGATTTAAATGCAGGTATGTCGAGGCCCTCCAGGTTCTTCGCATACATCGTTCATTGTCCTGACAAAGATGCCTGCTGCACACCTCAGCTGCTGCTGTGACATTGATAATGTAGGGCCCTAATTCCGAATCAACAAATTTTGGCACTTTGTGCAGTTACTCTGTAAATGGTAGAAAAGAAATTTTAGCTGATGTCAAACTAACCACTCTATTTTTTTCCTTTCTCTTTCTGAAAAACATGCAATACGTAAGTAGCATTAATTAACTAATTCAGGATAATTTAAATTTTACTAGTTTAAAGGATTATTGGGAAGTTCTATACAGAAAATATAACCCAATGGAGATGCAAAGGGCTTTAGCAACTTGCACTCCCCAGAAAACATCACAGCCTGTATATCCACAAAGAAGCCATGATGTATGCTAGAAACACAGGTGATGACAGGGTGGCTGTGTGGCAAGAGTGTGGGGTCTGGAGGTGATGCTCCAGGGCCTTGCCTTTGTCACTTGATCAAGTTGGAAGGAAGTTCACCCTCCTATTCACATTCACTCTGACAGAAACCACAGCTAAATATTTACAAAAATTGGCTGAAGTAATTGAATTTACTGAGGAGGGAACTGGGGTTGTTTAGCCTGGAGAAGAGGAGGCTGAGGGGAGACCTTATCACTCTCTACAATTGCCTGAAAGGGGGTTGCAGAGAGGTGGGTGTTGGTCCCTTCTGCCATGTAACTAGTGATAGAACAAGAGGAAATGGCCTCAAGTTGTGCCAGGGAAGGTTTAGGCTGGATATTAGGAAAAATTTCTTTACTGAGAGAGTGGTGAAGCACTGGAACAGGCTGCCCAGGGAGGTGGTGGAGTCACCCTCACTGGAGGTGTTCAAGGAACGTGTGGACGTGGCATTGCGGGACATGGTTTAGTGGGCATGGTGGTGTTGGGTTGATGGTTGGACTTGATGATCTTACAGGTCTTTTCCAATCTTAATGATTCTGTGATTCTGTGACAACTGAACGCTTGTTTTCAGCCATTCATTCTCATGCTGGCTGGGTTTTCTATACTATCTGTCAGGAGAAAAACAGCCCAGAACACCCATTTCACACAGCTTTAAGGACAAAGTCTTTTCTCATTACAAAGTTTGAAGTGCGAAGCTGTCTGAAAACTCCAGGACATGACGGAGCCTCAGAAATCAATCTTTGATTTTAATGTGGCTAGGTCTGATATCACATAATACAAAGTCTCTCCATCTGATCTCACCAGCCTGCTTCGTTTTACTTGCCCACATACAGGCAGAAATAGACTTCCCATAACCAGGCAAATTGCTGGGCACCACTCATATACCTAGTCTGGTCTGACTGATGTTCTAATCAGTCTCTAGCTGTCTTCCTGGTGTTTTATCCATCTGGAATGGATAATATTGAGGAACTTTCTTCCAGAATGCCTGGTATTAACCATTGGCTTCCTTCCCTACCACTGGTTGCCTGTGAGCCTCACAAGACCTTGTTGAACCGGGAGGAATTGACCATGTTCCATGGTCATCCTGACTGGGGGACAGCAAAGACTAGTACTGAGTATGCGGAACTGGTGCAGTCAGACAGTACAGTCAGACAGTACCTATTAATAGGTTAAAATGAAGATCTTTCTTACACATTGCATTTAAATCAGGCACAGGCTTACCTCTGAAGTTAAACTTGTATCTCACCAAATAACAATGCCTGCAGCTCCCAGGGCACTCTCTCCGATAGTGTTAATAAGATCTTGCTACAGTGAAAAGAGTATAGACATCACTGTCAGGCTAATTCAGCATTACACAGCCTTTCTAAAGTAACCCAATGGTTTGTTATGATGTGGCTGTCCCTTGGACTACATTTTCTTTTCATTCTGGTCCCTATGAACCATATTTTATTGTTGCTAAAGATTTGCTGTCTAGAGTACAAAGATCATTAAACATAAGTTGCAAATTTAGGGACTGCCTGAGATGTTGGTAATAAGCAAGTGAACAAACACTGGGATACAATTTACTTTGACACAAAATATAATTGTAATTATTTGACATCAATTACTAGAAGCAACTGAAATCTTTTCATTAAAATGGGATTTTTAACATGAGAATTCCCCAAAGCGTTCCCTCGGTTCTGTTTTTGCTGATAAGGGGAAGGAGAGAGCCATTCTGCTAGTCAATCAGCTGTTTACCCTGTCCCTCTCCAGTTTGAAAGCTGTGATTCCAAAGGCATGCATTGTTCTTGCTGCTTTGCCTAGGAGCTCACTCAGCTTCTTATAAAAACCTTAGAAAAGTGACTGTAAATAGGCACACAGTAGAGGAGGGAGAACGCTGGCATTGTGCAACCTTAAATGAAACGGAAAATGCAACACTTGGAGAATCTTAAAAATTTCAGTTTCAGTTTTTGTGCTTTTTCTATGTTTGTTTCAGAGAGATGTCTTTCACTGTACCTTTTCCTCATATCACAGTCTTTAAGAGGAGGGTGTTTGGTGCTCAGATGTTTATCCTTAATTTGAACAGTGGTTAAGGATCAGCAACAAGTGAATTACTATGCCACAAGCACTGAAGATGAAAGACCATTGATATGCAAGTGACTCCCTAGACATAATCATCGATTTAAGGGAAATTGACGGTCACAGCAGATCAAGAATTAAAGTAGAAAAACTTCATAGGCATTAGTTGCCTAAGGGGCGAAAGAGGCGGAAACTGGCTATGAGATGGCAAAGGGGATGCACAGCAGCCTGCAGCAGTTATTGACATCTATCTATTGTCTTGCAAAGCTAGGGAAGGGCAAGCTGGATAAAAGCACCAAGCACACCTTCCTTAATGCCTAAGAATGGGCATCTGCCTTCAAGCCAGAAAGAAGCTCAGCCCCTTACGGGGAAGTGTAGTGGGTGATGGCAGTGCTAGGGGAATAGTGGGACCAAACAGGAAAAGGAGCTAACATTCCTTTCCAGACAAAGCGCCAGCTTCAGACTCTGCACCTGGGCTGAAAGACTGAACATAGCCTTTAAAAAGTGAATACTCACTTGCTCAACTCTGAAACACAGAAATTGAGTCCTGCTGGTAGTGCAGTCACTGTCTACTGGGGAAAACTAAGCCAGGGATGTGACAGATACGTCATGTTGCTTTTTAACAGGAAACCTACTGTCTTCATCCAGTTTCTGTGAGGATGTTCAGAGTCACATAAAGAAGAACTAGAGTAAGGCACTTACTTATATTGGAAATAATACTTGTGTGCGTGTGTGTGTTCAGCTGATGTGAGCAGTACTCCTTGGTTCTGGTGCACTGTTTGCCTACTCCGAGATAACTATGGGACTAAATTAAATGTTTTTGAGATGGAGGCATGCAGAAAGACTACAGTTTTCAGTTTCCCATTCTAATGTAACACTGAGCAAGTTGCTAACATCTCTGCCTCAGTTTCCCTTCTATAAAAGGGGCAGCTATCTGGGGATTAGCTAGTGATTACATACCTGAGCAGAAGAAAGTGTATCAGGGAAGGTTAATGTATTAACCACCTCCTACATACTACATCAAATTGCTGAAATCCTTTTAATCCATTCAAATGCATATTTTAGTATAGCATAGTGATGAACTAAAGCAAAAAAATAGGTATTTGAGGCTGTATTTTTTCTTCAGAACATTGAGCTCTTTAAAGCATGTGGACAATTAACATGAACCAGCAGAGCTGGCTCAAGTAGGAGGTTTTCCATCCTGATGCACCATCTGCAAGAACAGTTAAAGCATAAATGCAGCCCACATTGTTCCAGCAAAAGCTTACCATAGGGAGAGATAATAAAGGTTCATCTCTAACCTGATTGAGTATACACAAATATGGGCAAAGCGTAATCTTGGGATGTCATGGAAGAAATCCTTCTGGATTCATTCACCCTAAACTAAGAAAAATGCAGAATGTTTTGACTGTTTCCAAGGGATTTCTTAATGCCACTTGAAGGATATAGGCCTGCACTGCTATCCCAGAGCCAGGAAAGTTCATTGTTCCTCAAAGCTTCACTCTTTGGGCAGGAACCAGTGTAGTTCTGATCACAGAAATTGTAATTGTGACAGTAAGGGTATAAACAGTATCCCCACAGGACCTTTGGTCTGCTTTTCATTCCTAATGCAATTGTTTCTTTCATAAAAGCTTTTGCACTTTCTTCAAAGGAAAGTCTGGCTAAATGTTCAACATTATTTGGTGAAATATTCCCTTCCATTTTGTTTATGAGTTTATGAGTTTCCTGGACTTTCTTCTGAAGACATCTTTTTGCATCCCACTTGCAGGCCCACTGAGGTCTCCAGTGCTCCCAGTCTATGACAGCTAATCCATTGATGTCCTTAGCTGGAGTGTAATAGTTAATGTCACGGCCGGCTTCTTCCAGATGAGTTTGCAAGCTGAAGTTCTGGGTAGGCCACCATTAACAGGGACTTCCTGTGATGTGTACCAAGGATAATAGCTGAGCCTATTAAAATAAACTGTGGCCACATTCTGCCCTCTTGCTTTAGCTAATGGGTTTCCAATTATATGGAACATTTCCAGGTTCAGTACGATGTCGTACCTCAGGGAGCATAGGTCTGTCAGTCGTTCCAGGTGGCTATGAAAGGCTTCCTCTCCCAGTGCGGTGGTCAGGCTGGTTTCATAGCAAGGGAAGTCCAGATGAGTGCTATGTGCAGCCATGCCATAGGCTGAAAGGTGGATGATGCATTACACCGTCCTATTTTCAGGCAGTATTTTCATGACTTAAGAGACAACATTAGGCAGATCTCCCAGTTTGTCTGCAGAACAGAACAGAAGAGGCATTAGTGCTTATTCCATATATAGATATATGAATTGGTATCAGCCACTTCTAAGGTATCTACCATGCTAACACTGAAGAAACAAAGTGGGCACAATCTAACCCAAAGAAAGGGGGCAGATTCCCAGCTGAAGTAAATCAGTGTCAGTCTGTGGAAATCAGCATAACCTCAGTTGCTTATATCATCAATGCAGGTCTTACTGATATCACTGAGGATGTTGCCATCACTTCACTGGGCCACAGGGTTTCTTAATGGCTGTTGCAGTTGGAAAGGTTGATGAAGAAATGGTTTCCTTATTCTTCAAGCTTTCTCAGTAATAACAAAGGTAACTATAAAATCAAACCTTGACTTTTATCACCCTATTCACAGCTTCACGAACATCCCTGACCTGTCTAGTACAGTGCCAGCCAGAGATACTCCAAATAGCTCTAAACAAGCACACATATTTCACTGTCATCATGCAGTACCATAAAGGGATACAAGCTCAAACCCCTGACAGCAATAAAGCAGATCCATGAAAGCTTGCTCTGAGCTATTTATTAGCCTGGCTGCACTATCACATGGGGCTAGTGCTTTCCAGACCAGCTCTGACAGCTTCGCACAGCACTGCATCGCACAATGTGGACTTTGATGCTAAGGCCTGTGGCCACTGCTACGAGCAGAATCATTAGTCACAAGGTCCCTGGTGATTATGTGTGTGTTAAGCAGAAAAGAAACCAGATATACAGCAAAACCTACATACTTATATTATATGTAAGAGAGAGAGAGAGGGTCTTATCCGTCCTCCAACTCCAGGCTTCCCCCTGCATTCAAAACCCTGGGGAAATCCCATACACCTGTACGATCAACCATCAGGGATGATCATGGATTTGTATTTGAGTCCTACTCATAGTTCTTCCTCAGTCCTTGCTTATTTATCTCTCCTGGGATTGTGACCTGCTGGATCATGAGTTTCATATGGTCAGCCAGATTGTTAGATATACTAATGGGAATAGTGCATCTATGTTATCCTTCCTTTACCTTAAAACAGAAAAACAATCAGTCATAGCTATATGTACCTGGGGTACTTTTCTGGACCTCCTCACTCCCTCATTTCTTTGCTATTTTAAGGTAGGACTAGCATGATCTAATTTCGGATTTCTGCAGCAAAAATATCAACATCCAAGGTAGCCGGCCTAGGTACTTTTAATAAGCCATGGATGCTTTTAGGATACAGACATCGGAGAGTGAGACATCAGAGTGCTCTGAAGTGTCCAAGATGTGCCTGTTCCTCCTACTGACCAGGCAGGCAGTCTACAGGACCAATGCAGTACGGTGTAGACACTGCAGAACTCAATGTTTCATCAGTGAAGTCTCACCCCATGAGACTCACAATACTTTGCGTTTAGTGAAGGGGAGACCCAGGTTTTCAAAACCACTATCCACATATCCACAAGTGCCATATCAGCATTAATTGCCCTTTTGGAAAATGGTGTTAATGAAAATTAGCCTGATTTGCTGAGTATCTCTCAGGAAGCGTATACCATACCAATAAATCAGACTCAGCAAGCCACTCAGGGCTTGTCAGCATTAGAGGCCAAACCGAATTTTCTCGCTAGAGGACTGTACAGCCAAAGCTGGAAGATGGTGGGCTGGCTTTTATGAGGAGACAACCAAACAAAGCAACAAAGGACCAGCCTTAGAGAGTCAGGCTTGCTGCCCCGTCTTCCCCAGAGAGATGGAAAAAAGGGCCGGGGGGGCTCTTGCCAGCCCAACAGCTCTGCCCCTTACACCAGCCCCTGCCTGGGATCAGCACATGCTTCTGGCTCTCCAGGAGGGCTGCAGGCAGGCTGCAGCAGCGGTGCCCAGCAGTTTGCTCTGCTTTGCCTACAACCAACTGGGAAATGCAGAGACCTTGCTGTGCCGGTGCATGATCGCTGAGCGCTGCTCTTGCAGTTCACAGAGAATCAGAGCTGAACGAAAATCCTGCCAGAGGGCAGCAAATCCCTAGTTATTTTTTGGAAATTGCAGCATGTGATTCTAAATTGCAGCATGTTGAGTTCTCCCTGTGAGAGCTGTACCACCGTCCTGCCCCTCTGCTCCCGCGCCTGTCACAGTCTGGATGGGGAGGTGTCACTAGCTGGTCTGGGCACATCCTTTGGCTGTTTTACCCCAGGTTTCAGGGATCACTTCCCATGCAGGACCTGTGTCATTTGGCACAACGCACTAGCACAGTAAGCAGTGGCCACCTGTGCCCTGGGGCATCTCATGGCATCGCCCAGTACACCACAAACCCTGGAGCAGGCAGGCCCAGTGCTGCCCAGCCAGGCTGCACCAAAACCCATGGGGCTGGCCGGGGGCTGCTTTTGCTGGAGTCTGCCCACTGGTGGGAAGTGGGGAGGCTCAGCACTGCCCCATGCCGTGGGTCAGCATGTCCCTCCTCAGGCAGGGCCAGGGTGTAATTAGCCCTACACTTTACCACATGCTGGATATACTGATTTGCTGCCCCAAGGCCCTCTGAGCTGCCACATGGGAAAGGCAGTATCAGCAAGCTGATTAATAATAATAATAATAATAATAATAATAATAATAATAAAATAATAAATAATAAAACCAACAATAATAATATCACTATAGGTTATTGAAGACCCCAGGGAAGTGGCAGATCACCCTGCCCCCTGAGAAAAACTTGTTATGGGGGACTTAACAAAACAAGATATTTGTAGTCGCTCTATTATTAAAGAGGAAACAGTTACCATTTGATATTCTGTCTGAAGGCAAATCACTGAGGTTTACTGACTTCTGATTTTATTCCATTTGATGCATTTAGCCATCACACAAGCACACACATGCTCCAGCTGGGAGCAGGCTCTGCAGCACTTGTTTGCAGCATGCAGAAAGGATGTCCTGTGCCCAAGCTCTGCTCAGTATCTTTCCCTTATCCAGGCTTTTCAAATTTGCTTCTAGTTGTGCAGGATTACAACACACTAAAAAGTTCTCCTTCTCTTTTTGCTAGGTATTTCTTTAATTTGTATCTATCTGTCATAGTTGACAAAACCCAGGATGAATATATCCGGATATACCCCTTCTGCTAACTATATTTTACTCTGTAAACCAAGGCAACATGGAGATAGCCTATCTTGGTGTCCAGCTGACAGTGAAAATGCACAGTGGGCAGCAATTCTCAACAGAGAGAAAGTAGAAACCATATGTCTTTATTTGACAGCAAACAGCTCTAGCTGCGACTAAGCAAAATCAGCTTAAAACAGTCAGTTCAGAATGGAATAGACAGAGAGAGTACTTGAACCAGATCACAGGATACTGCTGAAAAAAAATAGCTGGCTAAATGATAAGAAAAAGACTAAGCATTCATCAGATGATATAAACCCTGTATCCCTCTCCCCCAATTAATCTAGAGCTGAGGAATGTACTGTCAAGCTTTGGCATTTATCTTGTAACCAAAATCCTCCTCCAGTGACATTACACTATTCATATCAAGGGATTAGAAAAATGGCAAATGATGAATAAAGAAAATGATCTTTTCTCCTTTCTGGTTAATGTTGTTACAACTATATGACATTGACACAGCACAACCTTGATGGGCTTAAAACAGGCTGTCTCAACAGGCAAGCCAATCACCAAATACCCTTATCAAAGATGTGCATGGTTTTTAAAACAAGAACTTTCACATCCACAGAGATCCAAGAAAATCCCTGGATTTTTACAGAATAATCCTTTTGTTGACCTTTTATCAGCAAAGCTAAAGGTGATATGCTCAGAAGTCTGATGAGCTGGAACAAGTTTTGTGCAGTTGAGGTCATGCTGTCAACAGCAAATCTTGCTCTCAGTGCCAGATCTGGATTTGGAAGCAACATGCTCAGAGGCCAGTGACAGAGGAGATGACCCTGAGAGCTGCAGAGCTTGCAGCAGCCTCAGGGAAGACAGCATGGGAGGATGCATTGCTGCCATCCTCTACCTTCCCTCATATAGATGGGGGCTCATTAGACCAGGGCATCCTTTAGAGATTTGCCTCAATGACATTTTGCAAAGTATCTCTGTTATGTTAGTAAATGTAGGGGACTGAATATGAAGCAAAATGAATAATAAAAATGGAGCAGGACCTCACATCACCTCACAATTATCTGACTGACCCGATGACACTGATGGCTTATTTTAGCTGAGATTCAAACCCCTTTAAGTACAGTGCTTCCCTGATCCCGATGAAGGTGCTAGGAATCCTGAGCAGCATGAACTGCCAAGGGACATTTTATAGTGTTTCAAGTTTAGGGCAGGGAACCCTTAAAATGCTACAAACGAAAGTATGAATCTATTGCAGCAGAGCTATTTCCCATAGCACCTGTAAGGAGTAAGCTGAATAAAGCACCAAAAGCTATAATTCAGCATTTTAACACACATATGGCAGGTTGGAAGGCAGGTACTCATAGCAATTTTGTAGTAAATTGTAACTTATTATGAAAAATTGGGACTGCTGGACAAAGGAGAGCAGATTTTAGCAGATGAGCTACAAGTCTGTGTGAGGTTCATCAGGACAGTCATCTGGCCTCTATCATCTCAGCTTCTTTTGCCACCATAGTGGACTTTTCTTATGTACGTGAGAACACTTGCATTCTGGTGGCTTACTAGATAGCTGGACTCCTGAATATGGAAAATGAAGAAAATTGATCAAGTATCCTTACGCTATTTACTTCTCCTCCACTTCATGTTGCATAGATGTCTCTCATCTGTACACAATTACACCTGACGGTTGTCCAGCCTGGGAGATTAGACTTATGCTTAGTCCTAACAAAAAGGCAGACAGTTTGATGGATTGATTTAATGGCCCACTGGAACATCCATAAAATCAGTCTTTATGCTTAGCTTGTACTTGTGATGCTCTTGATGCCACTGACTGGGCCATTTTCTGGCATATATTGAAATAATCCCAAAGCATCTTTGGCCTGTGTCCAGCCTGGCAAGGTTCTCAGTGCTCCATACCACAATTTTCCCCATTTCAAGCCAAAGGTTTTCCAGTACCCGCCCTTTTCCAAAGAAGGTAGCCTTTGCACTAGGAGCTACATTTTGGATGCTTATACTATAGAATGAGCATAATGGCCTGAATCCTGGAATAGCCTGAGTGATCTGCGTTGCTACCACATTGCCTTCATGTGATAGCATATTAGAAAATTATATGGATTACACCATACACAAAGCAGGAAGATTCACATTCTTTGAGGATATGTCAGCCTCAAGACATGAAGACTGTGTTCAGGAGTGGGCTTAAACTGAATCCCAGGATACCCAGGTTTTCTGCCACATTGCTCATTTACCTGTAGTTCAAAATACCCAAGCCACAAAGAGCCACATTTGGGAGATGTGCTTAGAGGACCACAACACAGCGTAGCCAGCCACCTGACTTCAGGCTGCATTAGAAAAAATTTGGAACCCATTTTAAGGCATCAGAACCACTTGGGCTCTCCCTCTCCAGGGAGCTCCTGAGCACATGGACATCCATGCAGCAGGGATCAGATATGGGCTTCATGGCATGTCATTACCATCCTCTTTTTGCTCTGTTTCTGAGGTTGCTGAGAGAAAAGATCGGATACCAACAGATTAGTGTTGGCTCACTCTTATTCCTCGTAGCATTTAAAATGGTATTGAACTGATTCTTTTAAGAAGTAGCTTTCCTCTCCGTCCACTTTCCTGATTCAATTGTATGGTAAATCCTAACTGAAAACTAAATAAAGGATGGTTAATGTTCTGAGCATGTTCTTCTCACAGAAATTAAACAAAAGGTTAGCCCTGCAAAATAAGAAGGAGTTGCCTCTCCTCCCACTAACTTTCCTGGGAGTCCAGCAGTATTACTTTGTATTTGCACTAGGATAAGATCATGCCCCCAGACTGTGCAGAACAAACACCCACACGCACACTGGAGTGATTACAGCTTGCACCCAGCACCAGCAGGTTCGGGTGACATTCCTTTCTTCCCACTCCTACAGAATAGCTGTAACACAACAAAAGGCATTTGATCCCCCCCGCCCCAGCTGAGTATTACATTAGAACTAAATGTTATTGTTGGAGGAAGTACAACAATTCAATGTTGTCAGTCTAAGGGATTATTGCAATTATTTTAAGCCAGGAGTCATGTAAACCTCGGTAAGCCTCATGTATGGATGGAGACTTTGAACAAACCTAGTAAGTCTCACTCAGTTGCCATGCCCCAGCACAGCCTCTCCATCTAGCTCTCATCAGCTGATGTATGACCTGCTGCTTCGCTGGGAGAACAGAGGGGATATTTTGAGGAACTGCTGCTGACTGTCCTTGCAGCAGCTGGTGGGTGCTGGGAACTAATGGACTAACGCCAGCTTAAAAGGAAAAATCCAAGGGTGAACAAAGTAAACATGAATATTTCATGCCTGGTTTTCAGCTACTGCAAATCAATAAAGATACTCCATTTTACATCAGATGAGGTTGTGCCCCTTTAAGAGCAGCAAAATCACAACACAATTAAAAAAATGAGATTGCATTCTGGAAAATCACAAATCAAGCACTTCTGTCAAAAGTGGGGTAATTCCACCACTCAAATTAGCATCTTCACTGCAACTGCACTCAGGTCAGTTTATTATTGGGTTTTTCTCCAACTATACTCAGAGCTGAGTATTGCTGCTGAGGTATGAATGCAACAACAATGCTTACACGGCACTGTTCCTTCCAAATCAAGGTGCATCAGTACCTGAATTCCTCCAGAGGTCCAGGGAGAACTTGTCTTATTTCTTCCTACTTCTAGGTTTAGAAAAATTGTTACTTGTCCAAATTCTACAAAATAAAGTTTGGTGCTGAGATTTAAGAAAAGACTACTCATCCTTGGAGCAGTCTGAAGTTTCCAAAGGGCCTCAGTTCGTGCTTGTGATAATTAACCCCATGTGATCAGCATTGCTTACCGTTGTAGGTACTCAAGGACTTTGCAGGGTCTTTGTGCATGACTCAGTTTCACCAAGCTTGAAGAAGCACTTTTGATAGAGCAGTGCCGTGGTACACACTGGTCCTGCCTCCATCCTATCCCCCCAAAGGCCAGCTCCCATCTCACCTAGGAGCAGTGCTCCCCACGGCTCCCACTGCAGCCTGCTGGCGGTGAGGAGGGGCAGGCGGAGGTTATCAGCATCGCCACCTGCACTTGTGCTCTCCCATGTAGGGGACTCCCACAGCAAACAGCCCCACCAGTGCCTTGGGTCCTTCCCCATGCCTACAGAGCCAAGGCAGCCCAGCGCAGGGGAGGCTATACCTGCTGTGAGCCAATTTTAACATCTGCATCAAGAACCCTGTGCAGAAATGGAGGGTCTGATTCCCGGAGTGTTAAAATGCTGGTATTGAAGCTCACTTCCACTCCCTACAAGGAGAGGCATGAGCAGCCAGCCGTACATGGATGTCAGGGGTAACAACACAAGGTGAACGCAAGTGTCAGCTTTAGAAAACCCAGCTGCCCTCTGTGTACACTGTACTGCCTGTACTGCAGTCGAGGAGTAAGACATCAATACCGTAGCATTTCCATAGGATACCTCCCTCCTACCAGTGGGAAATACAGGGTGAGTGGACGCAAAGCCAAGGTAAGGAGCAACTTCAGTAAAGGGAAAAACTAAATACTTTTTGTTCTTCCCTGGAAACCCAGCATCTGAAAGAGCAATATAAAAAATGCTCTCAATAATGTGCTGTCTAATTGACTGAGAAGGTTATTACTAGCGTGGAAACAAACACCGTTTTTTCAAAAGCTGCCCACAAATGTCAGACTGCTTGACTGTCTGAGGAGACAAAGCAGAACCAATACTCTGGGTTCCTTTGCTTCTTGCACATATTGGAGAGCACCTTAAATAAAAGCCAGGAGAGTTCTTGCTATAATGGAAAAATGAGAAAGGAGCTCTGACTCTCTCTGAGAAAACAGGCTGCCAGCGTGTTAAAATATCATCCTAGGCAAAAAATAAATAAAATGTCTGAAGAGGCCACATTTATTGTTGAAATAGGAGCAGCTGCATAAGTGAAGTTTAAAATATTGTCCTTTGAAATTATAGAAGTCTGCTTATTTTTAGCTTGTTAGATGCTGTTAGCTTCCTGTATGAACGCGGTTACATAATAGACATAATCCGCACGGCAGCAGAGGCCATACGTGCCAAGCTATAAGGTTACACAACTGCCTCCAGGCTTGTTCCTACCAGGCAGAAAACAAAGCCTCATGCCCCTCATAACTGTTCTGCTGCTTCTGGGTCAAACTTGTAGACACATGTATTACAGTATACACACACATATGCTCATTCATATACACGTACATATGTATGTATATTAACACACGCACACATCCTCTTGTTTTCTTATTACAGTTTAAACAAGGTTTTCATTGAATCAGAAAAATACTACCTTGGAATTACTCTGGTGACATTATGCAAGGGATAAACTGGTGTGTTGTAACTATTAAAAGCAGCAAAGTTAAATCTCAAGCGCACACTTACCTTAGGAAGCTACTGAAAGAGTTCTCCCCTCTTTTCTAATGTGACCTCTAACTGCTCCTTACTGCTGCGTGCTATGGTATGTGGAAAGCACACGGTGCCATTACTGAATAAAAGCAGTTGTTCTTAGGGGCTTTAATCTCATTAAACGGAATGTGACATCACTGTTTTTCCTTGGTTTTTTTTGAAGGCTCAGACTTTTGTCTCTGAGAAGCTGTACTGTTCCCAGCCAGTATCATTCTTCGAAGTGTACAGAACTGTCTTTTCCAACTTATTTTTAGAGTAACCTGTGTTTGCAAATACTCGCAATCTCTGAGTCTGGCCCAGATTGACAGGAAATTACTTTCCCTGAAATGTAAACAAAGAAGAAGTTGTAGTTGCCACAGCATCTTAAGCTTATCAAAGTTTCTTTGGCAAAGTCTTTCATATGTCTTCTTATTATGCATGATGTGCAGTTTTAATTCGCTACCTACAACAAATGTTTTCAGTGCAAAATTGAGGCAATTTTTAATTTAAGCAACATTTTTTTATTTTAGCAATTTTAAACAAAAATACGTGCATATTTATGCACAGTGTTACAAATCCAAACTGGTCTGAGATTTCATTCTGTTGGTTTTGTCTGTGAGGGCCGTTAGCACTTTTTTCCTATAATATCATTGCCATTTTTACAAAGCCACTGACACTAGCAGAAAACATTGCATTTGGAAAAAGCTGACGACATACAAAAATGCCAGTATCATTATGTTCAGCCAGTGAGCCTTTCTCATCTTTTTCCTCCTTTAAGACTCAGTGACAAAAGGGGACTTCAGAAAACATGTTAAATATCCACGTTCCTGAGTTGTGTCACTCCAGGTGAGCTTTGCCCACACTTTCTTTGGCATCTGATGAGGCACCAAGGTTTGGGCTGGTCACTCCAAGGAGCCCTCAGCTTTGGAGGAGCCCAGCAGGTGCCTTGGCAAAGCAGTACCCCCCCATCCTTGGACCAACTTGCTGTCCTTTGTTCCCCATGGAGGCACAGAGAAGAGGGGAGACCGCCAGGCACTGCCTGTCCCCTGATACATGGACCCCGGGGAATGGGTTGGGTGAGCCGCAGCCGATGCTGCCAGCTTCATACCAAGGCTGCTTATTCACAATATATTGTCTTGAGTGGCAATACTCAACTTACGGCTTTGCTGCCACTTCCCTATGGGTTTTGCCCACTTCCTTAGCCCTGGCTCTGCTGTGTGAGCAGTGCAATATGAGTCAGATTGAGGAACTAATCTGACTTTAGGAAAAAAGCATTGTGGAGGGCACCTTTTTTTTTAACATGGGAACTTTTGACCTGGATGGTTTCCCAATCCAGGTCAGTGCAAGGACACCCAGACTGCCATGCCAGCACAAGCAGGGGACAGCATACCACGATACAGGGATGGGAGTGAGAGGAAAGGTTGGGAGTGGGAAGAAGATGCCAGTGGCACCTAAAGCTGGTCAAACTGGGACTGCAGCCCCACTCATCTACCTGTCGGACTGAAGTAGAACAAAATGAGTCCCAGCCTATGAGTTGCTCAGAACATACAACATTTTATTAAGTGCAACACCCAGCAGTGGTGAGAGAGAAAAAGGAAATGAACACAACATTTCCCCAAATTTCAAAGTTTTGGAATGCTAAATCGGCAAATTTGAGAAAAACTGGAAGCCTGTCAGTCGTGCTTCTGTTGGTATTTTTTAACCTCTGACAAGAAGCAGAGGATTAGAGGACTCTACAGCTCAGCATTTGGGAAGAATAAGGATATGGGGTCTGAGCCCATTATCAACTTGAAGCAAAGGTGGTTCAGATGAAATACTGCAAATCCTTGTTCCTATTATCTCGAGAAACCAGTGCCCACTTCCCAGGATCAACTATGCTTTAAGAGCTGGTTCTAGCTAAGGACATCATCATAAAGGTTATAGCACAGTTCTCTGCTGCTTCAGACTCTCCCTCTTCCAAATAATTCTAACACAGATAGAAATCAGATCATGTCTCTCCGAAGACTGGACCATACAACTAGACCAGAAAAAAAATCTTTGTAAAATGATGTGTACCAGAATGATAAGGCAAGACCTACAACAATATTAAGGAGGCTGTAATGAAAAATGCACTTTGCAAAGCTTTCTCTACTTGCTATTCATTACTACAGTAGCATCTGTAATTTGATTTGATCCAAAGTACCATCAAAGACAGAAGTGAACTCATAAAGAAATAAATTGTCAAGATCATAATTATATGATACTGTTTGTGAGGATCAATGAAGTAGGGAAAAAAAAAAAGATACATCTTCCCTACCTTCCAGGTAGCTGAGCTTTGCAAGAAAGCCTATTCATTTGAATTTGATTTCAGTGTTCATACCTGGGTTAAGTGAATCAATTAGGTCACCGCTTATTTTGAAGACTAATATTAATTTAATACTAACAGAAGATAAAAAATGCTCGTTACCAAGGTTTTAACTGTATTTCACATTTCTCCACAGGGAAGAGAAAAAAAAAGACACCAGGATGTCAGTAAACCCTCCAGTGGAAGGGTGCTGAGTCCCCCAGTGAGCACAAACCACCCACAAAAGAAGGGAAGGGAGCAGAGGAACTTTTGGTCTCTTTTGCTTTTGTGGCAGATGGCCCTGCGGGGTGGTGCATGCTCTGTGGTCCTGCCAAGCATCAGGCTCCAGCCAACCTTGCATGATCCCATCCTGCACCCACCCTAGTACAGGGCACTGGTGCAGCATCACACTGTGACCCTATCCTGATAGGTGACCTGGGGCATAGTCACCTGTGGGGCTAAGGGGATCAAATGTATGCTGACTTCAGTACTGGCTGGTGTATTTAGTGGTCCCACATGGGAGCACAGAAGACATGGGAGCCCTTACCTGCAGCTGTGCAACCTCTGCCTGCCCTCAGTCAGCAGCACGGCTGCTTCCAACCCCACCACTGACAGCTGTAGTTGGAAAGAACCTCCAAGGACATTGTCTAACGGCAAATCTTATTTTCGTTACAGAAGAAAGGGCTCTAACTAGCTGAAATAGAAAAAAAATCTGTAAAATTACATTTGCTTAGATACTTAGTTCCTTCAATAATTATTAAGAAACCCAGACCAAATTCTGATTTTGGTCTTCTACCTAAGACAACCTGGTGATAAGGGTGCAGAACTGGGCTTGTGGTTCTTCACAGAAATGTATGAGCCAAATTCAAAGACCTTTCTTCCCAGGCAGATGTATTACCGCAGACACTCATGCACTCTTCTGTGCGAAGTAGTAACATAGACTAAAGAAGAGTCTTTGGGCAAATTTACACCTGACATAAACTGACAGAGCCTTATGGACTTTAGTAGGGCTCTGTCGGTGTACCCTAATAGAGAATATACATCACAGACTGAATATGGAATATTACCACTTCATCCACAGCATTTGTATTGTTTGTATAAGCTTCCCACAAAGTACCAGAAGTTTAGATGATGAAGACCTTGTGTCAGTTTAACTGAATTTATGCTATCCAAATAAATTGTGTATATAAGTCTCTATACAGTTTATTTTTACAAGCCTACAGAAATAATGGAAACACTTTACTAATTGACTCACAACATTTTTAAAACACATTTCAATGACACAATGCATGGGCATTACAGCATTTTTACATCACCCCTGGTTTCAGAACACAAGACAGCATTACACAAAGCAGGAGCATCCAGTTTAAATACAGACCTGCACTAGTGGCAGGTATTTAGCAAAATTGGGCTAATAGTTTCTATGCTCTGAATACACAAATGTATGTGTAAGTTCCCCTTGAAGTTTAGCTAACTCTGAACTGAATAAAAGAGCTAAAGCAGAATATATATAATCAATAAAAAATATTTGAAAAGCTAAACACCCTAGCTTCAGTCTAAAAGCATAGTTCTTAACAACCGTCAGTTTTTCTAGACTTTAATTTTAATCCTTTCTCTCCCACATCAAAATAATGAAGTCTTTTTACCTTCACTTTTGCTGTCACCCATTGCCATTATGTCCTACAAAGTAAAAGGTCAGTGGCAAAGCTCTCCTGTAGATTCGCAGCACAACATGTCATTACAGAGTGACTCACTATAGCTAGCACTAAGTCTCTACTTAACTGGAGTCAGTCCCATTTCAGTGTCTAGGTTTAAAGGGATCATTGCAGCCTTAACATATCCACTGCAGGTCTGTTACGAGCTGGGTCTTTGGCTTGAGTGAATCTTAGCATCGCAATTCACACCAGCTGTGAATCTGGTCCTGGCAAACCAAGGGGTTTTTGTGGGGTTACCATGAAGAAATGTTCAGAGATAACAGGAAATTACAAACAACAGAGAACACCCCAGCAGATTATAACGCGTAGAGGCATGTTAATGTTTAAAGTAATTCAGGGCAGTATCAAGAAGGGGGCCTGGCTAAGGGCCAGATTCAGACTTCCTTACTCAGTTGAGTATCCTCTCCACATAGCCTTGCTGATGTTAGCCAAACTGCTACAGCAGTAGGGTACTGTGTAATGTGAGCAATGAAGTCTGGCCACAAATGATCGATATAGACACTAGTCAGAGTAAAAAAAGTGTTTTAGACCCACATGTGTGTTTCTTCCTAATTTCTTTGTCCATGCTCTGGAATGGTATTCAGTTCAACACATCATACGAAAGCCTCAAAAGAAAATTATTTTAGTATATTCCCTGAGTCAGAGAGAGATGTAGGGAATTTCTTGGTTTTATCATCAATTCAATGAAGGCATACATTGTTTGTTACATTGAAAGGCTGTGTGGAAGACAGATAGGTCTTTGATGAAATACATATGCTCACACATGAACGTGGACCAATGAGTAACTGCAAATGGACATACCACAAACTGACAGGATGGCATGTTATGGATGCTAAATTAACCAGTAAGCAGTGGTTCTTTACACTATGTCACCTCCAGAGAGGTTCCCATCTGAAGCTGAAGGCTGCAAGCCAAAACATTGCTGGTGAGTAGAGTTCTTAATCTTCTCCTCCCCTGCACAGGGAGACACATGCTGGCAGTGGGATCTGCCAGCCTGCTGCTGTTTCCCAGTCACTTGGGTGACTGGGCAAGAGCGGTAGGAGAGCAGAGCTACCAGACCTGTGTAGTTAGCAGGGCAGAAAGCAAAGACCGGCAGCAGCCCCAAAGGCAGCAGTGATGCCAAGCAGCAAGGCTGCCTGCTTCCCAAGGGATCAGAGCAAGAGGAGAAGAGCTCCCCCATCGCCTGCCAGGGCAGGAGCACTGCGGGGTGCCAGCTGCCAGCACCACTCTCAGCGCTCAGGAGCCCCTCACCTAAACACATACATTCTGCTGGTTGGCTGGCACTGTGGGAAAATGAATGTTTAACCCAATGACTGGCAATTGCAGACATTTTCAGTCAAACAGTACCTTTGAAACTGATGGCACAAAACTACCACTGGAAATACTGATACCTCTAGAAGAAACATGGATCAAATTAGGCCTTGAAATACTGAAATATACATTTTTTTAAAGTGTGCACTAATGTATAACGCACATTATCTACGCAGAAGCAGTGGGATCAGTGAGTCGGGGTGTATGTGGATCTGGGCACGGTGCTGCTGCTGCTCACACAAAATGCCATTTGACTTCAGCAAGAGCTTCAGCAAACAGTTTGTGATCCCTGGTCCACAGGAAAACTCTCCTCATCTCCATATGTTAAATCATACAGCCCCAAAACAAAGAGGCTCTGTGTCTTTTTTAAGCCTCTACATGGATGAATCATTGTACAGTTTTATTCGACTTTTTTACTCAGGTAAAGCTTCCACTGTCGCGGCAGAAGCTTTATCTGTTGAAGGTATGAGTAAAATGTGAGTTAAGACTAAAGGAGATGGTAAAAAAGGAGATGGTAAAAGAGAGGGGGCTGCTTTCAAAATGTTTAATGTCTGAAGCAATTCCAAGAGTGGGAGGTGAAGAAAACTGAATAAAACTACTTAATCAACAATGCCTTTTCCCTTCGTAATAAAAACTTGCTAAGAAGTCTTAGTGGCACCATTTCTTATTTCCTTGCACTGCCTCAGAAGACTTTAGTGTGTGGTATAAAGCAGAAGAAACTGCACAGCTCCTAAGAGGAAGACATAAAACTTTTGTTTTCTTGACCTACTGAACACAGCATGAACCCAGCACTCCATTATCCTTTGGTCAGGCAATTCACAAAATATTCCCGTCCAGCCCTTGTAACACTGACACATGAATCTCTGCCTCATGGCTTCAATACTCTCCGGGCTGGGTTCACCGGTCACCTGGAACCTGGGGCCCCTCTCTGAGCGACGGGCTCGGATCTTAAAATTACTGGGTGACAAATGGAGGTAAGCAGAAGAGTCGCTATTTTTGCGGATACATCTTCCATTCTTCTTGCACAGGACTTTGCTACAGAGTTTGGCTGCTGAGGTCACATTAATGACGTAATGTCCTAAGGGTCCATCAATGTACCGTTTCACAGTTGAACAGCTCTCCTGTAGAGAATAAAAGACCATGACACATTTCTCAGTAGCTAGCATTATGTCCAGATTTATTATATCTAAGAAAATGCTAGCACAAACTCTTCTTGGCTAAAGTAACCTGTTGAGATAAATCTTGTGGGATTTACATACTGGAGTAATGTATTGGGTTTAAGCGAATTTACTTCCATGGGTAAGATTAGCAAAATATTAACCTTCACTCCATTGTCTATTTGGGTGCTTGGTAGCAACATACAGTATTAGACTAGGGAGGAGTCCTAGTAAACACAGTGTTTATATGCTAATCTGAGACTAACTAGTTACTTAAGTAGAGATTTCTGGTAACTGCTGACAAGGAGCAGTGCATGGGACTAACAGGTTTTAAAGCACATATTTAGTCACTGCTTTGGTCCTGATCTCTCCAACTCCTTCAATTTACTAGGAGACACATCACTTCCAGAAATCAACATAGAAGTTGCTGCAATTGTGGCTAGAAAGTTCCAGTTCAGATTTTCCTCCTCCTCTGCCCATGTCACTGGTGCTTTGCCAGAGACTTGAGGAGGAGGAGAGCGGACTGCATGAAAAGTGGAGAGGTCACCAAAGCCCAGCCCAGGTTCAGGAGCGGGGGCTAACCTGCTGTGCCTCCTGTGAAACCCCAGTTCAGCCTCCTGCTTCCTCCATCACTTCAAGAAGGATTATTTGTGAAAGCCTGAGGAATCTGGGAGGAGGAAGTCGGCCTTTTCTTGTAGTAGCATCATTTTCCATCTGTCATTTCAACACAAACCCCACCAGCAAACAGAGAAAATACCCCCCCTCCAGACTCCATTCCTTCTCTGTTGATCTGTACAAATGACCGTAGCTACAAAGTAGAACACTGTAAACCAAGCTGTGCTTATGTTTGTATGTTATTATTTCGAAACATGTCTTTCTTCTAACCTGGACTCGATTATTCCAAGCTCCTACAAATAACCTGCCCAAAGCAATGTGCTCTGAAGCAACAGGGCTTTTCAGCCTGAAGAAAGTATAGAACTAATGAGACCTGAAAGTAGTACTGAGACATCATCCTCAGTCGCTGGCTGCTGACAGCAATAAAGATGGATAGGTGCTACAGAGGTTGTGGTGGCAGAGAAGAGTTATTGAGGTGATTCCTAAATACTAATAAACCAATACATCCTACCTTTGAGCTGGCATATTGCATACTGCCCCAGAGAACAACTCCAGCTGCCCCCAAGGCTGCACTTTCACCAATGGTATTGACCAGATCCGTCTGAAAAAGAAGGCCAAAACCAGACATCAGAAAACCAAAAATACAAAAATATAAAAGTAGAAAAGCACTAGGATTTGAGCATCTCACCATCACTGGAAGTGTTCAAAAAACGTGTAGACATGGCACTTTGGGACATGGTTTCGTGGGCATGGTGGTGTTGGGTTGATGGTTGGACTCGATGATTTTAAAGATCTTTTCCAACCTTAGTGATTCTGTGATTCTGTGATCACTTTTTTTTTCCCCAGAGGAGACATCAGTCCTGTGGTATATTCTTCACAATAAGATCACTATTTTGTTTAGAAAGCTCTTCTGTGTATCTCTAAAGGCTTGCATAGATTGCACTCATGAGTGGGACTACTAAATAACGAAATCATGATAGTTTATTCACAAGGGATCCTCTAACAAAACTGGTGGAGTAAGAATTGAATGATCTATTTTATCCACCAGTCTTTGAAGGATTACCATACCTATCTAGGCACCATTTTTGGCAAGTGATGATAAGTATGATCACACATCATTGGATCACCCTTACGGTGTCTAATTGCAGTTGATAGACTTTAGGCAGGTGTCTAACTTGTGCTGCTTTAGCCATACCAACACAGTTACAGAGCTGCTGTTCCTAACAGCGTGAATGCCATTATTCCAGGAAACATATCTTTGAAAAAACAGCCTCTCCCAGTGCTGCATAATGCCAAATGGGGAAAAAAATCCCCACACATTTGCATGCTGACTTAACCATGTTCACTTTTAGAGCTGCACCAATAAGCAGTGGAGTTGTAGCAATAGCAGTAACACAGCCCTACCAGACCACAGATTGTGTGTAGAACAGGATTCACTGGTGCCTTGCCAACAACATAGCAATGTATCTTCCAAGTGTCTTAAAGCCATTCCCTGAGACTGTGAATATCATATCAAGAGAAATGCAATTAAATCTTAGCAAATATCGAGGAAGGATCTTCCTCCACCCCCATATTTCAAGCCATGATCAATTACATCTAAAGCCATTTCTACCTACAGTAATTGATTAGAAAGTAATTCCTGATCAGTGTTTGTAAAGACAGATATTACAATATTTCTCATTTTGATGAAGAAACAGCAAATTCCTTTAAAAAGTTTGTGATTGTCTTTGATACAGTCTTTTCACCTCTTTTTAGGAGAAAACAATGCAAAAGACCAGCCAAATTATCACAGTATGGTGGTGGCATCTTAGAAACGCAAAATGATAGAGTGGAAGAACCATGTTATTCTTGTTAATTACTACTAAATAATTTATTTCACTGTGTAAGTGGGCCTGTTGATTTACCAATGTATAGTTAAGGAGTCCCCATTCCTGAAACATTTATGGCCCGAGACATATAAAAGAAGGCACAAATAAATGCCTTGGGAAAGGGAGATTCTGCTGAAGAGTTGAAGACAGTTACAGAGAAGTCAGAGCAAGCAGTGACTTTGACCCTTAGCTAAAAGGTTGGACAAAAACAGTGCAGGAAAACCTGCAGAAGTCTGAAAGAGTAGAGCCTGCCTACTGGCTCTTAGTGTAGGGTTCAGAGTGATATAATATATAATTGGTCTTGCCTGAAGTTCGTGTTGCTGCTGATCTTCCAAGCAGTCTTTTAGAGAATGTCATTACTCTTAGAAGTACATAGCCCGGTGCTAGTTTCATAAAAGGATAGTGGTGTGGGCTGCAGGCATTACTTTCATGAGGGAAATGGTGGTGTTTTTTACCTATGGGAATTAATTTATCAGTGAAAAAAGAAAAAGTATGTGAGTTAAAGATCAAAATATCAAATGTTAAGAGAATGTGAAACACAGTCTGACTTCTTGGTAATGAGGGTTCCCAGGCTTTCCTCATCTGCAAAGCATTTTATGAAGATTACCCAGATTCAAAGGCTGGACTGTGATTCTACATTAGTCGCATGATGGTTGAGTGATTTAGCACTAACACAGTTCAGATCTCATTAAGAAATTAATGAAACCTTTACAGACAGCCAAAATAAATAATCAAGAGATATTTAGCATTGCTGGATGAACTAAGACCTGAGCAAAACCCAAAATAAAGATTTTGTTAGTAATATGCTTTTGGAGTTAGGGTGCTTGACCAGGAGTCATTAAATCCAGTTTTTATTCCCTCATATTCCACAGCTTTCTTCCGTTACCTGTAGATTCAGATCCTCAAAGGGATTTCAGTACTTCATGTCTAATTCATATGGATATAAAATAATCAAATCCAAGAGCATAACCCTTAAAGTTCACCTGGTCCTCTGGGTGTGTGAAGTCCAATGGCACTGATAGCTTCACAGCTGAAGTTCCCGAGGCACTTAAGCTTCCACTTTTGTCCACACCTAGAATCACCACCTTGCCAATGCTGAGAAACTCAGCACTTTTCTCAGGCTAAGGCCAAAATATGGCATTTGATTGGAAGATACATTCCCCTAGGGATGCTTAAAGGACATTTACAGCACTGCACAGGTGTTGGATGCTGGTGAAAACAGCAGCTCACTGCAAAAAAAATCGTATGGGATTTCGTGTAAACACTCTCCTCACACCTTACATTTCCTCTTCTTGTATTCTTTAATCCAAAGGTTGAGTGCTAAGAGTCCTCCCCCCGAGGAAAGAGAATTAGAAAGTCATGGGCTGAATTTTTCTCTCTTCCCCCATGTTTAAAAGGTACATCACCTCCAGATAACCCTCCATCAGGGGTTATCTTCACTGTGAGGTTACGGACAACATTTAGAGGGGTGCCATTTCTCTTTCTGATGCCGTTTCACCTTGTACTAATTCAATGAAAGTTCAAAGGAGAGCAAGAGAAACAAGTGGGAACCTGACTACAGCTTATGATTAATTCAACTTAATAATTAGCTAACTTGCCCACAAGGAAGGAAATAAGGTTTCTGACTCTCATTTCTATGCATAGTTACGTCTTTTACTGAATGACTGACTCATGTTCAGTACCTCAAAAGCCATCAGCACAGATGGGCTCTTCCCTGAATAACCTATGAACAGGAGGTTGCACCCTTTCTTTTATTTTTCTCTCTCTTACTCTTTGGTGGTTTGATTCCCTAGCTCTTTCCTTGTGTCTAACACAGGGTGCTGGATTCATCCTGAGCAGGCTGGGAAGAGAACTGAGACGAGAGTTCCTGTGCCAGAGGTGGGTGATCTGACCACCGGACAGTCACACAAAGAGGGACGCACCACCACCAACCCTCCCCTGCCACAGACAGGGTTAACGAAATAAATGTCTCATGCCCAATTAATGTATTTTGAGAAAAGGAAACATAAATGCCTCTAATAACGGCTGAGAGTGGCAAATCGGGAGCAGAGATAGGGAGGTGCATCCCTGAAAGCCCAAGTGAGGCACACGAGCTCCACCCATGGCCTCAGACACAGCAGTCCTGGTTTGGGGACTGAACTTGGCGCCGCTCCTCACACAGCACTGCTTGGCATTAGTGGGGGCTCATTGGCATGGCTCTGCCGTGTGAGTGTAAGAAGTACCTCATATGGAAAAAAACATGCACGTTTAAAAAATTTTGGTCATCATGTTAAATATAACCATCTTGGCATTTCTCTAGGTGGGGAATCCTGTTTCATTCGTTGTATCAGATCCTCGTCCATCCATGTTAGAGGACTGTCCTGAAGAGACAACATTATGGGTTAGCTGCCACTTAGGCATCTGGTATTTCTCCATGTGATAAACAAGTCAACAAAGCCTCTCCCTTTCTGATGCTCATTCTCGTTCAAGCTTTTGGGGGCAGTGTGCAAGAACCAAAGATCCTCAAGATTATGCTGGGCTATCTCCAAGCGGACAGATGATTTGGCAGAGAGGAGGAAGCTCCAATTCCTATCAATGCTTCTCCATATTTTGATCAGCCAAGTCACTGCATTGGACAGTAAAAAAAATAGGAGGTGAGTTAAGCTGTTTCGGTTTTGGTGCTTGAGAGGAAACAGGACAGTCAGTTCTAGTTACACGTTGAGGAAAGAAAAGTAAGTACATCTGTAATCTTTCCTTTAAATTTTGAACAGTCTTAGTTTCAGACATGCTTTTTCTATATTCAGGAATGATAGTGCAAGCCTGACGTGGTTGCAGGGAGTGGTCTCTGTATACATGCACACCTGGTTCATCTGTAGGTGAACAAGAGAAGTTGTTATCCATTATTCATTATTTGTTAGTTGTCATCCTGCTTTATTAATGACTTCAGCCATCTAGTCAGGAAGCACAGATGCTACTGTGCAACTTCCTTCTCCCACACAGTTAGTAGTGAATTGTCAAGGCAGATAAGGCAAGTTTCTAAATACCCTGCAGATGGCAAACTGCTTATATACATTTCTACCAAATATAGAAAACTTTCATAATGATCAGGATCCAAATTCAGAGTTTATAAACCGTTTCCAAGAAAAAATGCAGGATGAGTCTCTCAGATACCTTATGCACAACTCACCTGATTTCCAGGTGCGGGCAGGGTGGAAGGTACAGCAGCATAGCTGCAGCATCCTGGGTCTTTCGTCTTTCTGAAGGTCTGCTAGACTTGTGTCTCTCCCTCAGTGCTTCTCACTCACAACCATTCTTTCTATTTTCTTCCATTGTGATATTTACTGTGTTTTTCATACTGTGTACAGAAGGGCTTATACACAAGGCTTGAATGTGTCAGGATTAATTAATTCTGTTGAATCAGAACGCCACAGCTCTTGCACAGCTTGATGGAGGAGGACAGTGGTTCTCCTGGCCCAGTCCCTGTCAGAGCTCAGCTATCTATTAGCCTGCTATCCCAATTTTTGTATGGCCATTTAGCCTCGAAGTCATTGTACTACACTGGCTCCTTTCCTTGTCACATTCACTCACATTGTTGCTGGAGCTCGGAGGTTTCATGCCTTGTTTGCAGGTTTGTGAGCTTCTCATAGGGGCATGTCATGTGTCAAATGAGAAACTCCAGTCTAGTCTAAAATCTGAACACACAAAACCATATTTAAAATATCTTGGTGGCTTCAGGGCTATGAATGAAAACAAGAACTTTATTTTCCTGATCATTCCTATTCAGAGTTTTCTTAAGTGCAACTCTGCAAGTTCCTGGCAGTCCCCAAGCTGTTCACACAGATGATGTGTATTGTCTGGAGACATCTCGAAGCCTGCCCCATGGCTGCCTGCAGAGCCAGGTGCTGTCCTTATTAGGAAATATGTAGTGGAGCATAACCCAAAGATGTTTCTCTGGCTATGCATGGATCTTCCCTGGCTGTGGAGTTGTAAAGTGATCTTTAAAGCATGCAAAAGTAAATGGCTACATGCAATTGAAAAACAGGCCAGTGAGTTAAAGCGTATAACTTAAGATGAATGTCCCTCCAAACCACCACTGTACTGTTCAGAAAATAACTTAAGGTAAAACAGTAACTTTATACCACCACAGATTTTGAACTCGTGCATAACTGGTAACAGCATGTTAGTTTTTATAGCTTTCAGCAACATTCATGGTGGTTTTATATTGATCAAGGGACTGATTTATATTATAAAAATGTATTATTATAGCCTGCATTTGAAGAACGCTCATTTGTTTCATGGCCTGAGTTCTTCAGTGAAGGCATTTGGGATGAAATCCTGCCTGTACCAACCCCAGTGGCTCTTGCTTTCAGTGGGACCCAGCCTTGCCTATTTGCCCACGATTTCTGAGTCAGCTAGGACCTGCGGTTTCCACATCACACAGAAAACGGCTCCAAAGAGTCCCTGGTTGCTAAAAATAAGGCAGACCGAATTCATGATTGCTTCTATGTACCATGTGCTTTGGGGCACAGCCTGAAACACTTCCCAGGCTGTGGGAGCTCCACCACGCCTCCCCAGCTCCCCGCTCCAGGCTGAAGCCACATGCAGCCTGTGGTTTGCTGGACTGACCATTGCCTTTTCCCTTGCCCTTTCTCTCCCTTTTGCTGTTCTGGTTTGAGTCAAGAACTTGTCTCTGGCAGCAGCAAAAGCAAGCTCTTGCGTAAACCAAAGGGATGGAGCACCCCCAGATAGCTCTTAGCCATCGAGGGGTTGTTTTCATGAGCTCCCTGCCCCAGATTTCCTCCCCTCTCGTGGAACTGAAAGCAATCAAAGCAAAACTTTCGACACTTGGGACAACTACTGGAGAAATCAATAAGCATTTATGTCTCCCAATTATGTGCATAAACAAAGTCAGAGCCGTAATCATCCTTACATATCCAGAAAGTCTGGGATTTGCATGCATATAGCTTTACCATCAATGTTGTGGCCACCGTATATTTATTGCACTTTATCATTGGTTGAAGGAACATTGCGTGACTCAAAAACTTGGTTTCCTTATTAAAAGCACTGTACAGTGTTAGCACTAAATGTTCCATCATGAAGATATTTGAACGTGTTGTACCTCTGAAAAGCAAGATGGCCAGTTCTCATCATGCAAGGAGTTAGGAACTCCAGGCCAGACTAGTTTACTTGACTGGTTTATTTCTATACTGAATGAATTTACATTTGGATAAAGAAACAAAAAAGCCCTGAGGCTCCTTTCTCATGAAAGTTTATCTTTCCATTACACTAATTAGTTTTAAACGTCATGAAAATTTGTGAAGTTCATTTCACAAGCTGTCCTGAAGAATTAAAATATCAGACTGAATTACTTCCTTAAGGAAATTATTTCTTTGCACTTTCTTTCTAAATTACCCTCATTAAAAATATACAATGTTATCCTACAGAGGTAGATGAAAGCACTGCAATATTAACTATCGAAAGGAGTAAGACTATTGCACTGTGACTACAGCACTTCCTTATAGGGGGGCTGTCTTAAATATGAAAAACAAATGCATAAATGCTTTTATACAAGGAAAACTTCCAGAAAATACTTTTTCTAAAAGGCTGTTTCTAAACTACATTTCTAAAGAAGCCTGTCTGCTTACCTCTGTTAAAACATGGAAAGTATAGGCATAAAATGGTCTGGAGTAAACAAAAACAGGCAAAACGTAGTCTTTCCTAGCAATTGAGGCAACACGTATTGCCTCCTTAACCCGATAGTGAACAAACTTCAGCGCATTTGGACTTGACTTCAGTATATAATCCAGGTATATAGAAGGGTAGAGAGCAGTGCTTTCCTTCCAGAGCCAAAGCAGGAGGTCATTGCGGGAAGACTCAATGGGTGGACATTTCCCCGTGTATGTTTGGGGGTGTTCTTTGTAATCATAATTGTAGCAGTCTGGGTAAAGATAGTAACCCCACAAACCATTTGGTCTCATATGCTCAGCCAGAAGGATAGTGTTGTTCATAAAACTCTTGCCAGCATTTTCAAATTCCTCTTTAGCCACTTTCCTAATTTTGTCCTCTGACCACTGAGGATGACGTCTCCTAACCATCTCAAGAGATTTATTTCTATAAATGCTTTTATTGCCCCAGTTCCTATCCCACTGTGGTCTCCAGTTTTCCCAGTCTATGACTGCAAGTCCCTGAAATTTCTTCATCGGTATACAATAGTCAATGTCAGACTTTGCCTTATTAAGGTGTTTGATAAGACTTTCGTTCTGGGGCACCCCTCCATTGACAGGATCTCCGTTATCTGAATAGTAGGGATAGTATCCCAAATGAGTGTGATAGAAGATTGTCACATTGGATCCACTCAAAGTCTCATTGGTGTTGGATGCAATGTCAAAAACACTGAGATCCAGGTCCACCTTGTACCGCAGCCTGCACTGCTCAGTCGGTGCGTTCCAAACAACCATGAAGGGCTTGTGCAGAACCAGAGGGGCCCGTGCCGGTTTCAGCAGCTGAGCATCAACCATAGTAAGCAGCGCCATCACTGCTAACCATTTGACCCAAACATCCATGGCACCTTTTTTTCTGGGAAATTGTTACGATGTGTCCTTGAAAACAAAAACAAGAGAAGAGATGTTAGAAGGGCAGTAGCCAACCTGGAGGCAGATAGGACGACAGAGGGATGTCTTTTGGTTTGATTTGCTTCTGTTAACATTATACCCAGGGCAAACAGAGAAAAATGCAAAACTGTGATCTTGTAAAAATTAAGTCTAATTTCAAATGCTTTGAAAGACTTTTTGATAGACTTCACTGTCCAGAACTGATGCTCAGCTTTTTTTTTGCTTTCCTTTTCACCCAGGCACCTCCCACAGTTGGTTCAGACCTTTCCTTAACACTTATTTGCTTCCTGATATCTACAAAAAATTAGTTAATAAAAGAATAACTTAAAACAACAGTATAAAAAAGAACATGCTGCTCATTTGAAATTCCAGCTTCCAAGCATGTTCTGTTATGGTCAGACTTGCCTAGATCATCACAGTGGGGCTAAGGCCTTCTTTACTATCTGTATATGCTAATGGTCACAATAGAAAAGGTAATTTAAACAAAAGGCAGACACTTCTACCTCACACAGATTAATCAAGAGAGCTCACAAATGCTGCAATTTTCAGCATATCTGAAAAAAGTGTATTCTTATCTATCCCTGAATTTAATTTTCATTTTCTAAATGAATAGATGCAATAGTGATAATCAATCTGCAGGCTAGAAGGGTGATACTCTTAACGACTTAGTGGTTTAAGTTGCTTATTATACTGAAAGCAAATTAAATATCAATATGTTGAAGAAAATAAATTATGTTAAAGAAAATAAATTAGATTAAGCAGATCTGAACTAGCTGGAAAAGCATGTTGTATCTTTGAAAAAGGGACCTAGTCTGTAGAATTGGGGGCTTATCAGTATTAAATTTTCCTTTCAGGGTCTGCTGTTTTCCCTGACAGTCACACTGTCTTGGGGACTACTGGTAGTCTGGGAGCTGCCAGATCTGCAGGGCTGCTGGTACCCCAGGCACCCACACCCCCACTTTGCACCCCATGGGGCAGCTGTGAAGTCAGACCCAAGTTATCCTATCATAATTAGCCTAACTTCACTTGTCCCTGGTATTTTCTCGCTCAGTTAACACCACTTAATCACTTAACTCCTGTCCTAGACAAGGAGAGCTCTTCACAGAGAATCACAGAATCATTAAGGTTGGAAAAGACCTGTAAGATCATCAAGTCCAATCATCAACCCAACACCACCATGCCCACTAAACCATGTCCCAAAGTGCCACGTCCACATGTTTTTTGAACACCTCCAGTGATGGTGACTCCACCACCTCCCTGGGCAGCCTCCATTTGCTCACAGCTGGGATCACTAGGTTTCTTGCTTTCCAAACCAGTACAGACAAAACACTACTCTAAATACTAGATCTTGTAGTTCTCCTTAAATATTGCCTTTTCATCTGCAATGGGATGCCAAATCTACAGGAAGGCTGCAGGTGATACCAAAGAAACAATTTAGTTAGCATACAAAGAACAGACCCTTTTTGTGCTAACTTTGTACAGATAAGTTAAGAAGATACTGCATCACATAAACTGAAATATGCATTAGTTTTCCTGGAAAAGGGCTGGCTGTGGTCACTGGCTGTATTGGGTTATGTTGATGTTGTTTACCTTGAGATAAACAGTATACTGAGGTATAGCACCTTGGAGGAGCTTCTGGGTCTCCTGATAATGACTGATATACAACCTTGAGACTTGGTATTGTTTACACACCAAACAGCAAAGTCAGTGAAATGCCCCAAATGGGTGTCCTAAGGCTGACCTACCTCATTATAATGTTAAAAACCACACCTCTGAGCTAGAAAAGCCCCCAACCCAAATAAGCCCCCTACTCTCTGGGCATGCGTAGTGAATTAAAAGAGAACCGTATCTTTAAGATGAAGTAAGAAAGATACTAAGCAATAGTTAGTTAAGGGGTGGGACCAGTAGGTGTAACTAACTTTGTTAACTGTTTAAATACTTGTCATGATTTCAACCAGGTGTGCATGCTAGGAGGAGAAATCCCCCATGCACCCAGCGCTGCGATAGACCAATGTCAGCTTTCTAAACTACCATTTGGTTTGGAGAGTTTTCTTGGTTACGATTTTCAGTAACACAGGTACCCCTATCCAAATCTGCCAGCAGACTTATTGAAGAAAAAGACTTTTCCATTGCTTGAAAATTTGTTGGCTCTGTTAAGTGATATAATCCAGGATTTCACGCCCTGTCGTTTCTCCTTCCTTGACATTCTTCCATCCTCTGGGTTTGATGTTTCTTTTCCTATCTACTACTGCTCTCCTGATCCTCTGCCTTTCCCTTAAGTCACTACTTCGTCTTTTTGTCTCCTACAGAACAACCTTTCTCTCCTCTACCCCATCTTGTGTTTTTCCATCTTCAGTCCCAGAAAAGCATTGAGTCCCCCCGAGCAGTGGTCTGGTACAAGAACACGTTCCAAAAAGATGGAGAAAGGAAATTTGCCTTAAGCAAAGGCTAGGGGCAGTGAGTGAAGAGCAGGACTGAAAGAAGCCACAACGCAGGACCCCCCAGGAGCAAGCCCTCATTAGCAAGCTAGAGATTTATGCTCCTGTTGTTTCCTCACCTGCTTTGCTTTGCATGCCTAAGTATAGATTTAGCACCCAAGTTTTAAAACTTTGCTCACAATCCTTTAGATCCCATTAAGGATAACATCCTTGAGTGAAATGGGCCATTGCTACAGGCTGCCAAGCTGGTACTAGGTACAAGTGTGCCTGTTGGAAAAGGATGCCAAGTTATTTTCACTCCATTGATCTGCTGGAAGGAACTTTTCTGCTTGCAACTGGTGTATTTTTCTGTTTTCTTGCAGAGTCTTGCATAATCATCTAAGTAATGTCATAGGCTGGAAAAAAAAGAAAAAAAAGCCACCAAAAAATGCCTTTCCCTTCCTGTTTTATACAAACTGATGAATGCATCACAGTACTTTGCACTTCTCCTTTAATGCAACAAACTGACTTAGTAAGTGCTTTTTCATGATTTGGACTGGATTGCTTTGCAGTACATGAGAACTAGCCTATAATATAAACAAAGATTTTCTCAAAAAGTGATAGCTCAGATGAAAGGCGAAGCACAACAGGAAAGAAAGAAAAGACCTTTAGTGATTTTTTGTGTGAGAAAAGATCGAGGAAAAGATTCCAGCTGCCTGTTCCCACAATCCAAATGCTGATACTGTTCAGTCTTGTCTTATTATGAACATCTATTTACATCATTTTGTCACGTATTAATGACTAACACAGTACAGTTCTTGTCTGGATCTGACAGCCCTAGGCATTACAGTACTGCAAATAATAAATCATAACAGAAAAAGGCCTGGAAATATATTATAGTACAGGATAATTTTAAGTTATATTTTTAATTCCTGGCCATTCTTGTCACTGTCCTTGATAGCTTTAAATCACAGAATCACAGAATGATTAAGGTTGGCAGGGACCTCTGGACGTCATCTTGTCCAACCCCCCTGCTCAAGCAGGGTCACCTAGAGCTGGTCACCCAGGACCACGTAAAAAACACCACAAGTGACAAAATGAAAATGTTTATCTCAGGACATGTTGAATAGTTCTTGAGGGTCTTTTGACTGGATTGGCAAACCTTCATTGAATTAGTCACCCAGCTATCCCCGTTAGCCTAGAAAAGGAGCCACCTTTTAGATGGCTAAAACTGCAAAGCATCTTACTTTTCCTGCTACCTTCTGTTGCACACAGGAGACACTCCTGTATGCACAATTCCTTAAAAGGGAGACAATTCCCAAAAAACTGTCTTGTGAAAAAGTTCCAACCCAGTTGCATTAATCTTTGATTATTTCTGATGTTATTGGCATATGGAAATTTAATTACAGGTGCTTAGTTTTGCTTTAAAAAGCCATGTGAAGCCAGGTGAAACAAGTTTCCAAAGAAGCAGGTAAGCCTATAATTCTGAAAAAGGAGAAAATAAATTATCTTTTGTTTCAGAAATGCACAAAAGAACCTCTAAAAAAGAACAAAACAGCTTTTATTACAGTTTCCACTGCTGTATCATTGGACTATGGCCTTTTTAGTTTCATGCATGGGCACTAATTGGACTGCTTTAATCCCTATTTTTTAATGAGCACAGACACTAACGATTCCTTCTTGAAGCTCATTATCAACCTTGATTCAAATCCTCCTGTTTTTCTGATTCAATCACATATTGTCATGGTTAATTTAACTTTGCAAAAATGCACATAGCTTTCTGAGGCACTACAGTGTTTTCAGAGCAGAATCTGTTTTCGGTGTTTCTGCTCTATATTCTAAAAACAAAAATGAATTCTTCATAAGTGAAAGAAGCGGGGGCCTGATCACAAATCCATGGAGGTTGATGAGATATTTTTTATTGTATTCAGGAAACTTTGGACCATGCTCTCGCTGCACAAAGTAACACGTAGTTTTCTATGTGCATCAGCTTCTGCTATGCAGTTTAGGATGAAGAGAGCTTTAACAGGTGTAGTGAAATTCGCCATTTCTTGAATAGAAAAAGTGAGTTCATTTCTGCATATTCCTTTCACCATTTTTGAAAAAGAAACAAGAAAACATTTGCTTTTCCCAAGCAAATTCTATCAACTTAGTCCAGCCTTTATTTCCACTTTGTTTATTGGTCAGAATTCCACTATATTTCCATTTCAAAATAGTTGATAACAGCTGAACTAGACATCTTAATTGCACACTTTGATTCCAAAATAAACAGCGTAAAATTAGCAAAAATACAGACTTGCACACTAAAGAAACTTATTTGCACACCATGTGTTCCAATAGAGCCCAGTCATGTTCTCCAGACGGCCAGCTCTGCTTCTCTGCTGGTTTTTATTGATAATCCCAGTGTTCTTTGCACTGTAACACATGATGTTACAGCTGGTACTTTTGATTATGATTCATATATTGGTCATATAATACCCAGTCAACACAACTTCACCATAGCCAGCAAATGCATTCTCTCATTTTATACTCCTCTGTATGCTGACTTTTCAAGGAAGTACAATCCATACGTTTAACTATAATACCATTCTGTGTTTTCATCTTCTGCGGAGTTTAATTGTTCTTGATGCCCAAGGTTTTCAATCTCTTCTGGATGAACAGCTCATTTGTATGGACATATTCGCTATTCAGATTTACCTTGCAGGACTGGGACATTTTAAGTGTTTTGACTGCCTATGCAGTTTAATGTCAATGGGCAACAAGATAAGAAGAATCTTCAATCAAATAAGCATTTCATAAAACTTAAAAATCTTTCACTGTATACTTTAGTTAACACTTGATGTTCTGGAGGTCTCATTTCATTATCACGACATGTCATTTTTTGAACACGTTTTGGGGTAGAAATTATTATTGTGGCTAAGAAATATGGACGTTTCAACTATATTTGAACATTTTTTCACTGTAGAATCATATTTAAAAGTAGTTTGCAAATAACCTGAAAAATCTTGTGCATCGATACATCATTCTCTATGACATATGATTTATATGCACACCATATGCATTTACAAGATAGCACGTATTTATCTACACGTGTATGTATATTTCTCTGTCTTAGGAAATAAAGAAAAGACCAAATCTGTCCACCCTGACCCTGTCTTATGCCCTCTCTTCTGTTATTCTTCTGTTTCAAAATTATGTCAAAAGTCTTGCTTTTCCTGGTTTTGTTGAAAAATGGCTTGCATTAGATAAGATGGTAAGGTGGACACAGACTGCCTGTCTATCCTGAATCCTTCTACTGTCTAAAAGCGTAAAACTGCATTAGAGAGAGATTAAGTCTTCACTGTATCCTCACAACTACCAGTTTTCACTCCCGTGACTCACATGTCATACTAATTCTCCAGCTCTATTTCTCAGACTAGATTCCAAATTAAAAAGTGTACAGAAAAAAAATAACACTAAAATGTTTGCAGTCTTCCTTACAGACCAATAAAAGTACAAAACCGGATATATGATTGACTTTTTCCTTTGCAATTCTTATTAGAGTTCACTTCCAAGAGGTGGAATAAAGATACCAGGTTGCAAGATGCAAAGTAGCATCCCTTTATTTTTGTGCAAAATATGTGAAAAGAAATTCGAAGAGCAAAGAGATGGGAACTGAGGCCTATGCTATATCACTGCTGACGTTTTTGTAAACTGTGGATTATTCATTTTAAAGCAAATGGAAAACTCCAGAGGACATTCTTGGGTGCATATCACAGTTTTACAGTAAGTCATATTTGGGCCAGAGATCTGCTCAGGCATTTCCTGTTTAGCTTTATTGTTTCTGTTATGTGCAGCTCGTGTCATGCCTTGAATTGAGAGAAAAGACTGCAAGGAAGCATGGGAATGAATGAGAAAAGAATTGGTAGTGACAAGATATTCTTCCCATGGAACCCATAATTCTTCTTTTCCATTAAAAATAACCATTTCAGTACTTCATGTGTCCTGGACTATCCTAGTCAACCTGTAACGTCTTTGTCGGATAGTCATTAGAGGCTAGACTCTTACATCTTTAAACGCATTGTGTCTTATGCCAAGTCATCATATTAGTACCAACAAGACTGAGGACTACTCAGCATGATAAATGGTGATGGCGTTTCACCCCGCTCTTGGTTGTAGGACTGGTTTCATAGAAGTACATATCATTCTTCGAACTACTTTCACCACGCTACAAACCCCAGTAAAACCAGGAGACTCGTAACTTTACATTTCCAGTTTGACTTTTCATTTCCAGAATGACAGAGGTTTTAGCTGTGTTTAAAAGCGAGAAACGACAGCACAGGTTAGCGAAGAGCAGAAAGGTTGGGCTATCCCAGCTCCCTGGTACAGGCGCCAAACCCTCGGCGTAGCCTGCAGCCAGCTGCGTTCATTCCACTAGGCTTTGCCATCAGAAGTGCTCTTCTGTCCAGGCAGTTAAGGCTTGGGCTCTGGTCACTTCCAGATCTCACAGACACAGAAAAGACACCGGCATCTGCCTGCTGGCACCAAAGCACCACTGGTAGGGTAGTTGACCTTTCCCCTGCCACATGTGCAGTTTAGGCACCCTGAACATCTACTGGTCCAACGCTCCAGTGCTGCAACAACTCTGTAAATTGTCCCAAATGCCTTCACATCCCATTTTTGGAGCCTGCATCCTCTTTTTGTTTGGACCTGGCTGTCTAAGGCTGGGTACAGCCTGCTCAATAGCAACTGGGTGTGCTGGGGTCAGCTTGTCCTTGCTTCGTGCTCACAAACAAGCAGTGGAGACTGCCAGGGCAGGGGATTTCCTTCCCTCCTGGCTCTTCTCCCTCACTGCCCCACTGCCTTTAACACAGGGACCTCAAACTGTTTTTTAAATGTTAATTCTTAACTTCCTGCGGGAGAGAAAAAAGTTCCCTATTGGGATACTGAAACTTTTCAGTGATTTGCTAGCAAATTGGTGACAGAGGGAAAATTAAGATACAGGTCATGGCTCCCAGTACTGTTTTAGTTAAAAGACTGTCCTGTCCTTTTAAATCACTGCAGATTATTGATGACACTTTGAATACGAGGGAAAGATAAAGTAATGATGTGGTTTAAATCTGTCTGTGCAGGAGAGGTAGATTAAATATATATGTGCCACAAACAATTTTTCAATTGCTGAAGGACTGAGTAGAAGAAGTCTTTTTTGAGTGGATGAAACTATATAAAATCTAGAGTATTATACCATTTTACGTATCTAATACATGAATTTAGATTGCATCTAATACATGAAGCACTGATCTAATTTTTTTATAAAAAAGCTTGATGTACTTACTGTTTGTTTCAATTCCATTCCATCTGCTTCTATTGCATTATAAACTGGAAACAAACATTTTACAAAAAATTCTCATTATTTAAAGTTGTAAAGTTTATGTTAAAAGTATAACCTTTTAGATGCAATTTTAATATTTCTTTTTTCCCCATATGCAAAGAATAAAGGGGAAAAAATAAATTGTATTTTCTTGCCTTCTCAAGGACCTGTATTGATTGTCAGAGATGTTAAAGCCTTAATTCCTTTAATAATTAAGACTAATATCCTCAGCAGTGTTCAGTACACTGTTATGGCTTTGGCCCTTGATGGGTGAAAATAAAAGTGCCTACCAACAGTATTCTGAAAAGAAGTTCTTACTGTTTTATAGATTTTCCTTTTAATTTATTACTAAATAATTTTAACTGAAGATCATGAACATTAATTGGCACTAACAGAATACATCCTACCTTCTGGCATGTAATTTTAATAGCTTATAAGAATGTATGAATGGCTAATACTGTACAATAAATAATACATGAGTTTACATTGTTGCAAAGCATTTAAAACAGTTTAGCTACTTTCACGCCATCTGCTTGATTCACACATTCATTTTTTGAAAGGTTTATTGTTATTAGAGGCACTTATAAAAGAGAAAATTAAGTCAAATTGATAACACAGAGAATGCCTACAATCAGACCTTGACTTATTCCTGAGAAAATGCTGTAAGCTAAATTAACTTTAGCTCTCTTGAAGATAAATTCTGCTTTCACATGGTGTAATTCAAGAAAATTCATTCAAAATTAATTGAGGGGTGTAAATCTGGAAATATTCCAGTTGAATTAATGGAGTTATTAAGCATTTATAATCTTGTGAGGCAAAAAATGTGTCCTTTAGTCAACTAAAAAATCCTAATAAGTTGGCAAATGCTTAAAACAGTTGTGTATTTATTTCCACTGTAAATTTCTGCTTGCAGTAAATAATTCCTATTCTTTGGCTAACACAAAAGGAAATATTACACTTTGCCAAACAGAACTAAGGACAATTTGGAAAATATGCCTACAGCATTTGAGGTGAAATTAACTTCAGACTTTATTTGCATGCCAATACACAGCTTGTCTGGTGTCTACATTGTCTCAAATAAATGAATTAAAAATATCTCTAGCTCTACAAATACCCGGCACAATATATTAATACAAATCATTAATAAATGGAACTCATTGTCAAACAACTAACTGCACCCTCTTTTGGGCTCCCTTTGAGATTATTTTAAAATACACTGTAGGTGATGGACTGCCTTACTGTGAGTCATCTTGAAACAATTACGATGAATGTTTTGCTTTAATGAAAGAAGTATTTTTTTTATTTTTCATATGGGATTAAATACCTGACCAACATACGATTACCCGTTTCTAGATGTGTAGTGTTGCATGCACAGCACAGTGCGCTTAAGTATTAAATTGATTAATCAGATTCTGAAATACCTTTAAAGTCAAAACATTGCTCTTGCTGTTCAAACATGAATTTTATTCACAGACAGTGTTTCAAGATCAGTTTTCTAATTTAAAATTGCTGTTACACATCGGAGTGTAAAGCACCAGCTAGCTATTTGACAGAAAAAAAGAAAATAAAATATAGTCCAGAATAGACATGCTACAAAAAATGACACAGAAAACCTTCCTAACTGGTAGACTGTAAGCAGAAGTAAAAACTTTGTCTCTACTGATTATTAATGGAGTAAATAACACGGCACTTACCTCTATAAAATCAGTGAACAGCAGAAAACTTTGGCGGAACAATTTACGACAGCTGATGTGTTTGTCCCAGGAATGTGCTCTTCCTAATGAGTGGACTTTTAACTAATGAGAAACTGAGGGCATCTGAAGATAAGGGCAGAATTTTACCTAAACACTCATCATGTCATGGCAAAATAAGTAAATAAATTAATTAAAAAGTTAGACATATTACTTGTAAGCATCCTAGCTCTTGCTATAGTAATTTTGTATCGCCTGTATTTATGGCCTGATAAGAGAATGACCAGACTGGTATTCGAGAAGAATTAAGTTGTGTTTTGAGAGTTACATGCTCTGGACTCAGCAGCAACAGGGACAGCTCAGTCACTGTGGCACAGGGAGAAACAGGAATATTTGCAAAACTGCGCAAACAAATTAGTTCAGGAAGAGCAATTTTAAAGAACTGGCTGGATGGCCGGACCCAAAGAGTTGTGGTGAATGGAGCTAAATCCAGTTGGCAGCCGGTCACAAGTGGTGTTCCCCAGGGCTCAGTATTGGGTCCAGTTCTGTTTAATATCTCTATTAACAATCTGGACGAGGGGATCGAGTGCTCCCTCAGCAAGTTTGCAGACGACACCAAGTTGGGAGGGAGTGTTGATCTGCTCGAGGGTAGGAAGGCTCTGCAGAGGGATCTGGACAGGCTGGATTGATGGGCCCAGGCCAATTGTATGAGGTTCAACAAGACCAAGTGCCGGGTCCTGCACTTGGGTCACAACAACCCCATGCAATGCTACAGGCTTGGGAATGAGTGGCTGGAAAGCTGCCCTGCAGAAAAGGACCTGGGGTGTTGATTGACAGCCGGCTGAATATGAGCCAGCAGTGTGCCCAGGTGGCCAAGAAGGCCAACGGCATCCTGGCTTGTATCAGAAATGGTGTGGCCAGCAGGAGTAGGGAGGTGATCGTGCCCCTGTACTCGACGCTGGTGAGGCCGCACCTTGAATCCTGTGTTCAGTTTTGGGCCCCTCACTCCAAGAAGGACATTGAGGTGCTGGAGCGTGTCCAGAGAAGGGCAACAAAGCTGGTGAGGGGTCTGGAGCACAAGTCTTATGAGGAGCGGCTGAGGGAACTGGGGTTGTTTAGCCTGGAGAAGAGGAGGCTGAGAGGAGACCTTATCACTCTCTACAATTACCTGAAAGGGGGTTGCAGAGAGGTGGGTGTTGGTCTCTTCTCCCAGGTGACTAGCAACAGGACAAGAGGAAATGGCCTCAAGTTGCTTCAGGGGAGGTTTAGATTGGATATTAGGAAGAATTTCTTCACCAAAAGGGTTGTCAAGCACTGGAGCAGGCTGCCCAGGGATGTGGTTGAGTCACCATCTCTGGAGGTATTTAGAAGACATGTAGACGTGGTGCTTAGGGACATAGGTTAACGGTGGGCTTGGTAGTGTTATGGTAGTGTTATGGTTGGACTCGATGATCTTAAGGGTCTTTTCCAAACTAAGTGATTCTATGATTCTGTAGTTTGGGCATAAACCGCTCCAAAACCCGAAGTGCTCAGTCTTTGCTATTCCCTGAACATGACACCTGCAAGTGGACCCCGGGGACCACCGGTTCCTGATACTGGCGGCTGAGCACCATGGGATGGTGTGAGTGACCAAAGCAGGGCAGGAGGGACCAGCAATATCACATTACCCTTGTGTGCTCCTCAAAGAGGCTTTAAAAATGATTCAGCATGACAACAGCTCAAACAGTTATATCTTACCTCAACGACCAGTCAAACCCCATCAGATGTATAGAAGTATGATGGTCAAGGGTAGTTGTGTATCGTAACAGTGCAGACAAGGTCAGAAATGTTCACATCTCCATGTGGGAACTGTGAAGTGTAAAAGAGGGAAACCCTGGGTTTCCTCATCTTGTCAGGCATGACTGTTGCCATTTAAGTATTAAATTTGAAATAAATACAGGAAACAAGTACAGGGATTTACTGGAAAAATTACAGGCATTTTTGTTTTTATTGTTGCCACATTTGACTCCAAATCTGCACAGCTGTTTGAATTAAATAGGAAACAAATAGCTCCCTGAGCCCTGGAAATAATAAAGGCAAGTTTCCTATGGGCCTGTGTCTTGTCCTTGACTGAGCTCCAAACTAGGATTTCCCAAGGCTGAGGCATGTACAGAAGATCTCTCCTGCACTGGTTCTCTGGCTTGCAGCACGCCTCCCTCTTTCTCTTGCCCTTTACTCAGCAGGTTGTTTCTGTCAATGGGTAAAGATGAGATGGTTTCTGAGTCCTGAGCCCCTCCTGAATGTCTGGCTGATGTTTGCTGTCAGGAGAGGACATGCAATTACACAGACAGACAGACAGACTTGTGCCCATATCTACAGGCTCTGTGAGGGCTTTAGCATCCCTTCTACAATGGGTAAGGCTGAAATAACTTCTTATTACTGACTGTTGCCCAACTCCTTCAGTAGATATGCTAGAGGGTGCATTTAACAGCTGTCCCAACCATGCCAGGGGTGAGGCGGTGCACCCCTGCCACCGTGCTGAGGTGCCCCCGCCGCCCGTCCACAGCCCGGCAGCCCCATCCTGCAGCCCTCGGGGTTCCCGTCTCATCCCGGAGTGCAGCAAGCGGGCTCACCCGGCCAGCACAGCTTTTCCTGAGCACCTGCCAGGACTCAGCAACAGCCCATTCAAAACAAAGCACAATTTACTCGCCTAAAATAGGACATAGGATAAAGGGTAAACAGACAGCTTTTTGTATTTGGCCTTATATCCATCTTCCTTTTTAAGCCATTGTAAAGGTCTCTTCAGCCCACTTACCTCAGCCTGTAGGTTCGGGAGTGCAGACCAACCTGACGCGTGTGTGAAATGCCTCTTTCTCAACGTGTTTCTGGCTGTATATTTCCCTTGGATGGTGGCTGCTAATCCAGGTGCTGCCCACCTCCCCCTTACTACACCCTTACCCTTGGGTTTGCATCTTGTAAGGGTTAGCATCTCCTTGGAGCCTCAGCTCTGCACAGCTAAGCCTTGCCAGCCCTGCAGCAATACCCCCCCTTTACTTTCGTTCTTGTTCTGTGTCTCATTTCACCCCACTAGAACATTTTCCTTTTTCTTATCCTGTGCTGAGGTGGAAAATATGAAGCAAACTGAGGCATAAATCACGAGGGATTCACTCTGATGATTCTCTTTGTTCTACCTGTTCAAATATACCACACAAAGAATAACTTTCCAATTAAATGTCATTAATATATCAGTATGTGAGAGTCAAATATGTACATGCTGTGCACGTGTACTTGGTTTTATGTACATATGTAGGTAAAATCTTTGGTATAGTCAAAAAATGGACCTGAACACACTTAAAATAGAGTGGTAGGATGGAAAAAAAACCACTCAGATAAACCAATAGAAAGTATTGCATTTCTTTGACTAAAGTGGGAAAGAACAACGAATTTGAAATAAACAGCCAGCACCTACCAAGACACCATCCACTCCAGGTTTTTACTCAAAACCACACAGAAAAGTGAGTCCTGCAGGATAAACAGGAGACAAAGATAACTCAAGAACTTGCTTCTTCAAGGCATCACAAGTCATTTGGGCAGCGCTCTGAGCTGCTGGAGCAAGAGAAATTCCTCCAACCACAGGGGAAAAAAAGCCAACAAGAGCAAGAAGCACATGTTCAGGATGATGAAACATCCCCAAACAACTCAGAATGGAGGAAGCAGCTTTGAGAACAAGTAGTTTCTGTTTTACAATACCGCTTGATGGCAATACTAACACTTAATAAAAGTCAGTGAAATACTCCAACCTACCAAAGGTTTTGGGTTTTCACCTTTCTTTCTACCTGCACTTGTGTGGGCACTAAGAACTCAGGGTGTTTCATTGCTGTTGTTATTTTTACTTGATATTGCAGTTAAATTTGATATTTGAGAAATGGAGATCAGGAGGGAGGTTCAACAATTGCCATGAGTCAGCAGCTATCGATTCCTGCCATCTGACAAAGGGATGCCTGTGGGTGTATATATATAATTCTGACAGACAGCAGGAGAATGACGCCAGGATTTGCAGTCTAGTTCCTGCCAACCTCCCCCTGTGCCGTACAAAGCTTCTGCTAAATCCAAAAGCCCAGAGCAGCCGGAGATATTTCTTGCAGAGTACTTGACTCTTGCTGTGTCTCCCCGAACTCGAGTGGTGGGCATCTACAGCCGGAGCCTTCCCAAGTTCCGCTCCTTCTCGGCAGCTGGACCTCAGCCCCAGCCAGGCAGAAAATGTTCGGCGGGACAGAAGGAATGATGGACTGCAGCAGGAGAGAGGGAACTGTAGGGACAGACTGTTGGGACAATAATTCAGAGAAAGACTTATGCTTTGGTTTTATTAGAATTACAAATAAAACCAAGATCTTTAATGGAAGAAATTTGAGGAAGAAAGCTGTACTTTATGGCGAGTGGTATTTGTTTAGAGCTGGAGAGGAAGCCCAGCTGTTCCCGGACTCTTATTACCCATCTAAAAATAATGATATTTTTATTTCAAAGTTTCATTCCTGATAAATATAATCCAGCTTCCTATGCATCAAGAGAGAAATGTCTCAGGAAATCACAATAGGAATATGGGTTCCCACTTGAATAACACAGAATAATAACACAGAACTGGTTGTGGGGTTTTTTTCAGAAAAATGACAAAATAATTAAAACGTATGTTTCCTAATTAATTACCAAGTAGTTATGAATATTAGTGTTTAAAGACTATAAAAAAATATGAATTCCTGATATATATTAAAATCCAGGTTCTGGATTTTATGCATTCTGAATGCATAAATGCATTCTGAAAAATAAATGCTTCTAAAAAATGCATGTTATTAAACAACTCAACTAATACAGCAATTCTATGAAGAATATACATTTAATAACAAAATTACTTTTAAGAGTTTTAGAAAAAAATAAATTCAACACTGCCTACAGAATAACTCCTTATGCTCCATAGCTAGGAAAAAAAGGCTGAAAAGGGGTGTGGGAATAGTCCAGTGTTAGGCTGAGTTCTCATACCAATTTTTAAAACAAATGTTGTCAAGTTGATTAGACCTGTGGGCTATGGGTTTCATTTCAAGCCCACACATGGACCTGGAACTGAATTACACTCCTAAGGGTCTATTTTATTTAAAGTTAATGTGAAGTAAGAGGCCTCGTGCCCCTGTGGTCAGATTTCGAAGTCACATCATTGCCTAAAGATGCAAACAGCTACTTACTAATGGTGTTAAAAGCAGTTGAACTGATTGGGCCTCATAGGACTAAGGGCTCATATCTGTAAAATTATTCAAATATTTATTTCTTGTTTATTGGTGATTTCAGTGCAGTCAGGCACCTAGCTATCTTTGGGTGTAAAACCAATAGCACTGAACCAGGTTTGGTGTTTTTGAAAATATTATTAGACAGTTATCTGCACTTTAAGCCCTTATGTAATTTTATAAATCTATCCCTTCAAGGATTAGAAGGTTAAAGGATTAGGTCCCTCTCTTGCATTTCTGAACACATTTAATCATAAATACTGGGCATTTGAACTAAAACACATCCTAAAAATATCTAGCTAACTGTGAGACAGAATAAGCTGCCTCTCCCAGCTTTCTGTTTGGACAGGGACAAGTTTGGGATGCTGGTACCGACTGTTAGCTGCCTTTCTGTCAACGCTTATCACCAACACGTTTTTGGGGAACAGCACCCCGTTGTGACAGGCTTTCAGTGAAGTTTGGCTGAAGTTGAGGATGCTCAGGTTACCTCTGCCAGAAAAGTGCTTGGCCCCCGTTGCCAGCACTCAGCCTCCGACCCAGTGTCATATCCACCTCCTTCAGGTGGCAGGACCAAATCCAGCCTATATCTCACTTATTTTGATGGGAGGCATCAGGCTGCCTGCTGCTGAATTGCCAATTCAACCCACAAATGCCAAACCTTGTACATATATATAAACTCTCCCCAGTAGGAGTGGCTCTGAATAACATATGTACAACCTGGGTGTGAGTGGCACTTCTGCCATGCAGGAAAGAACAGAGGGTGTGCACAGCTTTAGGGTGAAATAATGGCCAGACCTGTGAATACCAAGGCAATTACAAATCAGCCAACGCCAATGTGAAGTTTGGGCTAGCGATTTGGTTTCGTCAGGAGAAAGATCAGGGCTTTAATTATGTTACAAGGAAATCCTGCAATAATGTTAGAGGTTCTGGCCAAGGAACAGCTAATGTCCCCTCTTAGCCTAATGCAAAACATAAGAAATCAAAGATAAATCCCCTTCACTTTCTTTATGTTTTCTAAAGAACCTAAAAATCACAGACAGAACCTCTTACAGCAGCACCTCTGCATTTCCATAAATATTTAATTCTGTGGGTAAATGCAAAAGGTGTGCACTTTAGTAACATTCTCTGGATGTATCCAGTGGTTTGGTCAATCTTCTTTTTTAGGTATTCTTGCAAGGACTCCTGGGAATACACCCAGCATACCAGGCCTTTGCACTTAGATAGTCGAGATCTCACTCTGGCGATGGTTATGTTTACAATACAAAGACACAATACAAAGATAGAAAATGCGTTTAAAGCTCAAAGCCTGCAAATGTTTATAAGCTTATCACACTCAGAACATAGTTTTTGAGAGATAAATGCTTTATTAACAACTCTTACAAATTCAGATCTGTGGCTCCCCAACTCCCCCATCAAACAGAAAAAAGTCAGGCTGCCTCGCTGAACACATTTCCCTCAAGATAAAGAGTCACCAGTTCTGAGATGCTGCTGTATGAAGCAATACTTTACTCAAAGACCTTTTCCTAATTTTTTTTTCTGTGATATTGCCATTATTTTGGCACTCCTTTAGAAAAAAAAATGTTGTGCATTCACTTTTTTCTGAACATAGATGAATTTTTGTTGTCACATAAAGGGAGTTGGTAATCTCACCACACAGGAAGAGAATAAGTAACAGACCTCGTTCCTGGTTGAACAGAGGAATGAAGTTATATTTAAAGTGTAAGGAGGAAGAAATGGAATTTATTGTTCAGCTTCATGCAGAGAGGTGGCTGACTCACAGGCCTGTGCGGCTGATGGTACTTGCAAGCAACAGCAGGAGATAAATGAATAAGGAGAAAAAAAATGTCAATTTATGTTGACTAAAGAGGAAGCTAAAGAACAGCCATGACTTCCCACATACTTCTGCAAGGCAGCTTTCTTCCGTTTCTATTGTATAGCCAGTAAGCAGAAGCTGGGGCCTGTGGCTAAATCATATCTCCACAATTTTCACAGATTTTTCTAACATGGTATGAAAACAGGCAGCATCATAGAAAACTCATGAGATCAGGTTATTCCTCCATATTGAAAAAAGACATTTTTCATTTCCACAATAAGTACTTCTGGATGCTAATAAAAAAGAATTAGACAGCACTTGAGAAAAAACTTTTTGTGGAAAATAAGTCTTTGCTTATCTATATACATATATATGTGTATATATACAGAAATCAGAATCAGAAACCCACTGCTCACAAAATGCACTTTGCATTTTAGACTCATTTTCTAAAGTCTGTGCTGTAAACCAGAACTAGGATAAGTGGGGAGGGTAACAGTAAGCTACCAATAAAACCAAGAGATTTGTTTTTCTGGATTTATTTAGCCCTTTTTTTTGTTGAACACTCAGGCTCATGAAATGTTGTCAAAAAGTTGTTTGTCAGCTAGTAGAAATATGATAAATACAGGTATTTGGAGAAGTGTTCACTTTGGTCATGCCCCTTGGACTTTTAAAAGCTCTTTGTGTGGGAGAAGTGAAAGAGGAAAGACTCTAAAAAGTGCAGAAGATAAAACAGGGATGGGGGAACTGTGAACCAGCAGCCAGACTCCACCAGCGTTGCACACCTTCGTTACACCACGCTAAAACAGAGATCAAACAGGTGATCTTCGTAGCACCCTGGGACAGCTGCATCTGCAGAGGTGGCGATGCTCAGCAGCCTCGGAACCAAAAAGGAACCAGCAATCAGTGGTGGGGAGAGAGCCATCTCATGCCTGGGACACAAGCCCTTTCTAATAACCATTCTTCTAATGTATGAACCTCCTTTCCAGCTTCCTTTCCTTCTTTGCATTATGTTTTCTCAATCCTTTCTGCTTTCTGTCTGAATAAGAACTCATCTTAGCTAGGCAGATCACCTTAACCCTGTTACATTTAGCTTAGCGCAGCAAGTTAAAAACCAGTCCCAAACAATCAGATGTAATTCTAAAAAAAAAAAAAAAGTTTTCCATGAATTGTAGAGAGGAAAATAAGAGCAAAAAGGCAAATGTTTTTCCTGGCCTGAAGAACACAGTTTGGATCATATGCTCCAAAAGTTACCCAGACAGAGAAGCTATATCTTCCTGCCTTTGCTATTCCTTCCTCCTTCCTCTTCCTACCAGAGGGCTTTGTTTTGCTTTACAAGGAAATAGGATTCAATTTTAACTGTGAAACACAAAAGCCACGGTCTGAAATCAACGCTTTTTTTTCCACAGAAGAGGCATTAATTATGACTGTAAAGACTACAAAATGAGAGGGTTTTTTTCCTCTAAAATATGGTATAATATAAGAAATATGATATTGTAGAGTGGAACTATTTAGAAATACGGTGTACTGAGGTTTCTAATAAGATTTAACCCACATTATATCTACTTCTTTGAAAATCTTAACCTTAATTTTGAAACTTTTTCTGTTTTCATTTTCCCGTCTCTCTATTAATCTTCCTTTTTTTTTTTGTCATTTTAATAAAAATGAAATGTAATTTTGCTTCTTACATAACTAGTAAAACCCAAGGGCCTTGCAACATAACCTCAAATCCAGATTTTTATGCAAAACAAGGAAGTAGTACAGTCATTTTGCATAAGAGTTTCTGTCTCATCTTTAAACTGATTTTCATTTTTCAAGCACAGGCTGCATATGCATATAGGGAACTCTCATAAGGAACCAGATTACTTAAGCATCAGAGAAACACACTGCATGACTTAGGCTGGGACACGTCTTTAGGCTTTCAGCTTGCCTAAACAAACTAGGTATGGAGCTGTCATACTACCCTGAGTCATGCAAAATCCCATACTTACGCAATTTGAAGTAAACAGTCCCTTTTGACACCCATTGGGATGGTGACCTGCTTCAGGTGGTGAATAACCTGTTCCCTCCAGAATGAGGGGTTACCATAGGGGTGACACGGTATCACCTGGGCCAGGCAGAAGCCAAGTGTGAGTGGGGAATTACCTTGAGACAATGACTTGCTTCATGGTTGGGAGGCGAATTCATGCTTTGTCATGCAGCTGCTTGTATTAGGGTTTCTATATTTCAGAAGAGTTCGCTGGGCAATAAAAACACTTGAAACCATTTCAGTCATTCACCTTGCTGTTCTTAACCACGTGAATTGAAACAGTTTTGGATTTTACTCTCAGATAAAACTCACAAGACTGCCTGAGAGGTGTAGGAGCCTATGTGTTTGGACTTTCAGCAGGAATCAGGCACACAATTTGTTTGAATAAAAGGTTGATTTTTCCACCTTAAATACAGATTAGGATTTCCATCATAAAACACAAAATTATGCCTCTATTCTTAGTAAATGAAAACATATTCTCGTCGTGTGTTGGACTGGCAATGATGCACATAGTCAGGTTTGCCCCATGTTTTTGCATCACTAGACACTATTTTTGCAGTTCTTGAACCCCAAATAAAAGCAGGGAGACCCTCCACGCTGTTTTGCTCCCCTGCACTTCTTTGGCTGCCCTACAGAGGAAGCAGCTGCTAAATGATTGTGAGGGGAAGCAGAGAGGGGAAGCAACCAGGGAAGCAGGGAGGAGATGCTGCACTATGGATGGGAGAAGAGAGCAAAGGCCGGGGCATCCAGAGGGACTGGAAGGGAATGAGCAAAGGGCAGCCGAGGATGGGAACAGATAGCTGCCAAGGGGCTGCCTCTTTGGCCATCTCCTGCCATTTCAGTGTTTGACTTGAAGATATTTTTACAGATTAAGTGTTGTACAAAACTGTAAATTGGTTTCTTAATCTTTCAGGTTTTCAGCCTTAATAAGGCGACAATAATAACAAACAACAGATACCATCACAAAAGGTCTTCTTCTGAAGTGACTATAAAAGCGATATTGTGAATGTTCTGCTTTTTTACTCTTCCTGTGCATATAGTTTAAAAGTTAGCAGCGTTTTGTCTTCTTTTTCTAACTGCCAACTTTGTAAACCCAGCAGCAACGTAAAGGAAAGCTGGTAGTTGGTAGTTTTCCACCCGATTAATCATTCCCAGCAATGAAGGCTCTCAGATGTGTTCTCAGCCACAGGCTGGCAACCCCACTCTTTTTAAATCGCAGTTGTATCTGTGCAGATCGCCCATCTTCAGTACATTTCGTTAGATATAACGTTTTGAAATTTGCTAAGTGATTATTTTTTATGGTGCACAGAAAGAAACAGAAACCCACTCAGACTGAGTGATGTGACTCTGAAGAGCTAGCAGTGACAATATGCACTAACAAGTTATTTCTGTCATGCAGATTAGTAAATATGTCCTTGAATTCATGCAGGATGTATCTTTCTCTTGTGGAGATAGCCACCACAAGGACCATATGTCATTTAAATCCCATGTAAACACTGTTTTAAAGGCACTAGTAGGACTTCCGAGATCCATCACCTTTTTCATGGGGATTAATTTCATGTCATTTTTATATTGTTTTCAAAGGAAAATTGCACTCTAAATTGAGGAAGTGGCACCATCTTGTGGGTGAAAATGAAAGTCGTTTTTTTCTCTAGTAAATTTAGTTGGTTTTCACTTTTCTCTCATCCCCTCCCCCCCCTTTTTGGTTCTCATAATTCTACAGAGTAGCCTTTTGAGTCTAAAAAAAAATCATTGTTTCAGAAGATTTTAGAGCAGACCTGTGCTCTATTATCCAAAAAGTGCACAATATTTTGATAACTTACCATGCTACACAGATTTCTGATACATCAGCTAATGTCTATGAATGATTTTTGAAAAACCCTTTTGAGGTCAGCCCCAGAAAATTAAAAAAAAAAAGGCAAGTTAAAATATTCAGTCTATACCTGAACCGGTCACTAAGGCTCCTTTTGAGTTACTAGGGAGTAATAGTTGCTTTTAAGGTGCAGTTCATCTCATCGTATACCAGATATCTGAAATAGGTGAGCTGACTCATACCCTTAAAATGCTTATTTCTCTTCTTTGGTTATAAAGGGACAATGATGTGATTAGCATAGATGTAGATAGCTCCTGGAGCGATCTGCATGCAGTCAAATGAATCCCACCCCTTGTGCTTCATATAAACAACGTTATCTAGATTTTTTGATCCCTATGGATGTTATTTAATTCAGCACTCCAAATGACTTAATACAGACTATCTTAAATATTGATTTCAAGAACAAGCTCTAAAGATCAAAACTGAATTAGGAGCCATTAAAATAGCTTAATATAGGGCTGCATACACTATGTCAGGAGGTTGCCATGATCCGTTGTGGTGAACTTATGAGACGAACTATATATTATAGCACTGGTTGATTTACATTTAGTTTTCAGTTCTTTTTGCCTTCGGTAAGTGCACGTACAAAGTGACATTAACAAAAGTTATTGTGCAAAGTAACAATAACTGCTCCTTTTAATCACTGGAATACAAGTTAACCCTAAGATATTTGCTGTTAATTACAACTATTTTCCAAAATCACTGCCAGAATATGAGCTGGGCTGTAAAGCAAAACCTAGCACAAGAGTGTAAAGCACAAACCTAGCACACCCCTTCCAAAATCAGATACTCATGCAAAGAATATGGTCCTGAGTTGGCACTACCCCTCGTGAGCAAAGCTCTGAGGCTGTTCCCCTGTTGCTGAACAGAAGGCTGACCTTCACAGCATCTGGGTACAGCTCCTTCCCTTGACCCCGTCGCAGGACTAGCTGCTCCCAGACACATGGGGAGAAAATGAGAAGGCTGGTTGGTTTTGCTGCCCAGCAGTTCTTCTACACCTGCAAGGTGTGGACATCAACTCTGGTGAGAGGAAGAGGTGGGACAGGTCTTGTCCATCCTCTTGGTGTGACACAGGACAGCAGTTCAGAGCCTTCTGCTGCCCAAAGCTCAAGCAGGAAAACAGACAGCATCCAAGTGCTTCCACCCTCACCCACCCAGAACCGGGACTGCTCTCTGCCCCTTACCCTTGTCACCACCAGCTCTGCTTCTCTGCCAGGACCAAGGCACAAGCCTGGTTGGACACACCTGGCACCCACATGTTTCTGGACGTGGCTTTCAGGGTTTCCAGCTCTTGAAGATTAAGCTGCTAGGGGATTATTCAACTGGGCTTTATGCCATACCTTACCCTCAAGGAGATAACGGTCTCCATTTTGGAACTGCTGACTCAGGAAATACCTACAGGGATTCCAGATAGGATATATCCTCTCTAAGATCTCCTTCCCATGATCTGTTCTTCTCTTGAGAAGGGATATTCCAGGGCACTGCATGGATGCAGGTTGTAAAATAATGGCAGCATTTAATCATGAAGAAGCATAAGAATATAAAGAGGTATACCTATATATAGAAAGTTGTAAAGGCAAATCATAAGAAAATGCTTCCCCGAAATCTTACTTAGCAAGACGGTAATTAGCTACCTGTGAATTTCTAGAGATTAAGCAAGACAGTTTGAAAGTGCATATAGCAAACCAGACCCATTTCTCACCTGATGAGGAAAGACATCAGAACTTTGTGCAATAAACTGAGAACATATATTAGAAAAATTAAAAGTTACAGAAGCGTAGTATAGACATATTTTGGGTAAGATACATTGTCTAGAAGTTAAATGTTTAAGGAAAGAGGACAATTCCTAGCCCAACACAAAGCCCTTGGCAAATTCAGGAGTCTGCCTAGGCTCCCTGGCTCCATGTTTGTAGGAAGCATTTGCACAGACCAAAATCATTATGGAAATACTGCCTTAGGCAAGGCAAGAATCTGGTTGACCCTTTGGCCAGTTCTTGGACTGAATCCCTTTTGATGTTCAAAGCAGTCTGGCTCATTTAAGTGATAGCCACTCCACCCACATCTCCTGCTGTGTTTCTTGGGTTGAAAATGTCACTGAGAGTAGAAGCTGTTCGTCCAGCACCCCGGGCCCGACGGCAAGCGTGATGCAGCAGCAAATTTCTTCTCCTGCCATTTGCAGCCCATTGCCGCAGAATAAAGACAAGCACGTAATCTCAATGGAAAATCCTCTGAACTTTAAACTTTGCCTCATCAGTTTGAACAAAATTTTGAGTGAGACTGAGAGAACCCAGAGCTGGTTTTATAATTGCAGAAAGCTTGGTCACCATCATTTGTCGTACTGATTGCCATATTAATTGTTGCGTTTTCTGCATTTCCTTGATCTGCCTGTATTAGAACGAGCAACACCTTAATATAGTTTCTCTTTTTCAGCATTTGTGACAGGGTGAAATGAGGGAGCATTAGAAACACTGGAAATAAATTTATTGTTATGAAGCAGAAGACATTAAAAGATTTATCCAGGTTTATCATCATCAAGATTTATCAATCAAAAAAGTTTTATTTAACATTCAGATAATAACGCAAGACACAACCAAAGCAGGAGAATTTGGAATGTCTTCATTCAATAATCATATATTTTTAAAAATCTTAATATTTATTATCAGGTGTCTAAATCTTCACTGTCTGCCATTAAGATCAAGAGGGGCACAGAAGTCTTTTCAGTAATATATAAAAAAGGGCTTTGATTGATAGACTAGTTTAGGATTTTAAGTCTTAAAACAGGCAGTGGCTGAAAAGAGAATACACAAGGTTTGAGCACTGAGCTATGGCTGTTTGGGGGTCCAGGATTGTTCCCACACCTTTCATTAGTAAAAACGTCTTCTACCTCACTGCAGATAAGACTACACACTGGAGAACCAGTCGGGTTCACAGTGCGTTTAAATTCCCATACATCTATTGTATTCAACTTGCACCTGCTACAGATATCTTTGGTTCATTGTAGATGTTTACCATAGAAGGACATTTACATTTACATGCCAGCTGCTTACAAAACCCGCAAAAACATTGGCACTTCGAGAGCAGGAGGTTTTTCACATGATTTTGCATTCAAATTATCTTGCATGACCCGCAGCAACTTCAAAAATCCATGTGAGGAAGCAGAGCTATTCAAAGCTTTCTAAGAAAAAGCTCTACCTTCTCTGAAGTCCTGCCTGTCCTCAGGCCCTGGGCTATAAAACCTCATCCAGACAATACAGCCACATTAAAAAGTTCAGTTATAGCCTTAGCTGGTGCAAAAGTTCCAGTATAGTATGCATTTGAAAGGCCAAAGACAAATGATAACTCTTCAAGATTGTTGAAGGCAAATGGTTCTTCTCTGGTGAGAATTTTCCCTTACTCAAGTGGCCAGGATGCATCCCTGTTGGAACAGCAGTGCAGGACAAGAAAAATCAGTGATGATATATGTACTTATACATATATATATAAAAAAACATGTATATATATATACACACACAAATGCTCCCATCTCTGCAATACATGGCAATTTTAATGAAAACAACTGTAAATGACCATGCTGCTTTCTGCATTGTGAGCTATCATGAGACATGAAGTACTGATGCGTCACAGACTTGTAAAGTGCCTGTTTTGCTGGGGGGAGAGGGGTTACGCCCAGGTGCAAAAGTACTGATAATCTTCGGAGAGTATATTACGGCTGATTAACTTTATGGACTGCCTTGGTTAATGGATGATTTTGATTCCAAATATTTTAAATCTCCAATTGCTGGCTTAGAAGCATGTGTTGAAACACAGTTCACTTGCGTGGATTGTTTACTGGGTGTTGTTTGTTTGCTTGTTAAAACTTTTGGCATAACTTTAGCTATTCAATTTCATCAAGGGAGAAACAAGTATAGCAAAGCACAAACTTTGGACTTTTATTACTAAGTTTGCTTTTGAAGGAGAAGGGAAAGGTAGACCAGCCGACCACTAACAGTAAGCAACTGTTTGCTTAACATAGAAGTGGAGATGGTGAACAAAATTATTGCTACAAGACAGAAAGTGTCAATAGTAGTATTCTCTAATACTGGCAAGGCCTGACTGCATTTCTCTTCTGGCACTCCTCTCTTCTGACAAGCACAGTGTCAAGCTGTACAGGGTTTGTGTCCACACGTGCAACTTGCAATCACCTTGAGATGCCCTTCCCCAGGAAGCTAATACCAGTCCCGTATCTTAAGCAATCTAGAGGTTGTGACAGCAGAAGGGTGAAAACAAGAAATGACGTGCACAGCATCGTGTGCATGACCAGCCATTGGCAGAAGGGATTATGTTGGGAGTGGTGATTTTTACGCTCATGTAGCTGTGTAGGCTCTGAGAACTGCACTGAGAATTGCTCACCACCAAGGAGTGTCTGTGTCCCAAGACTTTACCGCGAGCCCAGCCCAGCAACTAGGGACACCTTCACAGAAGTGTGATCATGCACTGGCACTTATGAGTGCTGGGATTCAATCAGAACAGGAATCTCACACACTCGCAGCCTGCTGCTGTTGTCTTCTCTGCTGTTTCAGAAAGCTGTCCAACATCTTCACATCTCCTTTTTTCAGCATTTGTCCTTTGCATCAGTACATCATCATCTGTGATCTCTAGTTTTCACCTCGATGTGCATGCTCAGCACCCTGAGTGGGTTGACTGGCCTTTACATTTGCCAAATGAATATTTTTAATATTGGAAAAATTAATTTCCCCTATGCATATCTTATTTTTTTGTAACAAGAGTGGTGTTTGCATTTTTTTATCATTTTAAGGACATTTACATTTTTCACTTACAGGTTATAAGCGTAAAACCTGTGGGCAAATTCTGCAATTGCATAAAAGTGAACTAAAAATGAAGCAAAATTGATAGTTACAGGAGATAGAGCAAATGTTGATGAATCCACAAAGTACGTTTAGAGGAAATTATTTTTCTAAATTTTTTACATTTAAAATATACACCATGAAGTATCGTGATAGTTATTTGCATTTTATTGACATACTTGTTTCAAATTATGCAAGAACAATATCCAGTTCTAATGGGATATTGAAAGAAAACCCAACAATCTTTCATTTATGTGGCTGTTGCTTTATTCCTGTGGGCAAATGACATTTAGATAATTGCTGCTGGCTGGTAGGTCCAGCTCCATTAGATATCCCACCCTCCTTATGGGATGCTAGAGGTGTTCTAGACCAGCAGTTCCCAGCCTTATTGCTTTTCATAGCTATACAAATTCTCTACAAGCCGTTCTCCGAGAAACTGCAGCTTAGTGCCCCCACACCCAGTAAATCTATCCTTCAGCATTTATAGAAGTGTATTGTTTAATAGGATTGCATTTAAATTTCTATAAAGGTTGTCAGTCCAATGCTTATGACTCAGAATGGAAACTTCCTCACAGACAGACTTTATTTAACCACTGACTTTTAGATACAGAGAGTGATCAGTACACTGTAAAGAGAGGTTATAAACTTTTTTTGTTTTAAACTATCCAGCAATAAGTTTTGGCTTCAGCAGTTTTATTACTTTTTATTAAATGAAGCAGAGATTGTCTATTATTGGGAAGTGCTAAATAGAATGAAAAAGCTTTTTGACAAGACCGTTAGACATATTTTATAATGTATTTTCTATTCGGAACAATTTCACCGCTGCAGGCTAAACAGAGACTTGAATTAAGATTTGACAGATTTGTTTAGAAGCTGCTGTTCTCCAACAGACCCCAGATCATTTATTATTTTTACACAACTTAAGACGGAAGGATTCTGAATTTCTTCCATAGCAGTGACTGGTTTTATTATTACTTTTTAGATGGTAGGATACCGGAAAGACATGTATGAACAGAAAAACTAAAGGGATTTTCTGAATTATTGAGTCCTGCCCTTTGGTGTTAAAAGCAACACTTTATAGAATCACTTTGATAAATGTCTCAAGCTCCAGCTTAAAAGCAGTTCAATTTTTTGCCCCCGCTTAATCCTGCTGGAGACACGTTAGAGACTATCCTCACAATTAGGCATCTGTAAATTTCTGTCTAAATGTATCCATTATAAATTTCTAAACATTTTTCTTGAACCAATGTTGCCCTTTCCTTTAAAAAAAGGTATTTCTTCTCTCATGTGTTCCTCATAAAGTCCCTCATCACCTATAAACTAGAATGCAGTCACTGTGGGTTGTTTAGAAATTACATGTATGCACAGGAATTGTATCTGTTTAACAGAAATTGTATCTATTCAATGATCAGGAACTACACTATATTAAACAGTTACATCTTTTCTTAGGTCTTCTGTCTTTTTGTTTTGCCATGATACCTCATCTCCTCTTCCCTATTCTCCCAGGCATGCTATCTTTCCTCTGAATCTGTTCCAATCTAAATTAATCTTCTAGAAAATGGGCAGAGAGAATCATACACATTATTTCTGATAAGGTGCATTAGGGCCTTGCACAAGGGCCCTAATACCTCCCTGGCTTTAGCAGGAATCTCTCCCCCGAAGCCCCCGGGACTTGCATTCACCTTTCCAAGACCACATTGCCAGGGCAGCTCCCAACCATTCTCAGGCCTCCCCCTCGGTCGTTCTCAACCTTAAGCATCGCGCTTTTTACTACTGAATTTCATCTCATTTCTATGACTCATCCGTAGCCACTGTGCTCTTTCTGTCTAATATTCTGATCCTCCTCATATTAGAAGACAATAAATAATGGATAAAGACAGCTCATATTGCAAAAATAAGCAGGCTGTAGGTTATGGATTCTATCATCTTTGAAATAAACCACACATGGTTATAGAGACTTTGGCAAACATTCTGTATACTCAAGAATGGTATTAAAAATTGAGTGGGTTATTATTTCGTCAAAAACATTTTTTCAGTGCAAATATGAATTGATTTTTGTCTTCTGTTTTGAAAGTTGAGAGTTCATGCATTTATTCCAGTCCACCTGCTTTATAGCATTCCTTAGGCAACCAGCTAACACTGGATTATCTCAGTGTGAAGGAAGTGTCCATATGACACAGGCCTGTGTAATACTCTCTTTCAGCCTTGACCCTGCACACAGAGATAGCCAGAGAAAGGCGAAGTACAGATACAGTGCAGCAGCTGAACACACCTAAACCTGCTTTGGAGATTGGAACTATGATTCAATTATACTTGGTTAGAGATTTTGGGTTACAGAGCACCATAAAACTTCTAAGACTACCCATATTCCCACAGAGTTACGCTATGGTTATAACCATGAGCAACCTAGAAAAGAAAGTGAATTTATTTCTTATGGTTACATGTTGCCATTCTAGATGACACTCACAAGCAGGAGAACATACAAACTAAAGGTTGTCTCTTCTGCCACTAAGAATGTTTCTCATGTTTTCTTGCTCTGAATTGATCACTGTAGCTAGTAGAAATCAAAACACCAATACAAAACAACTGTCATAATGTATCATTATTGGAATAATCCTATATAGCCTATATATACTGAAATATCATACCTCATCCTACTGCAATGTGTAGGTAGTATTAAAATAGCATCAAAATCATACTGAGCCTTATTCCATCTGATTTGGACAAATTACTTTCTACCACAGTTAAAAATGGCTTAGCTTTTAGGAAGTTTAGTGAAAAATTAAGCCCTCCCTTAAGCAAACACAGAATCACAGAATCATTAAGGTTGGAGAAGACCTGTAAGATCACCAAATCCAACCATCAACCCAACACCACCATGCCCACTAAACCATGTCCCGCAATGCCTCGTCCACACATTCCTTGAACACCTCCAGTGATGGTGACTCCACCATCTCCCTGGGCAGCCTGTTCCAGTGCTTCACCACTCTCTCAGTAAAGAAATTTTTCCTAATATCCAGCCTAAACCTCCCCTGGCGCAACTTGAGGCCGTTTCCTCTTGTCCTGTTGCTAGTCACTTGGGAGAAGAGACCCACACCCACCTCTGCAACCCCCTTTCAGGTAATTGTAGAGAGCTCTGCAGGCTATGCTTGTGAAAAATTATTCTCACGGTAATCAGCTGTACATGCTGACAAACTTGTTCTTGCTGTCTACCAAGCTCCTCTGGCTCCCTGCCATGACCTCTGTGAAAGAGCTGCTATAGCAGTAGCAAGTATTTTCCCCAGAAAGCCTTATTAACTGTGCTTTAGGTTTCTAGTTTTTGAACATCAACTCGTCATACTGTAATTATTGTGAGAGTATTTTAAATGGAGACATTTGGTTTCATCTTTTAAACTGATATGAGAAAATTCAAGGCCAAGAAACCTAACTGGACAAAGCAGGTCAGCATTGCATGTTATGCCGTTGCAGCAAACACTGCAAAACCAAGCCTAGAGTTCAAATAAAATCAGTTCAGGCCCTCTTAAAATCCACAAAAGAATCCTATCAGCTGAAAAATGGTAGGTCTGAAGCTGAGATATATATATATTTTTAACACATGTGATGGTAGACCTGAAGAACCATGCTATCTACAAAAAAAAGTTACAAAAGTTATTTGTCACAAAGAAGTACAGAAAGAAAATTGATTAAAGGAACTTGACTAAATTTCTCTTCTTCGGGTTGTAGCACACAGAATCAATATTTATTCAAGGATGGTTAGTTTTAGGAGGCGGACTCCTGTGGATGTTCTCTAAGTTTAATGTTGCCTCCCTCTGGATCAGCTGCTGGGTTCTCATATGTGTTTACAGGACACCTGGGCACCAAATCTGTCTGGGGCTTCAGGCACTGCTGTGCTACACATATAGCAGTATTTCAGTTAGAAAAAGGAGAAAGGAAAAATTAGCTAAATTAGTTCTCACAGGACAACATCTTCTCCTTCAGGTTGAGTTGATGAGCATGAGCAAAGTAGATATCCACATAAAGCACTGACATCATTTGTATGTGCCATCTTAACATACCATGGGAAGAGCCCTTAATTGAAAGTAATAATAGGGTAGCCAGGAAACCAATTAAAATAACTTGGCTGTCTGTGCTAAATTCTAGATATTCCTAAGGTCTTAAGGAAATTTGATTATCTTCACTTACTAGGATGCAATTAAAAACAAAGATTTACTTTTAGATTTACTTATCTTTGAGGTGAAACAACTGGACAGACTGCAAATTTTCTTGTTGATGCATCATACACATAAGAAACAGTCAACTGCACATATAGTTTTGAAAAAAAAATAAAATAGATGGTTTTCATCCATCTTCTCAAGCCAGTTTGCAGCATGTTTGATTTCATCTTGTTTATATTTGTTAAAGCTCCTACAGCATACATTTGTTAAGCTTCTAGATTTGTTAAGCATATTCTCTTTTTCCTATAAAAACAATACAGTTCACCGCACTGCTGGCTCTGGTTAGCCTGGAGCTGATATAAGTAAACTCCCTGAATGCAAAAATCAGGCTGATCAAGATACGCACGTTCTCAATCTTGCTTTATGAGGTGGAGCCATATGCCTTCAAGAACACTGATGCGTAAAGACTGGTCTTTTTCTTTTTTTTCCCCTAAATATTTGCATCAACTAGCAAAACCACACAGAAGCAAGATGATTAAAGAAGTGCTAACGCACCAGAGACAGTCTGATGCAACAGAGAAGCCCCAGGTCTGGACCCATCTGCCAGATGAAGGCTTTGATGGGATCTCACTCTTTGGCCTCCTGGAGGACAGCAGAAGCAGAACAGGACTGGCAGGACATGGCCAGCCCTGACACACCACAGGGCTACAGTAAGAATATGGTAGTGTGAGCCCAGCACAACCCCAACAAAAACCAAGATGCGGTTCATACCTGTTCCTTAGGGTTGTTGTATGCCAGATACAGACTCAAAAGAAAAAAAAAAAGAAAGAAAAATTCCATGAAAGTTATTAAGTCATCCATCAGGATCCAAATTGCAGTTGTTGCTGAGTTGCATTATGTATCTGCCAGCTGTCCATTGACCTATTGGGAGCAAACTACCAATCTCAAGCCAGCTCTTAGAGGGTGAGTATGTACATTATGCTTAGTGCTTACAATAAAAAGGGTGGATTTTGAGCACACTTGCCTGTGCTCCCCTCCGCTCAGTAAAGATGAAGCTTCCTGGTCAGAACCATGCTGATCAGGGTGGGAGGTCAGTCACGCTGCAAACAAGAACTGACGTTTCAAAGCCAGAGCAAGATTTCTGTTGTTAAGGAAATGTGCTCTAACAACGGATTTGCAGATCCCAGTAAGGAAAGAACATGTTTTTATTCTTCTTTTTTTAACTGGTGAAGTTCCTGAGCTTTATAGTGGCTGACTAATGGCTGAAGGTAGATTTCATTACACTGAATTTAAAAACTGCCAGGAAACTTCGAGGAAGGAATAAACATTCCTTTTAATACCTGTGGATAAATCAAAATGAACTTATTTACTCCGCTCATTGTTATTGCTGGGTGTAAAACTCGGAAGTCACACCTCTGCTGAGTTATAAACCAAGCAAAGAGAATAAGAAGAGTGTTTCAACAAACCCTGCACTGTACAATTTTGAAGACGAGCTTTGATGCAACGCTAGATGCTAGCTGGGCTGGGGAAAGAAAAATGTTTTCCTCTAATTTGCAGAGCAGCTACAGAACTGTTTCACAGTTACTGCAGGCAATGATGCCTTAAATTCCAGTGTGATGTTTGGTCCATCTTCTCCACAGTCCTGAAAAAGAGAGTGATACAGTCTGATGCTTCAGGCCACAAAGGAACTGTAGAGGAGCTCTTGAAAAGAGCTAGATCTCCCCATAACCGACTTCGAAGTTAAAACAGAATCGCTCATATCTTACCCCAGCGTATTGAAAGTACGATTCTACATCCAAAGCAAAATTAATATTACCCTTTGCTGAGTAAAAAGGAAGGGCACAAATTACTTTCCTTCAAGTAAACAGTTTGAGGTCAAAAATGAGGGCTAGAAAAGATACAGCAAACAGAAAGACATGCGTAACAGTCACTACAGGGAGAGACAAAGTTCTAGCTGGCACCCAAGGCAGCATTCGTGCAAGAAATGAAAGAACTTATTGTCCCATGGCATTGCTTCTCAGGCTCCAGCCTGCTCACTCTCACGACGAGAACACTCTGCTGCATGGCTGGCCCACAAAAGGAGAGGATTCTTCCTACTGACACTACACTTCCACATCCATATGGAATTAGCAGAGGTTTTCCTGACTAATTAAAATAAAACTCGCCAACTTTGCAACTTCTATGGCTACTTCACATCCTTCTGTAACTGAAATCTACAGGATATAAATTCAATATAGAGAAAAAACCCACCACAGATGCCAGATCCTCTTTCTTCCTCCTAACCACCTGAAACAGGTAATATAAAATCTCTGCGAGAAAGGAAATGCAGCGACTGAATCTGAAATGAGACGTAACTTAGTATATGATTCAGTTACCTCCAGAGCAGGCTGGGATTCCTAAACGTTTAAAGGTTCAGTGCACAGAGAGTAGAAGTCAATGAACCTTGTCATTAAAATAACTAATATGTTATTTGCCATCAATTCAGTAACGGTGCAAACACAGTCCTCTTCGATGAGGTCTCTGTTGAGAAAAACAATACGGTTTATTTAAAAAAAGGGAAGTTTTGTCTTCCCAGCTCAAAACCCACTTCCAACCACAAAGACAGTTCCTTTTTTCGGTTACCACAGGTGGTTTTGCAGTAAGTGGACTGGTGTTTTCTACAGGCCCAACCAAAAAGGGTGTTGAGGGAAAGAAGCCCTTCCTCCCTTTTGCTCATTCTTGGGCTGCGCTGTTGACATACCCCTCCCCTGTGGTGACAGTATCACAGAATCACACAGAATCAGTACGGTTGGAAAAGACCAGTAAGATCATCGAGTCCAACCTGAAGTAGTCACACACTCTCAACTCATCTCCCCCAGCCATGCTTCTGTGGTTGCTGCAGCGAGGTTTGCACTTGTCCCAGGCTGCACCACTTGTCACTGAGAGTAACACGAGATGGAAGAGAGACGGTAGGAAATTTTTTTCTATGCAGAGCTGCATTCTCCTTCAAGCCTGCTTGTTCTTTGGTGTAATCAACTGCCTCTTCATCTTACGGAAAATAAGAAAACCAAACTGTGCTACCTAAATTAAGCACTAGGACAAAATAAAATTTGGGAAATGCAGTGACACGGCTAAAAAAAAAATAATAAATCCTTGGAGAACTAACAACTTCTTGCATTTAGATAATTCAGACTTTGATAAAACTTTTAAAATATATTATGATTTGTAGCTCTAGAAAAATGAACTTTAAGCATAAAGTTTTCCTCACCTTTTTACTCCATTTTCAATTGCAGAATGTTATTTCTGAAATGGTGTGAATATTTAAACTCTGAAACTCAAAGTATCAAAGTATGAAAATTACTGTAGAGGTCCACATTTAAAGACAAAATTCAGAGATACATATTTTCTGTCAAAGGTAAATCTGTCAAGGATAACAAAACCTGTTTATTAAACAAGTTATTTATAATATAGATCTTTAAAATCATTACACTTGCTTATGTTACTTCCATGTTATGATACTTCCAATGTGTTTCAGTACCTTGGTGCTATGAGCTGGTATCCTGAAATGGAAAAATACAAAATACAAAAATACAAAAGCCGTAAAGCTTACAGGCATGAGCAGTGGGTAACACAGCTTGAACCCTAAGGACTACAGTGAGAAATTCAGAGGAAAGCCTCGGGTAAACAACGACAGCAATTTTCCTAAAAGAGGTCAGAAAGAGCACTGCAATTTCTTCAAAATATAGACAGGTAACTCTAGCTGGTGGCTTTCCTTGAGACAACTTTGCTTGAAATTGGATGTTTTATGCAGGAATAGCAGCTCTTTGCTGATATTACTGCAAACATAAATATCAAAGGCAAAAATCTATTTTTCAGTGGGTCCCTTGGACTTATCACCAGATACTGATATTTCCATTTCCCTTCAGGACTTGCTGCTTTGCCATTATACAAAAACAGAAACAGCTTTTGCATAATTAATGAAACACAGGGTCTGAAAATAGTCCTTTTTTCTTCCCTTTCCTGCCTACCCCTATTAAAAAAGCAAACAAAATCCTAACAATAGAGCCTAAAGGTTAAAGGGCCCTTACGAATAGCTACCAGCCAGCTGGTCTGAGAAGAACAGTATGAAGCAAAACGTATCACCCATAACACCCAGAACTCTCTTTGAATGGCAAGGTCTACACAATAAGGAACAAACAGAAATGAGAAAAAAAGTCAAGGAACATAAGTGGTCAGAGAGGTAAGGACAGTACCAGCATGTACGCATAGAAGGTGTACTATATTTTTAGCTATTTACACTGTGACCACCAACAGAGATATGTAAATTTCCTTGCAATGGCCTTGGCTATAAAATAATTGTTTGTTTTATGGAATTAAAAAAAAAATAAATACTAAGTCTTGTGAAGTGCTTCCATGTATTTTATCTTTTTACGTACATTTTCAATGAGCAAAATGCTGCCAATATTCTTTAGCTAAAATATTTCCGCTTCCACTAAAATATGCACATACTTACACAAGAAAGGAATGAGAACTAAAGAACCTAGGATTGCTGAAAAGTACTTTGGAAGCATTGGTTCCTACTGTTTTTCCTTTACGGCAAAGGCCGAGGCCAGTTCTACGAGATCTGCAGATTGAGGAGCCCTGTATATGCATATATTTTAAACTATTTTTATGCTGGAAGCTCAGGATTTTCCACCATATTGTCCCTTCCTTACACTTTTGGACACAGTTACAGGCTTTTAAGTACAGAGAAAAGGGCCTATAAGCAGAGCAGAAGGGGTTGCCATCTGTTCCTGCCTCATCTTTTGGAAGACACTAAGTCAGTACAGCTTTGTACAAAACTTGTGTTCACAGGTTTTCCTCCTGTGCTTCTTCAATTCTTTCCTACAATACAAACAAAGTAAATCACCATGGGGGGATTGCTTTAGCACCTTGCAGATGGACAATGAATTTATCCGAGGATGTGAAGCCAACACATTCTTCACCTAAAAACACCAAGAAAACTAGCAAGGTGCTCACTTTGACATCTGTTTTTCACCTTTGCATGCGAGAAGCATGAGCATTTCTTTCGTGCAGCTGAAAGCCAGGCTGGGCATAAGGCAGCTGTGCTTTGGATCTTCAGGCTTTGAAAGGTCTTCAACCTCCATCCCAGCTAGTTGGCATCACATGGAGAGAAGCAGGGGGAAGAGAAATCTAACTGACAAAGGCTGCTGAATGTATACATGATTTCTTCTCAGCAGCTGAACCCCTGGAGAGCCTTCAGTACCTACCACTATTTTTAGATATTTCACCTCAAACTGCAGCAGCCTGCATTAGGCAGGGTGATGGCTGACACCCCCACTCCTGCCTCCCTGCACGACTGCTCACAGCCAGGGCATCCTCGCCTCCGCACTGCCAGGATCGCATGAACCACCCACCCCACGCAACGCGGCAGGGAATAATACACCCGACTTGGTAATTTGTACGGCAAACCGTGAGGAAGCATTTTCCCGTCACAAAAGGTGAAAAGATTTTTGAGTTACAAATTAAATCAGGTTTCACTAAAAATATAAGGGCTCCCAACACACCCTCGTTCCCTCGTCCCCGAACCCCTGTGTGAGGCCTGGCCACCCCGTGCACTCTCCCGGTAACGAGCTCCAGTTCAGGCAACGGTGCCGTCTGACTGACTCCAGCACCTCTTCGCGCCCCGGGTGACTTCCCCCACGGGCCCGGCCTCCCCCCGCCCCGGGGCGGCACGGCTCCGCGGCCCCTCGCCCGCAGCACCCAGCGGCGCTCCCGGCCGCGCTCCCCCTCACGCCCAGCCCCGGCGGCTCCCACGGCCTCCAGCACAGCGCCGGGCCCGTCCCCGCCGTGCGGCCGCATCCCGCCGGGCCCCATCCGGCGGCGGGGACGGCAGCGACCGCTCCTTCCTCTTCTGCTTCCTCTTTTTCTTCCTCCTCCTGCTCCCCGCCTCCGCCCAGCAACCGCCAGGCCGGCCTGGCAGGTATCGAGAGGCAGAGCGCGGGCGGCGGCCCTCGCCAGCGGGCTGCCGCGGCGCGGCGCAGCGGGGCGGGAGCTGAAGGCGGCGCCCCCCTCCCCCCGCACGGCGCGTGGTCGCGGCGGCAGTGCGCTCGCCGGCCTCCCCTCTGGCTCCCGCGCGCTGTGGTCTCGTCCGCCCCTGCTGCCATGTTGGATCGTGCGGCCGCCGGAGCCGGGCCGGAGTTGGAAGTTTAGCGCCTCTCGGAGGGGCGGGCGCGATCGGCCGCCGGCGCGGAGCGGCACCGGCGCGGCTGCCCCCCTCCCCGGCGCCCCCTCCGCGGGCCGCCGGCAACCGGCCAAGGCCCCGCCGTCCCTCTCCACCTCTCTCCTTCCCTGGCCCCGAGAGGGAGGCTCCGCGATGCGGCTGCTGTGAGGCCGCGGCGGCAGCGGAGGAGGAGGAGGAGGAGGAGGGGGCCGCGGGCGCCAATAGTCGCAGGGCGGCGAGGGAAGCGCCGGGCCGGCCCCGGCCATGAGCGGCAACCCGCAGCAGCAGCCCCCGCAGCCGCGGCGGGTCACCAATGTGGGCTCCCTGCTGCTCACCCCGCAGGAGAACGAGAGCCTCTTCAGCTTCCTCGGCAAGAAATGCGTGGTGAGTCCCGGCCCGCGGCGGCGGGGGGGGGGGGGGGGGGCGGCCCGTGGCGCTCCCGGGGGGCCCCGAGCCCGTCCCCACCCCAGGCGCGGAGGGCCGGGGGCCGGGGCAGGCAGGGGGCGTGTGAGGACAGGCCGGCCGGGGCGCCTGGAAGTTGAGGGCTGCGGAAGTTCCAGCCGGCTCGGCCCGCTCTGCTGCCCCGTCCCGACCTCCGCAGGCCTCGCTCCCTGCCTGCCTCGCCCGCCGCACCCCGGGCGCTGGGAGCGGAGCGGGGGTGCTGGGGGCAATGAATGGCGGCGGCCACAGCCCGTAGCGCGGATGGCGGGGCCCCTCGGCCAGCCCGGCCCGGCGGGGCTGCCTGCCCCGACCGGCGGGTCCGGCCTCGCCCCCTCCGCCGTGCCGGCTCCGGCTGGAGCCGTGCGCACCGCGGCGGCTCCGAGACCGCCTCGAGCGCCAGCATGGGCTCCGTCCTTCCGCGCTCCCCTGTCCATCGGCGTTGAGCTCCCGGGGGGCGGCCGGTGGGGCTCAGCCGTGCCCTGCAGCTGGCCCGTGCTCTGCAAGGGGAACCGGACAGCAAGGGAGCAGCTGCGGGGCTCGGTGGGAAAAGTTCAGTTGCTCGACGAGGCCGGGACGAGCCCCAGGTGCACCTGCGGTACAACAAAGCAATGTTGACGAAGTTGTAGGAAGGCTCGTATCAGTGCTAGGCCTGCCTTGGATTTAGTCTGTACTTTTCCTAGCCTAAACAACAGGTTCATGTACTCAAATGCGAGTTAAATACTGCATCTTTTCCTGGTTTTGTATATATGTGCATATATAGATAAAAAAGGCAACATAATGGTTAAAAGAAAAAGCCTTGTAGCAAATGTGTTACCAAGTATATCAGTAAGTTCTTTGTTTTCAGAATACCTTCTTGCATGTTAATATAAAACTGTATTAAAACTGTACTTATCTGTATTAAAGAACTATTTGAAGGCTTCAAAAGTTAACCACTTCCTTTAGAAAAGAAGCAGCTTTTAGGAAAAATGAAAAAAATGCTTCTTTTTAAAAAAAAAAAATAATTGCCATTTGGAAGCCATTGAAAATTATGTTACCTGGCCGTCTTCTGATGCTTTGTGTCCAGCGCCTAGCATACTAATGTTAGGCACTGTGCATCTTGCTGTAATTCTAGGAAGAGTATTTAATGAACTTAAAATTATGATTTAAAGCACGATATCCGTGTATTCATAATGGTTCCACATAACTCTTTGGACTTTGAAATGGTATTGTTGATCAAACTGACTGTTACAAGGAAAGCATAAGATGTAGTGACTGAACAGGAAGTAGGTGATATTTACATTGGGGTGGTTTAAATAAGATGCTGTCACAGTAACGAAGTTAAATGGGTCAGAAGGTGTGACCATAAAGCATGTTTTTTGAAAAGTAATAGACTTGTAAAAAACATCTTCAATTAATTGAACTACTTTCAAGCATACATTTCATATGCTTAGCTCCTTTGTAAAAAAACCCCACACTTTTCTCTAAATTTAAAAAATAGTGCATGAATTTGTGTAAGTTGATTTCCAGTTTGTTTTCCTACAACTTGGATTTTTTTGTCAAGTGAACACACTTTTTGTTTTTGTTATGCTCAGCTGTAACACTCACCTACTCAAGTTCTCAACTTTTCTGCATAAATAGCATATTGAAAGCAGACTTTGGAGGTAAATATCTTCACAGTATCTGGGTGTCAGGCGATTTGTGACAGGTTGATAGCTTCATAGACATGACTTGCTTTGTATTTTTCTTGAAACTACACATTCTTGTGGTTTTCACTGAATCTTGGATGACTTCCTAATTGTGGCCCATTCTCTTCCCCTTTTTCCCCAGCCTTATGTGTTCTCTAGGTTAACTATAGGCTCATCTTACTATAATTGAAGGTCGCTGCTCAATCTTGAGGACTTGAGTGTTGAAGCTCTAGAGATTTTTAACCAGGTTTTTTTGACTTACTGTGGCATGAGCCAAAAATGGTGAGAATTCAGAAACTAATTGATGAACAGATTGAACATCTCTGTCCCATGGAGGGCAGTGTCTATCAGAGAAGTGGAATGGGCACCTGGAGGTGGTAACAGCTTTGGTTGTTTAATTTGAACCCCCAGTGTCTGTCTGTCAGAGCCCAATAGTACTCTTGATACTCTTGACCTTCTAGCCTGACTCAGTGTTGGGATGCTGTGCTGGTAAATGTCTTTTTGCTGTAGTGTACATGAGATTTGATCTCTTAATATCCATGTTTGAATTATTCATTAGTGAACCTTCAGACTGTAAATGCTACTTTTTAAGAAAGGAAAATCTTGCAAGTTTCGTAGGATGCTATGAGCTTGCTCCATCAGTTGAGTTGACTGTGCTACCTGGCTGCTACACGTGGTGTTTCTGTCAGTGTGGGGCATAGATATGCTACTGGATGTGATGTGCATCTGCCATATCAACACAATTTTAGGTTATGTTTGACTTGACCTTGTGTTTAGGTCACTAGTGAAATGAATGCAGTTCAGACAGTTGAGACATTAAACTATGATCCTAGATACTTTTTTTGTAGTAATAATTTATAGTGCTCTTATGGAGGGCATAGTGCTCGTATCAGTCCTATGGGACTTGGTTAAGAAAGCATGTGGCTCTCTGGACCTGATTTATTTCAACAGTCTTTCCTTTGACTTTGTTTTTGACTGATAACAAGGCAGCTACTTTGAAATAACATTGAGGATTCAACTACTTGATTTTTGTTCTATGGAAAAGCAAAGGAATTTATCAAGTAGCTTAATTTTGATTGAGTACTCGCAACCTATGAACTCCCAATACTGACATAATTTCAATGGCATCTTAAGTAATGATGACTGGTAAACACAAAAATTACCTGGGAGTGGGGGAAGTGGTGAAGAGCCATCACTGTGTGTGTGTTGCTGAAGCTGATACCATTTTCTGGACTACAACTGACACTTCGGCAATCTCATTGACTAGTAGGCAAATGTACATACAGAAGGTTACTGATTTTTTTCTACTCCCTTTTTTTCCCCCTGCTTGCTGAGCTGTAAAATGCTTATGTGAATCTGTAAGCAATTAAAATACCTTTGCCCATGACAGATCAGGTTTTCAAAACCAATCCACTGGCTAATAGTCAAAGCTGCAGCTACAGTTAATTTGATTGAAATATGAATCCAAATGTAGAACTACTTGCAGTAGGTATCCAGCATAAGGTGGCCCTTTAGGACTTTCATTGTTGCTTAGGCATGTAACTAATTTTCATTTAGGTACATTACATTTGTTATCAGGTGTAAAATTTACTATCTGTAGAAATTTTTCAAAAAATAGTATTTATCATATCGTAGAAATAAAAGTCTATGTAAACTTATGCTAAGGTGAGCTATGAGATAACTTTTGTGCATATTAACAGAATATTTTTGTGGTTATGCCAAACTTGGAAGTTTTTGCTTAAGTCTGCTTAGTTATAAATCAGTCACTTTAATTTTGTCCTACGGAATAAGAATGAGTTTTGTAAGGAAAAGCAAATGTTAGGTGTCCCATTAATCATTTTTTAATAAAGAAGGTACTTCTATAATTTGCATGACTAGTATCAGTCAGTAATGTCACTGATGGAAAAACTAGTTTCTTCTGTAGAAATAATTTGATATGTGTGAGAAGCCTTAGGAAAGAAAACATGAGAAGTGTGTACTTGATAACGTTAGAAGTAGGTAATGGAGTGTGGCTATTTTATACTGCTTAGAAGTGGGACTAAACACTTACATAAGGTGTAATGAATAAGGCTAGGAATAGGTTGTTATTTGTAAGATCTTGCCATGGTTGATATGGTAAACAGGAACTGGTAAAGAATGCAGAAAGAGAAGTGACACAGCAGTAAACTAAGAAAACTGTTTTGGCTGCTTTTAAAGTGCATGTGACCAGAATAAGATTGTGTGTCAGAGCCAAAGGACAAATTACAGTAATAGTTGAGATAAAATAAAAACCTGGATGGCAGTTATAGCTCTTAATTGATAAGAATTAAAGGTTTTATCAAGAAAGGACTTGTAAGACTACTTGTGCATATGAAAACAGCATGAACTAAGACTTGAAGGCGGACTACAGGTCTGAGTAATGGGCAACTTCATGTGGCTGAGAAGTGTTGGGACTCTTCAGTTTGAGTTTATGCTGCAGGCTGTACATCCAAAAACGGTTGAGATTGTAGTTTGAAAAGGAGTTATGTCTTGAACAGATAGGAAGAACTGAGTCATCAATTCAGTGGTGGTTATCTCATCTTTGCATGTGTTTTTAAATGAGATACAGAGAGAGAAGACAAAAGTGTAAAGCATAGGGACTTGTGGAACAGAAGAATATTGAGAGTTATGCCTGGATTTCTTTTGAGGTCTGTCCTGTTCTAGCAAAAGACATGTAACATCTTCAGATGCCTCACTAGTATCCACTGGAGTCTCTTCTCTAAATAACTTGTCAGCAATAATCTTCCCCTCTAGAGGGAATTACATTGGGTTTTGGCAGTTCCTCTGAACCAAATCTGTGCCTACAAAACTGATTTTCATGGGAACGGGTCAGATCAGGCTCTTTAGAGCAAGTGGCTTAGCCATCGTCCTCAAACTGCCTCCTTGTATCTACAGTAGGGTTACTTATAAAGGGTTTCTCATGCTTGTTTTCCTCACACCTTGTTATTAAGCTAAGGTAGTGAACTACGCTGTGAACAGATTATCTACCCATAGATGAGAAATGTTTTGAGACCACATGTGAGCGCTCTACAAGGCATTATGTCTCATAGCTGTATGTATTTGAGACAAAGCATCAATTCACAAAGTGTGGGATGTTGGTCAGGAGTAAGAGATAGAAATTTAGGTGTTAAAATCCCGTTATTGTCAACAGACATTACTGACTGTTACCTAAATCTCCTATTCAACTTACCTTAAGATAGAAACTTACAATTATCAACTGAATTTCTGTCTTTGCTTCAGTGACTGTAGTGGTTACCTCTCTCCTGACCGTGCTTGTAGCTCATGTGCTAGACACATAAGTTTGTCTTGACATGCAAGGTGAGTCCTACTACAAATTTCAGTCACTGTATATCTCTGTTATGAAGTGTATGTCTTGCTAAACAGAAGATGATCTAGTAATACAGGGCTGGAACAAGTACCTCAATCTATTAAGGCTTCAGCGCTCTTGCATGCTCTTCGGAGCTACGTTGTACATCTTTTCCGTGTTTTGGAGGTAGTCAAGTGCTGAAAGTCTCTTAGCATCTCTGTGGTTAATCAGCTGGTCAAGTATACCACTCATGCTCCTGATAACGTGCTCTGGAATCATATAGTGTACAGACGTAACAGGATGAAAACAATTTGTAGTCACAAGCTGTTGTGTTGTAACTTACCAGCTCTTCACAGCAAAGAGTCAGGTGGAGGAATTTAGAAGAGCACAAAGTTTTAATGTAGGATTCAGACGAACAGTCGTTTTTTGATGACAAGATTTCCGCCAGGATGTCCAGATACCACTTGTTTAGGAGAACACCGAAGGAAGAGGTAGTTTCTTGTTAGAAGATAAAGGCTGAGTTTACTATTTCATGCAAATATGTATATGGAAAGACTCTACTTTGTTCCTCCTTTAATGGAGAATTGATGTGATTTCTCTGCATTATCTGATCACAAGTATCTATTTGAATGTTATCACTGGAATGTTTCCTCTATGAATGTTTCTTTGGGCGTTCTCAAGGGTTTAGTATAAGCCCAATTTTTGTAGCAAGTAGAGTTTATAAGATCCATCTTATACCATGCAATTTCAGGGTAAAAAGGTGATAATGGAGAATGTTCTTACTTTAGATCTTGAATTTCTTTTATCTGTGGAGTTCTGGTACTTCTGCCTGAAAAAACTTCCCTGAGTTTTCTGTAAAGCTTCTTATGACCCGTATTGCTCTACTGTTAGTGTCTCTAGTGCCGGAATTAAGAACTTGTTTACTCTTCTCATTGATAAGTAGTGGCCAGCAGCAGCAGCAGTTGCCACTGGCAGTTACTAGCTCAGTGCTGGAAAGGAGTGAATTGTTGAAGTGGCTTGCATATGATGGGTGAGCATCATCTAGGAACTTTGCAGTAGTTTGTTAATCAACGTGACAAAAGGCTTGATTCTTTCATTGACCTTTTATAGGCAGAGCTGTCTGCAGTGAAGATGGGGTTTGGTGAACTTTTAGGTGCTCAGTTTGTCAGAGAAAGCTTGCTGTTCACTTAATGCCGTGTGGTAAGATTTATGGTGTCCTCTCTTCCAGTGAGCGTGTTTCATAGGCTTATCTCTTGAGGAATCTTTGTACTGCAGAAATAAAACTTAGTATAGTGCAGGAGACTTAAGGTTTCATGACGTAATACCTAGATAATAAAATACAGGAAGTAACAAAAACGTGTCATGGGCACTAGACAGAGTTGCTACTGGTGGGTTAGGGTACAATTTCCTCAAGAAAGCTTGGCATTTTGTGTTACTTGGGCATAGAGGGATTTTTTTTTTTTATTGGCCAGTTTGTTTTCCCAGTAACAGTAAATCACACAAAGTGGATTTAGTGGAGCTAGAAGTGTATCTTCATGGGTGGTTTTAAACTGCCCACTCTACCAGGACATGACTCAGGTGCTGTACAAGATAGTTTTGTTTCTTTCTCAAGGTATTTGCCTGGTTACACTGCCACACTAACTTCTGTGGCTTCCAGACAATTTGTTTATGCCTAGATTACCAATAAAATGGGCACAGTAGGTGTGCAGTTACCTTCAGGAACAGTTGCAGTTAAATTCGAAGATCCTGAAGTGTGCTGTGATCTTCACATGACAGGAGCAGTGTACTAGAAGGGCCAAATGGAAAAAGAAGAGTTGTAATGCAAACAATCATAGGGACACCTTCTTAGAAAGCTGCTCACTTGCTTAGTTCTTCAAATTCATTACTGTATTTTCAGCTACCCGTGAGTTAAAGGTAGACAGTTTTCCTGACACCTCTTTGTGTTTGTGCAGTGAATGACACTTTAGGCATCTCAAATTAGAATGCCTGTGTTAAGAATATATGATTCTGGAAGAAGTTCATTAAATGAATTACTCAGTTCCTGTAGACTTAATGTTCTGTGGAGAGGATCATTGCTGGCAAGGAAACTGTTGCTGCAGAGCTCCATGACATACTGGCAGATTTGCAGATTGTAGCTCACCTTAGGCACTTGCTTTCATATATGCATCCCCACCTTGGTGAGACTGTTTTCCCTGTACTGTTTATTTGGCTATCCTTAAAATCCTCACTCTAAGGCAGCTTTTTCTTTTTCTTTTAAGTTTTCTGAGAAACAGTGTTAATGCATTTTCTAGTTCTCCAATGTGTCTAGCTGAAAGATCATATTAAGGCTTGCTAACCAAGGTGGTGTTTCCATTCTGTAAGATGGTTTCACATACCATTTTCCCTTTCAGAACTTTGTGTTATTCAGAATTCCCCTGCATTCATCTTACTTCCTTCAAAGTGAATGTGTTATTTTGCCTTTATCTCCCCTTGTTAATTAGCCACTACTCAGCATCAGCATGGTATAGTTATAGAGGAACACGTCTGTGTTCACCAAGCATATTTTGTATGCGGGGGGTACTGTGCCTGCAGTTTGAGAAACACCGACCTAATGAAAGAAAATGTGGCTTTCTCCTCTTTGAAAAGCTAAGAAAACTGTATTTCATTATTTGAACTCTTAGCTACGGAAAGATAACTCTTGCCTCTAAGACTGCAAGGACTTAAACATGCATTTACTTCAAGTGTTATCAATGATGGTTTTCCCGAAAGTTAGCCAGCAGTTGGTGAGATAATTTACATGAAAGGTTAAGTTAAAATGTGGATTCCTAAATAACATTCTCTGAGTATTAAGTAACAAGGCCTAATGCTTGACTTGCTGTCTAGGCTGAGGAACAACAAGAATATTTGAATATGGGAATTTCGCACTAACTTGTACATGCTCTCTCCCCCCTCAAGATGACAGCCAAGAGATTTGTGGATAAGAAAAGAAATGGTTATTAATTTGTTGTATTAATATCTTTCTATGTTGATGATAAAGAAAAGTAAGAGATATTTTACAACCTTCTTAGTACATTTTATAACAGAAGCAGTAGTTTATTGACTTAAGAATCTTAGTTTCTATTTAGAAAATAAAGCTTTAAGATTTTTATACAGCAGATTACTGTAAAGTTGGTAATGATATTTTAAGAATCAATTTAACCACTGTTTCTTTTGTAAGCCTCATCCTGATGATCTGCTTTAAAGTCCTGCACAGTGACCTCTGTCCTCCAAATCTTGTGTCTCAGCTTTCATCAGAGTCTCCTTGCACTCTCTTATCACACATGCTCTTTTTTTTAATGAGTTTTCTGTCCCAGCAAAAGGGTTTCCTTCCCTTATTTCATCTTTCCCACTTGTACCTCAAGTGCTTCCAGGATCTTCCTTTCTCCCTCCAGCCCCTGCATCCGTAATCTGCACAAAGATCTCCAGGCAGAAGTGTCTCTCCTCCTCACCATTCTTCTGTCTACTCCCTTATCTCTTTACTTCTCAGTTCCACAAGTGCTTTGTTCTCACTGATGAACTTGGTGTCTCATCAGACCTGCAGTCCTACCCACACCCAGTGCTGGGATAGACATGGCTTGTATTCTTATAACTGAGCAGAGCATTGCATGAGGAAAGAGGAGAGGAGACATTCTCTATGCCAGCCAGCTGTTTCCTGCTGCATACATAGAGTGCATTTCAGCCTGAGATATGGCCATTAGATATTTCTCTCCCTATTTCATCTTTACTGGCCCAAAGTCATTGTTAATGTTGCTACAGAAAAGAGAATTTTGGTGGATAAGAGAGCGGGAAGTAAAAAACAGAGTACAATAATTCCTCAGGCTTCTTGCATTGCTCCACCCTCCACTGCTGTCTCTCCAGGGAGGACCAGACTCTCCAGTTTGTAAGCTGCTGTATTAAAAAACTGTATACTGGAAGATACAGCTTCAGCAACTCTACAGGCTCATATTTGAAACCACAGAATTGCTTAGTCCTGCTTTGACTGAACTGTAAGTTATTTCCTGCTCCTCTAACCATGTGACAGCTCTCTCTGAGCACAGCTAAGATGTGGTCATTCTTTGTAAGTAGACATTTTCTTTCCTTTACTCCCCCTCAGTCAGCCAAAGCAAATAGAAACATCACTTGGCTTATGACACTAAATATACACAAAGGCATCCAGATAGGCTTCTCTCTGTAAAACTGTGCTTGATTTTTGTGGTTAACTGGAAAGAGGAAGAAAACTATGAACATCCTGTAGTGGTATGTGTTCTGTGCAATACCACAGGCAAAAGCTTCCCCTTGCATTTGCAAAGAAGGAATCGGTAGTTTCTAATAAAAAAAATGCAGGGCTGCTTTTTCTTTAATTTGCCTTTAGTCTGTAGTTAAGAGTATCTCAGGTATGAAATGAATTTTATAACTGGCCACACAGATTTATTAGCATTTATATTTTTAGTAACCTGGCAATTAACCATTTAAAAAAAATACAGGTTTGGCGCTTAATTTTGTGCAATTTTATATCAACCAGTATTTTTTACACCTTTCTTAAACGATGGTCTATTTAAGTGTTATACTGCACGGTTAGCACTGTTCTCAGTTTGTGTAGCTGGAACTTTAAATTTAAAACTGTACAAGGTTTTAAAGTGTCATTGCAACAGAAGATGCTGGTTGTACTTGGTCTCTAGAGCTCAGTAGTTTCAACAAACCACTCACCTACTTAAAAAACCCAATTTTTTAGTTTTGTCTTTGAGCAATTTGTCTGTGTCATATTCAGGTGCCAATATTTATTTACTTGAGAGGCTGATACTACATCTGTATCTCTGCACAGACCATGCCCTTCCTTGTCTTAGTTCAAGCATGTAGAATATGCAGTACACCTAGTTGGATTATGGTTTTGTTTGATAGGAGGGATGGAGATGGTTTTGGTGCTAAATGTTTCCATAGGAGATGTAGATCTTATATTTAGGAGGTCTCTCCTTCAGTTCTTCATTTAGACTTTTCCTTAGCAGTCTCTTTGAACATCTCTGGCCTTTGGTGCCTGTAAACAACAAATCCTGTCTGTTCCTCTGCCCTCTGTTCATACTGTTTAGATGAGGGTTGCTTATTGAACAAGTATTCCTGCTGCTGTTCCAAGCTTCACACTGTGTAGCCAAGGGGCCCATCCCTCACACTGGCCATACCTGTCTGGGCCATACCTTTCTGTCCCAGATAAACAGAACTGACAGGCTCAAAATGTGAGATACACACCCAGGGTACACTGAAGCTTAGTGGCAGAAGGATGCATCTTATCCTTTCTCTCACCTCTGGTCTGTCAGCCAGCTGTGCTAACATACTGATGCTAACAAACTTAAGTAGGGCAATAGCATGAACTCAGGCACTGTTTTGTGACTGTCCATGGTGTTTAATTTGTTGGCACACTTCCTGATACAGGTTTGGGTAATGCTAGCTAGTACTTGCCCAAGTTAATGAGCATGGTTTTGGGAACAGAATGGTGTAAACACAGTTCTTAATAGACGGTATGGGTAAGGCCATTCTTACCCAATTTGTGTTGTGTTGGGAGGAGGGAGAGTTCCTCTGTGCAGATGTGCATGCTGCTGTACCACTTGCCATCGGATTCAGAAAATGCCCCTGGTCCTAGTTACTATGATTTGCACAACCAGTGAAAGATACCAGGAGACAAAAGCAACTGTAGTGCTGGGAATGGGGAGACAGAAGTGAGCCATCTGTTCTAGCACTGTCAGTAGCATGTACATCACGGAGTATGGGTCAGCTCTGCTGCTGTTCTCATAACTGTCCTCTCTGACACCAAGCCAGAGTCAAACCTGGTTTTCCTGCCAGCAACAAAATTTGTCTTGTGTCTCTGCTCCTAGAAATTGCTTTTGGAAACCTGAGAAAATGCTGGTGACTAGAAGTTTCCAGTAGATGAAAGCGTGTCCGTGCATGTAGCAACCTACTGCAGTAGACAAATTATCAAGTGCATCTGACATGCTGTGAACACAAGCTCATAAGGCTCCTGGTCCTCTTCTCTGATTTCAGGAGGAAAAAAAAAAATTTGCCTTCTGGTAAGGAGATCTGGCTAACTTGCAGCTGTGCTTCTACAGACTGCATTAGGTACAGCAGGGGTGACCTTAAGGGCTGCTGCATTTCACTTACTGTACTTCTTGATTACAGAGCACTGGCCTACCAAGAAAATGAATTCCTGTCTAGAGCTTTCTTTTCTGATGAGTCGTTTGTAAGTAATTTAAGAAAAGTTCTGTGTGTCTTCAGAGACTTCAGGGATATGCTGAGGTCTCTTGGAGTCTTACCTGCAGCTGCATTTTGGAACATTTTAGCAGGTTTCTGTCAGTTCAGACACAAAAATCTGTTTCCCACTTGAGCTCCAGAGGCAGTTCTAGGGGATGATGTAGTGTAATGAATGATAGTTTAATCGTCACATACTCTATCTGTTCTGGCATCTCGCCTTAATAAATTCATTGTGTCTGGGGTGCAAAGGTGCAAGCTCAGGAACCTTTTCGGTTCTGTTTTCTACATCCACTAGTTCTGTTAGATGATGTTTAGATGCCTCAGTTCTGTAGACACTTACCTACTTACCTGAAGTTTATCTTTTTTTTTTCTTTAGTGTCCTGTGATCTCTTCTTCCCCCTCAAGCCATATTTTTTCCAATGTCTGCTTTTATAAGTCAGCACTGGCAGGAACTGGACCCCTGGTGATTCTTGGTGCTGTACAAGCAGTTCTCCCACATCAGGTAGCCTTTGCTTCAGAGCAGAAGGGGGATAACAAGCCATCATGGATTTAAAAGCTGAGTGCTTTTAGTCTTAATTTCAGCATGGTGACTTTCACGTCAATTCTGGCTGTGGTAATTGTACTAGCAGTGAAATGACGCAGTACCAATATCTGTATCACTGGAAATAACTTCTCCAAGGTCACCATATACAGACAATATCACTATGATGCAAGTCTGAATTAGCAAAGGTTGTTAAGTAGTTGGCTTATTCCAAATAAAGAAACCAGCCATAAATAAGGATGTCTGCCATGCATCATCAAGGCTGGTTTTTCACTTCAGATGCTTTGGGCACTTTGTTGAAGTGCAGCATGGTGCCCTGGTTTGTTAGAGTAACCTGGTCCTGAAGTGAGGTGACTGACCTGTCACTTCTTTGGTTCTGGGATTCTTCAGAGGACTGTAGTGTTTGTCGCAGACTGAAGCTTTTATGTGGGAATTGGCAGATTTAGAGATTTTAGTTCCACATCAGCTGATAGAAAACTCTCAAGTTCTGTATCATATTGTACATCACACGGTGGATGGCAGAGGCCTTCTGAAGGATGCACTTTTGAGTAACAGATATTCTACGGGACACTTTCATCGGTGAAGTTGGCTAGCCTTTCAATTTGTTATGTAAATCTGCTTCATCTTCTGTAAATAGCCAATGGCCCCAGGAGTGGATTCTGAACTACCAAGAACTCAGGATTTTTTTCCCCAGGCTTGGTCAAGGTCTAGCTGTGTTACTGGCACACTCCCATCACCATCTTCCTGTAGGAAGATCATCAGTGTTTGTACCACAGTGTTGAAGTTTCTGGCAAAAAATTTAATTCCTAGATCTTTTGAGGACCCAGTTATACAGACTTTAATCTGATGTTCATAAGATTTACCATGCTGAACCTCTAGCAATGTATTAATGCATTGCTATTATGTAGGTCCCACTCCTGTCATTATTTCTTCCAGGAGACTGGAAGAGATACCCTATTTCTGTACTCTTTGGAGTAGGATGTAATTTTTCTTGAACTCTGTCTTCATCAGGTAATCAGCTTGTTTTCTCTAAACTGTAGAACTCCTGGGACTGATACTATCTTTCATATACTCAATATCAAGAGCTTTCTGTTTCTATGCTAACAGATTGAGGCTATTCAGGTGCTCAGAGCAATTGGTGTAGTTAGTTGATCACAAAGGAAGGGAATATCCACACAAAAACTGGAAACCCAGTGTCTGTTTTGACAAGGGGTACCTTCTTTCAGTCATTGGGGTTTAAGTTGCATCAGTGCCGTTATGGAGGAATATCTCATTTTCAAAGGTGTTACACATCTGAGAAAAAATAATCAGTATGATATTAATAACCTTTTTTCTGTTTAATGGTTACAACCAGTATTAATGAACGTTTTTATTCTGTTAGTGTGGTGTAACAATATACCCGCTGTCTTTATACTGTCATAAAAGCACTGTAACTTATCATTGCGTAGGTGGAGGTTTTCGGAAAAGTGACAAAACGCTTGACCTGATGGTAAGGTGGTTGCCAGTTCTCCCAAGCAGCAAGAACCAGGGGCATTGAGTATGTTAGCCTCACTGTCAGCTCCAGAACAGACTCAGAGACTTGCAGAAAAGTAGTTCAGAAACTGAAGCATGTAATGGTTCAAATCTGATGCTTGATTAGGGTAATGATAGTGGTTGATTGGACTTCCAGTGCAATACAGATTGATTGTTTTCAGTATTTAATTTTCAGTGGGATCAAAAGCAAAGCTATCTTAAGATCTTTTTCATTAAAGTTACTATTTTGGCTTAACTTGCTGTATTTCATTAATTCAGACAATACTCATCAGAAAGAGTAAAGGTCGGTTTCAGACCTAGTGTTTCTTCTAAATGTTCATTGAAACAAATATTTTCTGTCTTAAGGTTTTTAAAATATCTTAAACTACTGTGTTCATGTTAAAATGGATTCTAAACTCTTGCATTGATCTAATAAATACTCATTTTTTTATTGTAAGCTTTGTTTCTCATGTAAGATCTAGTGCTACTTCAGTACTGTTGTGAGTAGAGTAAAATAATTTTTATATTATGTGTAAATTCAGGCTCATACGTACATTTAGCTTTTCATGTAGCATATTTGTTATTGCTGCTGAACAATGTTCACAAGTTATGAACAGGAACACAGCAGTACTGAAGAGCTAATTATCTTAATTTTTTTTTGTGGGGATGCTTTTGCTCTGACCCATCCAAACATATGCATATTTAACAATAAAAGATTGAGAACACTATCACTGCCTCTGTTCCTCAATTCTGCCTATGGTCGCTCATTAGAATTGCTATGTGAAGTTGTACTACCAGCTCTGCACTGAAGGAAAAAATAAATGTTGTGTGGTTTGAACTGGAAATCGGTCACTGGACATGGACACCAAAGTGTTGAGTGCAGAGGAAAAATACACCCTGCTGCTCTCTTTCTACAAAGGTTTTGTTATATAAATAAATACTTTGTCATTAACTGTAAATGAGTAGATTCTTTACAGTTTTTGCTGTTCTGGTTGTGCCCAACAGAGCAGCCAACCTCGTGATAAGTAACATTCTGGCACCTTACGGAGTTACAGAGGAAGAATTTTGGCTTCAGGGAGGGAGCTTTCCCATTCAACAGCCCTCTGTGCATTTATATTTGGGTAGTGGGTAGTAAGTTCAGAAAAGAAATTGTCAACTCTGTTGTTAATATCTGAGTTTCAAAATTGTTCTTCATCTGAACTTTTCTGAAGTCTCAGCATGGCAGAGGTCAGTTGTATCCATTTCTTTTTTTCACCTTGAAAATTGGGTATTGCAAACTCAGCAGTTCCTTTCCTGAAGGTCTTTTTTTCCCATCAATAAACTATACTCAAATTTTACCTTTGTACTATTCATTTAGATAATCCAAGGGGAAAGCGTAACAGAAACACAAATTGTACAGGGGAGCTTTTTTTACATAGTAGAAATGGAGGGTTTGTAATACCTGGCCTGAGTATTTAAACACAAATCTTGAGCTGCAGAGCTCATGCTACAGGATATCGCTGAGGGCAAGCTCTTAATGCAGTTTCTGAGAGGCATAAATAGTAATGCCAAAAGCTAAACTAAACTATATTTAGCATTTTTTATTGTGTAGCCTTAATGCCTTGTAAAAGAACCTACAGGTATGGGGTGATGATTGCCCTTATTGAAGGGCTGTGTCAGAACTGGGATAGAGTGCTTAGTTTTCAAAACTACTTTTGTCAGGTGATTATCTAGTTCCTCTAGTATTGCCAGCATCAGATTTTTTTTTTTTTTTGGTGCATCGTCTCATGATTTTCTCAATCCTTACGTACTAAGTCTTCAGGGGTTTTTGTTGCTCAGGGGTCAAGGTTATTATGAAAGAGACCACTGAGAACTGCCAGGTAGGTGGGAAATTATTTTTGTTTCATAAAAATAATTTTCCTTTTGCCATTAAGTTTTGAGTCATGTGACTTGTGCTTTTTATTCTTCCATCTTAAGAATCAAGTGTTAAATATAGTGTTTAAAAAAAAAGTGTGATGATGACTTACAAAAGCATTAGTAAGTTTGTTACAAAGAATTTACAGCTGTGGTTTGTCTAAAATGGAAATAGGTGACTTAAGTTAAGCCTGAGACTTGCATAGAATTGGCCACATAAGACCACCATTCTGTGACACTGCTTCCAAACTATGCAATTTGTTTACACACAGGTGAATTTAAGTGGCTTTTGGCCTCCGTAGTGCATTGGTAAGTGCAGTGCTTTGGACCTACAAAGGAGGAGCCTGTACAGGCAGTGACAATTGTAACTGTTTAGCTGTAATAAATGTCACTTTACTCAAGGGGCATCCCTCATGGTGAAAGGATATCTCCATTTCCTTATCTAAAACAGTTCAGAGTGACCAGGCTATCAGGTATTAATTAATGTTCATGCTCTGGGGAGAAAACCAATGCTAGTGATGTGGAAATTAAGCTGTCTTAACCTTTGGTATTAGCAGAAAAGATAATGTAGACACACACACCCAAAATAATGGATTTCTGTCTGTAGCATGCTACATAAAGCATACTACTCTTTTTTTTTCTTCATCAGTAGTCCTCAAGGCACTTTACAGAGGTGGAGGTCCATATCTCCATATTACAGATGAGTAAACTGAGGCATGGGGGAGAAATAAATGCAAACATCATGCAACAGGCTGTTGCAAGAACTAAATGAAAAATAGCAGTCTCCCAAACATTCAGCTGATGCTTTCACTATTAGGTACATCTTCTACTCCGAAAGGGCTTTTAGCGTTGTATCCCTGGAATAAGCTTTGAATATGGCCAGGGATCATAGAACTACTACATCTTCATGCTATTTTTTCCTGTGGTATATCTACTTTTTAAGACTTATAACTGGGAATAACTTTATTCATCGCAGACTCAGTTGTTGGTATTAAAAAAAATCTTATGTACAATTATGAGTTTCCTTATATCTGACTTGAATTATCATAAGTGTTCTGTTCAAACATGAACTGCTGAAGGAGGAATTAAAACATGTTGAGTTGTTGCACAGTGGAAGTGTGAGGGGGGTTGCATCTATAAGTACCTTTATGTAAGTGGATTGAGTCTGCTTTGCAGGACAGGACACAAGTTGTATACACGATTGTGAGACCAGTTGCTGGCTATTATTCAAAGAGGTTTTACTTTTAATAGCCTTTTCTCAAATTTGTTAATATTTTTAAGGGATTCTTTGTTTTAGGTTGGCATGAAGTTCATGTTTTCTTATAAGAGTTTTTTCTTTTAAAACAGTTTAAGCTGTTTTATTTCCGTGTTCTCCAAGTATCTGAAGTCAAAATTCCTTATTTTCCATCCTCAAGTGTAAAGATCATAAGAAAAGTTCAGCTAAACCTCACCTCTGCAAAGAAAATATTAATTTTTTATTTTTTTTAAATCTGGACCTGGGAGTACCAGTAGATGCTAAATAGCACTTTCAAGGGCTCATTAATGAGTTTTCCAGAGCTGGGATAATTCAGGAATTCCTGAGGCTTATGCTTCACATCCTTTCTGTAATCAATTTAACTGTTGTTCTGAAGATTTTTACTTGTGAATGTGATGATAGATATACCATTAAGTGGGTCTATAAAGAACTGCAGTGGGTCTAACTCTTTTTAAAAAAAAATAAAAAAAACCCCCAACAACATAAAAACCGAAACACAAACAAACCTGTTTTGTTTTTTTACAGACAATAAGGGTCTGAATCTTAACATATTTTCTCAAAGCACTCTCTCATGTTCAAAGTGGTGTGAGGATCTGCTTATAAGAACCTGCATTAAATATGAAACTAGTATGTAGCATCTGGAAAAACATTATTGGATAGAAAATGGAATGGTTGATGAAGTCTGAAGAAAGAGGACCTTAGTGCATGAAGGCAATGGGTTGCTGGTAGAAGAGAAGAGAATCTTGAGTCAAAGGAGCTGGTTTCCCTTATAGCTGAATAGGCAGTGGAACGGGACAAAACAGATTTGAGCTCCGATTTTATCCCATGGGTTGTGTGAAACTCATGATTCTTGCCTCGAATCTGTATGGCTTGAAACGTCAATCTGCAATTTCTGTGTATGACCATGAAACATAGTTTTGAGAACCGGTTAATCTACATATCTGAACAGTGCTCTATTTGTGTAAGGATCATCTGAGTCTTGGGAGTCTTGATGAATTTAAAATGGCTCAAAATCGAAAGGTAGACTTTAACATTTCATCTAAAAATTCCCTGAGCTTTGAAAAGGAACAGTCTTATATGCTTTGATTCTGAGTGTCTTGGGAAGTTGGGGGTGGGAGTGGAACTGCAAGACAGAATGTCAGTAGGACAGTGACGAATCTGTAGACAGTCTGTGCACAGCACACTGTTGTTCTGAAAGTAACTAAATGTGTAACTTTAACAACACAACACAAATAACTGCGTTTTGTCATGTGTCTGCTGCTTTCTGGCCAGCCAAGATCTTGGCAGTGTTAAGCAGTGAGATGCAGCTGAGTAAGCTACTAATGATGCTGTGCAGGTAAACAGGAAGTGACAGTGTTCAGCTTGCTCATCAACGAAAACTCCAGGTTGTGTATGTCATCTGGTAAATGGTCTGCTAAGATGAGATAGCTTGGAATATTATAATCTGGACCGTGGTTGTGGTTATGTCATATCTCTGGAAGGCTGAAGTCTTGCATGTGTTGTCTGAACTGAGGTTGTAGGATTTAAAAAATCATTATTCTGTGTCTGATAAAAGCATGTCTCTTAATTAATCATGTGCTGTTTGATTTGGTTTTACATGCTATGCTGTTTACCCACATCGTAATTGTTGGTATTCTGCGATCCACAGTTGTGCAACAAGTGTTTGAAAAGGAGTCGGCCAGCTCTAGCTGAACTGGGGGGTTCTGGGAGGTACTGGAAATGTAGATGAGCTTGTATCTGAAGACACTCAGAAAAATGTGGACTGTCTGTAACTGACTGTCTGAGGATTAGGAGTGAAGGATTGATTTGCTAGACAACTGCAGACTTAAGTCTGGACAAGCACTTTTATAGTTTAGATTTGTTAAACAGCAGTCCCATGTTTCATCCCTTTTTTGTTGTGACATCACTTAGTGATCACTGGTACCTTCTCCACATCAGTAAAAGAGCTGCAGTATACTCACTGAAGAGGACTTGTGTGCTGATCAGAACAAGGCAGGAGATCTGTTCTTGGGTATTAACATTTTTTTAAAAATTGGTTTTGGTCTCTTGATCCCTTAAATGTTACGGGCTATGTGTTGTGCAGAACTGTCTTTTAGCTTAGATTAAGATCCTCATGTTTCAGAAATGATAGGAAATACCTGAAGTGGCTTTTTGCTATTTCAGAAAAACTTCCTCTCTTCCTTCTCCCTTCAAATAAGAAAAAGGCAGCATCTCTTATGCAGTAGCTTTATTTTTAACATAGCCTAACTTTGTGTATAGGTGGAAAAAAATTAATTTCTTAGCCTCTATGCATAGTGCATTTTTAAATCAGTGGGCAATTATGGAAATGAAAAGCAAGCTTTAAGCTTAAAATTGAACACTGTTGGTGATTGTAGCAAATAATTTCACAAGCAGTAGAACTGGTGAGGCCTCAGTGTCTTCAGTTGAGTAATTTTTCAACTTGCACCAAATAAAGCTTTTCTCATGTGATTGGGTTTTTACAAAAGACTTTCTTATGTCAGTTCTGTCAAATGATGTGAAATCTTGCTTTAGTTTTTCTGTCTGTGGAGCAATCCGTCTGTCTTCTGAAAATAATGTTCTGTAAATGGCATTAAAATTAGAGGATTGTTTCCAGCTGCTTAACTTGTTGAAATCTGCCAGCAAACTTCTGAAGTTCTGTATTTCTTCTTTCTATGGGAAACCAGTTTAAAATCCGGTCTGTAGCATCTGAAGGTAACTTTTTTGCAATACACAATTGTCTTTAAAGATAAGATTATTAGTAATTTGTTAAATATATCTTTAACATCTATAATAGCTTTAAAAATTGAAGTAATCACAGTTTACCCAAATTGCAAATAAAGTCATATCAAAATCCCCAGTGGACGAACACTGTCGCATATCAGACTCATTCGTGAAGATTTTGGAGGCAACCTGGTGCAAAGACATAAATTACAAGCCAGTCAGAGTTGCAAAATCTAACTTATTAAAATCTAATTTCATAGTCAGTCAAAATATCATGGAGTCCTTGAAAAGTATTTTTATCTACAGAAAAGTGTGCGTGTACTATCAAGACAGTATCATCACACTCTTTCTTTTTTTTTTGTAAAAGATGCAGTAACCATAAATAGCCTGATCCCCTGTTCTTAAGAGGAAAAAGGCTAAAAAGACAGTTGGAGGCAGCTGTTGTACTTACTCTTGTGTCATCTGGGGCCATAAATCTTGTGGTCCTTCAGGTGAAGGTGTCAGCAGGAAGCAAAAGCAGTCTGCCTTTAGTGTCAGTAGTCTTATCTCTCTCCTTCTGCTGATTCTTCCGATCTGCATCCCTTCCCATCTAAAACTGCAAAAGTAAGTAATTACAAGTTGACACTTGTGAATACTTATTGAGACATTTAAAATTTGGTGAAAGTGTTGATTTGTGTTCATATTTCTTGCTGTTATGCCTGAATTGCACCTAAACCATCATACTAGACACCCACGCTTTAGAGGGTTGGAGTACCTACTATCCAGGGCTAATAAATATTGTAGGATTCTGAACCTAATTAAACTCAAATTTTCTAAGTGTCTGTGAAAGTGCTAGGAAATATTTTTGTCTACTCTAGCAAATACCTTTGCTACTTACAGTGTGGAAATTGTTAGGGAAGCATACATGCATATTGTTTATGTGGCCTAATTAGTTAGGGATCATCTGAATAGTGGCAGGCTTATTCAGTTAATTTAACAGCACCGTTGGAGGAGATTGCAGTGCGTGCCTTCTGTAGGATTGCGTGGTGATGAGAACATTCACCCTGGAAGTGGGTTATCAGCCCTTCCTAGCAGGAAGGGAACACACTGTTCCCACATGGCAGGAGACATCCTCAGTGCCAAGAGAATAGCTACATTTTGTCATGAAATGGGACCACTGTGCAGAAGGGAAATGAAACTGCCAGAAAGAGCGCGCAGAGCTTGCTTGTGTAGGCCACTGAAGGCCTTCCCTTGAGAAGGGAAGGAGGTTCCAGCACCTGGTCCCTGCAGCAGGTTTTGTTTATGTTTCTGTATTAAGAGTGATGAGATAAAACTCATAGCTGTGTTGAGCACTACAGAAACATTTCTGGAAGCTCCATATATTTATGACACTGAAGATAAGGTAACTGCAGAACAACAGGAAGGTATTATCACTGTCTAACTCCAATTTTGTTTGCTTTGAATAACATGAATTTATTAAAGTATGGACATTTGAATGTGTAATTGCTTAAACAAGCTTTTTTGAGATAAACTAAGATTTCAAGCAGTATTTCTGCTTGATTGGTCACTGCTACATTTTGGTTTTTTCTCTGCAGAATACTTGTAATCTAGAGAAAGAAATGTCAACCACTTAGTTCTGTCTAATTGCCTGATTTTCTGTGGATTAGTCTTGATTTCTCATAGAGTTAGCTCCCCTGCATTCTCACTTCTGCTTCTTGTCTTTCTCATTCTTAATGAGTTTCCATATCTTCTTCCATGACTCAGATAATGCTAGGCTATTAGAGATTGCCTTGGTACTGAAGCTTCCTGTCCTTGTTGTGACCAAGATTAGAGTTAAACCTCACTAAGCGTTTTCCACAGTGAAGTGGTACTTGACATTAGCATGTCTCTGCTCCTGAACTCTGCTGTCTGAGGAAGACTATTACTTACCACTGTTTTAATGTCAATGAATAGCAACAGCCCTTCATTCTTGAACAGTCACCCTAGAAGCAAACTTCGGGCTATCTTCTTGGTCTTGTATCAAAGAAGAAATGAGTGACCCAGGAGCATGCAGCATCACCTGGTCAGGCTTCAGCTTGCTGGCTTAGAGATAATCAGGATTTCCACCACAGTAGGTCTTAAAATGCCTGCCACAGGTACCTTCTCACCAGCAGTAGTATTGATCAGGACAACCTTTCCAGATACCTACTTTAAGGAAATGATAATAGAAATATTGTTTTCTATTATTACAGGGTTTGGATTGCACATAACTATTGACCATAGCTTTTTTTCACAGAAAAGTAGCTAATTGCGTTCCCTGTAACTTTCAGGCTGAAAGTCTTCAGACTGACTTTGTGAAGAAGCTACAGGCATTGTATTAGCATGTTTTTTTCCCAAGAGGTTACTCTTCTTGGAAACAACTGCTACTACTTGTGTTCTTACATTACAGGGCAAGGTCTTTTTTTCCCCAGTTTCATTTGTAAGATACTTCCAGGGGCTGGGAAGAACAACTAAGAAAAGCAAGCCTGTTATGTGCGATTAAATTACGTATGTATGCAGGGTTCTGCACTTTTATTGGAAAAAAGTTGACTCTTAAAATTGGAAAAAGATTGAAAATCACTGCTAGTTTGTCTTCAGTAGTACTGTCAGCCAACATGTAACGTAACAATACTGAACCATTGGAAGAATACATTAAACTTAGTTGCATTTTTGCAAGCACTAAAATGGAAGTGATCAAGCACTGCAACGGCTTCCCCAGAGGCGATTTGCAGCCTTTAAATGTAACTGGACAGGACCTTGAGCAACTTGAACTTTAGGCTTTTAATTACCCCTGCTGTGAGCAGGAGGTTGGACTGGAAGACTTACAGAGGTCACATCCAGCCAAAGTAATTTTATGAGTATTTCATCTTTGCACCACAAGCAGTAGTCAGCTGTACGTGAACACTACAAAAACCATCCCAATGGGTCTTGAAATGCTTTCTGTTCTGGTGTATGCTGAGGTGGCTTGAACATCCTCTTACAGCCTTAATCTTGCTGCTGCTCTTTGTTGTGACTTTTGGCCCTCTATGTTTTAATGGGGGTAGTTTCCTGTAATCTCTTAGCTTTTCACAATCCATGTCAACCACAAGCAATCTAGTGTGATGGCTCCTTCTTGTAATGAGATGTGCCACTGTCTGTGTTGGCTTGCTTTACTGTTTTTGAGAAACACGGAGTTACAGCAAGTCATTAACTTGACAAGCTACTGCAGCAAATGTTGACACCAGAAGCTGATCAAAGTCCTCAGCTATCTGCTGCCCAGTTGGAAACTATCAGTGGCTGCTGTGATCACATTCTTCACATGTGGGGTGACTAGTTGTGGCTACCTTTTGCAGGCAGAAGGTGTTTTCATGAGCCTTCTGTTGAGTATGTGTGTCCAAGGATGAGACCAGCTCTGCCAGTAAGGCAGCCAGCATACAGCTGACAACACCAGACTTACTGCTTCATAGCTTATGAATTTGAGGGATGTGACAAGTCCCTGGAATCCAAGGCATGTCCTCCAGCCGGGGGTTGACTGTGGAAAAAATAAAGGGAACTGTGGGGTTTTGATTCTCATCGCCATGGCGCATCATTTTTGGTGGGCTACCTTATTTCTTTCCCTTATGCACCTTTTCCGAGTACATATATATATATAAGTAAATATATATATAAAAAGAACAAGGTCCTTGCCAAAACTGTTAAGCAAAGCGGTAGTGCCAACTTCAAAATCCTCCTCCTGAAAATACAGTAATAACTGTAGGTATTAAGTCACAAATAAATTTACTATATCTCAGAAAAAATGCACTAATTACATTGAGTATTTAATGGCAGTCCTGTTCAATTCTGTCTGTAAAATTTCTTGTGAAGAAATATTTACATATAGTTTTAAAGAACTGATACTTTTAAATGCAATGTTCTCTTCAAGAATGCTGTGAGAAACTGCGCTGGGTATATTAACGGGCTTCCAAATAGATAAAGTGAATGCTTATTCAGAAAATGCAGTAGGATACTCAAATGTTATTTGCGTAAATGTTCTCAAATGCTGCAATTCAGCAATTAAAGCTGAATTTTTTTTAATTGAATTTATGTGGCTAGGATTCATAATGAATAGTGGTAGATGAAGTTTATGGTTCATATATTTTTCTCAAGCTTTGAATTTTGCTGATAAGTTTGTAACTTTCCAAAGGCTGTGGATGATTAACCGTTTTTGCCACCTGTCTTCCAGAAGCTGAATATCTTAAAGCATGGCACCACTGTTCTGCATGATGAAAATGAACAGTGGCTGAAGTAAAAGGAGTTGGATTTTATTGTCCTTCTCCCCACAAAAATACACCTTGTAATTTTTCCTGTATTGTCCTTTTAATAAAAAAAGATAGTGGCGTAACAGTGGAATTTGTAATTCGTGTTCTCACATGTGAAAGCCTCGTTGCAGTCTTGTCAACGCTAGGAATTAGCACAATGCTAATGAATAAGTTAAAATGTAATTGAACTCTAAGCTTGGTAGGCCTCAAAACACCTACTTTAGATTCAGTGAAATTGTTCTCTAACTTGTAAATTAAGCTCTACTCATAGGGTATCCAAGTGTACATTAAATGTATTATGACACGCTCTTTTTGTGTAATATTCTTCTGTCTACTCATGGGGTAGGTGCTGGTTCAAGGTTTTATACACAGTCATCATCGAGTTACGGCAGTTACTGGTTTACCCAGATAATCCAGTTGGTGCTTTTGCTGCTAGATACGATAGGAAGCAACGCACAGGGAGCCCTTTCTTGACACAGATCACTGTTTTCTGTGCCTTGAATTTAGGTTGCATATTTCCTGCCAAGACCACCCATTTCTGTGATAGTCCTATTGGGGGAGTTTAGTGGAGCTGGACTTGTTTTGGAGTGTTGAGAAGGCTTCTTGCATGGACAGTGGGATAGTTGCTGTGGTTGAATGTGATGCCTTCGTTACAACTGTAGAGTGGCCCACCTGTGCTCCTTTTTGTTGTCTTGTGTCTACAAGATTATCGGTTTAACAATGAGATGATATTGAAGAAATGAGAGAAAAGGTTGTTAGCAAAAATTTTGAAGAAAATCTGGCCAGTTGTGCCCAAAATTAAGTCTTTGCCTGTCGCATCATAAGGGGAAAAAATTGCATCTCTTATACCTGCAACTTAATGTCAGCTGTTTCGTTGTGGTAGTATGGCTAATTCAAGGGTCCCTTTTTACTCATCTGACAAGTCCTGTTATGATCAAATTATTCGTATGACTCTGTAGGTTATAGGGAGAGAAGTTTTACTCTACACTAGGTTGTAGAGCATTTGAGGAGGCAACTGCAAAGCTTTCTTTTCATCAGTCAGTCATGCTTTAACTTTTTCTGTAGGTTACCAGAAAGACTACTAGTCAGTCTGACAAATTCTGAAGAGGTGGTTGCAAAGAGGAACAGAATTATATCTTGACTTGTGAAAGTTACATCACAGTTCTTGGGCAATGGTTATAAAGCTTCCCCGAGGAGTAGCTGTCAGTCTGGCTCTATTACTTTGACTCTATTTTAACAAAAATGGAAGGTTAATTGATTAAAAAAAAAAAAATCCCATTAAACTTAAGTTATTCTTTTGGTTATTTTAAACCAGTTGAAAAGTGTGACATGGGTGATACTGATATTTAGTAGATAATCTTATAATGCAACTGGTTTGGCAAGTAGTCAGTGTTGATGAAGACAAAGTAAAGTTTGTAGAGCGAGTGGGGAAAACCTAGTATGGAGCCCATTACTCAGACTAGATATGATCCCTCCAGAAGGGTCTTGGAACTATAACAGATCTATGAAAATATCTGCTTGATGTTCCATAATGAAAAAGGAAATAAAACTCTTTGACTTAGAGGGAAAGAAATAGAGCACAAAACAGAAAACAATATTATTGTGACCCTATGTTCAAAAGGCTAACAAACTGGATTTATACAGCGTAAGTCTTATCCCCAGTCAAAGGATGTAGTATGACTAGGTAAGATCCATGTGAGAGTGACAAGGCTAATTAAAATGTAGATTTTTTTTTTTTTTTTTTTCTTGGTACAAGAATGAATTAAATCTGTTACCACTTCCTAACTGGCAGAGGACTTACAGGGCAAAGAACTGTGACAAATATCTATAAATCATGTGCAGCATGGAGATGCAGCTATGAAACCATTAACACTGTCTCCTAGTGTAAGAACAAGGAGGGACAGTCAACTGAAGCTAGCAGGTAGCAAACTTTAGATAAAAGTAGCTAACTGTTCACCCAGTGCATACGTGAACTGTGAAATACAGTCCTGCCCAGTGTAAGGCTCCAATTTTCATTACGTCATAGGACTCTTAAGGTAGGATACATATATACTAGAAAATATGCTGAGGAACATTCTGAGTGACTGAAGCAATGTGGTGTGGAATAATGTTCATCTCTTATTAAAAATCTCTCAATTGGAAAACAGGACGATTTCAAGTTGCCAACTGGGAACAAGCCTAGCTCATGTGAGTTCTCAAACCATACCCAAGGATTTTAGGAGTTTGCGAGTTGGCATAGGCTAAAATCACGCCAGAGACCATTTGAACAATTAAGGAATGTAGACAGTTGCATTCCACTACCCAGGAGTGTTTCCAGGCACTGTGTAATTTACAGTTCTAGCCCGAGTATTGCATTTCTATCCAGTTTGAAGTACTGAACAGAAAGAAAATTAGTTGCACAGTAGGGCTTCTCTGTGTGACCACCATAGTTGCTTGTCTGCCTCTTAGAGGCAATATCTCTTTGCTGGTTTTTATGAGCAAGAACAAAAAGTTCAATTGGGTTCTTAAGCTGTCTAAATCTTGCATAGAAGTGAAAATCTGAAGCGTGAAAGTGATTTGGGGTCATTTGAACTTTACTGTGTTACCACCTGGGAAATAATCAAAGTTGCTGCCTAGAACAAGGAACAAAATTAAGAGATACTTTGATAAAAGATGAAATGTAGAATTTGTGATTTTTACCTTAAAAGTAATAGCTACTTTTTCTTTTTAGACGATGTCTTCAGCAGTTGTTCAAATATATGCAGCAGATCGCAATGCCATGTGGTCAAAGAAATGCTGTGGTGTAGCTTGCCTTGTAAAGGACAATCCACAGAGGTCATATTTTATCAGAATATTTGACATTAAGGTAAGCATCCTTTTTTCTTTTTCAGATTCGTTACGCTTGGTTGTATTCATTCTCTATTTTGAATTGAATGAGTGTAGGTTGTCATAGCTACAAACTCATAGAAATTCTAAAATAAATGGTTGTACTTTAAGTAGCGCAATTACAGTGCTTAATAGGCAACTGCAACTTTCTCAGGTATTCTAAATTGAAATGATTTCATAGATGACAGCTTTTATGTATGAAATAAATATCAAATACAATTTTCTTACAACTCACAGAAGCTGTCCTCTACAGATCTGATTAGTCAAAATAGTGAAAGTTAGTATGGTGTCACTGATATGGATAGCTGTCAAAATTCTAGCAGGTGTCACTACTTTGGATGATATTAACAAAATAGATGCTGTCTTCTGTATGGGTGAAAACAATCTTTTGATTAGGGTATTGGTGCATGTGAAAACTGCAGGACAAACAAGTTTGGGGGTTTTTTTCCCCTCCAGGATATATACTTTCATACTGAGGATCTTTTTCCTATTATAATATTTCAGTCAAGACAGTGGAAACTAAGAGATGAAGTGTCCAAGATGTGTTTTCATGACAAAAATGATACTGAGAAGCATAAGTCCTACTGACTTTGCTGAGAATTTGGAAAGCTTCCCATTATCTCTACAGCCAGGAACAGCTCGTTATCTGTCAGCATTCAGTGCTGGAAGTCTCTCAGATTTGTTCAGGATTGCTAGTTGGCACTTGCATTTGACTTTGTGATTTGGTCTTTCGACTATTAGACTTAGTGAGAAACCTGTTCCTTGGGTGCTGAACTATAATGTCATTTAAATATATAAGACTTCTTAAAAAGGTGAGATTTTTGTTCCCTTTAAGTTAACTGTTTTCAAGTCAGCCTGAGATATTAACAGGAGACTGGAAGTATCCTTTATTGCTATTGCTGTTATCACTGGTCACTATTACTGCCCCCAGTATCACTATTGCAGGATTGTAGAACTTGAAGGATTTTTTTAAAACATCCAGGAATTTGAACAGAACACAGTGACCTGATGAAATAGTCTTCCACAGCTCTTCGACAAGTTCCAGCATATTTTGATTTTGATTTGAGCTCATTCATTGGGTTAATAGCAGGGTAGATGCTTAACACCATGCAGCTTCCAACTCTTAATAGGTTCTATTGTGAAAGAAGTTAAACTCTGTAATTCATCTTAAGTTTTTCAAAATCTTTTTTTTTTTTTCTTTTCAGGATGGGAAATTATTGTGGGAGCAGGAGCTGTACAATAACTTTGTATATAATAGTCCTAGAGGATATTTTCATACCTTTGCTGGAGATGTGAGTCTCAACGTTTTTGAATACCTATTTTAAAATGCCTTTTATTTGAATGGTAGCTTCTTTTAATATAACTGAGGTTTTTATTTCTTTCTGTAAATTATTTATGAAAGTACAATATTACCTGTGTTCCTTGAAGCTTTTTAAGCTTATTTACAAAAGGATTTTTTTTGTATCTCAACTAGAAAACTTAATCCGTAGGACAGAAGCATAAAACGCAGTTCTTTATTTTTAACTCCCGTTAATGAAATTACATTTTGACTTGCAGATGATGTTTGTGTAGTATCATATATTCTTAAAGCACAAATTTTCCTCTCCCCCATTTGATTTCAAGCTACAAGATTTTGCTCAAATTTGTTAGCCATGATCTCTAGAAACTTGATTAGTAGACAGACATTCCTAAGATAGAATGCTTCACTAAGACTTGGTTCCAAATTTGCAGTGATGATTTTTTCTGATTATACCTTCAAAAGGTGTAAGAAGACATTTAAGAAAGCCTTTGAAACATTTTCTTAGTCATGGGTGGGGGAATATTAATGTTTTTCAGACATGTCAAGTTGGTCTTAATTTTGCTAATGAAGAAGAAGCTAAACTATTCCGCAAAACAGTAACAGATTTACTTGGACGACGGCAGAGAAAATCTGGTAAATATTCAAATTAATCTTAAATTCAGGCTTGTTTATGCTGTTTTGGGGGGAGGCAGGAAGCTACTTTTATGTCTGAAAGCTACTAGAGCCACTACTGCCATATTTATATTTAGGAGTAATTGTGTTATTAAAGTGTGCTTCTTTTCTCTATTGTGCAAAAAATCATTTTCTTCTGAATAACTTAACTTGGTGCTCCTTGCTGTAAGTTTCCTTGTAAGCTGAGACTCCAGGGTTGTGGTGTTTGAAAATATAGATCAGGAGGAAGCAAAAATGGTAAGCTGTCAGTGGGAAAACTAGAAATCTTTCTGTAAGCTGTTTTCACATTTGACTAAACCCTCTTTTAGCTCTGGGCTGTTTATAACGGATTTGTTTAAATTCAGCCCAAGTGGGTTGTAACAAAGATTTTACCATCTGGTATGTTCAGTAGTTCATGTGAATGAATTTTTGGCATTGGTCCAGTGTTTAGTAGAGAATTATCTTTTATTCAAAGCTAGTGATCTTGGCGGAGGCCAAGAACAGAAGACATAATGTGCCTATACTGTCCGTAGCAGCACAGGACAGTCTGAAGCACAGCATGCTTTTTGCCAGCTGCAAGATGCCTTAGGAACATGGTCACTGTTTTAAAGGGAGCTCAGCCTTCCTACAGATCTTGTATTGGTCCTTTTCCAGGGAGCCCATAAAGAGCTTGCCTGTCTGACAGCCGTATGTCCATGAAGAATAAGGTGATATAAAACATAGGCTGGGAGCACATGTATCTGCTCAGGCTTGCTGTAAGCTGTAGTGTGGATTTGTGTTCACACTACAGGATGCTTTTTCTGTATTTGATTCTGGAATTGGAATTGCACTAGCAATGCAGTGTAGACTACATAAAGGGAGGAAGCCCTCATCTTGGAGTGCCATCCTTGCAAGTATTCTTGGGAACCTACATGATCTATGTGTATTCACTTGAATTTCATTTAGGTATGGTGACTCAGGTGCAGAGCATTTGTTCAAGAAGCTTAAATGGCTTCTTTAAGATTCCCTCTGCTCAGAATTAGAGTAAGTACATAGGGTTTCATGAGAAGAAGTGGGGTCATTAGGAAGTGGCATTAATAGTGTTTCTCATACTTGTGTAAAAGTAATCTTGCATCAGCTTGCATCTCCTGTTCCTGAAGTTTCTCTCTATTCTGTGTCTAAAACACAGTGCTACAGTGCACAGACATGACTTGTGAGGAAATATGTTTGCATTATTTGCCATAGCAAACTTTGTTTGAAAATAGTGGTCCAGTTAAACTTCCTGTTCATGGGACAGAGGTTCACCTCTGTCCTTCCACATAGAGGTTTTTTCACAGGACCACTTAAGTTTTTCTTGTTTACTCTTTGAGCTAATACCTTGGTTGGTTTGTATGCTCAAACTGATGTTGTAGGATGAGCTTATTCCATGCATGGTCTTTTAACAAGCAACTCTCCATCCCCAAACACTTCCAACTTGAAGACAACTTTAACTAAAAAAAAAAAAAAAAACCAAAAACCGCAAAAAAACCCCAAAACAAAATAAAAAACTCCAAGTTTTTTTTCTTGTTAAGAGCTGCAAAACAAGAATTGAAAACATTCATGAGATTCCTTAGTCAAGCCACCAGATGGAGTTCTGTATTTGTCATTGATGCAACTATCTAATTCTGCTTCTAAAATAACAGGCTTTGCACTTGCCTGAGTCAAAGCTGATTTGCTGTTGGTGTTTATATGTTAATATATTTATTTATAAATGCTTATATAAAACACATATTAATTTATACATAGATTTATATATAAATGTTATATAAAATTTGTATATTATTTATAATATATATATAAAAATGGTGTGTGTGTATTCTAATGCATCTTAACCTCTCAAACACACAGGTTGTAGTCTGGTAGTTTTGATGCTTTTCTGTTTTAACGGGATTTTTAATCCCATGCCTTTCAAAATATGTTTCATTTCATAGCAGTGCCACCTGACATGCTTTCAACTGAAATGAGTACTCTATGAGAGCACTTAGCAGCCTGTTACACCATTCAGGGCTTGCTAGGAGACTTTTCCAGGAGTCTTATGGAAAGCGTATGTTGCTGGAAGGTAGCAAGAACAGTTCTGGCTCACAAAACTACGTCTTGGTGCTGAGACTAGTACACAAAATATTGTCTAGCAGCTGCAAGAAGAGGCAACAGTATTCTGCTCTTCCTCACTCAGCATGAAATGCTCTCCAGTATACAGACAACTCCTGAGTAAGCGCATCTGGAGTTCCCGAGAGGTGAACGTTTGGCTCCAAACAGAGAATGTACGAAAGCTTGCAAATGTACAAAATATCTAATAGAGAATAGAATGAGGGGAAAAAGGGAGAGAAAGAATTATTGATGTGCTGTCTTAATCTTTTTAATATCAGGGTGGTTTTCACCTAGCTAATTTCTGATGTTATTTTTTTTAAAGTCAATTAAATTCTTAACTTTAGGTTAAGAAGAAACTACTATAATTAGTTAATTTCTCCGTTGGATTTACTTAAATAATATCTCCATTTACTACTTAAACCGATCCCAAATAGTTCCCCTGATAAGCAGAGTGAACACAGTGTTTATCTTCTCAGTGCTTGTCAGTGTAGGACATTCTCACTTTGTGTTTTGCACATAGGTACCAGTAGTTTTTATTTTTATTATCTTGCCTCAGAAATGTTAATGTGTGTACACACACAAGTGTCCTCTCCACATGCTGAGCACTCAGTCACAAAAGGGCAGCAGAGACTTGTAGAACAGAGCCTTGTTCTTAACTGCCTTTCTGCAGTAGGAGGCTTCTTCACTCATTTTTATGGACTGCTTGTAGCTCGTGGGTGGGAGCTCTGTTAGCCCTCTCTAAAGCTGCCTTTTTCGTCCACAAGCTTTTAGCTCCTGATGCCCTTCCTAATGCACTTCATAAGCTTCAAGCTGGATACTTAATATGGAGAGCTTTTTTTTATTTTGGCGTCTTTGGTCACAACTTTTTGGTTTTGCTGCCTGGGAAACAAAGGCATCTCTGAAGTGCTCAGCTTGTGTTGGATTCAAGTCTCAGCAGAGATCATTCTTGTTTCCAGGAATAAGTATTGAAGGGAGCTGTGTTTTTTGGACATAGGCAGCTGGTGAAGTTGATCCGTTTTGGATCAGTAGGCATCTCCATTTTTGAAAAAAGGAGGAATCCGCCACTCTCCAGTCAGGTCATCACTTCAGAACAGGAGTTCATATTTTCTAGTCAGCAGTGGGAACCACAGAAAAACAGATCTAATATCTTTGAGCTACAAATTAATCTTTTATATACCCAGCAAAAATTACAGGAAGTGTTTAAAATGTCTTCCTTTGTTTTCCGCTATCTTTTGTCTTGAACTCTTTCTTCTAAGGAAAATTGTAATGGATTCCCATGATTTGGCCCAAGGCCACTTAACACTTCCCATGAATACCTCCTGCTTTTGCCAGCTTCCCATTCTGTGCCAAATGACTTGCAATCACTCCTTCACTCTCCTTTGCTGTCTCTGAGTTGTTAAATAAAACTCTAATTATGTTCCAGAAGTTGAGTTTGGGTTGGTTTTGGCAGTACAACATCAGTGGTTTCTTAAACTGAATATTCTAGGAAGAGAAAGCACAGTATTTGGCCAAAAAGCCTTTTTTTTTTCCTCCCCCCCGCCCCTCCCAGACCTGATACCTTTTGCTGAGGCACCCTTGCAGAGGTTCTCCACCTCTGTGCCTAAAACTAACCTGCTGTGAGCTAAGAGGCAACTGTCTGTCTTTAGAAGGCTTGCTCAGCAAAAGTTGTTTCTCAAGAGGTTTTGGTTACCTTCCTCTGAAGGTTTGATGACCTTGGCAGTTGCAGGGTAGGTAAATGTTATTTGTAGTGGGTTGCAGGGTAGGTAAATGTGGTGGATAACAATTAATAGTAAGTGAGGGGAGTCTCCTTTAATGGACAGTTCACTATTATAGGCTGAGAGTACTGAGGTGTGAAATGTTTACAACTATATTTGAAATCATCAAGCCAAATTCTTCATGGTCAGTGAAACAGTTTGCCGTTGTGAATAGAATATCAGATTAGTACTAAGGAGATTCTAGTTCTGTTCCATATTATTCAATTACCTGTTGGATAACATAGGTGAAGCGTCTTGCCCCTTTATGTCCTATCTTCTTTGCATAAAACCAAAAATAGTTATAATATTTTAGGTTCTGTGGGAGTACAATACTGTACAAAAGTGATAATTATATTTCAAATAAAAATGAAGGAACAGTCTTATTCAGTGGAAATCAGAAAGCATAACACTTCAAAAAATCTTGCTTTGATAGGTTGTACCAAAACAGCTGCTTTGTGAATATTTCACCTTACTTTGGAGTCGGAATGTCTGAAACCAATTCAGTAGCTATTTCCTTATGCTTCTACTCAGTTTGCTCACTTGAAATTGGTGCTTATTATCTAAGATTTTTTTTTTTATGATTCTGTAATGCTTTTTTTCAACTGCACAACAAGTAGGCTTTAAGGATATTAATAGATTCTTAAGTTTGAGTTCAAGGTCATTGAAAGCTTCACTAGAAACTAAAACTGAGAATGAATTTTTCCTGTGATACCTATGAATAAATAGCTCTCTTTCTTTTTCAACAGAAAAAAGACGAGACCCACCAAATGGTAAGCTTTTTGCATGAATCACTGCATTTTATTTTTTCCTACTGCTGTCATTTACTGTTTATGTATAGCTTTGTTTTGGACTTGTTCAGGATAGTCATGTGGTGGCAAAAGCAGTAAACTCTTACTCTGGAGGCTAGTATATTTGTTTTGTTTCTGTTTTTTGGTATTTGTTTAGTTGTAGCTTGAAAGATTTGTGGCTTAGCTGGCATTTGTAAAGAATGTTTTTCGGAGGAGCGTGTTTTGTTGCAAATAGGACAGAGGCCCTTCAGCTTAAACTGAGAAGAAAACTTTTTACCTTGCGTTTGCTGCTTGGTCTTCAGAATATGAATATATAGGAGCACTACACAGAAACATGCTGATATGAAAAGTTAGCCTATTTGTCTAAAGGCAGGCATAATGATGACAGATTTCATAAAACATCGATAAAATTTCAATTTCAGTGTATCTGGCTAACCGTGTAACATAGCCTTTTGGTCATATGTCATATGTTTGTCAATACCAAACTTTTTTTTGCATGAAGGACTATTTGAATCTATTTGCCTCTCAGGAATACATCTCACTGGCATGAAGATACAGGTTCCTCAGGAGATCCTCTCATTAAATTGATGGAAGGAGTCAAAACTATGTATCAATTTGATCCAAAAATTTGTTACCGTCTATTCTAAAATCAGGTGAAAAACGCGTATTAATGAACATCAGGTTTGGAGTCTTTGTAGTTCTAAATTCACATGAAGTTAAAAAGTGATTTCTCTTATGATATTTCTGTTGGTGATTCAGATCATATCTGTATCTGTTAGTTTGCTACTTGAGCAAATGTACAGTCAGCTGATCATCTGAGGTCCCCTTATGGCCTGAGGAAGTAGTCTTAAATTTCTACTAACCAAGACATCCAAGGATCTTGGTAGGTCACCAAAATAGGTAATCCTTAACTAATTCTGAATTATAGGAACTACTGATACTTTTTATACCCAAATAAAGCCCCACCCCCCCATGTGGAATATGTCTCAAAAAAAATTACTCTTTCTTTTTCATAAACATTGAGTTTTGAGGAGGTTTAGGCAATCATCAGTTTAGACCAGGCATTTATAGTATTGATTCCTTCAACTGGGACTGGGTTGTTTAGTTTTGAAACAGTCCTAGTAATACCATCCATGATTGTCTTGCCAGCTTCTCTGAGCTTTCAGAAGGTTTTAACTGTTCTACCTCTTGAGCGACGTTTGCTTCTGCTCACCTAAATGGTGCATCCCTGATAGCAATGTGTGCAGAGCAGATGGGGATTAAAACAGCAGTGGTGACTGTGTAGTCCCACCTACCAGAAAAAATTTAGCCTTTGTCTCTACCATAAATGTTACCAACAGTAACACAAACAATTTATTTGTCTAGTTTGCTATCTATGATTGGAATAAGATTTAAGAAAACTAAATCTACAAAAACTTTTGTGCTTAAAATAATGTCATAATTCATCCTGTACTTCAGGCAACAACATTTTTTTTGAGAAAAAAATTGCATACTGAACTTGCATTCATTGATCCCATGCCTTTATCTTGAATATTCTGTGGAATACATAGGTTTATGCCTAGTGTTTCAGGTTTATAATCACTAGTCAAAGATCTGAGCATCTCTGCTTTTTTAGTAAACTGGTTCACTGGGAGTCCATGTACTCTTTCACAACATGTCTACCTTCCTTTTCTGATTCTGTCCAATTCTGTAATGCCTGGCATCTCTGCAGTCAAAGAGTTAGGTGTGTTCATGTCCTCTGTAGTCACAGGTGAGACATGCTCAGGGCATGGGTTATAGCCTCTGCATGTCAGCATTTGGAATTCATATTAGAGGAGGTATATACTATCAGCATGTAAACAGGAAAAAACTGTTGTAGTATCAACTGGTTTTTGTTTTATTGTCCATATGCAGTGAAAGTCTATTGGGGAAAAAAAAAAAGAACGCCTCCTTTTTTGTATCTGGGTATCTCTGCATAATTACCTTTAAAACTGAAAAACAAGAACAGTCACCTTTCTGTGCTCACATGATCCATGCTTGAAATACTGTGGGGAATTTTATTTTAATGGGGCTTGTTTGTCTGGATTTTCTGCATACGTTGAAGCTGCATGGAAGAAGCACTCTGTCTTTTCATATGATGTTTTCAGTGGTATGGATTTAAGTGGGTTTTTTTGTTTTTTTTAGAACTGCAGGATTAAAATCAAATTGGCATTAACAGTTATGTAAAATGTATTAGTCTGTAATTTCCTGGGATTTATGTTCTACTCATTTGTAATAGCTAGGTCTCTTTATGCAAATAGAGAAAAGTTATTGTGGTTGAAGTGACCTCTTAGTGAAGTTCTGGATGAAACAAGGATTTGTCAGAGAATTAGGTTTTGAGGGAATCTTTAAGAACCATGTGGCAGAATTTTGTTTCAGCTGTTAACTAGAACAGTTTGCATTTATTATAGGGCTGTCTGTAGTCTGGGACAGATGCCTAGAGAGGTTCTAAATAAAATACGGAGAATTTCATAAAATTAACATTTCAAAATGTTCTGTACTACATTTTCTGGAGCCCCTTCTGAAGATGTCACAGATATTGATAACAGTGGATGCTTAAGGCCACTGTACTGTCAGGTACTTCCTAACGATGAGCTCTATATGCCTCTCTCATCTTCATTTATTGAGCTGTCTACACCTGATGGGGAGGGTGCATGTCTTATGATGGGAAAAATTTTACTGGATATAAATATGGCAGTTCTAGAAGAGTACAATTCTTTCCAAGGTTCTTTTATCCCTCGTGGACATCTAAGATCTAAACCTAACGGTAAGAAAAATTTTCATCTTTAAGAGTTTACTGTGATCTCTTGTATGAATATTATTAGTATCAAGGAATCAAGCTTTCAGTCCTTAATTTGAGCTCAGCTGAATAAAACTTCAGTTTGCAAATGGCTGCTGCTTTACATGGTTAAAACCATGTGTGGTTAGTTTAGGATTTTACATGCAAAAAGGTGCATTTTCAAAGACTGTTAGGAATTTTGAGAAGAATATCACAAACTTCCTAGCATTGCAAAGGTACATGTTTCTTTTTGAACATCATTACAGCTGTTGAAACTACTAATATCAATATAATAGGTGAAAATAGAGAGAATATAGTAGGTGATTAAAGTGAAAATGAATTCCTGCAGTGTTTTTGGGTTTGTATCTAATGAAATTGACTGTAACTTTCAATTCATCCTGAAGTTTTTACTTAACTCCACTTGTTAAGTTTTGGTTTGATAATATTTGATGATTAGTGAATTTAATGCTAACTGTAAGTAGAACTTTAACAATGCAAATTGTTTTGCATAGTCGTATGTGGTAAGTTTGTGCTTTGGTATTCTCCAAGAACAGTTGTCTAGATCATAGCTTGTCTAGATCAAACTTCAGCTCAACTTCAGAAGTTCTTCCTGCAGTTCCAATGCAGTTTTAAATCTTGTCCTTTAAGACTTCTACAGGAATGTAGGAGTTGTCATGTGTTTTCAGATGAGTTTTGTCTATGCTAGTGTAGTGTTTCTGTTCTTGTTTCTTATTCCGGCCAGTACTAGATGCTTCCCACTGAGGTGTTAACCTACAAATGTCAGCTATGTTATCCATTGTATTGTCTGCTTCGCCTTTCTGATTTGGACTTTGGACTGTGCAACCTAAGGCTTGTTGGTCCTTTCAGGATGCTTAGGAGAACTTTGAATTATCCATACAAAATGCAGTTATGAAAAATAGTGTCAAAATAAGGTTCAGATTTATCAAAGTCTAATTAGACATTTCTATTATCTGCCCAGTAAGACTAGGTGTGTGAGTCTTATTTTAGTTGATTTGCTGACTGTTGAGTGGTAACAAGTAAGTAGACGATGTTTTCAAAGTATTTCTGGCCAAACTGATTTTAAATTGACTGCTTAATCTCATTCTTCCAAAACTGAAATTACTTATCCTTCTTGCAGGTTTCTTTAAAAATGCATGCATATGTCTGTGTATATATACACGCATATATATGTGTATGAAAAATGCATAAATTGCCTCTCAGTATTTAAATACTAGTGCCACTTGCTTACATCAAGAGTTACCTTCTGTCAAAGCTAAAAAACCTGAGTGGAAAATATGCTAGGTTTGTTTATTTGCTAGTATTATACAAGTAACATAGTACTAAAATGCTACAGTTGGCAGGAGTATAATTCAGATGCATTTTAAGTGACTAGAGTAATAATTCAGAATTTTTTATAATGAAGAACGAGGTTTGAGAACATAATTCATAATTTGAGTGGTTAATTTGTATTTCTGGTGCTGTTTGTACTGTTACTACTCCTCAAGCTCAGTTTCGTATCTGGGACTTCAATTATTTCGCAAACCTGTTAGAGCAAGACATAAGAAATCCTGAACAGTTTCATAGATATTGTCCTACATTTGAAGTCTATACTGTGTCCAGAGTAGCCTTCCGAAGTTCTTGTGATATTCTAGTCCTGTGTGCGATGGCAGAAAGCATTCCCACTTGGGACTTACTAAGCAAAGGTTCCCTCTCCTTGAAGATCAGTTTACTGTGCTGCCAAGGTAATGGTGGGATGGGTGTTACTGTTTATGGCACTCACTTCTTTGATCTTGTCTAGGTTTGTAGCTATGCTGTACCTTAATGTGTCTCATTCCATGTGTTCTTGTGCACATGAAAACTCTTTAGGTTAAAATTACATTCTCTGGCAAATCTGCAAAAAACAAATTCTAGCTTAGAAAATTTTTCTGCCATTGCTCTGCTATAGCAACATTTTTTTTTTTTCTTCAGCAAGTAACTTAGTCTATGCGCCTGACAACGAGAACCCAGACGGATGCATGTGGCATGTAGAGTGATGGCTACAGTACAAGTATTTTGCCACTAAAAAAAAAGTTCATCGCTTTGTTGAAACACAATAGTAAAAATCCTGTACGTTACCTTCACAGGCCCAAATCTACCAATGGCAACTGTTGATATCAAAAACCCGGAAATTACAACTAATAGGTTTTATACTCCACAAGTCAACAATATTTCATATACCAAAGAAAAGAAGAAAGGCAAAACTAAAAAGAGAAGATTGACAAAGGCAGATATTGGAACACCATCTAATTTCCAGTAAGGACTGTTTTGGGTTTGGTTTTTGGTGGGTGGGTTTTTATGTTGGGGGGGTTTGTTTTGTTGTGTGTGGGTTTTGGGTTTTTTTATGTCAATTACACTTGCAAATGCTCAAGACTTGAATGTGTGACTGTTGTGTGTAACCTGAACTACAGTGAATGCTAGCCGGAATGCTGTGGGGTTTAAAAGCAGGTTAGCTTATACACAGGTGACGAGTTCACTGCAGCTGCAAACAAAAAGTAACTTGCTATCCTAAAATAGCTTAGAAAACAATCCGGCTGCATAAAGATGCCATATTGAAGTAGTCAGCTCAGTGCAGACTCATATTCAGCCTCAATGTTCAGCTCTTTAACACTGTTATTCTTAACAGCTGTGACTTCTTATAGCAGCAGAAATGTCATAGCCACATTTTTATCTCTGGCTTTCTGTTTACAAACTTATTGATTCCACTATGTGGGCTAGTACCCGTATCTTGTGATGTAAGTACAACCTGCATGTATACACCTCTTAGGAATGTGTTGGATTTTTTGTAATATTGTTTCTTATGTAGCTTCAATCTTTTAGAATAGTTATGATGTATCATTTTAAGCTTCACTTTCATGAAACTTTGTTTTGGTCACTTTAATGAATTAACTATTGTTTTCCTGAACTGTAGTTCGATATTTTAATCTTCTGCCTTTTAAAATAAGTGTACTTTATTTGCTACAGCAACAGGAATTTAAAGAGCTTGAGTTAGCTACAGGAAAGATCAGTTTCTGTGAAGTATTAGAAAACCAATGTGAGGTTGACATGCCAGGTGAATGTCTTGTTCTTTTGAACCATTATTTTTCATCACTTCCACTGATGTGCCTTCCCAGAATAAAACTCCATAGAAGTAATGCTGGTATTACCAGTTACGGTAATGTTACTGCACCGTGTTTTGAGAGAGTGCTCTGTAGAATGGGATAGTGGACAGAAAGTAAAAGGAGAGGTGCGCTAAAATGCTTCCCTAACCAGATTGTGCTTAGACAATTCAGATATCAACCACGTTCTTTCTGACCTGAGTATCAGTGAAGTGCTGCATCTATTAATGTCACTTAAACTGAAAAATGCAGAAAAGAAGGAAGCATGAAAGAAAGAATATTGAATAGTGATTGGTAGCTGGTCACTGTTGTAGCTCTATGGATGTATACTTCAGCATATGTGGACAAAATTGCAAGTAATGATTTGCATTAGTGTGTCTTGCATCTGATCAGAATTTGTGGAAGGGGTTGTGCAGCAGCGCAGATATAAAATGAATTTGAGACTTTGTTTATAATGTGTGTCAGGTTCTGACCATTGCACTCATAAAATATTAAAGGAGACCTAGAGAAGCTGAGAATAAGATGATAACATATTTAATGAAGTTCACACAAAAGATATGTTCCCATGTCATTAAATATAACATTAAATTGTAAGTGGTGAACTTTTGCAAAAGAAGATTGAAAGTCTATTTTGTTCAGCTTAAGGCCTAGTTAAGTTTCCTGTAGAGTGCAGCTAAGTGTCATCGTACTGTGTAAGATACTTTAATTGCTGGTTTTGTACAAATGTATGGGAGTTGGCGTTTGGTACTGTTAGGCAAATATGCCAGTAGGATAACTTGTATGTAACTTGAGCTGTGATACTGGTGAAGACCAACACTGTCAGTGTTTGTTTATGCTGGATCAAAGTTGCAATCAGTAGATACCATTTAAAAATGTCTTCTATTAGATAGATGTGGACTTTCAGTGTTCTGAGAAAAAATAATCAAACTATATTTAACACTAATATAACTTACTGCTGTATACATTCTTTTAAATAACATAATTAAGTACACTAAGCTCTGAATTGTATGCTCACAACCTCTTAAAAGGGCATCATGAATTGCACAGATATGCAGAGATAGATGGGTAAGATTGTATTTGCTGGTAAATTTCTGTCAACTTCCAGTTAATACATTACAATTGTATATGAGACTATGTCTTAGGAAATGTGTATCTAATTTATGTGAAGCAAGCCGTAGCTTAACATCCAAAATTCCATAATCAATAAATCATCCTATATTTTGGTAGTGAAAGGCATTTAAATATTTAGGCAAAACAGAGGGCTTCCCTTTTTTGCCTTTTCTGTAGCATAATGTAATTTTTAAACCAGACTTTTTACTTCTTGCCCCTCAAACTAAGTAGTTAACTAATCATAGTTATACCAAGACCAGAATTGATCATTGAGCTTCAGTAATCTCATTAAGAAAACTTGTGCCGTTGGTGGTACTGACAGACCCAAGCAAAAACACAAGGTCTGTTGCACTAGGCACTGTATAAGGGCAGTGAAACAAGCCTTGTAATTTGACAAGCTTAGTCTAGACTGTGTTGGCTACTAATGGCTCACCTGGTGTTTTTAAAAGTCTCAGCTGGACTTCCTGAAGACTCTGTTGTGTTTCTAGAACTGGCCATTGGCAAAAAGAAACCCGAAACACGGAGTGCTGGTAACATGATAGTTCTATAGCCAACAGCAGTTCCATGAAGTAGCTTGGAGGGGCACAAATTCTTCTGCCTTTTTAGCTGATTATAGCATCACATAAAACAATACTTTAGTAGCCATATGAAATAGCTACTAGAAGCCTAGGAAGATGGCGACTGAAAACAGTCCTGACTTTTCTTTGAAAGAAGGAAGTGAATGGGAGAAGGGACATAAAAGAACAAACAGCGATGGTAGGGAGGAGGACATTTTCCAGCTGCATGATCAAGACCTTGGCAGTAGCTCGAAGTCCAGTTACTGTATAAAGGCCAGACTCCTCCCTTGATCTCCGTGCAGTCCTTACATCACTATCCATATGCACCACAGGGTGGCATGGAGCCTTCGTGTTTTGCCACAGACCATAACCTAAGGGAGGAAAATGACTTCTCCACTTGATCTTTTTGACACAAGACAAAAAGTGGGAGTAAAGGAAGTTTTACTATTCTGTTCTCAAGCGAGGCACTGAGAAGTAAGAATTGCTTAGTGTCTTATAAGCCTGGAGGTAGAAGCTGGTAGTAATCTCTAGTTATCTTGGTGTCCTGTTATTTTAGTTAACAAGGTCCTTTTTATGCTGACTAAGTGGATTTTTCTGCTTTTTTAGACACATTGGACATGTTGGTTGGGATCCAAACACAGGTTTTGATGTAAGTAATTTAGTAAATTATTCAAGACAATAATTAAAAGCTTTAGAGGCTTTTTAATGCAAGTTGTGAAGATGGGCATTAAATAAACTTAACTGTAGATCAAAATAGTTATAAATTGTGATTTTATAATATGATTCAAACATACAGAGATGTTGGAGTAGAATGGGATAGGAGAGATCTGGGATTGAGGGGAAAACATGCAAAACTTGTTTTTGTGCAAGGTACTTGTCTCTTCTAAAATAGTCCTTTCTGGCTGAAAAGTCAACCCAGAGACATGTCCTTGGTTTTGCTGTTCCTTTTAACTACGTGGTTTTTTCTCCTCAATACAAGTAATATTTTTAAAAATTCTTCTATTTCAAGCTATTTTAAAACTAATGTATCTGACTTGCAGGTGAACAACTTAGACCCAGAACTGAAAAACCTATTTGATCTGTGTGGAATTTCAGAGGCTCAACTGAAAGACAAAGAAACTTCAAAGGTCATATACGATTTCATTGAAAAAACAGGAGGTGTGGAAGCTGTTAAAAATGAATTGCGCAGACAAGGTGGGATTCCTTTTTATTTCCTTGTAAAAATTAGCAGGATGTTTTTTGCCTGAAGGATATTAGAGTGGAAGCTGTTGATGATCAGCAATTTTTGATTCTCTTTTCTGGACTTAATGACACCGCAGTTGCATTGGATTTCATAATGTTTCTGTATACCATACGCTATGTAAAAATGTTCATGCGTGACCCATGAGAGTTCCCTAACAAATAAGGATCTTACCTGTCTCAGTTAAGTAATTTCCAGTAACACTTGGTCCGACTGTAAAACTATGCAGTATATTCCATATAGATTTTTCAGACAGTGTATGTTGCATTTTTATTTTATAATCTCAATCTTATAAAAAAATTAAAATCTTAGAAGCAATATTGCTGTTGTCAGTTATAGTAGTAGCACATCTGACAGGTGTATGTGTGGTGCCCATTTACCCTGGCAGTACTGTGTAATAAACCTTGCAACAGCTAAAGACCTGCAAATTTTATATGAATATTAGTAAAGAAGAAAAGTTCTTTTTCTAATTTTAATGCAAGAAGAACTAGTTTTGAGCAGGCTTCTGCTGCAAGAAAATTCTCAATTAAGCCATTTCCTGTCTAACCTTTAAATGTGATCTCAGCTGATGCATTATCTAGTGGAACATAGCAAGTCAGTCTGAAAATTACACTGCCGATGTCAAACTTTCAAAAATGCGCTTAGAACACTTCTAAAGAGAAATAGGATTTAAATGCCATTGAAATTATATCAGTTTGAAACTAGTGAATAAATTGTTCGAGTGACTGAAGAGATACAGATTTGGGGTAAAATGACTTGTTACTTTATTCCTTAGGTCCCCCACGGTGGAGCGGTATGTATTTGAGCTGGCATCTAAGCATATGCTTCAAAGTATTGATGCTGCTGTGTTATTTCTTTCCTAGATGAGAAACCTTAGTCCACATCTGTTTGACTGCAATACTAAAAATTATAGTCAAACTTCGTAGTTAAATTGCAAGCAAAATTTCAATTACGATTTTTTTTCTCAGTAAGAAATCTGTCAATTTCTTTATATAATCTTAACTCTGTTTAAACGTTTACAGAGTTGTTGATCCCAGACTGCTGACCGTAAAATTGGATTGAGAAGACTTGCCTTGGAGTCTTACGACTAGCTTAAAATACTTTAAAAATGTCTATTTTTCTATTACATATATGTCAACTTCATGTTACGGCCACTTGCATGTATGCAATTGAAAGAAAAGCTGCCTCATCTTTAACACGCATGATAATAATCTACCTCTGTGCTTTTTTGATGGAGGTAGATAAAATATACAGTATTTCATGCGGTTTATCCGCAGTTATGTTATTTGATGTGTAGGTTTGACTGCTGTTTGAAGTGTTCCTTCTCAACTGAAACACATTTTTCTGTGTTTTATTGCAAGAATTTCTGTGCTTACATATTCACCCTGCTAGGATGCTGACTAGAGAGTTGCAGACATGTTCTGCTCAGACAGAAGTTACTTTTTCATTTTTCCTGCCCTTTTCCTAGTTTTGATACGGTTGGTTGGGGTTTTTTTAGTGACAATACCATCAATAGAAGATTTTACATACTTTTTTTTGTTAACAGCCATGTTTAGATTAATATGCATTTATAAAAAAATAAATTATTTTCTTGCTTTGCTTGTACCATCTGTTTGGGGGGGAGGGAGAGAGGATGAGGTAATGGTGCTCCCTCCTTGCTCCTCCTCCCTCATTTCACTCCAGCTGAGTACAGACAAGCCTTATAAAAACTCCTGAACTCTGTTTCCACAGATTGAATATCCCATACCTCTCTATATACGATGTAAATAAAACCTTTCCCCACAGGGAAACTTAAATCTTCTGTTCAAAATCTACAGACACTACAGATTCTGGAGCATGACCATGTTATATATCTTTTCAGTAATACAGAAGAACTATCTGTAGTGCTTGCCAAGTGAGTTGTGTTTGAAAATACCGGCCTCCGATGGCCAAAAAGGAAACTATGGTCATGTCAGCCAAAAAGTGGTGGGATTTTTTTAAAATCAAGAATGTTGGCAGTATGTCTCTTGCAAAATATATGAAGTTTGAGAGGAGATTCTCCCCATGTTGTCCTTTTGAAGGGACGGAAGAAAACAGAGCAGTTTGTGGAACTTAAGAACGTAACGCATAATTTTAGGAGGGGTATGTTTTTTTAAGACGGGCAGGGAAGGAGGCACTGAGGCACTAGTGTCTCCTACTTCCTCAAAATCCCTTTTTTTAGGTGTGTCCCCTCTCTATTCCAGTGCAGACAGTCTACTTTCTCAGCATGTAATAGGAAGGAGGTAATAGAAGAGGTAAAGAAGTATCTTGAGTGTAATACCCTTTTTGTTATCAAAGCATATGAATTCAAATGTGAATTTGCTTAGTTGTATGATGGCACCTGGATTATTAAGTAGTTACATGCAACAACCACACAACCTAAAGTACCATAAGCCATCGGATGCTTAATGGAAGAAGAAATGAAACGGTGCTATTTAAAATGCCATTAGCAGAGCAAGTACATTTCAAGGCCACTTCGTATAGAAATTATCTTGTGCATTGAGGTAGCCCTGAAGTTGTTTCCTTTCTACAGTCTCTTCCATAAATATATTGTTGGGACTAATTTTCAGTAAAAGGGACTAAGAGTCAGTTTATGCTGCATTGTTATGCATTAGTAGGTTTTTTGTTATTAGAAGATGATGCTTCAGAAAATACTTGCCTCTGCAATTCCCTAATAAAATAATGGATATACAGTGGAAATTCTATATTTCACTGAAAGTGTATTTTTTAAAACTTCGTTCTCTTGCCTTCTGTCCTAGCTCAACAAAATTGTAGAGGATTCTTTTGAAATTTTTCTGCATTTTGTCATGAGAAATTGAAACACTAATTTAAGATATGCTTGGATTATGAAGACAATTACTACCATAGGACCAAACCAAAATTAATGACCAAGGTTGTTTTGTGACTTTAATTAGTCTTTTTGTGTGTTGCACTTGCTTCCTGCAGTGTTGAGTCTTTTACAAAATACACGACAGACATAGGGGCTGTATTCAGCTTGCTTTGCATTCATGTAAGCATAGTTTATATTCAACTTATCCAAAATTGGTAAAATTTGCACAGGCACAGAGATCCTTGCAAAAGGCAAGGCAAAGCCTTTTTTCTGCTAGTCTCTGAAAGACTTACGTCTATTGAATAGCATGTAATTGTAAGTTGTTTTGTTTCATTTCAGCTCCACCTCCACCACCACCGTGCAGAGGAGGACCCCCTCCACCTCCACCACCACCTCCCCATAGCTCCGGCCCTCCTCCTCCCCCTGCTAGGGGCCGAGGAGCACCACCTCCACCTCCTTCAAGAGCTCCCACAGCAGCACCTCCACCCCCACCTCCATCTAGACCTGGTGCCACAGTGCCCCCACCTCCTCCCAACAGGATGTATCCTCCACCACCACCAGTGCATTCATCATCTGCACCATCCGGCCCTCCTCCACCGCCGCCACCACCGGCAAGTGGGTCATCTGTTCCTCCACCACCTCCTCCTCCTCCACCCCCTCCTGGTCCTCCTCCACCACCAGGCCTTCCTTCAGAGGTTGATCACCAGCTTCCAGTTCCTGCAGGAAACAAAGCAGCACTCTTGGATCAAATCAGAGAAGGAGCTCAGTTAAAGAAAGTAGAACAGAACAGTCGACCAGTGTCCTGCTCAGGAAGAGATGCACTGTTAGACCAGATACGACAGGGTATACAGCTGAAATCTGTGAGTAAAAGCTGTTTCTCATCTGTGTCCCCTTGGGACTTGCAAACGGCTGCAGTATTGCAGTGTGAACAGTAACTTGTGGCTCTGTTTTGGGCTGGATCATAATTTTTAGTTTTTGAAGTGATGCTTTAAAAGGTAGTACTGAGAAAAGGCTTAGAAGGCATATTTGCTATCGATGAGTATTGGTGCGTGAAATTATCCTTGTTTCAAACTCATTTATCACTTTTCAGTAAAGCTTTAAGCATAAATCCTACAATGATGATACCATAGTATCATGGCTGTAAAGAACTTTCGCAAGAACTATGAAAGATTGCCAGTCTCCTGAATATTTCAGTAACATTGTCTAAACAATTGCAGGGGATGAGTTCAGCAGTAATCGTAGTGGAAGGCAAACACTAGAATTTTTTTCTTATTTATTTATTTAATTTTCCATCTTAAAATGGACCTGTGCTCTGCAAATGTTGAGGCTTGTAAGAAGGTGGCTGCCTGTGTCTGGAAAAGTGCCACCCTTGAGGAACGCGTCTGCTGTTCCTGCTGAAGCTCAGGCTATTACTATTACTATTTCTTCTTGACGTCACTGAGTATCTTCAAAATAATTTTGCATATAGGTACTTTTTTTTTTTGCCACTCTCCTGCATTTTCGGCTTCTGATGTAAAAAGTGTGAGGGCATGTTAGTATTTGCCATTACAGGAATGCAGTATCAAAGTCTATTACTTTCAGAAGGGATTATCAACCCAAAGCAGACCTGGTTAACAAACCCAAACAAGAAAAAATATTTTGTGGTATATACCAAGGATAAAATAAATAACAATTATGCAGCCACACAAGTCATGCCTGTACAACCGTATTAAGAAGCTTTCCTTTAGCTGAGCGCTCACTTCAAGATAGTCAGAGCTGAAATATTTAATCTTGAGTATGGACTAACTACATCTGTGTTACATGTCAAAAGATAAAAGGTTGACTTCTTTATAATAAAAACTTAGCTTGAGCTAAAGAAACAAACTGCAGTTTCACTCTTCCTTCCGGCTGAAAAGAAACTCATTAATCTTACAAGGAAGTTTGTCTCGAAATACACAGGTTCTGTTTTGCTAATTGCATCTTTCTAATGTATCCCTTTTTCCAAGGTATCTGATGGTCAGGAGAGTGCACCACCTACACCTGCACCCACCTCAGGAATTGTGGGTGCATTAATGGAAGTTATGCAGAAAAGGAGCAAAGCCATTCATTCTTCAGGTGAGTCTGATGGAATTTTTCTGACCTCACGGTGTCAGGTTTTCAAGAGTTAACACTTCTAGTCAACATAAAACATTGTTGAAAAAAAGCATGAATTTCAGCATATAGTCCAAGCCAGAATGCTCTAGGGAGACCCCTAGCAATGGATTGAATGGTTACTTCATGCTACTTTGAATAATTACTGGTGTGTAGTAGTTTGCAGTAATACTGAATTAAAAATTAGTAATCAAGGTTAATATCCTTATAAAGTTTGGTTTGGTTTTTTTTTTTTACAACTGACTTATTTTTATCCACTAGATGTCTGATGAAATAAGTTGTCAAAATATTTTGGAAGGAAGATTTTTAATGCTTTCTGTTTCTAGAACCCAAAGTTCTTGCAAAGGTCCATGCTCTTAAAACTGTAACTTCCAGTGTGCTTTGGGTGCCACCTGCTGGATGATGATCAGATAACTAGTGTTACCTGACAAGTCCCATGCTTGTACTGAATCAACTTTTCACACTTCAGTGCTTGGAAAAAGTACGGCTGCAAGAGGATTTGCATTTCTCAAATACCAGCTTGTAATAAATGCAGTTCAGTAGCTGCAGTGCAGCTGTTTGGTTACATCTGTTCTGGTTTAGGCTTTGATATATTTTTCTTCCAGAGCTTGCCTTGATACCAAAACTGCACTTGCAATCTGCAGACCGTTGACTGACTAAGTGCATTATAGTTTGTTGTTTTGCTCCCCTACGTAGTAATCTCCAATTTTGGTATATTAAATAAATACCAGAAGGGTGCTAAATGCAGCGTTTTCCTAGGGAAGTAAATGTCTTGCCTAACAAGTAAGTTTAATTTTAAAAGGCTACAATATTTTTATATGTATCATAATTTAAAAAATGGAAGGCTGAATAAAGTTAACAACAAACATTGATGTTGAAGTTGATGTGCGTTACGCAGCTTGGGGTATTCCAGAAACCACAACAGACTTTAGCTCACAAAATTTTTTTTATCTGCTTGTACAGTAAACAGAAATCCTCTTATGTAATAAACCTGGGGAAGCAGTTCTTACATTTCAGAAATTAATCTGTCCTTGAAATTTAAAACCCAGCCTGGAACAAGCTGGCCACTCACATTCTCTAAGAAAGTCACAGGTAGTAGGTGTTAAATGAGAACTTCTGATTCTTTTTCTCATAGCAGAAAACAAGACACATTTTTCCTACCTGGAGAAAGGAGTGAGAAAGGAAACAAATTAGATTTAACTTTCTGCCAATATCTATCTAAACTGAATGTCATGTCTAGGAATCTTAAAATAGAGTATTATCAAATGTATTGTCGTGACCTCCTTGAACTTACTGTTCTGTTTCCAGGAAGTTGTGGGAGAAATCAATAACACTTTTGTCATGTTAATTTGGTGTATGCAAGAGAATTGCCTTTTTTTGTCTTACAGATGAAGATGAGGATGAAGATGATGAAGAAGACTTTGAGGATGATGACGAATGGGATGATTGATCATATATTATTATATATATATATTTTTTAAGGTGAATGATATACTAAACACTACTTTCTGTCTATGGATTCTGTAAAATTATCATGTAAATGTTCTACCAATTTGCTGTATATTTTTGTTGCCTTTTGCTTTTTTATTAATCTGTGCAATACCTCATTTAATCTGTAAAGGTTTGTCATAATCCTCTACAAAGCTACTCCCTGTTAATGTGTGCAAGTTTACACCTGGATGATCATGTACATGTGAATACTTTCCATTCCATCAATAAGGGAGTTTAAATGTAATATGTGAGACTGACAAAAACCTTAATGTAATTTAGTTATAACGCAAGAAGGAAAACACTATTTTCATACCCTACTTTTTCTGTATCTAAATTTTCTTATTAAAACCTAGTATAGCACTATGTTCTTTAAGTGATGCAGCTCTTAGTTTATTTAGCCCCTTCATTTCAAATACAATGCTACATGAATGTTGAGGCTGGTTTATACTATTGCATGGTTTCAAATACATCACGACATTGCAGTTCAAATCTTAGCAGTAAGCTTTACATAAACCAAAATCACTACAGAAATGCACAGCTAGTTGTGAAGATACCTTGCCCCAACTGTAGCAATACTGACTGCTATTGAACAGCAGTAGTAATTAAATCCTTCAATTAGGGAACTCTGTCTGAAGCTAAACAGGGTGGCTTTACACTGTAATAGTGGTAAAGGCATCTCTGATGCAGACAAGTTCAGGTTTTTTTCTTTTTTCTCCTTCCCAGCTCTTACTTTCAGAATGAAGGAAGTGTAAATTACTGGGGGCTAAACTGGAGGCTGGCAATTGCTACAGTTTGATTTATTTTTAAAATAAATTTTATGTGGTTTTTCAGGCTGAAGGGCTGCGTTTAATGCTTGCTTCAATGTTTAATTACTTTTTAAAATTTGTAGGACATTGGTGTACTAATAAAGTAAACATAAGTGGTATTACTTTGCAGTCTTTGCGTTATGGTACACAACAAATGCTGAAACACCAATCCTACATCCATAAAGTTGGAAAGCCATTAACTCAAAATACACACTTTGAATAAGTGCTGAACTTTATGGCAATATTCTGTCTTCATATGTTGGCTTTAAGACCAAGGATTGTGATGAAGATCAAGAACCCGATTCACAAGAATAGTATTTGAATAAGTGGACGGAAAATGGTATTCTCATTTCACAGCTTGCACATTTATATAAGTTGTACTTTGTAGTGCAGTAAACGTTGGCATATCTGCCTATTACAAAATACTAATCTATGCTACGTGGGTATTTAATATCTGCAGCATTAATTACTGTACTTACTGTAACTTTCAGGTAGCAAATGTTTTTAAAAACCACATTATCTGACACAGAATGTTTAGTTAAGTCAGTCATATTTGGAGCGTAGTTAATGCATAGCATCCTGGGTCTTTGACTGTAGTCAAGCTATCAAACTAAATTTAAGTTATCAGAATTGTATTGACTGAAACCCAGTGTTGACCTGATCTTGACAGGCTGGACCTGCATGATATGGCTTGGATTTCTAACCCAGTTATAACCTAGTCTTTAGCGAATTAATTTAGTCACATGAGAAGAAAGGAAAGTTGCTGAAAAGTAGTGGGAGAGGTAAGGTTGTAGTTAAATTATTCAGAGGATGCTAACTTCCTTCCAAGAGCAACTTAAGCACATAACTTGAGAAAATAATTTCCAAGTGGTCTCACTTTCTTGCGGTAACTTTTGCATTGCCCTCTGCTGCTAGAAACACTTTCTACTAGCTTTGCTGCTGTAATGGCTTGAGCATTGGATCAAGTGCAAGTGCAGCCTGGGGTAGCTAATGGCAGTGGAGTTAAGAACTTGTGTATAAAGAAAATATTTGTATGGCTTTCATGTAACTTCTGGCACTACTCCCTTATTTTTTTATTGCATATAGGGCATTTTAAAATTAAGCAGATGAGGCCTAGAGGTTTTCCTAACATGCTACTTACTAGATATGTTTAGCTGTTATGTTCCCAGAATTGGAATTTCTGTAATATAGTTAATGACTAAGCATCACAGTTCATTAATCAAACTTCTATTCCAGGTTTTGGGAGCTCTGAAGTTACCTTATTGAATAAAACTTTGATTTGTAGGTACTGGCCAAAGAAAGCTTTTGGGTTTTCTGTTTCTTTTTCTTCATACAAAAAGTACACTCACATTCTGTGGTGTCCAGGTTAATATTTACTTTAAAGTAGTCTTTGTACATGATAAATTTCAAGCATAAAGACTGCAATGGCAGTTAAGTTAGTCATAACTGCATGCTTCAGCACTCCGCCACTTGCACTATGAGCAGAGGATAGCATTTCATGATACTGGTGCATTGTTGCTAAACACTGTAATGAAGGCCTCTCTTACATATTCTGGTTAAATGACTGTCCAGATAGCCTTAGCAATTAACAAACTAGCATGAGGCTTTTGTATCTCAACACTCTGTGTGCATAGACAATATCAGCTAGCCACTTGTACGTATGAAATCCGTAAGAACTTCTCAATCATTCAGTTTTTCATTTATTGACCTGACATTTTTAGTATGTGAATTTTTGAAATGTACAGTGAATAGGATGTTGCACTGGTGGCAATTCATCATGGAGCATAATAAAATTAATTTGACCCAACTAGTGTAAAACTGTGTGGTTTTTAAGTGCCAATTGTGTCACAGCTTTTAAAATAGATCTCCATATTGATTACATGCTTTAAAAGTAACTTTGGTTGCCTAGCCAAGTTCACAAAGCAGTAAATAGCCGCCGTCAAATCGCGGTAGATTGTCATGTCTCTGGAAAGTTGGATTCTGCTAGTGAATAAACAACAATGAGTAAGAATGTGACACCCTGTCCTCCTGGCAGATCTCACAGCTGCTCAGCAGTTTCTCTGGAAACAGCTACTGCTGCAGGCAAGTGCCATAATCCAGCAACAGTTCAAGGTCAAACAAACATGGCTTCATTAATAAACACTCTAGAAGGACTACTAAATAGTTAACTCTTGTTAATGAATGCTCTAACTTAGGAGGTTTTTACAGATGTAAATCTTTGCCTTGCATATTGTAATGTTTGAGCTCAGGACACTTCAGAAGTCTGCTTTCCTCCTCTAAAGCAGTTGAAGAGTCCAGCATTTCAAATTTTTACCTGGTGTACACTTTCTTTTGAGGTTTAGTACTCCTGTGATTTTTTTTTTAGTTCTTAAGTGCAAGGCAAAGTTGGAATTGTTACTTCCAGGGTGTGCTGAGGTATATAATTATTTCCTCTGCACTTAGTAAACAGAAGCTTAAAACATGCTTCTGAAAGGAGGCTTTTCTTTCAATTTTTTTTTTTCAACAATGGTTACTTTCACAAGTAAGATATATGTAAAGAGGAAAAAGGAGGAGAGATCCTTTTTCCTTTGTTTAAGAGTGTTACCAATCCATTACAACAGCCTTTATCTAATCATCAGAGGAATTCCTGGTCTAATTAAAGTTCCTGAAGCTTAAGTGCAGTGATAAGCAGCTTTATTTATAGAAAAGTGAAAATGGTTTAGGGAAGCTTAGAAGATACTAAACCTCTGTCTCTCAAAGGAACAGTGTTATCCTCTAGCACTGCAGTAAGGACTCCTGTTGCTATGTATTTGTTTACTGCCTGGAGTTTTCTTGTGAGTGAGGAAAAGGAATGGATAAGGTAGTAAGAACTAGAACATGAGCTATGGAGGTTTAATGTCCATGTTTAAGCCTGATACTTCTCTCTAAGGTAGTGTTCAAAAGTTTGAACATATTTATACAGTTGTGGAAGAGACTTTCTTCTTTTTAAGCACCAAAAATGCTATGGCACGTCTGCTATTTTGTGTTTGAAAAAACAAGCCATTAGTTGTTTGAAATCATAGATTTGAAACTAATGCAGATACCTGTTGAGAATTAGAATCATTGCATCAGTACCAAAATATAAATAATGATTTGTTTTCTGACAAATATTATTTCATGCTGAATTTTACAGTGTTTGTGGAGTAACCGGCTAGAATAGTAATTTATCAGCTATTGAAATTTTTCTCTTAACATAGTTTTGGGTAATACCTGCTGGACTTACCTATCTATAAATAGCTTAATACACATGTGAAATTGTGAAGCTAGATATTTTGTGTTTATTGTGCTTTTTATCTATTAATACTGACAAACATACTTCAGGGCCTTTTTGCTAGTGCTCTGAACAGTTTTTGGAGTCTCTTTGGAGTGAAATTCTTGAGGCATGACTTCATGTGTGTGTTTTTTCCCCTCCCTGAAGCTTAATCGTCTTTTCTGAATTTTGTTACTCAAGCAGTATGAAATTTAAACTTGTTACTTGAGGATTGGATGAGTGGGTGTAAGGTTTTCTGAGGAAAAAAACTTCAGAGAAACTTTAAAAAACAGAACAACTTCGAAAACAGCCATAACTCACATTGTGTTTCTGTATGTGCCAGCTGGGGGACACAATACAATCTGGAGTTTAAAGCTTAAGAAATATGATAATGCTTGTATCATGTATCAGACACAAAGTATTTGCTTAAATGATATCAGCAGGCATGCAGAGTTGGGGAATCAGCTCTTCTGGATGTTGAGGCCAAAAAACAGACAACTGCTGGGGCAGTGGAGCTGGATTTGGAGCCCTTTGTTGGTAGATGGGGCTTTCCCAGATGCTGAGGATACAAGGTGCACAGACTGACAGACTGTTGAGAAGCCTGCATCCTTTTTTTCTTCTTTTCTTTTTTTATTAGATGCTACTATGCTACTATAGAATTTTTCTGGTTAGAATAGTCTTTTGGACCAAAATAGTGCTTATCTCTTCATCAAGAGAAGAAATGATCCTTAGCATATAGTCCTTTGCCTGTCCAACTGTCAGCAGAGAATCTGTCTTTATTTTTAAATTCAAAATTAAATGGAAAAAGCGGTCTAGACCCAGTTAACATAAAACATGTTCTCTGTCGTTAGTCTCCTGAGGGTAATGTGTGTAAGCATGAAAAGCAAGTGGCTAAAGCAGAAATCTGCTAGGTAGTAGCATTTCCTTTCAAGGTCCTACATCAAGAATTAAGTTTTCACCAGTAGTAGCTTTAGTACCTAATCCTTAGAGAATATATTACAAAAGCTCACCTGCTGTCCCCAAGACAGGTAAGAGGAAGATTAGTTCTGGAGAGCAAGCGAGTCCCTCTGCTGTCAGTTGTGTTAAACAGTGCTCAGGCCTGCATTTTATATTTTTGACCATGCTAATAGTGGGTTATCCGATACAAAAACAAATAGCAAGCTCTTTGTATCAAAGTTGTTGCCAAGAGCACATGACAGGGAAGATACAGACCATGACATTGCTGTTGGGTTTGTTTTTGAAATGGGGATGCTATTGATAAGTTCTCAGCATCCCATCCGGCTCTTCTCCAGGTTCTGTGCTGCCCTTTTCATATGTGAGTCAATGTAATTCCTGTATGAAAAGCATAGCAGGATGGTACCTGGACCTTTTAGTTTCTTCACCATGTCTATACTTTGCCAAACAGAAATAATACATCTTTAGAAGTATTTCTAGGTGACTTTTCCAAAACTTGTATCTGAATGGCATCCTGTGGTTTGGAGAGGGAAATATCGATTTTTCTTGGCAGGAGGTCTCCCCACAGGCTCTGTGTTCTTAGAAAAGTATTTGAGTACAGCACATTACATTGCTAATCTGCTCCTCAGCCAGGCAACCCATCACATGTGGGTTACTTCTTATTGACAAAATTGTTCTTTAAAACCTACTATATATTCCTTATGAATTACCCTAATTCTAATGCAAGCTATCAGATAAAGCAGAATTCTTATCAGACTAGGAAAAAAGGAAAGCTACCAACAAAGTTTAAGACCTCAGCCTCAGCAATGCCTGGGAAGAAGGCACAGCCCCACTAAGGTTTTTTTAGTGGTCAAAATGGCAATAAATACATACCAAGAGTGTTCAGAGACCTTAAAAAAAGAAATAAAAATCTGATTACAAGTCTGCAGAAGGACCAATAGAGTCTAGTAAAGCAAGATGAAGAAAAGAAAAACTGTATGAAATCATTCTGTAATGTTTAAAGGAGCCCTTTTGTGCTATGACATCCTCCATACTGGCCTTACAGGAGCTGGGATACTCTTCTGACTCCTGCTAAACTAACATCCTACCTAGATAACTGAAGTGTCTCTTTCTCGCAGATACATTATCACATCTCAGCCCTTACTACTCTCAGCCACCCTGGTCTTCACTACCAGTGCCTTATTCCTGGACAGCTTTCCAAACCTAATAAAAATACAGTTAGCAAATTGCCTAACAAATACCTTCAGCAGCCTACAGCATGCAGCTGTTGTGTAACACATGAGCCATCTCAAAGTGAACAGAATTTGTCCTGATGTGCTGATGTGGATTCCTCTTTGGAAAAAAAAATGGTCTTATCTACATACGTAGCTGAAGAATACTCAGAGATATTAAGTGACCAATAGAGAAAGCTTTGCTCTGATTGCTCTAACAAGCAACATGAGAGATGGCTGGCTGGTCAAAGGATAACTGTAAGCTAAGATGCATTCTTCAAGGAGTCAACCCAACATAGATCACTGCTGGCACAGAAAGCAAAAAAATACTGGAATGTGTCTTTGCTTCTAGCATGTCGCCTGGTTCATCATGTGTGCTGACTCTCTAGGCTATGGACCTCAGGAAATAACGTGGACCTTGGGCAGCGACCTATCAGGATGATTATCATCGTTTCACTATTTTATGTGAGGAATCCGCCCCCTCAATCAAGCTGCCCATCCACTCTAGAGACGATATCTGGATTTGGAATGAGTTTAGAGCAGCATTCCTTGTACCTCGCACTGTGGATGCTAGCTGACTAACCGAGTTACCTTCAGTTAAGCTGCAGTGCAGAGGATTTAGTGAGACTGTATTCTGCCAAAGGAGAAATGAATTGTTGCACTGTTACCTGTAGACATAATGTATTGGTTTCATGAAAGGCTGTAGCTGCAACTCCCTGATTGAAATCAACTACCACACTGTGGTAGTTGAAGTTGTTAGTCGTGTTCCTTGTGTTTTCACTGTCAGAAGAGCCTTTCTGTTGGTCCTGAAATCCTCCAGAGGTGTGATACAATACGAGTTCATTACAGATCTTTGTGGTTCCTGACTTTCCAATAAAACTAGATTATATGCTTCTGATGTCCTTCCCCAAGCCATTTTCAGCACTAAGCCTCTTACCTTTGGCCCATTCTTTAGATGTTCCCTCGCTGCACAGATAGATAGAACTAGTGCCTTCTGGAAGATAGTAAAAAGTCAGCCTGAACAGTTGCCATCCTGTCCATTCTTTACCATAAAACTCAATTCAGGTTGTTAGCAGGAGGACAGTGCCCTGGATGAAGCTGCTGCTGTGTGTGGCAGTAGTGTCTTGTCTAACTTCAAGCCGATTATCTCTTGGTGCTCTTTTGGAGGTGACTCCAAAGAGTGGTGGCCATCAGGGAGGACTGTCTGCACGGCGTAGCTCAGCAGTGTGTACAGAAACCTATAGCGAACATCATGGGGGTCATGTCCCCTTGCAACAGGGCCCATGGCTCAGTAGTCAAGAGATTCAGCTGTATTCTCTCTCAGAAACAGATGATGCGTTACTGAGAAATCAGGGCAGGATGCATCCCGAAGTAGGCGCCTACATTTGTCTAACTCAGTCACTCTTCAGACTCCGTTTATCTCCGCTGTCTGTAATGAGAGTGTAGACATCCATTGAGCAGGTAGGCATCCATACTTCAGACACTTAGATGGAGGTGTCTTATCTGAAACCAGATCTCACCCCATGTTGCCCTGTGCCTCAGTTGCTCATCTGTGTAATGGTGGTAACAGCATATCGAAAGTAATGCATAAAAATACATATAGACCATGGTACTGCAGTCCAGACATGTGACACTTAAAATATTTTTAAATGCCATTTTACTTGTTAAAATTTAATTATCTCAATTCTCAGAACAAAAACATTAGGTAAGACTTCTTTATTTCTACTAGGCCAGTTTTTCAGAATCAGCAGCCATTTTTAAGCTCTCAAAATCAAAACCAAAGCCTACCTGAATTGTGTCTGTAAATCAGAGTTAATCTGAGCAGTTCGATTATCTATGTGTACGAATATTGGGTCATACTCTAGTGTTGCCTTAAACTGTGCTTTTGAATTTAATACCTCCTGTGTGATCAGAACGCTGGAAACCCAGCTACAGCATGCAGTTCCCCTTGGATTTAGTTTTAATAAACTAAGAAAGTTTTAATAAACTATGCAAGAAACACGAGTTTTGGGACTTAAAGTTATAGAGCAGTTGCTAATCCCGTGGTTTACAAGTGAAATGTGCTCAGCAGGTTTGCTGCGCAGCCTCCCACAGCAGCTCCCGTTGGGAGCTCCCATGTCAGAAGCTTAACTGATCCTGAACAGAGAGTCCTCAGCGGGGCAAGCGGCCCAAACCCGAGTGTGTGATTATTGCAGGCAGCACCCGTACGAGCGGCGGCAGCTATGTATGGCCCTATCATATGGCCACTCAGCTCTGCCTGTTTGATGTACCAGACTTCCTTGCTGATCGGCTATGAACAGTCACATATTTGTCCCTAAAGACGTAAAGAACATTAGTTTCAGGGGTGTAAGTCATAAAATCACAGGAATTGGTGCCTCTTCTGAATCCCTGCAGGTCTGCAAGACCAAAGGGTGCAGCAGTGCTGCTGCCATGCTTTCAGAAAGCTCAGGGGCCTTGGAAGATTTTAAGTACAGGCGGCATTCTGTTTATGGCTTGGATTTACTGCAGCTCTGTGTGTGCTGGCTCCTGCTGGTTTCATCTTAATGTCTCGTCTGTCTCTATCATGTCAGTTTGAAAGGGGCCATCCTGTTTTCATCAGGCTGCACGTTAAAGCTCTGACTTTATTCAAGGAAGGGCAGCCAATAGCTTTGAAGTGCGTGATAATATTTTTGCTGCGGGATGACAGTCACACTCTATATCCCCCAGACGCTCAGATCATCACGGGACATTAGGAGAAACTGCGACTGGCTGTGGCGGCTGAAATCAGATTGATTTATTTTCCTCTCTTAAATTTCCGGTTTGTGATTTGCATATGTACTGCAGCCACAGGGTAAAAATGTGTCAGCTATTTCAGCTGAACAATGTGATACATGCTTACTTAAAACTGTTGGACTTGCCGTATATTTTGAGATCCCAACTAAGATTTTATTAATCTTTCTGAATAATTCTCAGTGAACAGCTGCACTGTCAACTTAGAGACAGAGAGGTCTTCCAAGAAACACAAGTGCAAATGTAGCTCTTTAAATCTGACCTCCTGTTTTATTACTATGAAGACAGTTGGGTTCTAATTTAGCAACATCTATTTTGCAGCATTAACGAAGGAAAAAAGAAACAAAAACTTTGTCTTTCGTGTTGCTGATTTGACTGAAACTGGCAAAATATTTCTGCCTAAGGCAGCTTCTGGAGGTCTTGCTAAATGGAAGCTCATAGACATACTAAGCCCAAAGTTTTTAATTCAGTTTAAGTATTGGTTATTCTCTTCACATGTGTGCCAGTGTTTTGTTCAGGACCTCTAAGCATTTTCCTAACACCAACCAGATCGGACTGCAAGAGGTTCTGTAAGGGGTTCAGGCAATAAAATATTACTGCTCAAGTTGCAAACAGGGAAGGCTCATTTCACCAAGGCTTTTGCAGAAGTTTGTGGTAAAGGTACATGCTCTATTCATTGCTCCTTATCTCCAGCAGCATTACATTTTATCCAGTCATGAAATCTTTTCCCCAAGCCATATTTAGAACTACTAAACTGGAGTGAAGTCATGATATGGACTCAATCAGTCAAGCTGTTGGGATGTTCTGGAAATAGACGGGATGGGAGCTCTGCAACAGGAAACGCAGTGGTACGGCGGTACTTAACTGGAAATAATCTCAGTCTCAGAGAAGAGTATGTGTCTAATTGGTGTGATACTTCAACCACAGGTGTGGTGAGGAAGAGAGATACTAGTTTGCAGAGACAGAGTCCCTACAGGGTTAGTTTTTATTGTGTTCATTGAGCAGCTCTCTTGTACCACAGCTACCTGCTGAGGACACATGGTATTGGGTTGTCTCTGCATTTCATCACTGTTTCCTCTTAAATGTATGCTATCTCAGAGAATACCGTACTGATGTATAAAATCTAAGGTTACACTGGAGATGGGAGCATCTGAAGCAATCCACATAGTATGTATGATCAAAGCCCCCAGACTTCTCTCTCTGGGGCACGTGAGGGTTTGTCAGAACTCATAGAGCAGAAACAAAGACTGGAATTACAGGCTTGAGAAGAGGTTTGTTAGGCTATCTGAGGCGGTGACCCATTACACAGAAAGACATCAGTCTGTATGGGAATATATCAAGAGATCCACAAGTTCATATTACAGTTTTGGCAATTCTTGCAAGCTGCAAAACATTTGGCCTTTGTAACGGCGGATATTGTTCAGCTGTCTGGAGGCTGGAGCTGCATAAAGGACATCATAGCTCTCTGGTACTGGAGAAGGCATTTAAAATAAAAGTCAGGCTGATTCTGCATACTGCATTGTATTTATCAAATTCTTCTGATAGAGAGTTTTTAATACCAGAACAAACTTACTTTCTCTTGTGAGTTGTAATTACATATTTTATGTGTGGTGCAGGTGATTATGTAGCTGCTTTCCAATAAAATCTGTAAAAGATATTTTTAGAATACAGAAAAGCAGCAATTCTACATTAAGAATGCTTTGTGGATTTTTTTTCTTCAGAAAAATTAATGCTGAACAACATTTATTTAGATCCATAGTGGAAGTTGCAGTTTTATCTTTCTTTATCCGCCAGAGAAACTTCTCATTTATGTTTATCAGACTTCCAACCACCAGGACAGGACCCTCTACCTGAAACACATTCAGGGATTTAAAAGCCTGTGTGATATCTGCTAGGAAGTACTTTCTTCATTGGTAGTGAGACATAAGAAGAAAAGATGTCTTACTCTTTGTTCTGGTTCAGAGCCAGTGGGAAGGAAAAAACAGCTTGATGGAACTTTGATTCAGACCGTCTTCATGGTTTAGGCTTGGCTTTTCCTTACGTTGTGTACTTACATCTCCCATGACCCCAGCAATGCCAGAGGAGGATTAAAGGGGAAAGAAAAGGTTGCAGGGTACCTTTTGACATGACAGTGTGGAGCCCAGAACAGATACATGTCAGGAAAGGATTGACATTGATGAGAGCACCCTGGGCCCAAGCTGGTAACACCTGGATGACACGGAGTACATCTCCAAGAGAGATGAATGTCCCAAAGCAAACATGGAAAAAAGCAAGCAAAACGCTGACATGAAGGGAAGGGGGGGCAGGAGAAAATAGAAGTGGTGGGGCATGCTTCCTCCATAATTTTGAAAGTGGTAATTGGAGGTATGGGAAAAGCCAAGGAAAGAAAAAAGAAAAACTGACCATAGTTAACCTTTCTTGGTGCCGTGCAGCATGGAGGCCAAGCTGGTGAGGCAGCCTTTCAAGTGAGAATTCTGATCCCTGGCAGCCAGTGCCCACCTCCATCTCGCAGCAAGGTGGTCCCTCACATACCGCTTGCTGGAAAAGCAAATAAAGGGATACAGCATCCTTAGTTCCTTATATATTTTTATGCAGCCTTCTCCTGTGTAGTGCAGTGGGAGTCCTGCTCACAAGCAGCCATGCTGAGACCATACAGGAAATTCTGCCACTGATTAGCTCAGTGTTCTCATTTTGAATCGTTATAGAATATCTGTTTTAAGAGGCAGGAGATAAGGGTAGAGCTACAGCTTCAACAGTGTTTCCAGACTAAATCCCTAATTTCACTTAAAAGCTGACTGTAATAAATTATGCAACTCTTGATGTGCCTTCAGGTCATCCCCTGCCAGTTTCAACTAAATCAGATGTGCTTCTTTTAAAGTATGATGTTCTGTGTCAGAAATAACATACCCAAGTCCATTACTTGCTTTTGAATGCTAGCAATGGCCTTGGAGACCTCCCACGACCTCAGGGCAGCAGGCAGCATCTCTTGCTGGCAGAAAGACTGGAACAAGGTGGGCACATTTGAATCTTCTTTCTCCTTTGCACGTTGATCATTGCAGCTCTCCCAGCCGCAGGGAGAGGACTGAATAGCCCCGTGGAAGTTTTTCATCCCATGGCTTGCTGAAGAACTGAATGGTTTCACCATTTGCTCCAGGAAGAAATGAACCCTCCAGACTTCTTCATGAAATGGATGAGCTGGAAGACAAGGATGGAGAGCAAAATAAACTCCCCATGATTCCCATGATCCAGGAGGAAGCAGTTAATGACCTCCTATGCCACCTGGACACTCACAAGTCTATGGGACCTGATGGCATCCACCCAAGGGTGCTGAGGGAGCTGGCGGAGGAGCTTGCCAAGCCACTCTCCATCATTTATCAACAGTCCGGGTTAACGGGGGAGGTCCCAGATGACTGGAGGCTTGCCAACGTGATGCCCATCTACAAGAAGGGCTGGAAGGAGAATCCAGGGAACTACAGGCCTGTATTCCTGACCTCGGTGCCAGGGAAGATTATGGAGAGGCTCATCTTGAGGGCGCTCACAGGGCACGTGCAGGACAACCAAGGGATCAGGCCCAGCCAGCACGGGTTCATGAAGGGCAGGTCCTGCTTGACCAACCTGATCTCCTTCTATGACCAGGTGACCCGCCCAGTGGATGAGGGAAAGGCTGTGGATGTTGTCTACCTGGACTTCAGCAAAGCCTTTGACACTGTTCCCCACAGTATTCTCCTGGAGAAGCTGGCGGACCGTGGTTTAGACAGGTACACTCTTCGCCGGGTAAAAATCTGGCTGGATGGCCGAGCCCAGAGAGTCGTGGTGAATGGAGTCCAATCCACTTGGCAGCCAGTCAGAAGCGGAGTCCCCCAGGGCTCAGTTTTGGGGCCGTTCTTGTTTTATATATTTATCGATGATCTGGATCAGGGGATCGAGTGCCCCCTCAGTAAGTTTGAAGATGACACCAAGTTGGGTGGGAGTGTTGGTCTGCTTGAGGGTAGGAAGGCTCTGCAGAGGGATCTGGACAGGCTGGATCGATGGGCCCAGGCCAATTGTATGAGGTTCAACAAGACCAAGTGCCGGGTCCTGCACTTTGTTCACAACAACCCCATGCAATGCTACAGGCTTGGGGATGAGTGGCTGGAAAGCTGCCCTGCAGAAAAGGACCTGGGGGTGCTGGTTGACAGCCGGCTGAATATGAGCCAGCAGTGTGCCCAGGTGGCCAAGAAGGCCAACGGCATCCTAGCCTGTATCAGAAACAGTCAGGAGTAGGGAGGTGATCGTGCCCCTGTACTCGGCACTGGTGAGGCCGCACCTCGAATCCTGTGTTCAGTTTTGGGCCCCTCACTCCAAAGAAGGACATTGAGGTGCTGGAGTGTGTCCAGAGAAGGGCGACGAAGCTGGTGAGGGGTCTGGAGCACAAGTCTTATGAGGAGCGGCTGTGGGAACTGGGGTTGTTCAGCCTGGAGAAGAGGAGGATGAGGGGAGACCTTATCGCTCTCTACAATTACCTGAAAGGGGGTTGCAGAGAGGTGGGTGTTGGTCTCTTCTCCCAAGTGATGAGTGACAGGACAAGAGGAAATGGCCTCAAGTTGCGCCAGGGGAGGTTCAGGCTGGATATTAGGAAAAATGTCTTTACTGAGAGAGTGGTGAGACACTGGAATAAGCTGCCCAGGGAAGTGGTGGAGTCACCATTGCTGGCGCTGTTCAAGGAACATGTGGATGAGGCATTGCGGGACATGGTTTAGTGGGCATGGTGGTGTTGAGTTGATGGTTGGACTTGATGATTTTACAGGTCTTTTCCAACCTTAATGATTCTGTGATTCTGTGAAAAATGAGACAGACACCCTGAATCAGCCCAAGAGATGCATTAACCTTGAGTTCCAAATGAGGAAATATCCTATAAAGTCAAATATCCTATACAGTCAAATTGAAATTCTCTTGAGGCCACTGCTCCACTTGGAGAGGGGGGGTAAATATTTATCAGCTCAGAAAGAGGCTGATTTGGAAACAAGGTGTTTAAACTTTCATTGAAATATGACAGAATGAAGTTCACATCTTCATTTTGAGAGGTCTCGGGCACGTGAGTCCCAACCACAGCAGCAGCACTCGAGACATGGAGGATCAGGCTGGTTCTCTCACTCTGACCAGAAATTCCACCCTGGAAGTGATGAATTGGCCCTTTCCTGATGAAAGAGCCACCTCTGCACCTATGACCCCATTACCATTTTACCCCACGTGGCACTACTACTGTCAATGCAATGACAGGACAGTATCAGAAAACTGACCGGCAAGCCAAGCAATGGGAGAGCAATCTTGGGTCATGCGGATCCCCAGATGTGGTAATGATGACCCCACATTCCCAGTTGCTCACCACCACGTCTATTCTGGTGGTGCATATGGCTGAGGAGCTGTGGAGCAGCACACTGCAGGGAGAATAGTTGACTGCTTCAGAATTAATCATGCTCTTGGTGGGATCACAGCTAGCTAATGTGTGCAATGAGCTATGGGCCCTATTAGCTTTCAAATGGATGACTGTCAGAGGGCCCAGTACCCTTAGCATTGAATAGGTGTGGTCGCCCTGCATTTAATTAAGTAGTAGAATTAGATACAGCATTTTGTAGTATTAACATGCTATACAGATGAGGCCACACATTGCCACTCTGAGGTAGCCAAATGACAACTATCCAGTGTGAATGGTCCTCCATGTCCAGTGCGGTTGATACAAAAAGTAATGGGCTTACTTTCTACCTGAGAAGATGATGAAGCACTAAGGAAGACATTCCAATGGATGGTTGTTTAGGGATACTAGGAACTCCATCTATTATATATTTTTAAGGATCAGTTTAATTATGTTTGAACTTGTCTTGGAGTAAAAGCCACTCTGGAAGCACTTTCTATAACTAATTTTTATGCTCTACAGAGATAGGAAGCTGACACAATTTGCTCAATGCCCTTGAGGCACACCGTGTCTCATAGCACAGAGCTGGCAGAGCGGGGTTAGAGCTCGGGATTGTCTGACACCCAGCTGTGAGCTCAGTCTCCATGTGACCTGTGGGATTCATCTCAGCGGGAATTTGACAGCAGGAGCCAGCAGCACGGTGGGGTGATGCGGGCTGCTCAACTGTGCTGGACTATCAACATCCGTGGTTTTGTTATCACAAAGAGCGTAGGGTATGGACCCAGAAAAATGTAAGCCAAGCTAAATCCACGCTGCCTGACACTGTTTTCTCTCTGCTCCTGGCCAAAGGTTCCCACCACCTCCCCTGCACTAGCAATACAGCGCTGAAACTGCAGTGAGAGGTCTGGGGAACCAAACCAGCAGAACAGTCTTCCTTTTTTTTTGTTTGGTTTTCTTTTTCTTTTCTTTTGTCTTTGTGTTGGCTTACCTCCCCGAATTGACTGATTGCAGGTTTGGTTTGAGAGAGGGGGCAGCAATGCACAGACAGGCAGGCATGAAGGGCACAACAGGACCACAGCAGCACTGATCCAGAGCTGCAAAATTGTCCTGGAGCTGCTCCGACTGGTGTTGCACCTAAAATCCAACGATTAGGATGTTTGGAATGATTTGATCTCACTTAGACTATTTTTGGCCACTGTAAACTATAGTAGAGACTGAAAAGTTTGGCTCACGACTGGCTAGACAGAAGATAAGCCTGGCATGGGATGTCAAAAGTCATGTAAAACGGGGGATAGTGAGGCACCCAAACCTGCGTGATAAACCATGATGCGAGGCAGGAATATTTGCCCTGGCTGAGTGCTGCCTGTGCAGTCACACACCACCCAGACTGGCGCTGGTGCCTGTCTCACCGGCTTGCCATACGGGCAGAGTTTGCCTGTACCTGCCTGCTCTACACAATCGAGACTAACCTGCCGCAGTCAAGGCAGACTTGGTGAAGAGGAAAACGAAGAGCTGGAGTTTGGCAGAAGTGTTCAAGAGCACATGAAACATGAGCACTCTTGCCTTCCAACTTGTTCGTGAAACACAGCAACACGTGCATGTATCGCTAATTTAAAGAGCAGTAAGCTGAGACCGAGCGAAAGGAGTGATCCCGCTCTGTGTACACATAAACACTTCCTTCAGGTGCCTGTGAAATTCGCTGCTTTAACTGTAACTCATTGACAGCCCTCACGGGCATTCATCAGTACGTTAATGAAAAAATAAATCTATAGCTCCAAATGTTTCTCAGAAAAAGCCCTGTGAAGAAAAGCCCAGGAAATATTTAGCCCTTTATGGGTAAATTGACCTAGTGCTCTCAGCAGGAAGGCATCACGAGGTGCAGAAGGGACAGATTTCTTACCTATGGAATTGAAACTTCACATATCTCCCAAGTAAGAAAAATAGTCTTATGGATTGAGGTTGAACTTTGTTAGTCTTGTGAAATTGTCTCCTAGGCCTCTTCTGGGAAACAGCCCCAATTTATCCTCCTCGGGGTGCATAAGCATGTCTGACTGTCCTTTCAGTTCCTTATATGCTTGTTTCTTAGGTGACTAAATGACAGAAATGGCATGTCTTCCTTTTGATAGCGTTCTTGCACGGCCAAATCAGCCTTGGGATTCCCATCCTTGTGGCTTGCTTCATCTGAATTTACAAAATTTCCTGTATTGGGTCATGGGCTGTGCTTCTCTTACCATGTAGAAATACACTGACACTCATCATATTCACTCAGCTGTTCAGCCAGTCAAAACATTGCTGTTAGCTTAATTAAAAATACCAATAAAAATAGAAATAAAAATAATTTTAAAATTTGCATCTAATAGATCTTGATATCTGTGGATCTTGGAGCACATTTGAGTCTATGTGAACATAGCCTTGCAGTATTGTGAGGCAAATCAGTACTGATATCTCCAAGGCAATTTAGAGGCACAAGAAATTAAGCAATATACCCAAGAGTACACAAACAGCAGAAGCATAGCCCAGGACATAACCCTCAGTCTTGGCTCTGGGATACATGTTCTGGCTCTTACCAGAAACCCACTGAGAATTTTTACTGTGACAATTTTTTAAAGAGAAGCCCCTTTCCCTGTGTTAGAGTTCTATAGAAAATAATTCATTTTTGCCATTAAAAAGGCTTTTTAAAATCCGTATTCATTTGAAGCTGAAAAAAGTTAAATGTTACAGGTAGAAATAAATACACCTGGCAGGCAGGCTGTTGTCCTGCTTTCAACAAGGGCAGATTTTTTTCCATAGTTCCATTTTTCTTTTGTACTGATCCATCCTTTTCACACAGAACAGTTACATCTGGGTCTGATAACACACCAGCTATGCCACAGCCAGTTGGTGATGGTTGTCCTATTTTTCACGAAAAGAAAATAAGCACCTCAGCTGTTGCACGCTACCTGCAGTTTGCTCTTTCACCTCCCGGTTTCAGCGCAAGGCTGCGTCCACCCTGCAGACCCAAAGCTGCGACGGATCTTCAGCCCACGCTCCCCTCGCAGGACAGTCCTGGCAAGCCGGGGAGCAGCACGGACCGCGGGGAAACTGTCGGTCTGTGCTGGCACCTGCCCCGCCACAGCTAACCCTTACCAGTAGCCCACTTAACGTTGTCCAGATTCCTACCTTCGTTTTGCCTACCCGAGCTGTGGCGGCACCCCTTGCCCATAATCCTCCTCCTTTGTGGCTCTGGGTCTTGGCAGCTTGGGGTGAGGCTGAGGATTGGGAAGCCCAAGTCCCGGCTGAGAAGTGGGATATTGAGATGTCTTCCCTCAGATGATGAAGGTCTTTTCTGGGTAATGGCTGTTAAACGTGAGTCCTCTGTACTTCCAAAAGCAAGAGAACTGTGTGATAAAATAAAATGACCAAAATACTGCAAAAATCACAGTCCAGTTCAGAAGCTTCATTTATAAATTCCTAACTTGAAACCCTGTTAGTGGGCTGACATTTTGCACGTCTGAAAAGAAAAATATCTCACACTGCAGATATAAAAGCAGCCACTCCAAATCACCAGCTGCTTCTAAAGAGCACCTTCTCAGTGATACAGGCACACAATTTAATTTCTGGGCAAGGCTTTGTCTCCTGGTTGCAGGTTTTCTCCTAGCATGTAAGGCACCATTATCACTATCCCATTTAAGAACGTAACGTTCACAATGACGTCATTGAACTGGCACGTCAAAAGAAACTTTAGTTGTAACTTTTCAGGAAGGAATCTAAAAATTAATTCTGTCTTAAGTGCAGGGTTTTGGAAATGCAGATCTGTCAGAACAAGACATGTACTGGGCTTATCAATGTGAACCAAATTCTGCTTCCTCTTTTAAGTATTTGGTTCCTGTTGGTATCAAGCATAGATGGTATTAATCCAGCACCTAGTAGAAGACTTTGTCTTCCATGTGAAGGAGATTTTAACAACTTTCAATACTATTTCAGCTTGCAGATCCTGTGGAGTTATCACATCTAAGAGGATTAAAATAACAATGGCAGGAGCTTCTGTGTTACCAGTTTCAGGCTTCTGCTGCTGAAAGCACCATACCATACTATCCTTTTCATAAGCATATTGCATTATTTTAACAGCAAGTTGGTGAATTTGCCCATTCCTTTTTAATGGGAACACTGTTCCAAGAACTTTCTTGTTCCAAGAGTTAGGAAATGTCTTCTAATTTCTGATCCAAATGCAGTCGTGCACAGTTTCTGGGTTTTTTTTTTTTCTTCTTGTAACAGTGTCCTGTAGCTCTTTCCCCTTTGCAGTATTTATAGATGTGAGCTGAAGTCCTTTTGAGCCTTTGTTTGGTTAGACTGATCCCACCACCTGTTCTCATCTCTCTCATAGGACAGCCTCTCCAGTTCCCCAATTTTCCTAGCCATTCTCTGCCCCTCTTCCAATTCAAAACAATTTTTCCCGGCTGTTAGTTACCAGAATTGTCCAGATGCTGTTTCACTTGGGCCTGCACCCAGGAATAGTTCTTGGAGCTACCTCTCCCCTTACATCCAGGGACTGCAGGTACCCACCTCACTTTAAGGTGTCACTCTCTAAACAACCTACAGCAAGTCCTCTCTATTTTGGCTGTGGAGCTGCTCTGTCTTAATCATTACTCTCCTATATCTGATGAACTACTGAGGAAACCATATGAGTGGTGGTGTGGAAGTCTCAAATACCCACAGCTTGTCTTCTGTGCTGGGAGGGTTGTGTCTGTGTTGTGCTAGCATGCGGGCAAGGGAGAGGCCTTGGCCATAACCTCCTGCTCCCCTCCGCCTCGCAGCCTCACAGCCCGCAGGACATCCATCCTCCCACCATGCCACGCTGGGACTGTGCTGCACCAGCTCCTCCGGCTTCCCCGCTGTGTGCAGCACAGACTCGACTCCCAGAAACAGATGTGGCTTTGCCTGGAAGGAGCCCCACTGGCGACCTGCCCTGTTTGGTGGGAAGGAAGCACCTCTGAGGAGCTGGGGGAGACTGACAGAGCAGGATGTTGGACCAGCATCTCTACCCCCAACCAAATTCCCCAGCTGCAGAGCAACACGGCTCACCATCCAGAACTTCCAACAGGGGACTCGGCAGGAGGCAGAAAACTTTCAGGGTATGGGAAGTGAACTGAGCTTACAGGCAGGACCTTACAGGGGAAATGCCCAGTTGTGGGGGTGTTTTTTCCTGGGGCAGCTTGAACTCAGCAGCAACATGGCTTGGCACCTCCTGGCTCCTGCTAAACCATCTTCTAGTCCAGGAAGGCAGCACAGTACCTCTCAGATGGGTTTCATATGCTTGTAATATGGTGCTTGCTTGTCTGTTTGAAAGGAAAGCAAATTGCTCCTTGGAAGCATCCTGGAGGGAGCTCAGCACGGTTGTCAGCAGGGCTGACACCCACCCAAAGAGGGAAGGGTGCTGCCTTTACCTTCAGCGGGGCATCAAAACCCTAACAAGGTGCTTTCGGGGGCTCTGCATTGCAGCTCTGTAAATAGGAGACAGACTTTGAAATGCCTCCAAGTGAAACTGCTGTGAAATTTATGTAGGCAGAAGGTAATTACCCAGATTAGACTTTGGCTAAGGCACAGGACTGACATTTCATGAGGGAGTGCACTGCAGGATCTTAAATAACCATGCAGGACCACTGCTTCCATTACTTTACATTTTAGCTGAAATACTAATCTCCATCGTCAGAGCAGGCTGCTGCACCAGAGAGGACCAATGAGCCACTTGTCAGCAACCGCGATCAGCAGCTCCAGCCAAGCCTTTGCAAGGGCTGTGCCCATTGCGCTCCCCTTCTGCAAAAGAGTAACTCCAGCAGCTCTTACTGACCTGAAAGATGAATCTTACCTTCCTTTTTTCTTTTTCTAGGTTTTCTTCTTCTTCCACATTCTTCTCTTCTCTCATCTGCCACTTTTCAGTACTCATTTTCTTCTATGTCATCTTCTTTTTCTAGATCAGTTTTCACCTCCCCTACAGATATTTTCCTCACTTCTCCCTTTCCCTTTTTCCTTAAAGGCTTGGGTTTGGTTTTTTTAAAATATTTTCTTGTCTTCCTCCAAATCCTCTCCATTGTGCTTTCCCTGATTTCCCTCCCTATCTTCCGTTCTCCCTTCCCTCTCCCTGCTTAGCTGCTTCTGGCATTTGATTAAACATTTTGCTGTTTCTCATCCTTCACAAAGTTGCTGGGGACAAGGTCTGGGGTCACAGGTCTCATCCTGACTGTGGTCTGCATTCCAGCATTGCTTCCATCCTCAGAAGATCCCAAGCTCTGACTTCCATTTGGTTGTGGGAGACTGACCATAGGTTGATTTTTATGCCATGGGGGCCTATGCAATTAGACTAATTGTACGTACCATATTTCCTGTGGTCTAGAAATACTCATGAGTTGTTGTGATCCTGAGGCAAGAGGAAAAATGTTGGAAAGTGTTTCAGTTAGTTATAAATTGCTTATGGTAGGTTCTAGTCAATAAATACAAAAGCAAAAATGTATCTTCACCGTCTTCTTGCCATAACAGTAATATTCCTGACAATTCACTAATGGATCCCCTCTCTGTTATGCTTCATTTCCCTTTCTGGTTCCTCTTTCTGGGTAAATCTGTGTTGTTAATATTTCTAGCTACAAGCTTACCTGTATTTTTTCAGTACCACTTCAATGTTGGATAACCTTAAGTAATTACTTCTCTTTGGTGTGGTTTTATGTAAAAGAAATACTAATTCTGCTATTTATTGTTGAAATGAGCAAACTAATATTTAGTAGTGCTTCAAAACATGTATGTTCTCTTGCCTTTCAACATTTTGGCCACTGTTTAATTTTCTTCATGTTATCACTACCTTCACACTAGCTGAAGCACCCAGAACCGTAACAGATTTGTGAGAGGGAGATGTCTAGTACTACATGAAGAAGGGCTATTCATGCCATCGCCTGTGATGTGATACCTCCAGCCGTGCATCTCCAAATCACATTGGCTCTGCTTCCACCATATCATATTGATAGTTCACACCCTGCTTGTTGTTCAACTGATATCATATGAAAGTCTTTTCCACCTGAATGCTAGACTGCTCTTCAAGTTTCTCTGTCTGACGGAATGTCTGCACTGGGGTTAGTTCTGCCTAGATACAGCCGTGTGCACTTATACTGAATGGATCTCAGTTGCATAATTTTGCTGCATCCTTAAAATATCCACATTAATTTTTAACCTTTAAGTTAACATGAACTGCAGCTCTATTCATCACCCACTTCCCCTTCTGTTAGATCAAGGTTTAGGACCTGGTACGCAACACCGGTGACCTGCTACAGCCCACAGCTTAATTTAGTTGTATATAGCCTTATGAACCATTTTTTCTCATGTCAATATGAAACTGCACTAACATACGGGCTCAGGTACTATACTCCAAGCAGGCTTGATGGGTGAAGCTGAGAAAGATCTCAGGTTCTTTCCCAGGAGATTTCCCTAATGTTTATGAACTCAACACAAAAATCTGGCAGGTTTTCACCCACAGAAACCCAGGACCATGTCTCTGCTTGAAAGCTTCAAACCACATTTATTGTAAATTCATGGGAAAAACAAAAAAAGAAGAAACCACAGGTTGGTAAACTATTACATCTCAGTGTGAAGAACTTGTCCAGTGGGGTGCAATCAGATATTGAAAAGAATATCTAAATAAGCAGCAATTTCTCAATAGAAATCTCATTAAATAAAAAAGAAAATTATTTCCATATTTACAGATCATAAGGGAAATGTATCCTTAAAGCATTGTTTCATATTTAGCGGGTTTATTTCTTGAAATAAAAGAGAAATGGTTTGAATCTAAGAGTGTACTTTGGAAGCAGCTTGCTAGACAGTCTATGTTACCACCAGTGAATGGATGAGTAGCCTCCCCTCGACCATTGCAGTGCTCTGCTTCTTCTGTCGTTCAGGCTTTCACCGAAGGGCTTCTGGTACCTCCACCTACGAAACGGGGGTGGGGTGGGGAGGGTGTTCATTACATTTGCTGTACAGTCTGGATGGCAAAATTCCTGCCAGAGACACACTCCCAAGAATCCTGTGCTATGCACCATCTCCCGTAACAAGCCTGAACCTGGGAAAGTACCCCGCTTTCTGCCAAAATCATGGTCGAAGAGAATCATTGTGCTGAGAAAAGCCTAATCAGAGGAAAGCCTCCTCCCAAGTGCTTTCTTATGCTCACATTTCTAAGAATGTTATTTTTGTTAAATATATATGTACTAAAACTCATTGAGCTTGTGCTGTATCTGAGCCACAATCAGTTACTGAAATAGGATCTCTTACTTACCCGCTTTAATTGCTTTATGCTGCTTGCCCGAATTGCTTCCATAAGGTTGTCATGGAGAGACCTTTGTGGGGTGGAGGGACGGGTGGAGGGTCGTGAACCTTCCTCTGATTTTCTGTCCGAGACTGATTTTAGAGAATCTTTAATTTCTTTCAATATGCTGTTCTCATGTTTTTTGCTTTTTTTGCCTTTTTTCTTTTTCTGTCCATTCTGTAAGGCTTTTTTTGAGCTTTCTTGCTGTTTGATGACTTCAGCTATATTCCTGGTTGGTGCCTTTTTCTCTGGAATAACCGGGGGAGGAGGAGGAGGTGGGGGTGGAGGGGGAGGTGGGGGTGCAGGAGCTGGAGGCTGACTTTTCACTGGCAGTGCTTTCTTAGGGAGCTTTGGAGAGGACCAAGGTGAGCTCTTAGGTGACACATAAGGTGAGGACCGAGGTGTCCCCTTCTGCAAGACTTTGGTCTTTGGATTGATGGCTCCATCACAACCAGACTCTTGTTGCCGCTGCTCCTGCATACGCTTTTGCCTTTGTTTATCCATATTTCTTGTCAGGATACTTGTCATGCTCATTCTTGGGCCAGCAAGGTCAAAGTGGTATCCAAGCTTGACCAGAGTGGTGTTCTCTTTCAACAGTTTAACTATGTCCATTTCCACTTGGCTGCCCATGATGTGCCTTTGATTGTGGAATCGCAGTTCTGTTAGAACCTTGTTATTCTGCAAAGCTCTCATGATGGCCAGCACTCCTTTGCCTGTGATAAAATTTGACTCAATATTCAGACTAGTTATATGCTGATTTACCTTTAACATACCAGCAATAGCTATTGCGACATTGTCGTCAGCATGCGTGTTAGCCAAGCTGAACGACTTAACCACTGTGTTGTCCCTCAGGGCTTGAGAAAATTGTATAAGCATCTGTGAAGTAATGTTTTCAATGTTGTTCAGATTGACCTCTGTGGTGTCAGGGTCATTGCTCCTAACTTTTTCCAAAGCATCCTCAATAACCGTTGGATTTCCACAAGGGTGGATGGCACTGCTTTTTAAGCTCAGATTATCGCTGTCTTTTCCATCATGGCCATTGAGTAAGCTTTCATTGTCCTTTGTGCTGTTACATTTTTTGCGTCTGATGTGGTCAGAACTCCTGCCATCCTCAGGTCTTTCACCAGCTGCAGCATTTTGCTTTTCCTCATCCTCATCATCACTCTCGTCTTCATCTTCTTCCTCATCTTCTTCTTCTTCATCCTCCTCTTCAGTATATGCCTCCTCAGACACTTCACTATTGCTTTCTGTGAAATATTCTTCTTGAATGTCTTCTGAATTGTCGTCGTCTTGCTCAGAATCCTGAACAGGAATGTAGGTGTGGGTGTTAAACATGATAGTAATAATGTAGCTACTGCTTTTTTGCACAAAAACAATTATCTTGAAACTATATAAGTTAATGTTGAAAGCTAAAAATAAATCCCCAGAAACAGAGACAGCTAGGAGAACAGCAAATGTTTCAGCACCTAACACCTTTTTAACATTGTTTCTTTCATATTCTTTAGAAGACATAAATTGGAACAGGTTTAATGACGTCAATGATTTCTGCCAAGAGAAAATTTGATACAAGATATTGCAACATGGACCTACTTAATGTTTTCTATGTGTTGGCATGTCCACAAGGGGATATTATTTGGATCCTTGCCAGCAGAAACACAAGACAGCAATTTCAGAGTGGACATGATCTATGAGCAAACTTCTTCACTTCATAAGGATTAGATATCTGTGTCAATGCGCAGGCTCCCTTGCATATGTTAGTACATCTAAAAAGGCTAAAGACTGACGTGATTTAGAATACAAATAGTGTCTGCATATTGACATGCAAAATAATACAGAATTAACAGGAGTCAAGTTGAAAAGGCTGTGGATGCACTACATGGACTATACACACTTAGAAGCTATTTGTGAAGAAAAGATTCAGACACATTCCCACCAGTAACAAATAGTCACATGTCAATAATCCCCAAATTTCTTCATGTTTGCCAAGAGCTAAGACTGTGCTCACTGACCGCTGTTGCAGGTCAGTTGCCATACTGTAACTTATTATAACTCATTGCCTACAGAGTAAACTGATTGCTTTTCTAAAACTCAAGGTTATTTTAGTGTGTTTGGTGGGCACCAAGAAAGCAAATTTGGAACCACTTCTCAAAGCTCTGCCTGGTGCCCTTAGCAGTTACAGTGGCAGAAGACAATTCTCTGCGCAGGAGCAGCAAAAGGTCTGCACCTCAGGAAAGTCTCACTCTCCACCTGGAGGTCTCCAGAAGCACAGCAGTGTTGTACGGGCCATGACTGAACCCACACGCTATGAACAACCTTAAACCTCTTGCCCAAGAAGATCTCCCATCTCCTGTTTTGTCTACTGGACAAGCCATAGCATATGCCTTTTTTATTTACATTTGTAAATGTTTATAAAATTTTGGATGAAATACAACTGTTCTGTATGCACTACTTTAGCAACATTCCTGTTTTAGTCTTTGTAAAATACTAGAGGGTGTTTTACAAAGTGAGTACACTCTGCGGAGACATAGCGATTCAGTTTTTCGCTTCTGGAAAACAAACGTTTTGTGCTTCTGGAAAACAAACGTGTTACTAACATGACAGCCTATTTTTAGAAAAGCTATGCAGTTTTAGGTTTGCATAATTATCTGGCTCTAAAAATGCAGGGAAAGTTTTAAATAATAGTAATGACAACTGCATGGTACTGTTTTACAGTCTTAAGCAGATTTCTGTGTTGGGACACATGCAAAACAGACGGTAATTGTAATGTTTGCAGAAGCATGACTAACAAAACAGGTCATTGAGCTGTTCCAGCCTGTCGTTCCTGAGCATTCCTGAGGACTTGCAGGGTCCTGCCTCATTGCCCTGCACATGGAGGGCTTGCAGGGTCCAGCCCCGTTGCTTCTCCTGTGGATCATGTGCAGGAAGGCCCTTACACTGAGAGATGCTGTGTGTGCTCCATACAGAAACAGGGCTCTGTTTAAGCCAGGTTTATTATGGGATTGAGATTTATATCTGTAGCTTCTATACATGTATGCAGACTTTTAAAAGCTGAAAACGCTGGGTATCCAGGAACCCGTCTTCACAGCTATGCTTTTATCTATCCAGGAATATATGCTACAGCCTTCAACACAGCTGCAGATGAGCAGAAATTGGTGCCTCTAAATGGACTGTTAATATGCTTGATGACACTAGATTAATAAAAAAAAGAGTTGATTTTTTTTTGAGTGGCATTTCTGGGGCCAAAGGGGGAATTTAGCTTCCCGTCACATACGTTGTTTGGTGTCATAACAATCTGCATGGTAATTTTGAAATCGAGTACTCTTCTCTTTGCAGAGCTATAGAGGCATGCTCTGTTGTTGTGGCAGCATTTCGTACAGGACTGCTGCAGGCAGCCTGCAGGGCTTCATCTTACTTCGTAGTCATAACTCGATGAAAAGTTAGGACTAAGATAGTCAATGCAAAGAGGTAAATATCGCTGGAGGGCAAGTCATTCACCCTAAAAGGCTATCTGCAGGATGTTTGCCTTCTGGAGAGGCTGATCTCTCACCACTAACTATAGAAGGAGCACAAATAACCATCTTAGATAAGGTGTCTTAACATTCAGACAGTTGAGGGCAAGAAGAAAATTGCTTTCAAGAAACTCAGAAGGAGCTTTCTTACTGCCTTCAGTAGAGAGAGCCTTTCTGCCCGCTACATCAGTGTCAACATTTTCATATTTACAGATGCATTTAGGAAGTTTCTTCTCAGATCAAAAAGTATAAAGGCTTTTGCTAGCACTTTGAGGTTTAGCCAGTACCCATTGTTAATGCTGTATAGACGTGGAAAAAGAAAAAAAATCCTGCCATATATAAGACACCGAACTAGACCTGTTCAGAAGGCTTTTTGGAACTGTCCAGGTTTTGAGTTCAAGGCTCAGCTGGAAATAAACATTAATCTTGCCATTGCCTCCCCAGGACTTGACAAACAGGGAGTGAAGTCAACGTCTGCAAGACGATACTAATGGTTTGATGACACTAGTGGTCTGTGTGCTTGCCTGCAAAGACATTACACCACCATTCACGAGTAGGAGAAAACACTTACATGTAAAGAAATCCTGGATATTATTTTTGCAGGCTAATTTAATCCAGGTGATTTTTCTCTAGGAGAATATTTTATCTAATGTACAATCTGCAATTATTTCCTTGCAAATGAACTGAGCTCCTGAATCAAGGCTGTTAGAACTTCTGAGTCCAGTTTTGCTGTCTTTGTTGTTTTATTTTCCGCTTAAACATGGGAAAACATGTCCTTATAAACAGAGTCAGAGCTTGGTATGAAGCAGTGCCTAAAAATCAAAAAACTACTCACATCCCCAGGTCCCCACTTTGCTTTGGAATTACATGGAGCCAACGTGAAAACAGAAGTTGCTTTTTGATAGAGTTCGGTCTCACAAATTGTTTTAGCAAGGGCCCAGGAGATGCTGACACAGACAGTAGCTTAGAGTGAGAGTGCTCACCGCCTGCTAGGGCTGAGCCCTTCACTCCTGCCCAGCTGTCCTGTTCATTTGCAGTTCAGGGACTGTCTTTTATTATTTACATTTTTATTTTGGGGGACAAATTGCCTAACACACACTACTGGGTTTTTTTTGGGGAATACAGATACATGGTTTGGCTGATGACTCCACCCCAGGCTACTTTTTAAATAACTTACAGCTACCCTCTGACAACAGTTGCCAGAAGACTCCCAAGCCGTGCCAGGGATCCTCAGCAGGAACAAAGCAACATAAGCTGCTGACTGCGAAGCAGCTTCCTTCCAGCGAGCAGGAAGCCTGGCAGCCACTTACTCAACTTCTGACATAACATGTATTCAAAATTATCTTCCTGACATGTTTCTCAGCAGTCAATACTGATTTTTTTGAAGGAAAGGAAAAGGCATTTTTTTTAGCTTTTAAACAAAATCAAATGTCATCCAAAAGTCCACATCGCTACCTGGCAATAGTTTCTAACATGCCCTTTAAAATTTGTCCTATTATTTCAATTACTAATGACAGTTTTTACGGGACTTTCTTCTGTTCTCAACAGCATTTAAGGTACCTCTAGAGAGAGCAAAAACTCTCTGAGCTAATACACAGCGCTTTAGCAGGCACAGAAGTATGGCTAACGATGTTCTTAAAAATGCTACAAGAGACTGAAAGAAAATGAAAACAGTCAGCGAGATCGTGCCAGAGAAGAACAAACCCAAATAGTTCTAGGAAACAGCGAAGTGTCTTACCTTGTCGCACGCACCCAATCTCTCTTTTTCTAAGAGTTTCCTGGTCTCCCTCTCCCAATAGGCCATCAGTGCTTCCCGGCTGAAAGTCCCCGTCGGTGTTTTCTCCGTCAGGCTCTTCTGCCGTTGTCCCACCGGAAGGTTACGGTCAGGCTCTATGTCCTCCAGCTCCCGCTCCAGCTCCTTCAGCTCCTCTTCAGTGAGAGAAGCAAGGAGCTCGTCTTCGTCAATGTCTTCATATTTACTGAGCTCTCTTCTGTAGCCAAAGGTAGACATGGTCCCGCTTGGTCAGGCTGATACAAACCTGAAGTGACTAGGCATTCAAGTAGCTGAAGCAAGCAAGCTGTGTCTCGTGTGGTCAGCAACTGTTTCCCTGTGTAGCTGAGGCACCCTTTTAAGAGTAATCATCGGGGGGTTACGACAATGCACGAAGGGATGAAAGCATGCTCCGTTTTAAGCATCAGACGTCAGCTAGACATCTGAACAGCAAGAATGTCCCAACACTAGTGTTTGCAGATCCCTTAAAGAGGGGGATTATTGACATACTGGCCATGGCCATATTTAGAGCAGGCGGCTAGCGGGAGAATACGAGCCTCAGGAACGGGGGGGCAGCAGCAAATAAAACCCCCGGGGCGCATTTACACCGACTTCGTGTCCAAACTGCAGTAGAGAAAGAACAATGAAAATCCATTTAATCCTGAGCTGCCACAGGGGCTGGAAATAAAACACCCTCGCTGTTGTTCAGCAGACTTCCTCTTGTTTTCATGGTTTTTTAGTGGAACCATGCTGTTATCCCGCCAAGGTGTTTGCAGGAGGTTGGGATTGGTGGGAAGGCAGCCCGAGAGGAGGAGGTTGGCGTGCTGGCGCCCGCAGGGAGCACCGCTCCCGCAATGTCACGCCTCGCCCGTAACAAATCACACAACTGCATTATTTATTAATTCCCATTTTTTCTCGAGGATGAGCAGAGGGAGAATCAGCTTGACACGTCCATTCGGAGCTCCTGTGAGATTTTTTTTGCGCCAAGGATTGCACTCTGCTGGGGGAGTGAGCAGAGTACCCCAGAGCTTCAGGGGAACCAGCCCTGGGTGGGCAGCCGGGCTCTGTCTTCATCACTTCTGACAGCCCCTAGCAAATGAAGGCCTCTAGTGGCTATTTTAGTTAATGGCCATTGCTTGCTCTAGCTGACTGATGTGCAGCTGGAGAGTGCCCATCAATTCTTAATTTTAAATTATCATGTCCGCTAATAAATGATATATTATTCTGATACTATTTTTATAGACAGCTATCTTCCAATGTAAGAAACCACAGAATGAAAGGTTACACTTCACACTTTTTTTTTATTTTCTCTATTAGTAGTGAATGATGGTGAACTAACGACGTTTTCTGAAATGCGCAGGCCAGCAATATCTGCAAACCTGTGTTGTGAGAGAGAGAGGGGGAGAGGAAGAGGGAAAGACCGAGAAAAGTTTGATTTTGGTACAGGGAAGTAGGAACACATCTGTAATGATAAATGTCAATCTTATTAAATGATAACATGTGGCGGGTTTATTTTTAGTTAGTCAAGTCAGTACTGAATGGAAATGTAAGTTAAAAAAATTTGAACTATTGGTCTTGTCCAGCATCATCTCTTTTTGGTTAGTATAGACTGGACGCTAGAACTGATGTATGATGTTTAGCCAAATTGTTAATTTAGTTTTATTATTATGCATATTGCTTTACTGGCAATGGGGAGAGGAGACTGAGCATGACTTTCATGAACAGATTTGGTAAAGAAATGACATTTTTACTTCGATCATTTTTCTATATGAATTTCATCCAGTTTATCTTGCTCAAGGAGTGGAATGAAAGCTTACAAGCTTAGCCTTCTGTAACACAAGAAATACATTAATAAAGCAGACTAAAGAATATTGTGCATCTGCAATGAAAATAAATAAATATTTGCAGGTCATTTACATTGATCAAACCTTTGCATAAAATAAAAAGGAGGAAGACGCAAAACAGTTTGGCTTATGGAGCTAACAGTGTTGTTACCTTCATGGTGTAAGTTACTGTGATAGGTCACCTCTGTCTAGACAAGACAGTGGATGAGCAGAAGTTCTGTTCACTCTTTCAGTTGCACTTGCAGAAATTATGCTTAGGCGAAATTCTGTAAAATGTGAAACAGCAGGAAAAAATAGTAAGTAGCTTTTTTCTTATAAGTTTGCATTGTGAATGCTCATGCTGGCTTTAATTATGCATATATATCAGAACTCCAAGCAATTTTATTTCTTCACTGTGTCTAGGACAATAGTTCACTCTGTTATCATTGGAGTTAGCCCGAGAAGCAGCACAATAAAATTACCTCTCTTGAGTCCTTTTTTACAGAAATTTTTTTGCAAACATTTTCAGATGGAGTTGGTTAGAAAATTTGTACTGGACAGATTTTGTGTTGGAAAACATTGATTGAAACTGAAATGCTTTTAGAAATGTGCTATATTTTATTAGTACAATGTTGACATGTATAACATTGATATGTACAATATTAAAAGCAAAAACATGTTGATAAAAATTAAATCTATTCAAATACCATATTTCCCAGAAAATTTGGAGCTTTCTGCTTTTCCTTTTTTCCTCAGATATACAACAAAATTTGTGAGTCTCTGAATTTTCCTGGGTTGAGAGTGCATAATACAAACATACAGATACCCGATTCATCTATTTACAGTTTTCTACATATAATTCAAATTTCCAAACTCAAAGGAATTTCAGAAAGCAACATACATTACTCACTTTTAAAATAATATTCCAAAGATTTAGTCCAGTCCTTGGCAGCAACATCAATATTACCTTCAATGCTACTCCTTGCTGAGGCATGATATAACACTGGGCCAGTGGTGATGTTTTTCTATATATCAAATGTCAGTGATGTCCATTCCAGCCATGAAATAAGAGAATTTAAAGATGTTACTAAAGATGGACAAGGTATGTTATTGTAAATGTCTCCCCTGAAACAGGGGGGAAATTGTCCCAGTTAGGTGAGGGTATGAGAGGTTTGGGTCCTTTCTTAATCCTGTACATGTCACTCATGGTGATTTAGGACCCATTCTTTATACAGAGATGGCCAACAGTGAAGACCCATGAACACTCTCTAGAACAATTTTAATAAAAGTAATAAGGCTGTAGCACATGGCAAATTACACACACAAAAAGGATGCTAAAACTGTAAAGCTAAGTACTTACAGGTCAGAAAATGCGGGGATAATATTTGTCCTTCCCTGTTGATGAGCACTGAAACACAGTCCTTAATTCCGTAATTCTGTAATCATATACTTCAATCCTAGACCCATGAGTCCCCAGGACATCTACCCTTGTTCAGTGTACAGGAGAGATCATGCGCATTTATTGAACAGCCTTTCAGCATTTTGTTTTGCCCCTCTTCTTCAGCATATCAAGACTACCAATGGCTTTATTTGTCCAGCAGCCCTTTCAGGAGATATGAAGGTGTTACCGCCTTTGTAAAGAGGAAAAATAGAGGTACGGAGACCTTAAGATTGAAAGTACCCACTACTTTGGAGTTTAGGATTCCCTGTTTGGGGGTATTTGGCATTATGCAGCACTTCAGCTGGCCAGGGCTCAGTTCCTGTGGGCACCAGTTGCTGCTCAAGCTGTGCACCACTTCGACAGTTCAGATCACAGGTTAACACTCAGTTGATTTAATTACGATTAAATTGACTTGTCCAGCTTCTGAGAGGAATTCTGCTGCAAAGACACGAGTGATTGTGTTTTCCTGTTATTAGCATTCCTGCCTGAAACTTTTTGTTCTCGTTCCACAGTCCCATTTCTCAGGCACTATACATGTTCAGATTCCTTCAAAAAAACAAGCAAAAAATAGCAGGCTGAGAATTCTGTTATATGTCCCAGGCTACGTGCTCGATCACACCTTTGTAAACAGTTTAGGAAGAGACCTTGTGCTAGTGAGGTGGCGCAGTGGACTTCCTTCCATCACAGAAGGCAGGAGAGCAGAGAGTGAGCCATATGTGGTACACAAGGGCAGGTTTATACTGGCTGTGTTGACGGCTGTTCAGGATGAATCCTTCAAAGTGCTTCGCCATCTCCTAACAGAAAATGCAAACTCACCTCTAACACCCTGCTGAAATCCTGTTTGCAGGGAACAAGCATGTCACATATAGGCTATTAAAACTCATCTCTCAATCAACAGAACTATTAAAAGGTTTGTTCCCTTCAGGACCTGGGCTAAGATGAGACAAAATAAGAACGGGGAGCACCCATTTAACAGGAGCAGGATTCACTCTGCCATTGCAGATACTTGGCACCCAGGTTCCCCGCTTTGAGTGGGACGGAGCCCACTCAGTGGCAGCTAGATTGCAGACAAGACTTTCAATCTTTTCTAGCCCAGGTGATCTATTTTCTTGGTTTTAAAAGAAGAAACATTTCTAAATGGTTTTTTCCCTTCCAAGCAATTAACTATTTCAAGCAGCAGCCTAGGAAACTTTGTTCTGCTTCTCACATGCTTCCATGCTTTGGGCACAAAAGGACACGAGCAACACCTGAGGGGTGGCACTCCCCCCAGCAGGGCAACACCCGCAGTTTAAGTTTTATTTCCACTCGGGTGAGTGCAGGGAAAACTACAGGCAAGCAAAGAGAGGGCTGCACAACCTTGTCCTCAGGCGCGGGACACAGCCGGCCCCAGGACTGGCTATTTCAGTCACGGCTCCTGAGGACTGCCTGTCAGACAGATGCGTTGGCTCATACTGAGCTGCAGTCCCACACTGCAGGAACAGGTCCAATTGCCATAGAGCACATTAAAAACCATGCACCACAGCACGTCTGGGCTTTCCCCATCTCTCCCACTGCCCTTCTGCCTGCGGTGCTCGCTCCTGCCTCCCTCCACTGCTTTTGCACCCCTCCTTCCTCAACCAGCTCCTTCCCCGCTGCCGTCCCCTCACGCAGACCCTGAGGCACCAGGCCCTGAGCTCTCCCACCTTCCCCTTCCTGCCTCCTTGCTGCTGTGCTGCCTTCTCCAACCCTGGCCCTGCAGGCCCCCCTCGCCGGCCCTCCCTGCACCCTCGCTGTCCTCACCCCGCGCCGCAGCCTGTTCCCTGACGTCTCCTTCCCTCCCCTCCTCGCACGTCCCCTGCTCCTCGCTGCCTGCCTTCCCCCTCCCGCCTGTATCCATCTATATATAAAGGTGTGTGTCTCAATTTCTGTATGCTGCTTGTACAGGCCCAGGCTGAATGCAGAGTCCAAATCGGCCCGGAGAGACAAAGGGTCAGCAGCCTGGCACATCAACAGGACTGCGAGGCAGACTGATGGGACAAGCTTCAGCTCTTTCTCCCAGGAGACCAGCGTAACTTGTGAAAATTGTGCACACCGTACTGCTCCTGAAAAGGATGTGTCATCACCTACATTTAACAGTGGTATCAGCAGAGCAAATGGGATGAAGCATGCACTGAAGGCATTTGAAGGAACAATTTTTCAGCTGCTTTTCTCTATGCCAAATGATTCTGTTGTCGAGTCCATCTCTCCTGGTGATGCCGTAAACAGGGAGTCACACGGGAGAAAAAGACCTTTCCCTTCATCCATTCTGGGGGAACAAAAAGTGGGATAAGTTTAAAGATGACCCTGAACCAAAACCAGTCTTTGCTTGGGAATCGGACTCAGCATCCGAAGTCAGACAGATTTGTCCTGTTGATCCCCTGCAGCACACCCCAGGCTATCAGGAGAGCAGATTCCAGGTCCAGATTGTAGCTTAACAACTCGGACCCATCACAAACAGTGATCAGCTTTCACTCAAAAACATGTGCATGTGGGCTGCCTTATTGCTCGGATTAGTTTTGAAAACAGGATTCCCAACAGCTGCGGGGGACGTAACCAGAAGTCTATATACAACACTATGTACCAACAAGCCAGGGGCAATCACTAATCTAATGTGTTTTGGTGGCGGGGGTGTTTGGGTTGCCTTGCTTATCAAGAAGACAGAAAAGTCATAGCGAGTGAAGAAGTGAATGGGCTCTGACAGTGCTGCTGATCGGAAGAGCGTAAGGATGCGTCTTGGAAGGGGAGTCACGAGATCAACCGGCAGCAGGGAAGCACCGGAGGAAAAAAATCATCTGGGTGCAAAGCAGAACATTTCTGGACTACCAAATTCCTCAACCTTTAATTAAAAGAAGGAAAGCTCACTGCCCTCATTGCACAGGCACCCGGCGTCCTTCGTGCACAGATCCTGAAGGTCCATTTGATTGTACAGAGAGGCATGCAGCTGGGTGCCAAGGGTGCAGCAGGCTCCGGGTTTATTGCCCCTTTTGCCTACCTGAATCACACTAAAATAGGGGAGGTGAGGGGGACAAATACATTTTACTGAATAAACGTTGTTCCCATGCCCACTTTTCTTTCCTTCCTACACAGCCCATACTTTTTAATCATCATGTCAGTACAATGTCATGTTCTGTAATAACAGTGCGAGATGAACCTGCTTATCTTTGACAGCACAAACTATTCCTGCCAGCATTTTGCTCAAAGCTTCTCCACATCTCTGCAGACTGGCCATTTCCTCGGTGCCAGTTTCTGCCACACCGAAAAGATAAACTGCTTTGTACGCAATGATGATCTTAACGCTCTTGCTTTCATATAGCTGCTCTTATCCCTCAGAAAGAATCTCAGTGTGCTTTACAAACATTGCCAACAGATTTACAAACTATATATAGAAATCATTTCACTCGCTACTGATGTACAGACATAGGGTGACCACAGCAGCTGTTTGGAATTACATTGCCGTATTGCTCAACAGGTTTGGACAGGAAGTAGAGGCCACTGTATTGCAAAGAAAGTAGCAGAGGAACTGCTGCATGCACCAAAAATGTGGGTTTTGGAAGTGCAGTTTGAATGGGATGCTGTTTAGGCATCTGCAGTTAGCCTATTCTTTCCCAAAAAAGCATTATACAACAGGTAACTTCTGCCAATGTAAGCATTATATTACTCGTGGTGGTATTTGCAAAGATACCATATTTGCATGCCCGGGTCAGGTACTTATTAAATTGTAAGTGATTATAAAAAGTGCATCGACTTAATCCTTTGTTAAATGCCTTAGTCCCAGATGGTTCTCCTCTGTAGCTTAGCCAAACCTACAGTTTGCCATTCAGATTAAAAATTTGCTCTATTTCTTTATACACAGAGAGCAATACAGGTACTCAATTCTATATTTAGCATTTCCTTGGTTTTTGTCACTTTTTTTTAACAGCCTGTGTTTATGAAGCTTTTTTTTTAAAAGGAGATCCCAGCAATATAAACAAGTGATGTAATCCATAGGAAATTAAATACAAGCAGCAGTAATAAGTAAATTCTCTACTGTGTTTATTTATGTCTATTTTTTAAGTAGTCCATATTAATGATGATGGGAGTTCTGGGCACCATATCTACTATGTGCATAATATGCAGATAAAAGGCAATGGTTTTGCCTGATCACATGTAGAGATTTCTACTGAAAACACAAATTTTGAAAATTAAATGTAAGTACTTTGTACATGTCACCAGAGCTACAGTGTTATATCAGTCTTATGACTGCTAACAATTTACTAATATATTTTTACAGCTTTTCAAGAGAACCACGAAACACAGGTTCCTCAGGGAATATTTCTCCTGATCTAAGTAAGTACCTCTTTTGCTGGTGTGAGTGACACTTAAGGGAGCATTTCAGGGAGAAAATGCTTCCCATTGCAATATATACCTTTAAATATTTATACAGTAATTTGGTGCACTTATCCATGTACTTCTTTCTGATTTATCCAGCATTTGTCCTGGTAAAGAATCAAGATGGCTCTCTTTGAAGACTGCTCCATGTATTTGGAGGCAGAGGGTGTATTTTTGAATCAAGGCCATTATCTGTAGGGTACAGAAAAGGCCTCTGAAGGATAGACACCTTGGGTGGCAAGGTGCCAGTTTTAATTACTGCAGCCTAAGCAAAAAATTTCCAGTGGAAAGGTCAGGGAGAGAACAAGCCAGAATAGGACTGTTAGGGCTGAAAATCACTTTGGCTGGAATTAGTTTTCTTGATACCATTTTCCTGAGCAGAGATCTATCCGTCCTAAGGCTCACAGGAAAAAAAGGGGGGGGGAGGCTTTAAAAGGACTGTTTCAGCAGGTAGAGCACACCAGGGAGGCAAAGCTGACTACACAGAAGACACTGAGGTGAGGGCAAGAGACTGTTGATTAGATGCGTATTAAAGGGAGTGATGGAAAAGCAAAAGAGACGAGACCTGTTCTACAGAGATAAGTGCTCATGAATTTATGCCACTTTTCTCCATGCAAACCATAAACAGCTGGGTATTTTAGAAGCCTTTTTCTACCCAAGCAAGGGTCAGAAAAAATCCCTTTGCCCTACCCCAACGCAGACACAAAAGAGCCCGTGGCTTTGTGACTGTGTTTTTCCATGCATGACTCCCATACTATCAGCAATAGTCTGAGAAAGGGTAGCTCAGGCACAAAGAGCCCAAGCAGAACACCAACTGCTGCAGTGAAACAGTACAATTGTTCCCCCTTGATATCCAGAACAAGGATCTACCATGCCAGCTCCCAAGATTAGATGGTAGTCAGTGCATGGAAGTTTTATGGAAGGCACACGACATTATAGTCCTTACAAGGAATAGCTGGTCCTATACAGAACTCATGGCTATGGTTTGGTCCTTCACCAAGCTATGAAAACACCTACAGCTACAAAGTCCATCTTGCTGGTGCTGCAAAGGCTGATGTAACCACTGTTGAATGTCTGGCTCCTTGGAGAGCTCATCAGTCTGGTGCAGCTGCTTGTGTCAGATTTTATGAGAAACAGAGACCAAATGATACCTCTGCTTTCAAGCATTGTCCCCAAACCAGTAGGAATCCCTACCCCAGAGCATGCCTGAATCAATGCCAGGGCATTTAATTACTTCTAGCCAACATCGTCCATGGGGTGGACGTGCCATGGAATTGGGTTGCGGTGGAACACCCCAACGAGTCACACCCAAATAGCGGAGAAAATTAAATCCCAGCATTGTAAGGGTTCAATCACAGTCCAAGCAGGGAAAAAAGGAGTACTTTTTTCCTACCAATTTCTTTTTCCAGCTGGGGCTGCTGCCTTTGCCTCTTTTCACACAACCACCAGTCCTGGACCAGTTACAGTTCCTGCTCCCACCAGCACGTACTCAACTCTGTAAAAGTAGTATTCAACGGTCTGGCTGCAAAACATGGGAGTCAAAAGACTTGTGTTCAATTTGCAGCTGTGCCATAAGCATGACATGGGGTAAACAGCTCCCTTTTCGTGTCTATGTCACCTTATACTCCATTTAAAACAAAGTCTTGCCCCTCCTGCTTCCATTCAGTTCACAGATGCCTTGAAAGCATTAAAGATGCTTTCCCATAATGTTGTACTTCCTTTAGCATCTGGGGGTGAGGGGGAAGTCTTCAATAAATAAACAACTTCAATGTTGAAGGACAGAAAAGCTTTAAAACAGGCTTAGGCCACCTTCTGTAACAGGCTAGCAAACAACAAAAAGGGCCAAGATGTATTGTCTAAAAGATAAAACACAGTAATATGTCTTTTTAACTAACCTAATGATATTCTAAGAACTAGTTAATGATATTTTAAACACTTGGGGCAATGCTCTGTCCTAGAGCTGAATGTTTTGATGCCACAGGCAATGTAACTATTGCCTGAGGCGTGTATAAAGTCCTAAATATAAACCTTGGCCCGTGAACTAAAATTACTAATGGAATTTGGCTCTAGCCACAGAAAGGGTTTAAAATCTCCTGTCTAAAGCCCTATTTGATCATGTTTCCTTTGCTGGTTGCAGTATACTGTATCAGATATGTGACTACCCAGATTCTTGTGTTGTGGTCACTGTATTCATTAAAGTTACCGCTATTTAAGACTTATTATTAAGCCCATATTTCTGTTTAGGAATTCCCACATAGAAATATCAGTTTATAGGTTATGCAGCTTACATGCATTTAGCCTGGTATGTCCAGGACGTATTGGCCCATGGAGCCTTAACTGCAGACAGCTGTGTTGGGTTCACGGGGCACTCTGTGCTCAGGCCATGCCTGGAGTCACCAGTCACCCAGGGCATCCTCCTGTCAGGGGCCTGGCCTAGATTCTAGATACCTACAAATTTTTCACATGTGACCAAATTCTTCTTTTTCATCCTGGTCAAAATTTCTGGCAAAAAAAAACAGAGGACGTGTCTTGGTCTGCCAGATGAATAGTAACCCTAGTGAGAGCAGAAGCAGAAATTAAGCCTTCTGTTCAACGCTCTACATGTCCCAGACCAGTAATTTTCACTCCTTCTATTTGCTCCTGTAAATCTGTTGTGAGGAAGGACAGACCCACAAAGGACTGATATAGCTGCCTTTGGAAGTAGAATTTACATCTCTGACTGAGGTGTTAGTAGGTTATATATGACAATGACATCCAGCAAATGAGGAGTTCTGAAGAACAGGGAGAGCCAGTGCAGGGCGCAGGGCAGGATGCTTGAGCTGACCTTTGGTTTGTGTGAGTGTGTGTATGTGTGTGATAACCAGCGTATCTCTTAGATTACATGTTTAGCTAAACTCTGATTATGCAATATGTAATCCTGACATCCACCAACTGAAAGCTTTTCTTAGTTTAGGGGGTTTGGATTCTTTTTTTTTTTTTCCTTTTTTCCCCCAAAGATGGAAGGGATGGTAGAACAGTGAAGGGAGTAAGTGCAATCCACTTTTAGTAGAATAATTTAAAGAATAATTTAATCAGATGTGTTTTTCTCTACACGTGCAAAAACATACTGCCAAGTGCATCTCAGCGTGACTGAGGGTGTTGTTTAGCCTGGTCAAGAAGTGATCTGTCAAAACTCTGTAGGAACCATAATTAAAGTTTCAACACTGCAACATTTCTCAACCAAGGGGATATGCTGCTCTATTTCCTGGTTGGTCTGTCCACCAAAATCGACTCTTTCTTTAAAACAGCCCACTTAAAGTCCCTCAAATTTTGCCAAGCCTTGAAACATGTAGTACTGGCACACACAGCAGTCATACGTGGGAGCAAACACTTTGCAAAAATAGCTAAAAAGAATCTTTTAAGTATTTGGAGAATTTTCTAATAGGAGCATGATCTTCAAAGTACAAAATGTGCTACATTTCAGGCCAATTACATGACAGAGACATGCATTTAGTGGTTTAATTTTCTTTGCCAAGCTGAATTAGACATTTATTTTCTTTTACAGATAAACTAATGCCACAAACTGAGAGCAGCAATTGTATTTATCATCTTCATTGGGAAGTCCACCATGAAAATTCTTCCTTTATCCTTTATTCATCTGAATTCCCATTTACAGTGTACTATTCTACAAAATTATTAGAGCATCCTTATTCTGATTTTAGCCTATGCTTGGATAGTGTACAATGTTGTGTTAAAACATAAGCTTTAACGTACTAGTTTTGAAGAAAAATTTGTTCCCATAAAAGAACTATTAACAACAAATATCAGAATGTGTGAATGTATATGAAACACCAGGCAGCTCTTTACCTAGGAAAAAATAGTCAGGAAATGAGTCAAATGACAGGCTGTACACAGTTATTTTTTAAAACTATTCTAAATGTATCCCTTTTCCATACAGATCATATTCTTTATATAGGATATAGTTCTTGAGAACTGGCGGAAGTGGAAACTTCTTCATGGATGACAGTTTCTGGAGTCTCCTTAACCCCAAGAGTTTACGTATTTTTAGACGACACAGATGTTTCAATGGGCGAGGATTATCTAAAATAGTGAGAGAGAAATGGTGGAAAAATCAATGCCATTGACAATGATTGTAAGCCAGTTCACAATCTCAAAACATGCTCTAATAGAATTAATATCAAAATCTATTACCTTGAGGCCTTACTATTTTGCCACTTCTGAATAAAATAGCATTATTTTCACTTCAGAATTGTGATGATACACAATGCTGGTATTAATCAAAATTCTTCTGTTAAATAGCTGCTTAACATTATCGTCTCGCTTTTGGAAATACGCATACTGTACTCTGTCTCCAAAGCACCTGCCTGAACACCTAAACCAGGACTTTACTCAGCATAATCAGTGGTAACCGATGAATGGTCTCTCCTTTCCCTAGGTGCACCTTTTAAAAATTGCATGTTGAGGCCAGCTGTGGCACCTTCCATTTCTGCTGTATCAGTAAGGCACCAGGACCAGACCTCACCATGCTTGGTCCTGTTGAGTCTTCTAAACAAATACTTCTTATCAGAATTTACATCAGTCAAAGAGCTCAGTTTAATTTAGTCTTCCTGAACATAACAAAAACTTTCACCATACTTGAAATATCAGTAGTTAAGACTACCAAATTATTTGGATGTTCCTGTGACACTAACAAAAAGGAGTTCCTCTGCATGCCAGTGTAAAATACTGAAGCAAAATTAAATACAGGGTACCAGTTTTAAACCTAAAATTTTTGGTTTTTAACAGCTGATGTTAAATCAAATTCTATTTAAAATTTTAAGAAATAAAAAGTCAAATAAAATTAATTCATGTGAAGAGAATATTTAATACACTCCCCAACAGACTTTTTTAAGTTAAGATAGGTGAAACCTATCTCTGGTGCCACCAATAGTGGAAGGTCCAGGCTAATGCATAGAACTTCAAAAGTAAAGCATATATAAGAAATATTATTCAATTACAGTATTCGTAATGGCAACTCTAGCTGTCTATCATGTAAAACAGAGTTAGGAAATTATGGTATACAGATTGTGATGGCACAATCATTGTCACCACCTACCACCTTGAACATAATGGGATCTAAAACATGTTCTTACAATAATCCTTGGACGATTAATAGACTTGAGAGATCAAGGGAGCAAAAAGAAGAATGGAAGTGTGAGCAATATTCCTCAATAAAAAAAGTTGTGCCCCATAGTTGTGCAATGACTGGTGCCACATGGGTTAATAAGGAGTTTGAAAAGTACCTCAGGTTTTGCTTAACTGAAAGGGCTTCCCACGCAACAGTGATGTTCCTTATGAGATTAATTCTCATCAGATGCAAGTTTACCATATTCCAGCCCGATTAACTAATTTACGATGAGTTGCAATAGGTAAAGATCTGTCTCAGTCTGAGGACTGGATGACAGGCACAACCTGGTTCATAGCTAGTACACATTTAGACTGCTAAAACACTTTGGATGAATGTGACCTGACATAAACAATTAAAGTCTCCTACAATAAATCATAACATCTTTAACTGGAAGTTAGATATTTACCCAATATCTGACGTATCTCTGTCCATTCTTTCTGTGTTTCTAAGACAAACTTTATTTTTGTGCATAGAGGAACATAATCCATGTAATCTATAAAAACACGAACCACTTTTCCTGCTAAATGTTTCAACCAAGGAACAGCAATAAAATCACAGAACTGAAAGGGAAAACACATCAAGTCATGATTTCAAAATCTGTGCAGAGGAATGCCAAAATAACGCATTTTAAAGCAAATACACAGGATAATTTAAACAAAGTATTAGCAGTGACCTTTAACAGTCATAAATTAATGCCTAAGTAAGTTACTTTAAAAGCCATTTTCTTCCATGCTTAACTTTTGTGATCCCTTAATTCGTCTGGACAGGCCTGAAGGCCAATAATTATTACAACATTGCTATAATTTGTGGTGCTGTTTTCTTCAACAGTGATATCTCTTTGGAAACACATCTACTCCACTGGTTAGGATAGCAACAGAAATTCCAGAATCCTGCCTCATGATTTCTTAAAACTTCCTTCCTAAATCTCTAATATATGAACCCCAAACTAAAACCACTTTATGTACATGATTTTCTCTATCTCAAAGTAGAAAATGAAAAATGTCTGTTTTATTTTTAGGTTGTTTTAAAAAGGATTTTGCCAGTACGTTAATCTTCATTCTGCACAATAATCTGGAATGTTTAAAGATGGCTAATGAAAAGAGCAAAGTGAAGAGAAGGAAGGAAGGTTATGTATTTACTGGATTATCCTTTATTACAGAAGAAGTCCACCCGGGGAGAATCTCTTCCTCTGGAGTTGACCACACAAAAGAATTTCCAAAGATATCTTGATGCATACAGTCAAAACACATCTCCACATTATACCCGTGATTGAGCAATAGCCTCAGCATCACCTCATCATTCAAAGCATACTGAATGGCGCTGGGGAAATGCGTATCATTAACCAACATAAAGTAGCAATTGACATTTGCTCCATAAGATAGGAGCAGCCTTACAATTTCATGGTTGCCAGCTCTCACTGCCACAAGAAGACAGTTTAAAGGATCCTTGTTTGGATTTGCCCCTGCTTTGAGCAAAATTTCGGTGCAAAGAATGTCATTGTTAGAAATAGCAAAATAAAGTGCGGTTTTCCTTTCGTCATCATAATTATTTGAAATGTGTTCAGCCATGACAGTATTGACATCAAAACCATTTTCAATGAGGAGCTCTAGACACTGCGAATTCTGGCCATCTGCTGCTGAGTGAACAGGGCTTAACCCACTTTTCTGGATTGCAATTTGGGATGTGACTGGAATAAGATACTTCAGGGCCCTAAAAAACAGTGAAAAAAACTAGTTAGGCATCGCTTCTCTGCATGAAGAAAATGACCCTCATCCAGCTATATGCTAAATCACCAGGCAGACACTTTACACAAGAAGATCCAAACACAGAAACATCAGCTTTGAGCACTGTCAAACAGGACCTTGTGTTTACTTTGTTTCAGTGGTTTTCACTTAGTTTTATGTTTTGCATTTTGCTTTGTTTATGCTAAAAACCACGTAAAAGTTAATTCTAATTAACGTAACATAGGCACTTCTGAAATATAAATTATCTATACATCTGAAAGTTTACCACAGTCTTCTTCAGTGTGACCTTGTGCCACACTGTATCTTAAAGAATATGTAAAGTCCGAGCTCATACTCACAGGTAATGCCCCTCATAAGCCGCTTTGTGTATGGGAAGCAGTCCTGCCTTATTAGGCACATTGCCACTTCCTCCATATTCCAAAAGAAGGGCTATGCAGTCTGGATTACCTCCTCCAGCTGCTTCAAACAGTACTGATGCACCATCATCTGCTAAGGACTGGACATCTCCACCTTGAAGAAGGATATAGAGTTTATAATTATACCCAAAGTGATTTGCAGATCATCATAAAAACAAGCCCAGAGTACTTTCTTCTTCATTTTCAGATGTATTTAAGTTAAAACTTTACTAGACCAAGAAATATTTCTTGTGGCAAATTTAAAACTCAAAGGCAAAACAAGAGTTGTACAGATACTAGTTCAAAGGCTCACCTGAGTGAGGTCTGCTTTGACCATAAGTGTTATAACTGAGCATTTTCAAAATTCTAGCATATTTCAAAAATACTTCATTAATTAATACCAATATAATTCTGTATATTTTTTATTTTTCTGTAAAGAGAAATAAGGAAGGGAAGAAGGGCATGTATAGCAGTAAATCCCTCCTTGACTGAAATGGATTGGTATCAACTCTGCCACTCCTCTCACATGCATTTAGGAAACGTGTAAGCATCACTCCAGTCTTGCAGAAACTCTCATATATGCTTCCTCTCCTTCCAAGAAACCAAATCTTCTCATTCATCAATACTCTTTCTTTCCTTTTCCGTGATCACCCTAACACACCACAGCAACCAGGCAAGATGCATGCCAGTGCAGAGGTGTGTTTCCCTTTTACCTGACTACATACCTTTATGAATAAGATGCTCCAGCACATCACAGTGACCATATTCAGCAGCAACACCTAATGGTGTTACTCCGTATCCATCCTTAAGGTTCACATTTCCACCATTCTTCAGAAGAAGAGCAACAATGTCTTTGCGTCCCTGTTTTGCAGCTTCATGCATTGCTGACCACCGTTTTACGCATGGCTGATGGATACTACAGTTGTGTTTAATCAGAGTGGATACCATTTCAAAAGAGCCCCTTCTTACAGCTTGAAGATATTTGAAAAAGGAAGAAAGTAATACAACTACATTTTCAGGTATGTTGTCTTGAAAGTTAAAGACATCTAGTAAGTTTAGAAAAGCTTTTCCTTGTGTACTGATATGAGGAAATTAGAAAGATTTCCAGTCCTAGAAATCTGGGAATCCAATTTACTGGTAAATAAATGGTAATGTCAGCTGCTCGGTAAATCAAGGTAAACCAACACAAGCTGGAAAATATGTCAGTTTGGAGCACGGAGGGCAAAAGCAGCACCGCTTCGATTCTGAGAAAGCAGAAGCAGGTATATCACAAAGAAAAGCAACAATAAGAATAACATAATATTGGCATATGGTCCTTATTTCTAAAGTTGGTGCAAACATCAGTGTCCCCAGAAAATTCCACTTGTGACTTTGTCACCTGGTAACTCTAATCCAGGCATGTACTCAGTGACTGCTGTCAGCCAAAGTACTGTTGACGTCTGTCATACTTAAAGGCCATGTTCTGCCCTATTGAGGTTCCAGGTTTGAAACTTTCATAGATAACCACACCTACAAATCATTTACATATAAAATAGTGATCCTGAGTAAGAGTCTAATATTACTTCTGAACCACTTTTTAGAATAGCAGATCTCTCCACTGACTGGAGGGGCAGCTGAAAGAGATCGGTATCAAGGTTAGCAAATTTAACTTCTGTGGATGTCCCATTATACAAGTAAGAAGGTTTTTAAGAGGCAACAGTCTTCATAATTATCCACAATTGCTTTGAAGTAGAGTATTACCAAATGTACCCAGAAGCAGAAATCATGCCACTAGCTATGCTTCTTCAGCATTTACCTTGATACTGAAGAGCCCTTTAATTCAGAGCTTTAAAATTAAAAGGAGTAACTATATCATGAGCATCATCTATTAAGTGTTAAGCACCTGATTCTCTATTTCACTAAGACTGAAATGTATGATGCACAGCAATATCTACATCCACATTTTCAGTGCCAAGTGACACAAAAACATAATAAGCATCACATAAACAATACATAGCTGACAAACCTCATTTTCAGAAGTTTGTAGAGAGAAATATTTAAGAAAATAAACTGTCATTATAAGGGGGAAAGACCCTTTTCATAAGCTCTAGTTACTCTTTTCAGGATTCATTAAAAACAAAGGCTGAAAATAGCTTAAAAGTTTCACAGACTTACAATTATTGAAAAGAGCTGAAACAACGCAAAGCAAGGCATTGCAGAGAAACCCTCTAGAAATGTCTCAGGGCCTTAAAATTTTAATACAGTAATCGCATCTAATGAAAGTTAACAAAAATTCAGGGAACTGAATATTTTAATACTGATAATCGTATTATATATTGTATTTTCTTATATTGTATTAATTTCACAGATTGATTCCCTTCGGAAGAATGGAGATGTTCTGACATCCAACAGAAATTAAAAGCTGACATAGCTAAATTACTCATTAATAGTAAAGCTCATTTAAGTCTACCAAGAGCATAAAATCTTCCAAAGGAATCATCTTTCTTAGGATTGGGGTATTACTTATAAATGCAGCTGACGTTTATTTTCAGTGCAAGAGGGCAAGGAAATGACATGGGGGATTTTGAAACTGAAAATACCTGCCTACTCCTGAAGAAGTTATCTGATAAAACTAGAAACCTCCAATAACCTCCAGACCTCCAGAAAAGGTACATTCAAGTTAAAGCAACAGCTTATCCTCGTACCATACTTTTACCTTAAGATGGTCAAATAGGACCAGGTTGCTAACGGTCTTACAGCACCTGAAGACACCAAGAAGGTGCCTTGAACAAAAAAATAGGTCCCATTTTCTTAGGAGCAGCTCAGCAAACACCTAAAGCATAAGAAGCATCTTTAAGAGCAGCTCAATGATCACCTAAACCATAATGAGTGCTGAACTGAACACCGGGCACATTTCACCAAGTACTGGGCATTCAGTTTCATCTAAAAAGATAAGCAGCATCTAAACCACACAAGCCAACAGGAGTACTGAGGTGAGTACTTAGCAGAGGGGAAGCACTGCTATTCACTTTGCTTAAACCCAGGGAGAGGAGGCAATTACCAATAAGAAGTGGAGTTTCTCCTTTGTCATTTGTAGTATTGGGCCAAACACCCTTTTCCAGTAATGTGCGTACATTTTCCACAAAGCCCGCTTTTGCTGCCAAAGTTAATGGTGTTTCTCCATCGCATGTTTTGTATTCCCACATTGTTTTATAAGATGCTAGAGGTACGAGAGTGAGAAAAGATAAAACAAAATTAAAGCACAAGTCTGTTAACACATACACATATACCAGAAATCCTTAAATGCTAAGTGTTTATGAAAATTACTTGTAATTATGTTTAACTTAACCTAACTAGTACTGTCAAACACACTGAATACTGAACAGTAATTCTTGCTCTGTCTGTAGGTTTCTGAACAAAACGTTAAAAACAGTCCAAGTTCTTTGCTGGTGTAAAGTGATGCAACTTTCCCAAAAAGAAAATTTGTCTGAATATTTATACAACATAAGCAAGATGGTCCACGGAGGATTTGATCATACTTTTTTTAGTAAACAGTTCTAACCTGTTGTTGTGGATGGCTGTTCATTGTTCTATGTTTCTTAGCTGCTCCCCTTATCTGTGGCATATTCTTACCTTACTCACCATCTAAAATGACTTCAAGTATTTGCTGAACTGGCTGAGCTGCAGCTTCATGCAGTGGAAACCACCCTCTTTCATCAGCTTCATCCAAAGCATATTTCTGTTTCACAAGTTCCTGGAGCCCAAACACTTGACCTTAAAAAAAAATCCAACAGATAAATAAGATGCAGTTAGAAAAATAATATAAGGGAAAACCAGTTTTGCAAAGGGACTGTTTTATTTTAGGGTTTTTACCTTGCTTTATGGATGTTACAATTTTCCTATTTTCCTCACTAGGTGGTACAAAACTATCCAAAAAAGAACAGAAAATAGTAAATATAAACAAAAAGTAGATGCAGTATATTATTTATGCAGTATTTTCCATTAGATTCTCATCTAAGCCAACTTTCCTTTGAATACATCAACTCCAATCTTGATGAGCCTTGTGACCTCCTACGTTACGCCTGTACTGTGCACCTTCAGAGTATCCAAAGTTCTTGAGTTAATTGCAATTTCTGCTGCAGGCTGACCTGATAAATCTCCTAATTTAGTGAAGAATTCTAATGTGGACTAAAAAGCTGTATTTGTTCCACACAGAAATGAGCCCTTCAGATTCCGAAACCTTAGACAGTGAATGAGAATGTGATGGCGTCAGAACGTCAATATTCACTAATGAAGGAGAGTTTGATGATATCAATGGTACCATTTTCCCCGAAAAAGAGTTGTAATGTTTTTAATAATATAATTTAAACCTCCATGAGATGGAAGTTAAATGCTGGTGCCTGCTAGTTCCTTGAGATATATTGGTGATAAATAGATCAGATTTAATTAAAAAAATGCCATCCAAATTACAAGAATACCCAGTGGCTCTGCTGAGAGCCTTCAGTGAAAGGGGAGATTCCAGTCCTACAACAGGAGCCCCATGAGGACCCAAACCTTCATGAGATCCCAGAGGAAATGAGGGAAGGTTAACAGTCCCTCAAGACTTAACAGTTCTACGTCTTTCCATTTTAGACAGGGCAATCTACAAAATGTATTTATAGGATTATTGCCAAAGAACTTCTATGAAGGCAACGTTTAGCTTTGTTTCACACATACACTTTTCATAAGAAGGTAAATGGCCTGAAAAGCTAAGGGAAGTATTAGTTTAGCCAAGTGAATCTCATCTCCCTAAGCTCTCATCAGCCCACGTAGCTCAGCTGAGCCCTACATTTCCTAATCACGGAAACCACTCTTAACCGTAACATTAATGTCACATATGAACCCTCGCTGGAACACCCCTGTGGGTTTCTTGTTGTCGTTGTTCTGGTTTGGATTTTTCTTGTACGCTTATGTATCTCAGTGCACAGGGAAAGACTGGGACACTGTTACAATTACAGAGCAAACAGATTACTAATAAATTCAAATTTATTACCTTTAAAGTTTGAGGTTTTAGAAATGTTTGAGAAAAACAAAATCAACCTTTCTCTTTTGTTTTCTCTTTTCAACCATTGCTTCAGACAGTGCTTCACTGAGAAAGATGCATAACAGCCAAACTAAGAACTGTTTTAAGCATGATACAAGGCGCTAAATATCAATGTCTCAAAACACTATTAAAATATGGCATAATCTCGAAAACGTATTGAATTGACAGTACCTGTCGTAACTGGAAGACACTGGTGGTTTGGCTCCATTGGACTCTTGAATGCTAAGCTGTATGGCATACTCAGTGAGCAGATCTTCAACCAAATCTTCTCTTTCTTCCATCATTTTTATGGTGAACTATAACGATGAGCTATTTTGAAATACACACAAAAATACACTGTGAAGGATCATATCACGCTTAAGGTATTTTTATAATAAAATCAGGTGTGTCCATCAAATTCTTTTCATTTATTAATGTTTTGGTGAGTTTATTCCTATTTAAAAATGATAAAATTCCTGTTTAAAAATGCTGATAGAAAACAACCCCGGAAACATTTAGTACTAGATGTGCCATTTAGGAAAAGTTCTTTTTATTGTTCACACACTACATTTGTCATCTACAGACAAATACTGCACAATTTGTGAACCATAAAAAGAGACTTTTCCTCTTTAGAAAGCTGTGGTCATCAAGTCAGTGAATATACGATTTCCATACAAGCATGAATAATGAACAGTAAACAAAGTTATCACCTCATGAATGATTCCTAATAAAACACAGGCATTCACAAGGAATTCATGAACGTAAATGCAAACACACATACATTTAAAAATTACAGACACAAAAAAGAAAAACACTCAAATTAATTGAGAATTATTTACAGAGAGGGTCTGCAGTTCAGAATGAAACACATGACCACTTCTAAGGGTGATCACACGTCATAGTTCTCCAGGATTTAAACATAAAATTATTTCAGAGAAACTATGAACTAACTTGATTCTTTTGCATGAGGAAAGAGCGTTTTTTCCCCACTTCCTGCACCCAGTATGGCACTGGGGGCAGATAAAGGATGGATCCACCAACTAGTGCCGTTTGGACACAGGATTTCAGAGTGAGTAACCCCATGGCAGGCCACTACAGTTTAGATGGTGACACGTCATTCAGTTCTGAATTTAAAAAAACTTTACTATAAAAGTTTTCAGCTGTAACCTGTATTCACCACTCCTCTCCTGGAGCTGAACCCAGCATGGATGGGTGGGATAAATAAGGGATTTGAGAGTGATAATACCAAATGGAAAACCTATTTTATGTTAATATAATAATGTATAAGATTTTGGACTTCATGGATAGGTAGTTGTACAACAAAACACTACAATGGTCCTGTGTCATTAATTATTACTTTTAGTCATCATTAATGTATTCAAAAAAACAACCCAAACCACTTGCAAATCTTGCTTAACTTTTACACTGCCAAAGCATGGTCTATCAAAGCAGCCTAAAGACTTTGATTCTCTGTGCTGCTTCTGGCGTCAAGCTGTGCCAGTTACTGTTTTCAAGGTGTGAGAGTAGTTGGAAGACTCAGTGGATAGGTAACGGACTATGTCAAACCTTTTAACTATAGTCACCAGCTTAAATTCATTCTGCTCATACCACCAACTTTAACTGTGGTTTATGTTCACTATGCTTTTTGCTAGTGATATCACATCAACCAAACACCTTGCTCGTAAATCATAACTGTAACTGGAAGGTCAGGAATGCTGTTTTTTACACCATCTTCCTGCAGGTTCCTGAGATGTAAAATGTAGTATTCATCTATCATAAAAGTTATATAAGGAAAAAAAACTTAAGTTAATATATAAATAGCTGTACCTACCTAACTTTTTACAGGTGAGCTTTAGGTTTTGCCAGAATTTCTCCGTTTGATTCAATCCTAGTAGCCTAACACATCTGGCATTTAATCTGAGTGTGGACAACAGATATTGAACTTTTTTTAAAACAATTAAACTACTATTCCCACAGTTTATGCAGTAATCTACTCTATCTACCACATAGAACACTTGTCCTTGTTGAAGTGTTGCACAAATATTAAACAATTATACTAAGCATCTGTTTTATGTTTCTCACAGAATGATTATTTGGGGTGTCCTAGTCATTTTGCAAATAGAGAAGGAACATTGTAGAAATTATTTGGAGGCCATTTTCTGAAAAAGCTCTTCAAAGGAAAGTGCTAACCAGATTTCCTTTTAGACTAATTTCTGCATTGTTCCAGTAAATAATAAGTCTATCAAAGTACCATAGCCAATATTATAATCCCATCCACAAATACTTTACTACTTACTATATTATGATAAAGCTTGCTAACCAAAATTAAATTAGTAGAGGCTTCGAGTCAGATTGACTCAGAAGCTAAAGGTCTCTTGGGTTCAGAATCCCACATAATGCAGATTACCACCTCTTTCAATATGTTCTGGAACCATGGCCCAGGTTTTTATCTGCAAGGATGGACAATCTGAAGGAAAGCGGAAAAAAATCCCCATTTCAGTCCCATTTTTTTTTGAAGGAAAAAATATACAACCTTGGTCTTGACTGCCACCTCTGACTGCAAAAAACCTTCCACAAATAATTAAAAAACCCACAACTTTACAGACACTTTTTTTTTTTTTTGACTTAGAAGAATAGACCTTTATGCTGTTCATAACAGACTGCTTTTCTCAAGGGTTCTCTGTTCCTTCCTTCTGTGTCTCTAATCAAGGCTTCAGCGTAACTGTCCAAAATCAGATTTCACACACAAGCTAGACTGATGAACTGGTCAGCACAATGCAGACACACATACCAAAATCCTTCAGATACATTTACCTAATGTTAAATCTGCTGCACATCATATTAATGCTAGAAGTTCTGGAAGCTATGTTTTGGCATACTCTAGTTTAGGTAGAACTTCTCATGCAAAAAAGGATTTCTGAAATGACTGAGAACGTTGACTGACTGACAGGATGGACAATATGAACTTCTCCGTAATTCTAATAAACAATGATAACGATGTCCTGAAACTCTCATGATAAAAACAAGCTTATGAAAGCCTATCAAGTTTGTTGCATCAAAATCAAACTGATAAGAAGTGGGGGTTTTTTAAATATAGTTTGCTTTATGCAGAAAGGAAGGTATCCCACGTCAAATTTCCAAGGTGTAATACAAACCATAGCAACTTCAAAAAGCTAACCAAAACAAAGCAGCTGACCATATTTTTTTCTAAATGCTGCCACAAGTTTCTTATTAATCAGAATGTAAAATTTTCCTCATCAGCAGTAAGGCCATGAAACTGAGGCTCTCTTCCTCATCTCTTGTTGGCACTTGGTCGACTCGGAGAATTCCGAGTCAAGGTGCATTTATCCTCCCATTTTCATAAACACTCTTCTAATTTTGGTGGCACCTTAAAGCTTCCATCATTTAACCCACAAATTTACACTGTTCTGAAGACTGAAAAACCTTTTAGGCAGCAGAGATAAAGCCTCTCTTGGATTAGCAGTTTTAGAAGTGTATCTCCATAAAAATATCTACAATCTGCTCCTGCCATCAGCTAAAAGGAAAGTACTCATTTAGTAAGAAAATCCTTTTATTTCAGAAAAATGTACTGCCTTTCTACCTCCCCTTTGTCTCCAAAAGATTAGAGGAAGAAATCAGTTTACAGGTCATCATAGAAACTTGTTTTCTCTTCTCTGGTCATATAACATCCATATCCATTTGGTCAGCTATCTCCTACTTTGCTGTATTCCCCAGACTCATTATTCCACAGGCAACATAATGCTCTGCTTGAACACAGACTTAACCAGAAAGGTCTCAGATAAGCAGTTTCAGAATTGTCGTGTGTACTGTTTTCAAATTATCTTACCCCACAACAATTAATAAAATATTACAAAATGAGAAAGTTAGTACGGTAGCAAGTGACTGTGACATGGCAGAGTAAGTATAAGGCAAACAGCTCACGACAGCGCAAGTGCTGGACACATTGCCAGGGGTCTATACGTGCTTCGAGAGCCTGATTTGCTATATCACTGCTGGTAATACACTGTGCTGAAGTGACAAGGTCCGACTGAGGCATGGATGTTCCACTAGCATCACAGTGGAATATAACAGCATGGCTGGTACACTGAGCAGCAGCAGAGACACACCTGCTACATTATGTGGCACTGAAAAGGCTAAAAAGCTCAGCAGCAAAATCTTCCTCTGTTCACCTATGGAAGTTTCACAATTACCAGACCCAAGCACCAGATCACTAGAAACAATTGCAAATGCTTACTCTAAAGAAGTTTCACTTTTTGTATTACCAAAAATATTTTCCTTAAACAACATTTTGAGTAGTCTGATATTTTTCTAATATTTTTCCCATTTATGCCTGTAGATATTACTTCTTGCCGTTTTCCTTAAAAAAGAAAAAAGTCTTCCTCTCCTCAATTAAGTTACTGGTTTTTCACTGAAAAAAAATCTGAACTACTTACTAATCATAGAAGTTGCGCCTTTCCTGGAAAGCCGTGTATCAAGCATTCATCACTTTTGAACACATAGGTATAAAGTTAAAGTTATGTGAGTGTTAATGTTATTCTAATTTCTTATCCTTAAAATAAACTAGACAATCCTAGTTTTGCTCTCTATAAATAGAAGGCCCTTAGGCATGCAAAGAGGTTATTCATAGCAATAAAATAATTAATAGCAGTCTAAATTTGGACTCAGTCTATTAAATATTACATTTTTAAACTATTTCTCTGTTAGTCTAATTGGCGAGCATACCATATATTCTCACCTTTTCAACCCATTATCTTGCCACTGTTACTCTGGGGCCTGCATTTTGAACAGCCAGGAATGGTGCCCTGCAAGCTGATGTGTCCTGTGATACTTCTAAAATTAAATACACAGTTGCTAGATAAATTAAGGTCTGACCTTGTACAACTGTAACATAAGCAGACTCGACCCACAGGAAAGTATTACACATGACTTCTCTAAAATCTCGTCAAATGTAACACGAGGTCTGGACAGTATAATAAGATTATCTGTGCCCTCATTGGTTCAACAACTCTCATTAAGAAAATAAATTATTTGCCAGCTTAGTCTCAATGGCTACGTTAATAAAATCTGGTAACATATTTACATAAATTAAAACAAATCTGAGAAGGTTTAGCCTTTAACTAGTTGTAGACCCCACCATATTACATCACCAAACACTAATCTCTCTCTCTGAGGCTGATACAATGCAAAGCTTTATAGATTCAATGACAGCCAATTATAGTACTTATTTGACTATATTTAATAACTTGAAATTAGACAAAGAAGCAGGAGGCATGGCACTACAAACAGCAGTGATGCAAAAGCAGAATAACCCAAGAGTAACACCAAGAATAGCAGTACCCAGCAAGCTAAATCACAGGCATCAGATAAGGAAGAAGCTGGATACATACCACTGTTGCAATACCTCTGTCTTGTTTTGGTTTTAACCAACTAGTTACTATCTTTACCAAAATGAGCAGACAATAAGGTAACACAACAAACTGAAACAACAAACTTCCAACTTATCTTTAATTGTTGTGATGAAATTAAATTGTACACTATGAAGTCTTCCGTGCCTCGTGATTCACTTGCATTTATAGAAGCATAAAACTGTAAGCTTAACTAAGGCACTACATGCATCTCATCTTTGGACACAAGATCAAGAAAACCATTTAATGATGATAAAAATATTCATTGCAACTTCTTCTGCCAGTGCAACCTAAGTAAGCGTGGCGAGCCTCCAAAAAAACCAGTACAACAGAAGCAGACAGAAACAGTGCTGAGATGCTGCTCTACTGTTGGCTAAGACATTAGAAAAACAGAAATATATTTTTATATAATTAAAAAAATCTAAAATATATATTTTATACATAAAGAACACAAATGTTTTAATTACTTACCTTGGGTTCTTTCATTTCCTTTACATAACCAGGAGACTATCAGAACTAGCACATATCCACATTACAAGCACGGTATTGTTTTGCTTTTCAGGTATTGTTAATAATATTTTGCATTGCTATGTAAACAGTGTCTGATTCTGCTCTTACATAGTTACTAGGTATAAATCCATCAAGTCAATTATGTTCCAGGCATGTAAAGCCAGAATAAATAAGACTTTTGTCCAGATACCAAATCATATGGCAGCTTGCAAGACTTCACAGTGAGATAAATTCACTGGTGAGTCAAAAAAGGGAAGAGAAGTCACAGCTATAGCAAGGCCTTCTTAGGGTGCGTACGCACTGTATATTAACACACACGATAATACTGGTAACAGAGTCTCCAGTGTTGAACAGATAATAAACTGTGAATTGCTATGTGGGTGGTTTTGGGGTTTGTTTTCAAAACCAGGTTATTATTGAATATACTCTGATAATACTTCTTAGGTCTTGGATTTGTTATAAAATAAATTATGCATTGAAATGGAGCTCAGGAATTTGGGGAACTTCCTACTGTATCACTTCTGGATTGATTTAATGAACTGTCTCATCAACATGGCTTGCTATTTTTTACTCTTTGTTCTAGAATGTTGCAAGGACACCTACATGCTTGGTTTGTCTAAACAGAAGGTTGGAACTACTGCTTGAATGATGCTAACTGAGCTCATTTGGCTAAAGAAGGTCGCCATGCACAGAACAATTTGTGCTGCGGTCGGTTAGTGTAATCAGGAGATAGATCATCTGGTTGGACCATCACATAGAAGGGAAAAATGCAGGGATGAACCAATAAAAAAGGCAGAAATTTTTGAAGAATGCCCTTTTGATAGGAAAGAGGGATTCTCAGTGTCTTGGAAAGAAACCCCAGGTCTCTCTGATGCAATCTCAAAGACTCGCAAGTGGAGAAGCACAAACCCTGAATTCTGATAAAAACTTTTATTAATCACTTTGCTGTAGTTATGGAACAGTGCTTGCGTGTGTCTTATTAAAAGACTGGTTTTCAGGGAGAACTCTACGATATTATGAAACTTGGTTTGTTGTGTTTGCTTACCAGTTATGGAAAAGAGGAGCTCAAAAGCAGGCCAAAAGAATTATAAAGAAAAATTTGTCCAGAATAAATACTATATAAAGTAACAACACAATTATTACCAAATCTTACTCACTATGCAAAACTCACCCTTTAAATTAGCAGCTAGGCCATAAAGATAAGACTTAACAGAAGGACAACTGGATCTTCAAATGAACATCATGTTTATCTCCACCAGTAATTTAAACTGACTTTTTATTGCTCTTTTCTCCCATTCTCCCTAGCTCAAGTCCCTTAATTAAGTTTTCCATTTTCTGTCAGTATCTTACAGCTTTTTTTTTTTGCTTTATTAGCTGATCACATTAACTCAGAAATTACCCATTTGCCATATTCTATTATAGTGATCCTTATTTTTGATTCTGCAGTTAATTAGCTATTTTTAAACATAATTTCTTGGTCCAACCAATTTCACAGCTAAAATTCATAGAAGGTATATGCATGCTTCTGCTCTCAGCAGCAGCCAAACATACTTCTAAAGCTTTAAGGCTTGACACAGTTGTTTGACTCATGAAAGGGAGAGTTGAAATCACCTCTGAAGGCTGGACTAAGCTTAGATTCTGCAAACATTTTGGAAAATAAAACAATTCAAGAACTACAAACCTATAATAGTTCTGAGAACTCATTACTGGCGGTTAGTTAGCTATCACTTGGCAGAAATCAGCTGATTTCAAGTACTGTCACCAGCCATACAGAACACATCAACCAAACGTGTATTGCATCTTTACTAGAAACATGCTGAAAATCTAAATTCAACATACAGCACTTACTTCTGCATGATGCATTTCTAGTTACAAATCTTCCAACAGGGTATTCCTCATTTAGAAACTGCTAAGTTCTGCAAATTGATTGTAAGCTGTCTTTAGCAATTTCACAAAGACAACTTCACTAATAGAAAACATGTTTATATTTAAAAGGGGGGTCTTCAAATATATGTGCCCCATAAGTGCAGGAAAGCATGAACTGTAGCATACTGCTACAGCATACCTAGCCCATCCAAAAGCACTAGCCTGCAAAACTCGGGCTGCCTTCGGATCGCACACCACTCCTTAATAAACACCGCGCATGGGCCGCCCTGTGATGGTTTCAGGGGCAGGAACCTGACAGAGAAGGCCTAGCAGCCTCTCCTCAGGCAGGGACAAGCCGCGCGGGCGAGGCCAGCCCGCCCCCCACCATGGCTGGGCAGCCCGGCCCCACACGGGCGGCGCCCGCGCCTTCCCCCCCGCGGCTCCACAGCATGGGCCTAGCCGTCTACCCCCCTGCAGCGGCCGCCACACCACACAGGCTTTCTTCAGATGGGGAGACCCCACCGAGCCGGTGGCAGCATCCCGCACCCTCGTCTGAGCACGAAGCGGCGGCGAGCGCGGGCCTGGGCAGGACCGAAGCGCTGACAGCCCAACACCCTCCCACTCCCTTCAGATGGCACATGCGCCAGGTGATACCACATGCCTTGGCGCATGCGCCTTTTTAACGACCCGGCCTGCTTCGCGCGCTGCCCGCTGGGATCGGGCGCCGATGAGGCTGCAGCGCATGCGCAGTCCGGCGTCCTTCGCCATGTCCTCTAACCGGCGACCGTAGGCGTCTGGCGCCACGCAAGCGCATGCGCGCGTATGCTCATGTCCGGCGCTGGGTGGTGGCGCGGGGCGTTTCGCGCAGCGCAGTCATGGCGGGGGCACTGAGGAAGGTGAGGCGCCGCGGAGGTCCTTGCGCTGGGCAGCCTGCCGCGTCCTCGTGCTACGCGGGGGGTTCTCTCCCTGCCCTGCCGGGTTTCTGGGGAGAGGGTAGAGGGTGCCCGAGCGGCGGGGTGAGAGTGAGCGGGGCGCCCTGCGAGGAAAGGTCTGAGGGGGGACCGTAGGGCGCGGTTCCCCTCCCCGGTCCAGGGGGGACGGTGGGCCCAGCGCCAGGTGCTCGTGGGGCAGCAGCGACCGTTAGCGGAGGGGGCGGGCCCGTCGTGTGGGGAGGAAGGGGGAGGGTAAGCCGGAGCTCACCCCACCGGGAAGGCCGTGCAGCAGCCGATTTGTAATGTGAGCTGCGCACCCTCTTCGCGCTCTCCCGCCCCTTCGTGTGCGCTGGTCAAAACATTACAAGTTTGTGGGATCACGTGTGTGTGGTGGGAGGCAGAGGCTCATGTCACAGAATGGTCCCCGTCAGGCGTATGTTGAGCCAAAACGAAATAATGGGATAGCATGGGAATAGATGCTTAGGTATATTAAATGTATTTATGCTCTCTGTGCAGACCACTGGACTTGTAGGATTGGCTGTAGCTGAAAACCCTCATGAGGTATGCCACATGTCTAGTTCTATATGTAATGGAAATCGTCAGTGAGATCAAAGCTTTTTATTCTGTATTTGCATGTGTAGGTATGCTATGTACCTTAAAGTGATGCCAGCTTAATGAATGTGTAAAAATCTTCCAGAGCAACAAAGGAGGAAAACTAGTTCCTAAAAGTTTAATTCATATCATTAGGAGTTATTTTGCACATGTACTTTTTGTTGCATGTGCTGCTTTCAAAAGTCTCCTTTGTGTAAGTGCTTTTATGAACCAATTTTTGATTCATCTTTCTCATCTCCAATGCAAAAGCAAAGAACTCTTTAAATTCAGTTCTTCATAAATGTAATTTCTACTTCACAAGCATACAGATTTTTGCTGCCTTGCCATGTTGTATTTCCAACAAGTACAGAAATAGCTTATACCTATACCAAGGGGATAGGCTAGTCTTACACGATAGAGGCTAACCATGCGGTGCAAAGCCACATCAAGGCCCTGTGATGGCAAGCACTGTTGAGACTGAAGTACTTCAGCAGTTCTTGGGAGCCACATTAGGTGGTTCTTGTAGCAATATGGTACTTTCTTTTTACCTCCTCAGGCTCAGTAATGGAATTATGTTTGTCACATCTTCCTTGCTCATTCAGGAGACATGAGCTTTGAAAAGACTTCAGTAATTCTTTAATTTCTCCATGCATTGAAATTTCCCACTATGCAACAATTCTATTTCAAAAATGCTTTTGCCACCAAAAGTTAGGAATAGTGTCAAAAAGAACCATTGAAAAAATCATTATTGTTCTGTAATTATTCTAGCTCAGTCTAACAGCCTTGTCAGACGCCTTCTGGGTGACCTTAATAAATTTTGGGTTTTTTCAGTGACTTAAACTCAAGAGTAAAGAAATCAACAATGCTTTAGCTGAAATATAGATTCTGTGCTAGTCCCCTTTTCATTTCCTGTGTTTTCTTCTTTGTATTTCTTTGACGGAAGTATTCTGCTTCTATTTCTTACTGTTCCTGTAGAACATCCATTCCTCTTCAGATAGATACAGTTACCCAGCCAACATATGGCCCAAAAGCTGCAGTTTCTTCACCCCAATGTGTCCTTTATCACTGAATTTAAATCCAGCAATAAAAGTGTCAGGTTTTAGTTTAATTTAAACCTGTCTGTCACTCAGAACTTTGCACCAGCATGAAGAGAAGTGCCAAAATAACACTTAATCTAGTTATGCCTTGGTAGCTTATGTCCTTCTTTATATCTTTCCCAGGTAATTATTCAGAAACTGATGGTTTAGACAAGAATTTGCCTCATTTTTTAGAAGTGTGGCTAGTATTAGAAACACAGTTTTTATTGTTTCCATTTTTCATCAAATGTACTTCGGATTGCAACTTTCTTCGCGCCCCCCCCCCCCCCCCGAGGAATCTGACAGTGGTAACTTCCCCAGTCCTGATAAATCCCAGTCTAACCCAAGACAGAGTTCTGTGGCTCAGACTTAGTTATTTTGTTAATCCTAAGTTTCTGGATTGAATACCATAACCTTCTATATTTTGTGTATAGATAGTTATCTAGTAGGTTAAGTGGGACAAGAAGTTAAATAACATCTAGTTGTGTATTTTAACCATGTCTTGTGATCACTTTAGCGCCTGCGAATACTGTACACAAAAATCCTTGGTGTCCTGCAAAACATTCCCAAAGATGCAGCATATAGGAAATACACTGAGCAGATTGTAAATCAGCGATTTAATTTGGTGCAAACGGTAAGTATAGTGCTGTTTCATAAGTGTTACACATGAAAAGATTTTTAGGGTGAGAAGAATGATTTTCAAAATGACTGACTTTTTCAGGAGTATATGTAACTTTCAGGTATCAATTCAGAAATAATTGAAGTCTTGAGGTTTATTTTTGTTATTGGCTGGAATATTTTGATGGTATATTAAAAAGAATTGTTAATTACTTCCTGATGTTTTCTGTGAAAATTAGAAGAAAACATAGTTTTTTGAAGATTTGTAGAACAGTGGTCATTTCCACACACTTGCACAAAAAAATGAGTGTGCTCTTGTCAATATATTATCTTAGCACAATCCTTACCTTTAACATTTTAAAACACTTTTTGGTACATTAAACTATGCAATACTGGTATTGTGTATTTAAGGTGATAATTGGAAGGTTGCATATAATTTTATAAAACGCTAAGATCGTTCTTTCAAGATACATACTAAAGCCCTTAGCTGCTAATGCTTCTTTGGGTGTCATTAAATAGTACTCAGTTTTTGTATTTATCATGGAAAGTTTGATGTTTGTTTTCCAATAAGAAAAGCGTGTGAGATTTCTTTGATAATGTAAAATGACAGAAACCAGCAAATTTGACGGTAGTTTTGAGCAAGACTAGAGTGTGATCTGGTGAAATTACTGTTTTTATGCTTTATCTGGGCTTTCTACTTCTCAGTAAAACTAAACATTTATTTATATGTATTTGAATACACAGGAGACTGATGTGCAAAAACTGCAGGACAAACTGAATAGTGGTCACATAGAAGAAGTCATTGTACAGGTAAAGCGGGGAAATGTAAGATTAGGTACAAAAGGGAGCACTGTTTTTCAGTGTTCCTTTACAGAATCACTAAGGTTGGAAAAGACCTGTAAGATCATCAAGTCCAACCATCAACTAACACCACCATGCCAATTAAACCATGTCCCACAATGCCTCGTCCACACATTCCTCGAACACCTCCAGTGAGGGTGACTCCACCACCTGCCTGGGCAGCCTGTTCCAGTGTCTCACCACTTTCTCAGTAAAGAAATTTTTCCTAATATCCAGTTTAAACCTCCCCTGGCGCAACTTGAGGCCATTTGCTCTTGTCCAATCACTTGTCACTTGGGAGAAGAGACCAACACCCACCTCTCTACAACCTCCTTTCAGGTAATTGTAGAGAGTGATAAGGTCTCCCCTCAGCCTCCTCTTCTCCAGACTGAACAACCCCAGTTCTCTCACCCGCTCCTCATAAGACTTGTGCTCCAGACCCCTCACCAGCTTTGTTGCCCTTCTCTGGACACGCTCCAGCACCTCCATGTCCTTCTTGCAGTGAGGGGCCCAAAACTGAACACAATATTCGAGGTGTGGCCTCACCAGAGCCGAGTACAGGGGCACGATCACTTCCCTACTCCTGCTGGCCACACTATTTCTGATACAGGCCAGGATGCTGTTGGCTTTCTTGGCCACCTGGGCACACTGCTGGCTCATCTTCAGCCGGCTGTCAATCAACACCCCCAGGTCCTTTTCTGCAGGGCAGCTTTCCAGCCACTTGTCCCCAAGCCTGTAGCATTGCATGGGATTGTTGTGACCGAAGTGCAGGACCCGGCACTTGGCCTTGTTGAGCTTCTGTTCAGAAAATTGGCAGTTTTCCGTATCTTCCGTTGCTGCAAAACAATCAAACAGGAAAAAAAAATCTGAAAATGGATTGTCATATAGTCATTGGGATGACCATACTAAAACATAACACAATTACACATTTACTGTATTATGCTTACTTACGTACCATGTATACTTACATTGCTTCTTACAGAGTCTAAATCAGCGGAAAGGTGATTGAATAATATTGGGGGATAATCCGAATAGATGGGAAAATATCATGAAGTTGTCATTGGGAATGACTAGGTGAACAGACTGTCTGTTTGGGTATTTGGAGGTGATTCAGTATGGTTTTAAAAAAAAACAAACCCAAAACACACAGTTCCTTTTGATACTTACAGATTAAATTTGTGGTAGTTCCTGACTGTGATAGGTAGTAACATCACCGAGATACTGAACTGAAATAGAGGTAATTTAATACTTTGGCAATTGTACAGAATTTAAGAATTTTTTGTATGGTGTTTATTAACAGGCTGAAAATGAGCTTTCCCTGGCAAGAAAAATGATGCAGTGGAAACCATGGGAGCCTCTAGTTGAAGAACCTCCTTCTGACCAGTGGAGATGGCCAGTGTAATTTTCAAGATGGTGTAACCTCTTAAAAGTAAAAAAAAAGTTAATTATTAATCTATTGTTACTGACAGTTGTCTTTAAATTAAAGATAATAACTTCATAAAAACATGTTTTGTCCTAATGGCCACTTACATTTAGCAGTCTAAAGACTGCTTCCAATTTCTTGCAAAAATGGTTTTAAGAAAATTCTTTTCAGCTGTTGGTTTCAGCCTTTGGTTTTTTTCCTTCTGTAATTTATTATTAACAGGGGATTTGTGCCTCATTCTGAGTTATTTTTGTAATCTGTATTTGTATGTTAACAAATACATATATTATAGGCCACTTGAAATCAAAATCAAAGTTGTAGAAAAGTATGATCCCGCCCTTCTCTCCCACCTTTGGTTGTGTATTTTTGTCAGCCACTGCCAGTGTCTTTATGACCATGCAGATGCTGAGATACGGGGTCTGATGTAATGAAGACCAGGTTTACCAAAAATAACAGGTTTTTTAGATTTCAGCTGAATCACTGTCTTGAACTGGCTGACTTTGCTGCCCACATAGACACTAATTCTGACTCAGGGGAAGCACCGGGAAGACCCAAGATTGGAGGGTGAGGGAGAGAAGGAAGACTACCCCTTAAGGTGGCAGCAGGAGCAGGTTTATTGGTTAGCAGGTAGGTTACCACAGTTAGCGTAATACACATGACAAACTTTAGTATTGGAGTCTTTCAAAAGCTTTGTATATAAACACGTATACTTTATAGATTTACTTGTATATTATGGATTCAGACATTGAATATTACTTAGTAATATGAAAAAAATAGTGGATCTTTCTTGACACATCTGGCTAGGTTCTTCCAAGCATTTAAATGAAAACAGTGCCTGCTGCTTCTGAAAACTTGTTTACAGATTTAAGCTTATAAGCGCCAATTAAAATACCCAAACTAGATCTAAGGATGCTGTGCGAGTTTGCCTTTATTCACATTTTTTCAGTACCATTAATAAAGTTCTTGCAAGTTTAAAGATAAGAATATAGCTGTATGACAAAAATCTGCAGTTTGACAGTAAACGTTTATGATAGAGTGCCACTGCACTACATTATATAGCGTACTTTGTCATAGCTGTTTTTTCATAGTCATTAGGCCTATAAGTTTACCTGTGACATCATTATTATTGATGTTTAATTACATCTTTATATAATATTTCATACAATCAAGGTATTAGGGGAGTAGGACAGTAGAAAAGGAAAACAGTATGTATATCTAACATACCTAGAGTATTGACTCTAGCACTGCATTCTTTAGCATTGTTTTTTTCAACTATTATTACTATAGTTATGGAAATTTTTAGATTTTGAAAACTGAAAAAGTGGGAAATACTTTGCTTCATTGGTTGGTTTCGAAGGCTTTTTCAGTCTTGAAACAGGTAGAAGCTGGTCTCTTCTGAGATAAAACCACTAGATGGCATTCCAGAAGAAGACTTTCCTGAAGTTAACAAACACAATTTTCACATGAGAAATATTAAAGGATTACAAACTTGAATGAGGGTGAATGATGTAAGATGAGAAATGAGGATGAATGGTTGTAAGTAATAGGTATTGAGCTGATGTCAGCGGAAGCAAAAATAAAAATAAACAAAAAACCCTGAAGTCTAGTATGAATGATACTGGCATGCAATACTTGAGGTGTGGCAGGGGAAGTTGCCAGAATATGGTGGCAACTATTGGAATTCTTTCTACTCTTTCATAACTGAGACATTAGCTGAACTCTCTTTTTCCTCAGTTATTTTTTTCTGCTTCTAAAGCTGTATTTGTCGTGTGACTTACAATGACTCTCCTATAAGCTCCTGAGCTGTGTTGCGGGGGAGAGGAAGTCTCTTTTTCTTGGCCCATTACTGCTGAAATTTGATATCTGGTCTTTTAGAACTGAGTTTCACTGATCAAGAGTGTACTCACATCATCTTCCTTTCACAAATGCACAAATATGTCCTCAGTACAGACCCTCATACGAGTTGTTTACTACCTTGAGAGGATTTTTTTTTTTAGCTATATTTCCTAATCTGTATTCTCAGTGATTTTTTTGGTCTGTAAGTTTTTCTTTCATGTGGCTCAAAAGAGGATCATTTTCTAGATCTTTCTATCCAAAACACTGGATTAGCTTTCACAAATGATCTAATTTAGGAATCAATTAGCTTGAGTCTTAAAAGGTTCTCCTGAAGCCAACTCTAAGATAATCAATAAGGATTTTTCATCTTTCTGAGCTTTTTATCAAATTCTCAGAATGTGTTACGATTTATTTTCATTATTTTAGCATTGGTTAAATTTGGTTTTATTATCTTAGCATAAATTAATCACCTGTGCTACATAAGATTACTAAATTAATTAGTATTGTAGCATCAACTTTAAACAGCAGTTATTGAGAACAAAGGGAGGGAAGAAAATAGATTGCAGTTTTGAGATGTAACAGTGTATGCCTTTTGTACAGTATTGTGTAGTTCATGTCATCCTTGTTCCTGGCTAATTTAAAAATACATCTTTGCTAAGAAGAGAAGCAGTAATTTTTACCTTGCTGTTTACTCTGTAACTATGTATCTGATATTTAAACCCACACTGTAGCAACAAAACAGTACATGTATTTTACAGGCAAGAGAGAACCTATATTAGGAGTACTATGTTGCAAATAATTTAAGATGAATATGCTAGCAAGGCATAATTTGGAGACTGACTAATGATTCTGCTTGATTTTTCTCCGTTAACTATGGTGGAAATACATGATGATGCAAAAGATTTTGTCATCTGCTGTAATATGGTAAGGTAAATCACTGGAAGCCTTAGAGTTAACAAACTTTTTATCTTTAAAACACTTTGAGATCGTCCACTGAAGTCATTATGCAAGTGAAAATCACCCTATCTGTGAGAATGGGACCTAATAGAGACAGAGGCTGTTAAACCAGAAAAACAACTTTCAGATTGCCAGCTAGCAGCAGTGCTGAGGTTTTTGTTATTCCTAACGTGCTCTCTGCGCTGCTTAACCTATTTTGAGTGGCTGTGTTCTGAACAGGACACCATTTTTATCTTTGACATAATTTCTGATTGTGTTCAAAGGGAGATGAGCGAAAGCTTTTTTTTTTAATTAACAGTATATGTGCTATTTTGTTAGAAAAAAATGAAAAATCATCTTACAAACAAAGTTTGAATGTTTAATCAAGTTGACAACAGTGACAAAGTGACACAAAATGACGTAGTACCTATGGAGTTACTGCTGGTCCTATTCTACCCTGAGTTCAAGTTCAATCCAGGTTTTAGAAAAAAGAGCATTAATAGCAGTTAACGGGAAATTTCTATCCTTTGATAGGAAGCAGGTCCATGTTCAAATGCTTAACAATGTCTGTGAAACGGTAACAGTGATCATGGCATCCTGTTACCAAGTATGGATATAATTTCGATGCCTGCTGAAAAATAACTTTTTTTCAGGATTCTCCCAGAGTTGTGACACAGAACTGTGTATTTCACCTCTAAAATGGTTGTGTGAAGTGAGCGTAGTCTCAGTTTTCCTGTCGTGTGCTGAAACACTTTCAAGAGTTGTCTCAGAAATCACACATCAAACACAGGAAATTCTGTTTCATGCAGTTTTAACTCTGGTATAAGTGTCTTAATTTCCACTCGGCAGCCTCAGTCCTCGCACCAGAACCGCAGACCTTGCAGGGGAGTAAGACACTATTAGGCTGAACACATCGCATGGGTAAGTGCTGACACACAGCTAGGAAGCGATGGTCCCTACAGCGAGTGTTATCAACGTCCGAACACACCAACTTCTCGTAATATCCAGGAAACGGTTTGGGGTATTAGCACAAGTTCTGCTACTACCTACAGTACAAACTGCCAGGAAAATACGGTGTTCTCTTACATTAATGCCACTATAAACCGATGAGTTCATCTTCACCTTGCTAGGGATCACAACAGAGGACACGGCAATTGCCGGAACGCCGGTGTTCCAACACGGTGGGACGCCGCGGCGCGGTTACCAACCCAGAGGAGGCCGGGCAGGGCAGCAGTGCAGGCAGCAAGCGCAAGTCGCTGCAGGTGCTGCGTTCCGAGGTGCTGCGGTGCTTCCGTCAACCGCGGTGGGGCAAAATGGAGCCAGGGAGGCCTCCCAGCCTGTGCCCTGTCTCACCGCCTCCCCTTTACCCCTTTCTGCCCTTCCTCCTCCCTGGGGCGCGTATAGCAGCACAGGCAGCCAGCGCGGCCCAGCCCGCCCGCGGCCCAGGCGCAGAGGGGACCGGCCCGGCGCCCCGCCCTCCGGGCCGTCCCTCCCCGCAGTGCGCATGCTGGCGGACCTCCGGCCCTCCCCGTCCTGCGGCCCCGGGCTCCACGAGGCCCCGCCCAGTCCCGGTTGCTATAGCTACCGCGACACGCCGCCGACGCGGGGAGCGGCCGCTACGGAGAGCCGCGCTGGGCGGGAGGCCCTGCGGCAGCTGTGGGGGAAAAGTAACCGCTGTGGAGCCGGGCGGGGGGTGCGGGGCCGGGCGGGGGAGCCCCACCCGCGCGCCGAACCGCGGCGGCAGCCCTAGCCCTCCGGCGCGCCCCGTGCCAAGGGCTGCTGTCGCCGGGCCCGGCGGATGGTGCCCGCCCACCGCTACGTGCCGGGCGGGCGTCAGCGGGCGCGGGCCGAGGGGAGCGGCCCAACGGCCCAACCGCGCCGGTGTGGCGGTGGCCGCCGAGATGGGCGCTCGGTAGGGAACCACCTGTTTCCCTGGCTCCTGCCGGGAGCTGCTTCCCGTTTGCCCTTGGGGTTTTTTCATGATTATGGGATTTGGCTTCTTCCAGCCCACGTCATTTCAGTGGCAGTGCGGAAAACCTTAAAGGTGTGCTGTCTATGGGTAATGGTGCTCTGTAAAGTCTTGTTATATATGTATAGATATATATAAAGAAAGAATTATGCTGACTACCTGCTGGCAATGCTGTGTTTGTTAAACACCAATGAGAAGATGGTAAGTGTTTTGCATTTGTTGGAAGCAAAGACCTCATACTATTCCAAATAGGCTCTTTGGGAATAGACACAGAAAAAGCTCTTCAGGATATTAAGTCACCCATGTGTTTGGTGGTAGAAATGTGCTAGTATGCTATTTTAAATAGATACTGTGATTATTCTTGCAGAAAGGTTAAAAACGTGCAACTGATACTTTAGAAAATGGAAGACACATCAGATAGTCGCTTTGAAGTTGTTACAACGGAAAGGTCAGGTGCAGAGCAGCCCTCTGCGTCCTCAGAACGAAGAGCAGTCGGAGAGGCCAAGAATGGGGACCCAGCAGAGAAGCCTCTGCTTTCAGAAGCTACAGGCACTGTACGGCCAGAGGAGGGCTGCGAGCAACAGTCTTCTCTGGAGCAGTCAGCTCTGAAGGAACAGGAGCAGTCAAGTTTAGCACAGTGGGAATTACCCAGCAAAGGACTAGGCAATCAAGAAGTGATCAGAAATGATGAGCGAGATGTATTTGAGCCAGATGCCCCATTCAGCGCATCATCTGAGAGCATGTCTCCTGTTACCAATGAGAATTATTCTACTTTACCTGAAGTAAGAAATTCAGAAAGGGAAGAACAAACATCTCAAAACTCAGTACTATCAGAGAATACAGCAAGTGGGACAGTAACAGGTAAAGAAGTTATTAAAATGTTGGACTAATGGACTTTAAAGAGATTTTTTTCTTAACTTGATTATGGCTTCTTGCACCCCCCATACCCCTATTCTGTTCATGTTTGCTGGTTTTTAGTCTTGACGTGACTTTTAAAATTCTCATAGAAAATATGCTTGAAAAGTTGAGGAATGTATTCTTTATCTCAAGTTGCAGTAGCAATTTATAGACTAATATGGCATTTTATAGCATGATCTTAATTTCCAGAAATGTGCGTACGTACATGTGTTTTGTACACACATTTGCAAAACAGCAGCACATAATTCACATGAATACATGGGCTACTAACAGTTTAGACTAGACCATAGCAACCACCTTACTATTTTACCTCTCTTAGATTCCCCTGTAACTTACCTGCCACCCTTCTGTTATCCATGCCTTTTTCCTGCAGTCCCCGAAACACTCCATCACTTCCTGCACTTGTTCCTCTCTGTTCTGGGTGTCCTGTGTTACTTCCTCTTCCCAATTCAGTGCCCCATTTTCTTAGGTCTTCAGAGCGGAAGGTACCATATCCCGTTCAGCAGGTGAGCGCACTGAGTGACCCTTTGCAGTGTGGACCTGCTGACTGCCTTCCTCTTGGCTGGGCTGCATTCAGATGCTCTCATTCTGAGTAGCTGCCGATTGCATCCTAGGAAGGGCACTGTACCAAAGCCAGATAGACTTTTATCTCTAAATCAAAAAGAAGTAATTTCTGGAGCTCTGAGTTAAGTAGATCTGGTTCAGAATATAGTCTTTGAATAAACACCACAACATCAAGTATTGTGTGAAAGACAACAGTGATTCAGCCATCGTATGTTTAGATCAGGTCTAAATTGGAGCAGTTTTAGGTAAGATTTTTCAAGAAAAGTTCGCTGTATAAATGGGTAACTTTGATTTTAAATTATGCATTTGCAAATAAAAAGTTTAAGTAAATGTATTTAAAAATTGTAATATGAACGACTTTATGTGGTGACAGTATTACATTAGATACCTCTTTAAAAAGTGTGTGATAATACTGTTTCAGCTTTTAAGTAGACTGTTCTTCCAGCTCAAAAATCTATGATTAGTGTGTGTTGCAGTGTTTCAATAAAATCATGTCAGGGTAAACTTGAAAGAGTTATTTATGTGTTTGTTTTGAGAAGTTTATCAGGAATTAATTTTGGTTTTAGTTTTAGGAAGCATGATTGACGATAATGAAACTCTTAGGAGGACTAAGGCTAACTTTGAAACTATCCGGTCTGAGAAGTTATGTCTTGATCAGGAACATTTTCCTGGGAAAACAGTTCAACAGGATTACCACATGCCTGATGTCATAACTGTCAGAGTACAAACAGGTAAATGCTGTTTTTACATGTGTATCGATACATATAATCGTGCTCTAATCGCAATCTTTTACTAAAAGAAACAATATTTCTATCTTGGAACTTCCATTTTAACAGATCCTGATTCATTCCAAGATGTAGTTGTAAAAATTGAAAGACCTACCTATCATAAACCGTTTCTGGGTGGATTTAAGAACAGGATAACAGGTGTGGAATTTCATAATGCAGGATCACAAACGATACCCAAAAAACGACCTGACAAAGGAATTCAGTTATTTTGTAGGGAAACACAGGTAACGGCTTTGTAGTGTCTTTCTAGAATGTTGGTTTTGCCAAATGGAATAGAATGTTGACACAATTATTTCCAATAGGAATGAGGAAGTAGCTCAGAAATAAGAGTGCAGTTGAAAGTATTTAGTGGATGAGTATCATTAGTCTTGTGATTTTTGTTACAAATGGCTAATTTTGCCACTCACTGTAATGAGGAAAAAAAATCTGTGTATTTGTTATAATCTGATATACATTCTTTCCCCAGACAGTTTTTGAAAAAAATAAGCCACAACAAACAAAAAGTACAACATCAACACAGATGACTAAAATTGGCCTATATGTGTCAAACGTGACTGACAAACTAGTAAGTCCTGGAAAGTATCTTACAGCGGAAGAATACCATAAACGTAGACTTGAAGCAGTAAGTTCTTATCTGTTTGAAACTATGTGTAAAGCAAAGTATTAGGAAGGTTACCTGAATATTTAATGAGTGTTCAGAGTGTTCAAAGAGTGAATTTAAAAGTGAACTGTAAAATGTCTGCTTAATCTTTACATTTTGTAATCTTTCAGATATGGGGGAAGCGTGTGTTGGCTCTGTGTTTTTAGTGACATTTGAGACCTTGCCATTTCTTAAACATTATGAATTCTGAATTTACTGTTTTCTATCTTACAGTGACAGTTAAGCTTCCATATAGAGCATTACAGATTAAAACAGGCTTGTCCCTGTGGCATTCTCATGATCTCTTTGGAAGGACCTAACCTACATACTTAATGTATGGCCTCAGATTGATGGAGTATTGGGTTAGGATTTCAGAGACCTGCATTCAACTTTTGGGTTTTGTGTTTTCTGGGGTTGGTTGGTTGGTTGTTTGCTTTAACAGACTTGGTAGGTTACCTTTGGCAAACTGATTCGTTTTGGATTGTGTTCAAGCTACCTGCTTTGGTATTAAGGTAGATCCTGGCTGTTCAAACACATGCGATGGGTCTGCAGGGTTTTCTGGTGTGCTGAATTGCCTCATGCAGGTGATTCCAATACCAGATTCTGTATATTCATTGTGCAGAGGATGCCATTAAGGCATTCCAAACTGCTTTTTGAAAACCACATGTTCAGTGACTGCACATCATGTTAGGCGGGGCACTACTTTGTAAATGCTGTAGGTACTAATTTGATTGCTTAAAATAGACAGTCTGAATCTAACTAAATGGAGAAACAGTTGATTCCCCAAGTGTCTGAGTAGGATAATTGTATTGACATGGTTGGCAAGATGCTTTGAAATCTTCTGGGTAGAGGTTTTCTGTAAGAACTTCTTACTTGGTCAGCATCAGCTGACAGCAATAAACATCTTTTAGAAGTGGAACCCAAATAGGTAACCATTTCCTCAGGACTACCACTATGTTTTACTGTGATCATTAGCATCACTTCCTGAAATCTGAAATGTATCTATAGGTAATCTGTAATGCACAGTAGAGAGACATCAGCTTGGTGTTGGTTCAAGTTGATAGACTCACACAGTGCAGTGTAGTTCCTATATTGAAATACTAGCTGAAGGCATATTCAAGAGAAATGTTAGGTTAAAATATCTCTAGAGACAGTATGTTTGTATTAGTGTGATTTTGTGCTTGATAGCCTTCAACGCTGAACAGTGCTTATTAGCTCATGGTATTGACCTGGCTAAACTGCTTGTGGTGCAAGTGCTAACTCAGCTGGCAGAAACTCAAGCTTGTGCATTGTCTTCCCTTAGCATACTATAGACATTTCCCTAGTCTTTAATAGCCACAGCTGTTGAAGGTGGATTTTTTTAATTTTCTTTTTTAAGTTCTGTCATTGGTAACTTCACTTTCATTATTTGTTTACAAATAAAATGCAGTTGATTCTGTGTATGTGTTGATTTTTGTATCTAGAAATTTGCAAATATGTGTCTAAATTCCCAGTCTAGACACTATGTAAATTGATAGTAAGATGAGGATCTCTGCCTACAAACCTGAAGAGAAAAGAATAAAAATAATACATGGCAAAAGATATTTTTAAAGAGGAGATTCGAAAAATAAAAAAATGGATTTTGTAATTGCAGTTTATATTTTAACTTGATTATTTGAACCTAGTTTCTCCACTGCATTCACTGGTTAAACTCCTGCAGTTACCTAAATAAGTAGGCATACTAGTGTTTAGAGTAATAGTACATGACTGTTTTTGTAACATTTAAATTAGTTCGAGTACAAGACAAATCTTAGAAAATATAGTGAAGTAGCTAGAAAAAAATAACAGTTAAGAACAAAATATTATGCTGTTTTGTTTTAAGTTCACGATTCTTTGGTATTGTATCACATATAGGTAATAGTATTACAGACGTATTTCCGTCGTTGGTGTGCTATAAATGTAGTGCAAAATCTGAGGGAAGAAAAGAGCTTAAGGCTTGCATGGGAGGCACAAGAAGAGTTACGGAGAAAAAAAGAGAAAGAAGGAAAACTGAGAAGGGAGCACGAGCGAAGACTAAACCCTAAAACAAAAGAAGATTTTGAGCTACTGTACCATGCTTTAGAATGTAAGTTTTTTCTTAAAGGGATACTCTTAAATCAGTGAAATAGTACAGTTTGTTTAAAACAAACTTATGTTTTTTGCATGTTTCTATAGATACTTCCTTGATTTTTTTTTTACAGTGAAATTTCTGTCTTTTTTAAATAATCATTTGAATTTCATATATAGAAGCAGACTTTCATACTAGAAGCAGAAAAAAGGCCTTGATGCTGTGTAAGCACTGTTCAGCAACAACTAAAACATCCCTGTGTTACCAACATCCAAAGCACAGCACCATACAAGCTACTATGAAGAAAACCAACACCAGTACACCTTTTTAGGAAATAATCAGCTTGTAGAACAGTGCTATTTGGCAGTGTTATTATTTTTTTTTTTTATTCATCTCTAATGTTAAGGTCAGCTACGGGAACAGGAACTGGTTTTTTTGGATCAGAGTTACTTTAATCTTTTTACTCTACATTTAAGATGCTGAAAATAGTGCCATGAAAAAATTTGTGTTAAGATCCATCATTCATCATTTAATACAGACATTTTTTATAATGGATTAAATTTTTGCCCAGAACTTTACAATAGATGGCTGAGGTTATTCCTTTTGTCCTAGTCTTCTTCTACTGATGCTTTTTCTCCTTTCTAATTTATTCCATGTTTCACAAAACTGTGTTGTCAAAATTTTAAAAATCTGTTAGGAGTCCTACAGGGCATCCTGAAAGACTTACTTTTCCTGTTGGAGTGCATGGTGTCTAATACAGGCAAGCACCTCTAAACTTTCCTGGAAAAATAAAGTGAATACTGCAGATAATTGACATAAAACCTTAGAGGAGAGTAATGTTGCAAATGTAACAAAAAAACCTAGAGTATGTCCTTCTGGAAAAACAAAACCAATAGAAAGCAGTGGACTTGTACCAGCATATAATGAAAATGTAAGAGTTCTTTTTAAAATGTCTCCTTTTAAGCAAGATGCTTGCATTGTGACTTGTAACAACTCAAGTGTTATCTAGGCTACAGTGCTTGCTTATGGTGTAACTTTGGACATTATTGTCCCTGTAGCAGAACTGGCCTAATGGATTACCTGCTTCATTGCAAAGCCACCTGACCTACCTTAAACTATCTCAGCTATTTCTTCCATGGTAAAGTGAGCATAAATTTGGTGATGTGTGTTATTCATAGAGCTTAGGATCATGATTCAAGAATTTGCAAGTTATACGCTAATCTTTTAATACTGTCAATACTTTGTGTGTCATCGAACAAATCGCTTTGTCTGAATGCATAAATGACTTATAAATATTACTGCTTGTGACAAATGTAAAAATTATTACTGGTCTTAAACTTTAGAATGAGATTTGTGGTTTGTTAGGGGTTGTTTCCGCCACCACCCTTTTTCTTCATAGATAGTTAGCTTTTCACCTCACAAGAATCAAGGTGTGTCTGACTAGGTAATCAAAAGCCAAGGTACTCAGCGTACTCTCCACTTATGGCAAGTGCTACTATTTGGTATCTGATTTCCTGCAATATTTTCTTTAAAAACTTGCTTCCTAGTTAATGTGCTATGAAATGTATGATCCGCTTTAAAAAAAACAAATGTGAAGAGTCTTATTTGCAATAGAAACAACAAAGCTGAGTTAAATTTGTGAATGAGTGCTGATATTCCCAATACTTTTAGATTTAAAACTTACACTTATATGAGTGTCTCTTTTGCTTAATTTAATGTCATTGGATTCACAAATCATAAAACTTTCAGCTATGCATGTTCAGGAATTTAATATCTAGGCAACCTGAAAAAGCATGTGCCACTTCAAAACTGGAACATCACAAACTCCAGTATTTGAAATGTCTTTTTAACATTTTGTTAAAAATAATGGTCTGGTATCAACCTTTTTGTTTTGTTTTTGTTTACCAGTGTTGACTAGTTGCTTCTCTACATGGAGACTTGCAGTCATGCTCTTTATTTTAATAGAGCTTAGTGGTTCTAGGAAGTTTTTTTTACTACGTGCATCTGAAACTACTTTTACATTGTTATAGTGTCAACAGTCTACACAAGCTAAATCATTGTGACAGTAATAGAATGAGTGTATTGTCCTCTAGAGATCTGTGAAGGTTATTGCTGTTGATCACAACAGGGGGATACTATTACAGGGCCAACCAGTACAAGCAATTCCTGTTGGTACAAAAACTTGCTTGGTGCAAATGAGGTGTATATATATTCAGTGTGTCTGCATATAAAGACATTAATTATTTATTTGAAAAGTATGAACTACTTTGTTTTATAAACACTGGAATAAAATTGTAAGGTGTAAAATCTCTGCCTGTAGAACAGATAATCTAAGAGGAATGTTTTTAACTTGGTTGCATGTATATGGTGAATCAGGAGGTGAGTATTGATGGTAACTGACAGCTTCTTCATTTCTGTAAGTACAAAATTGCTTCCTGTATTTATCAGCTCTGTCTTTGAAGTTGCTGTCCCCTTCAGGCATATAAAGCTTCATGTAACTTAATTCTATACAATGCTTTTGTTTGCTGAAATGGCTTTATTTAAAAATATATCTTTGGGTACTCAGAACTTGTCAGACAGCTGTCATATTAATACCAAAGCTTGGAGAGCCTTAAGGAAATGAATTGAAATATTTTAAAATGTAAAACATAAGGTATTGTAGATAAGGAAGCCACAGGCAGAAAATAAACCGTCCTCCTTTCCCTCCTCCTGCCTCTAATCTTACCTGATACAGGATGTTATAGGCTTTTTCAGTAAGTGTGCACCACATATTGGATTGTTTTCTTTTATGTTGGGTTTTGCTTTTGCATAACTCTTCTGGAACAATAACAACACTTTGAGATATTATTCAGGAATATTGAAGTTTTTGGTCTTATGAAATTCCCTGCAAAACTCCAGAAGTATTTGAAATGGAACAGACTCTTCAGAGAAGCCAAGAATTCTTACAATGTATGCAAAGGAAAACACGACTCAGTAAACACAATTTGATTTTACTAACGGATTTCTGTAAAGGCATGTAGTCTCTGTATTGGCAGTTATAGTCAAGAAATGATTTATTTTGTAGTAGCTGTGATAGACACATATGTATACATCTCTGTTTCTGTCATTAAGTAGTCTAACTTAAAAGTGCAGGAGGTACCTGTGTTTTGGTGATTTGACTATAAGAGTCAGAAGACCAGATTCTTATACAGCATGTACTGACTCACGTGCTGTTGTCATTACCATCCTGTGGTTTGCATGCCACTTCCTTCCACTTGAAGGGTTTTGTTGTAGAAGAGGAAAGGGAGAGTAAAGCAATGACTGTCTGATTATTAATGTGCATGCATCTGCCTTAGTGGCGAAAGGTGATACCACTGAAATATTCCGTGTAAGACCTGGAGTGCTAAACGTGACTGTCAGTCAAGTTTTATCTCAGTTTTGGAGGACTTCAAGCTTCTTTAGATTTTACTCATTTATACAGGGAGAAGCAGTAATATTCTCAGCACTGAGTACTAGTGGTACCACAGTAAGATGGTGTCCTTAATTTGCTGAGAAGATCTCCGTGTTATCTTTTCTTGTGACTTTGGTGAGCCATTGTTTTGAAAGTTCCTATTGCTCATACCTTTTGGAGCTGTTTGAGACACAAACGGTTAGTTTAGTTATTTTAAATGCAAAATTGCGAAGAAATCATTTCATCACACATTTCTACAGGAGCTAAATTATTTTTCTCACATAGAGATGTTCTTCTTAACCCATCTTTGAGTTTGGAGTACGAATTGGCAGTTTGGAATTGATGTACGCACACGTACTCTCACAGAACAGCTGTAAAATTTACATTAATTTCTGGGCCATTTTGTGTGTATTGAAAATAGGGAATTGATCATTATGCATAACATAGAAACTGGCTTTTAATTAATATTGTAAATTAATTATGTTATTTCTTAAATATGAAAGTAGAAATTTCACTAGAAAACATCATGTAAAAAATACCCAAAATATTTATATCTATAGTATGGAGGCAGGAGGAGACTGAACGGATTAACAGAACTCTTACTGGAGCTGAAAGAAAGGCAGCATTTTGTGGACTTCTGGATCAAGAGGCACAGCTGATTGCTTCCATTGGGAGACATAAACTAAATGCAGATGAGGAGAATCAACAAAAAGCAATACTGCACTTTCTGGATAAGGTCAGTGATGTAATTTTAGGCTGAACATAAAGAATACCAAAGTACAGGAACAGCAGAGACATCTGCAAACTACCTGCCAAAAGTAACTTTTCTAGCTTTAACAGTAAGTCATGTGAATGTTAATGTTATAAATATCCAAACTATCTAGTTGTTCATGTCAATACAATTCAGTAAATCTCTTTTTCGAAGCTGAGAATTTCTTATCTCTGTGACTGACTGAAGGACTAACAGTGCATCATTAAGACTGTCACCTGATATTTACCATAGACAAAGGCAGTTGTGTATATAGAATGTAAAAAAATAGCACTGAGTGGATGAATTTTGTGCTTTGTAATTATTCTGCATAAAGAACATGATTCTGATGGCACTGTTAACAGCATTAAAGGCTCGAATTCTAACAAGTCAGAATAGTTAATTTGAGGCTATAAAGCAGAGAGATATTGCATACTATTCTATATTTTGTATTGTGTGCATTATGGTGATGTAGGAATTCATGCATGAAACTATATGCTCTCTCCTAATCTGTGTTAAAAACTTTAAAAATCTGCCTATTAGCTTTTCTTTCAAAAATACTCAGTTTCACTAATCAAAACTAATGACTAAGTGATTTTCTCTCTGGTATGTTCTGTTCATTGCTCTCTATCATGAAAAGTTTGCTATTGCATTTAAACTTAAATGCAAACATTTAAGCAAGTATTTCAAAAATTAAGCTTTAACCCTGCAGAATGGATTACTTGATTATTATTTTTTTTTTCTTTTTTTCTTCCCTCACAAATGTTATCTTTCAGGAACTAGATTTGTCATTTATTTCCTCATTGAGCTCAGGCCTCTGGTCATCATATGTCTGTCTTTAAAGAAAGCATTTATTCTGTTTTCAGGTACAGGATAGAAACCCAGAAGAGCTTTGACTGAATCTTATATCATATTAAACTCTGTTTTTAATTCACTAGTTTCAGTTGCATTAGAACTTTAACTTGAGATTTTATTCTTGCATAATCTTGGGGATGAAATTTAACGCAAGTGTTCTTCAAGCTTTCATCTATAAAGCAAAGATGAGAATTCATTCATACACAAAGATGATTTAGAATGGCATTAGATTCAATGGTATCTTAATGTAAAATACAGAAAAAGTCCTTTTCAGGTAGACATCCCAGCAATTCATCCCCTCAGAAAAAAGAAATAGTTTATTGTCTGGCTGTTTTCATAGTGTGAGAAATAATTGTGGAAAGAAATACTGCAACAGAAATAGTTTTTTACTTTTTTTTTTTTTAATTTTGACTATTTAGTGCTCAAAAGTAAAAATGGCAGTTTCGTCCAAAGGAGACTTATTTTTCATTCTTTTTGTTACTCGTGTATGGGCACTGGACTGTAAAAAGTGATTTGAGAAAATCTATTACCTTTCTTCATTACGAACAAATCATTTATTTGAAATGTTGATGGAACTGTTACCAAGTTTATTGCCATGATGTGATTGTACTCTCTGTTACTGCTTTCAGGAGTGCAAAAAACCAGAAAACTAAATATATTTAGGAATGATATCAAAACCTTGAATCATTTCTATGTTAGAAGTTTGCTTCTACTATTTACAATCTATTCTGTTATCTTCTCAGAAAAAGAAGCCTGGAACAGTCTGAAGCAAATATATTTCTATCTTAACTGAGTCTCTATCCTTTAAAGACTGCTTTCCAGTGTCCTACCCTATATAGATTACCTCCAGTATATATTCTAACAAGTTGTACAGTTTTCTTGCATCTAGGAATCGGAAGCAAAATGTTCTTCAGTACCAGAATTGCTAGTGATTGTTGATGTTTGGAGATTCAGGAGACACAAGAGATGCTCTCTCTTCCCAAACAGTGGACATGTTTCTGAAGCACTTATTACTTGTTTATTTATTAATATTTTAAATTTATAAATTGTGTTTTTCAGTAGACTGGTTTGTTTTTAATTTGAAAATCTACTGAGCTTCTGAACTTTTGCACTGTTTTCTTTTTATGTTTTTTTTATCATGTTAGCTGTAGGGTTTTGAGTATTGTTCTAAATTGTTGACATAGACAGCGGCCTAACTCAGAGGTAAAGGAAGTAACAAGTTCTGCATTTTTTAAAAAATAAAATAAAAAATTATTTTGGAAATCTCAACATTAAATGGATGGTTTGTTATGACTGTAACAGTGCAATTTCAACGCGTTAAACCGTAGTATGAAATTCATTGTTCAAGTGCTAAATTATAGCTTCTTTATTCAGTTATTTCTCAAAATTTGAGCTGCTGATGTTAATCTGGACACTTGCCAGCTGAAGTTGAAATAACACCTTTTTGAAGACTATAAGCATTTCATTTTTCTGCAATAGCCAATGTGTTATGAAACTTGCTTCTCCATGGACTCTTTCATTCTCTTTCCTACTTTAAGCATGTACCTCCTCATGCATGTGTGCTTTTACAGTTGTTGCTACTGGTTGTGTGTGCAGTATGCTCTAGAAGGTTCTTTTTTACGCTGAGCTTGTTTTTCTTCAGTGTTTGTATTTTGAAGAGGAAGTACTCAATTAAGCTTTTATACATCAATCATATTTTCTTAAAGGAATTTGTGTAATTATTAACTATTGCTCAGTTTGTACCTATCATGCTTTGTGCTATTTCTGCACTCATCCTATGGATGTTTTTTACTTTTCGTACCTTTTCCTCTCTGTGTCTGTGGTGGAGTGTTTTTCTCCTCAGGTGCTTCTTTCTGCATTCATGCATTGGCAGTAGAGTGCAGTTATAGTACTCTTGCTCTCTGAAGTAATACAGATAACAGGATTATTGTAAATTCCACAGCATTGCCAGCAGACTAAAAGGCAAGGAAATGCTGGCAAAAAATCTAGAAGTTCTTGTTTTCTCGCACGAATCTTGAATACGTGAAAATAACCCTGAAATCAGAAAGCTTGTGGTTCTTTCTGAAATACTGGAAATCTTTATATTGATGAGACCTCTGTATTTTATTTTTTTTTTCAGTAAAGAGCTGCATAATTTCTTTCTTTTATTTTATTTTATATAATACCCAGTTATGTTGAGGTGGTAAGAAAAATTACAGAAGTTACAGGTATGATATCTTGCTTTGAATAATTAAAATGTTATCATAATACAGTTGGTCTGTGTTAAGGGTCATTTGCAGAGTGGACTACCAAGACCGCTAACTCATACATGGGTTGTGCAAATTTATCAGAAGAACCTAGTTTTAATAACCATTTCCTAGGGCAAACTCTGCCCACTGACTTTCCCTAGCATAAGCAAATGACCTTTCTGTCTGTTAATAAGTGATTTCATTGAAGAGGATCAAATGTAGGTACTGAATTAACTACTCTGTGGAAAACAGTGATTTTTGCCAGTCTACCACAGGAGTGGTATATAGCTTCTAAGTTGGGGGGGGGGGGGGGGGGGGCAGTGTGGTGTTGTTTGTCTTGGGTTTTTTTAAGAGTTTCTAGTACTGTACAAAGATAGGGAAACAAGGTCATGAAGTTATAGTTGAATGCTCCCTTTTTATGACAGAGAGAAAATCACCTCTTTCTAGTTTTGCAGAAGTTCCAAGATTTCGCTAAGGAATTAAGAGTTTTATTTTTTACTAATGTCTGGTTTTGCTATTGCATTTCTTAATCGGTCTTGGCTCTGACTTGTGACTTCTGATTAACAATACCTCCTTTAATTAGAGTTCCACCCCCACTGATAAGGTCATTAAATGTCAGTTATTCAGTGTTAAATCCTTTTTTAAATTATTTTGTCTTTCTTTTGTTTACCTAACTTTATAATTTATTTATTTAAAAGTGAGGAAAGCTCTATTTTGGTTGTGGTGGTGACTAATTATATCTGTTCTAACTATCTAATATTCTTGGTATTTTTATGACTTATCACCATAGCAAGCCTGTATATTTAGTTCAAAATAATGATTACGTCAATGCTGGGGTCATATCCAGAAAGCTACTCAGCATGTGAATGCTGCATGAACTGTTGTTGTAGTTAACTCGCAGTGAGATTGCAAATTGACGTTCACAAGCGTTTGTGAACACTCAAGTTCCAAATACAGTGAAAGAGAATAATTAATACAAAGAATGAGGTTCCAAATATCTGTACCGATGTATGATTAAGGAAAAGGAGTGGAGTTAGGTGATGATGGGGAGAGGGTTTTGAATACCATCTTTCTGTTGGATTTAAATACCTACCTCCGCAGTGAACTAGCCCTCTATGTAACAGTGTGGTTTGCAACCAAAACCAGTCCTCTAGAAAGAGGAGAATGCTTGGACTTTTCAAACTGGGTGGGGGAGCTGACACCATGTACCTTCTCACTGTCTATAGAAGTTAAAGATGTGCAAAGAGACAACTGTAGTAGTAGGCATATGGTATGTGGTTACATTAGCAAACAAGAAGCTGGCTGAAGTATCCGATTAAACTCATACTTTGCCTTAGTCAGCTTTAACAAAGTCTATGCCTTCTATCCTTCTGTATAGCTAGCATAAATAGAACAGTTCCCTGGAGATATTTTTACTGCAGTAAACTCTGAGGCCTTAAATTTGCAATCTTTACACAGTCAGCCGTCCCATCGATTTTTACTGATAGTTCAGAAGGATTTATGACTGCAAGATGAGCTACAGAGCAAATATTCTACTGTCAGTAAATTTGCTTTAAAGAAGTAGAGCATATCCCTGTAGGAGAATATTATTTACTTTTAATATCCTGTAAGTCAAGATTTTCATGAACTGCAACTTTAAACAAAGTGTGCAATTGAATACTTGCTCTGGTGGAAAAAGTACTGTATAAATATCGATAATAGCATTAGCCTTTTGTATTAGTCAAGCATTAATATTAAGTCCCTATTTGCTCTGGTGAAACCTGATGTAACATAAGGCACTTGTTCAGCTGGTGATCAGATTATAATAGCTCAGAGTTATACAAATTGTTTCTGAAGTGTGCACAACCTAAGAGATGGAAAGCATATGATGGAAAAATCACTGAAATGGATACACAGTACACGCTCCGTGCCAGAGAACTATTTGAAATCTACCGCAGCGTTAGCATGAATGACATCCCAAAAGATGAGAGAATAGATGTGCTGTTAACACTGAGACGTACAGTGAAGGTATGTTTTATTTTTCTATTTGTGTTTAGCTTGAAGCTGTACTTCCCAAAGATACAGTCCTTTATGTTGACATATAAGCAATGCTGCTTCTGACAGACAGGTGCCAGGATGATCAGCTGGCATCAAGAGAAAGCCTAGTGTACCACCTGGCATGAGAGTGCAATTTGCATTCTAGATATACTCTAAATACATATTTCACTTTGTGATGTGCACATTTTTCTTGAAGTTGTGTTAGAATTTTAACCCCATGGTTTTAGACTTTTTTGTATATTAATACATAATACAATTTTAGTACAAAGTTTGGCTTAATATTTCTAACAACTTGATGAAAACCATGGCAGAGGTGCAAGTGGCTATTACTATTTTTTTTTTCTCAGTTCTTTGAAATGTCTGTTTAGAACATTATCTCTCTGTTGGTTTGGGATACCAGTTTTATGGGTGGCAAATACTAATTTTCCTTTTCTTTTTTCTTTGTCACTCACTCCCTGCCCCCACTGCTGCTGCCAGTGTTCCGAGTGAATTAGAAGCTGATTGCATTTCTTTTAGTCTTTCATATTTGTTTTATTTATTTATTCATTTTGTTCATGTACAAAAAGAAAAATATGATATTCAAGGTACTTTCAGAACGGTACTGTTGATGTCAAACTAGAATAGAATGCTGCTTCCTGGTCTTATTAAAATAAACGAACATCTTGCTGTTGTTTTGGTAGTACCAGAAGTTGATCTAAAGCCAATATAGCATTGGGAGCACTGCTGGTTTATGAACTCTTGCCCTTCTTAATACACGTCAATATTGCTGTAGTGAACACATTCTAGAATTTCTGTAAATTAGCACTCTGTTTTAGGTGAGAGAACACTGAACTCATTCACCTGTTATCTCTGTCTGGAGAATCTCCTGCTAAGCATTTGAAATACTGAAATGACTAATTTCCAAGCATACTCATAAAGTCCCCCATGCCTTTTGTGTGGTGGGGTTTTTTGTTTGGTTTTTTTTTTGGGGGGGTGGCTTTTGGAGACTGAAAATTTTGCATGTGTAGTGTGCCTCTGCTTAGCCTCCAGGATGCCTCCAGGTTTACAGTTCCTCACAGCTCTGGTATATACACAAGCCCCTTAAAGCAGAATCTGTAAGCATTCTCAGTTTTGTAGTTCTTTACATTAGTTTTCTTGGAGGTTGTTTTCCTAAGACACTAAGAGGCGGTTCTGTGAACATGTTCTTACGTGAACATACAGAGGTATGAATGATGATTGGCATAGAATCCATAATTTGCTTTCATATCTGCATTAGAATTATTTTGTTTGCTTCTTTATTGTTGTGGAGTTTGTTTTCCTTTTTCTTTGTGTTTTTTCTTTCAGGAACATGAATATAAATTAACACGGGAAATAGTGGAATTAATTGACAGGGAAGTTGATCTTATGTCGAGAGAAGTGAAAGAATGCAACTTAGAAGGACTGAGGAAAAGAATTTGTACATTATTTCTTCAGTATATTAAAACTCCAAAGTTTAACCCTGAAGTTGCTAGAATGCTTAAGGTATTATTCCTATTTTGCAGTCTGACATAGTGGCCATCAAACTAAGGATCGTGGAGAAGGGGAATGGAAAACAATGAAAGCTTTTTTATTTTACAATTTGCTGTAAAATTGTTGGTGGAGTTCCTCAAAAAGTAAATTGTGGCAAGTACACAGACTTCACACAAATGAGCTTATATAGTCATATAAGAAGCATGGGGCATAGGCATGGGTATAAGAACCTGACAAGTGGCTGGTAGGGCCACTGAGAGAGCCCAGGAACATTATATATGAAATAAAAAAAATCTGAGAATTATAAATGGTAGATCTTATGGGATGGTAACAGTAAAATGTAATAGCAAATGGAAAACCAACAGAGAGAGCAATTATCTTTTTTTTCCACTGGACAAGAAGCAGCATCCCATGCATCCAGAAAGGAAGAACATTGCCATTGTCAAAGTGATGTCGAATGAGCTTGCACCTGAGCAAGAGCTGTTATGAGCTTCTGTTTTATGAACAGTTGCTATTTTGTGAGAGGAAGATCTAGCTAGGAAGTGGAGAAAGTGGTAGACACCTCTCAAGTTGTGTGATTGTTTTTGTTTTCTCACTACAGATTACAAATTAAAAATATGATTCACTATCATATGTAGTCTGCATCTGTCAGAAAAGGATTCCTTTTACAGTGGTTGATGGTATCTCAGGAGTAGAAAATCTGTCAGTAAGTGTTAGTCAGATTTATAACCAACTAACAGTTATTTTACACTAGGTTTATGAACAGGGTTACCTAGATGTGTCATAGTGGAGACTGGAGATGGGAGATCTTTTTCTTCTGTAGCTTTTGTTTAAGTGTACCTTGAGTTGAAGGCTGAATTGTGTCTATATTTGTATTTGAATCTTGTAACGTTCTGTAGACCGTAAAAAAGGTGGCAGTTCATCAACAGACAGTCAAAGTGACCAAATCCTCAGGGTACTTTCAAAAAAGGCAGATGACCACAATAGGTAGCTGGATTATTAGACTACTCAAACTACCCAATTACAGACTTGGTCCCTCTGCACAGACTACAGTATATTCTTTTCAGAACCCATGAGGCCATATGAGGATGAGGAGGTCATTAGCAAGTTTAGTTTATTGTCTTCCCCTATATTGTTTTGAACAAGTGGCTCTGATGATTTTATATTCTTATGCCAAAATATTAATATGCTCATAATCTCAGGTGTTCATCTTTGACATAAAGGACAGATTTTATATGAAAAATTAGATGCAGAAGAATTAGTTTCTGTTTTCACTGTGTTGTCATCTTTCCAGAATGGCTGACAATCTGCATATATAAAAGTGCCAGCAAGAGCACTGGAGCATAATGTCTAGGATATTCATATAGCTTAAAAATGAATTGACTGATTTATATAACTGATTTTAACAAGTACTATAAGAAAATAGAATGGCTTTTGGTCTTCTAGTTAAAAAAAACACCCACCACCTATTGGGTACTGTAAAATAAATATTACTAGCTTTTACATATTAGAATACTTGCATGAATATATGTAAAATGTATTCGGACAGAGTTAGGGTGACACGCAAGTAATGCAAGGATACTTCGTGGTAAATTAACTTTTTTTAAAATCTTTTAGGTTCCACCAGATCCCTTAAAGCTCTATAAAAATGTTAACTTCTGTCATAGTTGCGAAAATTACTTACCGTCTACTGAGTTTCCTGTTCCTGCTAATTCCCGCACCATTGGCAGATGTCGCTTGTGTGGCAAGCTTGATAATGAGGCTCGGCGGCGAGAACCATCTTTGAAGTACAAACTTATACTAGAAAATCTCAGAAAGTCTGAAGCTGATTATCAGGATGATGCTAAAATTGTTTTCTTAGTTCAGGTACTGTCTGAAAGAACATTGCTAATAATGGAAACCAATGTCTTTGACTATAATTTTTCCTTTATTTTGTGTATGTTGTTGACAAGTTGAGAAATAGGCTAAAAGCTACAAAAACTTCTTCCTGTGATATGGGATGTTCCATACCATAAATAAGAAGTACTTAAACTCTTGAAGTATAGCTGTACTTTCAAAAGTGGTTACAAGTTATGCATTAAAAGAAGGTAAAAGTCTAGCTGACAGGTCAAAAAAATCAGATGATCCAAATTCTTCACCTGGTTCTGCTATGGTCGTTGTGTTGCTTAAAGATACTGGCATCATCTGTAAAGCAACAGTAATGTTTTTGTGACTATAACATTGTTCAAGATATAATGCTAGTAAAATATTTTGAGCCCCATTATTTGGACTGTTTTAGTAATACAACTAAATTTTTTTGTGTTCTTGGAAGGAAAAAAATAAAGGAGCTGAGGTTTTGACATTCCTGTTCTATGTCAGTAGAACATCTGTATAGTTGGAAGTTTTACTGTTTTGCATTTATTAGGAGAGGGATTCACTAAATATTTTAATTTTCTAAATTTTTTACCATCATCTGTAATCTTCTGCAGTATTACTAGGAGCTGATGTTTTTTAATAATCCTTACTGGAACAACTCAGTTCAAAGAACTTCTTACCTCTGCCTTCAGCAAATTCTATCTTTTAGTTTTTATTGCTTATTTTGTCAACAAAAAAATTTGACATCCAATATCCACTGGGAAAGTTTCAAATCTGAGGTAATTGCAAAGTGTTATTTATTGAAAATATTGAACAGATGAGATTTATTTGAACTTCCTGAGATTTAGTAATAAAAATCTCTGCAGCATCAACATTCATAGAATAATTTTTGAACTTTATTTTCAGTATGTCTGAAACAACAGCCAAGCAAACAAAAGCCAGTTATCAATATCCCACTGCTACCAAAACAAGCCATGCTGTGGTTTAGCACTTTGCCAATGACAGCTGCCAAAAGGAAGTTTGGGATTCTTTAATTATCATGCCTGTGTTAAGAAGTATTATCAAAGAACCTGGATTTTGTAGATGTTGTTCATCCATATTGGTTTTCACTTAAGCTGAAGTTTTTTGTCTGTGTCTAACTTAGTTTATCTTAATACATAAACATCCTCCAAAATCTTTTGGACCTCTCTCACATCACTTGTGATGGCTGGTGGCCATTGATGCGCTGAAACATGACTGCTTCTTAACTGCTGACACCAAAAGCCCTCACTTGCAGTTCCATTTGTGGTTGTGCCACTGCAGCATCTCTAGATACTGTGTCATTTTCATCCAAATTAACTTCTTTTCTTTAGAGTTGTAAATATCTAAACAACAGAGGTTTGTATCTTAATTCACTAATTTTCTTGGGGTTTTTCCTAATATTTCCTTAAATTATTAGTTTTTTTCTGAGCTGCTTGCTTTTTTCCCTTCCCCTTCTGCACTTATAGTCAGACAACAGCTCTGAGGCATCTAGAAATTACTTGGGCACAACTAAAAGTCTTTTGCAGCAGCTATGACAGCTTAATTCATTGCCCAGTGCAGTACCATTACTGGTCTGATTTTATTGTCTGTGGATAGATGCAAGACTTTTGTGATAAGATAAAAGATTTTTCTTCAGATCTCTTGCATACTGAATCTAACTGCGTTTGGGTTGACCACCTATATGAGCGCTGCTAAGGTTTAAAAGGCAAAAAGCAGTTGGTGAGTTACAGTAGCTCCAGTAAGTTCTGCTTACTGCAGCTAAAGACCTTTCTTGTATCAAAATGAACTAGTGCAGCAAATATGTCAAGTCCTGAGGCTCCTTTTCAGAGGGTTTAACTATGCCATGCTCCTTAGAATCGATGGTACATACTATGGCTTTGATTTTTCTTGATGAGCAACATCCTAATGGCAATCTTATATTCATCTGAAGTTGCACATACACGTAACTAATTTATCAATTTGCTGCCTACCCTTGTTTCCCAGTCTCACCTGCTGAGCTTTCAATGATACTTGCTCCCAACCTGTCAGATGACAGTACTTGAAGGCCGTTTCTGTTTCTTGTGAGCACAGAACAAATTGGAGGGGGGGGGGGGGGGGGGGCGCGGGGAGGGAAAGCATCATTTGCAATGAATTAACTGTAAAATTTCACAGCAAAATGCACGCGTAACTTTAGAAAGTGCAGAAGTCTCTTGAATCAAACTCTTCCCATAACCTGAGAAGTTTTAACATAGAACAAGATTTTGCCTATTTTTCAGAGAGAAAAAAACCCCTGTAATCTGGGAAAAAGGAAGAGTCAAATTATGAATCTGTTTTACATGGACCCTGATATGCTTCAGTATAGATTTTTTTCAAGTTCTGGTAATTTTTGAGATATGTAGCTTAGCACAAAAATAGTAGTACTTGCTGATATGTCTGCCTGCAAATTTCTGGCTTCTAAGAAGAAGATACAGAAGCTATTTGAAATTTTGTGAAAAGGAGGAAATACTGAAAACAGACACCAATTAGTGAAACCTAATAAAGGAGGCCCTGTAGGACCAGATTTAAGACCAGATGTAGGGCGAGTCCTACGTACTTGGAATCAGTAGGCATAGATTTATTACCAGTGGAGGTTCTAAGCCCAGCTTTTATCTTAGATTTTTGCTGGCAATAATTTACATGGGCTCCTGGGTTTTGGAAGGAAGATGGATGAGAATATATGAGCCTACATTTCACTAAAGCACTGTGTTGGTATAGTTTCATTCATCCTTTCTTTTTAGAGGAATGAGTCTTCTTCAAATGGCTAGCTTGGAGGAAAACCTATTTAAAAGTCTGTTGTTTACAGACTTCTGTAGATAAAGATCTTCTAATAATTTTCCATGACTAATACAGAGAAGAATTAATGGAGAGTGACAGGAAAACTTGCCAAAGTTCAGTGGTAACTGCCATCCCCAATTTTTTGAGTTTTTCTTGTCCTAATTTGCCACATTTTCTAGGCCACATTATTTTGATTATATGTAAACTTCAAGTAATTTAGTAGTGTAATAACTCATTTATTGAATAACATTAATTCTGAATCCAAGAATGAAATGGGGAAGTCATCTCAGTAATGACAGAAATGGATTATTGTTATTAACCTAAAAGGTCTGAACAGGCTTAAGCATGCTACATGAGAAAAAAACCTGAGATTTAAGAAGCTTTATAAGAGCAGTTAAACAATCAGGATGTCAACGGAAGGTATGAATTGCCATTGGCAGAGACAATCAAAATACGAATGTAATATTTTAGAGATGATACAAGAAAAATTGAGTTAATAATTGTCACACCATGCTAAAGGAATGTATGTTTAGACATTCTTTAACCAAGTGATTATATGACACATGCATAGAACAATTTTTTACTCAAAGCTTTATTTGTATTCTTACATGGTTACAATGCTTTTGTTGTAGAATGAAACATGCTTCTTCCTTCTTAACCCTGTTTTCCGTTTCAGCATCAAGATCTGCAGTACATGATTGAGAACATATGGGGCTGTCAGTCAGCTCTCAGTGCTTGCAGTGACCTCTACGATTTGGTTATGGTCAGATGGAATAAACAGCATGAGTGGTCTCCGTGGAACACTATTCTCCTCACTAAAGATGAGGCAGATGCACATCTTAAGCTGTGTAACCTTCAGAAGGTAAAATTTGATGGGATTAATTTTTTACAGTATTTATGTTATGTTTTAATAGAATCCTGTGACAAATGATGTTTGGCCAAATTTAGTCCTTACACCCATCCATGTTTAAATTGGCCCATTGTGACTATTTAAATGTTTGCATCTGTTAAATAAAACAGGCAGTAGTCCAGAGGGCAGCTGGCATGTACGACTCACATCCATGTACCTGAACTCTTTCTTGCCCTGATTCTCCCTCCCGAAATGCAAGAAGCTGACTGGCCTCATCCATGCTGCCTACTGAGAACAGTGCTATCTATGCCTATGCTCTTCTTTCCGCTGAGATCAGACAAGAGCTGGCCTGGATGAAAAACATACTAAAGACTCACCGTAAATACTATGACAGTTGTATGCCTGTGCTCTTGCACATGCTCTGGCCTCATTAGTTTCTGGCCTTATAAACTTCTCATCAAATAACAGAATGGCTCTTTGTCTAGAATATAACCATTTGTCATAAAAAAATTTTCTCAATTTACTTTCTTAGATGTCATTTAAGTATCCCTGACAATGTAATTTTATAGTTTGCAATTAAGCAATAAAAACATAATTGCTGTTCTAAGTTAAAAGTCTTAAGAATTTGTTAAAGAAGTCATTGAAACTGTGTATTTTTACACCACTCCCCCCAAAATCCATATCTAAACATGGTAGTCTGGTAAATATCTCACTCCACAGGACATCATATGATAGAGTATTTAGTTTTCTAAGGCACAGGAGAATCCTGTGAGCCATGTTTGTCCTGCAATTAGCAATGGATTATTAAGCCTTTCACCTCTAGGTTACTGATTTATGTGTGTAGTGATCTGAGGTCATTGTTGTATAGTGTCCTTTTGTTCAGGGTGTTCTTAATTCAATTTCTATCACAAATGCAACTTCAGCTCCTATGCATTGCCCTTCTTTTTGGAAGTCTTAAGAGTATGTGATAACTAAACTGACAGAGCAAATGAATTACTCCGTTAATGAAAGGTTTGCTTTGGGGACAAAATATGTCAGTCAGGGAAGTCTAAAGGTAAAGGGAATTCTGCCGTTCATGATATTTTTTGTGTGTGTGTGCCCAACTTGTGTCTTCAAACAGACACACATTTATGTGAGCATTAGCTTTAAAATGTAAAATCAGTTTGAAGCTAGAAATTCCTTTGACTCCGTTGTCTCACTTTCAGTCAACAAGGCTGTTCAGGCAGTCTGAATCTAGTGATGCTTTTATGCGTCCATAAATTTATGTTACTAGCATTATGGCAGGCAAAGATTCTGATTACGCACTTACCTTACCTTACCTTACCTTAACTTCGTAAGTCTGGATGTCATAGTCAAAGAGATGCCATTAACTTGGTTAGGTCCAGAGCTTCAGTGGAGGTGGGAGTTAGGCCAGAAGAGCAACAGGTAAGGTATGCAAGCCTACCTAAAAATCGTAAGGTCTTAGCTCTTTCTACAAAAACAGAGGTGGAACAGCTATAGTGAGGAGTCACCTTTCTTCACTGGTAACGGGCAAAGTTTTGTTTCAAAAAAAAAAAAAAAAAGAGTGTGAAATAAGGAAAAGTTAGAATGTTGTAAGTTGAATCATTGTTTCTCATTCACTGAAACAAAAAAAGGCCTCTCAAGCACTGTCTTTAATAGCAATTATTCATAACAATGACTATGGTGAAAGCAAAGGGTTTTTTCAACTAAATATTCTGGTTATTTATTACATCATCTGAACTACTACTAATCACTAGAAATTTAGGAAAATGTCACCATCGAACACAAAGGCTGACTGAAATGCTGCAAAGGGCTTGCTGCCATGATTATTTGTAAATAATCACTCTGATTCTTATCAAGGAAATTTCCTACAGTCATCACCTTGCAAATGCTGATATTTAAGCATTGCCTTATTTAATTTTCAAAGGCAGATACAAATGTTCTTACCTGAAAAGAAATAAGTAAGTTTTATCTTGAACAGACAAATGCCAGTTTTTCTGGTTTTAAAAGGTGACAAATATTTAACAAGGAGTGGCTAGTAATTTTCACTATTGGGCCGTAAGGTAGCAGTATAGAACTACAAAACATTACATATCATGTACCAATAAATTATCTGGCTTAGGTTATTAAAAAGTCACTATTTATACTGTCTAAAATATGAAGCAACATGTAGATTGCTAGATATTTTAATTGTATTTAATGGGATTTGGATTTTTTTTCCTTTCAGGCTTATGAAGCGGCATTTATTCACAGAATAAAACATAAGCATATCCGGGCAAAAAACTACTTTGCTCAGATTCCAGCGATGACATCGTTTTTGCATAGGAGTGACAATCAGGCTAATGCAAATGAATTTTTAATAGCTACGCCTATTCCTACTGGTACAAAAACATAACTCTTAGGCAAAGTTAACTGAAGTTAAAAAAATTAACTGAATTATTCATCGATACAATTGCCGTGGTTTTAAAGACATTTACTTTTTCATCAATATCTTAATTGTATTACACAGATCAAAATAAACTTCTGAGGATAAAATAATTTGATCTTGACCAGTCAATATAACTGCATTTCCTGTTTTGTAACCTCATTATTTAAAAACTAAAATGTTGTTGATGAGCTTTGTAAATTCTAAATTTTTAGAGCAATGACTGTCTTTCTGTGTATGCCTGTGTTGCTTGGAACATTCTGTGTGTAGTGTAATATTCCTGTTGGGGGAACGTAGCTAATTCTTTGTCACCTTTTAATTAGAAAAGTGATACTATAAACACTGTATTAAATTTATTTCTCTCATCTTAAGCATAGAAGGCAGAAAACCTCTCAAACCCTGAAGTCATACAGAACAACAGACTTCAGATGCCCTTCCAAATATAGCTGCTTTGCCTTGCAAACATTTGTGCAAAAGAATAACTTTAGTTTTTATAGCTTATCTTGATGGTCACAATGGAACTGCCAGCATGTAATTATTGTATCCAAGATCTTGAAATTATTGTAAATCAGACTTATAATTTGAAATAAACAATGCAGACTGTTTGGAACATGTTTATTTTTTGAGGAGCCTGTGTTATTTAATGCAGAGGTCAATTCCTTCTGTAAACTTGTTTAGTTATGTTTATGTTTGATTATAGTTATAGAGAAAGATATGGTGTACATTCAATAAAGAGCTACAGAAAATTGCAAAGTTCTGCTTGAAACCTCTATTCCAGATGTGATTTTGATCCAGGACAAAGCCTTTTACTCTGACAAATAAAACTGTCTGGAAAAAGCAGTAGCATTGACAAACAGAAATAAGCATGTATTTGGCAGCAAAGAGCTGGAAACTGCATTGACTCCCTCAGAATCCGAACTGTAGAACAAGTACCTGACTGGCAAGTGCCTTCTAACATCAGTGAAGTCTTTCCATTGATTTTTACCATTAAATTCAGATTCTGGATTTTAGTTCAGAACTGAATTAACTGTAGAATTGCAGCACATGAGCATTCCAGTTGACTTCTGTGCTTCCAGGATCTGAGCCTTAAGACAGGAATGGCTGCAAAGATAGGGCTTCTTCCAGAGCGATAAAAGGAGTTTTGAAGAAAATTGTGGGTTGAGTGGCAAGAAGTCATGAGTCATATAGATAGTAAACTGCCTCTTTATAAATTTGTTGCCTTTCTTTTTAAATGGCTTTTAAAAAATGTACTTTACAAACACAGAAGGATGATTTAAATAAATAGTAAGGAAATATTTCAAACAAATGTGAAAAGCCACTAGTCCATTGATTCCAATGCCATATGGTGTTGCAGATTTTTGGAATCATAGAATCACTTAGGTTGGAAAGGACCTTTAAGATCATCGAGTCCAACCGTTAACCTAACACTGCCAAGCCCACCATTAAACCATGTCCCTAAGCACCACATCCACACGTCTTTTAAATACCTCCAGGGATGGTCACTCAACCACCTCCCTGGGAAGCCTGTTCCAGTGCTTGACAACCCTTTTGGTGAAGAAATTCTTCCTAATATCCAATCTAAACCTCCCTGAAGCAACTTGAGGCCATTTCCTCTTGTCCTATCACTTGTTACTTGGGAGAAGACACCAGCACCCACCACTCTACAACCTCCTTTCAGGTAGTTGTAGAGAGCGATAAGGTCTCCCCTCAGCCTCCTCTTTTCCAGACTAAACAATCCCAGCTCCCTCAGTCGCTCCTCATAAGACTTGTGCTCATCAGCTTCGTCGCCCTTCTCTGGACACGCTCCAGCACCTCAATGTCCTTCTTGTAGTGAGGGGCCCAAAACTGAACACAGTGTTCAAGGTGTGGCCTCACCAGCGCCAAGTACAAGGGTACAATCACCTCCCTACTCCTGCTGGCCACACTATTTCTGATACAGGCCAGGATGCCGTTGGCCTTCTTGGCCACCTGGGCACACTGCTGGCTCATCTTCAGCTGGCTGTCAATCAACACTCCCAGGTCCTTTTCTGTGGGGCAGCTTTCCAGCCACTCGTCCCCAAGCCTGTAGCATTGCATGGGGTTGTTGTGACCCAAGTGCAGGACCCGGCACTTGGCCCTGTTGAACCTCATACAATTGGCCTGGGCCCGTCGATCCAGCCTGTCCAGATCCCTCTGCAGAGCCTTCCTACCCTCAAGCAGATCAACACTCCCGCCCAACCTGGTGTTGTCTGCAAACTTACTGAAGGTGCACTCGATGCCCTGATCCAGATCGTTGGTAAAGATATTAAACAGAAAGATATTAAACAGAACTGAATCCAACACTGAGCCCTGGGGAACACCACTTCGGGCCTGGCCATCCAGCCAGTTTTTTACCCAGCAAAGCGTATGCCCATCCAAGCCATGAGCAGTCAGTTTCTCCAGGAGAATGCTGTGGGAAACAGTGTCAAAGGCTTTACTGAAGTCCAGGTAGACCACATCCACAGCCTTTCCCTCATCCACTAAGCAGGTCACCTTGTCATAGAAGGAATGTACAGAATCATAGAATAATTCAGGTGTGAAGGAACGTAAGAAGTCCACCTCCTACTCAAAGCACAGTCAGCTGTAAGGTCAGACTGAATCGCTCAAGGCTTTATCCATTCAGATCTTGAAAACCTTCAAGGATGGAGAAAGCATAACCTCTAGCAGCAACATGTTCCAGTGCTTGACTGTCCTCATCTTAAAAAAGTTTTTCATTTCAGTAGAATATGTTGTCTCTCATCCTCTACCATGCACGCCTGTAAAGAGCCTGGCTCCATCTTCTTCGTAATCTCTTTTTAAGTTTTGGAAAGGTGCTGTCAGGTTTTCCTCAAGCCTTCTTTTCTCCAGGCTGCACAAGCCCCGTTCCCTCAGTCCCTCCTCACATCTCAAGTGCTTCTGCCCCGTGAGCTTCTTGATGGACTTCTATTGAACTTGTTCCAATTTATCAAAGCCTTTCTTGGTTTGAGGGGCCCAAAACTGAGACAGTATTAGAGATTTATGCTTGAAGAGTTCTATATTGAGTTCAGTATTCTCAAGCAAACTAGTGTTTTGGCCTGCTAGAAAATTGCTCACAAACAAATTTTTTGGTTTATGCGGAAGTCCAGAAGGTAGTTCCTGATAATGGCAGTGCCATTTAATCACACTATGAAAGCTCTTGTGTAAATAGTTAAAAATTTGTATTGCAATTGGATACCCGACTAATATTTGGGACATGGCTGTCCACAAAATTAGTGAAATTAATGTCTTCCTTCAAGTCAGTGTCCAAAAATGACTTTGAAAACATAGAAATTGAATGTTTTGGAGGACAGGATGTATTGAAACAGAGTCGTTGAAAAATGGAAAAAGTATTTTCAGTATTTTGGATATGTAATTGATTGCTTTTGTTTGGGCAAAGCCAAGTAAAGCCAACATAATTCAAAAATAGGGTAAAAAATTTTTTTAAAATCTAGCATAATTGAAATTAGTGTAAAAACCTTCATGTTAGTTTTCTTTAAGTGTTACTTTGATCATCATAAATGTTTTGTTCATATTGTTACTGAATTTAAAAACAATTATTTTTTACCACTTTTTGTCCATAGCATTTATAATTGTATTGTATTTTGAAAAGGAACTAATCTAAAACTTTTCTCTAATAGTTACTGTGTTGCTTCACCTGTTCATGTAGCTTATAAATGATATTAAAAAAGGTACTGGACAAGTATGAAGAATGAAAGTGTTCTCTGTATCAGTCAGTGGCGAATACTGGAAAAGCTGACTGAAAAGAACAGAGTCACATTAAAGATACTATATTTCTAGGAGAAGTCATTGCATTTTATCAGGAAGATTGTTCAGATAAAGGGTCAGATATGCCAGTTTCTGTTAGAGCTGAGTAAATTCTTTAAAAACACATCTTTGCTTGAATTTCAGACAGTTACTCACAAGATGGTTTTGGAATCTGTTGGTAAAAAGGCCTCTGCTCTGCAGCCTAGATCTTTCCTTTGAATAGTCTTTAAGGTGAAATTCTAACCTTCTCTCGTCACTTCTGAGAAGCGGCTAAAGTGATAGGCTTATAAAGTCCCTTAAATCTTAGCTTAGAGGTTGAGACCATGAGGAGTCCACACTCCTGAAACACTGGTGAGAAATCCTGGGTTTGCCTCAGTTCTTTTGCAGATGTAGATACTCACTACCAGGAAAAGGGGATTGGTCCATATGGCTTGTGTTTCTCCTTCTGCACTAGCAGAGACACGTGGCCAATTAACACCTGCAGCTTACCTCACAAGACTCTTCTGTGAGCACGACTCTTCGAGCATGAAGCAAAATTTGCCTTCTACCCACCTTCAACACCACTGGTAATCCATTGCCAGAGGGAAAAGTTCCGGCTTCCTTCCCACAAAGTGGTTAATATGTTAATTTGGCAAAGCAGCATATGCATTTTGCCTCCCCACTCCCAAAAGGAAAGTCCATGCTTTTTCCAGGATGTAAATTTCCCTATTTATGTCTCAAAGGAAGAAGAACTCAGAGTAATTTCTCCCTCCACCTCCTTGCCCCAAAAAGATGTCCCAATGAACAAAGCATCGATCCCCTTCTTAGATAATAAAATGATTGTAAAAAGTGATAAAACAAGATTATAAATTAAATGTGAAGGTAGCAAAGTAGTTGCTGACTAGTATTTGGCATATGGAAAATACATTTTCAATAAGAAATTATACTAATAGTAACTGAGATTAAAAAAAAAAAATCATCCAAATCGTGGATTCTCTTAATTATTTTTTTTTTTTAAAAGAACCTAGATTTGAATATGTCTATTATCTGAGCTAGAGGAAAAGGTTCTTTAATATGCTGCTGTAGTACCATGTTAGGTCCCAAACCTATTGCTCAAGGACCAAATTTGCATGCAAAATGGATAGCATTTATTTTTGTCACCTATGTAGAGATAGTTCTTCTGTCTTATCTTGCACTGTAAATTGTCCTTGTTACAACAGTCATCCCTTTTAGCCTGACACAGCCCTGAATTTACTTTCATCCCACACAAATCTGGCATTCACACTTCTTTTTATTCAAAACTTTTTACATCAGGAATGTAGAATTCTGAAGTTGAGAGGATTTTTTCCTTTTTTTTTTTAAAGAAAAGTATTCATAAGCAAAAGAAATTAAGCCTCCATAATATTGGGGTTTTCTCTTCAATTATTTGTTATGAGTCCTACATTTCAATTTTGACGGGGTAAGAAATACGTAGGATATGTGATAGGCATACAATTGTAAAAGAAAACATGTATAAATCCAGAGAAATGGGTAGGAGTAGAATGTAAATACATGGTATGTCAATATTATAGCTTCTCTTAATAAAATTATCTTAGTTAAGTGGAGATACATGGTAATGGAGGTATTTTTTTCTTCATTGCAGTTTCATAATGATTTCACAGTAGTCTGAGTTTCAGTATTTTGAATTTGTGTTGGATTTAAAAAAATCTTCATGTGCAAGCAGTTCTAAATCTGGACTCAACCCATCTATGGATTGTCAAGGAATAAGCCCTATGGAAAATGCAACGGTAAACTGTGTGTTCTTTTGTGTATACTGACAGACATCAATCAAAGGTGTTTTTAGGTTCCTGCTCACAGATAAAAGAACCACTGTGATCTCATCTCATTTTAATTAAATGAAAGAAAGGAATCTTTTTGAAAAATCTCTTTGCAATAAGTACATATTTTTTTCTTATCGTTTGGTAAAAAATATGATTTTTATGAGTGAAGAAAAAAAAGAAAAAGGAGAAAATATATGCAGATGCATTTGTGAGCCAAATTTACTGAGGGAGGCAGATTAAAATCCCACTCAATAGGTTCTTCTCATTCCTTTTTTTTAAAGCTTTCTTCACTTCAGTTGTTCCCAAACTGTGGTTTATGGAGAAATATTAAAAAGAAAAATTCAGTTTGTTTTCAGTTAAAAGGTTGTTCATAAGTAATATGGTAATCTGAGAGAAAACAATCTGGTTTTGTTTCAAAAAGTTTTAAGATTGTTTCTATAAGGCAGAATACGGAGAGTATACCCACCAACTGTGCCCCATCTCACTTGTGTGTGATTTGGTTAGCATGGTCAAATACCCTCCAAAGGATCCAGCTCAAACCAAGGGATCATCTAGTTTTTGAGATATTACCAGCTGGAAAGAGACAGGGACAATATAGCTTTCTTTCATAATTCTCTCCCTTGTATTAGTATCTCTTTTGTTTTCATTAACCTATGTTAAGTAAGTCAGCCATTTCATATGCAAGAAGCCAGGAATCTCTTACCTGACTTAGGCTTTTCACCCAAGGTGTCAACATTTGAGTATGAACTTGTAAAAGAAGTTGCATGTCCCAGCAGTGGAATTTTTGAAACGGTATAGATGCTTTAGCCTATGTAATAATAGAGTTGAGCACTAGTCACCCATTTAAAAAGTATAGAATTGTCAAATATTTAGTAATGAATCATTTGCTCTTGTGGTGAGGTTCCTGTCAGGTTACAACATGTATTTGTACACCACTATATATTTGTTGGTCTTGATTTCCATACATCCAGATCAGATTGTTGAGGGTTTATTCTGATGTGGAAGTCCTGGCAGTGTTGGTCATACTTACCAGCTGTATTAGTAATGGAAGAGACCCACTAGAACCTACTCTTCATTGGTTCATGTTAGAAGAATAGTAAGATGTGCTGCTTTCTTGCTCTGTTTCCCAAAGCAAGGAACTCTGCATTGTGCAAGCTAAAGAAGAAAGGAATCACAATCTGAGAAGGCATGGGCTTAGTGGAATAGAAGTGTAGTAGCAATGCACTATTTCTCTAGACTGCCAACTGCAATGCAAACCTAGCAGGTTCTGCAAAATTGAAAGTTTTGCTGGAAATTCTGTGATTCCTTTAGTATTCTGTGGGCAACCACACTGTGCACTCTTGACTTATATAATGCTGACCTTCAATTAATCTTCATTTCTTCTATGAAGGTTAATTGTAAGCAGCAGACAGGAAGATTTCCAGTCAATTGGCTTTGTAGGTAGGAGGTGCTCACAAAAAATGGCAAGACTATTCTGGACAGTTATGTGAGAAACCAGATCTCGCACTTTCTGGAGGATACCATGGAAAAGTCAACCACTTCGAGAATTACAAAGTATTTTACTTGTGTTGACCGAGCTATGCCAATTCATACTACATTCTCCCTAGGGCGTTCCAGTTCTACTCTGTCTTTGTGCTCTGGATTGCTGTCTTATCTGTATGCACCCATAAACAGACAAACAAACACTAGCTTGTGAAAAGGGACATAAAGGATTTCTAATATATCTCTGAGGAGAAGATGAAAAAGTGCAATTAAAGAATTAAATCCAGTGTTATGTAAAGGTAACATGGAAAAGAAAAGGAACAAGTAGATGATTTGTTTTATTGCTTCCCTCAAAATTATTATTTTTGCCTCAGAAATCTGCTTTCAGATTGAAGTGATGAACAAATGGCCTTATATTAGACAACAGCACTGTAACAGTATGCTGTGAGTTAAGGCAAATGGATTTAATTAATCAAGCTACATGTGCCCAGATTCAGAAGTGCATGTCTTCTGACATCTGTTTATATCTTCTTTCACAATTTCCATTGTGCTTCCTTATTTTTCCCTTATCACAACTTGTTTTAACATAGCTAACAATTTCTTTTGTGTATTATCCCTAACATCTTGTTCTGATTGTGAAAAGGCATCCGTGCCCTGTGCCGAACACGTGCCGAGTGACTGCTGCTGCCTAATGTAGTCACAAGGTGTAGAAACAGCTCAGTGCTTGGCAGGAGCAAAAAAGTATGCTGGAGGAATTTGCTTCGCAGCATGAAGAAATTCTCTATGACTATTTTGATCTTGCATGAGACTTGTGGAATACTGAAGTCATGTCAGGTTCTGAAGTGATTATAATTTGCTCCTGACTTTTGGTATTTTTGATTTTTGGGACAGCATTACTCCGTGCAAAAGATAGCTGAACAATTCCATGTTTCAGTGGATACACTCCAAACGTACCATTTTCTCACTCTCTTCCCTCTTGCTGGAATCGGCAATGGATAGATTTACTGCAGATTTCAAACCTGTCAACACCCAAATGTGTGACACCAGCTCTCAATACATGTGAAAGAACTAAGCTGAGGGACACGATAATGTGTAGCAGGGGAAGAAGATAGAAGTTCCGCAGAATACATTTTGTGCGCTACAGAAAACTTTTCCATAAACTCCATTTTGAAGTTGAGCAATTCTGTTATCAGCGAGTTATAAAACAGTAGCACAGGAGTTTGGACTTCATGACTCTCCCTTGTACTAGAATGTTAGAGGAATCTGTCTATGCTTATACTGTGGAGAGTTTTATGAGCTGCTTAAATCACCAAATTGAAAGTCATTTAAAGTACGTAAAACTCCCAACTTCAAGCTAAGGAAGTCCATGTTTTGAAAATTCCCCCTGTCGTTATAGAGCAACCTCAGCCAGCAGCCTGGCTGAATCCGGAGAGCTGCAGCCGAACCAGGAAGTGCAGCTGTGCATACGCTCGGACTTTCCTTTGCAGCTGGCCAGATACGTACGCGCTTGCCTGGAGTCACGATGCAGCTCTACTCTGCGGCTCCAGCCCCGCTGTTGTGCATCCTCGCTGTGCTATTCAAAATATCTCTGGCAGTGGACCATGTACCGATGCTGCTTTGGTCAACTCAGAGGTAAGAAATCTAATAAAAGAGTATCTCTGCTTATGCTATTGCTCTGTGTGTGTGTGTGCGCGGAATATATTGTATATCATCAGTTGTGGTAAATAACCTCTGGGCAATACAATTACCCAATAAATAAATTTGTTTCTCGGCAATCAAGCAACCTAACTGATGAATTTACCCATTTTTATTCCTAATTTTAGTGTTCTAAGCTGGGCAGTGAGAAGTAAATAAAAGCCATATTCTTCAAATCTGAGTGGATACGCTTTATTCACCCTAAGGCAACCTTAAACTCCACTGTTAGAGGTGTCGTGACTTAAAAGCACAACGTAAGGCAGTCTCACAAAAAGGAGCTGACCAAAAACTGTGTGCGCAGCCTTAATCCTTGCATTTCCTAACTCCTGAATCCTGATTTTTCACTTTAATGATCTTTTTAATGCAGGTTTTTTGACAGGACACACTGCGTATGTATAGACATGGGTCATTAGAAACAACTTCAGAGCCTTGACAGATCTAGAGAGACATATGAAATTCAGGGGTTTGCATATACTTCTGAAGTAAGACTTTGAACCTGTCTTGAAAGAGCCAGATATAGACCTCTTTTTTCCAACCAGGAATTTTATTCATGCAGACTTTAAGGATTTTATATAATTACTTGGGATTTTCAGAAATATGGCAGCTTGGGCAACGCAGTAGCTTCAGGTAGGGTACTGGACATGCAAAGTTGTCAGAGGACTGTGCGCCACTTATTCACAAGGCTGTCTCTGCAGGGCATACACACTGGTTTTGTCTAGGAAGTACTGCCCCAAAATACAGTAAGCCGATGTCAGAAATTTGTAAGAAAAGGCTCCTGAGGGGCCCGTGGGATCACAGGACTGATTGGAAGGGCTAAAGGCAAAGTCTTGTTCTAGGTGGGAAGGCAACAACAGACCTGCTGTACTCTAGGTTTGCCTAAGGTGTGCTTTGGCCTCAGTAAATCACTTGACGCTCTCCTCCTAATTCCTAAATCCTCTGCATTCTTAACCTGGATTATCTAAATTGTAAACCCTCTCGTGGAGAGTTCATCTCATACCCTCTGCAAGCACATATGTATTATACCTAGTTCAACAGGCCTGATCTCAGCTGGGTACTTATTAATTTCTCTAATACAAATAATCCATAACACCAACAGTATTTGGAATTTGTCACAATCCAGCTGGGTGACTTCATAAGCGTAAAATGCTTTCCTGTACTGCGAATAGCCTTGGTGCACAGGTTAACCCTCACTTTTGCTGTAAGCTTGTGAACAGAAGGGGCTGCAGTGATGGGGATTCCTGTTGGGTCCCTTTGCTGGCATGACCAAGCTGTGCGGGTCTGGGCAGGGGCAGTTTTGCTTCTGAGCTCCTTTGGTCATCAACTCTTGTCAGGTCTGAATTCATGGGATTTTATTCTTTCGTATCATTGTCTCTTTGTTAATTCCCAGAGTGTTACTTGTGATCTACTCTTCTGTAAACTGAGAAAGGAATCAAACCAATGGCTTCTTGGGAGGTAATTATCCTTTCGGCTAGTTGCGCTGGATTCACTCTACCTTTCACGAGGCTTTGAGCCATTCTTCAACACATTTGAAACACTGTGAATTATCTAGCTGTCACTAGGAGAAGAATTAGACTAAATACTGCTCTCATTTATCCCAGTACAAATCTTTTGTCTTTAGGCAAGATTATTAATATTTAAATTTGAGAGCTAAATATTATTAATGTGGGTTTTTTCTTTTCTTTTTTTTTTTTTTTCAGTTGCTTCTTAATGTGGTAATTTTAAGAGAGCAATAGGAGGATTCAGAAATTTTATGAACATCAGGAGTTAGATTAAGTTCTTCAGGAGAGCTTTCTCCATATATAGTGCTGTATAGACAAGCATGCTACTTTTCTGTTTTTTCATATGTTGTGCTGTAATGTTGAGGGCCATGGAAAACAGATGTGCAGGAGGCATTGATGATGTTTCTTTCATACATATGCTGGACATTGTATTCTTTTCCCAGCACTAATTAATACCATCTTCAACGTATGTCTATCCATCTCTTAAGCATTTCCAGAAACTGAACCTCTGGTCCTTGGGGAGCCACAGCATATAGAAATCTGCAAATTTTGGTAAAGTTTCATTCAGTAACTTTGACTTCTTTTTCCCCCTGAAAGAAATAAATGGATGTCTCAACATCAAGGTTTTTTTATATTCAAAATACTTAATTGATTCACCTCTATATAAGACAGGCATGTGTATGAGTACTAAACCTCTGTATTTAAAAGCAAAATAAATGTTGGAAAGAGTTGTTCTTAGGATAAAAGTGATCCTAAGTGTCCAGGAAAAGATCAGTGCTTCCTTTGCCTACTTCCTAGTTTATATAAACAACACAGCTGTTGTCAATATAAGCAAAATCTTATCAGTTAGTCCCGGGTGATCATAAAAGCAAACTTTCCACCAAGATGCAATTAGCAACTTGCTTTACTGCAGATTGTTCAGGTTTATACAAATCTAGAGCAAGAAAATCAGGATAGTGGGCTGATTAAACCAGTTTCATGTTTCCATAAATAGAACATTTTCTGGAAGAACTGTTCCTCCTACCATGACCTTTGCATTTTTGAAAGGTGAAGTTCTTCTGGGGAAGAAATTAGTTCTGGTGAAAGTCAGTGAAGCAACAGGAAAGAAGGTTTATGTTCTTTTATAAAATAAAGAAACAGTAACAACAACTTTTGATTGCTAACCCTTAACTTCATGCTTTACATCTTGGTATTTTGCAGTGACGCAAGGTTTGCAGTGTGTGTGATCTACAGGCTTATGAAGTCTGGAAACTACTATTAAGAGGTTTAGGAAGTTGCAGCAATTATCAATGGATTTCTATTCACTTTGCCGAAACATATCCCACCAGTTTAAAAGTTCAGTGATTCATTGATCAACAGAAGCTGACACACCGATCCATTCCATCACCCTCTCCCAGGTTATCTATTAGGATATGATATTGAATAGTTGAGGGGTAATACATTTTGGTCTTCTTTAGAACTAGCCAGGTCATAAAGCCAGCTGTATTAGAAGAATGTAACACTTTAAAGTCTCTCTTCTATGCATTATTATTGTACTGTAATCATGCTATGAAAGGTAATGTTAGATGTCAGATCTAGATGAAACCTGCAACTGACAAACACATGCAGTGTGCAAAGCATAAGGGAAGTGTGATATAAATCCTTATAGGGACATTAGTAAATTAAATACCTCTTTCCTCTAGAAAGAAAAATGCAGATCTCTACTTTGAGAAAAATAAGCGTTTTCTACCAAACAACAATCTTACTCCATTGAACCTGGGAGAAAGATGAAGTGGGAAAAACTCAGTAGGTCACAGTGTCCTGCTTTTCACAAAGGAATACTAATATATCAGTGGACATTCTCTAGATAACTTTGGCCTGGAAAAATTGACCTCTATCTTAAACCAGCCTTTAAACTAATATCCCCTGGTTGCTTTTTGAAGCAGGAGAGATGGAGAGGTTCCTCTTGCATATGATACACAGCAGAAACTTAATTTAGCCATTTTAAACCAATGTTCAAAATACTTTCTTTCCCTCCACAGATTAGAGAGGGACCTTGTGGAAATAAAGTCATTAAAATTAGCTTTTGTGATTGCCCCTTCACGTGTTTGTTTTAGGAATGATTTTTACCTACAGTCATTGAAAATATATTAATACCTTAATTTATGCTATGCTTATACTGGGAAATTAATCCTTTTCTGGCAAATCCAGATTATAAGTGACTTTTTGAGAAAGCAGTAATGCCAAATGTACATTTTCGGTGTTTCCTAAAACTGCAAGGAATTTACTGAAAAACCTGCTAGAAGAAGGTGGAACATAAAAAGGATACAGTGGAACAGAAAAATGTTTTTAACTTTATTGGATTTCTGTGCAGATACTGTCTGCTAGTATGCATGCCAGTTTACTTCTGCTGTGCAGGAGAAAATATTATTTCTTATATGATAATCACAAGGTGACTGAAAGGGACAAGTGACAAGAATAACTTGTAGGAAAGAGTTCAGAAGCCAGCTACAAAGCGAAAGCGGAAGCTCACAAGGTAGAGTGATAGAAGTCTTACCATCTGCCCTTCCGGTGGGTCCAGATACAAGAAATCTTGAAATCTTTGCTTCCATCAAAAACAAGTGCTCAAATCCCAGTTCTACCTAGAAAGAGCACTGGTCAGAGAAGAATCTGTATGCTTAAACTTGTCCTGCAGAAGCAGTTAGGGACAAGAAAGAAGCAAAATACCAAGCTAAGCTTTCTTTCCTCTCTTTCTTTAATGCATTGTCTGGCTATTGGAGGAAAAAGAGAGCAGCTGAGTTTTAAGTTTCCTCCTTTTTAGCCATCAGGAAAACACATACATGAACAGAGATGCTCGTCATTGTGAGCCCCAGTGACTGAGGACCCCAGGATGGTTCTATGGTGCAGACGTTAAGTCTGATGTGCTTGGCATGCAGATGACTGCACAAGGCTGTGCATCTTTGGGCATAAAATTTTGTGTGAGCAATCAATAGTAGCAATCAATATGTGTGTTGGCCTGCTGCCTGTTACATCCTGTGCCATCCCTTACTGATCTCTTGCTGACCGCTTGAGGTGAAGAGTTCAAAGGGATGGACAGGTTCATTGCATTCAGTAAAGCACACCATCAGCATATTCACAATGCACTATCTGTGGCAGTCATGTATCTCTGTTTCACTCTGCAATTCACAGTAAACCATCTAGTAAAACACTGACATTTTCTGTCTGAACCATGGTGAGAATATTGTTGCACCCAGCTGACAGTAGCAGCCTGTTCAATGAAGGATATAGCCTTGCCTACTGCCATGCATAGTGCTCAGCAAACTGTTTAAAAGAAGCAAAATAAATGCATGTATAATATGATGAATATAAGTATTAGGCAAATGCTGCATTATAAGAAAATTATTAGCTAATTGATGTAGATTTATTTTCCTAATGATCACAGAATGACAGAATCGCTAAGGTTGGAAAAGACCTGTAAGATCATCAAGTCCAGCCATCAACCAAAAAACCACCACCATTCCCATTAAGCCATGTCCCACAATGCCTCATCCACACGTTCCTTGAATACCTCCAGGGAGGGTGACTCCACCACTTCCCTGGGCAGTTTATTCCAGTGTCTCACCACTCTCTCAGTAAAGAAATTTTTCCTAATATCCAGTCTGAACCTCCCCTGGCGCAACTTGAGGTCATTTCCTCTTGTCCTATCACTTGTCACTCAGGAGAAGAGACCAACACCCACCTCTCTGCAACCCCCTTTCAGGTAGTTGTAGAGAGCGATGAGGTCTCCCCTCAGCCTCCTCTTCTCCAGACTGAACAATGATGATGTAGGAGTTACTGAGGTTGACTGCTTGGAAGCTAAAACGTCTCACAAAAGATGCTTTTCAAGGTTAGATATCTAGCAAGAGCTGCTTCAAGGAACAGGGAATACCTTAGAAGCAAGTACGTTTTAAAACACGAACATTAAATTTCTGAGGTTTTGAGTTCACAACAAAAGCCTTTGCCATTGCACTACTGCAAATAACTTAGTTTTGTTTCGTGTGCTTTCTGTTACCCTTTATTCTTAATTGCAAGTCCCAAAAGCTCTCAAAATCTTCAATTTTTTCTAATATTAGGCGTGAAATAGATTTATTTAGTTAGTTTTTAAAATAAATATATTTTAAAATAAAATAAATAAATAGTTAGTTTTTTTTAAAAAATAGATATTCACTACCATTTCCATAGAATCATAGAATCATAGAATGGTTTGGGTTGGAAGGGACCTTAAAGATCATCTAGTTCCAACCCCCCTGCCATGGGCAGGGACACCTTCCACTAGATCAGGTTGCTCAAAGCCCTGTCCAACCTGGCCTTGAACACTTCCAGGGCTGAGGCAGCCACAACTTCTCTGGGCAACCTGTTCCAGTGCCTCACCACCCTCATGGTGAAGAATTTCTTCCTTATATCTAATCATCTAAATCTACCCTTTTTCAGCTTAAAGCCATTACCCCTTGTCCTATCACTACATGCCCTTGTAAAAAGTCCCTCTCCAGCTTTCTTGCAGGCCCCCTTCAGGTACTGGAAGGCTGCTATAAGGTCTTCCCAGAGCCTTCTCTTGTCCAGGGTGAACAACCCCAGCTCTCTCAGCCTGTCCTCATAGGAGAGGTGCTCCAGCCCTCTGATCATCTTCGTGGCCCTCCTCTGGACTTGCTCCAACAGGCCCATGTCCTTCTTATGTTGGGGACCCCAGAGCTGGACGCAGTACTCCAGGTGGGGTCTCACGAGAGCGGAGTAGAGGGGGAGAATCACCTCCCTCGACCGGCTGGTCACGCTTCTTCTGATGCAGCCCAGGATACGGTTGGTTTTCTGGGCTGCAAGGGCACACTGCCGGCTCATGTTGAGCTTCTCATCAACCAACGCGCCCAAATCCTTCTCCTCAGGGCTGCTCTCAATCCATTCTCTGCCCAGCCTGTATTTATGCTTATTTTCTTTCACACAAGCCATTTTTTAACATCTTTTAATTTAATCTATCTTCTTTTCCTTTAATATCATTAGTATTTTGGTGTAGCCATGCAATGCATAAAGTCAGTATGAAGGTCCGTTCCTGAATAGTCATTCAGAATCTTTGGGAGTTTTTGTGTTTTCAAATATCTTATTTTTCAAGATTATACTTAAATATTTGAGATCATGAGGTTTGACTTTTCTGAAGAGTTAAGGCATGTCTGTTACAATTCTAAGTTGTTGGGCTTCATAAATATAAGTTAATGTGGATTTCTAAGCACAAATTAACAAATAAGTGAAGATGCTGAGTATAACTAAGAAAATATCAAATGATCATTTCCACCAAATAGAAAAAAATTTCCTTCCTGCACAGCAAGGTTTACTTGTAAAGCTTGAAAAGTGACGGGCAGAAGATCTACTAGAATTTAGTTTTGACATCTGGTGCATGTTGTCCTCCTTGCACCTTGTCTGGTGCAAAAGTCTTCCTCATGTACAGTTTGCTCTAACACTCTCCCAAACCCCAAAACCTGAGGTGAGCTAGGTATCTAGTACTGAAAGACTGCACTGTTTTTATCTCTGCCGTGGGTGCAGTTAGCGGCTTTCGATTCACTCCCAGCAATCTTCATTGGAATTACTGGAAGTCTTGAAGTGAAATATAGATTTTCCTTAGCCAAGAAACAACATTGAAACCCCCCTATGTGTTCATTACCCCTGTTCTGCCTCCATCTTAAGAGACTAGAAAGATTGTTCTCATTTGTAAAAGCTTACTGTCATTTTCGAATTGCTTTTGGGTTAGAAAATTTAATCAGCGTCTCCACTTCACCAAATTGCAATCATATAATAGCTGATTCTACAGCACACTGCAATTCTCTATATTCTGTTCTTTGTAATTAGAATCAATTAGGGGGCCTGGAATACCTGATTTCTCAGGCTTTAGCAACAGATGTGTATTTGGGGAAGACGGGGTATTATACTTCAAGCTCTGTGTTTTCTACAGGATGACAATTTTACCTTAGTCAAAACACCTAGGACCAAAATTTTCATAATGGATTTCATCCCTATAGGCCCATGTTGCGTACTGTTAAAATCCCAATCAGGTGTTGAAAGAATAATGCCACCTCTTGTTTTGTCCATAACTGTTTTTTGTAGCAGCAAAGCTAAATAGATGAGTTATTTCTCCATCCAGTCCTCAGAATGACAGGTTGGCAAAAGAATTTTAAGCTTTTCTTGGTGTCTTGAGCCATTCTGTTCAGAAGAGCTCCTGCTTCTGGAAAGGTGGCTTTTCTGAGCTGCTTCTGCAGAATGGTTCCTTCATCATGAAAACCTTATGAGAGAACATATTGTTTACAATAACACTGAAAAGCTACTTTTACTTAACAAAAGGTTTATGAAAAAATATTGGTTTATGACAACTTGTGGTCTATCCTGAGTTCTACTTCTCTCTGGCCACCAAGATGTCTGACGGCACTGGAAAGTGTTTTGGGAGTTGGGATTCCCTCTGGGAATTCTCTCTGAAGGTTTTCAACATATTCTTCTTCATTCCACTTAGTAGCTAATTTTTTTTAAAGATACAACTGTGCTGTTGTACCCAAACAAGAAAGTAGAGAGAGAGAGTTATCTTGATTGGACCGATTTCATTCCTGCTGTAACGCAATTAATGTGATACGGGCATAAATGGGCAAGTTCTTTTCCTCTTGAGTAGAATGAAAGTAAACTGAACTGTAAACCTGATCTTAATCCAAAAATGATGATATCATTACCTGCTGTTCCATATTTAAAGAAAGAAGAGATGTCATCATTGGCAGCAAATCTTACAGAAAAAAAAAAATTCCTTTGTAGATCACAGTGGAATCCAGACACTGCTTTGCACGAAGGACATGTTGTCTCAGCACAGGAGCTGACTGTACTCTTGCAACCTGTTTTTACCCAGAATTCCAGAAACCTCATCTTCTTCCTGCAAGATACGGTATGTAACATTAATTCCTTTTCTCTCACCAATGCTGAGTACAGGTCTGTACCTAAATGAGATGCCACAGCTCCTTCTCACCAGTCTACTCTCTTTGTTTTGCAGCTTAGCATAGATGATTTCACATACCTCAGTGAATCCTACGGTAACAAGAATCCATTTCAAAATGTTCAGGCAAGCATTTCTCTCTTCTATTTCTTTATACACAGTATTTAAAATTAAAAAAAGATGTAAGAAAGATGCAAACAGACAATAAATGGGAAAATAAAACTGAATTGCAGCAGTTTTCCTGTTTAAATTGTTTACTGACATTATTCCAGTTTAAGCAGATGGGTTAAAGGAAATCAACTGAGTTTGCAGAAGTGTGTTTTGTAGCTATGTTATTTCTGAAGATCAAGTTTTCAGAATGCATCATAACTGGCAAAAGTGTTCCTAAACGTGCTGCAATTTTGTATTGTAAAAAACAATATAAACTTCAGGACTGACACCACAAAATTCTGTTTTGAAGCCATAGGAAGAAAAGGAGTTATAGGAATCAATTATTTATTCCTGATTTTCAGAACTGAACACCCATTTTATTTTCATAGAAATTGAAGCTCATGCAGGGAGTTAACTGTTTCATATTTGAATGTAGTTAATATGTGACTAGATTCTGGATTGCTTTAATCTTCATGAAAAAAAGTCATGCTACATGAGTAATTTGAAATAAACCCCAGGCACAGAATCTAAGATGGACTCCTCCTGAGTGGGTCAGCAACTTCAACTTCTGTCCTCACTGAGGAGGTTTATGGATTTTGTGCACAGTATCGATGGTTGTACTTACATGACAGTTTATTGAACTATAATTAGACAAAGGAAGTGTTGACATGTGGAAGTCATAAAAGCATTTCTGCAGGTGGTGCAGGATAAACAGAGCTATTAGTAACGTAACTGGTATCAGAGCACACGAGGAAGTATAAATTCCCCAGCACCACATAGCAAGCTGTATGTGTAATTAAAGACATAAATATTCACATATTACCTGTCTCTACATCTATACTGTCTAAGAACCTCACTTCTTCCTTGTGTCACTGATACTGGAGATCTTCATCTCTTTGCCATATAACAGCATTTTAACGCTGATGCTGGAACAAAAACAACTATTCAGAGTAGGTACGTGGGTTTTCTGAGGAATGAATGGGACTAATAATTGTTTGTAGTGTAAGGATCAGAGGTTGCACCCATAGGCAGATATACTCATACTTCTTTGGTATGCTTTATCTTCTCTGGGTTTAAAATCTACGCAAGGCTGTGTCTGGAGCAAATTTTGTTGCTGCCTGGCTGCAAAGCTGGTTTGATTTTAGATGCTCTGTGAAATGCACACATGACACTGCAAGCTCCTAATGATGTGATGGTCTTATTTAAGTAGGTCCTGGATGTTTAAGAGGAGGAATATTGAAGTATTTAAAACTTTCTTCTCTTGCCTCCTAATCAGGACTCCATCAGCACTGTAGATAGAGCTTATAGCCAAAGGCTAGAGATGAGTCCAGAGACTGATGGGTTTAGAAATCGGGTGGTATACTGAGTGGATTGGGGACCTACTGAGGCTAGTGAGGAGGTCCTCAGCTAAACAAAGGATTGCATTTAAGTAAATCTTTGGTCTGTAACTGGCAGAGCAAAGATTTAAACGCAGGTTTTCAACCAGCTGAATAACTGTCAGTAACAGTTTGTTTGCTTTCTGACCTTGCCTCTGTTCCCTTTCTGTCTTGGAGCTGAGAAACTTTTTCTTATTACAGCTTCTTTAAAACCAGAAAGTTTCTTTTGACAAATTGCTCACCTTAACTCCAGCACTTCCTAGATTTGTTGGATTTGGCAATCTTAATACTTTTCTAGCGTAGTTTTGTGGGGGTGAGGTGCTGCAACTTGAGTGAAAGAAAATGAGATGCATAAATTAAATATTTCTTTTTCACTTAAGTCCCCACATGGAGAATGTTGTCAATACCTGTTGCATAGACTTTTAGCTTTTAGGGCCAGAAAGGATCTTTATAATCATCCAGTTCCATCTCAGGTGTAACAGAGACTACAAAAATCTGCTCAGTTACTATCACATCAGTTGCACTCCACTTGAGCTACTTTGGGAAAGAAATCAGTTCCTAATCATGCTATGCAAGACTCTGTCACAATACTCACAGAACACAGGACAAAGTGAAGGTCAGGTCTGAATTTTCTCACTGGGGAAATTAGAATCTTTGTTGTTGCATAATCACAAATTTTTAAACCTTCACACTCTATATTATAGGAGTGATTCATTAAGCTATAATAGATGTCCCATGTCACTCGAGTATCCTCCTTTTGAACTTCAGAAATGCAAATATAGTCACAAACCTAAACTGGAGATCTCATTTAGAATGCCTATGTGCATGTAGCAGCATGTGTACTACAAGAAGGAAGTGTTATTTGTAAAAGAGTTATAGGCTTGTAAACCACAGAGACATTTGCAAACATTAGATTTGTTCAGCTACATAAGCAGCTGTTTTGACCTTTTGGGATCAATGGGTTTGTATGCAATAAAATAATTCTATTTCCAGTTAATACAAAAGGAATCTTATAGGTAGACCATTTATCTTAAATATTCAAAGAACTTTTAAATTAAATAATAAAATACAAAGATTAGCACTTGGGGAACTTTTTTGTCAAGCAGTCACCTACCCTACAAACTATTTTTCTTTAATATTAGCTTTGGCTTTCCCCAAACAATGCTCAGCTCCTTAGAACTGCAGTGTATGGTAACACACTCCAACTAGCAGCCAGCTGTGCAGCTGCATAATTATTATGTAAGTCATTGCCATTCGTGGTTCTATATCTCCATCTTATGCTCACTCGGTGGTCATAGACTGAGGAGTACTATTTAGTCACGTGTGATACAGAGGTCCTACTACCGTTTTGAGTGTCTTTGTTCCCCTTCTCTTCACCTCTTTTAGTTTTATTATATTATTTTTTGACAAGGGGACATGCAGAACTTCATAATAATAAAGATATAATTTCATCATAGATTTATTTAGTGACATGATGATATTTTGTTCTCTAGCCTTTTCCAAAAAACTACTAGTATTTGATTTTTCAGTTCTGATCACTATCAGCCACTGAATTAACATTTTCAAAGAGTTGTTGTGCCTCTTAAAGTTTCATTACTGAAGGGTAACACTCAGTTTTGAGTCTATTATCTATTGTTGTGTACATAAAATTAGTGGGCTTTTTCTCACCCTGTGCTCTGCTAAAATCAATTTACATTGAATCTCATCAGTTACTCTGTCGTCCAAGAGGTTGTACCAGAAGTTGCTTCTGCAATTTGTCAGCCCTTGCCTTTACTATCTTGAATAATTCAGTGCAATCTGCAGATTTCATTAGCTCAATATTTATGCCTTTTTACCAGATAATTTATGAACATATGAAACCAAACAGATCCTAGTGCAGGAACAGATACTCTTGCTTGCTATCTCTTTACCTACGGTTTACCTATCCTTTACCTACCTCCATATGAAGACTGCCTCTCTCACGCTAAAGCAGCTTAATTTCTTTAGGAGTCTTTGCTTCAAGACTCTGCCGAGCGGATCCAAGTACACTGTATCAGCTAGAGATCCCTGGTGTACATATGCCTATTGACTCCTTCAGAGATTTTCAGCAGAATTGTGAGGCACAACTTCTTTTTGCAAAAGCCATCTCAGCTTTTTCCCACTATAATCCTTCCTTGTTGTTATAGTCTGTATTTTATTCTTTAGAAATAGTTCCTCCCATTCTTGGACTTCAGGTTTGCTTCTCTATAGTTCCTTGGATCTGTCTGTAAACCTTGAAAAAAAATCTGGTGTCATGTTTGCCACCATACAGTCCAGTGGTATGGAGGTTTGTTCAACAATACTTTCTGTAGCTGCAACATATTTTATCAGCTAAAGTACATCAGATCAATTTTCATTAAAATCATAATATATAGCTTTATGCATACCTTTGGAGAACACAGGTACAGTGTAAAATTCTGTGATATTAATAGTAATTGGAAAGTTAAAATGCAACAATGATCATTTTCTTTGCAGTTCTCACTGTGTGTAGAAACAGATGTGCTTCCAAATCTGTTTGAATAGATTTTTCTTTTTCATAGATAACCCATTGACCAAAGCTGTAGAAAATAAATACAATACTTTAATATTTTAAATTATGTACTCAGAGGTAAAAGATGAAGATTTAGAAGATCTCTTTTACATGGAAGAGCCTGCCTACTTTGGGTGTAGGTTCCCCAATATTTTCAGAGCCAACACAGGAGCTTTTTTCCCAACTAATATTTTTATTATAGGACTGTCTATCAGTTTTGATGCCAAACATAAACATAAATTAGTTCAGAACAATGAGAATGCCTACATGATCTTTTATAGATGGATGCATGATCTTTAACAAAGATTTTAACAATAGATTTTTAATGATAAACCTAAATTTACTCCCTTGCAGCTTCAAATTGCTTAGGTGTAATATCAATCCAGCTAAGGTAACACTGAAACCAGAGCTGGGCAAGTAAGTCCAAGCGCAGCTTTATCATAATGCAGCTACTTGGCTTCAGGATGGCTAGAAATCTGGACAGAGTCATCCCACACCTACCGTCAAAAAAGCCCTGAACAGTGATATATGTAATCCAAGAGTGAAGTTTCTTGTAATATTTTACTCAGGAGAGGTGCTTCAGGGGATGCTAAAGAAGGTAAATGTACTCATCATCAGAGTAAGCTGCCCATAGAGAGGTTATAGATTCTGGCATTTAATGTAGGAAGTTCTGCTATCAGTCCAACAGCTCAATAGAAGGTTTTCTTCCCTTTCCCTTTCCCTTTCCCTTTCCCTTTCCCTTTCCCTTTCCCTTTCCCTTTCCCTTTCCCTTTCCCTTTCCCTTTCCCTTTCCCTTTCCCTTTCCCTTTCCCTTTCCCCTTCCCTTTCCCTTTCCCTCTCTTTCTCCCTCTCCCTTTCCTTCTCCCTCTCCCTCTCCCTCTCCCTTTCCTTCTCCCTCTCTATTTCCTAGCTACTGTGTGGTTGTACCTCTTTGTTCAGTCCTTTAGCAGAATGCAAAATCAGGTGTTTCTTAGTAGTCCGCTTCATTCTCCACCCTCTTTTGGAGTTCTCATGTTTTGAACATGATGGTAGTTGAAATCCTAAAATGCATAAAGCAACATATGGGTATTGTAAAGACAAGGGTGCAGTGGCCAAATGTCAAGAAGGACAAACAAGAGGCACGGGATCAAGATGGCTATCTGAGGCTAATGAGTAGATATCCAGCTGTGTCTGCCCTTCAGTTGGAAAACAGTTGAATACCAGTGGCTGGAAGCTGAGACAGATGGCAGTGCAGGATTGGTTAGGAGCAGAAGCACAATTCAGATATTACTCAGTAATGATGCATTTTATACCTTATTCTACAATAAATGAGTAATTTGCTTAATATATCTCTTTGGAAGAAGTGGCTGGTGCCATTCTGGCTGCTGCTAGGGGGCAAGGGATTAAAATATTGAAAATAAAGTAAAATAATTGACTATTGCTCAGAATTTTAGCTCTAAATTCATATATGCAAACAAACCAAAATTAAATGTATCATCCTTTCCTTCCATGAAGTGCTAAAAACTCTACTCAAAGACCTGTGAACCAGATCAGTGCTTTCTGCTCTATTTTAATTTCTGCAGTTATTTTTCTATCAGTCTGGCAAATCAGACAATACTGCATAATCCTCCCTTATGAGCATCTATAGAAATGTGAAAATAACTAGTCTTTGCCTAGGAAGGAAAATCTGTGAGCAATTAGAAAGAACCAGAGCAGGTCAGAAAAGTGGTAGGCAGTCGGAGAACAGACAAAAAAGAAAAAGAGTAGGAGGAGAAAAGTGTTAGCAATACTACAACACTTGCATCAGTTCGAGGGGGAGAGAGAGTCTATAACAACTTGAATATCTGAATGTTGGATCAAGTGACAGACTCAATCTAGACTTAAATGTAGAAAATGGGAAAGCAAAGTTAACAAGTTGTAAACTAGGACTCAATGAAAATATATCTTCAAATATTCACGTTAAATTTGGGATGCATTAATTTTGATCATTCTCAAGTCTCCATCTTGCATTTTCTTTCCCTGAATATTTCAGGTTAATTTTATTATCAAGAAAAACCTTTGGAAAGGAAGCTTTTTGACTATACAGATTTCAAATTCATAGAATGAGAATGTTTTTAAATGCATTTCACTCAAGTATTTTAATCAGAAATTCAGCTATGAGAATTATAAATAAAGGGATAGATACCCTGACGTTTGATTATCTGAACCAGTTCAGCCTGATTTTTATAATTCGTATTTTGACTAGAAAGAGAGAAAGTACATGACATGAAGTTTGTGTGTGTCTGGAGGCTCTGTAAATCCTGAAACATGTAGTTTTCTTTAATTAATAGTTACAAATCAGACAGTTGTCTGTACCGTCTGCTGTACCTCCAGGATGTATACAAAGGAAGGGTATTTATTATGCAAAGTATGACTCTGTACTGAATAGAGCTGCTGGAACGTAAAGTGTCTGACATTGATCCTTCTCACCTCTGAGGGCATTTAGTTAGATGGTCATCTGATGAGCTTTGCTTCTGGCAGTGTTCATAACCTGTTGCTCCAACACATTTTTAGCTTGAGAACTTCAACATCATCTGCCTCTCCCCTTCTGCCACACGTGTGGAAAGGACAGTAAGAATTTGACGTCGGTCAGTACCTTATGCTTGCCCCGAGAAGGTGCAGGAATAAGAGCAACACAAGTGTCCCTTCACTGCCCCTGTCCAGGAGCAGCCTGCAGCCAGCATCAGGCTGGTGTGAACTCACGTAGTGTTTACCATGGAGGTTCCTCACCTTGAATGTTAAATTAAGGACACATTAAAAAAAGGGTTGTGTTTAATTATTAAGCAAGTAAATAAACTGTTCCTAAATTGATTACAGGAAATTCTTCAGTCTTCTCCTTCATCTTTAGTTTTGCCAGCTGTTGACTGCGAGGCTACCAGGTATCTTCTGAGCTTTCTTCAGGAGTCAGGAGATTGGAAGTTAACAAACATAACTAATCTCGATGTCTCTCATCTGGAAGTGAATACATCTAAAACAAACTTACTGATGGTTCAACTACAACCACTTGTCAGGTAGGAGCTTGTCGCAAACAAAACTGATCCACACGTGTACATGATTTTTAAAGCTTTTGAAAATGTCACTTGCATTCAGGAAGTTTAAAAACCAAGGTGGAAGCTTACAGGGTTAGCAAAGTTATTTTTCTTGCAAGGGTAAATTCGGTGTTTTTTAAAGTCCCCTGATGAGCTTACCAGGTGTAATAGATGAATTATGTTGCGAAAGTCAGTCAGGCATTCCTATTTTGTCTGCCTCATTATATGAGAACAAAGAGACAGCTAATAAAACTAAATGGCAACACACTTTTTGCAGAAAGGCTGAATTATTTTATGCAACACATGATTAACCTGCAGAATTAATTGCTAGAAGGCATTCCAGGGGTCAAAAAAAACTGGCAGGATAAATAAGCAAGCAAATAAACATACAGGCAAACCTGAAGTTAGTGTCAATAAAGATGCTGGTTTTCATCACTCTAGAAGGAAGAGGAGGGCTATAATTCCGCATGTTTCCAGGCCTATGACAACTGTGATCTAACGGAGGTAGAGAGAGACTGTTCCTTCAGGTGAATGTATATTTAGAAAATATAATGCATAGGTGTATTGAGTCTCTCTGCTCAGTTTCTCCTGCTCTTTCTTCTTCCTAGCCTGTTACTTGGGCATTTGTACATGTCAGTATACGGTGCATGTATCAATGGGTCCCAAGGAAGTGCAATTATAGCTATCACATCGCTGCACAAAAAAAGACATGATACCCATTTTAAGGAGCTCATGTACCAATGTTAGACAAGGGGCCAACACCAAATGACAGGAAAGCTGTGCAGAGATTGATCAAAATAACATCAGTAGTCTGGCTTCTCTGCAGCTAAGGAAGTTTGAGGGTTTGAGGAATCAGCTGAAGACGTAGTCTTTGTACTATTAATGGCTTTACAGAAGAAAAGGGTCATAAGGAGGAGATGAGAAAATGATGGAGGGACTGACACTGACAGTAATCCTTTTACTAGTCAGAATCTTTGTATATTTCTGGTTCACGTTGTTCTTGCCTAGAAAAGATTTTTAATTATTTTTCTCCCATGCTTTTTGTAGTGGTTTAAATGAGATTTCCACCTTGGAAGCAATTGCTGAAAATGGTAAGCAAAATGACCAAGATATAACTAACATTTCAGTCTGTGTTTTCACTTGAGCAGATTGCATTCCCTAGTTCCTGGGTTTTGCTGTAATACTACTATTTAAAGGTTTTCTTTTCCCCCATCTATAGCACTTATATTATCAATTAATTGTCATAGTGTTGAAGTATTAAGTGTCTGATTCAAAATCCACCGAAATGGATACAGCTCTGTGACCTGAAATAATTCACCTCTGCTTCAGGCATGGGCCTTTGCTCATACTCTGAGATCCTCCCAGTTCAGAGTATGAACCCTGCATCTCCGTGCAGCTCGGACTGCCTCCTTGGATCTCACCTCGCACACCAGCAGCTGGAGGTGTCAGGCTCATCTGGCAGTTCGAAGGTCTTAGTCTCTACAGAGGGTGTCTGAATGAATAGGAAATGTTTTTCTTTCTAATCTTTGTAAAACAATACTGATGCCTTTCACAGCCTTTGATTTTAGAGTCTTTTATTGGTTTTGCAGGTATTAAAGACTACTTGTTAAAGTTGAATCTCTCCATATAACACTATAATAAAAATTTTCTTGCGTAGCATCTGAAGAAGAGGTGCCATACACCAAAGAGGCACCGAGAGGCATCTGGTTTTTTGCAGGGTTTTTGCTTACCACTCTAAATTAGAGATCGAGTTATAAAGTCTGCAAATCACTGTAGTGGTAGTTTCAGGGACATACGTTGTAGTGTAGTGTAGTGTAGTGTAGTGTAGTGGGCTGATAATTAAACAGTGTCCTTAGTGCCCATGACTGTTTCTGCCCAGAGCTGGGGGTGTAAAATCAGAAGCAGATTTGAAAATCAGGGGAAAATACCTTACTACTGAAATCAGTGGTGTGTCCTTTTCTCTTTGTTTTTGCACTACTCCAAAGTGAGTGTGGTTTTTATACTCAAATGAGCAGCTGGATTTCCATCTCTGAATTGCAGAGAAGTTTTTTAGTTCTCTTTTCTGGTCCCTAGAGCATATTAGATAGGAAAAGCCTTGGCTTAATGTTGGCCTTGGCTAAACATCAGCTTTTTCTTTATGGGACATTTCTTTCATCAGCTGCACAAACTCAAGAATAAGCTTCCCAAACCCTGTCTCAGGCCATTTTGTTTTGGAACAGCAAAGTTGACGAGGGACCTGTGGGATGATGGATGAACAGCCTATACCAACTTTCCAGTTAGTGTCAACTAGGTGTTATCAGGAAAAAGGTGTGTGGATCAGGGAAGATGTGCCACTTTGTGTGGCCAAGTGCAAAATCGGCACTTAGTATTCTGCGTCTCACCTGTGCTCTAGAAAAGTGTGAGTGTGGGCTGCCAAAGCAGCCACGCAATGCATTGCTGAATAAAAACGGGAAATGACATCAACAGGAAGTTTTAATTCAAATGAAAGTTACTGAGCCACAGTTCCTTGAAATTATCCCACTGAAGGTCTGTGCAGCAGATGGGAGGGAGTCGGGAGAGTCATTCTAATAGTAGTAGATAACTGTCCCAAACACAGTCTTCCAAGTCATGCAATCTGGGCTCCAGCAGGTCTAGGTGTCTGGGTACTGTTTGCAGCACAACAGCAGTCATTTGCCAAATATTGCTGTCAGGTGACCCTTCAAGGTTAGAACTGCTTGCAAGGTTGTGAGCTATTGGTGTTTATTACGGAGGGACTGCTGCTAGATCCTACCTGGGTAAGGAACAAAAAATATTATTTGTCACATACCTGCCACATGACAAGAGAATTGTTAACCCATAAATATTGCTTGTAAATTTTTTTTTTTTGCAGTATCAACAGTAAATCCACAGAAAAACACTGCAGACCTGTAGTAGGCTGCCTAGAAGTTCACAAAGCCTCTTACATTGGTCACAGCAACTTCTTTCCTTTCTGCTGTAGAGGGTTTTAAAATCTAATGTAATAAAATGTCAGAGAAATCTCTCCTGCTGTTTTACTCGCTGCAGACAGGAAGCTCTGTAAAGACAGAACAAACAGGCTCAGATTCTGCCCAAGGGAAATGTGCTGAAATATCTAGAAGCTGGAGTAAGCAGAGGTTTTTAGCACGTTATTAAAATGAGGCTTATTACAAAATCTAGAATTCAGAATCCAAATCTGCTCAAGTTTCAAGGGATTCAGACTTACTGTTTTCTTTATGCTTCTTTTCAGTATTTCTTCTTTCTTTCTTTTGCATAAGGCATGAGGTAGAGTTTGACATTAGTACTCAGATTTTGCCAGTTTTCCTAAACATTTCTCTGCTCAGGAGAAGGTTGCATTCTGTCATGTCAGTCTTACCTGCTGGATCCAGCATACCTCAAAATCAATGGCAAAGCTGCCTATGGCGCCATCTGCGTAACATGAGACTCTAATTGCTATTGCATGTATTCCTTTGTCCACTGATTCTCAGTGCATTCCTCTTTCTCCTCTTTTCTCCTATTTTTCCCCCTCTCATCTTGTTCTTTTCTGTTCTTTCTCTCTTGTTCATAGTTTATACTCTTCCTTTCTTTTCACTTTTCTTCTTCCAGAACATTTCTTCTCAGTTCGTTTCTTCCACTCCTTCCATCCATGTGTAAAATCGCACAAAGAAATTAAGGTAGATTAGAAATTAATAATAGCACTAATCCTGCACTCCCTGGTAAAATTCAAGGGATGTGTCTTCAATGAGCTGATCTCTGACATCAATATTGCCATCTGGAGATGCCTCTTGTTCCATTGAAGAACGAGCCTGGGATGATTAATGTTTCCATGTAGGCATGTAATTTAGGTGCTTTAAAATATGGTGGACAATCTGGGCCCTTTTCCTTGGAGAATTTGCAAATACTTCATAAGCAAGGTAGAGTTTTGATCACAGACAAAGAAAGATCTGTATCAACTCTGTTGTCTTAAGGGTGTTCACAGCAGCTTCTCTGAATGAAGGAATTGCCTCTAGAATCTTCCCAAAGGCAAGAGTTATAGATGTTTCTGGTAACTATAGTTACACGTAGCTCCTTACTGAAGTGAAATGCAGATAACGTGTTATTTCAGAAAGCAATCGGTTGTTTTAATGAAAGAAAAAGCAAAAACAAGCCATGCATTTTTCTATGTCTTATTTTTTCTTCTGCAAATTTTAGCTGAGGCTGCTCAGAATTTCCAGTGAGTTGCACTCTCTGCATATAGAATACAAAATCTACCTTATGTAATGCCTTGGACCTCCACACCCGATATAATTACACTAGTAGTATATAAGCAGTTGTTTTTCTGAGTAAGTCTGTTTCTTACAGTAGATCCTTTTAGCAATAATTTTTTAGAAGGAAAATTTACATAGCTATGATTCTTGACTGATATGAGGAAATCAATTTGGTTAAAGCCCTGCAAAAAAAATAATGCTTGCATTTTACAAAAGCTAAACACTTTACTCAGCCAGGAGACCATAATTACTGTAAATAGGAGAGCTTTAAAAGGATGATAATATGAGCTCCACTTCCAGTACTTGAAAATGAAATAAAATTTCTGTAAAGTATAACCTTGAAATCTGAGAATCTGTATGTCCAGGCTATAAAACATCCATTCACCAGACTGGTACATGGATGAGAAGTGGGAAGGCACTGAAACAGTAGATGTGCGTCTGCTTGCTTATTTCTCTATCGGTCCCAATAAGAACACTAATAATCATTCTTGATTCACAACTACTATGTTCCTTATCACAAGCAGATGTTAATATTTCTACATACAGCTTGAAAACATTTATCAGTTGTAAGTATTTGTCACAACTGTCTGTGGTTTCAGAACTAAAGGAAGATCTTCTTTTGAGGAGTTTTTGGACCTCTTTGAAAGGTCCTCTCTTCCTTACTTGACTTTTCCTTCCTTTTTCAGAAATACTCCACCATATTTCTCCTTTGGCCTCCACTGTAGTCAACAGCAAAATTTTCCGTATCCTGTTTAGGGTGCAGAATCAGGCTTTAAAGCCACTGAAGCAAAAAGGAATATTGCTGCCAATATTATGCATATCATGCCCCAAACTAAGGACTACGTTTTGAGTATTGTTTCTCAGTGATTGGTTCTGTGCACTTTGTAATTCAGAGAATAATACTACTTAAGCGTTATTAATTATTTATTAACTGGTCACTTGACTAACAGTATATGCATCCTGCTGTCATCTCTTAAGCAATTTCTTCTGCTCTTGCTTTTAAATGCCCAAAGTTCAACCTTTCAGGTATTGTTCCTACGGTATTTACTTTTCCATGTCAAAATCACCCCTTTTTCTCAACTGCTGTAATGTATTTGTTTTGTATTGTCTCATTGAAATTGTGCATTTTTCGAGACACTGAACATGTCTTATCCCATTTGTACCTATTGACATGTAGATGTTACAAGCACCTAAATTGCTTAAATAAACTAAATAAGCTTAAACATCTAGCTTATTACTTCTCCAACTACTGTAGGATTTTGGCTTTCTCAGCTTACAGAGTTTGTTAAATTATACATGTTTCTATTTATAGACAAAATAATTGGAAGACTGACCATGGATCTGCAGGAACGAGGGATTCATTTTTCAGTAATTTATACTGCAGTGAGACCTTCAAGGGTGAGTAATCTTCAGTGCCTACAACTGTCAAATTTTTGGCATCTAACAACTTAATGTTTACAGAGGAATGCTGTAGATGATTTTAACGATTACACAAGCAAGCAATCTGTATTATATGAAGTTTTGACCAAAAATGATTGCATGAATTTTCATGGGTGATAGCTATATCACATAACTAATGAAGTTTTACTGTTCTAGGTGACCATAACTCTGCCATTGTCTTTAGAACTTATTATTATTTTTAAGGACTGTAATTTTAGATTTTTTTTCCATTTAACTCTAATGGTTTTATGGTAAATTCTACATGGAACCTTACTGAGCTTCTCTGTGTGGCTGGTCAGTAAAGGGGAAGTGTTGTTAATTAACTGAAGACTGCTAATGTATCAATTTTTAAACTGAGTGATTTCATTCCTTTTGGTCAATACTTAGTATTTACAACTTGAAGGTAAAGTTTTCACCCTTGCTGCTAGTCAGAACATCATTTATAGATCTAAGCATATTATGTTAGCAGTAAGTAGCAATGCAGAATAGTTATTTACACAGAGTTACCTGGTTTGTCAGACATACAGGTTGTAATCAAGAAATATTAAAATTTTAATGCCTTAAGGAAAACGGAATACAGTTCCCACTAAGGAGAGAGGCATATGAGGGATGGGCTGTGTCCTAAAAATCAGCAACTTTGAAAGAAACATACCTATCTGTTCCTGTGGTAACACATCTAAGCTCCTAATATGATGCTTAGTTTAATTTGAATTTTAATTCAAACTCAAGTTAATGTCATTTGAAAATACAGAAGATAGGTATAATTTCCTTGGTTTAGGCAACAGGAAAGCCATTACCGGGATTGTCTAGATCTAGTGTGAGCACTGCAGACAGGATCTTGAGAAGCTGGAGGATTTTCAGGAGGAAACACTAAGAAAAATTCACAACTGTTCTTAATACAAGAACAACACCTAGAAAACCTGTTTTAAATGGGTAAGGAGAGAAGTTCCTTTAGTTTATCCAAAAGAAGAGTAAGAGGCAACTTGACTGCACTTCATAAATGTTCTTTAATCAAAAGTGGATGAGCCCCCCAAAGGTGTTCTGTGCTCAAACAGAAATGATCTGGGTTTTTGCAGGGAGGTAGGATCTTGAACCTCTGGCTATCCAATGAGGTGATCAAAATAGTCCCTTCAGACTCTAGGAAAAAGACTAATTCTACTGAAGAAAAACAAGACCTTTCTTCAATAAGCCAAGCTGTGAAATTCATTTCCAGATACTGGGTTTTGAAGACCAGAGTTAGAATACAAAGACAGAGCAGCATGAGGAAGCTCACATTAATATTCTCTATGCTGTATGTTTCTTGTGGTTAAGGAGAGGACATAAGTCCAAGACTTTTGATCTGCCTTTTTTGTAAATACTGCATTATTTTTTTAACAAAGATCTAAAATAAAAATAAAAATTATTTAATTATTGTGGCTCTTTACTGTTTGAAATCAAAGGGTCATGGGCATTCTTAGCTGCAAATTGCATTTAGAACAATTGGAATGAAAAATATTTTTAATTAATGAAAGAATTGGTGTCAAGAGAAGGAATTTTTCAAGCAATTTTAAAAGTTTGTTGAATTTTAAATCTATGCCTACTTCAACGGGCTTTCTAAATTAAAGTGACTTAGTTTGAGCAACCGTAGTACTTTTAAATAATTAAAGCAATGTATTTTAAGATGTTCTGCATTTTTTAAAAATAAGCAATTTAAACTTTTCTTAATTCTTTAAATTCAATGCCATATAGAACCAGTTGAAGCATATTTTTTTCCCCTACAATAACTTTAAGTTATTTCAGTGCATTCAAGGTTATTAGCTCCTGTACAGAGCTAGAAAAGGCAAAATGGAAAGTACCTTGGAGTGTTCATCAGTCTGCACATTTGCACGTAACCTCTTCTTAGTGTGTATTGCATCTCTTTGGCTGTGCCTGAACTACAGATGTGAACTGTTTTGTAACGTTAAGCTAAAGGACTGATTTCCTTTGCTTAAGCTATAAAGACTATATTCCATGATCTAGAAGTTACAGGGTCACTCCACAGTGATAACCAAGATCACTATACATGAGAAGTAAAAGGCTTTGTTCATAAGGGAAAAGAACTTACATTACTTAGTACATTTGAAAATCAATAGCAATTATTCAGTATGAAAGATTTGCATTTACTAAGTTGGCTTTTTCTCGTTGATGAAGGAAATGAGCTTTAAGCATGATGTTTAAAAAAAAAAAAAGGTCAGCTCCTTCTGATCAGGTAAATTAATTTTATGAATTTTATGCAATGAAGCTCCCAAAAACTGGGGCTATGAGATACTTCTCTCCCAATAGCTCTACCTCCTTGCTGTTGGGCAGTTAATAGCTTCATAGCATCATCTTGTTACATTTGCTCATTCTTCCGTTGCCTCAAGCAGAGAAAAATATATGTGAGAAATGCAAATATTGGAAAAGATTCCAGACTGGTATTGGCTTCACAGAAAGTGAATTAATGAGACAGGAAGCAAAACTCCCCTATGATTGACTCTCTTTTCTGATTTTATGAGAAAGAGCTCTTTAGTTTAGTCAGTGCAGCCACAGATCCCTTTGGGCTATCATAGTTATCAGTTAATTACCCCAATGCACGACGGAGATTTATTCAATCTGGTTCTTGTTTTGTTCCAGTTTCAGCATTTGAAGCTGGAAGACAGAATTAAGACCCTGAAACAGGGGCTGTTGGGTAACCTACACGAAATGGTTTCACTAACCAGTTGATGATTCCTCTGGGTATCCCATCATGTCATAAAGGAGCTGCCTTCCTCCAACAAGGCAAATGCCATGTCTTGCGACTTTTATTCTAAAATGCTTTGCCTTCAAGGTCTGACTGAGTTGGGCTGACATTGAGAGAGTGATTTGTATCACCTAATTCTGGGCAAGTGAAGAGTAAATGTCTACATCTGAAGTCATCAACCAGGGTTCTCTTTACAATCAAAGACTTTTTAGGGTATGATCCTTCTGAGCTATTTTGTAGGGGACTGCTGCAGGATGAGGCAAAACTCACCCTTTGTAATCTCCTTTGTCCCTGACAACCATAAAGGCAGTCCTCATGCTTAGGTCATATAGGTTTAGTCAAACAACTCTCACTCAACATTTCTCATCTTCTTTTCCATTAAAAACCAGAAACTTATGCCAAGAATTGAGGACTCTCCTGCCAAGACCTTTCTTCCCTTTGAAATTCATTTGATTGATAGCTTATTTTTCTTCAGGAGAATCAAACCCATCTGCAGTTCCACTCTTGCATCAGGAGTTCTCATGAATATATGAATTTTTGCGTTCTTGGGGACTATGATCGAAGTCACCACTCTGCTTGTACTTGCTGCTAGCTAGTTTTTTTTTGGCTTGTGGTTGTAATGCCTAATTTTACCTGTGCTGTTGTAATTGCAGTGGTTAAAAAGGCTGCAGTGATTGAAAGATTCAATCGCTTCAAATCATAAATCTCATCATGTTTCCCATCCTTCAGATCCTCATGGTGTCCATGTTACATTTTTTACAAGTTTGCTTCTGAAACTTCTGCAAGACAGTGTTATAGTTGTTATCTCTTCCCAGTCAGATTGAATGCTGAGGAACCACATATTGCCAAAAGGAGATTTATGGCTGCTTCCCAGCTGATATTCATTTTGCTGACTCCACTTTTTACAGATGCATGGTGAAGTGCTGTTTAAGCCTTCTCTACTGCCTCCACATTTTCAGAAAGCTTCAGCTACTGTGGGCTTTTGACTGTTTCATTCTACAAGCTGTCTGCTCTAGTTGGTATTTAAGTGTGTTGAGTCTTTGATCCCACTCAGAGCCAAGCAATGTGAGTTATAGGAACTTTATTCAGCCATAAGTAGCATGGGCATCTGCAGCACAAGTGGCTGCATTTGACTCTTAAAAAGTGTCTCTTGAAGGTATCCTCAGGTGCTATTGAAGTGCACCCCAGCTGAAAAGTGTATGACAAGTTTTTATCTTCTTTGACAAGTGCTTGTGGTTGTATTTTCTTTGTTTCTGCTGTCTACCTAATGCATTTTTAAAAATTTTTAAAAATTTTAAAAAATGCATTACATTTTGCAGTGCTGTATGTTCCACCTACAGCCAACTCCTCTCTTTTTTGTTGACTGTTCAGTTCACCACTCTGAGGAGACCAAACTCTGCAACAGCCACCCCACTGACTTGACAGCTTCTGATTAATGGAATGCTTTTAACCATTTAATACACTCAAACATTATATAATGGGAGCTTTCCATGAATGAAATGTTAGAAAAATGTTTATAGTGCCATTTGCAGGAGTTGGGCTTGTAGGGTTAATTACCTCATGCATCCTTGAATATAGGAATTGCCTTCTTCATTTACTTTTGTATATTTTATATTTGAAGGAGCAATTACAGTTTGACATGGTATAATAAAGCATCAGTGCTTCCAACCTAAAAGAAGAAACCGCAGGAATTCTCATCCTTTAATCCTCTCCTTTCCCCACTGAAAGAATTCCATTATAGTAAAAAATAAACTTTAACTTGTTGATGAAGAATACACACTTAATTATTTCCTAGCTAACTCAGTTGTTGTTTTTTTCTTTACTTAATAGAGATAGACTCTTTTTAAATAATTACAAAAGAACTGCTTAAGGCTGGTTGAAGCCAGTTAGTTGTCACTCTAGAGGAAAAAAAATGAACAAACATTTAGCCAAATTAGCTTGGAAATTGAATGCTAAGGATGTGAGAAATGCTTGTTACCAATTCTGTATGATTCATCCCATGTGTTAGTGGGGAATTCAGGGAAGTAACTGAAAACTAGTGGTTTACCTTTAACCCTAGACTTTGCACTAGGGCATTAAGATTCACTTGCTTTAAACATTTTTGCAACTTTAGCTTTCATTTTATATTTATGGGGTTTTTTAGATATATATATATATGTTTATTGACTTCCCTGGAAAATGAAGGGCAGCATGGAACTAAACTATTATCCTTATCTGATCAGAACAATTTTTTTATTTTCAGTTGCTAACTAACTTTTTAAGGCATAGATAAAACATATACAGGTGTCCCATTTACATCAAACTAGAAAGTTGTATTTATTTTGCATTTCAAACGAAGGACTAGGAAAATTGGGGTGGGAGGGTGGAGAAGGACATAGGTAAGGATGAATTCTCTCTTAGGGAAAAAACAGAAATTGATAAAATGCAGGTATAAAAATTGCAACGAATACTCTTAAAAATACAGTCATATATAGACAGAGGACAAAAACATAATAATTCAGAATAAAATTAAGGTATAAGGCTAAAATAGGACAGAATAAATGGAATGTGTAACTGTAAACAAGCGTATTCACAGAATCACAGAATCACAGAATCACTAAGGTTGGAAAAGACCTGTAAGATCATCAAGTCCAACCTAAAAAAAAAAAAAACCCAAAAAAAACCCCAAACAAACAAAAAAAAACCCCCAAAAACCAACCCACCCAACACCACATAGCAGCATGCCCATCAAGCTACATCCCACAATGCCACATCCACACGCTCCTTGAATACCTCCAGGGAGGGTGACTCTACCACCTCCCTGGGCAGCCTATTCCAATGTTTCACTACTCTTTCAGTAAAGAACTTTTTCCTAATATCCAGCCTGAACCTCCCCTGGTGCAGCTTGAGGCCGTTTCCTCTAGTCCTGGGTCTTGCTAGACATGCTAAAAGCTTTCTGGAAGGAAAATGCCAAGGTAAAATTTTATTAGAGTGGCAGATATGTCTGTAAAGGATTGCTGTTGTATCTTAAAGGAAGTTTGGATTCAAGGAGACGAAGGTAAGTATTCTGGGAATTCTAGAGTCCTATTCTAGGAACAGAGTCTTTGAAGACTGAGGCTGAGCATAGCATGCAGGTGATATGACTTTATCCTAAAGATTTAAATGATCCATGTATCTGTGATTTGGTGAATTGCCCAGTAAGCTCCACTAATTATGTTGACTGACACTGTTCGTAGATGGAATGCAAACTGTTTAAACACAACATATTAAAAGCTCAAACCATATGTCAAAAAGCATTTTTGAAAGACCGTTTTTTCCCCCTCACCCTCCTCCCCACGAGGAAACATCCCAAACTGTGTCATAATTAAACAACAGATTGAAAGAGGTGAGGCTGTTAAAAGTAATAAAGCCATGCTTCAAAAAGCAAAGGCCTGTATGCATACAGAAATTTAAAAGGAATATAAATTCTTGCAATTTTAGTGCAAAATCATGTGGCAGACTTAACGAGATTCAGAGGAATAATGTGCAAAGGACATAAAAACTATTAATAAAAATCCATTAGACAGGAATTCTTTCAGTGAGCATTGGATCTAATAAGAAAGAGGAACTCAGAAAAATGAGTGACACACAAAGCCAGATGAGTCTGTGTGTTGATCATCTCTGTGGTGAAACATAGAGAAGTTCTCACTTCAAAGACTTTTTCAGTAATCATCAAGCCTCAAAAACTTTTGCTGTTACTGAGGTGGTAGTAGAATAGATTTCAGAATAAATCAATAAAATCAATAGTATCATATCACCAAAGTCAGATAATTTTCACCTAAGTTTTAACTAAAATAAGATAAGAAACTGTCAAACTATCAATTGTCATGATTTCTAATGTACAATTTACTTATAATTTAGATAATATGTATGTATATATAAAAATTATAAACTAGTTTGGCCTTAATCCCAGAGCGGCAGGAAGTGCCAAGTGTGACATGGGGTTTCAAAAGAAGCTCCATATCTCTGGAGAAATACAAGCAGGAGAGCTATCTTCTGTACTGACAAAATTGGTTGAAACTAAAGTAGTAAATATGTGGATATGTGAATTAATATAATATGGATTTAGTGTTCTCTGAGAGGCATAAAATACACAGGTAAAAGCGAACCTGTCGCTACAGTAAAAAAGGTTAAAAAGTGAAATTATTTTTGGGCAGAAATGAAAAATTTAAAGGTATGAAACAAAGGATAAAAATAAAGGATTGTTGTTTACAGTGGGGAGTAATTACTGATGGGATTCTGTGGGGATTGATGTTGATGCCTGTGCTGTTCAACAGAGTTGTTATTAGTATGGACAGTGGGCTGAAATCCGAAGGTGCCAAAGTTTGCTGATGTAATGACAAGTTGGAGAAACCACTCGCAGCACTGCGCTACTGGGTGATAAAATGACAGCTGAAATCCAGTATGAAGGAAAGTAACACACATAAGGAAAACCTTAAATATGCATACTACACTGTGGTGAGCGGCTGCTATTTCTCCGAAGAGGGATTACGGTGCGAATGTGGGTAGATGTCTTGGAACATCCCAGCAGTCAGCAGTGGGATGAATAATGAGCAGATGTTACCAATCGTTTGGAAAGGAAGAGGGCAGAGCAGAAAGCGTCAGTTAGTTCACTAAGCCCTCGGTGAGTGCAAGTCTGCCAGTGGAATAGTGTGTGTGATTCTGGCCACCCCATCTTTAAAGTGATACAGTAGAGCTACGAGATTAAAATATTTTAGCTAGGAAAAGTGGCAATTCAAGAGGCAAATAATAAATAAACCCACCACTAACATGGATGGGTTAAACAAGAAATAATTACTCACTATGTCTGGTCAGTATTCACGATTATCACCACTCACAGAGTGTAACACAGGAATTCAAGAGCACCAAATTCCTTTAGAGAAACGAAACAAACTATTTTTGGGTGACAAAAGTACATAGATTTCAGTGATTTGGTGAACTAATGGAAGAAAGATAGGAAGGAAGGACGGAAGGAAGATCCTATTACACGCATTCATTTGAATGCAACCTTCAGCTCTGAAGGTTTCTAACTCAAAGATTACAGAAATCAAGGAGGGTATCCTGGGACAAGTATTGTTTGTATTTACTCTTTTCTTATTTTTAGCTGCCAGTTACTATCAATAGCACTGGCAGTGAGCTAGGTGGACCTTTGGTCTCACACAGTTTAGCTGGTCTTGTGTCTTGGCAGTGGAAGGTTGGGATATTGACATAGCATTTCTCTGGGACAGGAATGTGAAAGGTAATATGTAACTTATTTGACTAAAGGCCGTGAGCCAGAAGAGGCAGCCCACAGACTAAACAAAGTTCCACTAAAGGAAGATCACGGACTTTCCTCCTCATGCTCACCTATCAGGTTGTTGTAGAATTACCACTTTTGAACATGAAAATAATTGCCACATCAAAAAAATGCCTGCTGCACGTAAATCATTGTTCTGCTGACAAACAGGGAATCCATAACAAAAAGTGACTGTGTCAGCTGGAAATCGGGTAGGTAGCACCCCAATCTTGGTGCAGTTTTCCCTACTTTCAGTTCAGTGAAACGGGTTGGATTCTCAAGATCCTTGTGATTAAGGATCTGCAAGCTGCCTCTGGGAACTCTGAATCCTTTCCCAATTCATTGCTATTGGTGAGCACAGAGACTTGTGTCTTCAGCACCTTCTCCAGAAACCAAAGCCCATAGGCATGATCTTTTTCAGAGGCAGACATGCATTCCCATTTTGGGGAAGCAAAGGGTTAGAAATGGGAAATGATCCCATCCACCCAGAGGCTCACAATGTATGTGTCTCCTCCCAACATGTTCCTAGGGCTGAAGAGCCAGGAACTCGGTGCTGTGTGGCTAGGTAGCTCCAGAATGTGGTCAGAGCAGCCTTGTCTTAAACATCTACCTGCAGTACTTCTTGTCTTCCTTCCCTTTGTAGGAAATTAAATTAATAAAACTGGTAAAAGAACCATCTGATGCAACCACAGGGATGCCTCATGCACTGGCAAGAGCATTTATAACCTGCACCGTTTGATTTCTGTTGCGGTCTCCATTGTCTGTGCTAAAGGAATAGCTGTTACAGGAACAAAGACATGCTTTACCAACACGACATAAAAATTTGTCAATAATCGGTAAAGCGCAGATCCCTGATCCTGGGAAGTGTGTGTGATCTGATGGCAGAATAACAAACCCATAAGTTTTAGTGGATCCAATCTGTAACACAGTTAAGACTAGTTAGAAGAAACCTGGATTATTTAATTTTAGTTTCAATTGGCGTATCATATCCTATCTTTCTTTTCACCTTAGAAAAGAATTCATTCACTTCATGTAATGTCACAGAACATTTCGATTTTAGAAATTCAGTGTTTTGTGGTAGGAAGACATTTTGTTGTGCAGTTCTAGATCTGCTATATTTATGCATGTAGTGGTTGTGTTTTTCTCTACTTTCTAACTCTTACCCTGCCTGTGATCCCCTGAAGTATTAGACTCTGTTCAAAGCCATCAGCTAATGATAGTCTGCCATTTGAAACAGAAAAGAGGGGCCGTCATTATTCATACATAGCCATTGTGCATACGCAGCCATTAAACTCTTAAGTACAGCATACATGCCTCTAAAATTAGGATAGAGTATGATAATTTTTTGTGTAATTTTCAAACGTGTTTATGACTTTAACAGAGAAAAATATCCTTGCTTTAGTGATGGATAGTTCTATTGAAATGTTCTCTCTAAAAGTCACTTTTATTAAATCCTACAGGCTTTTCCATAAAAATCCCTTAACCTGGAATTGCATGCAAGCTTCTGTTCACAAAGATTGCACATTAGAGCTTTAGCAGACAAAGCTAAGACCTAGGCCAGGGTGTTAATAAAATGTTGACAGACTGTTATGGGAGTGTTTGTGTATTGAAATACAGATCTTATTTCTTTCCAAGGACCATATTACCCCATCCCTTGCAGCTAACAACTTTAAATTGAATCAGATTTCAGTCACCTAATATATGGCATCTTTCTTTTTAGAAAGTTGTCAAATTAGAAAATTCACTGCTTACAGAAACTTGTGGTGCTAATATCTTTTGAGGAAATAGCCCTGTACAGTCAGATCCCTGTGCAGCCACCTGTGTTAGCACCAGCAGACCCAGAGGCAATGGTGGGAGGGCTCTGGGAATCACCAGTGAACCCCCGGACTGTTAGCCTGGTGAGGTACTGGGATGCTGTAAGAGAAGAGGCAAATTTGCCCAGCTTGACGAGGCTTTCTTTCTTCTGGGATCCAACCTACTATCATAGCACTGCACTGATCCATGTAGACTTACCAGCTCACTCCAACCTAGCATGGGAATCTCTATTATCAGGCTGTTGTATGACATATGTCTTTAGTGTCAGCGGTAGGCACACCCCCAGTAAAAAAAAAAAAAAGGCAAGAAACACAAGTAACATATCCTTTTCCTGCCAAAATGCTACAAGCCTCTTCTGAATTTGTTAATGGAAGCATTGCTGTAAAAGCCATACATAAAGTGGTGCCTGACATCAAATTTGATATTACATGGCATATTTTGTTCTTGTTCCATCCTTGTCATTTTACTAAAACCTCAATGTTTACAATTTTATTGAAACATTGCAGCTGTCTTCTGTGATGGGGATTTCTGGTTTAGCCCAAATGATTGAGTGACTTCACAGATAGATATTTAATGAATCATAAAAAGTATCATTCTATGTTTTAGTGCACTACAGTATGAAAGTTAAACCCCAAGTATTCTAACAGCTCTGCATCTGGGGCTTTCAGCCAAATCTCTTGCAAAATCCTGGAAAAGAATAAGGAGGGTTTCTTGCCTTACACTGAGCAGAACCATTGCAAGGTGAATGTTAGATCTCCCTTTACCTCCTCACTGTTGAAAACTCCTTCCTCCTCCCCAGTACGTGATTTCCTTATGACCCTAATGATATTCCTTGCTACTGCTCCACAATTTTTTTCAGGATCTGAACTGCCAGCAGGAGCGACTGATTGTGGTTGAACCAACTCTCCAGCCAGGCTGGCCATTACCTGGCAAGGGAAGCTTGGCTATAGGGTGGGAACAGCAATAGGCATCAGGTTGCTAAAGCAATCCCACAGGAGTGCTGGAAGGAAGTTGGTCTTTGTTTTCTAATACCCCTCACCTTATAAAGTTCAATTTTTCAAAGTTTAATACCAAAGCATCATGAAAAGTTTCAGTAACTACCAGCCACAGAGGTGGCAGTTACACGTAACTGCTAGCAAAGGTCGCATGCTTTGGTCTCATTTTGTTTCAGTTGATGGGCTAGAGACTGGTAGGAGATGAAGGAAATTATGAAATTGAGATTGATGACATTGGCTGAGATGTGTTAACTGGAAGGGTTAACTAGTCTTTGGTGGAAATATGTCTATTTTGAGACAAAATTGGAAGAAGAAAAGGGTTTCTCAAGAGAAAAGAAAGCATGGTAATCTTCAAAAAAGCATGGACGTTATTTCTAAGATTAGCTTTGTCTAGACTTTCTGATGTGGGTTTCATTTATATATATACCTTCTAGCTTGCATACACTACTGTCAGAAAAATTAAGTGGATACTGAGTGCAAGAAAGCAGAGTAGGAAGTAAGCACCTTTTTATTGATCTTCTGTGAAAAGAATGCTTGTTTTAACTTCCCTGTCAAAGATATCCAGTTTGCTAGAATTACTGGCCTTTGCCTTTTGATTCAGCAAAACTAGGAAGACAGAGCCAGACTCCTCTCTCAAGTTCCTGCAGTGCAAGTTCTGGCTTTCTCTGTTTTCTCCAAAAGAGTTATCACACACCGATGGAGATGCCGAAAGCAAAGAATGTTGTTGTCACATTGAACACAGTATTTTTACAGGGAGAATCTGACCATTTGAAAAACATACTGGTATTTAGACTGTGATTTACTACAGACAGACCTCAGGAATTGTAAGTATGATGTATAACTTTTTACAGTTAAAAATTAATTTCCTTGAAGTATCAATGAAAGTTTGAAGTGTAGCATGTAATACTATCATCCTGTCCACACCCCTTTCTTCAAGTTAGGAAAAAAAGGGAGACGGGCTCCCCAGTTTTGCAGATTAGTCCTCCAAAGTGTCCCAGGATCAAAATATTAAGTGGAGGGAGGGAGACTTTTATGGATCTTCAGATTTTTAATTTCCCTGTGACTAGCCTACATCTGGGACAAATAGTGCTGACAACTTTCCCGGCACCGTGAGTAACACATTTTGGCCCCAATCTGCATTTTTCAACTAGGTAACCCACCAAACCCCTGTCTAACCTCCGTCCAACCCTCACTACATATCTGTTTCCTCTTATTGCAGCAAAGGCTCCTAATCCTTTTTCACATCTCCCATGGCAACATATGGACATAAGAAAGTGGTGAAAACAACCAGTTGGAGTGGGTATTCCCCTTAGCAGTCTAAAAACAATGTAAAATCTGTAGCTTCTTTTATCCATATGGCAGAATTGCCTGAAACGGGGCCCAAAATCTAACATTAAAGCTGGGGAGCTTGGCATCAGTGAATACTTCTTGAATGATACACCTGGTAGATTCCTTTCAGGATTAATTCTGTTTTACAATACAAGATCATAATGATTTTTTTTTTCTTCTCTTTTGTATATTAGGTTGAAAAATCTGATTAGCTAAAAGGATGTAAATGAGTTTTAACACTCTCTTAGATGACCAAGACATTGTTTTCATTGGAATAATTGTATTTGGGTTATTTGTCCTAAGTGAAATTTAAGGTGGAGAGTTAAGTGTAGCAGCTCCTTCCACTGCTACTCCAGCTTATACATATACTGTTTTACTTTCTAAAATCAAGACCTTTTTATAGGCCAATTCTTGCTCTTCCTTAAGTTAGCTGAAAAAATTTGGTATAAAAATCCATTAAAAATTGGAGCGAGAAAATAACAGGAACTATCATAATTTTCTTCAGAAAATTGGGACTACTGTGGCATTTATGGTTCTGCTTGTATGTCCCATACATGCAAAAATTCTTTGCCTCATTTTAAGGCCTTTCAAGCGGAATGAGTATCAGAAGTATCACAGCACCTCCCACTGCTCTGGGTTCTGTCACTTGCGTGGTCCCTGCTAACTCACTCATCTCTGCACCATATTCAGTTGCACAGAGTAGACACATTCTCTGTAAATGACATTCAAGAGATCTCTTATACAGCCCACTGCTGCAAAAGGACAGGCCTGTGAAGAAACACATCTAGCCATAAACATATGAGCTGACACTGCAGATTGTGTTTACATAGGCCACTGAACTGAGCAGTATAATAAATATTGCAGTGTTATTGTCCCTTCTAACAGAAGATCCCCAAGTGCTTGGTCATGACTTGGGTACTCTCCTCAAGTCATAACAGTACTATCAATTATAAAAGAGAACATTATCTTTTACAGTGAGATCATTACCTCTTACAGTGAGACTTATATTGTGACTTTAACATTCGTGTCCCAGCCTTGCTTTTGTGAAAAACCCTGGGAAATACAGAGCACCAGGTAGGAGCTGAGCGTCACGGACCTCGAGACATTTGGCTTGCAGGTAGAAGTATGCATGGTTGGACATGCTATTGACATTTATTCTGATGTCTTGGTTAGGCTTACAGTTGCTTTACAAACATGTGAAATAATAGCATAGAATTCACTTCAGTGTGATAACAAGCAGTGATCTAACGATTCCCTACCAGCTGCTGAAGTGGAAGTGAAAAGGAGAAAGTATAATGATAAGAAGGAGACCATTTTCTGGAAGTTTAATTTCCATTTTTTGTGAGGAGTACATTCCAGTTTCAGCAATGCAAACTTAATTCTGCTTTGAAAACATTTTCATTTGTGTGTGCTTTTAAGTATGACCACTTTAAGCTTCTTCTTTTGGTCCTCTTGTAAATGCCCTCAGATCTGCATTCTCCATGCAGTCAACAGGGAAAAGAATGAGATTTCTGAGAAATTCTCCACTCCTAAGAATATTTCCATTCTACCCTTTCTGTATATGTATATGTGTGAATGCACATATGTATGTGAGCAATACAGGTATCCCAGTCCATACTTATGCCAGCTATTGTCATAGTTCTATTATGCATGGATTTTGAATTAGGTGATCTCTATTTTAAAGCATGTTTCTCTCTTTGCTTATAACTTAGAACAAATTTTCTATTTTGTGTTTCACTGAAGAGAAGCACACTACATACTTGCTTGCTTTTTCTGCATAGACTGGTGAATCTGGTCAGTTTAAACTTTCTACTTAGGAAAAAATTAATTAATGTTGACAGGAAATATGTCTGAGTAAAAAATGTAAAAGGGCTTGGCTCTCACAATCCAAAGAGCTTACTGCGGCTTATACAGACATACAAAAATTGATTTTTCTAAACGAGGTTTCTAAATTTTCCTGAATCTACTCAATGCACATTTTTACCTGCTTTTTTTCCCTGGAAAGCTGTAGTGTAGCTTTACCTCATGCTGTTTGCATTGAAGAGAATTAATGTGGAAGGAAAGAATAATTTCAGAAATTGAATTCTGGTTCTGATAACACCTGTAAGTGCAATTACTTGGGATTTGTGCAGCCTTCAGATATGTAAGTTTTACTGTATTATATGCAAGTTATAAAATTTCAGGTGTTTGAGTATGAACCAAAATTTCAAATTTGAAAAACTGCCTTGAAGTTGTGATAACATACCACCTTGAAAGACATAAATGAGTGAGCAAGAAAGGTGTAGTCAAATGAGCTTCTGGTAATTCCTGATAAGCTAAGCGTCTCCACTGGAAATGTTTGGGGGGTTCTGAGTATAACTAGGTCACCCTACAAACATTCCTGGTGGAAAATGCAATTTAAACATCCTCTGGGTTCAGTTGCAACAGAGCAGAGATTTTGTCTCTGTCAGTTTTAGTTACAAATAATGAAAGTCAAAAAGAGTTGCAGGTAGGTAAGATCCTTTGCAACAGAGCACAAAAGACTGTAGGTGCTGCATCAAAGCTTGCATCTGAATTTGAACTTACTCAAAATTTTGTGCTGCTCTGAACCAGTGGTTTTTTTCAGTACTATGTCTAATTTCATATCTTTGTAGGTGCTGGATCGATTTTATCTCATGGTTCACATTTTGTACTGATGAGTTAATTCAAACAATAGGACTTGGAAAAAGTAGTAGGTAAAATATGTGTAGTTCACTTAGTAGGCAGGAAAATACATCCTAACAAGACTGAGCTTCTATATCTTTTGAAAACTAGGAATCTAGGCTTTGACCATCGTGATGAAGAAGACTTCCTCATCCTGCATCCTGCTCAGGTCATGCTGAGGTCTAGATCTGTAGATGATTTAGGACAGAATCACACAGAATCACTGAATAGTTGAGGTTGGAAGTGACCTCTGGAGGTCATCTAGTCCAACCTCCCTGCTCAAGCAGGGCCACCTAAAGCCAGTTGCCCAGTACCATGTCCAGTTGGATCTTGAACATCTCCGAAGATGGAGACTCCACAATTTCTTTGGGCAACCTGTGCCGGTGCTCAGTCACTCTCACTGTAGAATAAGTTTTTCCTGATGTTCAGACAGAATCTCCTGTGTTTCAGTTTGTGCCCATTGCCTCTAGTCCTGTCACTGGGCACCACTGAAAAGAGCCTGGATACATCTTCTTTACAATCTCCCTTCTGGTAATTATACAAATTCATGAGATCCCCCTCTTGAGCCTTCTCTTCTCCAGGCTAAACAGTCCCAGCTCTCTCAGCCTTTCCACATAGAAGAGATGCTCCAGACCCTTCCTCATCCTTGTGGCCCTTTGCTGGACTCTCTCCAGTAAGTCCACGTCTCTCTTGTACTGAGGAGCCCAGCACTGGACCCAGCACTCCAGGTGTGACATCACCAGTCCTGAGTAGAGGGGAAGGATCACCCACCTTTGACCTGCAATACTTTGTTTAATGCAGCCCAGGATACCATTAGACTCCTTTGCCACATTGCTGGCTCGTGTTCAATTTGGTATCCACCAGGATCCCTGGGTCCTTTTCTGCAAAGCTGCTTTCTAGCCTGTTGGCCCCCAGTGTATACCGGTGCCTGGGGTTGTTCCTCCCCAAGGGCAGGACTTTGCACTTCCCCTTGTTGAAGTTGATGATGTCCCTGTCAGCTCATTTATTCAGCCTATGAAAGTCCCTCTGGATGGCAGCATGACCCTCTGGTGTAACAGAGGATGAATCCAGGATGAATCCAGTCTGCTCAATAAAACAGAGGGAGACTGCTTGAAGTTTATATGGAATGCAAGATCCACCAAATCCAGAGCCAAAATTGAAATTATATTTTAAGATAGCCTAGAGGGGAAGAAAAAACAAACCCCACAAAACATTAGAAATCATAAAAGTGTAAACAGTTCAAACTCTCAAAAATAGATTTAATTGGTAAATCTTTGCTTAATGTTCTAGATTTTGACAGCTGAAAGCACTGTTATGCTACAGTCTTGCACTGACAGATGAATAAAATAAGTGTAATCAAATACACATACACCTTGCTATGCATGTGATTTTATAAACTTGACACTGCAAAGAACGTCTTTGTGGTTATATCAAATTCTAATGCTTGCCTTTCAAATTTTTGACCTTTAGCAGTGAGATGCAAACAGCCATTGTCTGCATCACAGATTTGTGGCACAGTATCTTTCAGAAAAACTAATGTACTAGCAGGGGTGGTGGTGATGCTGTCCGTCGTGAGGCCATGATGCTACATTAGTTAGAAAACATGGTGGAAAACTGACCTGTTTGCATGGGAAGGAAACTGAAATGGTAATTTCAGAAAAAGGATTTGAAATGTGCTGATACTTGGCTGGGATGTGAACGATGAGTGGCTTCTGACGTGCCACAGCCAAACCCCAGCAAGCAGCATGATCTGCCATTCTGCTGGGAGCAGCATCCCTACGCTTGGCACACAGCAGCCTCCTAGCATCATTTTTAAAATTATATCATGTGAAAAAAGATTGTAAAGATCCCTGTTAAAGTGAATTGAGAAAATGCAAGTGTACAGTCAACTTGGTATCCTGTCAAAAGACTTACTGATGGTACATTTGGGTAGATGCAGTTCAAGCTACCAAAACCAAAATCTAGTTCAGATAGTAGGTGTTTGTCTTTGGGGTACTATGGCAGCAGTTGCAGTGCCTGCCCTCCCCTCCTCAGATGTTACACCTCATAATTCAGACCATAGTAAATGACCCAAAAGGATTCTTTGGCCTCCTCTTTCACAATATATTTTGAGCTTTTGTCTATACCTTCATGCCCTAAATATTTTCAGGCTCTTTTCTGCATTTGTGAAGTTTAATACTGTTAAGCAATATCTGGTTCTTATGCTGCACTTTTTTTTTAATAGAAAGTAAGATTTTTATGTAGTTTTGTGATTCCAACAACTGGTTTAATCGTGTTATGACTATATTTGGAAAAATTACCATTTCCCATCTCAGTAGGGTATATACAGAGAATGCATGTAGTACACTGTTCAGTATGGAGGCAGGGACTAGGCTAAGATACAACCTAAAAAGAGAAAGGGAACAGACCCTTCTTCCTCCTCGCCTCTCTCCTTGAAAGTATAGAAAGACCTTCCCCTACCCCTAGCTGTTACAATAAGAGCAACAACTCCACAAAGAGGGAGTGGTCATAGATCCATACTGTTAGAAATGGAAAGGAGCAATAAAACACCACCAGGACAGTTTTCTTATTCTTGATGTGCACACCTAAACATAGCAATAAAAAAGTCAAGAAGTACAAGACTGAAAAAGAAGGCATAACCAACTGTTGAACGGATATCCAAAAATCCCACGTTGAATCTAGTGTGAAATGTAGCCCATTTCTATGGTACATTATCATTCATCATCTCAGCCAATGAAAATTTTATTTTCCCAGTATTTTGTATTTTTTCGTATGTGTTTGCAACCGTTTGATTTATATTTGGTTGTAATTTCAAATATATAAAATGGCCCCATATCTTTTTTCTTGTCTCTAGCCATTCTATTTTGGAACAGCCAACAAAACCCCGGCAACAACAACAAAACAAATGAATAATTTTGGATGTAAGGTCTGTTTGCTTTGAAAAAGATCAGTATGTTGGTGCATCAAAATGTTGCCAGATCAGCTGTCTTTCTCCTTTCCAAGAGAGATTATTCTGAATTAGGAGGCTTGCTAAACAGATCAAAGGGAAAAATTTTGTCCAGGCTACTTCTATTGCAGGTTCAGTTAGTAATTACAGTGTTCAGTTCTGTTCTAGGACAATGTAAATGTATCTTATTTAATCAGGTCTTGTGATTGTTCACTGCATACCTGAGATCAGAAATGTCATTGATAAATCCAGAGGAGCAGACAGTGACTCACACATCCCATGGTTCAGATTAGGTAAAGGCGAAGGGGGCACTGAACAGTAAGAATAAAATATGGTTTAATGATTGACAACACTGCCACTATGGATTGTTCCTAAGTAATCTAATTTGATTTACAAGAATTCAGTGTAAATATAATGCATTTCTCAAGGAAGTATCCTGTCATTTATAGTTTAGCATGAAATATATGGCATGGGCATTTTAATTCAGTAAGCTCATGTTCGTGCAGCAACAGAAGAATAAGAAAATGTACCTGAAACAGAGAGGCAGGAATGTACTGGGGGAGCTCTCAGCTTCCCACTGCAGGTCAGCTGGAAGGAGCAACTACCATCTCCAGGTGTCTAGTGGGTCCCAGGTTGGGGTGTTTCAGAGATCCTGGTTCCAGCCTCAAGACTAAATTTTCTTGAACCTCTGTGAGGTAATGCTTTCTGATCTCGAAAGTGCTAAATCACCTCACCCACAGGTACTTACAGAAATGCATCTTCAGGCTGAAGGAATGAATATACAGGGTGGTAATTGTTTGGGGGACATTTCTCCAGAGAACTGATACTTTCATGCTCCCTTTTGGTGCAGTCACCCTGCCTGCCTACAGCTGTGCAAGTAAGGACTCGCGGACTCGCTGGGCTGCACAGTCCAGGACTGCCTGTATTTTCAGCCACAAAGGTGACCGAAACAAAGCCCACTTCTAGAAATGTGTTTGGCGAGCTGTATTGCCTCCCTTCTTCAGCATGGGTAAATTTGTTAAAACAGGTTTAATCAAGGGAAACTACTGGATTTCTTAGTCCCTGACATCCCTTCTTTACAGGCAAATGCTCTTTCAGTTCATGTGCTTTTTCAGAGACGAAAGGGAATCTTTATGTGAGAGCCTCACGACAAAGTGCTGGCAGCAGAGCAATAGAAATAAAGCTGTAGTCTCATGATTATATTCTAATAGCTTTCTTTTTATTTTAAGATACTTAAACCTAATCCCCCAAGTTAGCCCAATCACAGTCTCCAATGTAACCTTGTTTTCAGCTATTAGCAGGTGGTTTTTAAAGCCCTCTTTAGATGACATGCGGGGCCCACATAGTGCAGCCAATTGTTAGACAGGATATAATTTAGACTTCAGCTCTTCCTCTCGGTTTGAAATAAAATGGTTACATTTCAGGAGAGCCTAAGGGAAGATTAAAAGTTTTATATCAGAAGTTGAATATTTTCTTTTATTGTACACTCTTCTTTTAAAGAAAATGTTATTCATTTAAAATAATGCACGTTCTGATGTATTTGAAAAGGCACTACTCTGAATTAGAAAGAAATTCATAAACTATGCATGTATGGGAGAGGAAGATTACAATCTTCATTTGAACATCTATTCAAAGTTTTTTAATTCAGCCCATTCTGCTTTCTTCGTAGAATGAGGTATCTGCAAAGACGCGTTGTAAATAACAGATGGCCCATAGCCTTTAGAGAGCAGTGATTAAGGTGACAAAATCTTCTGGGGCTCCTCTCCACAGGCAGGTTATAATCGATTATTATAGCCTCTGTTCTATGCTGGAAAATGGTCCTTGCCTGTCTTTAAACCCATTAAAAGGGTTCCAGGCAATAGCTCCACATAATTATAGTTCTGGTAACCCCTGTGATGCCTTTCATTTTTGTACCCCAAAGTTATCCAAGGGCAGAGGCCACTTGTAGAATACAAAGTTGTAAAGCTGACATGGGTCTTAAAAACAGATGGAGTAGCCGAGATATGAACTGAGTAAGAAGTGAAGAGTGAGATGTGAACAACAGGATTAAGTTATTGTGGGATAAGTTCAGCTAGCTTTTACCTTTGATATCAATGGGGCTGTTTTACCAAGGATGCCCTGGGCACATTTGTGAAAAAGCATTACTTATTAAAGGGAATTCCTGGAAACCTCTTAAAAGCTAATGTATATATGCAGTAAAGTCTCTTGTAGGAGTTCACCACACCAGTCAAATAGGCATAGATCTTTTTCCAGAAGCCATCAGAAGAGTCTAAATATAACACTGCTGCAGTTCAGTAGCCTGCTCTCACGCCTGTTAAAACGAAGAGTGCAAAAACTGTTATTGTTACTAAGGGGGTGGTCACTGACCTGGCAAGTTGAAGTTTTCTTGTGATTTTATTGCAGAAAAAAAGTTAATTTCTTTCAGTATATTCTTCTGTGAAAAAAAGAAAATATCTTTCACCTGTTAGCACTAATGCATACTACTATCTCAAGGCAGCATTAACAACATGATTTTACGTTCATTTGCCTAATATCAGTGGTGCTTGTTTTCACATGTGGACACCTAACTATGGGAACCTAGGTTAACACCACCTCATTAGTCTCCATACTGCCAATTAAATAGGCAGACAATAATAAATACTGAGGTTGACTGAGGATTAAAGAAGGATGGGTACAGAATGATGAAGGTCTGTGTTCAGCTGATACTATCTCTTACAAAAGAGATGAACTGTTAATGTGCTGTTATTCCAGATTTCTAGAAGAACTGATGTGATGGGGGAATTAAGACGACAATTAATGGCCACTGAGGACGAAGACAGTTTATCATATCCTCCTCTGAATGTGACCACTGGAAATGATATATGCATCCTTTTTTACGCTAGTAATTTCAGCCTCAAAGCCAACAGTTCAGTTTTTATAGATTTGACAAATGCAACATTTGTAACACAGAATGTGGATATTTCTTCCTCTGAGTGCTCAGACATCAACACAACGTGAGTAGCAGAAGACATTTTGTATCGTAATACACGTGATTCTGAAAACTAATCAGAAATGGTGCAATGTCAAGTTAATACTAATTTGATTTTATTGTTCTAAAGCATCAAAAATAAAAAATACTACATTGGATATTCTTAGAAGAAAAAGATTGAGTCAAGACCACAAAAATTGTTCAGATGCAGCTTCTTATTTTCACAATCTTTTTCCTCTTCCATTACTTATTTCCTTGTTTGTTTATATTTGGTCCAAACAGGTTTCCCTGTGCCCGATCTCACAATCACAGCAATCTCCACTGGCATTAATGAGATCATCATTACATTGTAAAATTCCCTTGAAGGGGAGTATTGCCAGTTACTAGGTAGTAATTCAGCTGGAAGTACATTAATGAAACATGATCTCTGTTTTCCTTTACTTTGAAGCACCTGCTCTTGGGTAAAAAAACCTCTAGAAATATTTTGTCATATTTTTCTGTGTACTGAACCTTTGCTATATGACTTTTGTAATTGCCTATTGATTTAGAATATTCCCTCCAATTGAAATGTCACAATGATCTAATTAAAGCTGACTACTCTGACATTAAAAATCTGTTTCTTATTCTTAGACTGTCATTAAAATACACAAAGCCAGTGAACGGAATCAGCAGCCTAGAGATAAGGTAACTTACGATTTATTCTTAAATAGATCTTTGTGATGTACAAAGCCTGTTTGTAAATTAGGAGCAAAAAAAGAGGAGGAGTTAAATGAAAATGTTTTTGAAATTACAATTTGCTCTCTGTTCCAAGGGCTTACTATGCAGGAGAACAATAATACAGTCTTTATATAGAGAATATATTAATATGCTCAGGTAAAGTTCTGAAAAAGTGCTGTAGGTAAACAACTATACTGTAAGGTACCAGTATATGCAACAATCTGTTTTACTAATAGGATCAGACCACAATGCTGTCTCAGGGAAATCTAACTGTGATTTGTGAACAATTCTGGGGGCTGAAGTCTACATGCATGGCCAGGATTGTATTTAGTCTTAATGTGGGTTACCAGTGTACTCTGTCAGAGCTAGCTTGTGGCTAATGAGGGGTGCAAAAACTCGTAATTTTTCTGCTCCATGGATGACAAGACCACCTTTCTCCTACCATGAGAAGAGGGAAGAAAAGTTAGGGAATGGGAAGACTTGGAATGAAAAGTCAAAGGGAGAACTTGCAGCTGTTGCTCTTGCTAGTGGATTCTAGGGATGGGGAAAGCATCTGCTATTGTTTGAGGGCTGCCGTACAGCTACTGGGCCACAAACCTCAGTTCTTTCCTCAGCAGCAGGGAGAGCGGTTAAAATTATTTTCTTAAGCTCTGGCAAAGATAATGTGACATGCTCTTTTCATTTAGGTACCTCAGTTAATTGCTGAAATTTGTTTGGGAAGGACTTGGGCCAGGGAACTTGCAGTGAATGAAATTTGCATGTATCAGAGGATGAACTGGATGTTTGCTCGGGCAGCAGAAGGACAAATGACTTTTGGAATCTAAAATGCTTTTGACATCTTGAATAAGGGAAATTGAAATCCAAGGAAACTGAAGAGAGGAAGTTTAAACTAATAATGTAGGAGAAAATCAGAGCTTGAACAACATATTTGTAGGAGAGTAAAAGAGGCATGTGGCACCAAGATGATAAGCACGAATGAGTAAATACCATTATTTACACTGAGATAGAAGGACATTATACATTTAAGTAAAAGGACCCCAGGAAGGACTCGTGTTGAAGAGAGTCATTGATGTGTTTGGAGTTGATGTGTTTGTATTGTATTTGGAGTGCATAGAGACACTTGCAGTCATCATCAGAGACCATGATAGGTGGCAAAAAACCAAACATGCTTTGTTATTTAATATCTCCCCTCCAAGCTTTGTGAGCTTTGTGAAGGAACATGCTGTACAGATAAGATTGCTGTTAGTATAGTATTTTTACTTTTTTGACTACTACAGTTAGCTGTGTATAGGATCTTTCAGACTTGTCCTTGGTTATGAAGTCTGGCATTTATTGGTTTCAATACTGTAAATTATCAAAGGGGCATGCGTTTCCCTGAACACCACAGGAAATTAAGGAAACATTTTCCTTGGATCCCATTCCAAAAATACTGTCCTCCAACCAAGACTCTGCTCAAGCTGTGTCTTTACTTTTACTCCAAGTCACAAAATACCACTTTCTCTGGTGCTGCTTGGGTGCTTCTCTGTCTACTGTCTGCTGCTCCCTGTTTCACTCTTGTACAGACAGACCCACCAAAACAGTGACCTGATTTTCATTCTGCGTCTTTGCTCATACTAGTGCAGGTCTTAGCTGCTCTCCTGTAATCTCCTTCTGTATGAATGAATCTGGTTGCTTTCTACATTTGTCCTGAATGTGACCATCCTCAGCATAATACCATGCTTTCTAGTAAAATTACAGTTCTAAGAAAATAATATGAATCATAAAGCACTTGAAAATCCGGTGGAGCGTGGACTGTGCTGCAAAACTAGCTCCCGAGTTAATGGATAGATCTTAGAGGGGTTGTTTTCTTTAAGTAGTCAACAGGTTTTGCTCAACTATACAACAGCAAATTGCAAACCTTAGAATGCTACTATAGAAACAAAATACTTTGGCAGTTGAAACATTTATCTTAGAGTTTGATTGCTGCAGCTGGCATAAGAAGATCAAATGTGATGTTAGTGCACGCATACGGACTTAATGAGGATTATTCAGATTTATGTTTAGTCATCTGTTTGTTCAAATCTTATAATTTTAATTAATTATTGGGAGAAAACTTTGATGTGGTCGTGAATCTGAGGTGCATCTGAAGAGAAGAAATTTGAAGCAACTGTGCAGAGAGACTGACTGTAAATTAAAGGAGAACATCAGTACAAAAGGTGAATGGTTCATGTTTTATCTCTTATTCTGGAATATTTTTTTACATCCTTTGAGCCTGTTGTAGTAAAAGCAGAAATACTCACAAAGTTTCTCTTGACCTGTTCTTCTGCTTGAATACATTATAACTAAATACCAAAATGCATAAACAGCTCTTGAAGCTGGGATAAGAAACTCAGGCTCCACAACAGGTGAGGACTTGAAAAGAGAGTGAGTGAAGTCCTGACCGCTGTCATGCCCAGCGAGTAATTAAAGTAGCATAGGCTGGCTGTGTTTTGCAGGAGAATTTGATTTATTCCATCGGGCTAGGTGTGATCCAGGTTTTTAATAGCCCCTCGGGGCATTTAGATAAAAAATGCCTAAACTGATTATTTTTCATGTGTGACACAGGTGCTTAGCAATAAAAAATGGAATAGAGGAAGAAGGTGGGGGGTAGCTTCCATGGTAGTCATTGCTTGGGCGTTCACTGTGCATTGGCCTGCTTGTGGGAGGTAGAGAGTGATTGCTTCTGTATCACTTTTTTCCTCTTTTCTTCACTTATTGAGCTCTCTTTATCTTGACCCACAAGTTTCCTCATTTTCGCTCTTTCTATTCTCCCCTCCCCTGGCCTGTTGGGGATGGGGAGTGAGCAAGCAGCTACATGGGTGCTTGGCTGCTGGCTGGCATCAACCCTCAACACCTCAGAAGCCTTTATAAAGCAAACTTTCTGCTAAAGACACACCTGGTTATTTGTGCTGTCTTCTGTTGGATTATCTCTTGATTTAAGAGACAATTATGTCATTTTAGGCCTCTATTAGCTACCATAATACAATATTGCATGGCATATAATGCAAATAATAAGATCTACTCAGCAGAACCAGACCAATCCATTGATCTTTTAATGATTCAGGAACACTTTATTCACCTTGTTTATCCCAGCGTGTCTATTGTCAAGAGCTTCTAAAACCCACAGAGATACATTACAACCTCTGTTTTCCCCGTCTGGTTCACTTTGATTACATTTCTTGTTCAAGATGACTCTTTGGTAAGATTACAGTCTGCCTCAGTAAACAGGACACAAACAGGGCAAAGAGCTGCGAAGGAACAGAGCTTAGAGCCATGGCTACATTTATTTTCCCCTGTAAAGGCCATTCACTTAGGTTTAGGAGAGCATCCCATGAAGACAGAAAGTGACACCAGAAAGGACCACATTCAAATAGCTCAATTTATTCATCATTAAAAGAGGCTCTAACTTCAGCAGCCTGAGCTGGATCCAGAGCCTGCCTTTGTCACCACTAGTCTACCACCTTGTGCTGAGCAGCTAGTCATATCCCACCTCCTACTAGCATTAGTATTTTCCCACTTACATTGATAAATACTTGACTGTTATTGTTGCTTATAGCACGTATAGAACAGAATTGACCCAAGAACTGTGTTTTAAAGTCTTCTACCTAACAGCTGTGTTTCTCTTTGAATCTTTGAAACAGTAGTAATTCCAGCTAGCTTCCTTTTTGGAAATATCTCTCCTTGTAATGAATAGCCACATGAGATGGTAATTGGTACAGGTGGCATTTAGAGTTCATGTGGTTATCTGGCACAAAGGCAGCCTGGCCTATGACTAGGAATTGTTTGTGTCACAGTACATAAAGTACATAAAGTCTGTGTGAAAGTTTCCTTCCTGTATTGCCTCTAATGTTTAATACGAACACAGCATTTCCTATAAAAGCCAAGGTATTTTCAGTTCTGCAGATAAAATCTTTATCTCTCCTCCCATTGTCATTCATTTGCTATATTGTTCTCATTCTATTTGCTATCTACTCATCTGAGAAAATATTAAACTAAATGAATTAATTCTATTGATTTTTGTTGTTTGAATATCTTTTTTGTGATTTGATGGATTATAGTTGCATCAATTATCAGTTAAGCATATGCTTGTTGGAGGCTATTCACTCTCAGTTGTTTGGAAAAATGCTAAGGATAAAAGCCTGTATTGTTAAGTAAACCACGCTCGACTAGTCCACTAATTAGAATCTTAATTCTCATAAATCTGCAAGTGACATAAAAAAAAAATTTTTAGTCTTTGGTGCAATGTGAAGAAACAGCGTTCTCTTGGAGGTGACTTTAGACTGTGCTTACATACATAGGATTATAAAACTTGCTTGTTCATATGGTAAGCCTCCAAAGAACTTCCTTGTTTCCCACTTTTCTTATCTTCTCAGCAAAAGTACAGAGCACACCCAGCATCTGTGGTTGGCACAAACATTTAAGTAAACTTCTCTGTGCTTATAACTGGCCTTCAGCTAGTGCCTGTAGCATTGCTGCTGAGCCACCATGGAAATTCTGTTCAGATTGTGCTGTATATCAGGAAAAGATTCCTTTCTTCTAGCAATTAGTATCTAGGCTAATACGTGTTTTAATTTTCTAACTTTATCACTATAACAATAGAATATTTTCCATAAATATTTGTGAATGTGTACTAGATGAAATTAATTTTTTTTTTTTATTTTTCACTGATGCTTGCAGCTGGAAAGAGCTGTTTAGGCTCAAAACGTAAGGAATACCATAAGACAAAACATCCTTTTCTCACCTGAATGACACTTTGAGTTCTAGGGTTCGTTTTGAGCATTTTGAAAAACTCCTGAGGGTTATGAAGTTCTGTAAATCAAAAGCCACAGATTATTAGAAAAAAAAAAAAGAAAAGGCTCAATTACTGTAGTAACCTAACCTGTCAAATTTTGTGTGTTACTCCTAAGGAGCATTGTTTTGGTTGAGTTTAGACTCTCTGTTGTGTGGATGACATGCTACTGAAAGCAACTGATATGAACAAATGAGCAATATTCTACAACAGACAATATTCTCTCTATATATACATACACCCTATAGAACATAAAATATTCTATATTGTGCCATATTTATAGACAACTGCTTATTTTTCAAACCTGTCAGAATTGTATCTAAGTATTACCCCAAATTTTAAAACCCACACACAGTGTTATCCATTGTGGACAGACATATTAGAATATTTCATTCTAAGTCTCACTTATTGCTAAAAAGATTCCTCTTCTAAACTCTTTGTGGCTATCTATAAGCAAAAAAATCTTCATCAAACTATATAGAGCAATACATACATAGACCAAGTAGGGTTAAAGTATTAAGCAACATACAATAAGGAGAAAAGTTTATAATTTCCTTCTGAGATAACTTGAATACCTGAAAGTAACTGGGTAAAAAGTGATAAAGGCTAGGACATAGTCCTGATCTGTAAAAGATCAGGATGTACTTCTGGATGTTCTCAATTATTTCTGTTTCAGAATATCTGGCAGGTGTTCAGACTGCAGTGGTAGTAACATATATATAAATCCCATGATTAGAAACTACTGGAAGCTGCTGCAATACCGCACATACACAGACCTTTCAAAATGAGAAAATATTTATTTGTGCCTAACCTGTTACAAATTGGGAAACTAGGGCTGACAACCCCTCCCCACCCTCCAGTGAGAGAAGACTCTGGCTTCTACAGCAAATTCAGACATTTGCAAAGGAAATTGCCATTTAGGCATCTGAGCCAAGGAAGAATTGCAGTGATAAATCAGAATGGTTATCATGCCTGTACCTATCATAAAAGCAATTTTTAAAAAATCCCATAAAATGATTATTGAGAGCCACTGCAGGCCTACTGACAGTCTCTCAGGTTCGGCTCCACTGATTATAAAGTGTTGGTAACTGATGAAATACTGCACTGTCAGAGACCCTTGAAGAATGAAATTGCACTTGCTCCTTGCCTGCCACAGCTATGGAAAGCTGTGCTTGTGAGATGAAACTCTGAGAAGTAGTAAAAACATATTCACAGAGCCTCTTCAGTTATGAACAATCCTAATGACATGGGAGGCCAAGCCAAGATACGAACTGTGATGTTTGCAGCTAGCAATAGTGAACCTTTATCTGCCACCAGTACTTCAGAAATAAATATAAACTTTTTCCTTCTGTCATTTTGACTTTTTTTTCCCCTTCTGTTGTCTTTCTAGGTTTTTAATGACCAACAAGTTTTGTGGAGGCTCGGCTAGAAATTGGTCCACTTTAGATTCAGTTGAGATTGTACAAGATAGAGAAAAGTTTGCTAAATTTAATGTTTCTGTCATCTCTGCTCCTGTGGAGTATTCATTTCATTGTCAGCTGGTGGGAACAAGCAATCTCTATCCTGCAAGACTGATTCCATCCAACAATGAGGCAAAAAACTGGGATGTTTTCATTTCCAGGTTGCAAGTGAGTACACATTGCCATTTCAGAGATCATTCCAAGAACTATTACTTGCTATTGTAGGTGCTGAACGACACACATTCATAATGCCCTTGCTTTCATTTCAGCCTGAAGGAAAATGTAAAAGGAAAGCTGTTCCCCCTAGGTGAGCTATTCAATAAAGGGGTAAAAACGACGGCAGTTGCTGAACAATAAGAACATGAAAGCACAGCTTTGAAGAACAAAAAACTATGAAGTTGTCCACAGAAAAGAAAAGCCAATAAAACCAAATGCGCTTAATCAGGCAAAGAATGACTAAGTCCCCATGCCTGTTTAATGAATTGGGCTGCTATTGGAAACATGGGCCTCTTAGGTGGATGGCTTTATGCTGCTTACTTTTTTTTAATTTGATTTCTTTGCACTTTGTTTACCTAGGAAAGTACAGCTTAGTGTGGTTACTGTTTTCAGTGACTTAGACTGTCTGTACTCCTGCAGGTAGAAACAAAGCGCAGTGCAATTAGATTTAATGGAAGGTTTGCCATGGACTTCAATCAGGAGCGATACTAGGTACTGCATAGCCCAGAAGGAAAGCAGCTGGCTTTTTTTTTTTTTGAATGAGGCAGAGATTTTCGGTGTATTTAGTGCAGTACTACACATGTGAGGTGTAGATGATTGCATCTTTATTATTGTGAGCATTGATCTTGACTTAGGAGAAGCACATCAACATTTATATCTTAAAACAATATTGCACTAAGGGATCTCTTTGATTAAGAGATCATGGAAATGATAGGAATAATTCCAAACTGCACTCCATTTGTCAAAGATGAGCTAACCCCATGACCCCATGATAACTGGATACAAATGTTGATATAATTGTATTTATGATTTCGATAACAAAGTAAATATCAATAATCTGAGTCCAGATTTGACGTTTCTGCTTAAACAATGGAAATATCAAAGGAACAGCATTGGTGCTGAGATTTATTTTCCACAAATTCCAGGATCAAGTCCCACAGTTTTTTGAGAAGCAACGTAGCAATACACACCAATGTTGTGAAGGTTCCTCCTGATGGTATTTTTTATGGAAAGGCCTGAAAATACCTGAGTCCACACAACTGTACTTTGCCTAGTCAACTCTTTGAAGTTAGACTCTGGCATCACTAGGCTGTGAAAGTACGTGGGCTATGAAAATACAATGCACCCACTTACAACGTATCTTTTCCTTGAATTTCTACATACATTGATACTGCTGCGTTCTCAAAGCTTAGAAAGAGGCCTTGCTCCATCCTTAGTAAGCATCCTTTCATTGGGGTCTTGATCAAGAGTGGAAGTAGTAGGTTTCCCGTCTTCCTTATTGATTTGGAGCAGCAGCTGCTTCCACTGTTCAGACCACAGAACTTCCAGTTCCTCTTGGGAAAGGCCTTTTTCTCTGATCAAGTCCCAAGCATGGAACACAACCTGAAAAGTCCTGTTCTGCTTTTTTCTGTTGTGTGAGAAAACAGGAAGTCACCATTCTGGGCTTGTTTCTAAGTTCTAGCTGAAAGAGATCATGCCTTTCCAGATATCTTCCACTGATATGTAGTGAAATCTGATTGACCTCAATATCAGTCTTTGTTCTAGGATGAGGTTTAGAAACCCCCAAGATCTGTTGCATGGTGAAAAAAGCACATGGGATGTGCTCAGTGGTTGCAGGCAGCACAAAATTTTGTTGCGGAAACTGAGGAACATGATTTTCATGTCAATGTTATGCAATGAATTAGAAACCAGGATCCAATGCCAGACTAGCTGGTACCATTGTACTTTGCAATGTTGGGTCCTGAAAACAGTATCCCTGTATTAGAGGGACACGGCACCTGCACAGTGAAGCCTTGCATAGCTTGTTCCAAGGCAAGGCTGAACTGATACAGCCTTTTACTTTAGTTCTGGAGCTAGCTCAGTCACTAACATCTAAAGAACCTCTGTGGGATGCGGTCTAAGCATGCCCATAGCCTCAGATGTCACCACTCATAGGTGTATGCAGTACCAAAACTGCTCTGGTTTTGGTGGGGGGTTTTTGTTGGTTTTGTTATTATTACAGGAATGGTTATTCCACCACGACCCCTTTTACCCTTTCGAGGATCTCAGAATTGTCTACGAAGTTAAAGAGGAGGCTGCCACCAAAGGCATTGTTTTTCTTTAGTATGTGTCATAGTGGTTTAGAAGCCCCTTTGTTCCTAAGAAAACTGCCAAAAACTTTAAAATCAAGAATATTAGGATTCTTTGTGGCTAAAATATTTCTGAGTTTAAAAATTAGATGTTCAGTGTACACTTAAGAGCCATGAACACAACAGATTATACTTGAAGGCTTTGTCAAAGGTCAAATGATGAGAAAACTCCATTCAAAAAATATTTTAAAAGTTAACAGTAAATGCAGACTAGTATAACTAAGACAAATGACGCTGGTCCAAACGCTAAAATTAAAACTTCCGCAGTACAGAGGCCTGTATCCAAAAGGCTTTTACATTCATAAAAATTAGAGAACCACATGTAAGTATTTTTAACTTTTCTATAGGTAGAAATGCTGCTAGGAGTCACATTTTTATCTCCCACCTGGGATCTAACACCCACACAGAAATGATAAAGCTTCAGAAAAACAATAAAAGCACCCTGCATATACTTCATCTCCCGCCTAAAAGTAGACGTAGCTTTTTAAGAATGTACAATTAAAGCTTTCACCTCGAAGGTTCGGTAAGAATAATCCTGCTTCAGAAAAAACCCAATAGGATTGACATAATAAAATTCAGTACTTCTGGCTCTAAATCAGAAGGGGTAAAGCCTTTCTAAACCAAATATACCTGTTAAGTGCTTCAGAGACTTCTTGTAAATGTGGTAACAAGTGTGTATTTTTTTTCCAGAATTTCAATCCAGTTTTTGAACATAAATGACATAAATCTTCACCTGTTTTTTGGTTTTATTGTAAATAAGTCTTTCAGATTACATTTCATGACTCCTATTCACATTTTCATCTGTTGTCTAAGCAGTGGCTTAACAAGCAAAGGCTTTGGTAATCACCTGTATTGTCTAAAACTGTGCAAACAGCTATCCAACCCAGAAGCTTATTTTTGCTAATCCTGCTTTAATCAGAAGTCTGACTGCCTATAGTGAAAGTAGGCAGTCTTTGAAAGTTCACTACCATGATCTGACTTGGAAAGATTCTTCTAAGAGGCCCAGAAAAGCTTGAATTGCTAAAATTGTCTTCACCTCGACAGTACCTAAATAGCCCTTAGTTCTGCATATGATGATAGTTTATGAATCAGCATTCTGGGAGGTATAGACATTGGTCTTAACACACATATTATGTACACATTAACTTTAGGTGTCTGAGCCATGAACGAAGTCAAACCCAGAGTGTTTACTGGTGTAGCACAGTATGCAAGCCACAAACTAATTTCTTTAACGTTTGTACCAACACATTTCCTAGGAAGTACAAACTCTTTTATTACCACAAAGCTTTCCATTTAGTTTATCGTAAAGCATAGAGTAATCATGGAGTGGGAACACAGAAAAGTAGAAATCCATGATCTGCTTCCTTGCTTATTGCCTGGTGAGGGAAGTGATTTAAATAAAATAATACTTTTTTATTTTATTCTATAATATTTTATAGAAAACAGTCAGTTTTAAGGTCTTGTTTCTTTACTGGTGGATTTATGTTTGGTGCTTTCCTTATACACCCATTAATCTGTAGATACATAATAATACCAGTCCTCATTTTTCTTTACAAAATTATTTCAGAAAGACTCAAAAACACAGATCAGATTAATTCTTTCCTTCCTTCATTTTCTTCCACCAGTTAGATTCCCTTCCTTCTGCAGGAATCAGTGCTTATGTCATTATGTGCATGTGTGTAGAGGGTGGATTGTCTTCCCTTTCTTCATCATTTTCTAATCCTTTGACTGGTTTTAACAAAATTTTTAGAAGGCTAGTGGTCTCAAAGCCATTCAGTTTTCTGATACTTTTTGCAAAATTGGTGGCTAGGCAGAGAACAGATCCCCAAATTACTTGATTTTTCTGAGAAAATAGTATGGTAGGAGCTCGGTCAGTGGCAGACCTTGAGAATCCAGTCAGAGGAGAGATATTACAGATTTTTCTAACTGCCAGAAAAGCTTATGTGGGTTTCATATGTTAAGAGAGAACACAGATCCCACACCTCAATAAAGCAAACCCTCACTCCTGTTTCGAGTCTCTGATGTCTAAGAAGGGGGGAAGAAAGGTTGCACAACTGTTTTCTCCTTGAACTTTCATTAAAACTCAGCCAAAAAGGTCATCCTCATTAGATGCATTTTAAAGTAGGTTTCAGGACTTCTGCTTGTCAAGGAGTTATTAGCTAAAAATCTCAGGGTATTTCAACAAATCTCATGATCTGGGGGGGCCTTAACTCTCATGGCTTTGAGTGCTTTGAGTTTCCTGGTTCTTAAGTGGTCATTGAGCAATACTGATCACATGTCCCCTTTGGGGCTTTACTTCTAAAAGTAACACAAATTTCTGAAGTGGGAAACCTGCTTCTTGCCAAACAAATGAATTCTGCATCTTTAATTTCTTTAATCTTTAATGGGTGAAAAGGGGACCTGGAAAATTATTATGCAGAGGATTTCTCTTTCTTTTTTAATGGGCGGAGTGTGAGTGGTAATTAACAGGTACATTTTTTGTAATTACCAGATATATCCTGAAAGTAAGGCCTATGTGCCACGCTTAATTACACTCATCTATCTACCTTTCTTCATTTTCAGATTCAAGGCTTCAACATTGAAAACAACCAGTTTTCCTATGCAAGTGACTGTACAGGTTTCTTTACTCCTGGAATCTGGATGGGCTTGGTGACGTCTATAGTTTTACTGTGGATTCTGGCCTATGGAATCCATATGATCATGCAGCTCACAACAAACAGTAGATTTGATGATCCCAAAGGTCCAGCTCTCTCAGTTCCTCAGACAGAATAGCTGTGGATTGACTTAATACTGCTATGACTTTTCCTGGTCTGATATTTATGATTTTTATAACCTTTCTACTTCATAATATGTGTAACCTAAAAAGATATCATAGCAGAAAGGGATAATTAAACTACATATAAAAATGTTCCTTATGTGGCAAGAATAATAATTCTACTTGTTATTACCGTCATTTGTTAACAGCTATCTGTGTTAATGGTCTGAGGTGAGGCTGTAGAGGTTATTACTGTATCTGGCTATTAGAAAGACCATTACAAACTGCCTTCAGATTAACTATTATGGGCAAAGAAAAGATATCACAACAGAGATAAATGGGAAGGATAAATAACTTATTTGATAAGAAACTATATATTGAAACTGCTGGTCTCTCTAAAGGTTCTTTAGGAAGTATGTCATGTTGATGCTACATCTTAAGAAGGCTGAACTGTGTCTTGTCATATTGTCTCTTGAGAAAACCATCCAGAAGTGTACAGAACTAATAAAGGATAAGTCACTAAATAAATGGTCTTGAAAAGTCTGTTCAAAATAAATCGCTTTGTTCAGATGTGGTATCACAAATGAGAATGGGTGGGTTAAGGTTTAGCTTCCCTCTAATGTTAGCTTATGCCTGTGAGAATTATGTTGAGTAACGCTGACTCATGTGTTTATTTTATCCATGGACAGCTGATGGAGTTACTAAGCAAGATAGGTCCTTGTCCAAACTGATCACAAAATTATATTTGGTGTCATGGCAATGAATGCAACTTTTCAAGCTCATTACCTAGTATGATTCAATGATGTGCCAGTGCAGACAGCATCTTAACAGAGATAAGGTAATTTTTTTATCATCCCTCCTTTTCCAGGTGTCTTATGAAGTTTGTACAAAAAAGGAAAAAAAAGTTATGCGAAGTCATTAGAAGTACTGTGCTAATGTACTGTTTAAGTCTGAGCATGGTTATGGTCATCTCAATGATTCCAGAAGCCTGAAAACATTCAGAGTGTGCTGAATTCTTTTGCAATTAATAAAGACACTACATCTCTTTGGGCAATCTGACTATGGAGTGAATTACTAAATGTTATGAAAAACGAGGAAATAGTAAATGAGCAATGGTGAAACAGTAAAAAATGGTAAAAATAACATTTTCATTCTTTCTTCTGTAATGTTTTGTTATGACTGTGCATGTTCTATTAGTAGTTAACAAAAAGGTGTAATTTTGACAAAATTACATTTGTCACATGAGAAAAAAAATCAAAGTTTTCTGATCTTGATCCATGTCATAGGACAATGATACAGAGGAAGGACAGTTAGAATCAACTATTTAACTAGACCAACAATAGTTTCTACCCATCATTCCTAGATGTCACTTTTTTATTGTGCAAAGAGGTATATTAAATGCTATCTGAAGCTATTCTTCCCAAATCATTCAATCCTGACCTGGAAAACAAAAAGAAAGCTGGCATGTAACTAGCAGAGGTGACTCCTCTGCTGTAATATTTTTCCCAAATGTTTTTCAAAACCTCAAATGCTGGCATTTGATCTACACAAAAGGGCTGTGTTAGAAAGGCACGTTTTCTTTGCAAAAATTAGTGCCAGGAGAGACAACTGGACTTGTTTTATTAATTCTCCCTTCAAAGCAAGTTACATGAATGTGACAATTGAAAATTTAGATAATAGTCATGTAACTGATAGCTAGAAGAGAGGAAGGCTATTACAAAGACTTGGTTTGTAGAAGACAGCTTTCTTATGACTTTTATCTAGAGTCAACAAAATTTGGAACAGATTTTGTTCAACAGCAGTGATATATAAGAACTGAAGAGCAGCTTTACAAGGCCACCCAGCTCAGGATCCTGTCTCCAGCAGTGGTATGAGTACGGTGAGCACGTAGTAGTACTTCCTGCAGATGTTGTCCCATTCTCCACCATTTAAGCTCAGGGACTTCCTCAGCCAGAGGTGGCATCTTTGTATTTAATAACTCTGGGTAGATTTATATTCCATTAATTTGTCCAGCCTCCTCTTGAGCCTGTGGACTTCCCTAGAGCTCACAGTGTCCTGACAATAGGGTAGCACTGGGGATACCTGTATCCTCTCTTGCTTGCCTGGGCTGGATTCTGGAGAAAAGGAGGAGGAAATGGAGTGTCATATAGGCTGTACTACGAGGAAGAGATAAGCCTCTCTCGGACGAGATCAAATTGGAAGAGATGTTGGAAGAAATGTTTGTTGGATTACCTTTTTGCTGATTCAGTAAAACTGAAGCCCTCTGAAAAGGGCCAGACTGAACTCTCTGCTGTGTTTGATGTTACACATTCCAGGGTGAAGGGGAAGGTGGTTTTTGGGGAGAAAGCTTTTTCCTTCTGCCTTCTCTCTCAACAATGACACCATGAATGCTTTGGCAAGTAGGTCCTTTGGGGGCATATAGCCTGTTTCTATAGTGAGTTGGGATATCCTTGTGATGATCCCACATGACTCAAGCCACGTGTTGTAGCCCTTAATGTGGTAGGGTTATTCTTGTGAGGTCTGTGCTGGGAAAGCCAGCAGAAAAGGAAGGGAACTGCCTACAGCCCTAGCTGTCCTGGGGGCCAGGTGGACTGGGCTCTGGGGACAGTGGCCAGTCCCTCTTAGAAGAGGATCAGCTGCTCTCTGTCCACATGCGGTGGGTTGACCTTGGCTGGCTGGCAGATGCCCATCCAGCTGCTCTGGCCTCTTCTCACAGAGGCCACCCCTGCTGTCAACACCTGGAAATGGACACCTAATACACCACATTAGGGATCCATGTGCACTGCTGGAGTCCCCATCCCTTCTTGAACCCCTGCAGCTGCCCCACATGCTGCCCTGTGGCCAGAGACAAAGACAACTGATCACTGATTTCAGCAGGGCTGGATTCCTTTGTTTTAAATAGGGCTGGGCTGCAAGAAATTCTAGCAGGATTTTGCACCTGCATGTGTTTGTTTACCTTGCTGAATAAAGTTAGAAACCTATGAGTGGCCTTCCAGTTCTGTGTACTTCTGATTTCACAATTCAGCTTAATCACAGGTGCACTTGTTAAAACATGCCTACCTTGGGAGCTGTTCCAGCCGGAGTATTAGCTCTGTCTGGAAGGTGTGAGCCTTTAGGACTTCCCCCAGAGCTCACTGAAGTTATCAGAAGTATTTCCACGGAATTCTGTGAGTGCTAGTTTATTTCTCTACAAAGAACAAAATAATTTAATAAAGATGGAGGAGATGAAGGGAAAGACCACCAGTTAGAAAAGTAGAGCCTCTTTTTTTGCTTTCAAATACATAAATAAATGAAACATTATCAGGAAAAAAGTGTCAGAAACCATCAAAAAACTACAGCACAACTTGAAAAAATCAATTTAACTGTAAAAAATCAAGAAGATTAAAACCAGAGAAAAAACAAACTTAAACACAGAAGTCCTGAAGCCATAAGTTACTTAAGGTATTGCCTCACAAAATTTAGCAATGATCGCTTGTTGGAGGGGAGAGCTGAGATGGAGCTAGAATCTGAAGCTCCTGACCTGATACAGGTTTGCTTTGTGTCCTGGTCTGTTGGTTTCTCCTCTTGTAAAATTATTTATTTCACAAATCATGTGGAAACCCAGCAATAACTTATAATGAAACAGAATTATAATAGAAATAGTCCAAGAGTGATATTTTTATGTAGGCAGTAAAGGAAGAGAAGTCATTCCATCTGTCAAGGGAAGACTCAATGAAGTAATTGGCTCCTCCTTTCCTTCTGGGTGACTGATAAGTAATTGACATGCAAATCTAAATCAGCTGAATTATTAGGCAGTGTCCAGGCATTAGAGGGCTCTGTAATTATTTCAGCATAAACTGGGGTCAAGCAGGGGAAACTAGAGATGTTGAAAACAAGGAATGACTATGAGAAGCTAACTCCTAAGATAATCAGAGGTACAAGAAGTCTGGATGCTGGTCTCTGCTGGCAAAAAACTAGCAGTAGTCTCAGCAGGTGGTGATGATTGTGGCAGCAAGTGTAGTGATAATCTTATCCTTAGACTGAACAAGAGGATGAGACAACCCACACGAGGGGGGCAGAGACTCCTTTTCCTGAAGGCTGTTTTTTCTGTTGCATCCTGTGGTGGGTTGACCTTGGCCAGCTGCCAGCTGCCTATTTGGCTGCTCTCTCACTCCTCCTCCTCCTCCTCAACAGGACAGGATGAGGAAATAAGAGGGAGAAGCTTGTGGGGCAAGATAAAGACAGGGACACCACTTACCAGTCACCATCATAGGCAAAAAAGACTTAAGGAAGATTAATTTATTGCCAATTAAAATAGATTGGATAGTGAGAAACAGAAACAAAATTAAAACAACGCCTTCAGTCTGCTCAAATGCCAAAAAATCCTGTGGTGTCTAATATCTTCCAGTAAAGGAACCGGATCTTCTTCAGTTTGCTAATAAAGGTTCTGCTCTCAGATTAGTCTGTTTCCTATCACAACTTAATGCAAAATGAAGGAGAAAAGAGCTATTTCTTCAGAACTCAGAGTTCTAAAGGCTTAAAAATTATTAAAGTGCAGGGAGAAAAAGAAAAAAAAAAAAAAAAGGAAAGAAATGAGATCTTGCCAAGGGGTGGTTCCCTAAGTAAGTAGTCTCTCACTTCCACAATGTGGGACGGTGTCTTTCTTAGTCTTCCTACCTGTGTGGGTAGAAAGGAGACTTACGACAGTGACTAAGCCCAAGAGCTAAACATCTGCTATTGTTGTCCCACAAATGAAGTGGCTTCCTTATCTTCACCACAACTTTCTGTATGCCTCCTGTTTGAACACAGGTTCCCTGCTCCAGATTGGCTGGATTTCTGTATAACCCCCGGACCTGGTATGTTCTTGAATTATTATAGCTGAACTTAGTTTTAGACTGTTTTATGTATCATTCATTATTGCCATAATAGAAGATAGTTTAATGAATGATCATATATTTTCTGCGTTGCAAATGGCAATGTGGGTGTCCAGTGGGAGGCTGGGAAACTCATTTTGAGTTTGTCTTAATACTCCTTTAACTGGTTGTGTAGAAGTAACACAAAATGAATGGTATGCAGTCACCATGACGCCATATGCAATGTTCTTTGGTTAATGAAAACTGCAAAAATAATGTTTGCAACATAAAAAACCCCAACAAATGCTTTCATAAAAGTATTTTTTGAAGGTGGATAAGTTAAGGACTTTCTGATGTAATGTTTGAATTATAATTTTGTGTATCCTATTTATTCTGGATAAATATGCATACATATGGGTAGCAGAGTGATCAATTTAGCTGTTTAACAGATGTCTTTCACTGAAGCATACTGGCATGATTTGAGATATTACTGTCCCTATCTACACTGCCTTTCATTCATGTATACCTGTGCCTCAGCTGTTCATTAAGTTCACACTGCTGTGCTCTTTTTTTCCACCGAGGGTGTAATGTATCAGATTTTGCACTAGAGTAGCTGAGATGCAGGTGCTTCTCTGGGTCTGTCATTCCTCTCTCTGAGTAATAAAATCCTGGCAGAGGACCAAAGTAGATAGCTGCAAACACTGATGTCTTAACACGTTACAGTGATATTGGGGAAAGATTTTTATTACAGCTGTCAAAAGGGGAAACCAAAGCATGCAAGCAGCCATGTGCCTTGTCAGGGTCAAAGACTGCATTGCCGATATCCTGAGACGCAGGACCAGCTCCACTCTAGGCAGTGTGTTTTCTGTCTCTGCATGCCTGAATGCAGTTCAGCTAATAACATATGTTAGGGCAAGCTCAGGAGTGCTTTGTTTCATATCCTGCTAAAAGACCCCTAAAGGCTGTCCATGGCAGAAGATACCTAGAGAGCACCAAGATCCAGCTGTGGCCTTCTTCTCTCACTCTGTATCTTCAGACTGCAATTGAACAGGGATGTCCCAGGCCCCCAGTGGTCTCAACCCTTCTCTTTAGTGAAAAAGAAGAAAAACGAATGTGGAAGAGGAGGAAGGGCAATACGGATCATCCTCTTTTCCTGAACAGACAGTGAGAGTCCTTGCACTTCTGAGTGGTCACCAGAGTCAGTTTTCTTAATTGTAATAACTGGAACTCTCACCTGGATAAAATTGGTGTCTAAGAATTAAGAAAGACATAGGTTTTTGCCTAATGAATGACTATCTTCTGTTTGTTATGAAACTCTTGGTTAACACGTGAGCTAGTTACTTTTACCACCTTACCTTATCAGAAGGGTGAAGGACTCCTTCAGTAGGGTCATTGTTTTCATCTGGACTAGTCAAAGGGTTCATGTCAAAGATTCAGTAAGATTGCACGTTACTCATTAAGTAAAATCTGCATCTTGTCTAATCAGCAGTGTATGTGTCTGCTGCAAATCCAGGGCTGGATTCAGCTGCTGTGCAATGGGACTCATTCTAAAAGCTGTTTAAGGTGAGGCCGTTGCTATATCTGGAAATTACATAGTGATCAAAATTGTAGCTTATGTGTTCCTCTTCTTTGATACGGTAATATATTGGGCCTCCTGTCTTAAAGTGTTAGCACAGAACTTCAACTGCAATATAATCTGCACTCCAGCCCTTTGCACGCTTTGTAGGAAAGGAAGTCTAAAGGGCACTTGCAGAGGAGGAGATGATGTCTGGTGTCAGTGTTCTAAGTGCAATAGTTTCATTATTGTCATTACATATTATTGTTTTAGTGTATTTGGAAGGAGGATGATCTTTTCCCTTTAAACACTAAGTCCAATTTCAAACAACTACCTATTAGATACTTGAATCCTGTTAAGGCACTTAGTAACCTTGCTCTACTGGTGGTGCTGTGGTGGTAATCATTTTGTACCAGATCCTAATACGAGCCTCTGACACAGAAAGGGTCTCCGAATCAAAAGGTATTGATAGAAATTGCTTCATGCATATGGAAAAACGGCAGCTTTTTGACAGAACATAACCTCTATTTACTGGTGTGCTACAGCGTGGTGTGAAATCGTCTACTAAATGAAGAACAAGGTTATATCTGAGATGACACTGGTTGTACAGGCTGCACGGTTTGGCCAAGATACTAAAATTAGCAGTTTTCCCCCAAAACCTGAAGGGTTAATGTGAAGATTATACGGACTTTTGTCTCCCTCCTCTGCAGCATTCTGCTCCCACCACCTTTCAGAAATACTGCTGCTCCAGTGCCACTCACCACTGCAGCTCCCAGCAACAGCCACCCAGTCTGCTGATCTCAATGACTGGGCCTGACCTTGCTTAGCTTGTTCAGTCCTAGCCAATAGGACTGGAGGTCATGAGTCATTGCTTAATTTTTCTAAAGTCCAATTTCTCTAGGTTCACCAAAAACGCAAGCAATCCAGAACTCATATCTGCTCAAAAATATTTTAGCCAAAATGCTGAAAGGATCTATAGTCAAGGACCAAACCTTAAGTCTCCTTCTGATGAAAAGAGCTGTACTTGCTCACATATAGATAAATTCAAATTAGAAATTAGAAAATGGAGGAATGGAAAAAAAAATTCCTTCTTCTATGCAGCAGCTCTAGAATGAGATTGAAAGACCTGCACAGGATACAGGACTTCTGTATAAATCTGTGAAGTGCTGCAAAAGTTTTAATAAGAAACCCGTAAAGAAGAAGATTAAATTCCTCTCTTCTTCCCAGTTTCCTTCCTGTGGGGAATAGTACATAAATAAATAAATGGGAAAATATAGCAGCTACTTTAAACTGTCAGGAATGTTTCTGTCACCATAAACTTTGTTCAGTAGGAATGCATATGTTGTGAAAAACAACATGAAAACAGATTTTTCTCCAAGTTAAGCTTTTATGCTGAGAAAGGATCTGCCTCTATGAAAAAAGTGAGCACCGCTATATTTGTTCTTCGAAAACAGACTCCGAGGGAGACTCTGCAGTGCCAGACTGCTCCCAGTTCTCCTGTTCGCTTGATCTGAACGCATCAGGCAGGGAAAACAAACACTGCGCTGCACTGTTCAGGTCCACCCCCTTGCAGACTGAGGGCTGGCTTGCCTCATGTCGTCTTGCATTTTAGGGAGCAGGGAAGCAAGGTGTCCTCCCCCTCTCTATCCTTGCGAGCAACAGGCACAGCAGTATCTAGGCTCTCCTGAATGCGAAGAGTGTTTATGAAAAGCACATCAAGCGATGTTAACCTTCTTCTCCAGAAAAAGGTATCATCCTGCTCCCTAACAGGCAGAAGTGGTTTGGCAGCTGAATATTGAGTCTTCTGTTGTTTCATCCTTTTTGTTCATGGGGCTCTGTTTTCCACCTGGACGTCCAACTTTAAGCTTTGCCTGAGTTGAAGCTCACCTTGTTTCCCCTTCTCTTCATGTTTGCAATGGGCCTGTTTGCTAGTAAAGAGCAGAAGTGAGGGGTGACCTGATCTGATTTGGAAATACTGTGAAGTCCGAAACTCCAGAACATCCCCCTTCTGCCCACACACAAGGCAGCACCTTCTAGCTGGTCCTTCCTGTTAGGTGACCCAATTGCTTAGAGCCGAGCTCAGTGCTTAAAAGCATTTGCCAAGTGCAGTGCATGGCTAAGAGCAGCACAAGTATCATTTATGGCCCTTTGCAGAGGGAAAAGCTGCTTATTTGTTTAGGAAATAGAGGCTATAGCGCTTAACTTGTGATATTTCAGTCACTTCCATGGCAACAGGCTCTGAGACAACAAAGCAGGACTTCACCAGATCACATAACAACTTGAAAATGGAATAGAGAAAATTTTACATAGCGACACTGTGAAGTTTCCTTTAGCTTGAATTTTACCTCTATTAGATAACTGATGATTTAATCAGTGATGTAATTGCTGTACTGCCAAGCAGTTATGAGCAAATTGGCATTGATTTCTTTCAGTTGTCAGGCACCTCTTGTTTCTGTAATGACAGGGGATGTGCCAGCACAGTATGGTGCCCCTCTCCCCCCCTGCCCAAGGATAATACACGCTATCCGGCAGATTCCCTGCGATGACAACTGTTTGTAAGGGGCAGCATCAGTTAGAAACAATGGCCTGGTTCAAAGGCACTGGAATTTTTTTCGTCTTCTTCTGTGGCCTTCAGCTTTGGCCTGATCTTAGAAGTGTGGCATAGACCATGGCAAGGTCTACTGAGTAAGAGGTCGCAAAGCATGTAGCTGAGTGACAGCGTCGTGAACCTCCTGTGTTTAAAGGCAAACCCTTTAGGTTCCCAGTCTCAATTAGATCTGGTGACTGGGATTTTAATCTCCTCACCACAGGCAGAGAGAGGGAGAGACTGCTTTACCCCTCGGGTCCTTGTGTTATGAGCATCACTTACACCTTTTCCTTTGGCAGGTTCACACAGGGAGCGCCAAAAAGGGCTACGGTGCTCATGTGTCAAAGGGCTTATTGTTAGGCTTACAGGTACTGCAGGAAAAGGGAGGATTATTAGATGAAGCAGCTGATATAGAAACAAATGCATGGTGTTTCATTAACAAAATCTTCTCTCATACATCTCACATAAACAAATCAGAAATTGCTGTTGCAATATGATGTGCAAAAAAAAAAAAAGCGTGAAAGGCAACAGGGTTTGTTTTTAACTTCAAAAGCAAATGGCAGCAGATGAGTCAATTATGATGCAAGTAACTGGTTAAGTAGCTCCATAAGTGAATCCTGAACTTTTAAAACTTCAACTTTAATTAAGTCTGTTGGTAGAGGTGTACCACTTAAATAAACCAATTATTCTTGAAGAGTATTTCTGTCATATCTCTGACAGCATAGCCTTCACCCTGAGCAGAACAAGTAGTAGTCAGTAAGATTTGGTCATTTTTTAGCAGACAAAGTAGGGATTGTCAAATTGCAAAGTGTGACTTTTGATTTTTGAAATTAATTAAGTGCTTGCCAGCCGTGTTAGCCAAACCATTTTTCATTTTTTTTCAGTTGACAGTCAGACATTTCAGCTCTATGACTTATCTTCCTGCACGTGCTCCTACCCAGCCCTTGCATAGGCTGGTACTTGCCCCACCAGCCTGCCACAACCCTTTTCTAAGGCAGCTTTAGGAGTAAATAAAAGAACTTGTTGCTCCTCAAAAGCTCTCTGTATAAGTATGTAATGTTATACTCTGCCTTGAACAGCCTCAGTTTATACAGTAGGAGACACATGGTAAGGAGCTGAGATCTCATTCCCGTTGCAGAAATCTGTACTGCAATGTAATGTTTGGTCCAGCGTGGAGGTAGATGTCACTGACAGATGTTCACATGTCAGTGTGGTTTGGTGTTCATCCCTTTGCGTTACTATTTTGTATTGCTCTTCTAATTTACTCTGTATGAAGCAGACACCTGAGACAAAATGCTTCATCCTTAGTTTTTTGGGGTCTTAAAATATTAAGCTCCTAAAAATAATTCTTCACAGAGGAGGTTCGTGAGTACATCAGGAAGACTTGGAGTAGGAAGGCAAAATTACCTAGAGGTTAAAATTGGGGAAATCCATTTTTTATGACTGTCATTTAGTCTTCTGACAATCTACAATATGTCATTTAGTGCTAAATCATCAGTCTCACATTTTGGACATAATTTTATGATACCTGCAGTTGGAATTTAAACAAAGAACTGAGGTAAAGACATCAGGCTGGTTAATAAAAGCAGATGCTGTCCAATGCAGCAAACATTATGCCAGTTGAACCTAAACTTTCAGAGACTGGAAATTAACTTTGTTGAAAGCTAACCCCCTTAAGATGGAAGCACTCCCACTTACAGCCTTCTTTCAAAAATTCAGAGCTTCCTTTCTGTGAGCCTCTATTTCTGCTTCAGTAAAATGGCAAATCACTGAGATGTGCCATGAGATGCTCAGGTAGATGATGCTGTGCAACTGCAAAGTGTTTTATGCTTCTGTTGATAGCTTAGCATCCACTTTTTCAGGTAGAGGATCTGAACCATTATTTCTTTTATGACAGTGAAACAGCATTATTTTAAAATAAACTGGGAAAAGAGAAGTTTTTATTTTAGATTAAATGGTACTTAGGCTCTTGACAGCTGTCCTAATTTTCCCCTCACCTACTGTAGTGGTAAAGCAAGATTTTTTTTCACCAAAGTCAATGAAAGGAAAATTTAATGTTATTTTCGTTGTTTTATTGCAGACTTTATTTTTTTTCTCTTTCTTTTAAAGATAAAGGCAAGTTTCCAAGTTAGAAGGAAACTAGATGTTAAACCCTCAGTGCAATGTGTCCACAGTTCCAGTCTGAGTCTTGTAGGCCAGGGTGTAATATAAATAATTTAGTGCACAGATGAGGCTGATTTAGAAAAAAAAAGCCCCAAAATAACATAAACCTTGATCATAATTTATTTAGCTAAGTTACTTCGATGGATTTAATAACTTATATCCTGTTCTGTAGTGACATCTAAGTTGAACATTTTTCTGGATGGAAGAGGTTTTCCATCTTGTTTTGCTGGTGAAAATTAACTAGCTGCAAAAAGGATTCCCAGAATTCAAAGGAATCTCTAGCAAGTTGCATGCTTGTTTGTGTTTCAATATGAAGCAATATGAAAGTACTTGGAGGCAAAGAATCCTGGTCGTTGGGATTTTTTTGTTGTCCTCTCCCCCAGTTTTTCTGGAGAAGCAGAGCAAGCCTTGCTAGTTCTTAAAAAAATTATAATTCTGTCTGCTTTTTTTTGTGGATGTTTGCATCCAGCTGCTCCTAGAAAGCGTCTGGGAAGGACAAGTGCCCTGACATTCAAATCATTGACAAACACTGATGTTTTATTGTCTTATTTTATCGTTTCATCATATTTTGTCTAACGATTGCATCAAGATGATAAGAATCTAAAATAAAGTACCAAATTCATATTCTCCTGTTGTCCGTGCTTTCAGTTCATGTCGCAGTTTTCTTAAGACAGTTAATTTTGAGAACTAAAAAAGGAATGCAATTTTGGAGCAGAAAACCTACAATACTGGTATAGTCCTATTAAAGAGCCTGGCTTTTTTTAGCCATAAGCTAACTGCATAAAGTTATGGAGTTTGGACTTAAAGTGTTGTTGAAAATTAGACCCTGAATCAGTATTTATTCAGTTAAAGACATAGGCTACTTTACAGAAATTTTGGGAACCCAGAGGTTGCTATAGAAGCCACGCACCTTGCTGTCACTTAGGGGGAATTAGAGACTCCTCGGCTTTTCCCATTGCTACGCCCAGCCGCATACTGAGCCACAGAAAAAGCTCGTTATGTCACCATCACTTATAAGGTATGTCATCATCATTTCGCCTGTCTTCAGATGTTGCATAATTGTTTTTACTTTTTTCACCTAGCACTTCCATGAACTTCCCTGAATATCTGCTCTACTGTCTAATTGATTTTGGTGTTAGCAACAATTTTCATAATGTCAAATATTCAGAACATTTTAATTTCTTCAATTCTCTTGCTGTGGTTTTCCTTGGCGGTTTAACCCCTACGTTCAGTAAGTACCTGTAACAGAATCAGATCCTCATTCATCTAATACACATTGGTTCCTTACAATTTGCTGAGTGGAGAGAAACATTCTGACTTCTTAATTGTGTATGAACTGAAAAAAATAAGGAGAAGCTCTGTAAACAGTCCTTTATTCAAAAGATTTTTAAAAGTTCCAGGTGAGACACATTTAGAGGACATAGAAGAAGTGAGACACATTTAATCCCTTACTCTTCCTGCAGAAGTCTGTCCTCCTTCAGCCACCCTTTGAGCAAATAATCCTTCAAGCCCAGTAAACATTAGAGCCTCAGGAACGCAATACTAATTTTTGTATGTCATTATCTGAGGAACGAATGAAAATTAATAGGATGTTTTTATACCTATGTTAGAGACAAATGACCCAGAGTGTTCAATTTCTTGTGAAGCCGTGAGACTTTCATCAAGTCATTGAAGCAGAGTGCTTTGAAAAGCCGCTTTTGTAAACTTCTCCCTTTCTCCTGAAGTAATACTGTTTGCCTGACTGTGACAGAAATCTCGCTGTGGTGAAATGAATTGAGCTGGAAGGACTGCGTTCTGCTAAGCAGAGAAAGGAACCATTTTTAGTTACGATTTTTCGGCAGGTCAGCCTGCCAACAAGTCCACTGAGGAGCAGATGGAAAGGAAAGACAGCGCAGAGAGACAGAAATGATAGGATATACCAAAAGTGAGATGAAAAAAGGAGGGGCAATCAAAGAAAACACTGGAAAATCTCAATCTTCCTCTGAAAAAGCTGCTTCAGATAGTGTGAACAAGGCACTGTTGATAGGAAAGTCTCAGCTCCACTGGCCAGAGGAAGGAAAGTTGAATATATGTAACAACTAGAGCTGAATGAATACCATGAACAGTCATTCACCTTCTAAATGGATTTGCTTTGATTGTATTTGTGCCATCTTTTTTGTTTGTTTTTGGTGGATGCTCTAGTGAGCTTGTTGTAAACAGTGACTACCAGTTGATAAAGATAAACTCCTTGGATATATGTATGAGCTTTAATAGTAAAGTACTAATAATTCAGAATCTTTAGCAAAAGAGATATAAATAGACATAAGGTACATTTCCCCCAAAAAACCAAATTCCTTCTTTTTTTCCTTTGGCGTGTGATAAGACACACAGAAATATGTATTAGTGAAGATTACTGAAAAGTTTTAATAAAGAAATCCTTCCTGTTATGTACTAACAGTGCACTGTGTAGCCCATAAATAATCTTACCAAACCCTGCCTTACGTGGTAAATGTTTTATACTTACAAAGGTTTGAAAGTGTACTACCATTCAAATTCTACTGATCATTACAATAGCAGAGCCTATGAAAAAGTCTGAGTATTAAAAATAGTTGTTAGTGTTGCTGTGTTGTAGCTTTGAACTTTATACACGCTTATATTACAAATGCAGCACGTCCTTTCTATAAAATATGGGTTTACTGCAATGTTGATCAGCTGTTTTCTGTAAGAAATGTTTGTCAAATCACGCTAGAGCAAACAATGGAGAACCACTGCAAAGAGCAATCTTGGCAAAAAATAATGTAAATGCAAAATTAGTTAAAATAAAGTGAATTAGTAGGAAACTAGGGAATCCTGTGTACAGATTTTTGAAACTCAGCGAAGAACAGTGTGTGTATTCAGATATACTCAGCTATAACTCACCACACTGTCTGAATTTAACATAGCCACTGTTTGCAACACATTGATTACTAGCTGTAAACCAAATATGTTCAGCTACAGAGGTTAGTCAATGTTAATTTGCATTATGTAAGGAGGTTAGTTCCTAATTATTGTATTTATAGTTCTGTTGCTTGCAGTATCAATAACAGAGGGCATGGACTTAAGAAGAATGTTGTTTTTCAGCTTAGCCTATTCTGATCTTGATTTTTTTTATTTTTTTTTTTTATTAAGGGATGAGCCTTAATTGCAATGGTCAGATCCACAATACCCCGACCCCCTCTGCAGGTCTGCAGCTGCCTTTCTCAAAGTTTGGTGACACAGTTCAGATTCAGGATAAAATATCAGCCCTTTTGGAGCTTGTTCACAGGGAACAGGGCTGACGTGCATCACCCCTGTGTGCGCAGGAGATGCATAGGCACGGGGAGTCCTGTGCTTTTCTGCCTGCGTGGTCAGGCTCCGCATGGCCCCACAGAGCCCTGCGTCCCAGGCTCGTGCTGCAGGCAACCAACCCTGTGCTTCAGGCTCTGGGGAGCCGGAGCAGGACCTCAGCCTCGGAGAAGGCATCCAGGGTGCAAAGCAGACTGCTGAGGTGACTGAAATGTGGCAGCGACAGGACAGCCCTGGTGATGCTGCCTGCTCTCTCTGTGCAAGCGTCTTCCAGAGCTGGGATTGCTGTGTGGCCCGTCAAGTGAGAAGACAAGTGAGAAAGATATTAACAGGGTTAATGGCTTTTAACGGAGCTGTTGACAGCACAGTTCTCTTTGCCTCCAAGGCTGAGCAGCAGGGTCTAACTAATCTTCTCCTGAATGCTGGCCACCAAAAAGCCATTTGGTCCACACTGTTGAGAAGTCTTGAGCCAGGCAGATTTGACGTTTGTTTTGTTGGTACGGATGTTTTCATGCTGATACTTAAGTAGAAACTAGGTCAGCTGCAGCCAACTGGAAAGAAGGCAAGATGGGTGAAATTGCTCCTGAGCGAGTGAGTGTGCCGAGGGCCCAGGAAGGTTCAAGAGCCGTCAGAGAGAGGTAGTGAAGGAGCAGGGCACGGAGCTGGGAACCTGCAGCTCAGAGATGGGAACCGCTGCGAGGAGCAGGGAGCAGCCGACCAGCCCCTGCCAGGGCCAAAGCAAAGCCTCTCCAGATCAGGGGAGGCTGTGCAGAATTTGCTATGGTCAGGAAGCGACAAAACTAGCTAAAGCAAGCCCAGAATAAAGGACTGAGTTGGAGAGAGAGAGCTATGTATAAAAACTTACTTTTTATCTATTTATTTTTATTGGCATCTTACCTAGATGATTTTTTTCCTATTTAAAATGCTAGCTGACTTACTTTATATTATAATAAAGTCTGTTTGGTTTTTTGTTGGGGTTTTTTTGTTTGTTTGGGTTTTTTTAAAGTTTTAAAGCCACTTGGTTGCCTTTGAGGAGCCCTGTAATGAAGAGGTCTAGGCAGGGGACTTCAAAGCTGTGGACAGCTTTCAGTCTCATCACCCAGCCATGGTCAGCTATTCCCCAGCCCCAGCAACACAAACTTGAGCCTGGCTGAAGACCAAATTGGTATAACACAGAGAATTTCTCTCCTTGGTTGCTCTGCAACCAGCAGCAGCAGGTTTCCTGTTGTTAGATCACCCTGACACTCTGCAAAGGAATGTGGAGGCATTGAACCTTGTGACAGAGGAATTTGCACACTGCTAGATTAGCCAGGAGAGAGTTTCCGGAATCTGACAGAACCTCTCATTAACCCCCCATTGTTGTTTTTCAGAATACCTGGGGAAAGGGGTGTGTGTCTGCATAAACACATGACATATATATCCTGTAAGGGAGAGCTGTCGTGACCACCCTTAGCGTGCGTGGCTACAGTGGGTTAGCAGTGCCTGCTGCCTGTATGTAGCTAGAGCACAAGGACCCTAAATGAAATGGGAGCTCGTTTGGTGGATGCTGTTAGCACACACAGCAGAAATCTCTATTGTAAACTGTCTCAGCCTCAGCAGTCAGAAAAGACAGATCTGGTTTTGGAAACCATGGGTCAGACTACCATCCCTCCTCTGGACTGGGGCTGCAGAGTCAGCCTCTGCTCCCCGCTGGCAGCTGCGGGCAGGCAGGAGGAATTTGGGTGTTCAGGCAATGATTGCTGTCAACCAGCAGTTGCCCCTCCTCAGGGAAAAGCAGCAAGCTCAGTGGAGGTGTCCCACAGGAAAATCCGAGGTGCAGGATGAGCGAGCGTTGAGCTGTGCCAATTTCAATACAGGAGACAGAAAAAAGGGAGGTATCTTGTCCCTGTCGGGGGCTTAAACATAGAGAGCCTGAGTGGTTGGAACAGTGTCAGTCTGGCCTTGAGTACCAGAGCTGGGAATGTAATTCTTGTTTTCAAGAAGTATTTTCTTTGTACTGGAGAAGTAGGTGTGTTGTACTGAGGTTTTAAACTGTTGATTCAGGTAGGAAACAATGTTTTTCAGAACATAAGGGAAGTTGACCAGGGATTGTATGGGTCACGCAACAGGAAAGGAAAGGAAAGATTAATTTCATTGAAATGCTGACAATTTGTTTAAAGCATATCCAACAGCCAGAAAGTTCATTTAAACTACTGCTGTTCAGGTCACTTTGTAAGAATCCAGCCCTTGAGAGCCCAGAACTGCTGTGTCTTGCTACTCAGCAGCACACACAAATACAGTCTTTTTCACTGAACTATTTGCTTCCGCCTTCTTCATGGGTAAAGTTATAATCACTCAGGATATGTTTTAGAAAAAATTACTCTGTTCTGAAAAAGTCTTACTAATATTTGGGGTTTTTAAATTATTATTCCACTATGGCTGGATTAATTTTTTTTTTTTTTTTTTTGGGGGGGGGGGGGTATGGGGGGGTGCTAGGAAAAGAACATAACCCAGGTTTTAATTTGGAAGAATCAGAAAGACAGGAAGCTTGCAGGGATATTTGAAGCTCATTCCTACAATCCGAATCTGTAAATCTGTTACAGAGCTATATATGTAAATTAGCTGATTGTTAATCTTTGCAAAAATTGAGAGTAAAGGTAGTGACCTGAAACCAAGTTAGAGGGTACAGTGATTAACATCTCTCCGTAACTAATTTCAGTAAGGAATTCCAGACTGTCATACTTTACATATTTTTGGAGTTGTATATCTGTCCTCGTTCTCCTTTGTATTTTCTTGGGAATTGGAAATATATGGCTAATCAAGCCTTTTATATAAATGTAAAGAAATATTGTTGATTTGTAAGACATAAAAGACATTTCTGTTCTCTGACCTGTAAAATATGTTTTGTGTCACTTTCTTCCTGATTTACACCCACCATATCCGGTGATTTGACTTCCCTGACCTAAGCAGATCCTTCAGGCAGGCAGCTCATTGGAGTGGGTTGGTAGAGCTGGCTAAGGCAGAGTATTTCCAGTTCACAGGAACTATTAATATAAAAATATACATTTGTTTTGAATCAGATTGAAATTAGATTAAAAGCAAAGAAATTTAAGGGGGGGGAACTCATCTTTCTAAGACACGAGGTGTTTCCAAAATTAAATTGTCCAGCTGGCATTCGCATTGACAGCTGCTGCTGGAAATGTAGCCTGGCTACCTGTACCAGTTTCTATGCATCACTGTTACTGATACGGCAAGATCTAGAGCATATAGACATTCATTCCTGCTTCATATCTGCTGCACAAAGGTAATAGTTGACATGCTATAAATCCATCTCCTAAATTTTGTTGAAATGACTTGCTGGAGAAGCCTTGCCCACCACTGATGTAAACTTGTGCGAGCCCATTGACCCCCGGAGGCTCAGCCTCCTGTGACTGAGCTGGCAGGGAGCCAGGGAGGGCTCTGTTGGGGGACCAATTTCTGCAGAATTCTGCTGGAGGCTTGACAGAAACTTCTCACCAGGACTGAGAGGCTTCTGCAGAACATTTCCAGGTGTTGGGTGGGGGGTGTCCAATAAACCACACATCTCAGAAGTCCTAGCCCTGTTCCTATCGCTTTTCTTACTTAGCCTTTTCTGTAGGGAATCGCCGTGGTTTCTATCCTTTCTTCCATCATGGTGAGCTCCTGAGGGAATGTGAATATCCCCCAAGACTGCAGTATAACTGAACAGATTTGTTATTTATTAGGTACCCACTGTGTACTGAGAACTCCTGTTGGCTTCAAAGGATGACACGAAAAGGCTTTAAATGAACAATTGCTGAAGACCTGGAATTCACACACAGGGAAAAAAAGCTCTTAAAATATCTTAAGATCGTAAGTACAGGCTCAGAATTACTTCTAATAACAAAGTAATATCATCTTCCTGTGTTTTTTATATATCCTCTTAGGTACAATTAAGAAGAATTCTGAATCTTTCCACAAAAATGGCATGGCCCTCAAATACTAATTTACGCTTGCTTTGAACTTGAAATAAGTAATTACTTCAGAATAAGGGAGAAGGGGATGGGTGCTAGCCAAAACTCATGATTCGCCCTCTCCCTCATCTTTCAAGCTGTTAGAGTTCAACACTGACTCAAATTTAAATGAGGCAAATTGGAAGAACCTTAAAATCTGGTTCAGTGCAACTCTGAACCTGATTTCTGAACTTGGTCTACTTTAAAAGAAAATATTAATGCTTAAGCAATTACTGATTAATATTTTTCTCTCCTGTATTTTTTCTGTATTACTTTAATAAACACATTACAGGATTCAAAGGGAGATTTATGGTGTGATTTCACATCTGAATTTTAGGCTTTAATCATTGAAATATGTTTTCCTGGAAATATATGTTTTCATTGAAATGCATGTTTTCCTTCACTGTTGATTAAATAACATTGATCCAAATATGCTTTCTTGTGGGACTGCACTTGTACCCCACAAAAAACAGTTTTCTTGAAAGAAAAAGCCATTTGCAGCTTGGCACATGAAGTCTGATGTTGCCTATCTTATGACACATTAAGGGAATTGCTCCCAAACTCAGTGAAAGAAGAAACTTCCTGTAAGATAATAAGTTGCAAATGCTTTGTTTATTTAAGTTAAGGTAGGCACTTGCTAATTCGTGCAGTTTAATTCCGTGGGTATAAGACCACATTTGCGTTTGCTGGTTTTTCATCTCAGAAGCATTAACCTTTTCAAAAATTACTTCTCAGGTGATTTTTTCCAGCTACTCCATTACTCCTTTGGAGAATTCCTATGATAATGCTGAAAAAATAATCTATGAGAATATATTCTTACGAAGCAGAATTCACTCTTCAAAGTTGAGTTGCTTTTCTTTAATGTGACAGCAGCAGGTCTTGCTGTGGCTGCAAGTCAGAGCACTCCTGACATAGACAGTGTAAACACTGGGGCAATGCCGATGTAGACGCAGACATCCCAGCACTGTGTCTGTATTTTGGACTATTCTTAAGACATGTTATTAACGACATAGCTACCTTAATTTCCTAAGATTAATTTCAATCAATAGTGAAATAAGTACACACGGACCTGGACTTTGAAGACGGGAGCAGAGGCTGCCTCCATCCACTTCTACCCCACCCTGGTGGAAGTTGTGTGGCTGCAGCATCCTCTCATCGCTGCAGTTTCAGCCTGGAATTTAAACTTCATTAACAGGAAAATTCCTTGACCGTGCTAAATGGGACTAGTGATGTGACATGTGCTAGTACCTTACTCTACCCCTCAAGCAGCGGCTTGCTCCATGAGCCTGGCCCATTTCACTGGGACTGCCTGGCTTGGGGCACATTACAAGCCCACACTGACAACCAGCAAAGCGCTCAGCCTCCTGGCAGCACAGAAGACACTCTGCCAAGCCATGCTGGTATGGTGTTTACTAGGTGTTGACAGAGTTCCCACTGAATGAGTAAAAAGAGGAATACGTTCAGCTAGCTCCAAGACTTCACAAGCTAATTTTCTTGTAAGTCAGTCAAATCTGTTTGCTGCAGCGTGGGGGGACAGGAGTACTTGTGTGGTTTGTTTTGTTGGTAGATGTCATAGTTTTTTCCTGAGAGAGTCTAGTTTACAAAGAATCCCTGAGTATATCTGTGTGTTTATTGTCCAAAATAAGTGAAAGATTAGGAACTAAAGTCTTGGTTAAAATGAAGGAAGGAACAAGGGAAGTGGGACTGAAGATTAGCTAACATATATGCCTGTCAATGAGAAGACTTCGGATGAGCTCATCTAGCAGTTTGGTAAAGTTTATAAAGACAACAAATACATAAGAATATTGACAGAGAAGATAGATACACTTCCAAACTCAAAACTATTATGAAGTCCAACCTTTACACATAACTAGCCACTATAAGATGTGTTTCTGCATGTGGACGTTTATGAAAAACAGATACCATTTTAGAGAATAAAGCACTAATGTGAAGTTTTGGGCCAAGGCAGGAGAAGATGTAATAAAGAATTAAAAAAATCTGTACCAAGAAAAGAAAATGTAATTATACTCCTATGGCTTGAATGTGGAAAGTGTATAGATAATATACCAAAAGCTTGATCAATAAAATGCCCCTTGGGGTAAAAAAAAAAAAAGCATTTATTTTCCCACAAAGTTAAACATAATGGAGGAATATTAAATAAAAGTAAGGGCTTTTAAAGTGTATTAATAAAATGGAAATAAAATGTCTTTTACTGAAAGGAAGCAAACTTTTAAAGTTGTCTGTGACTATGAAATGAAAAAAAAAATATTAGGAATGATCAGTTTAGAAAAATTACTCCACCAAGAAATTTCACATAGTGACATTGATCAGTTAAAACTTCCCACAAATTTTTGACAAACTATTTTTATTCAATTTTGTGTTTCACCACAGTAAATTTAGTACTTTTCTTTGCAATGATATATCCTCTGTGGCTTCCAAAGAAAAGGAAGTTGAACTTTGTTCTGAGTATATGTCAAAGGTAATAGTTAATGGTTTTGGCTGATTAACATCTTTCCTCATCAATAACACAAACTGATCAAACATCTTAGACAAAAGCCAGCATGGTTGATAACTTTAGCATGTCATCAACACACAGAAAACATCAATTGCAAAAAGTGTAATTATACCACTTCTAATTAGCTGTTTTCACCTGAAATAATTAAACAACAAAAAGCTCTTAAGCTAGCAAACAATTGATGAAATGATTTAAATATTTTCCCTTCTCATGTTGCTTCTCAGCAGACATCATTATGATACTACTGACTCAAATTCTAATTGCTAGAAGACCATGTAAAATAGATTTTGCTGTCATGAAGGAAAGCCCTCTGCAAACAAAGCCCCCTTTTATAGTCTGCCATTCTAGACAGACTTTTTTTCCTGCTGCTTTTGCATTCTGTATGAGACTAAACATAGAATGGTTTGGGTTGGAAGGGACCTTTAAAGATCATCTAGTCCACCCTCCTGCTGTGGGCAGGGACACCTTCCACTAGACCAGGTTGCTCAAAGCCCCGTCCAACCTGACCAGGTTTCCAAAAATGAAAACGCTGATCTGGGAGTCATACCGTGCAATTAATTTTAAAGCAAAATTCCTCCTGCAAAATGACAAAAATCAAAAGCATAGTATGGTGTTTAATCAGGTGGCATCTGCTTTTCGGTAGCTCAGATTGCTTGCTGCAAATTTTTCACTATTTTTAGAAATATATTTTGAAATTCACTGCCAAGTTCGTGTTTTGTAAGTTTGAGGAATATTATTAGCACTTCATGAAATGAAGCGGCTTACAAATCTATGTTTACTCTAGCACAGTCTCTATCACCTTGTTATATGAGGAATGTACACTTTCCAGTGGGAAGAACTCTGAAAATTCTGTGCTAAAAACTCGGGAGAGCATTAGACCATGGTGCATGGCAAACAGATCTGCCCGTATAGCCACTCTGGTGCACACACAGACTCGCTCAGGTTTTGGAAGTGTCTCTTCTGGTAAGAAGGTTTGTCCATGCAGATCCACTACAGGTTAAAGGTTTTGGTGCACACAGCAGTCTTGGATTCACACAGCACCAACCACACAGCCATCATTCAACAAGAATAAACACAGAGGTCATATTTTAGGGAGGCAAAAAGTTGTTAAATGGTGAATTGGGCCTATAAATGATTCAAGGTTCGTGTTCTAGTTTTGTGCCAGAGTTGCAGGACAGCAGCCCAGAGGACGTGTCTCTTAAAGAATACTATTAGTGCCTGTTCAGTCAGTGAGCAGGATATGTGGGAAGATGGAAAGTTTTTGAAGGCTTGTTTTTCTTTATCACATACTGATAATTGGCAAGGGAAGTTTGCCAGAATTTAGGAGCACAGGTACCAGTTGCCCAAAGGCAGAATGACTGTTGTCCTTAAAAGGAGCACATTGGACAACCATGTACAGGGGGCTAAGGCATTCAGTGAAGCCTCTGAAATGAGGGTGGAGCAAAACATTGGACAAAGTGGAAGCGTGGCAGTTCCTTCATCAAGAGGACTGTACTAATCTCAACAGAGAGGTCCTGGCCAAGTAAATAACTTATGCTGTGGAAGCTGAGTGGCAAGTTCCCCAGGCAGGTTTCCAGGATGGGTTCCAGTATGTGGAATTGGACTCACCTTGTTAATGTCATGCTCCATTCACTTTCAGCAGAACTTATTTGCTGTAGGCACAATATTGCATTGATGAAGATAAATTGCTTCCAGTTCTGAAGTTAACTTGCTTATAGCTAGTTCAGCGGTGAAGAGAAGTGTTATCAAAGAGTTGTCTGAGAGAAGCAGATTGATGTAAAGACAGACTTAGTATAATCAGTCTTAAGTAACTGGGTCTTTTTAAGCTTTCAGGGTGTGCTTCAGGTATAAGAGACCAGTACCTGGGCTCTTTATTGTTTTAAAATCCCATTATTCATTTGTATTATACATTTCTACAGGAAGTTTATATGTAGTTTACATCTTGGAAATACTACTTTGTGTCACTGGCCAGTGATTCCAGTGGGAAGACTCACAGGAATAGAGCACCCAGGATGAATAATGAGTATATAGGAGGAGCTCTGTGCTATCTAGTGTTGTTAGAAGAGAGGATTCTGCTTCAGAAAGATGGATTATATAGTAATTGCTGAAGCACTTGAACTGATTCAAAGAAAAAGGCTGTAAGTACAGGTCATCTTGAAAAATCACGACACTAATGTCTTTCAAGCACAGTCGGTTTCTATTCAAAACTAAAAGGATTATATAATGTGCTTACAATGAATAGTGAACTTTTTAGTCTTGAAAATTTTCAAAATCCAATCTTTGGGTTTTGTTTCTTTTCAGTTTGTTTGCTTTTATGTAGTAAGGAGTACGGAAAGGTATTCAACATGTCAGGTTCTGTCCATTCAGAAATACAGCCTGAATGTAGGTATGAAATGTGTTTCTTCTCTCATCACATGCTGAAAATAGATTTAATCTGATTTCTGTCAACTTTTTCTCCAAAAGTTGTCAATAATCTTTTCCAAACAGTACTTTCCCAGCAGTTCTGTAGTTTAGAAACAGAAATGCAAGGAAAATTGGAAAGAAAAAGTGGTTTGTAGGGTTTTTTTAACTACCATACTTTAGCAAATCAGGCCAAGATCATAGGAATACAACATCCAAATTATTTCAGAAGCTTCCGTCTTCAGTCTGGAGATAAAGCTCACATATTGTTCAGAGTCTTGAATCTCATGCTATTAAAATCCCAGAAAGGTACTTTTTTACTGATTGCTCTGCATGTCAGTTTACCTCCTTTTCCATATAAATCTCATTGTCTCTGATAGCATTCTGCTAAGCTTAGTAGTGACTGTTCCTTAGGAGAGAGTTTAAAAAAAGACCAATGGAAAAATGAAAAAACACAGTTTAAAATGCATGAAATCGCATTTCCATAAAGATTTACTAATTCAGTTTTTAGAGCATTTAGAGTTGTTAGAGAAGTTGTCTGTCATCATGTTGGATATGTACTTAGAAATGGGAGCACTTCAGGATGGGATTTCATCCGACACCCCTAAGTGCTAAATCTTAGATATGTTATTACATTTTCCCAACATCTGTTGCTTTGATTCCCTTGTGGTTTTTAGAGAAGCAAATCTGGATCAAGGCCCAGCACTTTCATATCATCGTTTCCTCTTCACCACTGATTTGATGGGAGACACTGTGTCTCTGGTGGGAGATAACTGTGGCTACACACCCAATTCCACCACTGATCCTCAGTGTAATTCTGACTGTTTTCACTTCCCCGCTTTCACATCTGTACCAGGGAGAAAGGATGGGAGAAGGAGAGTTTCATTCTCTTCAAATGTGTTTTCTGGGGATGTAAATAGAATTTTCAGTCCCAAAAGCTGTTACGCTTTTGAGGAAAAGTAATGAGAGGTAACAATGGGAAGCAGCCAGGCAAAATTTCCTGAGCTGGTTAAAAGCCTTGCAGAATATGCAAGACCTTGGGGAATTAGTGCTTGTAATTTAATTTCCATGCCTTCTGTTTAGTAAAAATTTATTCTCAATGGCATCATTCAAAATGTGGCAATAAATGTTGGGTTCATACTACAGACATTTAGTTTTTCTCTGGTAATAAAGAAACCCCTTGATACCAGACACTGCTAAATTAAGACACAAATAAAATTAGAGCCGTTTTTCACTTTTTGCAATGGAGAGAGTGAAAGTTAATTATTCACTAATAATAATGAAGTTTATAACTCCGATGCAATCTTGTTTATTGATGGGTACATGCTGTATCCTGTTTGCTTAACCTCTAAGACTCAAGGAAGAGTTGTTTCTTTGCTCAGTGCTCCAGGTCTCTTGCAGTCATTCTTGACTTCAGATAGCTTCTTGAGACTTTTTCCCAAACAGGACAAGGATAGAACACATCTGTCCTAGCACAGACATCTTAAAGTTAGACATCTTGCTCCAACCCATTTGCCTAGGGCTTTTTGTAGTCAGTGAAGAGAAACACTCATCTTTAGAGTGTAATTCACCCTAGCCTGGTATAAGCATCTCAGCTAAGCCAGGTAGATGTACTTACATCTCTCTGTAGATGGTGAAAAAAGATTACGGTGACAAGTTTAGATAAGGATGTGTAAAATTATATGTGAATCCCACCACAGTGCTTACTCAAGACACTTCTGGAGCTTTCTTCTCTGCCCGCTACATGTTTTAGAACATGGTAACTTCAGAATTCCAGCTTTCAAGTTCTTATATCAAGAATTTGTTGATAATGCCTCTCAATTTTGTTATCAGTATCATCTTGAGAATAATTAATAAAATTTTGTAAAAATATAAATCCCTCAAATATCTTTGAGAAGCTGCTTTTATAACATTCCTTTGCCCTGATTGTTCTTCCACTGATGTCTTCCCTTTGGGCAGTACCTTACCCATTTTACAGCTCTTGTAGTGATATATAGCCTTTCTGTTACAGTCATTAGTCAAGTATTGGTATAACAAATACTTTGCTGCTAAATTACATGTGCTGCTATAAAATGTTGCTTATCTCATTCTACAAAGGTATCCTGCTAATCCCATATGATCAACCTTTGACAAGGAAATACTGGTTATTTTTTTTTTCTCCACATTTCCAAGGATCCTGCCCTGCTGAACAGTGTACTAAAATTTTGCATACTTTTGAAATTCCCAGGAAGTATCACTTAACTGAAGTGTTTCTCTTAGTTTTGTACACTAGTATTACTATTTTATCTGTGGTGATCTGTCTTGGGTTTGCGTGACAAGGTTTTGGTAGCAGCGGGGCTACAGGGGTGGCTTCTGTGAGAAGCTGCTAGAAGCTTCCCTTATGTCTGATAGAGCCAATGCCAGCCGGCTTCAAGACAGACCCACCGCTGGCCAAGACCTAGCCCATCAGCGACGGTGGTAGTGCCTCTGGGATAACATATTTAAGAAAGGGGAAGAACAACTGCGCAACAGCAGACGGAGAAGAGAGGAGTGAGCATATGTGAGAGAAACAACTCTGCAGACACCAAGGTCAGTGAAGAAGGAGGGGGAGGAGGTGCTCCAGGCGCTGGAGCAGAGATTCCCCTGCAGCCCGTGGTGAAGACCATGGTGAGGCAGGCTGTCCCCTTGCAGCCCGTGGAGGACCCCACGCCGGAGCAGGTGGATGTGCCAGAAGGAGGCTATGACCCCCATGGGAAGCCCACGCCGGGCAGGTTTTCCGGCAGGACTTGTGACCTGGCAGGGAATCCACACTGGAGCAGTCTGTTCCTGAAGAACTTCACCCTGTGGAAGGGACCCACGCTGGAGCAGTTTGTGAAGAACTGCAGCCCATGGAAAGTACTCACATTGGAGAAGTTTGTGGAGAACTGTCTCCCATGGGAGGGACCCCACGCTGGAGCAGGGGAAGAGTGTGAGGAGGAAGGAGCTGCAGAAACATGTGATGAACTGACCGCAACTCCTATCCCCAGCCTGGGAAGAAGGGAGGGGTGGAGGGAAGCTGTTTTTAAGATTTGGTTTTATTTCTCATTATCCTACTCTGATTTTGATTGGTAATAAATTAAACTAATTTCCTCGAGTCAAGTCTGTTTTGCCAGTGACAGTAATGGTGAGGAATCTCCCTGTCCTTATCTCGACCCATGAGCCTTTTGTTGTATTTTCTCTCCCCTGTCCAGCTGAGGAGGGGGAGTGATAGAGAAGTCGAGCTTTTACAGATAACCTGAGAATGGATCAATAGATAGATGCTCAGCTAGATAACGAATTTGTAGTTTAGTGGAGGGAGGCTGAAGGCTTTCTGAGAGACCATGGAATTTGGCACAAAACTTTCCTTATAGGCAGGAACAAGGAACAAGCAAGGGTATGGAAAGCTGCATACAAGGAAGGACCTTAAACATACAGCTCTGCGTGTGAAAAGGAAAGGGGTTCTAATGTGATTTGAGGTATTACTGAATGATTAGGGAAAAACCTGATAAATTCAGTTTGAAAAATAAGGATGTGTTTGCAACAATGAACAAAATAGAAAAGAGGTGAAGTTTGTAGGGAGAAAGAACATTTCTTGTTATACCAGCCACTGTTAATGGATCTGGGTCAGTATTGATCCCTCAACTCCCTAGCCTTCTTGGAATTCTTTATTTATTTTTTGTTTTGTCTTGAGTTAACTGTGGACAACTCCTGTGTGTTTTCTCAGTAGCTGAATTGAGTTTCGTGGTTCATCTTTCCAGACCTCAGGAAGGCCTGTGGGGATGATCTTTTTATGCTGAAGATTTGTCCAGATAGTTGTATTTGCAGCTTGGGTGAGGACTATTATTTCTCTTTCATACTTGCGCAGAAACTCGTCATTGTGTGGGGCAACACAGCAGAGGAAGTGTTTGAGAAAGAGCAAAGAAGAATTCAGATTCCACCAAAAGCTGATTTTGCCGTAAAACAAAGCAAGATCAAAAGACTTGCATGAGAGATCCAGTATGGTGAATAAAATTGCAAGATGGGCATCATCATATCCCAATAGATATGATCAATAAGATAACAGTCATGTCCCCACTGGTTAGCAAAAAAGAAACCCAAACTTTCCTAGGCATTATGGGATTCTGGAGAATGCATATTCCAGGTTACAGTCAACTTGTGAGTCCCCTCTGCTGAATGACCCAAAAGAACTATTTTGACTGAGGCCCTGAGCAAGCTGTTGAACAGATCAAACAGCTGGTAGTTCATGCAGTAGCCCATGGGCCAGTCCAGACAGGACCAGATATGAGAAATGTTCTCTATGCTGCTAACGGGGAGCATGACCTCTACTGGAGCCTCTGGCAGAAAGCACCTGGAGAGACCCAAAGTCAGGCTCTAGGGTTTTGGAGCTAGGGGTACAGTGCATTTCGCTCGAAGACCTGGGTACAGTTGGTGGATAATGTGGAAGAATGAGGAAAGCTAGTGTGTACTCCAAAAAGATTAAACCTTGGGGGAAAATAATATGTATTTGAGTTGCATATAATAGGTACTAAGTACTACATCAAGAATCACCTGTGGCACCAGTTGTGCACCCAAACATAATTTCCCCTAGAGCATTTCTTCTGTGCTTACTTCTGAATTGCTCTTAGTTCATCTAAAAAGTGTATTAAAATGAAATAAAATGCATATATTTTATATCTTCTGTCACTAAGCTAGTTGCCCCATAAAAGAAGAAAATTAGATTGAGTTCACATGCAATATTAGTCATATTTCATTTCCATGTATGCCTTTCTAGGAACTTGTAATCCTCCACAGTTTTTCAAATATAAGGTGTATCAGAATATATTCAAATATATTCTAAAATACTTCTCAGATTACTGCATCAATTCTCACCCATGAATGATGGGTGAATTTCATCTGGAACTGTTGACTTCAATACATATATTAAATCTGAATTTTCAGCACTCCCACCAGCACCATGCCCATAGTGCATTCCCTTTTACCTGTTAAAATTAATTTCATTAGAGGATTGACTGCCATTTACCTTTGTGAAGACACAAGCAAAGAAAGTGTTGAATACTCCAGCACTGTCTGTAGTTTGTCTTCGCTTCTGTTTACTAAATCCCTCTACTCTCTTCTGTTTTCTTCTTACTTCTGACATTTTTACAGAAATTTTCTTTGTCATCTCCAACTGAAATATATTTTGCATAACAGTCTTCCTGAATTTATTTATGTATATTTTTGTTATTTCTTTATAGCAGTCCTCAGACACATGCCAATTTTTCCAGATCTCATACAATTCCTTTTTCATTTTTGGATATTTGAACCTTTCCTCATGCAGGCACCATAGTGTCCCTCTCTGCTCACTGTCTCTGAACTCTTTAAACCAGGTTTGTCTTTATATATTTAGAATAGTCCCTTTCAAAAGGTACTTCTTTATCCCTTACATTATCTTCTCAGGAGGTCTCAGTCTCAGCTTCCTAGGTTGTGTCAAAGCTGTTCTCCCAATTCTTTCCGTGCGGTAGCAAAGGCTATTATTTCATTATTACTTTCATCCTCAAATTATTTTCCACCTTTGAGTTTTCAATCAATTCCTTCCTGTCAGTTAGATTTGAAATACTGCTTTCCTAGTAAAACTGAAGTCCTACCTTCCTGAAACCAAAAGTTTGTTCGCAACACCAACAATCTGATCACTTGGTTTCTCTGTACCCTGACACATGGGATCCTTATAATCAAAAAGTTATATGGATAGTAAAAATCTAACTTATTACCTGGCCTTTGGATGGTTCTGATGGTAGCACAAAGACTCCTTCATCTGGCTCGTCTTTTAATTTTCTGCCTCATGTAAGATCCTGAGCATGAAAATGTGTGTTCTTTCCCCTTTTGACCTTCACCCACAGATAGTGTACAAGCCTTTTTCCTACTTTTTCCTCTTCTTTATTTGATGATATGCTGTTGTATTACAAAGACTGTACCAAGTTTTCTTTTATTGAAAACAGGAAAATTCAGACAAAATGATTTATTTATTTATTTATCTTCCACTGCTGTAGCCACCCCCATAGGGCAGTAACCACCATCCAGGACTCAGTATAGAGATATAGCACTTGCCACTTTTCTCATTCAGCAATATCTAGGGCTAGTTGGATGGCTTTCATTCCTGCAGACTGACTTGACTCACCTTCTCCTTCAGTGTCCTCAATGACTTGTCACATGGGACTCCACACAGCAGCTTTCCACTTCTGATGGTTTCCAACCACATGACAGGATCCACCAGTAAACAAAGCGTAACACCTTTCACCTTCTGAAAACTCATTATATGGTGGTGCCTCTTGGGCACAAGCCACCTCCTCAGGCAATGCTCCAAAATCTCTGCCTTCTGGCCAGTCCATGATCTCTTCCAGGATTCCTGGGCAGTTGGGTTTCCCCAGTCAAGCTTGTTGCGTGATCAACGCTACCCACTTACTCTATGTAGCACCGGTTGTGTGATGTGTAGAGGGGATGTTTCCTTTGAACATCCAGTGTAGCATGGGCAATCATGGTGCCAAAAGGAGATATGTTTCTGTACTAACAACTTCTGAAGCAGCTTGAACCCCCCTATATGCTGCTAGTAACTTTTTCTGTCGGGGTGTAGTGGGCTTCTGATCCTCAATACCTGTGGCTCCAAAACCCTAATGGTCAACCTCAGGTTTCTCCTGATGTTTTCTGAAGAGGGTCCAGGTGAGACCATGCTCCCCAGCTGCACTATAGAGTACATTTTGCACATCTCATCCTGTCCGGACAGGCCTAAGAGCTACTGCACAAGCTATTTCCTGTTTGATCTGCTCAAAGTCTTGTTATTGTTCAAGACCCCACTCAAAATAGTTCTTCTTTTGAGTTACTCAATAGAGAGGGCTCACAAGCTGACTATAACCTGGAATATGTATTCTCCAAAACCCCAAGAGGCCTAGGAAAGCTTGTGTTTCCTTCTTGTTATCTGGTGGAGACAAAGTTGCTATCTGGCTGACCACATCCATAGGCACATGACAGTATCCATCCTGCCATTTTATTCCCAAGAACTGAATCTCCTGTGCAGGCCCTTTGACCTTGCTTTTTTTTTTTATGGTAAAACCAGCTTTCAGAAGAATCTAAATTACTCTTTTTCCCTTTTCAAACACTTCTTCTGCCTTGTTGCCCCGCACGATGATATCATTGACTTATTGTAGATGTTCAGGGGCATCACCCTTTTCCAGTGCAGTTTGGATTAATCCATGACAAATAGTAGGGCTGTGCTTCCACCCTTAGGGCAGTCGATTCCAGGTGTATTGGACACCCCTCCACGTGAAACCAAACAGTGGTCTGCACTCTGCTGCCAAAAGAATGGAGAAAAACGCATTGGCAATGTCAGTTGTAGCATGCCCCTTGGCTGCCTTTGACTCCAGTTCATATTGGAGCTCTAACATGTCTGGTACTGCAGCACTCAGTGGTGGCGTCACTTCGTTCAGGCCACAATAGTCTACTGTTAACCTCCACCCTCTGTCAGACTTTTGCACTGGCCATATGGGACTATTAAAAGGTGAGTCAGTCTTGCTGATGACTCCTTGGCTCTCCAACTGATGAATCAGCTCATGGATGGGAGCCAGGGAGTCTCGGTTTGTGCGATATTGACATCGGTGCACCCTCCTCGTAGCAAGTGGCACCTGCTGTTCTTCAAATGGCAGCAATCCTACAACGAAGGGATCTTCTGAGAGGCCAGGCAGGGTAGACAGCTGTTTGATCTTCTCCGTGTTCACAGTGGCTACATCAAAAGCCCATCGGTACCTCTTTGGGTCCTTGAAGTACCCTCTCCTGAGGTAGTCTATGCCAAGGATCCAAGGGGCCTCTGGGCTGGTCACAATGGAGTGCTTTTCCCACTTGTCCCCTGTTAAGCTCACCTCAGCTTCCAATACAGACAATTCTTGGCATCCTCCTGTCACTCCAAAGATCCAGATGCGTTCTGTGCCCCTATACCCTGATGGCACCAGCGTACACTGTGCACCAGTGTCTACCAAAGCCTTACACTTCTGTGAGTCTGATGTGCCAGGCCACCGAATCCACACAGTCCAGTATACCCGGTCATCCCTTTCCTCCTTCTGGCCGAAGGCAGGGACCCTCTATTCCTGTTCCTGGTCAGAGCATTCACTGTCTGACCGTTGCCGTGCCAGACCAGAAGTCCCCGCACCAGGATCAAGGGAGGTGATCTCAGTCCTTCTTCTATGTCTGGGAGATCGCTGATTGCCTTCTTGTGTCTCTACAGCAACTGAGCTGACAGCCTTCTCGGGTGGCCCCTTCTTAACAGCTGTCTTCCCTCTCAGTTTGCGTACATGGGCTTCCAGCCTAAAGGTGGGTTCACCATCCCACTCCCACATGTCCTCCCCCTGGTCAGACAGGAATAACCAGAGTGCGCCATGTGGCATGTGCCTGGGGTTCCCTTTCCCTCTGACTAGGGCAGGAGAGGACTGTCTTCTTGGGGTGCCCCTGACAGCCAAGGCACTGGCCTTTAGGGATGAGGAGGTAGAGAGATTTTCTTGAACGTTTTGGAGCCAAGAAGACACTCTGTCCACAGTTGGTGTATCCATATCCGGGCAATACATGGCTGCCAAGCTGTTAGCATATGACGCTGGAACACTTTGAATCACCTTCCTCCACATGGCCCGTGTGCACAAGACATCCTCTGCATCTTTGGAGATCTCATCATTGTCCACATCACTGTGGATGACTTCCAGCACCGCTAATTCTCTCAGGTACTGGATGCCTTCATCTGCGGTAGTCCACTTTCCTGGGGAGTTCACAAGATCTTCCTTGAATGGATATTTTGCCCTCACACTTGAGAGGAGCCATCTCCAGCAACTGCAAATTGCTGCCTGTTTTCCAATTCCTCTCTCAATTCCCTGGTTTCCAGCAAGGGATTCCAGCTGTTGGGCTTCCTTAACTTCAAATTGCTGACTGTCAGCCCTGTTATCCCAGCATCGGAGCAACCAGGCAGCAATTGGTTCACCTGGCAGGTGGCTGTAATCTTTCTGCATGTCTTCAACTTCTGCATGCTTACCAACGTGGTGCCCATCTACAAGAAGGGCCAGAAGGAGGATCCAGAGAACTACAGGCCTGTCAGCCTGACCTCAGTGCCGGGGAAGATTATGGAGAGGTTCATCTTGAGGGCACTCACAGGGCACGTGCAGGACAACCAAGGGATCAGGCCCAGCCAGCACGGGTTCATGAAGGGCAGGTCCTGCTTGACCAACCTGATCTCCTTCTATGACCAGGTGACCCGCCCAGTGGATGAGGGGAAGGCTGTGGATGTTGTCTACCTGGACTTCAGCAAAGCCTTTGACACTGTCTCCCACAGTATTCTCCTGGAGAAGTTGGCGAATCGTGGCTTAGATATGTGCACTCTTTGCTGGGTAAAACACTGGCTGGACGGCCGAGTCCAGAGAGTCGTGGTGAATGAAGTCAAATCCAGTTGGCGGCCGGTCACAAGAAGAGTCCCCCAGGGCTCAGTTTTGGGGCCAGTCTTGTTTAATATCTTTATCGATGATCTGGATGAGGGGATTGAGTGCTCTCTCAGTAAGTTTGCAGACGACACCAAGTTGGGCGGGAGTGTTGATCTGCTTGAGGGTAGGAAGGCTCTGCAGAGGGATCTGGACAGGTTGGATCGATGGGCTGAGGACAATTGGATGAAGTTCAACAAGGCCAAGTGCCGGGTCCTGCAGTTTGGTTGCAACAACCCCAGGCAACGCTACAGACTTGGGGACGAGTGGCTGGAAAGCTCCCGCACAGAAAAGTACCTGGGGGTGTTGATTGACAGCCGGCTGAATATGAGCCGGCAGTGAGCACAGGTGTCCAAGAAGGCCAACAGCATCCTGGCCTGTATCAGAAATAGTGGGGCCAGCAGGAGTAGGGAGGTGATCGTGCCTCTGTACTCGGCGCTGGTTGGGCCGCACCTCGAATCCTGTGTTCAGTTTTGGGCCCCTCACTCCAAGAAAGACATTGAGGTGCTGGAGTGTGTCCAGAGAAGGGCAACAAAGCTGGTGAGGGGTCTGGAGCACGAGTCTTATGAGGAGCGGCTGAGGGAGCTGGGGTTGTTCAGTCTGGAGAAGAGGAGGCTGAGGGGAGACCTTATCGCTCTCTACAATTACCTGAAAGGGGGTTGCAGAGAGGTGGGTGCTGGTCTCTTCTCCCAAGTGACTAGTGATAGAACAAGAGGAAACAGCCTCAAGTTGCTTCAGGGGAGATTTAGACTGGATATTAGGAAAAATTTCTTTACTGAGAGAGTGGTGAAGCATTGGAACAGGCTGCCCAGGGAGGTGGCGGAGTCACCATCACTGGAAGTGTTCAAGGAACGTGTGGGCGAGGCATTGTGGGACATGGTTTAGTGGGCATGGTGGTGTTGGGTTGATGGTTGGACTTGATGATCTTACAGGTCTTTTCCAACCTTAGTGATTCTATAAGTCTGTGATTCTGTGATTCTCGAAGTTCTGATGAGGTCAGGGACTGGTTAGTTTCTGCTTCCTGTCTGAATTCTCTCACTCCTTCCTCCAATTTCTTTGTCAAAGGACCAGCTTCTTGATCAAAACTTTTCTCTTCTTCCTCCTCCCTTACTAATCGATGATGTGGGCCTGTTGTTTTCCTTGTCCACTGTTTTGTTTTCACCACTGGGGCAATTACTGTAGTTGTTGTTTGGGTCCCTGCCCCAACCACAGTGATCTGAGAGCACTGAACTGTGGCTCGATAGACACAGGACAGGCCCCAGTACAGTGCTAGAAGCTGCTGGTTTTCATTGGGGTAGGCAAGGCACCCTTCTATCAGTGGCACATCAGTTTGCCAGGGTTGTTTGCCTGTTCAGGTGTAAAGTCCCAGGTTATGGGAGGTGATAACTGCCCTAGGAACCTGCCCAAATCGTTCCACACACCCTGCCACCCAGGGACCGGCCACCTCAGGGCACGTCTCAGTATCACCTCACCCAAAAGTTGTCTTTTCTTACAGCAGGACGAGACCAGATTCCACAAACCCCATAATATGTCAACAGCATTAATTAGTAGTATTAAACAGCTCACGTAAGGGTGAACAAGGACCTTGGGAACCTGCATAATAAAACCATCCACATCAGTCCTGGGTAGGGAAAGGAGACCAGATTCCACAAACCCTATAATATGCCAATAGTGTTAATTACTAGCATTAAACAGCTCACGTAAGGGTGAACAAGGACCTTGGGAACCTGCATAACAAAACCATCCACATCAGTCCTGGGTAGGGGGAGGGAGATGTATTCCCTCATCCTCTCCACAAGATAGTTCCCCCAGCACAGTAAGGCCATCAATGCCAGGGCAAAGCACTTAGCCATTCTTTGTACTATCATGTTCCCAAGCTCAGCAAAATGAAGAGATAAGCAGTGCAGCCAACAAACTGCATGACCAGCACAGGAGCTTGCCACTTAATAACTACTATAGCTATAGCACACTTCATACAAAACTGCTATTGCCTTGAGCCACACATTCGGCGCCAAAAAGACTGTGGTGGGTTGCCTTGGCTGGATGCCAGGTGCCCACCAAGCCGCTCTATCACTCGCCTCCTCAGCAGGACATGGCGGGAAAAAATAAAATGAAAAAACACACTTGTGGGTGAAGATAAAGGCAGTTTAATAAAGCAAAAGCAAAGGCCACGCCCTGAAGCAAAGGAAAACAAAAGATTTATTCTCTACTTCCCATCAGTAGGCGATGTCCAGCCACTTCCTGGGAAGCAGGGCTTCATTGCGCGTAGCGGTTGCTCCAGAAGACAAAAGTCATAATAAAAAATGCCCTCCCTCCTCCTCCTTTCTCTTAGCTTTTATTGCTGAGCAGACAACGTATGGTGTGGTATATCCCTTTGGTCAGTCTGGGTCAGCTGTCCTGGCTATGTCCCCTCCCAAGATCTTGCCCACCCCCAGTCTACTGGTGAGGGGGGAATGTTGGAGAAACAGCCTCAGTGCTGTGTGAGCACTGCTCAGCAGTAGCCGAAACACTGGTGTGTTATCAACACCTTTCTAGCTACCAATACAAAGCACAGCACTATGAGGGCTGCTATGGGGAAAATTAACTCCATCTCAGCCAGACCCAATACAACTTATTATGTGGAAGGGCAGAGAGAGAAAGTCATGAGGAGCCTGACATCTAGCCTTAGTTTATGATGAACACTTATCTTATCAACCTACTGTTAATAAACTCACTAAAACAATAAAGAGCAAGATTTAATTTTAACTTGGTTTACTGGCCTGCTTTAGCAATGGCTAAAGGTGATAGCTTGGAAAAATATTAATCAGAGTCAGCTATTTAAAGTCAGATCTATTTTTTGGCAGTTTCTGCAGGGAAGTTCATCTACCAGCCACCAACCATGAAGATTCTTAGCTACCTCCTGGTTTACCGAAGGTTCCTGCTCATTGTCCTCACCCCACTGCTTTTACTTCCACTTCCACTTATTATCAAAACCAAAGTAAGTGACCTGCTTTGAGAGGTAATTATTTTGCACCTGTATGTCAAGTCTGAGATTCCCAGATCTTTTCAGAATCATAGAATCACAGAATGGTTTGGGTTGGAAGGGACCTTGAATGACTTCATGATGTTTGCATTGTGGATTTTCTTTTTTTTTTGTCAACTCAGAGTATTTGCATAGAAATGTGGAGAAGACAACAGCTTTTATGTAAGATTCTGTGCTGGTTGCATGAAGTTCTGAATTATAGATTTGTTTTCTTGTTCAGGAAATGTTTTTCTCATTTAACACCACCCAGACTACCTTGAAAATCCTGTCCTTACTATTGTATTTTGGCCACTTTTAAACAGCTCTGTATGATTGACTATGGAGATGCATTGTCAGGAAGACAGCTGCAATTACCTTTTTATTTGATGATGCATTTTGTTAAGTTCATCATATATTACGTTGTCTGGTAGCAAATGACTGGAGTCAGTGATCTGAGAAATTCCCTCTGTTCCTAAATAGAACAAAGGTTATGGCAGGACACCTTAGTTTTATTTTACTTGAAATAAATTCTTCTGGCATTCAGTAACTTGTGACAACTCAGGCTGATGAAACAGCTATCTAAAAATTTTATTAGTGATTCTATTTGGTACTGCTCTGATGTCAGCAGAATGAAATGGAATTCTCCTGGGATATATTATCACACATGCATTATATGTATCATGCATAACAATACATGTAAGTCCAGTTCAGAATTCCTTGCACCACAGATAGTGGTTACAGAGCAACATGCTTCACGCTGTCTCACATCGCAGTTTCAATATTTCAGTTTCCTCTCTGAGAGGAAATTCTTGAGAAATTCTTAATGCAGTAGGACTTAAGTGAGATGAACATTTGCTAGGTGATAAATGTATTGACACTATCAAATTGTTTCATACACAACACAAGCTTCCCCCAAAAAATAAATGCTAGCCATAGCTGACTGACTTGGTTTTAACATTGCTGTTTTCCAGTCAGAGGTTCCCAGAGCCATTTCATTAAGCTATTCCTTTCCCAATACAAACCATCTCTTCTGCTGTTGAATATTTTCATGCCCTAACCAGTGCCATTAAAAGATCTAAACCATTTTCCTCAAAAGCAGAAATATAAATCAAAACTACACAAAAGAGGTTTCTGGGATTCTAGAAGAAACTAGTCTCACTTCATCTCATTATATTTGGTTGTGGCTGCATTTTACAGGCAGCACTGAAGTAAATTCTCCTGAAAAAAACCTGAAAAAAATCCTGTTTTCCAGCAGTTCAAATAAAAAACACTCACTAAAATTACAAGTCTTAAAAACAACCACTGTGTTTCCTGTCAGTCTTGCACAATGCTTTGTATATTAGATGATATCCTTGCCTTATTGATGCTGATGACAAAACTTCATTGATTACAGGAGACACAAAATTTGACCTATTTTTGACTGCAACTACTCCTAGAGGTTTAAAGGTTTGCTTGCAGCTGCAGGGTGTTTGTGATTTATGTTAATTCATGGTCTGAGAATGCTCCAGAATGACCTATATGATTAATTGTGCTTGAAGGAAAAGGCAGCTGACTTTTTTTCCAGCTTTCATAAGTGGCAGAATTTAAGTAAGTTTACTATCTCTTAGGAAAAAATCCTTAAAACTATTTTACAGACTATGTTTCATATCTTAGCAGGATTATCAATAGCAGACAATAAGTACCCTAAATTCAGATCCCTTGACTCATACTTGTTCTGGGTGTGGGGAATCTCTTTACTGACATAGCTGGACTTTTTGCAGTTGTGATCTTTTTCCTGGATGGTCCACTCATATTTTTGTTGGTGCCTTTTGTATTCTAGGAAGCAGAATGTGCATACACGTTGTTCGTAGTTGCCATCTTTTGGCTCACAGAAGCTCTGCCGCTGGCTGCTTCAGCTTTGCTCCCTGCCTTTATGTTCCCATTGTTTGGTATAATGGAATCCAAGGAGGTAACCCTTTTTTTTCCTCACTATCATATTATGGATTTCAGTGATGAAATCTCCAAAGAAAGAACCACATAATGTTGAAACCTGATGGGCTAATCCATGGATTTGCTAAGTGCCAATCACAATAGGTCTGCCTCAAGACTTTCTTACATGCTTTGTCCTCAGGACTTGTTCATATTTATTTAATATTCTTTTTCTGGATTGTGATTTAGTGCTTAGATGCCAGTCAATGGGAAAATGCTAGATATATATAAAATATCCTTAATGTTACAGAAGCAAGATGACACACTAAAGACCCCATGTGCAAAATGCTGAGTATACATCTTCATGTCAAAGAGAGGACATCACAGATGGTCATACTCTAAGTCTATGTTTAAAGTTGTTCTTTTATCTGTTGGATAGATGACTAAATTAATAAAAGCAACATTTTACTGGTGATTTAGTTTGCATGTGAGATGTGACTGATAATCTTAGATTGTTAATATCATAAGCCTTATTTTTAATTTTTTTTTAACACTATGCACTTTAGTGCAGTTACTCTTGCATCATTTGGTTAAATGAAATTAACAGTTTCAATGAAATTAACAGTCTAAATTTAAGCCAAAAACATTTTTCTATATTTATTTCGATATATACCCTTACAGAAATTTCTTTTCATTAAACTGATAATACCAAATAATAACAGAAAGTCACCATTTAGTTAATAAAATATTTTTTGTTTTTATTTCAGGTGGCATCTGCTTATTTTAAAGACTTTCATCTGCTGCTGATTGGAGTAATTTGTTTGGCAACATCAATAGAAAAATGGAATTTCCACAAAAGAGTGGCTTTAAGAATGGTGATGCTGGTGGGTGTCAACCCTGCATGGTATGTTCTAAACAACGTCTTGAAGGACAATATTGCTTGTAGAAAGCTATGTATTCCAGAAATAATTGCCTACTGCTGTTTCTGTAGTAGAAATCCAGCCTTTCTTTTCTACTGAAACAAAATAGATATTTGAAATTATATGATTGATTTGTAGGTGACACTTTATTATTTTGCTGAAATCCTAATTGAAAGTTCCCTGCAGTGGTTCTGTTCATAATAAGGATCCTTCTGAACAAAAAATCTGATGAATTTGTGAATAATGTAAGGTGGTAGTACATTAATGGTGGTAGTACATTACATACCTGATGCCTACAACTGAAAATCTGTGCTATGCTTATTATTAATTTTTATTTCAATACTGTTTGCAAAATTCTGGACCCTTACCAAAAATACAAGGAGAGTTCAAATTACACAGTCAGGAAAAAAGTCATAAACTTAAAGATGTGGTGGGGAACAAAGAACACATTAAGCACAATGTCTTTATTTATGTTTTCTTCTTTGTCTACCTATGAAGAAAATATCAAAGGAATAGGAACTTCCCCAGCTGGATGAGGTGACGAGGGAAATGAAATCACACACTCTCTACTTACTCACTATAAGCATATATCTTATGAAGTAAAAACTCTTTTCTTTGCTTGCTTTACAAGCTTGCAGAAAAGCTTTAGGCCCACAGATTAATCTGTCAGCACATCAGTAAGGCTTCAGATAAGATCTATAAAGTGACTCTGGCTTCCCAGAATACATGATGCTTATGACTTCTTGTCAGGAAGCAGTGGCGGGAAGTAGAAAGTCAGAAAAAGAGAAACCCCAGATCTAAAAAATGGGGTGCCTCTTAGGTGATCTAACTAATAACACCTCATGGAAAAGCTGGATTATTTCTATTCCTCAGTGATTTGTCTGCCCTAACTTCAAATATCACATGTATTTTGATATTTCCTCCATCTTTTGATAGCTGGTAGCTTTCTTTTTTGACGAATACTCCTTACATTCTTGTTCAACTGCCTCCCATTATCTTTAGATATATTCTTGAGCTATGCGGTTTTAGTTATTTCAACTCCTCTTTTTTTGATCACTCCTAAATCCTCACCTTTTGGCTGAAATGTTGAAAGGGAAAACACAAGTGGATGGCGTGCTGTGCTAAGCTGAACACCGCTGGGGAACTTGCTGTGGACACAGAAACCCGCAGCCAGCTGCTGAGGATACCTAGCGCAACTCCACAGACAGCTTTGTAACCCTGAGGAAGCAGTATCCCTCACCACTACCTCAGCTCTATCACATTTCTTGATCATGACAAAAGGATGATGAGATTATGATAAGGTGATTCTGAGAAGGAGAGGATCCTCCCACCTCTCAGCATCTGCTGCTCGTTAGCGGTGCTCACTGCCAAGTGATGCGTGCTCTTCTCTGTGCGTAGGACTCTCCTCCGCTAGCGGGACTTCCCGGACAGCCTGTGCACCTTGTAGCCTCATCCAGCCCAAGGCAGAGATACCGCTGTAGGAGGTTTCTGCATTAGGTGACATGGGGGATGCAGCAGTGGAAGTAGAACAGCAGGAGTCTTCTGGATTCTGTATTCTTCTGGAGAAACTGGCTTGTATCAGAAACAGCATAGCCAGCAGGACTAGGGAAGTGATTGTCCCTTTGTGCTCAGCACTGGTGAGACCACGCCTCACATAACTGTGTTCAGTTTTGGGCCCCTCACTGCAAGAAAGGCGTTGAGGTGCTGGAGCACTTCCATAGAAGAGCAACGAAGCTGGTGAGGGGTCTGGAGCACAAGTCTTATGAGGAGCGGCTGAGGGAACTGGGGTTGTTTAGCCTGGAGAAGAGGAGGCTGAGGGGAGGCCTTATCGCTCTTTACAACTACCTGAAAGGAGGTTGTAGCAAGGTGGGTGTCAGTCCCTTCTCCCAAGTGACAAGCGATAGGAAAAGAAGAAATGGCCTCAAGTTGCGCCGGGGACGTTTAGACTGGATATTAGGAAAAACTTATTCATCGAAACGGTTGTCAGACACTGGAACAGGCTGCCCAGGGTTGAGTCACCATCCCTGGAGGTTTTTAAAAGACACATAGACATGGCACTTAGGAACATGGTTTAGTGGTGGGCTTGGCATGGTTAGGTTAACGGTTGGACTTGATGATCTTAAAGGTCTCTTCCAATCTAAATGATTCTATGATGCTGTGAGTCCCTAAAGGCCCCCTGTCATTTGAGCTATGCAGTCTGGTCCGCAGACTAGCAGGGAAAGGTGAATATGTCTATGCAACCTTCAAGGACTAGAATGAGTAATAAAACATTGACTGTACATTACATAGCAAAGAGTGACTTTACAGTTGAATGTAAATGAAGTTATCATCCAAGGTTCCATGCAGAATATTTTTTAACAACAGCACAGGGAGAATAATGCAGAAAAATTGGGCCTGAACAGGTTAGGATATATTTTATTATTTTTTTAATCAATTTTAGTGACATCACACTGTACTAAATGGTCTCCTGACCATCGGTCTATCAAATGCTGGAAATTTATGATGAACAGTTTTGAAAAATGTTAGTGAATGTCTTAATTTGCTTTGGTTTTAATTCCTCCTGCAAGTTCTACTAAAATTATATTTCTCTACAATATGAACATTCATATTCAGTGTGTTTAGCCTGACCAGTATTTTCTGCATAAAAGCTGCATAAAGTTAATGGGGTTTATACTACTGATGACAATTTGTATTGAATCAGGTCCACCATCGGCAGGTCTGCAGATCATTTCATCATTATGCAATTAGAAGCACGTAGAGAAAAGACAAGGTGCCCCTACTGAGAAAAAATGAAGTTTGAAATGTTGTTGCTATTAGCTGAAATGAAAGGCTATGAGAGGCATTTTGAATGGTATTTTTATGTCATAAAATATTGCTCGCATCATTTTTGTGTAAAATCTTGTCTTCGTGTGCTGAGTTATGCTTCAAGTTTTTGTGAAGATTTTGATCAAGGCTAGGCAAAGAGCTTTACAAATTGCACAAATGACTTCTCAGAAAATGCTGCAACACCACAGTCCCTCCACTCACAGTTGTTCTCTCACTGTGATGATGCATGGCAGGTGCTTAATGACACTGCCAACACCTTGGGACAGGAAGTCAAGAAGATTACTCTCCTATACAACTCCAAGAGATGCATTAAAAATTACAATGATGTGGCCTGTATTCTAAGTTTACTGTCCGACTTCACCAGATACGACACGGAATATTTGAATTTTTTAGGTAAAACTAGAGTGACTCCAGTCGGATGCAATTCCTATTTGTGGTAAACTTAGCATAAGCTGTGCCAAGACCAAACTAAGACATTGTAATGACATTCACTTTCCGATTTAATATCAAATATGAAGTTTATTGAAGCACAAATAATCTCTGCACTTGTCTTGGGGCTCTGATTAAGAACTAAGTTAAGTACCACTTCCTGAATTGTTAATATTTCTTACTATATCACCTGGACTGGTATCTAGAGGATAAGTGATACAGCCTAAGTGATAAGCCCAGGGTTTTGACCTGGCTTGTACAATACAAGATCAATAGCATTAGCAGTACAGCCATTTTAACTTTCATTTGAAATTGTGACATGCGTGGTGCTCTTTCTTCAAAGATTATTCAAATACAGTATCATACTGTAAATAAACATTATTTCTTCTCTTTCAATTTATAATATACTTGATCCTTTAACTCTAAAATATAATAATTTCAGTGTCTTTGATCAAGATAATTTTAATTCATAAACTTCCTCAGAGGTCAATTACAAGCTTTAAATTTCCAGTGTTTCCTACATTCAGGCTTTCTGTTGAAAAAGCTTTCCATTTATATTTAATAGAGTGGTGATAGGAGGTGTTGCTGTAGCAGCCACAGACTCTTCTCTCCTGTTCCAGGCTTACACTGGGTTTCATGGTTAGCTGTGCTTTCTTGTCAATGTGGCTCAGCAACACCTCTGCTGCTGCCATGGTGATGCCAATTGTAGAGGCTGTAGCTCAGCAGATCATCAGAGCTGAAGCAGAAGCTGATGCGCTGGAGATGTCTTGCTCTAACGGCTCCATCAACCCAGCACTGGAGCTGGACGGTAGGCACGAGGTGCAGTTTTTGTCCACCCTCACTGTACAGTGGAGTAAACACCACATAAAGTAAAGTTGAATGGCTAAGGAAGTGCGAGCATCATTACATGGTTCGTTGTGAGACTTCTCTTGGATTACTGTGTGTGAAGTCTCTCGTGTTCACAAAGATTAATTAAAAATAAACAGGTGCACAATATGGCAGTTATATGAGTGGAGGGGAGAAGAGAAGAGGCTGACTTGTTCAGCCTAGTAAAATGGCTGAAAAGAAATATGACTACAGGCTATAAATACACTGGGGGTTAAATATTAGCAAGAGGAAAGAGCTCTTTAAGCTCTAGGGTAGTGTTGGGAGAACAAATGAATCTAAACTGGTTATGTACACAGTTGGATTGTAAATTAGAAAGCTTTCTCCTCATTAGAAGATTCAGACTCTGGGGTATAAGAGTCATGAAGGAGTAGGGCACAACTCAACTGTTTTTAAGATTGGCACTTGTAAATGTATTTATGGGGTGATGTGAAGCGATTGCATGGAATGGGACATGCTGGTGGAGCCTTTCCAGTTTTGCTCCCTTAAATACTAATCTGTCTCTGCATCAATGTCTTATAGAAAATATAGGAGAATGTGAAAGCAGTGACTGGAAAGAGAAAGAAAAACAAGTCAATGGGTAATAGTTATTCATTTACTAAATTCTGTTCTAAGAATTCATCTAAAAAGAATATTTGTTTATTATAATACATACCTTTGTTTTTCCAGATATGACAACAATGTGGGTAGTACTGTGTGCACAATTGAAAAGGAAAATGAAAAAGAAAATGAAAAAGAAAAGGAACAGGTACTTAAGGTGTCTTTTTATTATGCAGCTAATGTGTGTAACTTAGTTTTAGGCTAAATCTCACTTCTATGTAACGCCTAACATGGCACAGCTGGCGATGAAGCTAGTTTCCTGTGAATAAGAGATGTATGTGTAGATACACATATACATTCAGTTTGCTTATGTAGTTATTTCATTGGTGTTTTTGTGGTCCCAGTTTTTTTTACACAAGTTAAACCAACCTCATCAGAGTACAAACTCTATATGTCAGGTATATGTATATGTATATGTATATGTATATGTATATGTATATGTATATGTATATGTATAAATATAGGAAGTTCTTGTGTAAAGACGGGAGGCAGCTCGGGAAAAGGACATCAGGATTTGACTCTCACTCCTTTTCTTTTGCATGAATAATTGCAGTACCACTGTAACAGCAAACCAAACCATGCAGCATACAGCTATATTGCCAGCAAATTGTCTGGCTCTTCTGGGACATCTTTGAATCCTATTTTTGTGCTTAATGATGAGCCCTTCTTATATATTAATTGGTGTATATTCTTTCTAAGCAGAATCTACCACCTGCTGAAACAGGGAAAAAAAGCAGAGAGGACAAATACAGTGGGATTTTCAAAGTGATGTGCTTATGTGTTGCTTATTCTGCTACCATTGGAGGGCTGACCACAATCACAGGAACATCGACTAATCTGATTTTTGCTGAGCACTTCAATACGTAAGAGACTATCTTAAATTATTTGTATTCTTCTTAATCCAGAATTTTAACAGTTCTTTCTTGAGATCTCACATGGCTCCCCTAAAATGCATTAGAAACCTTACCCTTTGATATGATATCATTTGATTCTATTACTTTTTTGGGTTTTTTTTTGTTAAAGAGATAAAATTAAATTGCAGGGTTGTATTTGCCTTACACTGGGAAAGGCTATAAGCGATCACTCAACACATGTAACAAGATGACCATTCTTTGATTAAGCAGTACTTTACTCTTTGAACAGCTGCCTGGAAAAAGATGGTCTTATCTGAGGAGGAAGACACTACTTAACATGAATATGACAGACACTGTCTGGCTTTACAGGACTGTCATTTGTTTCTAAGTACAGCAGAAGCTAACTTCGGGTCTGCTTAGCAAAGAGCATCAGGAGACTTTCAGGAGTCTATGCTTAGTGCATTGTTGAAATGAGGAAGTTAGGTCCGGTAATCAAAGAAAAAGCAAATCATTTAAAACCAGTCCGAAACTTTGCATTTAGTGGAACACTTTGTTTTAAGGTTATTAAAAACATTCTTTAATACTCCTTTTCTTTTCTAAGTAGAGTTACTTTGAAAAGAAAATTTGCAGATTTCATTCCAAGGCTTTTGAAAAACCAACAGTTATTGCTGAACTTTTTTTTCTTCTGCAAACTACTCATTGCTAGAAATATTCATACTCTAATTTTAAAATAGAACAAAATAAAGCACAATCATTTTATTACCCTCTGCCCACTATTCTGTATTGCACACAGCAAAATGGTGAAAGACCAGTTATTGATAGATTTGCTTCCAACCTGTGTGCCATGAATGGATGAAATTTGGCTTCAGCATGCTGCTAAAGAGAACTGAAGTGGTACAGTCTGTAAATCAGCCTGTCCTAAGAGAATAGCAACAATAGAAACAGTATGGAGATTACAAGAATGCCTGTTACTGGGGCCAAAGAACTACACAGGGTAGACCATGGCATTATAAGTCCTTCATACTTAAACTTTTAGACATATAAGCATTTCTGGTTCAAGCAGGCTTTACACTCAGGAGCCTAGAAGAATCCACAACTGATAACTAGGGGTAAGAACTGTTCTTGTTCATTTCCCTGAAGTTGTAGGAAACTTGAAGAAAACTGGCTTGCGGCTGTTTTTTTAGTTTGCCTTAGCTGTTAACAATCTCTTCAAGAATGCATAAGCAGATTGTTATTTTCTCCCTGGGTCTTCACCCTCTGCTAGGAGCATGGGCCATACATGGAGCACTGCATGTGTAATCCAGTTTTATACCCCACCAGGATTTTGTTTAATCTTTACACAACCACTGAGCTTAATCCTTCACTTAAGCTGAATCTATCACCTAACTGTGCAAATATTTTTATCTTTAACTGTCTTGCTCCCCTTCTCCTTTGAGGCCTCGTTTGTATTTATGCCCTGTCTGAAGTGGGAACTGACCTGTTAGCATGAGTTGGACACATTTGCAGTCTATCTTCAAGTATCATAAGTGTCTGAAGTAGAATAATTCAGCAAAAGAGCTGTACATACAGCATATTCCTGGGTTTTCCACTCAGTGACAAACCGCTTAAAATGGCACTGCGAAATTCCATATTCCTCACACCTTCCCAATTTCAGTATTAAATAAGTTGGAATTAGTGTTCACTGTTTTCTACTTCCCTCCTTTTCATTTGTCACATGAAGAGGAAACCAGTCTATCTGTGTTAGCATTGGAGCCTGTGTGTTGCTGGGAATCCTCAGCCTGCTGTTGATTCAGGGCATGCAATTATGCTGCGTTCCACAGGGCAGAAGCAAACTGTGGAAACGTTGATGCAATGCTAAGCATCCCTGCTGGTGAGACAAACTTCCATAAGAGCTCCTTTTCAAGATAGATTTGTTACTGATCCTTTCAGGGTCACTCTATTCATTCTTTAATTGTATGCAAAGGGACACTACAATATAGCATCTAGAATGTATCAAACTGAAAAGAAACAAAAAAAGAAAAATTATTGGCTAACACACCAAGAAGTTGTGTAACCAGCTAAGCATTAGTCTGCTCACCACTGCCTGTAGTATACCCAGAAGCTTTTACTGGCCAGGGAGGCATCAGTGAGGATGAGATGGGTTGGTTCTCACTGCTCCCTGAACAGATCCTCAGTGATGCTGGCTCCCTTTCTTCTAACTTCATATGGTTTTCCTTTAGTACTTCATCCTTTTCTGTATTGGTGGCTTTCCTCTTGAACCCTTCAGGCTGTTGCAGATCCCCATGTCAGTTATCTCACATATGCAGTTTTACCTATCTAATCTTACATAGCTCTGCTGTAGAGACTTTCTCACAACTCTTTCCCACATGAAGCAGTTTCTTCAGCACTGCAAGCCAAGGTTCACAGCTGGGCCATGTTAGAGCAGGGCTGTGGATCCTAGGAGCACAGGCAGCTGCACCCCAGGGCGAGAGGAAGGCTGTAGAGGGATTAGAGAGAGAAAGGGTTACCAGACAACAGTGTGTCAGGGAGAAAATGGAGTTCTATGCTTGAGGAAGAGTAAATCCTAGGTGACACCTTTGGTTCTCCAGTCAGGCTCACCGACAGGTTATTCAATTTCCTGAATCCTATTCTAGTAACTGACTTTGACTTTCCGACACGAAGAATCAAACTTTGCCAACATTACATTATTTTCAACCTAAGCAATTTTATAAAGTCATAACAGGAATAAACTTATCTGGATTTGTTCTATGAACCAAATTTGTTGGCATGTGTAGTGTTTGCCTGGGAAGAGTTTGTTGTTACTGTCACTGAATCACTGTAAAATGAGGATTATTAAAAGCAATCACAGTTTTTCATTTTCCAGAGGAAATCAGTCTAGAAGATAAATAGTCCAGTGTGTCCTGTCCATCCTTGCCTCAGGCAAGACCCACAGTAGATAATCCAACAACAGCACATAAACCAACCAGCACTATATAATAGATAATTTTTTAAATCATTTAAATTGATCATCCAGTCTACCCGAGAAATATTGTTCTGGAGATGTAGAATACTTACCTTTAATATTAAGGTTACTAGAAATACGTCTATATTCAGCCCTGCACAAACCTACTGTGAAACCTGACCACCAGAAATTAACATTTTATAACGGGATTGACTCTTTCGTATAAAGTTTTCAAGAGCTTATTTTGTTGCTCGGTAAGGAATTATCACACATAATTCAGGAAAGAGCATAAACACTTTAGCAAGTGATGAAATGCTAAGTCATTGCTATGCTGATGTCAGTTTTTTCCTATCTTGGAATTTGTACATTCAAAAATTTATGTGGCTAATCATGTAATAAAAGCTAAATAGCCACGTAATCAATAAATTATATATAATAGCACAATGCCTTTTCATGGTCCAGTTTCACTGTCTCATCACTATGTACGGTTGCAATTTAGAGCATCACCTCAAGAAGTGAGTAGGAGTTTTGGTTCAGTCCCTGCTGCCACTTTAATTGCAATATGTGTAAGCACCGTAATAAATATAGATCAATCTTAAAATTTGAGAAAGCATTTATAATAAGCATTTACTGCCTCAAAGACCTATGTGGCCATCACAATTCCTTTTCTTCTAGCAAGGCGTGAAATACAAATGATTGGCTAGTAATCAGAAATAGTCATTACAGCCTCTGTCTGGACATTGTGATTTCCCTTCCATCTGATTTTTGCATCAAGGAGGAAGGCTGTTGAAGGAGACCAGAATTTTCTCACTTTTAGCATTAAAAGCTCTCTCAGTAGAGCTGGAGGAGCTCGAAGGAAGAATAACTTCTGTTCATAAAGTAAACTGGAAAACAGGATTCATTTACCTGGTCTCTTTACCTATCTGGCATCTATCTCATTCAGCAGTAAATTCATTTCTTTCAGAAAACCAAAGCCCATTTCTCCTTTTCTTAAATGCACATAGCAGGGAGAGCTCTGGTTGAATGGCCCACATCTGTAAATGGTAGATTAAGACAGCCTCAAAGAGACAAGGTGACTGGAGAGACAATCCACCTAACAAAAGAATATTCCTGCCTTTCCTCGAAATTAGGAATAGTGATTTTAGTTTTAATCAGTTGTGAATCCCTTATGGAATCTTAAACAATACAAGTCTCAATGTTGTCTCCACTGTTGTCTTCTAAAAGTTCATTGGAGCTTGTTCATTTGAGTATATTTTCTTGTGTTAAAGTCTCCTCTCCAAGAACTGCTTTTCTTCAAGTTCTGTTTCTTTGTAGTCCTAATGGTCCTTAACACTGTGAGTGGCCCTTCCTTGCCTGCTGAACTCAGGTTAGGCACTCCTAGATCGGTGTCAGATCCCCAGACCTGTTTCTGATCCAGTGCTCAAATAACTGGTCATGATGATCAGGAACAGGACGGGAGGGTGAGGGAAGAGGACACCAGAGGCCACCTCATGCTGAAGTCAGCTGCCAGCCAGAAGCACTCTCTTGCAGCAGGGCTTTCTGGCACTTCTCACAAGTCTTCATTCCTTTGCAAAGCTCAACTGAACAGTTTTTTTACTTTCATCCAGACGTTACTCAGCTTGCCAGTGCATCAATTTTGGATCCTGGTTTATCCTTTCCATCCCCATCACAGTTATTATTCTCCTGCTGTCCTGGGTCTGGCTCCAGTGGCTTTTCCTTGGATTTGAGTAAGTAAATGTTGTAATCAATAAAACTAAAGGTTGATGCTATAAGAGGTACTTTGTATCAAGAGTAAATATTGCATCTAGGTTTAACAGGCTTAATAGGAAGATAGTGCAGCAACACTGATTTTGCATCCTTGATTAGTATGGCTGAGTCTGGATGGGACAAGAATTTTCTAAAATGAGGGTCCTTGACTACTCAGCCCAAAGTGAAAAGTCACAAATGATGATACCCATTCCTTTAGAATATAAATACCATCATTAAACAGTGCATGTGTGCAAGACAGAAGAATACTGAAATTTTATACATTTTGGTCTAAGACTGGAAGATTTATAGTCAGGATGTTGCCCTTCACTGGAGTCAGGGATCGGCTTGAATACTTCAGCAATATCTGCGTTATAAACTGTATGACTATATTCGTAAGAGTGAAGTAAATAACTTATACTTTTCCAAAATTTATATGTGGTGGTAACGTCATTTTTTTCCCTTCAGAGCTTGTGCTTTTAAGGTTTTGGAGAGGACTTTTGGGCTGATTCTTCAAAGCCTTGTTCTCCATGAGTTCACTAACATCTGCAGAGATAACAATAGGGACACCTGTCTTCCACAATTACGTGGCTATATATGGTGGAAGAGGTGAAGAGTGAGACTGCCTACTCTTAAGGAGACTTAAAATCATCCCATGCTTACCACTCCATATGTGAACATTTATTGTTTCATTTTTCTTGATTGTTTCGATAACGTTCTTTTTAACACTGTGTAAGGGTCTTACCCAAGAATGAAAACCTAGCTCGTACCAAATAGTCTGCTGATCAGTACGCAGGCTGCTCATGTGATACAAACGTTTTCATTACAAAACAAAGTAAAGCAAAGTCATAGATGACTCTCATTAAATAGCCAGGTTATGTATTTAATTGTTTCAATTAGTTCCCACGATTAAAATCTCATCCTTCCTGGGCAAATGAGCTAGTCAATTATAGGACACATTTTGTTGCTGCCTCTGTTAATCTCCCATTGGGCTTTGTCATTAATTCCAATATGCTCAGTTTGGTGTGTTGATAATTCAATGGGAGATACTGCACTATAAAGTGAAAATTTTACTTTTGTAAAGTGCTATTGGTAACTGGAAAGGTTGGACCTTTTTTTTTTTTTCTGTATACACTGTTAATTCATTGGTCAATATTGCTGATTTACATTCCAGTTTTAAAAACATGTTCAAGTGTGGCAAGAAGAAAACGGCTAGAGAAGAGGCCTCAGCACAGGTGATTCAGGAGGAGTACAAGAAGCTTGGGCCAATGAGGTATGTCAAACTATAAATCTGCAAACAACAGCAAGTAAATCCAAGTGCAAATTCAGGAAAATGTATAACCCATTCTGTTTCTGCTATAGCTACCCAGAAATTGTTACACTTGTCCTATTCATTCTAATGACCCTGCTGTGGTTCACCAGAGAGCCTGGCTTCATTCCAGGATGGTCTTCACTTTTCCCAAAGTAAGTAATCTTTTTGATACACCAACAAGAACTGTACTGTGTCTTAACTACATACCTTCTTGTCTCAATTTAAAAAAAAAAAAATAATTTCAACACTTCCGAAGTATTCCAGGCTGAAGTTGTTGAAAACCTTTGTAGTGTATACAGAATAGGTAAACTCCAGCAATTTCATAGATGTATGTGTGCAATATCTGAAATGTGCTAAACCCGTTACAGGATAAAATAAAGTGCCTCCTAAGAGGGATTATGTCTAGTTTTTAGACTTGATCCAGTGGGGGAGAATACATAATGGTTGAAATTACAGTATCATACTTCCTCATCAAATCTACAATGTCAAGAATAAATCTTTGGTTAGAATTTTTTGATCTACTGCCCTTAGTGACAGCCACACTTGTATGCACACAGGCCAACATCCCCTGCTTTGACTGCTCTAATTAATGGTATAAATTACTATCTGTTCATACATAACTGTCTCAACGTCACAGTTCAACTAACCACCAAAAAAGCCAGGAACTATCCAGGAGCTATTACATCCATTTTGCCTCCTGCTGCAGCTTGGTTTTCAGGCCCTTCTCCAGGATCATCTAGACTTTTTTCCCTAAGAAATTGGTGGCTCTGGCAAGAACTTATAATACTGTGCTATCTCCTGTTCTCTTGCTGTAATTACTGTAATTTCAGTTTTGTTCTGTGATAAAGGTCTAAGTTCTGCTCTGGAGTACTGGGAAGTAGTTGCAGGATTGGGAGGAGCAGGACTTTGTGCTGTTTAGGCCCTTCTGGATTTAACATTTATTACTGGATGAGTCAAAGGCCAGTGCTGGACTTGGATGGTAATTTTCCATTTTGTTTTCCTGTATGTCTGTCATAAATGACATGTCAACATGCATCCATCATGCCTCCTCTCTTTAATTATACTCCCACCATTCATATGCACACATATACACACGAACCAATGCTCTGCCAGAAAGTCTGGTAGGAGATATTACAAGAAATAATTGTAGCCCTTTGAAGATTTAAAGTGCAAAGCAAAATTATTTTGTGTAAAAAATAGCATTAAAAAGTGCAGTAAAAGCTAAGATTGTTTTAAAATTATTTTTCATTATCCAAAAAATTGCAAAAGAACTTTTTTCCCCTTATAACAACAGCAGAGCTGATGATCATTGTCTCATATGAAACACTGTATTCTTGAAGGGGTTTTGGAGTGTTGACCTAATCAAGCAATCAGCCAGCTAAGCAATCAGGCTGCCTTTGTTTCTCTTTCTGCTTCATATTAACATTCAGAGCTCATTGAGCACTGTTTAATGAGATACATCTGATATTGAAAAACAGACATTGTAAACAACCTTTCAAATTTGGGACTTATGGCTCAAATGGATTGTTTCAGTCCAGAGATCTCCATTTTTCTATTTGAAGTTGTCTGTTTACTGTTGTCTGAGGATTTTGTTCACTGGCAGGGAAAAGCAGAATATTCTCATAATAAGTAAGTGTGGTTACAGGTTCTGCACGGGGATGTTACTTTGTGGATGCCTTCTAATGTTTTACTTGGAAGGGAATTCAAGCACGTGTCATGTCACATTAGGCTGAATCATGTTATAATTCGAGTGAGGTAACCTGAAGAGAAACAGCTTGTGTTACTGCCTAACAAAACCTTTAAGGGGAAAGAAAGTATTTCTTACTGTTCAGACTTTGCCTATTTCTAGACAGCTTTAATTTATCAATCAATTGTATTAATTGGCATAAAACCAGGCAATTGGGTTTTTACTTTTCTGAGCAACAGAAAACTTCTCAGCCAAGATACATGAGTGAGGCAAGGAGCCAGCACAGGTACAGCTGGGAGTAGTGGTGAGCCATCCTCTTTAAAGAAAACAAAGCAGCAAACAGAAAAAGAGCTCAAACCCCAAGAACTGTGGTTCTTCTGTCAATGGTTACATTGCACTCATCACTGTGATGTGCAAGAGGTTTCTGGCAGCGCATGAACTGCAGCTTACATCTCTTATACACATGTTCCCTAATGCCTCCGCGTACAAAATTGTTCAGTGTTTTGGATTTAGGTATACTGATAGGCATGTGCACAACTTCCTTAAGGAAACAACTTTAAGGAAATATTCTCCGCCTTTAGAAATCTGATTTTTTATCAGAAACCTGCTAGTACTGTACTCATTTTGCACAGGACCTTATCCCACAGTCTCAAGCCAGCCTGAGGGAAGTTCTGTCACCTGCGCAGATGAGCTTTGTTCTTTGGAAAAGCTGCAATGTCAGAGCTATAAGTAACCTTGAGACTCTCCATGGCCAGTGAGGGGGTCCTATTAGGTATGATTCACACCATTCCCAGGGTCTTAAACCAGACAGGACCATCAGTTCATTTATTCTAACATGCTGAAGATCAGAAGAGCTACATTATTCTGTGTTAAGCCCTGTATGGGTTTATTTTATTAGAACGTGAATTCCCAGAAAGCAATCAGGCTTGATTTCAGGATAGCAAAGCACAGGTTCCTCAGATTTTGGAATTTACCACTTTCCTTGATAGTCTGTCTTGGTAGATAATCATCTCTGTTGCCAAAATAAACAAGACAAACTTGCACCTTGTTTTCTGCTGAATATAGCTTTCAGCCATCTGGTTTTGTCTTTCCCTGTTGGATTAGGAACTTTTCTGTGATAGGTGCTTTAAGCATATACGTATCTGGTTTAATTATATCACACTACAAGCTTTGTTTTGACAAACTAAATGTAATGCTTCAAGTTTTGCTTCAAGAAACAAATTCTCATCACTCTCACCACCCATGTTCATGTTCTCAGCCCCTTGTGTGCATCCTTAAAAGTTACTGAATATCCCTTTAAAATACAAACACTGTGGTTTTTCTTTTTAAATCCCAGCAGAAATATTGGTATTTATTGATGATATCTCCCCACTTTTTAAGGGCTACTTTTTGAAATGTCAGCCAATTTTTAATCCACATTTGTGCTGTATCAGTATTGAGTAGAGCTCATTTTTAAGCAGCATTATCAGATGCCTTTCAAATGTACGTTACCTTTACCAGTTAATTTTTCTTAAGAAAATTTTGTAAATCTATTAAAGGCTAATCCTTTACTGTTCTGCCCTGAGCCCCTGTTACCTCCCTCTGGAGGCAGACAGCAGGATGTTTTAACAAATGTTGTATAACACTACAGAGAGCAGCACAGGGTAGAAACGCCTGTTTCCTCCCCATCTGTTGACAGCGCAGGATTACTTGATCATTTGATGATTTGCATCATTTCTCCTACAGCAGCTTCCTTCCATGTCCTGGCCTGATTCCAGGCTGTAGGGTATTAGCTTCAATTGGAGGAGTTTCAAGTTGGCCTTTGGCCAGGACTTTATGAACCTCATAAAAACCAGAAAGTTCAACATTGGGCTGCAGCTGATTACAGCTGATGTATGCAGGGCGGGTTTCCCTCACGCTCCCTCAGATTATTGCCTGAGTGTATTCTTTCTTTTTTCTGCATGGTTTATTCCTTTCTTTACTGCCAATACAAGGCCACTATGTAATTTTGCCCACAGCCCTGTTCTGTACAGTGCTCTCAGTTGGAGTCATTGTGAGATCTCCTTGATCAACAGTTTTTTTGCTTCCTTATAGGACAATCAGGTTACAAGCAGGTGTATGCAGTTGTATTACAGCTTGAATAAATGGACTTCAAAAAAAATTTATCTCCAGATTTGATAATGATTGAAAAGCTTCTGTTTGGAATGTGTGTGTTTTCATAACAAGATGTTGTGTGTGTCCCAAGAAGGTTCTCTGAGAATGGTGTTTTGCATCAGGAATACTAAGTTTTTGTGAGCAAAAAATTGCTCCTCCCTAGTTGAACAAGGGGAAGTGCAAAGTCCTGGACCTGGGGAAGAACAGCCCCAGGCACCAGTACACACTGGGGGCCACCCAGTTGGAATGCAGCTTGGTGGAAAAGGACCTGGGGGTCCTGGTGGACACCAAGTTGAACATGAGGCAGCAATGTGCCCTTGCCACAAAGAAGGCAAATGGTGTCCTGGGCTGTGTCAGGAGGAGTGTTGCCAGCAGGTCAAGGGTGATCCTTCCCCTCTGTTCATCACTGGTGAGACCACACCTGGAGTGCTGTGTCCAATTCTGGGCTCCCCAGTACAACCATGGATATACTGGAGAGAGTCCAACAAAGGGCCACAAAGATAATTAAGGGACTGGACCATCTCTCCTATGAAGAGGGGCTGAGAGATCTGGGACTGTTTAGCCTGGAGAAGGGAAGGCTGCAGGGGCATCTTGTCAATGTTTAAAAATACCTGAGAGGGTGCAAAGAGGATGGAGCCAGGCTCTTCTCAGTGGTGCCCAGTGACAGTACAAAAGGCAATGGGCACAAACTGAAACACAGGGGGTTCCTCCTGAACACCAGGAAATGCTTTTTACCTGTGAGGGTGACCAAGCACTGGCACAGGTTGCCCAGAGAGGTTGTGGAGTTTCCATCCTTGGACATATATAAAAGCCATCTGGACACGGTCCTGGGCAACTGGCTCTGGGTGACTCCGCTTGAGCAGGGAGGGGCTGGACCAGGTGACCTCCAGAGGTCCCTTCCAACCTCAGCAATTCTATGAAGAAGCAGCTGCCTAGAAGAAAGTGGTAGCATGAATTGTTTCTGTATCTAAATCTTGCCTTCCTTCAAAATTCCTATCAAGTCTTAAGAGAGTGCAGGATAGGATCCTAGAGGAAGAGATCTTCTGCTCTTTAGACCAGTGCATCTGGTCCTAGGCTAAAGGTGATTTATAGGCAGAACCCTCTGCCTTAAGAAACAATAACAAGATAATAACTTGGTTTTTAAAAGTGTTTTCTGTGCTAGCAGACAATAAGAAACAGGAGAAATAATATATTAGAGAACCACTTCAACTTCTATGGCAGCTTCATTTTGTGACAGTGTTAGCTAAAACTATGCTGGTTGTGATATCTGTGTGCTGTGCATATTAAGGCTTTTTGAATCTCACCTAACACTGTTGTTAAAGCAAAGAGATCTACCAGATTATACATTTGTAATACATAATTGGGAGATGATTTTTCCCTTTCAGTGAAAAGCCCTGGTTTAGTATAAAATCTTAAGCTGCTGGGAAGATCTAGGTAGTTATGCTTGGACCTACTGTAGCTGCATATGGAGAAAAGCATATGGTATAAGGCTGAGAGGACAAATATATTGGCGTATTGGTTCAGGAAAACTTACAGAAGAACTTACAGAAAGTAGAAAAAAATAATATTGAAGCTTAAGAAAATGTTAGGTTTAACTTTCTTCAGCAAAATTCTTATTCATTTGAATGACCATCTTGACTGAAATGCGACAGACTGGGATATGTCACCACCTAACAGTGTGAAACAGAATCAGATGGTTGTGTTAAAATGGCCTTAGAGCTCAGCTTTCCACTTTACCTGATCTTGGGGCTACTCTGTACAAGTTAGAAGGATATTGGATCAGTTTAAGAAACACTAGTGCAAGCAGTTCTTAGGCACTGGAAATGACCAAAATAAACATGGCCCTTGTGTCTATCACCATAGTAGTAACAGCCATAGGAGGATGATAATAAAGCTCTGCTGCCTTCTCTTAGCTAAAAAAGCATCATCCTTTGTGGGTATGCACAGTGCTCTTAAGGCCTGTTAGACTGAATCTATTACAGAATATATTAAAGTTATTAAATTGATCATTGAACTGTGAAAATTAGTTGTTTAAGCATCAGGTATTCCCAAATATTCTCCTCCCCCAGCTTATTTCTGTGTCACAAAATAACACATGCTTGCTTACTCAAGATGCTTATTTATGAATTTAGAGGGCTTGCATCTAATATTTCTACAGATGTGGTGAATTGACCTTGGCTGGCTGCCAGACACCCAGCCAGCTGCTGTCTCACTCCCCCTCCCTAACAGAACAGCGGAGAAAATAAGGTCAAAAAGTTTGTGGGTCGAGATAGATACAGGGAGATCCCTTACCAGTTACCATTATGGGCTAAACAGACTTGATTTGGGGAAAATTAATTTAATTTAATTGGCAATTAAAAATAGAGATGGATAGCGAGAAACAAAGACAAAAACTAGAACACCTTTCCCCCACCCCTTTCTTTCCAGACTCAACTTCACTCCTTCATTCCTGACTCCTCTACCTCTTTCTACTGCACCAAGCGGCATGAGGGGTTGTGGTCAGTCCGTAACAGCTCCTTTCTGCTGCTCCATCCTCCTCCTCACTCTTTTCCCCTGCTCCTCCTGACTATATGTATTTACGTGGGTTTTTCTTGTTAACTTCTCCTTAGGTATAAAGGCTATGCTACAGATTCAACAACTGCCTTAGTGATAGGCCTCCTGTTCTTTATTATTCCAGCAAAAACATTTTCTAGGACTTCAAATGGAGAAAACAGTTAAGTATATTTTGACGTGGATTTTACTACAATAAGGTATCTAAGATGCAACTATAAATAAAACTTATTGCACTTGTTAGAGGAATGTTGTTAAATACTAATGATACAATCTTAATACGGGATAATATCTTACTGGGATACAAAGCATCCCTGGCCTGGAAGTCAGTGACGACAATTAAGCAACGTGAGCAGCAGGAGCTAGTGCTGTGCAGGAACCTACTACCTGCAGCCCACCACCGTCAATGAAAACCACCTTTCCATTGACTGCAGTGGGCTTTGAATGGGACTGCACGGGGCAGGGTTGGGTTTATTTTTTGAAAATATTATTGCTTATTTAAGGTACTCTATAAAATCCGACATGGTAAATGAGTCCATTCTCATTTAATTTTTCCCCTTCAAAACGGAATTTACCCAGATTAAAGTATACCTCTGGCTTGTCCTCTTTATGCATTCAAATCCGCTGCTGAAATCAATGAGATCTGGGGGTTCACAGAGAATGCAAGATCAGGACGTAAATGAGTCTAAGTGAAACAGCATTTGCTCAGCAATCTGTCGGAATAATGCAGTTTTATTGAGTAAATTAAACTCACTGATATCCCATAGCTATCTTCCACATAAGGAAGGAGGGGAGAGGGGCCAATGCTCCGCTGGTGGAAACTGTTGTAGCTCTGTAGTTTTCAGGCTGTGACAGTTTTCACCAGCTAAGGATCTGTCCTAGTACGTGGAAGTTGTTCACATCAAAGACATTCTTCATGTTGTAATGATGAGATTTTGCCTTTGAATATTTCCCAAGTACTTCCTCAGAGAGATTATTTCAAGATGTTTTTCAATATGTTTTAAATTTGGTGGGGGGTTTTGTTGTTTTTTTTTTTTTTTCTCTAGCTGTTTTTGGTTACACTCCACTGATTACCTGGAAGGAATTTCAGTCATGCATGCCCTGGGAAATAGCTATTCTTGTTGGTGGCGGGTTTGCACTGGCAGATGGCTGTGAGGTAATGCAATTTATAGAAGATACTGAACAATTAGCATGACCCACATCAGGAGCAATTCAGACCTGCAGAGAATTCACAGTTATTCTTTAGTTTTAGCAAGTTACTCTGTAGCAATATTGAACATGATAAATGTGATGAATATTCAAGATGTTCAGAAAGCAGGGTTACAAAAAAAGGAGTTTACTTTGTCTTCAAAGACTATGCACAATGATGACTACTGTTTGTTATATAATTTAAACCTAATGGTAGTAGGAGTTTTGCAGACACACTGCTTCCAAATCCTTAGGGTTAATGTCCCATGTCACTGAGGTACCTCCCACGTGAAGCCCTGCTGGCTACTCCAGTAAATCGAGCAGGTTTGGGCCCAAACTCTGGTTATGAAGCCTGATATATGCATATTACAGTTTTCTGATTATGACTCCTCTGAACATCTCAGAGGTGCAAATATAAATAAATGGGATATAGTTTGCCTGGGTTCCTATACGACACCATTGAATTAGAATAATGTGCTTAAAAACATGTGGAGAAATATAGAAAATATTTCAGATTTTTGCTCTTTTACACAAAATACTACTCAATTAGCAGATAAGTAAATTCCTGTCCTATACCATTTATTAAATTTTCTTTTCAGTGATTTGTAAAACATAATCATGTTGCCATATTCCTTATGCAGGTTTCAAAACTTTCAGAGTGGGTAGCAAGTAAATTGACCCCTCTAGGATCACTACCCTTGTGGCTGGTTATCCTGATATCATGCCTTATTGTCACTTCAGTAACAGAAGTTGCCAGCAATCCAGCTACCATTACGATATTTTTGCCCATACTATCTCCTTTGGTGAGTATAACACAGGTTGTTTTTAATCAGAATCTTCTCTATCATCCATGTAATAATACAGCTGCCCAAAGAAGCAGTTTTTAAAGGTCTCCATGAAATACTTCACGCATTTTCTTGCTGTGCTGTGTTGCGCATTGGATACTTGGTTGTTTTGGGGCTTTCTTAGAAGAGATGCTGAAAATTCAGTAAAATTACGTAAAAGTTCAACACTCAAAAATCGACACTGTTATTCCTGTTTGCGAATAGTCAAAGCACTTAAAAAGGACAACTCTCTTAGTGTTTCTTCAGGACCACATCTTCAGGCAAAGTGGTCAACACTGCAACTTTCAAGCTGTCACCAAAGAGAAGAGGGGGCTAATAGATGTGCTTTATATGTAATTCTCATTTCTTCTCTCCTTAGCTCAATTGTGTCCTTTCATCATCTTTGCCAAAACACCCAGTTCTTTCTTCTTCAAAATGTACTGACCATCTTCTAGCCTGTAGATTTTCCTCTTGGCCAGCCTAGACACATACTAATGCCCTCTCCCTCTCTTACAAAGGAACCTCAGTCTCACTTCATTGAATCCCTCTTATGTATTACATACAAATTCAACTTTATAATCTTTTCTGCAGTGTTTTACTTTTAGTGCTTGTGCAGGGCCCACACTCTTTGCAACAGTCTTATTTTATGGACTCGACTACAGTTAGAAAACATCAGGCGTAAAATTAAAGTTCACTAGCTATTCTGTATTAGAATCACTTTTTCTCCTCTGAAGCTTTCCCAGATATAATCTTAAAAATGAGTTATTAGAAAAGGTTGTTTCTCACTATTTAAACTGGCAGTTCTGTTCACAGTTCACTTGTGTTAATATAATCAGTTTGTATTTATGTTTTTCATTTGGTAGATGTGTCCCTTGACAGCTGTTGTCTCTCTTTTATTTTACGACAGGCTGAAGCCATTCATGTGAACCCACTTTTCATTCTGATACCTGCTACCTTGTGTACTTCCTTTGCATTCCTGCTTCCTGTAGCAAACCCAGCCAATGCCATTGTATTTTCATATGGTCATTTAACTGTTATGGACATGGTGAGTTTTAAGCAGAACTCCCTAAAGGGGATTTTTAGCATTTTTAAAACCTTTCTTCTGTGTCTTGATGTGAGTTTCTGCTTTCTTTTCCCTCTCCTTTAGGTGAAAGCTGGTTTGGGCATTAACATCATCGGAGTTGCTGTAGTTATGCTTGCAATTATGACATGGATAGTGCCTATATTCGATCTCTATACTTACCCAAGTTGGGCACCAAACATTCCTTCTACAAATAGCACTGGTCTGTAAAAAAGAAAAATAATCCTGGGCATTGTTTGGATTGGGTTTGTTTCTTTTCTTTTCCACTGACATGTGGTGAGTCGCTTAAAATGCATTTTGTCATCACAACAATAGGGATCCACATTACTATAAATGCCGTATTTCACAGTGCCAGAGACTGACGATCCAGTCTGAGAGTCTAATCAGGAAGAGTGCTAGACTTTCTAAATATCATAAAGTTAGATCAACTTTCTAATCTAGTTCAGCTAGTCTGAATTTTCATATCTTCATCTTATGAAGGAAAAAATAAATGTGCATAGCCATTATCGCTGGCAGCTTGCCCCCAACCTCAGGGTAGTGGAATAATGAGATTTAGAGATTATTATTTCAAATACCTTTTCTTACTATTACTTTGGTGATATTTGGGGTTTGTCCAAGAACATATTGGTTTTCTGTTTTCTAGATTCAAACACTGTTTGAAATGGTGTTGATCACAAACAAAAGATCAGGCAGGGGATTGTCTTGAACACATAGTTTACAGACCTGTCAAAAATGCAGAGAAAATGGAGACCAGCTCGACCACTTACACAGCACTTTATCTGTTAAGCACCTTGTAATTTGGAAGGAGAATATATACTTAAGCGTATGTTTAGTCTACCTCCTTCCAGGACCTCACTGAAACATGTTGTTGTTGCTGTTGTTTAGTATTTTTCTGGATAGACATGTATTGATAGATCTGAGTTGATCTATATGAATGGAGACTAAATTATCATCATACCACTCTGCCAAAAGTAGAGCTATATCCCGTTGATGAATGAAAGCACCAGATAGAGTGCTGAAGAGGTGACGCTCAATCCATCAGTCAAGACTACAGTGCATCTTCACCAGGAGGCTCATGATCTTTATAGGACAGGTGGCAATTTAAGGTTTCTAGACTGTGTTAATGTTGTAAACACAAAACAGTGCAATGCAGTCAGAATGGAAGTTTGGCGTTCAAAGATATCTTCAAATAGTGATGTTTTATAAGGTTGTTACAAGTTTTTCAGTGTAAGGACTACAGCGTTGTACTTTTCACCTGTTAGAAAGACCCATAACAATTCATAAAAAGCTTTTAGTTAATAGTCTGAATCAAAGCTGCATGTATTTAGCTTGGATCATCCCCTGGGGCACCTCTATGATGGTTAAAAACCTTAATCTGTCTTTTACAGATACTGTAAATTATCCATTTTTCCTAACAAAAACAAGAACAAAAAAGCGCTTTTGTTTTTTGATTAGATGGTTTACATCTATTTTTGATAGTGCATATTTAGAGTAGAGATGTCAGTCATGACTTCTGTAATGCCAGAACACAGTGTATAGGATTGTATATTGTATATATGTAGATTGCTTCCATTAGCTACTGGTTGCAGATTCAGCTGCAATGAGTTATTAAAGAAGCACTTTTTCTTAAAGATGATGTTTTTGTGTAAGCAATTGCTATCTGTACAGGCCACCACACTTTTCAGCCTGACTGAGGCTGCTATCTCCCTTTTCTTTTTCTTTTTTTGTATTTTTTATACAGTGCTTGGCAAAAGAGGGCTGTGTCTATGACTAGGCCAATCAGGAGCTGCCACTATACAAATAATGTTAACTGATCCCTTGCAGTAATGATTGTGATTACAGAGATGCAACACCTGGCTAAACGAAGCCTCTAACTCATCAGGTACTAGAGGGAAATGCTTATGCAAGTAGCTAATCCAAGACATAGGTCATGGATTTATATCATATGGTGCCTTCCCAGAAGCATGTGCAACACAGAAACAGGAGCAAAATAATAATTTTTCATCATTGAAAGAACTCTTTAGAAGTTGTCAACTGCAGTGATAGTTTTTGGTGTAAGCTGAAGCTCAGTTTGTGCCAGATGATTTTCAGCTGTTCATTTGCTTTGCTTTTTGGCTTATTCATAGGTTCATAGATAATATGATAAGAAAGGCCCATTGTGTCTGAACCTTCACATAATGCAGACTACAGAATTTTCCTAAACTGTTTTTTAAGGACAGGCAGCGTGATAAAGTGTCTTAGTAAACAAGAAAGAAGATTCAAATTGTTTAATGAAGGATGCACTTTTAAAAACTATTTTCACTACAATCTGGGTATGTAGCGAATAATATGCAAAGAGAGAAGGGAGGGAATCTGTAAAGAAAGTTAGTCATCTGTTGGGCCATGTGTATTTATAAGTTATCAAAATTAAATATAGAATTATAAATAAACTGACTTTCAGTGACCAGCATGTTAATGTCATAACGTGACAAATTAGTGACAAAAATGAAACGATTAAGCATGAGGTTTTTGAGAGATTGTATCCTGTAAGTAAACCAGTCATGAATAAACGAGTTGGTAGTAGTGGGAATGTAGGGTTTCACCAGGAATTTTTTTCTCCCTTGTTTTGCTAAAAGTTTAAGGAATAGGTCAGACACAATCTTTGAGCTGAGTTGTTATTATTGTTAACTTATTTTTAAAGCTTTTAAGAACCTTTTAAGTCAAAATGAACAACTCTGCAGTGCAGAGTTTAATATTGCTAGAACTTCCTCACCCGAGAGCGTTGAAATGGAGGAAAAAAGAGAATTTCAAAATGGTTGGCTCACTGGGTACCCAGTGGGTGGATTTGGTTCTGACTGGAGGCACAGAACACCATGCTGACTGCCAGCAGAAAACGTGCTCTTCATACGTCACTCTTACAGTCACTGCGTTGTCCAGAGTTTGTGAGTATTGAGACAAATGGTGGAAATGCATCTATAATTATTTCAAGAGTCGATTAATATATGATGACTATATTAACTATTTGTAAATTGCTTTGTGCATAATTTTCTTACAAAATGGTGTGTTTTTTCTGTCTCAGCTGAGTCTAATTAGTCTACTGTATTAGTACATAAGTAATATTTATGACTCACTATTTATTTGTGGTCCCATTCCCACTGAATTAAATGGAGCCTTTGCCATGTACTTCATTAGGGGAGACATGCCAGGTCTTTGTTCTCCTTTTCTATGGCCATGCTATATTTAATATACTTTCACTTTGTTTTTGGAAGAAGTGCTTTTAGATTACCAGAAACCACAAAACAAGTGAACCCTGGGAAAAGCTTCTTGACTGTTCTATTACTACGATCAGATAGTCAGATCAATCTTGCAGTGTAAATCCCTTTATGTACTTTTTAAAATGAAATATCTGTGTTTGTTTACTGCAAGAGTCTTGCTTGTTTAAAGTCAACCAGCCTATAGCCCAAGGGCTCGCTGAGGAGCAGCGCAGCACAGCAGCTCAGGAAGGGTGTAGTAAAAAAAAAAAATGCCTTATACCCTGGATCTTACAACTTTTTGAATAGGTGTAGACAGCAAGCCAGTTCGCATATTAATTACAACAATCAAAAGATTTTTGTATGTTCTGTGCAGTTGCTGGCAGGACTGGAAGGCTTCTAGTGACCCCTCAGATGCAAAGAGGTCTCTTCCTGCCCCCCTCTCCTGCCCTGCCTTTGGCAGCCCGCAGTAGGGTGCCAGCCGCCCCGACGGTGACACCCTGCTGCCCCAGAGCTCCCAAGGCTGACGGTATTCCCCAGGGGTCAGGTCTGCACAGATTTCAGATTGCTTTGCAGCTATTGGTGATAAATGATAACTTCAGCTACCAGCTTTAGTTCTTTGTCTCTGCAAAGCTGACTTGATGATTTACAGTTTTTAACAACTACTGAACTCTTTGTCAGTGTTATTCCTTAACACTTTTGCCTTGTGTTTTTGGAAGCTGTTGTATGTTACTTTACCTGCACAATGTTCAATTTCTGTACGACTTTCCATTACAATACTGATCCACTATTTTTAAAATAAATATTTCCAAAATGCTGTGCAGTCCAACATGTATTTAGTGATAAATTAACAAGAGCTAAAATTGTGGTCTGTGAAGAAAGGTTATCTTTCAATAAAAGTGCCTGAGATTTCTTAAACCTTTTTTACTGTTATAATATTGCAACACCCGATATACATGGCAGAGAAGAGTGCCTGCTGAGAAAAATACAAACTTACTGGATGTCAAAAAAGTCCACTTTTAAAAGAATTCAAAAAGGAGAAAGGTCTTTATAAAGCAGTGAATGTAGAAATTCTGCTCTCTGCTGAGATCCTCTACAAACAGAATAAATATATGAAAGTCTCTAACTGCTTGGTGCTTCATTAGAAAATCAGAAGGCAATGCATATACCTGTGCAAAATAGTCCCTGAGTGCCTGGTACTTGATTCAGTGCCCCTTGAAGTCAGGAATAATCATTTTAGGTCAGGGTGCTAGAGCAGACCCACAAGGATGGCTGGAAGAATCACTTCCAAACATTTCATTTGGTCATCCTTTGATGAAGGACCTCAGGTTCTGCCGCATTCATTTGTGGCAAATGTGGAAACTTGGGTGTCAAGCTCCAAGAGTGGGCTTTAGATAGCTGTCCTGAGTTCTCAAAACTCTTGTACAAGATATGGGGAAAAACTAGTTACCACGTGAGGGCTGAAGAACCAGCAAGCTGATACACCCAAACCATCCAAAATAAAATGCTAATGAAAAGCATGTGCCTGAAACTCTGTTCTCAGGCATCGATCCAAGAGTGCTGCAGGGCATTTTTGTATAACCTGCTTCCTTCGCTTAGAGATTTCCGTTTCCATTGTCCAACATCCTCTAACAACACAGGAAGCACAAAAACTTCTTTTGTGATTCCCTTCTCAAATGCTGAGTGATTTGAACCCACAGCTTTTACATCCCGAAAGAGGGTCCAATGTTACCAGGCTACAAGATGCATTCTCCTCCTGACAGACTCTGTGTAGCCAACAGAGAAAAATTCATGAGCCCCCAGATGATAGCTATAAGCCCATAGCATGGGCAATCAGCTATGAGGGGAAGGTCTGGGTCTGGCAGCTGGGACCACAATCACTTTTGCCCTCTCCCACTAGTACCCCTGCAGGGAGTGGGGAGAGAGACCTTCGCCCTGGGCAGCTGAGGGCGAGAATGTCTTGCTGTAGCTGGTTAGTGGTCCCGCACCCCACAGAGCGACATAGGCACAGTGACATTCAGAGATGATGCCTAAAGTAGGCATCAACCTGAACAGTTTCAGAGAGTAATTTAATATTTCCAGGACTAAGCAGGCAGTCAGATTTGTGGATTTTTCTGTTGGATAAGTAAGCACAGATAAGTAAGTAAGCCTTTGCATAAGTAAGCATGGAAAAGAAAAGAAGTTCAAAGCCTGTGTTAAAACACAAAAGTTGGACCTTCAGGTCAGGTGATTTTCTTTAACTAAAAATAAAAAAAATCTTTTTATTTTAAGTGGGTTTTAACACAGGATTCACTAGAATTTATCAGGCTAAGAGGCTCAGCCTTTACAGTACACAGAGCATCACTGAGATAAGCTGTTCTTCACCTCGAACACTGTGATTCATGCTATATGATGTCCACCTTCATCTGTGCACATCATGAGTGTAGCTAGCAAAGCAAACATAAAGTGCAATAAAGCTACACAACATAGGCATTTCAGGCATGTCTAACTAAGCCACAAACATTTGATAGTTTTTACTATTTGGCTCAGCAGAAGTAAACAGAATAAAAGTCTCTTGTTTATTGTAGCACTTGATGAGCGCATAACGAATGGCAAAAGCATTTTCTACTCTCCTGTATGGTTTCTCTGAACAATTGTCCTTTATCAAACTTTTATGTTGTCTTGCAAAACTCTGTTTCTTATTGTAAAGAAATAAAAGGAAGAAAAGAAAAAAGAAAAGAAATGAGAAAGGCAAGGGAGAAGGGCAGAAGGAAAGGAAGGGATGGAGGTAGAGAGAGAGAAAGAAGCTAACCTACAATCTGCAGTTCTGAGTCTCACCTATCAAAACTGGTAATGATCCATGTACAAGACTGACAACTTTTGCTGACATCTTTCACGGATTTGAAAAGTTCAGTCTGCATAATATAGAAACCCATGTGCTGGCTAGTTCTTTCTTTAGATGCTATTATAATGCACCAGAGGAGAAGAAAATGGATGACATAGATAGTACCATAATTTTCCCTGTTCACACGGTGAAAGCAGATGGAGTTTTGCACCCATTAAGAACAATTCTTCAGTTCCAATAAGCCATTAACCCTTTCCTGGTTGCACTGCATATTTTCAGTGTAGCAATTGTAGAATCCATGGCTTAGGCAGTATCTCATGAGTGATATTTTTGAACACTGCTCTTGAAATTCTTAGGTGTGGAGCTCCCTTCATACAATAGTGGATTAGACTAAAGCCTTATATTCAGAGCCGAACTTCCAGTGCCCTCCTGCAGCTACTTACCCGCTCACTCTCAAGTTGTATTGCACATCCAGGATGGTTTTACAGACCACATGGATAAAACAGATTGTGTTACACATGATGCTGACAAGGTCAATGAAGGCTATTATATGAAGTTGCCAGGGGCATGATTTTCTGCTTCTGCTACACAGCCGTGATGGCACTAAAACACAGGAAATCTAAACCTCCTTCAAGCTAATGGGAGATAGAAACTCCCATCTGCTTTGGTTCCCCTTCAAAGCTAGCAAAGCACAGGAGTGGACAGCAGATCTTGGTCCAGCCAAACAGGTCTTCTGTCTATAATGCTCTCTCAAACTGTGTCACAACCAAAGTTAGCTGGATCCTAGCCCAGCCTCTCTCCATGGACTTTAACTTGCTCTGTCACCTGGGAGCACAGCTCTTCGGAGAGCTCTGGACACCGTCTTCCAACAGTGGATACAAGCAGCTTGCAGTCCAAGGAGGCATCCTCAACCTGATTCAGCTTCTGCAACAAGCTCCCGAATGAGTCTCCCCTAAGCACATCTTGGGTCTTCTTCCTTGTCCACATCTGAGAAATGTCAGGCTATCTCTGATTTGAAACCACTGGGGTGTTTTCCTGACAAGTAGATAGTGTTAGCAGAAAAGTGAAAAATACGAAGAAAACAATAGTACTAATTACTGCTAGCTACTGTATTGTGTAGGACCTTAGCAAAATTGTGAGCCTCTTTTAGATTAGCAAAGACAATTAAAATAAAAAACCTTTTGAGAAATTGGTGATAGACAACATTAATGGAAGTTTTGAGCTATTTAGCAGTGGACCAGATCTATACAAAACCCCGCTCATTTTACTCATAAGAATACTTGTAAACCCTTTCCGTGTTATTACCCAAGGTTGTGAGCCACATCCTGCTGAAATCCATTTGTAAATAAAATTCATGCACTTTTCCTACATAAATAAAATCACGTCACTTGATTATGGTTGCAAATTAAATAGAACTTTTTCCCAAAATACGTGCTCCCCTAGGATAAAAAGATGCATCTCAGCAGGACCAAGCAATTCATTGCCAGCATTATATTGGTTTCTGTCTTAATTGTGAAAATAGCTAAAGATTGATTGGAATGAGGAATTGGTTTGGGCTTTTTCCATGCTTTTTTCCTGTGGCTACTAAGACCTCAAAGCATAGAAATAGCAAAACGCTTTTGTAGCTATTTATTACTACAGATTCAAAGGGGAACTATTTCTTTGTAATTTCGATTAGAGCCAAGACAGTAATGAAATTTTATTAATAATACTTGTAAATGCAAAAAGTGTGGTAAAGTAAGTAAATGGTTTGACTTCGGTTAACATATTAGTATTTGCAGGTGATAATGCTGCTGTTAAATTCAGGAGGTACCACTCCAGCTAGAAATTAATAGCTAATGAGGAAAGATATCTGCATTCAGATAAATGCCAAGTTCATCTACTGAATCATTCAACAAAATAGACTTTGGATAGCACATTACAGAAAGTTGTATAATACAGATTCTAATCCCTGAGATACAGCCTAAATTTTTCTCAAATTAGTCACATCTCAGCTAGCACCAGAGGACATGGTAACCAACTGAGCATCGTTCCCCATAAAGGATTCTTCTTTTGCCTGTTTTTAACACTTAGAGCTCCCATTCTGTCCCTTACTCAGACTTCAGCTTTCTAGTCTAAACAGCTAAGATGTTTCTGTATGTTCCTGGGCGTGATGCCAATGGCCAGTCATGGGTAGAGAAATCAAGCATGCGCAAAGAGGCAATCTATACCTTACTCAGTGTGTGAGTCTGATTAGCTGTACTGCTCATGTCATTATCTATATATGGCGGCAGTAGCTCCTTTTTGAAATTCAGTAGTCTGAAGTCCTGGGTACCCAGAAAAATTGACACAAAAGTATGGGAAAAGCCAGGTATGTTTTAAGCAAATTGCAAGTATGTAACTGATAGAGGAGATCTTTCAGTAAGGAGGATGTCTGACTGGTGGGTTTTTCAATATTTGACCATTTTGCATTGCTAAATCACCTCAGTTCTCTTCCACTTTATAATAATTATTTTCTAAACATTTTACCATTTTTTTGTCCTCTTCTGGACACTTTGCAGCATAGTCACATCCCTCCTAAACACGTGGATGCCCACAGAGGTGGGGATCCCTCTGGATCCAATAATATAGGCAGATATACCTGATAAATCTAGATAAGGCCCCATCAGTTCTGAGTGCAATGCAATAATTATTTTAAACCTCACACCTCTGTTCATACATCCCAAAATGAAGATTTTTTTTTTTTTTTTAATTCCTTTGGGAGAAGACTAGACTAGACTAGACTAGACCAGAATAGACTAGACTAGACTAGACTAGACTATTTCAGCTGGAAATGATCATCTAGTCCAACTGCCTGACCAATTCAGGGCTGACCAAAATTTAAAGTATGTTGTTAAGGGCATTTTCCAAATGCCTTTTAAACGCTGACAGGCTTGCAGCATCGACCACCTCTCTAGGAAGCCTGTTCCAGTGTTTGACCACCCTCCTGGTAAAGAAATGCTTCCTAATATCCCGTCTAAAGCTCCCCTGGTGCATCTTGCCCTGTTTGTGATCCACTGTAGACCATGGACTTTTTCTGCCCTACTGCTGTCCAGTTAAGAAGTCCTTAACTTCATGAAGGACTTCATGAACTCTTTAAACTCATGAAGTTCAACAAGGCCAAGTGCAAGCGCCTACACCTGCTTTGGGGCAGTCCCCAGTATCAACACAGAGTGAGGGATGAATGGATTGAGAACAGCCCTGAGGAGAAAGACTTGGGGATACTGGTGGATGAAAAAGCGGACATGAGCGAGCAATATACTCCTGCAGCCCAGAAAGTGCATCATATCCTGGGCTGCATAAAAAGAAGCATGGCTAGCAGGTCGAGGGAGGTGATTCTCCCCCTTTATTCTGCTCTCATGAGACCCACCTGGAGTACTGTATCCAGCTCTGGGGGTCCCCAGTATAAGACAGACATGGGCCTGCTAGAGCTGGTTGAGAGGAGTGCCACAAAAATGATCAGACGGATGGAAGACATCTTATGTGAGGAAAGGCTGAGAGAGTTGAGGTTGTTTAGCCTGGAGAAGAGAAGGCTCCAGGGAGACCTTATTGCAGCCTTTCAATATATAAAGGGGGCTTATAAGAAAGCTGGAGAGAAACATTTTACCGAGGCCTATAGTGACAGGACAAGAGGCAATGGTTTTAAACTGAAAGAGGGTAGATTTAGATTGGATATAAGGAAGAAATTCTTTATGATGAGATTGGTGAGACAGTGGAACAGGTTGCCCAGAGAAACTGTGGCTGTCCCATCCCTGGAAGTGTTCAAGGTCAGGTTAGACAGGGCTTTGAGCAACCTGACCTACTGAAAGATGTCACTGCCCATGGCAAGGGGGTTGGACTAGAAGATCTTTGAAGGTCCCTTCCAACTCAAACCATTCTATTATTCTATGGTTCTAAGTCCCCATTTTTTATTTGTACAGTTGGTGTTGCCTTGCTAGATACAGCTCTCTGCACTTATCTTAACTAAATTAATATTTTTTTAATTTCAGATCATTTACCCAATTTAGCAATACAGTTTTGAATTCTAAACCTGTCTCCAAAGAGCTCACAACCTATAAAATATTTCTGTTGTCCGCAGATTTTATTATATCATTCCCTTACACATGATCTAAATCACAGATTAAATTAACACTACTGGAACCCTTGAACCACAATATTCTCCAAGGTAAGCTATTAGATATATGCCTCCACTTTTTTGGCAAGTGACCCCTGGTTTTTGAGTGCAGATTTTGAACTCAGATGTATGCCCCCACTGTAGGCTTTTCTTGTAGATCATATCACCCTAATTTACTTAGGAGAATGTAATGGAACAAAAGCCTTTCTAAACCCAAGATACATTCCGTTTACTGCTTCTTCATCTGCTAGGCCAGTCAAAGTCACTGGGTACTCACAAAAGGAACTGCTTTCTTTGACATGACTTGCTTTTGACAAATTAGTGTTGGCTGTTTCTTAGCAAGTTATTATCCTCTAAATATTTAAAATCGATTATTCAATTATTTGTTTCAGTAGCTTTCTGGATATCACAGTGAATTTGACACATTTAGTTGATCTTTCTTTACTCCTGGCAGACCTCACCATCTGCTATGAGGTCTCACAAACAAGTGCTAATTATGCAGAAATTGTTTCACGTAAATTCCTTAAATACTCAAGAGGGCAAATTTGATCAGTTAACTCTGGTATGAGTACATCGTACCTATCCAAATGTTCTTTCACCTGCTTTTTTCCTATTCTGACTTGCCTCCTATACCCTTAATAATTTCCATGTATTGAGCATCTGGTCACAACTGACCTTTTGTATGAAAAAAACCAAAAGTAAAAGGACTGAAGATTTTGTCTTCTTGGTGACATCATTAATTGCTCCTCTTCCCTGTAAGTTATGGTCTACACTTTATATTACTTCTAATTTGTTTGTTAAACAATTTTTTGTCTTATCTTTTATGTCCTTTGCTACTTGTAATGCATTTTAAATATTGGCTGGGAAGGATTTTGAAAAGGCAGGAACCAGTAAGTAGCTACCAGTAAGCAGTCCTAGTTCATGGCTTCTGCTCAGCTTGGTGTCTTTGTGCATGTCAGGCAGCAGAAGTGTGGGCATATATAGACTTCAGGACCCTGTCACTGCAAAAGCCATGGGAACCCAGATGTTGTACTCAAAGATACCCTTTATGAGCCTGTTCCTCAAATGTACACAAAAGTGGAATGGATGAGATTTGTCACTAATTTTTTAAGGGAGACAGGAGGTACTTACATTCAATTTATCTGTGAAAAAAGAAATTACTCTTTGAATCACAGAATTGCAGAATCATTAAAGTTGGAAAAAACCTGTAAGATCATCAAGTCCGACCATCAACCCAACACCACCATGCCCACTAAACCATGTCCCACAATGCCACATCCACACGTTCCTTGAACACCTCCAGCAATGGTGACTCCACCACCTCCCTGGGCAGTTTATTCCAGTGTCTCAACACTCTCTCAGTAAAGAAATTATTCCTAATATTGAGTCTAAACCTCCCCTGGCGCAACTTGAGGCCATTTCCTCTTGTCCTGTCACTCGTCACTTGGGAGAAGAGACCAACACCCACCTCTCTGCAACCTCCTTTCAGGTAATTGTAGAGAGCGATGAGGTCTCCCCTCAGCCTCCTCTTCTCCAGATTGAACAACCCCAGCTCCCTCAGCCGCTCCCCATAAGACTTGTGCTCCAGACCCCTCACCAGCTTCGTCACCCTTCTCTGGACACGCTCCAGCACCTCAATGTCCTTCTTGTAGTGAGGGGCCCAAATCTGAACACAGGATTCAAGGTGCGGCCTCACCAGCGCCAAGTACAGGGGCACGATCACTTCCTTAGTCCTGCTGGCCACACTGTTTCTGATAGTTTAATTAGAAGTTTAATTAGAAGTTTAATTAGAAGTTCAATATTTTACTTTAAGTTCTATGGTTTTGGTATTACTTCACATATGGCAACTATGTGGTTTAAGCTATGGCTTTTCTTTACCCAATTTCTTTCTCATTGGGCCACCTGTGCTAAAGGAATTTTCCTAAAATGAAAATAGAAGAAACGTTCTCAATGTGAAGAGACACATAAATGGGCCTTTTGTCACTTCATGTTTTTCTACTTCAGGATGCACATCATTATTGAACTAATTATTCAGGAGCAAATTGGAAGTTCTTTAAACAGCTGAGCAGAAACTTAAAGGTATCTACCCAGAATGTAATGGAGCAGAAAATTTTTCTCTTTTATTTCTGAGTTTCCATATTTATCCATGCTTTGCTGGCTTCACAGAACCTTGATGAAGTGCCTCCAAGAAACAAGCAATGGCATCTAAATTATTTAAGGAAACATTCACAGTACTATAATGAGTATTAACCCATCTCAAGAATAAAGGTCAGTAAATCTATTAGGGTCCTTGAGCTTTGCCTTGCTGGTATTTCCAATTCCTCTAGCTCATCTCGCTCTTATTTTTAAGAAAGGTAATATAATTTGACCTTGAATTTATTAATGGCCTATGCCACTAATTGGACTGCAGGTAGCAGTTAGAAAAATACAAGGAAGATGAAACTAAATAATCATCCACATAATTTTTTTAGTTTCAGTTTTGATTGGCATTGTCTCAGCTAATCACAGTTAAGTAAAGCAAATATGTAACATTACATACTCAGCTATGAATATATTTGCATCAGAAGCTGTTTAATGGATCTGTGACCAAATAATAAATTATATTCATGTAGCAACATCGTATGCACCGCTCAACTCTCACTGGAAAAGAGTTCATGTACAGAAGTTCAGTGTAGTGGCTAAGAGAAGACCCTGAGGTAGGAGACATGGGCTTCTCTTCATTGTTTTGCTATTGCCTCATGCTAGCCAGTAGCTCAACCTTCCTGTGCTTTTTTTTTTTCCCTGGCTGTACAAACACTATCAAAGACAATGGAAAAAAACCCTCTCTCTCACTTTCTTCTAGGAGATTGCTGACATTCAAAAGAAGCTGCTCAATATTATTAGAGTTAGAATTAATATTTACATTGCAACAAGGAGAAAAGCCAGAGAAAAAGGAGATTTATGAAGGTCATAAGAAGGTGCATGTTGTGTTGAAATTTTCACTGTATTCTTTTGTTAAATCTATACATAAAATAAAAATCCTCCCCCGTTAGGATAATACAATTCAGTACATCATACTACTTTCCAGCTTTAGCAAAATGCAGCCAAATTCAGGATGAAATGTGGAAGCTCTTCAGTAGTAAAGAGGGCAAAACTTACTTCTTAACCTGGTCAGAAGGACTCAATAACTGGAGAAAATGCAAAGCCAGGTATTATTGAGAAGGATTGTATGGTTCAAACAGATGGAAAAATTAGGAAAAAATAATGCAGCACTGTCCAGCTGTAGCTCAAAATGTTACTGCTTCATTCCACATAAGCAGACCACCACTATTAGTCACTCACAGCTGCGTAATGCATCAGTAACTAATACTAATGGTCAGTGCAGGACTTGTCTGCCTTAGACAAACTGTTCAATCATTTAAATGGGCTTTAGACGACCTGATCATAAGACCGATTTATATGAAGTTGCTTACACCACCCATATGTACAGTGTGACATGAATGTGGCTGTAAAGAAATGTAGTATACCACATGACAATAACCGAGTAGTGTATCGATCATCATTCTGCTTCAAAAAAAAAAAAAAAAGGAAGGGAAGTCGTGCTTGCATTGTCTTAAAGTAACTCAGATGAGATTTATGGTGAGGATGATGTGGTAATATTGTATATTATCCAGGTCTAGCAATAGCAAAGTCAACTAAGGTTAACTGTTCCCCAGATTGAGAACTACCCATAGGTGACACAGCCTCCTCTTGAGACAGTAGAGCCCAGTAGGACCAGGCATGATCCACAGAGCTCAGATTTTGAAGCTAATAGATAAAAAAAACCTCAAATCCCTTTCAGCACCTATGCCAAGAATGTTTTAAGCTTCCCTACTGGCTGGCTGGTTGGCTTTCCTAGCTAGTTCAGTTTCCAGCTACTTTTTATAAAAACAATCCTCTCTTCTGTATCGTCACACTCCTTTTATCCTGGAAGAAATGTTCAAGCATGTTCACAAAAGAGGAGGCAATTGTCTAGCGATCCCTCAGGAGACTGGATTAGGGTTTGGCTGATCTTGTTCAAATGCCCACAAAACAGTAGCAATGCTTTGTTATACAAAAATACCACACAGTCAATAAATACCAGATTTTCAACAGCCCAAATAACTGTTTGTTTGGCCATCATTGCTTTTCCTTTAATGTGACCCACAACCACACCAGTTGGTATCAGGGCAAGTCCCACACAGACAGCAGTGCTAGCATGTGGAGATCAAAAGAAAGAGTTATGACTTATTCAAGACACTGTCTTCTTGAAATATCCCTTGAAAACACAGCACCAAGAAAACTTGACGATTGTAAAAATAACCATCTGAAAGGGTCTCACAGGTGGCCAACTAATACAGAGTTTTGTGAATAAATACAGTTTTTTCACAGAATATAGTTTAAATGAATAGTCCCATTTTGTGACAAATCAGTGTCTTTCTACTATAGGAAGAATTACTGCTCTCTGAGAATTTAAGATTGTGCTATGTGGTCAGCCGCTGAATGGAAATACTCTTAATGTGACTTACTTACAGAACTTAAAGCCAAAAGGTGACTTCTGATCAAAGAATCTACCTTGTCTGCCCTTAAAGATTCTGGAGATAGGAGTTTACCCTTCAATACATGTAACACTAACAACCCTTATCATCCATGGGTTGGATGGTAGTTGGAAAGAGCATGGCTCTTTCATTGTTCTGTGGTCACCTAAAGGAAGATATTCTACCCTGGAGAAGAGGAGGCTGAGGGGAGACCTCATCGCTCTCTACAATTACCTGAAAGGGGGTTGCAGAGAGGTGGGTGTTGGCCTCTTCTCCCAAGTAATGAGTGACAGAACAAGAGAAAATGGCCTCAAGTTGTGCCATGGAAGGTTCAGGCTGGATATTAGGAAAAATTTCTTTACTGAGCGAGTGGTGAAGCACTGGAACAGGTTGCCCAGGGAGGTGGTGGAATCACCATCCCTGGAGGTATTCAAGGAACGTGTGGATGTGGCATTGTGGGACATGGTTTAATGGGCATGGTGGTGTTTTTTTAGTTGGTGGTTGGACTTGATGTTCTTATAGGTCTTTTCCAACCTTAGTGATTCTGTGATTCTGTGACTTGGGGAAAAAAAGATTAATTTTATTACCAATCAGATCAGAGTAGGGTAGTGAAAAATAAAACCAAGTCTTAAAAACACCTCCCCCCACCTTCTTCCCGGGCTTAACTTTACTCACAAATTCTCTACCTCCTCCTCCCATGCCAGGGAATGGGGGTTGCGGTCAGTTCATCACACGTTGTCTCTGCCGCTCCTTCCTTCTCAGGGGGAGGACTCCGCACACTCTTCCCCTGCTCCAGCGTGGGGTCCCTCCCACTGGAGACAGTCCTCGAACTTCTCTGACGTGAGGCCTTCTCATGGGCTCTAGCTCTACACGAATTGCTCCAGTGTGGGTCCCCTACGGGGTCACAAGTCCTGCCATTAAACCTGCTCCAGTGTGGGCTTCCCATGGGGTCACAGCCTCCTTCAGGCATCCACCTGCTCCAGCATGGGGTCCTCCATGGGCTGCAGTTGGATATCTGCTCCACCGCTGCAGGGGGACAGCCTGCCTCACCATGGTCTTCACCACGGGCTGCAGGGGAACCTCTGCTCCGGTGCCTGGAACACCTCCTCCCCTCCTTCTTCACTGACCTTGGTGTCTGCAGAGCTGTTTCTCTCACATATGCTCACTCCCCTCTTCGGCTACCGTTGTGCAGTTGGTTTTCCCACTTCTTAAATATGTGACCCCAGAGACTCTACCACCATCGCTGATGGGCTCGGCCTCGGCCAGTGGCAGGTCCGTCTTGGAGCCGGCTGGCATTGGCTCTATTGAACATCGGAGAAACTTCTAGCAGCTTCTCACAGAAGCCACCCCTGTAACCTCCCCGCTACCAAAACCTTGCCACACAAACCCGATACACAAGGTGGAAGAACTATGCACATATTCACAGACAAAATCTCCAGGAATCCTAATCTGACAAGCTATGGCTATATTTCAGCAACAGCAGCAACAAAATATTGACGTCACAGAAATGCACATTAGCACTCCCTTTTATTCCATTCTTTTTATCAAATGCAGATTCAAAAGAAGTGAATTACTATTTATCTGGATGTTAGACTGCAGGGAGAGCAACAGTTCTGCTAACTGCATTTAGCACTGAAAAAAATGGGGAAAAAAAGAATAATCTAGGTGTATCTTCAATACATTTTGGTAAAATAATATTTTTGAATCAGCTACGTATAGGTGTCTTTAAGAAGCAGCAGGACAGTATTTGTTGCAGGGCTTGTCAAACTGCTTATCACTGGTTTGTTCCAATACGCTGCTGGGTACTCTGGCTTGAAACCAGGGCATTATGTCCTTAAAACTAAGCAATGTGTAAGTGCTTTACTGGAAAGCAGCCAATGATACCAGGCAAGATAAAGTCCACTGAGCTTTTAATGCTGCAGTTGTATAGTTAAAATTTACAGATAACATAAATTGGATATACCCAAGAGTATCTTAATCTGTTCATCCTATTTGGGAACCTGCCCAGGTATTTTCCTTTCTATTTATTATGAACAGATATACTCTGATGACCATGATATTTGTTCCTTTAAATTCCACCTGTCCTTTAGGGGATCCAGCTGCCTGACAGGATGAATGTTTTAAAAAAACCAACCCTAAGTACCTGTAATAAGAGATATTCTCTTTCAGTAGCAGTGGTGACATTTTTAAGCTCCAAGACCATCTCACTCAGTTGTTTTTGCTTTCCTCACAGCCACAGAGACTGTAGCTACATAAGTAAGGGGGAAAATGAGTTAATATTTTTTCAAAACTTACCTAAAAACTGGAAAATGATGGCCAGAGGCAATTATTCTCCTGTTTTCACATTTCTTTGACTCCCTGTCCCTCATGTGTGTTTCGATTTTATTTCTATTCTTGGCCAGCCTCTGGGCTGCTTACACACTTTGTACAAACAATGCACTAAACCAAAAATAACCTGAATTAATATTTAAATATTTAATGACCTAGGTCTAGAGGCAGATATGAGTTGCTGCTATATATCTCAAAAATAGTATGTTTCATTGTAGGGAGTTTGAGAAAGCAATTTGAAATAAACAGGGGAGTTTGTGTAAAATAATGGAAAATCCTTGAAAAGGGATTCTAGCAGAGTAAAACTGGAGATAAGGGTGACACCAGATTTGGGAGAGGAACAAATAGCTCTTGCACGTTACCTTTAAATTTTATAAATTTAAAACTCCAAATTGCTTTTCCATTAGAAAAGTCCAAAAGGTTGTTGGTGTTTGCCAAGGAGTATCGTTCTTACAATTTCATGAATATTGTGGATATGCCTTAAAGAAAAAATCAATATACACAGACTGTTGGGAATTATTCTCCAAGCCCTGCTGGATGTCCATCACCAGTGATGCATTTAATTGGGTGCTTTTCCTGCTCCCAGGCTCCCGCAGACTCCTAACGGTGCCTGGGAGAGAGCGTTCGGCTTTTGTTTCATGCACTTCCTATTGTCCAAATTTTCTTTTCTTTCTCATCCACCTCTCCCCATTCCTGATATCACAAGACCTGGGTTCTTTTCCCTTTCCCAGCTTTTCTCCTCTATGCACATGCTGTGCAGAGCAGGGGGGAGTGCTTGGGAGCTGAGAGGGGACAGGACCTCTTCTCTGCCCTCATCATGGTCTGAGAAGACCTGGTTCTCTTCCTGCAGCACTCGGCAGGAGGAAGCATTGTCCGTGAGCTGCTATCAATTAAATGCAATAAATGAGCACGTGTGTGAACATGTATTTAGACAATCGCATTGCAACCATGCTCTGATACCTACAGAGGCCTACCCAAGCTTTCTGTCACAAATAAATTAATCAAGAACAGCTGATCCATATAAAAATATTATCCCTGCCATGCAGCCAGGAACCATGCTGTCTGCAGTATTGTGATCAGCTGAATTGGTTCTTCCATTGCAAATTAAAACTGCCTGAAGGCAGCTTTATTTCATCTAAAAAACTTTTTCGTGTCTTCATATAAAATGATAGAGAGACACTATAGGCATGCTATTGCTTTTAACTGAGTTTATTAAAAGCAGTTATGTAGTTTCTTTTGGTCGTTGTCCCTTTCTTTATACGTAGAAGATAAATCATTCTCCTTTAAAGCCACACTTTCTGTTCAAAGGAAATCAAAATCTGAGGTTCACCAAGCAAAAGTATGGGCTGAAGTAGGAGCTGAGATATTTAAAAGTCTGGTATTGAAATGGAGTGATGTTTTTCCCTGCATGAAAGTCTTCTCACTACGTTTTAGCCATCTACAGTATAGGTGTTTCAATTAATCCACTCACCTGGAGTCCCTTTCCAGTTGAGAGGGAGAGAGAGGTACCCGCAGAAGATCATCCATTTGACTTAACAGCTATCCTACAGAGCACAGCTTCAGCCCCCTGGAATAGCTCCTTCCAGAGGCAAGGGAGCGAGACTGGCAAGAGGATGCTTCAGCTAAGATGTTTAACAGTAAAATGGCTAAAAGTTTAGCCTGCTTCAAAATAGTGCCTCAAGCTATTTATCACAAAGAGCCAAGAAACATCAGCCGGTTAAACGTGGTGGCAAATGTCATCAACTCGTCCCCACAGTTGTCAATAGGTTGCAGAGGATGGCCGGGCTGTGCAGACCCTGACCCATCAATGCTAACAGGCATGGCTGTGGTCTGGGAGCAAAACTTAGTAGCCCTAGAGCTACTGGTTATTGACTTCTCTATTTTTTGACTACAAATACTCTCCTGGCAGTGCCGTGGTGATACAGAGCTTATTATGGGGTCTTTATTCGTCCCTTTCTGCAATTCCTTTAGGGCATTTTGTAGTTTAAGACAGGTAGGAGAACCGACTGACAGTCAGTAAACTATGGCAATTTTCAGGGAGCCTATGATCATTGTCAGTTGGTTTAAATTACAGAAATCTTCAGGCTGTTCTATCAGTGTCTGGATTTCTCAGGGCTATGAGAAAAAAAATCAAGGATATTTTCTCTTCTGCTCAGTAAAAGGAAAAGAAAATCTCTCCCTGTAGGTTAGCTCAAGACAAAAAGAAAAGGAAAAAAGAAAAACTTTCTCATGAATTTTGTTCATATGAGCAAGACATCAAAATCTTAAGTAATAACATTAGAATCTTTTTGATATGGTCTCCAGGGCTGCAGAGAAACAGAACAGACAGAGATGTGTACAGCCTCACACAACTCACGCCGCGGTCTCAGCTTGCTCCGAACACTGTCCCATCAATCCTGATTCACAAAGGCAGTTCAACAGAAGGCGGGAGGAAGTCATTACTGATTGTTCAGTGTTTCATCCCAAGCTACATTCTCTCAGAAATCATTTTTTGACCCATGATGAACCCATTAAATGGCACTTATAAAAAACAAAAAAAAGTTCGAAAGATTTTTTGATTCTGTCATCTGACTTCATTGTACTTCTCTAACATTCACCCAGCAATTTATTTAACCATAAGCATAAATGATGTACCTGCTAGCCGAAGAGCTCTTAGTAAGTGGAAGTGACAGAAAGACAGAAAGACTGAGATTAGCTGACCAGTTCTTTCCTCCACAGAACCCATAGCTCTAATTTTAAGTCATATCATATTAATTTGCTTTTCTTTCACAAATTATTTTTAGTCCCAGCCCTTTCAGATTGATGTGTATAGATATAAAACAAGGCAGGTGCATGAGCGTCCTCCTTTTTATTCCTCGGTGTTACAATTGAATATTTACCAGTGGAGAAAGTAAAAGCCAACAATGAGATTTCAATGCAGAATTTCACAGTACCCCTTTGGAAAGATATTTGCGTGATTAATAATGGTTGTTGAAAGTACAGGATATGAATCAGCCTCTATGTCCTGATGATTGGCTCTGTGAGAAGAAGAAAAAATCATCATACCACAGGAAAAAAAAGTATTTATGAAAAATTACTGGAAGTGATTTAAAGCAATCTACTTGCTGAGTTACTTAGCTAGGTAATCACTACAGCTATGGTCTAAGGAAAGAAAGATTTCTGGCATGGCTTCAGTTCAAAAATATGAATTGATATCTCAGAACATGACTCCTGAGCAGGTCATTTCTGCTTCTTACACACTGGGAAGTTTAACTGCTCGGTGATAGGCAGAAATTGCTCTGAATGCAACATCCCTAGCATAAAAAGAAAGACAAAACCTTATTGTACAGATCTGAAAACTGGTGCAAATGCAGACCTACCTGAAAAAAAAAAGATGCTTTTTGAATTATCTTGGATCAATAGTGAATCTCTGACTATGTACACTGTAAAATAGGTATTCCTGTGCATTCTGTGATACAGCAATTTGTGCTTGTTTTTCCTTTGGTAATAGGTCTTACCTAGAGAAAAGTAGGGATGAACATATTCAATTAGCTTCCTGAAATACAGTGTCATTGTTTTTTTCTCCTACCTTTCTATCCATGGACATTTTCCCAGTCATTTTTAGTTACTGCCTCCTGTGGGCTTGTGTAGCAGACATGCTGACTCCTTAATTAAAATTGCATGCCAGGAAGTAAGTAACTGCCAGATGAATGCTTGCCTCCTACTGTTGCATTCTGTCAGCTCAGGGATGGTTTTCTTTCTCCTCCCCCCTTATTATTTTTTTTTTAAGGAAATGACAGTTGCTGTTTCTGAAAGTAAATTTGGGAAACTCTGGAAAATGCACTTAATGTGGTGATTAAATCTAGAAAATGTCATTATTTTTTGTGTAGAAGAAAAACATGAGCACATTAAAAATATGAAGTCAGTTTTCTGGGTCTGAATAACCCAAAGACCATGCAAATGAATACTGGGATAAAAACATTGATGGACAAAGCAGAGTGGCTTATGTTGCAGGCTGGTACCCATCTGGGGACATATCTGTAGAACGCTCCCGGAATTAAGCAAGCACTTCCCACGTACCTGTCCCACACCCTAGATATTTCTCTGTTTTCCTGGAGGTCAAGTCCTGTTTAGGGAGGAATGAGAAGTGTGGATGCCTGCCTGAAGCTTCCCAGGCTTTGAGAAGAGTTGCAGGGCAGCAGTTGGTCTTCAAGAACACACAGGTGAGGCATGCGCATCTCTGCAAAGCAAACAGGCTTGCACACTAGCAGGACCTCTGTGGGCTGTTGGCGAAGGGGCCATGGCTGGGAGGCAGTAGGAGACTGGCTGCCACATGTTAGTGCCCTTCTGGAGGCTGCTGCTTCTTCTTTTCTGTGCCTGTGCACTGAGCTTCGTCTAGGATTTTTCCCTTTGAGAAACCATCACACTACCTTTGCTCTGAACCAAGGTGGGGTGGAGAGTTAGAAGCCATTTCTAGAGTGGGAAGGCTGAAGACACAATCATTAGGGCCAGAATTAGGCTCTTGAATGCCTCAGGGAGAGGCCAAGACATCCACTCTTCTCTGCCCACACCAGCATTTGTTGATTTGCACCATTGCTTCCCGTGATGTCAATTGCCCTCGTGGCTTATAGGAGACTGAGTAAGAACAGAAACCTTCTCCCAAAGAGAGGGAAATAAGAGGTGTTTGGCAAAAGTTCCTCCTGTCCTTTTAGTTCTACCTTTCTTTATATTCCTCATCCTGCGAATATAAACTCACTTGCTGTTCCAAAACTTTCCAGATATCTACAAGGCTTTGAAACAGGCTGTTTTGTTTGCCTTGATAAGTGGAATCCATCCCTATGTTGGCTGCCTGAGAGTCTGAAATTTCATTTTCGCTCTAATTAGAACAGTACATTCCAGCATGGACCAAGACTCAAAGCATATACCAAAGTAGTCAAGCAATCATGCTCCTTGGCTTCCAGTGTTTCTTCAGGCTCACCTCATTGCTATGAGCAGAAATAGCTGTGTTACAAGCACAGCAAAAATTCCAAAATAAGCATCCATTTCACTACATCAGTACATTTGCGATGGCTTGTACCATACGGCATTCACAACGATTGCTGAACACCATTGATGTTAAAAAGGACAAACAATGAGAACTGCTGACTTCCAAGTAACTTCTCTACCAGCTCCCAAGAGCGGAGCTCCTGGGCAGCTGGAGGCCTTGGCAGTTTGCAGTTCACGTGCGTGTTGTGCTCCACAGCTTCGAGGGAGAAACTAGAGCTTAGCAGCTGTGTTAGCCGGCTACTTCAGCATTTCATATCTTCAGGGTATGATTTTTTTTACAGTTGCCTTTGTTTTTTCACTTAGAATAAAATCTTGACCCCAGGAAACCCTATAGGAAAGTTCCCATTGATTTTAGCTAAACTAGGATGCCAACTTAATACTGTAAATGGGAAAGCAAAGCAAAGGTTTTAGAGACAAGCAACATCTTTTATCACAGTAACTGACACAGTTGGAAAAAACAGGTAAGCTTTTGGGTGAACAAGCTTTATAGTTCATACTGCACTAGGTTGAATATTCGTCTGAAGTTAAAATATACATGAGCATAAGCTAAACACAGCAGGATGAATATTTTAACTAATCCCCAAATTAATCACACTTTTCAGAATTAATTTTGAAAATACCACTCATTTCAGGCTTCCATTTTTAGGTTGAAACTGATAAAGCACAAAGCTCCACCACAACCAAAACACTGAAAAGGAAAACAAATAAAACAAAGACTAAAAATACCCTTGTGATTAGCTCTAGGTTATTTTCTCTGCCTAAGCCATCATAGTGCAAATTGAAAACCGGCTAAGAACAGATCCTCATGTAGACGAGATAGCATTGGCTCTCTTGCTCTGGTTTGTATTTTAGTTCTTACTTTCCATGTTTATTGCAAGCAGGTAGGTGCAAAGATTGTGAGTTCAGATGTCTGGCTGCATTCAAACGTTCTTGAGTTTGAATTCCAATGAGGAGAAAAGGACGAGAGAAAAACATGGATAAATACATGGTAAAATTTGAAACAAAACTTTTAAAAACTAATCATGGTTGCTAAGTAACAAAAACATGCTTAACCTTTGCTAATGATTAAAAAACCCTCAAAATTCACATAAGCCAGGAAAAAAATAGCGAAGAAGTTTTGTAGATGTTCTTTTGTTTTGGGAGTTTTCCAGGCTGCTTACAGTTTTTGCTCTTCTAAAATTTGTAAGGAGATAAGAGGGATGAAATTACCCAGATTACTGAACTAAAGAAGGAGTCGTTCCCCTGTGAAATATTAGCAAGCGATATCTGTGTTCTGAAGATTTTTTTTTCCCCTGAATGATACTCATCCTGAAATGAGATCTGAGCCTAAATATACCAAGCTAGCTTTAGGGTAGGGGCCTGTTTTTGCAAGGCTTATGTCACCTACTCACCACTGCAAAGACATTGTGCATAACCTTCACTTTGACTGTTAAGTGTCAATTGATGATAAGAGTCTTCACAGAGTATTTTCCCTGACAGGTCTTTATCCTTTTTCTCTCAGCATATGTAATCATAGATATTGCTTAAACACTATTATTTCTGCGCTTGAAAATGTCTTATTGCATGCGCTGAAGTTAAACCTAGTCTATCTCATCTGCATATCTCTAACTTCATTTATAAAGCCTTTATCACTGTTTTGCTAATTTTCTTGCAAAATTCCCACAGAGTAGTATATAAGGGACCAAATTCATTTCTCTCTAAGGGTCAAGCTGTTAGATAACCTAAAGTTGTACACTAAGATACAAGCACCAGGCCGTGAAAAACACATTCCAGATTTGTCTTGGCTATCCATGAGACCACAGTTCAATCCACAGCTATCAGTGCCTCCAATGCATAGAATCATAGAATATCTCAAGTTGGAAGGAATTCACAAGGATCATCGAGTCCAACTCGCTGCTCCTCACAGAACTACCTAAAACTAAACCATATGACTAAGAGCATCGTCCAGATGTTCCTCGAACTCTGACAGGCTTGGTGCTGTGACCACTTCCCTGGGGAGCCTGTTCCAGTGACAGACCATCCTCTCAGTGTTATTTCCCAAGTAGTTTTTACCTATAAAAATCTCAGAAAAGCAGAGACTTTATAAGACAATCTGTCTCCTTGCCTATCTAATGAAGCTTAGCTAGATTAGTTTCATCCTTTATTTATGGCTCCTCTAAGTCTGTTGTGTCTATCTGCCTATTTAAGAATGGGAGAAGTAACAACCTGCAGTTATGAAAGTAATGAATTTATGTCTGGCTGATTGTAAGATCCTTGATCTCCGTTCATTTCTGCTGTGTGATTCCATTTCTGCATCTAGTGAGACCTTTTTATTACTGTTTTTTACTCTGCTTTCCCTTTCTGTCTTTCATTAGCAGGCAGTACAACCTCACAGGGTACATTGACATCACGTAAAGAGTCGGTATCCATTACTGTGCCGGTTTTGGCTGGGATAGAGTTAATTTTCTTCATAGTAGCTAGCATGGGGCTGCGTTTTGGATTTGTGCTGAAACCAGTGTTGATAATAACAGGGATGTTTTTGTTATTGCTGAGTGGTGCTTACACAGAGTCAAGGCCTTTTCTGCTTCTCATACCATCCCACCAGCAAGTAAGCTGAGGGTGCACAAGAATTTGGGAGGGGACACAGCTGGGACAGCTGACCCCAGCTGGCCAAAGGGATATTCCATACCATATGATGTCATGCTCAGCATATAAAGCTGGGGGAAGAAGAAGGAAGGGGGCATGTCCAGAGTGATGGTGCTTGCCTTCCCAAGTAGTTTTGGAGCACAAGTCTTATGAGGAGCAGTTGAGAGAGCTGGGGTTGTTTAGCTTGGAGAAGAGGAGGCTGAGGGGAGACCTTATCACTCTCTACAACTACCTGAAAGGAGGCTGTAGCGAGGTGGGTGTTGGTCTCTTCTCCCAAGTGACAAGTGATAAGACAAGAGGAAATGGCCTCAAGTTGCACCAGGGGACGTTTAGATTGGATATTAGGAAAAACTTCTTCACTGAAAGGGTTGTCAGACACTGGAACAGGCTGCCCAGGGAAGTGGTGGAGTCACCATCCCTGGAGGTATTTAAAAGACTTGTGGATGAGGTGCTTAGTGACATGGTTTAGTGGTGGACTTAGCAGGGTTAGGTTTACAGTTGGACTTGATGATCTTGAAGGTCTTTTCCAACCTAAATGATTCTATGATTCTAAGGAGCCGTTACACACGACGGAGCCCTGCTTTCCTGGAGGTGGCTGAACACCTGCCTGCCAATGGGAAGCGGTGAATGAATTCCTTGTTTTGCTTTGCTTGCGTGTGTGGCTTTTGCTTTACCTATCAAACTGTCTTTATCTCAACCCATGAGCTTTGTCACTTTTACTCTTCCGATTCTCTCCCCCATCCTGCCGTGGGGGGAGTGAGTGAGCGGCTGTGTAGTGCTTAGTTGCCTGCTGAGGTTAAACCACAACAGTCACTATCACACGGCCTTTGTCTGGACCATCAAGGACAGGTGAGTAGGACAGAGCTTTCTTCTTATCTCCAGCTCAGAATAGGGTGTCACACACCTGTTTATCGTAGAACAAGATAGTCAGTAAAACTGGTTGGGTGTTTTGGGGATGATATGCTTTGTTCTCAGAAAAATAACAGTTTCTTGAAACTGAAACATTGAAAAGGAGCAGTATTGACTTTTTTTGAGCCAATTTCTTTTATAAAAATACAAATGCCAGTTTCCCAGTTTGAAATCATATTTAGCTTCATAATTTAAGCTAACAAGAGAGATGTTAAAAATGAACCAACATCTAAAAACCATTCAGAGTCATTTGGAACACATTTCGGTTGCCACAAACTAACAAACACGATCATCTTTGTGCCAAAAACTTTCAAATGTCAACTATTTATCTTGAGCTTGGAAAGGAAATTCTTTTGATATCACAAAAACATTCTTGGGATGAAAAGCTTACTTCCTGGAAAAGTTGAAAGAAAAGTTTTGCAGTATTTTTTCTCAAGAATAAGCCAAAGGACAAACAGACTAAGAACAGGAATGCCAGACAGATAACTAATATCTTGACAATTTATGTCTTTATCAGTTCTAATTTTAAAAGCTTATACTCTAGTAGACGGCGATTTAAACCACCCGTGGGCTAAAATACTGAAGATTAATTCCCCCACTGATCTTCAGAAGACCCTTTGAAGATCTAGGTTTGGAGGATGTACTGTTTGTGTATCAGAGACACAGATGTAAAAAAACAGTTTTCATAAATCTGTTCAATAGGTGTAAAGTTTATTTCATTTATTTGTGACATCTCTAAGTTTGACGCCTAAGTCTTAGCTGAGGTTGTGCTCCATTTCTAATTGAAGGATAAAAAGAGGCACCTCCTGTTGATGGTTTATCAGGCTTATACTAGAGATGTGTGAGTAAGCTGAATTGCTCTGATCGCATATTTGCCCATGTAGATGGTTAAGGCACTTAGGATACCTAGCTTAGGCTTAAAGGTCTAAGGTTTGGGCACCTAAGTAAAAACAGATAATTTCTCAAGCTTGTTTGTTCTATTTTGAGAACATATATGACCAAGATGTGATGTCTTTCTCAGATTGTCATGAGGGTTCAAAATGTCTCTCCTTCATGTACATGCTTTACCCACGGTACTGGGTAAACACAGCTGTATATACTACTTACTCATCTCTGGAGAAATTATTAGATCTTCACGTAGCTCTAGATATGATTAATCACAAATGCAAGAGTTTTATTAGAACTTCCAATGTACTAAAATGCTTCCAATGTAAGCAAACTGAAACTGCCCCAGGATTATGGATGCTGTCATAATAGCTTTGAAGCTATTGCCTTGCTTCATAACACTGCTCTTTTTACAAGCATTAAACATCAAATTGATTTTAAATGCCAAGATCTGAAATCAAGAAGAAAGTTATAACATAGATTCATTCTACATAAATATTTTTGCAGTTTCAGAATTTCAGAGAAAAACTGAACTAGCTAAATACACTCTCCTTCCTGATATTTACAATTAAGAACTCATATGAAACAAGAGAAAAAATTGGCCACATCCTGATTGGGTTAATAAGGTAGACAAAAGAATCAAGGCTGATGAAATTAGGTAACAGACTGCTGCAAAAAATAAAACCACTTTCAATGGATTCTCCTTTTACAGTGAAAAGTTATATGAAACTAGCCAATGCGCTAGAAAATTAAGGCACTGATGGGAGGGAGGAAGCACGATGCATCAGTTGCTAAATACTCCAGACGTAAGACTTTGTACATTTGCAAGCTATAAGGAGACACAACTGAAGAGAAATTTCAGGCAGCTAAAAATTCATGCAAAATATGTCACCAGACTGAAAGGCTTCCTTCAAAAATTTTCTGTAGAAAATTATCGGTGCCATGGCTGAGCTATTGAGCTTTGTTCTATCAAAAGATTAATCCTATAAACTTCTAAATAAAGCATGGCTCTCCTTATTCTGTTAATCTATAAAAAATGCATAGAAATACTTACTGGTCTATACTTTTAAACACAATTAAAAAAACCCTTGTATTTAAAATACATTTATTTATATTTCCAACAGATATATGCCAAGTAACCTGAGTTGAAGAGATGTTAAAAGGACACTGAAAATGTACTTGCGCTCCCCTGCACTCTTTCCCTGGCCCACTCAAAATTTTTGTCTTTTATACTAGAAGTCTTACATTTGTTGTAGAGCTGGAGAATTTTCTGTGGGCTTGCACTGGGTAAGATGAGGAGAGAATGATGGGGGAGAGTCAGAACTCAACTCATTAGTCTAATTGTCCCCATCCAGATCTCAGTTTCTGAATATGAATTATATCTTGTTGCCCCCTTTCTGCCTGCTTCCTACACATATACCCTCACACATACACACCTTGTTACTGATCGTTTCTAAACTTATTGCAACTGCCTTAAATTAATTTATATTTTCAAGAGACAGTTACTCTAAACATTGAAAGGGACTAAAGATTTAGTTTTTCAAACAAGCTCCTTCTTTCCCCTTGCAGCATCTTCACAGGAGGGGGAATTCCCTTCTCTGGCACAATTCAAAGTCTAATTCTGGAGTTATGTTCAGAATTTAAATGGTCTCATACGGCACTGTATAGGTGAAACTCACTTGTATTCTTACGAACAGTTTATTTTTCAATATTCTGTCTGAAATTTTGCATTAGCTACCTATGTTCCTCATTAAAAGATGAATTTGTTTTCAAGAACCATTGCCAGAACTCCAGGCATTATACAAAAGCAAGGAAGGCTCTTAGAAAGCAGTAGAAAAGGTTTCCTATCCTGAGGAAATATGGCCTTTTTGTCAAAACTCTGGGTCAGAGTGGACTGAGAATCTGATGTACACTGGGAAATATATGTTCACAGACCTGACAAAGGAAAGACACTGAGTGATAGTTTCATGCCTGACAGAAAATAAACACTTTATTTGCAGAAGTTTAACGCTTTATCACAGAAGACTTAATCAGCCTCCTACTTTGCTACATTCGGTAATCTAGAGCCAATTCTTTTTGCTGTATAAAGATTTGCATGTGTGACTGTACAAAGGAAAGCTCCCCCATGGTCAGATGTCTCCTCTAAGATCTGATTTCATTACCAAAACCTCATGGCTACTGGACAGCTCAAATAGAGGCCAAAGAGGGATAGACAGGCGGATTTAATAATTTGCCTGTCAGAATAGAAAATGAGTTCTCAGTTCTATTGCCATTAGCATTTCAAAGAGAGTGTGACAGGCATATGTAGTTTTAAAAAATAATAATTCTGTTTCTTCCCAGATGCAGAATCCAGCTGTTTGAAACTAGCACCAAAAGAAAAGCAGAGCACATTGCATATAATCCAAATGCACTGACAGATCTCCACTTAAAGGCTGGATATGACAAAAATGTTTGAAATTCTATTTGATTTTTGAGGGATTAATTATTTCAGCAACAGTAACACTTCAAGAAAATCTGACAAAGCAGTAACAAAACCACAGAGGTTAAGTATGAGATACAAAAAACCCCACCCCCCAGGACAGTGTTTAAAATGGCCATAAGACATAATCCAGTACTTAAGATCAAATGATACAAAGTGAGATGCTACTGAATCTAAAATTCACCAGGCGCTTTTACTTTGGCCCTAAAAGTTTTCTTACCTTTGGCCCTGACCTTAATCTCATGGAGACACCCTCACCACTGACAGCACCAAATCCTACAAAAGGCACAGCTGTTATCTCTCAGACTCACAGCAAATGAAGAGGTGGCAGTGATTCGTTCAGTTGGATCCCGCCAAGCGCTACCATCCAGGAAAGCAAGATCGGGGTTTAATTCCCTCCCTAATTTGATGGGTTTCAAAGCCATATGCCCCACAAGAATGCTGCAACCATCAGGCTACAAAATACAAAGTGGATGGAAGCATCCTATGTGCAGACACAATTCATGCTTTTGCTAAGGAGAAACCGGAATTCAGATACTGCCTGTGCTCATTCCTCTATTGATTAACTCTGAGCAGCTCCCTTGCAAAGGGATTTTCTGTAGACCAAGCTAAGACAGCCGGATGCCTCAAGTCATTCATCATTGAATCACCTTTATAAGGGAACTTAACTCTTTTCCCTGACTACATTACAAGGAATATAGTGGCCCTAGTTTGACCCTCCAAGTTATCCTAACGGGGTTAGTGCCTAATTTCATAGTGTTGCAATATTTGATTTGTCAGGGTTTAAATGGCTTCTTTTCATTTCAACCTTGCTGCACAAGGCCCTCAAGAGATTCCTGTAGATTGGAGATAAAAATATATTCCCTGTCACTATATGGGATTTTAGATTTTTTTTTTTCTGTAATGTCCTTTGGCCTTATGAATGCCTCCACAGGACAGAATTTTGTATTAATCACCCTGCATCAAAATCAAAAGGGATTCCAAAGAAAAAAGTTTCATTTCTAACCTGAATGCATGAAAAAATTGTTCCTTCATTGACTGAAACGCTACTTACTGTGGGATTTAAGCATGTTGTTTACTTCTGTAATTGTCATATCATTAGTTACTAATTATCTTATCCTGTGTCATATCTGTGGATGCCTGAAAGGTACCTTTAATATTTATGTATATGTACAGATTCTTTCATCATGGGAGGGGAGCAGTTTACACTCTTACATTGATCAACATCTTCTTTCACAGAAAGAATTTCTTATACAGATTAAGGGCAATTATTACAAGTTTAGAAACAAAATGCCTCTATGCTGCTGGTGTTTTCAGAAGCTGGATACAGATAAAATTCCTGGCAAATAATTCCAGGCAACACATTTGTGGTCCATTTATTTTCTGCCATTGCAGTATATGATCTCCACTGCTCGCTAAGACTGACATCTATTTTTTCATGTTGATGAGACTTTTGCTTCACATCGACATGTAAGAAAACTGACAACAAGACTGGCCAGCTTTCTACAAATCTCCCCTTCTTGTTCAGACTAGCTCACTGTGCTCCTGTTATCTTGTCAATTTTCTATTGACAAATTCTGTCCTCATTCATACCAAAAAAAGTCAATGGAGTTTATTACTTCTTTGGGAGAGTGGAGTATTATCCTAAATCCTCAGTGAGTATTTAGGAGTTACTACCCAAAACGCTATTAGAAGTTTGTGTGTTTGGATTTTATAGCATGTCTTTTCGTGTCATAGACAGAGTGAAACATTCAAGCTGCATCTCCGTGCTGTTAATGGCGTGACTGCAGCAGGGTAGGAACACCAGGTTAGCCCAGGTGTATTTATATATGTTTGACATCAAAACCAAAGAAGTCATAGAGGCAGAAAATGAAGCCCATAACTTAGGCAAGAAATCAAAGCAGTTGTCTAGACTTTGGATATATCAGAGCTGCTAGTTCAGATGTGTACAACACATCTCCTTTTGTATAGATGTAGCCAAAAAGCAAGACTGAGTGCAGCATCTTTCTGGCAGGAGAGCATGTCACATCTCATGTAACTTCTGCTGGATCACACAAAAAGCTGCTTGCAAGCACTTCAGTTCCTTCTGTTAATTCAATCGTGATTAACCGTAGAACAGTTGGGTTTTATGCCTGGTTCTGCAATGTGACTTTGGGGAAATCAGCTTTGCTTCCCTAGGTCTCTGTTGCCCTTCCTGTAAAATGGAATAATAAGAGCTATCTAAAGTATTCCAAGACCTAAGAGGGGAAGGAAGTACAGAAAGCAAAGCACTGTTATTACTTCACCTTATCTACACTAGAAGTCTTCTTCCAAACAGCATTTTATTCTAAACAAAAGAAATTCATCAGAAGTTCGGCGTTATCCTTGGCCCATCAAGTTTCTATGGTTACGGAGACTGTGTTTTTCATTTGTAGAAACTAGCAAGAATTTTCCCATTTTAAAAGACAGCCATACCCTGCCTCTCTGACCCTCCCTTATCAAGGGCTAGTTATTCTCATTTTGCCAGCCTCATCAAGCAGTGCACTGAACATATCTCCAAATCAGACTGCAGGACAAAACATTTAAATACGAAGTAAGCATTATTTGCAGTAATACTCAGGAATACCATCACAAAAAATAGAAATGTAGGAAGGGATGTTAAACTTTAACCCTGAAAGCTTATTCAACCTCTATTTTTCAGCAGATTGGGCAAGTCTTTGCATGATGGAGGGAACACAATCCTCTCCCTGAAGCACTTCTTCCTTTTATTTGGCCTTATACAAATCTCTACCATGCAATTTCAAAGTGTATTTCTTTGGACTATATCTTCAGTGCTAGTTTGTGTGAATTCACAGTGGGGCAAAGCGGAGTAATAAATCAATAGCCGACGTGCTGTTCCAAATGATTGGCACAAAGGTTGAACTGAGCAGAGGCTGGCACAACCAAGATGTCATTAATTTAAGAGATAGATCAACTAAAACTCACAGAAGAATAAGGTGGTTTTCACCTTTTCTTCTAGACTACAGAGTTTAGAAATAGCGTAAATATTTAACTGTGAAAGAAGGTTTACCAGGGGTGAAATTCGCCACAAAAGGGGTAAGAGGATGAGAGCAGGGGTGCCTTGGAGAGAGACATGTCTCAAAAGCTGCTGATTCAGCACAATAACGAAACACAAATGTACTACTATTGCTTTACCTTGAGCCCCCAAATCCTTAGAAATGCTGTCAGGGTCAGACAACTGCTCAGCCTAGCTCAGAAAGTAGCCGGGACAGAACCTGCTGGATAGGGACTTTTGTGGGGGAAAGAAAAGGACTCTTCTCCTACAAACTTTCTGAGTTGGGGAAGGATCTATTTCACAGTGCTCCAAAGTGCCATCAGAATTTGTACTAGTCCCTTCTACATATTTGTGAAGGAGGACAACCAACCACTTTAATTTTTTTCACCAAAAATGCAGCCACACAGAATTGATAATACTAGATAAAACTTTAGAAATAAGTATTTGCCAAAACTGTAGCAACGCTCAGCTTCATTGGTATAATTATGATAATTAATAATCCATGATTTTGTTCTGGATTTTTCCCCCCTTTTAAATGCTTTTTTTGTTAAGCTATCTGTAGATTAGAGCTAAACTATGTCTATCAATTTTAGATTGTAAGAACTGAAATATAACTATTTGTACAGAATCTGAATAAACTGCAACACCAAGGCCAAAATGTATTTAATGGGTCATTTTTTACTCCTTTGGAGTCTTTGAAGAAGGATGTAATTTTCCGGGAAGTTCTGAGAAAAGATCAATGAATCCCATTTTCAGCTGATTGATGTAAATCAGCAAAGCTACCTTCTGTTGACATCCATTTATATCAGCTGTAAATTGGGGGCCATAGCTTTAGGTCTGGTTATGGTTAAGAATTATTTTTATAGCTTATCAAAAGCTTAAACGCAGTTTTAATTAAAAGCAAAACATAGTTCGACGATGAAGTGGTTGCCAATTCCTCCTTAATTATCACGTTCACCAAATACTAGAGCTAGCTTGTCAGCATTTTGAATTTTCTAAGTGGAAAGAAGGAGAGGAAATAGATAAGATGCCAATTACAGCAAACTGCAATTAAGATTATTGGCAGATGAAGGCCCTCAGGGAACTAGAGTCCCACATAGCAGTAAGCTCAATAATCAGATGGTCCAACCTTGCACTAAAGAAGTGAATGAGTCATGTTATACAATATAAATGAATCATTTAAAATAAAAGTTAATAAGAAAAATAGGATAGAAAAATACACATACAAAATCCTCTCAGTTTTTCTTATCTTCTAAGGGACAAACACATTTCTCATCTGATCACAGGTTTCTTGACTACATACAGAGCAGGGAAGCCAGGAGCTCCTGGCACACACCAGCCATGTCCCAGCCCATACCAGAGTGAGACTCGGGTGTGCTCCTGCCTGAGTAACATCCAACAAGGAAGCCTGAGCATGCAGTCCCTAAGGAGACTAATTGCTCCCCAGATGAGCTTGGGGGGATCTGCTGGGCAGCCCTGCGAGGTTGTTGATGGGACCTGCGTGTCAGGACTCATCACAGCACACCCCCAGCAGAAAAGCCCAGGTGCTGCTTTTTCCATCTGTCATTAAACCACAGCAAAAGCAGCCAGCTGACTGCCTATGTATAGTATCATGACAAAAGAGACACCTGAGGACTGATATTGAAGACAGTATCAGAAAGTAGGGAGGCTTCCTGGATTACTACCTTCTGTGGCAAATGAATTCAAAGATTACTGTGGTGAGAGAGAAAAACCCCTACCCTCTGATACTGAAGACAATATCTTTAAAAATGCTGGCAATCTTTCCAACAGCCAGCAACCTTGTGCAACAGCACTTGTGTCAAGTGAGAAGCATGAAAACAAGTGAGAAGCATGAAAACATGTTTATTCTGGAGAAGAGGAGGCTGAGGGGAGACCTCATCACTCTCTACAACTACCTGAAAGGGGGTTGCAGAGAGGTGGGTGTTGGTCTCTTCTCCCAAGTGACTAGTGACAGGACAAGAGGAAATGGCCTCAAGTTGCACCAGGGGACATTTAGATTGGATATTAGGAAAAACTTCTTCACTGAAAGGGTTGTCAGGCACTGGAACGGGCTGCCCAGGGAGGTGGTGGAGTCACCATCCCTGGAGGTATTTAAAAGACATGTGGATGAGGTGCTTAGGGACATGGTTTAGTGGTGGACTTGGCAGCATTAGGTTTACGGTTGGACTTGACGATCTTGAAGGTCTTTTCCAACGTAAATGATTCTATGATTCTATGACTCTAAGATTGTTTCAGTTCATATTTCCTCCCACCACATCTCTCAAACAACAATGAGGCTGGGGAGAAAGGAAGTTATTGTAGTTTTAACAGCTGTAATAAAATATGCACACCAGCAGATACTGTGAGGTTAAACTAGATGAGATAACTCCGTGATGCAAACAGCATTTCTCTCCTTAACTGTGTAAGCACCACTGAAGCTTTGCCATGAGAGGTATGCTGCTCTGCCTTTGTGTTTCTTATTCTGAAAGGGATGCACAAAAGGGACCACTACCCATTTTCCTCCCTATTAGCACTGCCTAAGGTGTCGTATAACTCAGAAATACTCATATGACAACCACATTCTCCCTCTCCTTTCAGCTTGGAGCTCCATGAAGCTGTGCTGTAATACCTTTTTATTCACTGAAGTCTCTTAAATCGGAGTAGTTTGTTTCCTTCAGTATTCAGACTCCCATCTGCTTACTCAGGGGACAGAAGAAAATTGTCATTCCTTTAGTCAGCAATAAAGCAGAGAACATCAGTGGGTTTTTAGCATGACTTCTGCATTATCTTACGTTAGCTAAGTTCCCAATAGTAAAAGAAATTCTGCCATCAATTTTTCTGCTGACAACACTGTGGTGACAGGGACCGTACAAGCAAATAGCTTCTACAGACAGCCTGATAGACCATGTAGATAAACTAGAAGAGATGTAAGTTCATATTGTCTCGTGCATCAGTAAAATCCATCACTGAATTCAGCTAGCAGAAAATACATTTTTAGTGAAACCTATGCTGGAAAGAATTGAGCTCCAGTTCCAGAACTAAGATGGACTGGGAAGAGAAACTGCTGTTTTGGTTCACAGAGGCAAGAACCACTGAGTCATTTCTTCAGTGGTTACTTGAATAGGGAGCTTAGCACCCTGTGAGTAGAAAGAATGAGAAAACTTGGCAATTATTTCTAACAGTCATCAAGGATGAGAGCTGCTTTCTTGCATACCTGACACATTCTGACTTCCAGCATCCACTGCAGATAATGGGGTTGTGCAGGTGACACCTGCATCCCAGTGACTGGTCTTGGGCCACGTGCTTAGAGGGTAACAGGGAGCCATGGTGCCCCATCAGTACGTGGCACTTACACTGTAGTTTCATAATCTGCCAAAAAACACCAGTTCACCAGGCACAGGGGGACACAACACCCTTCCCCATCCCATCTGCAGTGGTGGGAAGCTGTCCAATGTTAGCGCAGGATGGGAGAGCTGGCTCAGAGCTTGGGCTGCTCCAGGCAACATTTACTGCTTTGAGAGAGTTTTTAATTTTGAAAGAACTGTTATAGATCTATATAGCTAAATAATATTGGCCCCAAACTCTTGAGTAACTTCCCCTTTATTTTTTTTCTTTTTAGTAAAACTTATGACACTACTCTGTCTTGGGAACTGACATGTCTGCCAGCCTCATGCTGGTGATCTATTACAATAATACATTGTAGGAGTGACAGGTTCACTTAAACAGTATCAGAATTAACTAGAGTAGCAATGGCTGGCAATTGGATGGAATTATATACTATGTATGTGGGGTGCTTTTTAAGTAAGCCTAACTTTGGAAATAAAGTATACACAATCAATTGAAAGGAAATGCAGGTTTCTCCCAGTAATCTTTAAATTATACTTTCTGAGGGACAAGATGCATTCCGGTTTAAAAAATAAAAAATCATTGTGGTGAGAAAGACTTCCTGTTTAACCAGTGGTACAGCACATGGAGGTATTGTAGTAGATTTTCCTTTATTTGTAATCTTTACATCAGAATTATCTTTCCAAAAGACACGCTGTAGCTTAAATGGAAAGTAATGGATTCAGTGCAAAAATTACTGGCTCTACTAAGTTGAGTGGTTAGTTTACTTGATTACTGTGTCTCTCTACAGTTAAAAATATGTAATTTGCTGAACAAAGTTGACCAAGATTAGTTAAGTTAGTGATGTACATAGACTACAGACGAAGCTGTTGCAAATTATCAGGACAACTATTTCACTAATGACCAATCCTACTTTGTAAGTACTCTGATACTCCAGCCCAGATCTCATCTTTTCATTAAATAATAACATAGCAATAGGCTTAGGAATAGAACTGTTTGTTTTGGTGAAAGAAAAATTGGTAAAGTGATGCAGACAACAGAAAAGGAATTAGTGGTAATATTTAAAGATTTTACTCATTTTATTTCTGACCAAAAGGAATTTTTAAAGTCCTAAATTGCACTATGCTTCCAGTTATTTGTCATATAACTCCTATCGTGTACATGACGTGAATAGAAACCTGCCAGTAAACTGTAAATTACAACCATCAAAAAGAATGAAGTAGTTGAAAGTTTGCTCCTTAAGTCTTCATAGAATTTTGCATTCAGCCACAAGTCAGGGAGTCACCAGGGTAGAGCACTTACAGAACCAAACTTAGATTTAGGTGAACTAATTAGGTTAACCAACTAATTTACAGCCTTATTTAGAGATTTGCATTACCCTCTGCTGTTTTCTCTTGGTAAGTGAGACACCTAGACTACCAACTTCTAATTTAGGTCCCCAAATTGAGCTTTTGTATCCCCATCGTGTTGAGAAGATGAAAAAAATATACTCTCTGAAAGAGATTTGGGAAGAAAGGGAGGGAGAGGCAAATTAAAGAATTTTGAGGTAAGCTGGGAAAGAGATTTTCCACAGTGTTTCAGAAAAGCTGCATCCAATTTTGTACTTAACCTCAGGGAGGAAAAACGAACAAATTTTGAATAGGCAATAGGTATGTTTGAATGGGGCTACAGAAGTTGTGATTGCAAAAGTCCTTTTAAAGATATATATATGCAATTAATTGTTTAACAGTGTAACAAAATCTCAGGACTGAATGTAGAATGCTGATAGCTTCTGCAAAGTTAATGCTGAATATAGCATTTCTATATGCATTTCTATATGCTTCTAGTATTGAATACAGCTTTCAACTTCAGTCTTTTTCTTCTTCCACTTTCTATTGAAAGAGAGAAAATATTATGCAATTTACACATAATAGCTCATCCCAGATTAGACAAATTTTGAGAAGTTTTTAAAAGAAATGATGATAGTTAAAATATTTCTGTTTATTTTTTAACATTTTTTGAACTTTGTTTTCTAATTTTCTGAAAATGGCAATAGGAAATAGCATCATGGGGGAAATTCATTTAAATGAGTACAATTCATCATGAACTCTATATCCTTCTGAAATTATATGATAAGTATCTTCTTGGAAGTGATTATTAGGAAAGTGGGGGCCTATGAGGTCAAAAGTGGGAGCTAGTTATTACCCTAAGAATAGCTCAAAGTCAAAGCCATCTTTTGGCTGTAATGAGTATTAGCTGATAATTTCAACACAGTCATGAACTAGCCTCCAGTCACACCTGTCACTAGTTTAGCTCCTTTGGTTGCTCTGAAAAAGTCCAAGGCAGGTACATGCACCTGCTTACATGTTCCTCTCCAAAACAGGATGCACATTGTCCTCCCAATGACATGGGGCAGTCCAGATAGTGGGCAGCACAAAAGCTGCAGGCACAGCACATGAGCCTTGCTATTCCACCCCTCCATTTCTCCCAAAAACGTATCTTTTTTCTTTGTCACCAGCTACCACTCCTGAAACCTCCTTCTTCAGGGAGTTCATCCCTCACTTCAGTCCCTCAAGACACATTTCAGTGGCTGAGAACTAGACAGTGTCTAAAACATCCTTCTATCATCTCCTCTGATGGAAGGAAGAGGGAGATCTCACTTACTGTACTGTGCCTTTTTACTAGTCATTGCTGACCCACTTTGTGATCTGATTGACCAGATTTTCCATGAAAAAGTACTGTCTTCTCCTCTTCCTTGTATCAGTCCAATTAAAGCTTCTAACCTCTCTGAGGCAGGAAGACCATCCTCTCCCTGGCTGGGGAGGCGAAAACCAGAAACTGTGCATGGCAACCTCCCTCCTGTTTGTTTATCCAGCATGCGAGGGGCAGACCATGGGGCTGGCAGCCTCCCCCGATGCTTTTTCTGCAATAACTGCAGTGTCCAAACAGCTCCCAAGATTTACGCTGAGAGCATTTGCTGCCCTGGGATTTGACCGATATATTCTGCAGGGCTATCGCAGCTTTAGAACAGGAATGACTCACAGCTATGACAATAGAAAGCCAGTTATCACGCTAATAAATGCAATATGGAGGAAGCTTCTAGTGCTGCTGTTGAAATGCTCTCCTCTATGAAGTGTACTCCATCCACATACTTATCTTAATGGATCTCAGATGAGATTGAATGCCTCTTAATCTAACTCTTTCCATCCCTCTCTCTTCATACTCATGCTTTCTTCTTTAGTCATGCTTGTCAGATCCACGTTAAGTGGATAGTCACAGTTTACAGATTACAACCTAGCCTTTTTTCCTTTATTTTCCCCCAGAATACAATGACACCATAGTTGGCCTATCTTATGTATACAGCTGCACAATACAGCTTTACAGTTTTATGTGTAGTTGAACTTTGTTGTCCTGCATCTGCCATTAAACAGTGTTTGTACAATTCTGTTACTTCAAACATAAATATAAAAGAATGTATTTAAAAGAGTCGTTATGCAAAATTTAATAAAATGTGCTAGAAAACATTTATTTATATCTGAGCTATAACGAAAGCACATAGCAGAGGTTATCTTGAAAAAATGGATAAAGATGTATTTACATTATACTAATTTTTAAGATAGTCGCTATTAATAAATAATATTGAAATCTGATTATAATAAATACTTTAGGAGTACGTTAATAATAGTTACTAAAAACTATTGTGTAATTAAAAGATTTTATTTTCTGTGCATATATTTACACATTCATCAATGATCACCGGGTTTAAATGACTTCACTGTAATTGTACATTCACCCTTCATGCAAACTTGTCTTTGTTTTTCAAACCATTTATTTGTGCAAGATATACTTTATATCATTTATGACAAACTTTTCCCCTACAGCTACTTCTCTGGACCATTCAAATCTTTTTCATTTGGATTCCTCTAGGTCAGGCATTGAAAGACCTGATCCAGAGAAACCCAAATCAAGTTGAATATGTTCAATTGACCTCAAGGAGGCCAGCAGCACCCCATTCACATTAAATGTATTCCCTTCTGGCTCCTGTTTGAATCTTGGTATTTCTGAAAACCACTCACCAGTCTGGAAAGGGAAGACACAGAGAGGAGCAAAGCAGAGAATGGAGAGTTTTGCAAAAGCCCAGGGCAATGGGTAACCTGCTGGCACAAATGTGGGTGCAGCTCCTGGAGGAAAGCAGCCTTCATGCCTGGCAGGGCTGGTGTGACCTGCTGCATCCATCAAGCATTCCCACAAGTGACATCAGCTTAAGCCACCCTCACCATCACCGGAGAAGCAAGGCTTAATTCAATCTCTTATCTACCCTCAGTGAATACAACTGCTGCTTTTCTTTGTGTTTTCCCTCTGGCATTTAGCACTAAGGATTTCCATTTGGCCTTCAGCTTGTATCATCCCTTTTCAGCAAACCCATCCTCTTCTTTCCTTTCTCTCTTTTTTTTTTTTTTTTTGTAATTTTTCATTTTGAATTTTAGTAGTAAAACAGAAACCACACTTAGCAATTCCTCCTTGGGTTCTTCTTTCAAGTAGGGTTTGCAAAGCTCTGTCCTTGGCAGCAAGTGCTTTCCCCGCTCCAACAAAGCCTCTACTGAACAGCACTGCTTACCTGCGTGATGGCACTGTCCTTACAGGAATCAGGGACATGTGGAAAGATGCAAAGTTAGCACTAGGACTTCTATGAATATTCAGCTTAACTATCTATCCCAAGCTCTCACTGCCATAATTAGAAAAGGCTTCCAAATATCGTAACAATGAAGAACTGTATATGGCTTTCTAGGAAATGTCTAGCAATCTCACTTCAAGTATTATAATTTCTTTCTTACACCTTTCAGTGGTTTTGTTGCTGCTTGTAGCAGATGGCTAGTTTATATCTTTTGCCCCTTGCGCAGGAATTTTTGTTGTTTGATGAAATAACTGGCTTTCAACAGCATTTTTAATTTAACTGACGTACTTTTCAGGAGATGGGTGAAACTTGAAAATGTTTGTTGAAGCAAAGTGTCTGGTCACAGACCCATATTTAAAATGAGGAACATGTACAAGGCAATTTGGGTAGGATGTTCAGAACAATGGATTGAAAAAAGCTGCTGTTTATAAATGGCCATTTACATAATCTGCCATTTCTGTTATCTGCAACACTCTGCACAACAAAATTACTGTGAGCAAATTAAATTTAAATGTCACTATATGAACTAATCTTAGCCAAAGCATAAGAAATTTAAATTAGCTCATAGTTAAAGCAGCTTGCATGACACACTTAGAAGATGAAGTAATCTTTTCAGCAGGACAAGGATGGTGGCTCAGCCCTGATCTTTGCTCAGCTGGTAATTTGGCCATCCCTCCATATTTTGAAGGTGAGAGGTGTCATTCTTAGAAGGTGGCACACCGGCTTGCCAAAATAACACACTTCTCACACGTGGGACCCACCTGCGGGTCACCTTATGCTTCAGTTTGAATTGCTGAAGAAAGAGGATGTTCTCCTTTAACTGCACAATAATTGATATTGTCACATCTGGGGCAACTAACCAACAATGAAAAAACGTTGAGCATTATGGGTTCTGTCCCTGCAAGCGTCTTCTGGCCCTGATCCAGCAAAGCAATTAAAGCTATGCTAAATAGGAGTAGTCCCACTGAAATTCAAATGTACCTTGTGCCCTTTAAAATAAGCGTGTGCTTACAGTCTCTGATGGATTAAGAATGAGCACAAGTTTGTGGGAATGAGCCTGTGTTTTGCCTTGTTAATACCAAGGTGCTTATTCAGGACTGTGGGTCCCAACGTGCTTTCTGAATGAACTCACACAGTATCTATACCACTAACAACAGTATTTGGGGAGCTGGCATAGACAAAGGAACACAAAGGTATGTGCTCTGACCAGCCATCAGCACTCTTTGCAGCAGAAGTGATTTTTAATGAAACATGGTGGGGAGCCCTCTCATGAAGAAACCGTAACGCCCCCCATCTATGGGGTTTGTGTGGGACAGAGAGAAATAAGATGGTGCTGGATGGTTCTCCCCATCTTATTAATGCACATCTTCTAGCTGTCAAGGGCAGTCCACTGCATCAATTGATGCCCCTAGCAGAGCCTGTGCACCCCCCAAGTTCTGCTGTTCCTGTCTTTCTTCATCTCCCATATCATTACCCACATGAAGACACTCTGTGAATCTTTGCTCCTGCATCACACCAGAGATGTGCACTTGCTCACCAATCCTTGGGGCTGCTGCAGGTAATAAAGTCCTTTCCTCACATCCACTGTGGCCTTAATGGCTGAGGAACTGACGAGGAAGACCTGGCTCTTAGGCTACAACGTCTGCCTGTGGACGCTCAGCACTCATTGCAGAAGCACATGGACCATAGGAAGTTCAGGCATAGCCTTCCTCTCAAAGATCTCATGCAGATCAACATAGCATGGGCAAGTATGTTCAGTTGCAGCCAAGAACCACACCTGTATGCATGTGTCCCACATCTGTTTAATTCTGGATCCACACTACGATGTAGTCTGTACAAAGCCAGCTTGATCCAGGTGACCCAGTGCAGCTTCACACTAGGACAGGGGAAGGGAATGAGGGAGAGAGAGAGAGAGAGAGGAGCTTTCTAATCCCCAAATCCACCAGTATGAACACCACTTTTGCAGATGTTGACCATGGTTCTTTTTTCCTCCTATACAGGTCCTTAAATATGCACATGTTGTACCATCCCATACACAACTTTTTGTGATGGGATCCTTATAAGACTCAATGATAATGACACAATCATAGTGATGAATAATGAGGTTACAAAGTCTGCTGATGACACTAAGGTAGCATAGACAACTGCCACTGTAAAGAGGTGCAGAGACACCTTATGGTCCCAGGTGACAGGATGAAAAAAGGGCAGAGGAAATGCAGTGTAGATAACCTAAGAGATGTGCATGAAAATAAATGCTTCTAACTTTATATATAAAAAGGATGAGCTTTGAAACAACTATTTCCAAGCAACAAAATTTGGTGTTATACTAGATAGCTTTATGAAAATTAAGATTTCCCAGTCTTTAGAGGACCGCTTCCCCAGAGAGGAATAAATTTATTTGTTGTTATATGTAGTCTTAAGGAGCACTTTGTAAAATATTTTTTTATAAAAGTATTATAATCATATTTCAATAGTTTTGTATTTAAATTGATACTGTGAGATAAAACAAATGCAAATTTTTTTGTTGGAGTATTTCCTGCACTTTATCAATTCCTTGTCAGGTTGCTTGTAAAGACGACGGAAAAATCCTGAGGGAACCATAATTATGTTTCATACTACAGTAATTATATGTGCATAACTTTAAAAAGGAGAAATCTTTAAGGATATCTTCCTTTTATAGACTGTGGTATTATCACAATCATCTACAGTTGTCTAGAAATTTAAATAATTAAATGACTGAATTTGCTCCTGTTTTTAACTTTTTCCACCAACCATGTCACCATGATTTGTTAGTTCATATCTTCATACACACTTATACAGAGCTTTCAGGGAAAACCTACTTACAAATGATTAATATCCTGGATTAAAATGACAGAATTAAAATCAACCTTTCCTTTTAAACAATAATTCTTTTACATACTTTTTTTTTTTTGGTATTAACTCAGGACGGCAGCAAGTACTAGATCAGTACAACTGAAATGAGTTTTGCTTTTCTGCAACTGCAATACAGGACTAGATAACCTCCTGAGTCCCTGCCATCCTGAGTTACTCAATGGCTCTGTGATGATTGCCTGAGAGTGAGCCTGTGGCTACCTATAACCACCAGACCCTTTCTTGCCCTGCCAGTATTCCCCCAGTGCTTAAATACACTCTGCAAGAGGAAAGAGACCTGGCCAACATTTTCAATTTCCACCCTTCTTTGTGAGGAAATGAAGAGCCACAGTCTAATCCCAGCATTATAACCAGAGTCTGAAACGGGTCTGAGTCTTATATCAATCTAACTCCGTTTACTTTGGCTGCCTTTTACAGTGGCATGAGTGTGAAATGAATCATGCCCTCTATTTTTTATCACTGTGCCTACAGCCAAAGTCAAGTGATACAGATCAGCCAACACAAAGGGGGCCAGCATCTTAAAAAGCAAACTGCTAAATTACTTCCATACCCTGCTCCCAAGCTGGAAACTGAATGTTTCAAGGCTAAGATGAATAAAACTGGGAATATTGAGAATCATAAGGGCTCTGTCAGAAAAGAGGAGGATCCCCAAACAATGCATGTTGTCTGGCCTCTGTGCCTTTTCAAGTCCTGCAACAGAAAATTGTCATACTACTACCTGTCACAGAAAGGGGTGGTAAAAATCAGTTGAAGAGGAATTATAGCCTTCCTTGGACTGCGGTTTTATTCCATTTAATTGAACTACTCCACAAAACTGAAATAAAAATATTATTAGCCAGTTAAGTGATCAAAGGCTGTATTTATGTAATAATGTTTATAAGGCTTTAGTGTAACAAAACTCAGTCAACACAGAGTTTGTCCTGCTTAACATAAAATCTATTATGAAACACTTAGCTACGTAATGATTCATTTGACCTGCTTCACCATGATAAATGGGCACCCATGCCTGTCCATATGTAAAGAATCTCAGCAGCAAATGCCTTCATACAATGAAAACTTGTAACAGTGGGTGTCATTGCATTAAATAGTATTAAAAACTAAAGGAGAAAAAGCAACACAACCCGTCTTAGAAGACTATATGGTGACTGTTTACAAATTCATACTAGAGTGTCGAGTTTTGATATGTGAGCACACACAGGCATCAGGAATTCAAATACATAAAATAGATGTGTCCTAGAATACTAGATTAATGGGCAAGTAAAGGCTAAACATTCATTTCCAGCAAAGTGAATCAAGAGACAGAAGAAGATAAAGCTCTGTCTCTCCAAGAACCTGATTCATGAAGAAATGAAATGTGAGCTAAATAGAAGGCCTTCTGGTAAAGAAGGGTAGAGGCATCCATTTACTGGACAACTTAAAAAATTTAGAGACCAAAGACTAATTTCTAATTTAATTTTCATCAGTGTAAACTCAAAGAAACTCCTCTGATTTTGGTGAAATTGCTCCAGACTTTTAGCATTTTTAATGAAAAGTCTGATCTTGAACTCTCCATTTGTCAGAAAAATCAATCTTTTTCCTAAACCCTGAGTACTATTGTCTGGTTTTCAGTGCTACAGGAGTTTTGAATAAGACCAGTATTTTATCTCTTGATGTTCTTTTTAATATTCCAGGCTACCAGATAGTTTCTGTAATGTTCTCTGTGGATGCCTCCATAAACTGTCCTTATTCTGAATTCATTGAACAGGTGTTACTTCTATATACCTGCAGATGGTGAGGCTACCAGAAAGGACATCAAAGCAAAGCTAAATAACACTTCTGACAATATAATGCCGATTCCTCATTCAGCGTACAGCTATCATGAGTAACTTCAAAATGGGCAGGCTCCAAATGCTGAATTTGACTTAGATGGAATAGTGGAGATACAGAGTTAGGAGGAATAGTCCAGGAAGTCTCACTTTCTACAGAAGGATGTGCTTTTGTTTTATACACAGGAAGGAATACTTACCAGAGCCTCACAAAAAAACTTTCAGAAAAAATAGTCTCATATACAAAGACGTTTTTAATTTTGGTAACAGAACCAGTTGGGGGTTTCCTTTATTATTTCATTGCTATGTTTTGTATATATTTTGTTAGTAAAGAAATATCAGAATTATTTTCTTTGATATGGTTTGAGGGAGACAAGACGAAGCTGTGACTTGTGAGGAAAAGGACTTCTTTGTTGTTTGATTTATTGGCAGCACTGGTTCTTCTCATGCTTCTGATAATCACCATTTTTGACTAGATGATGTCTTAACAGCTCCCCCTCATAAACAATTGCACAGAGTCAAACTGATCCAAAAGCTGCCATGATACAATCTCGTTTCCTTAGTCTGCTGCCTTTTGCATCAAGAGGAATGTGAGCTTCTTGTAGTGTTTTAGAGATGACCTTGCACTCTTTGCCTCCTCCCCACCACAGTTCTGCTGTTGGAGGCACCTGCAGTTCAGGGAGGTTACTTGCACCACAGAAAACTGAAAACAACAGTTTCTAAACCTATACTGGCAGTTTGCATGGACTGGCTAAGTTTCTAAATGGGGTGAATAGGGCCCATTATTTATGGGTTATGGTTTTCACAGCAAAATACAATAAAAAGTTATGTCAGTCTGAAGCAAATGGAGTTGCAGTTCTATTGCATGTCAAACAACAAGACGCAGTCTGCACTTTGGATTTAGGGAATATTTAACAATATTTACAGTACACAGTAAGCGTTTTGAACTAAGTTATACCAGTAGCCTCCATGACACTAGGTGCTACTTGGTATGTGCCAAACAAAGCAGGTAGACATGAAAAAAGCCTTAACATGTGTAAGCAAATACAATCATTAAAATCTAACACATAAATTTTAAGGGCAAGATATGCAGAAGTCCAACAGCTATTGTTTTAATTTCTTAGGTTCAAATGCTGAGAAACTTTGACATTTTTATTTTTAGAATATGCCATCAACAGATCAGGTCCATGCATAATAAAGTAATAAAATACTACTGTTTTTAAGGACCAATATTTCTCCAGTCCTAACCATAGGAAAAATTTTCATTGCTTAAATGACCAAACTAGCACCTTTTCACTCCAAAATAATACTAAGGTATTAACAAGGCAGTGGGGTTACACAGCCCTGCTTCTCTCCCACTATTTGGCACAAAGCAATGACACAGCTGATAGATGTCATTTACCCTACTGGCAACACTTCCATGTCAGAGATCAATCCTATCTACAGCCAAGTCTGAACCAGAATGCAGCATTGGTTTATGTACAAATGGACATCTACATGGCTGTTGGAGATTAAAGCGCATAAAGAGCAAAGTCATAGCCACTGAGACTACAGGGAGACTTTGGGGAGGGAATACATATATTTACTCAAATTTGGGTTAGTCAGGATACATAATAAAAATCTTCACTTCTGATGCTTTTTGTAAACAGATGTAAATAACTCTACTTCATCCCTCAACTCAGGCACATTATCAGCCTTGAATCCAGATGTATTTCTATTCATTAATAAATAGTGATCATTTTAACAAGCTTTTCATCAATGTTGGCCATAAATGTTTTACTCCTCCTGAATGACTCAGCATTCTAAGACTGTAAGGGAATTGTCGGAGAAGAATCATAAAGTGTAGTCTGGCGATTCACAGCATATACAGTTTGTCATGAAAATACCAGTTAAGAATTCCTAGTTGATTGTTAGTTACATTAAAATGTTATTAACTAAGAGTTTCCAGGAAGCAGAGAGAGAAATAACCTCTTGATTTCCAAAGTTACTAGCTCCCCAGTCTAATGCACTAGAAATCTGGAAGAACTAGACTCTAAGGATTCTAACCAAATACAACATTTCAGGGAAATAACCTAAGCATAGAGGTACATGGTGAAATGAACCTTCCTCATTACTTCATAATGAACATTAAATAAAGAAAAAGCTAGCTTAATTCTGATTGAACTGTTAAGTCCTGAAAACTGATATGTTTTTTATATGTCCAGTTGGAAACCACTCTGATCAGTACCCAGACCTGAATATACCTGCAACCAGCCAAACAGGCAGACAGATTGTGCAAGTACTCACATTCAAGGCCAATTTACATTTACGAGCGAGTCCTGAATACGCATAGATATGAAGTCTTGGAAAGGGAGTTCTGTATTCATGTGCTTGTTTATTTAATACACAAATGCAACACCGGCTACATTAAGCAAGAAAGCATAATATTTTATTAGGCAAGAATAAGAGCATACAAAGGGAAAGGAAGCATTATTATCCCAGTTTTACAGAGCATGAAATAATGAACAAAGAGCTTAGTAGCTTGTCTTGGATTACATAGGAAGGCTGTAGCACAGGCAGGAAATGAAACCAGGTCTGCCTGCTTCAGCCCTGTTTCTTAGCACAAGATCATTCCTCACCTTTGAGTCTGCATATCTGAAATCAAAGGCATAGACATTCTTTCAGACTAAATGAGGGAAGGTTTGTACAGCTCTCTTCTTGCAAGTAGTAAACTTTTAACGCAACCTATAATTGAAGAGGCAGCATTTCCAGGAGGCAAGCCCATGCCAGGGCACTGGTTCAGTAGAGAACATGGCTATGCATGAAATTTTTAGTACTTTTTCTAGTATCACCTCTGTGGTCCTTAAAGTTTTCCATTTGAACTCACTATATCTGGTAAGATCATGACCATAAATAATGGGGCAGCAAGAAAATGAAGCAATAAAGTATATCGCAGAAATAGTCTGATCAAGAGACTACTAGCTTTTACAGAGCAGAACAAGTAGTATTACCTAATTAGGTAGTAGACCTTAGGTAGACCTAAGGCCACAGGTTTGTAAGATGAAGTAATGTTGACAGGTTTTCGGCCAATGTAAACTCTTGCTGAAAATGTCTCCACCGTGAACTGTACACCCACGCAGGTCCCTGTTACACAGGTAACTAGATGCCAAGACTGAGGGACCCACTGGAGAGCCCTGCCTGGCCACTCTTTCCTTTCTGAGAAAACCAGGGTGCACAGAAGAGTAATGCAGATCAGGTTTGCCCTGATGTAAAGTCTGCAAATGGCCAGACTAGGCATAGCTACCATACTACAGCCTGACAGCACGCACACAGCTGCTAAGGCTCAGATCTTCCAGCACGCCTCCTGACTTTTGATTATGCTTGACCCATCTCAGCCCTAAGAATTTTTTTAACCTTTAGCTGCTATTAAATCTTTGTGAGAAATATTTTCACTGCCTGCAAAGAAAACATACCAGGAAAAATAACTATATACCTGAAAATACCATTTTTGAATAGTTTTTCCCCCAGTATAAGACACTCAAGGTCAAATAAATGAAAGCTGTTTAAATGCAAAACAAAATTATGACTGTAACATATCTGTGTTGTTATGTCTTAGAATAATTCCATGAACTACTGTTGCTAACAAAACATACTTTGAGATCACACAATATATTAGATTACAGAGCAAATACCACTGAGGTAAAGACTTGGTGCTACAGAAGTATTGTATGAATGAGGAATCCACACAGGGAGTTTCCATTAATATCAGTGACTTATCAGTGCCATTCTTTACTTGTTTTCCTGAATGGAATGAGAGTCCCTGCTAAGAAGAATAGATTCCTCACCTCAAAATGAGCAATAAAATCTAAGCACAAGAGTCATACACTCTGCATATAATTACATGTTGCTTGATGGATGTTAATAGAATTGCACTAGGTGATGAGTTGGTCCCTTATAAGCATAGGACTGCATAATCTCAAGATTCATATATTATACATAGCTGGATAGATATATGTATACAACTAGACTACCCATACTTTATCATTACTACTACTATTATTAATGTCTGTTTCCCTGTCATGCACAAGAGAGACATAGCTCTTTAGTTATCATATGGTCTTTACAGAGATTAAGGCAGATTTTATTTCTTTTTATCCTTTCCACTTAATCTTAAAGAAGCTTTCACCTTCTGGAGACACGCAGGAAAAAATGACTTCTAGGAAATTTGCATTTTCACAGCCCACAAAGCTCTTTGGCCAAGAAAGCTCTATTGCAGACAATGGTAGTTATCCATCCATCAGTCCTGCACAGGGTGCAGGGCTGCAATTCTGTTTGCTTCTGTATCTGAGGCCTTCAGAGAGGAGCTTTATGTACGTATGGAGAGTGTTTCAGTCTCTCTGGAGTCTAAGTGGAAATTTCTTTTAAAATCTTTTCTATTCTTTCTGCTGTAACATCTCTATTTGAGCAGAAATGTCAGAGTGGTCTCACCCTCCCGAATGCTGCACTTCCACGGCCTCCTGCTTCCCACGGTTAAGTGCTCTGCCCTACCTGCCTGCCAACTATTATCTGATTCCGGGGAATGGACTGTCTTCCAGTCCATCAGAAGGAATACCACTGATTGTCAGCTAGTTCATTAAAGTTATCCCTGTTTTAATCAGGAACTAGTCTACAACCCTTGCTGAACTTCAGGAGCTTACCACAATCTCGATAATGTTTTGCACCCTCTTTAAGAATCTAAGAAATTCACCCTGGGTGATTACAGGGCTTTCTATCGCTCATGTGACTCTTCCACGCTCCTTGCTTTACCCTCAGCTCCTCACTCAGCCCAGTTTTGATTACAATTTTCCCAGCTGCCTTCGTTCTCAGGAAGCACTGCTCTGCTCTGCACTGCACTGCTCTGCTCTGACCTCCTTATTACCGGATTCTCCTCATCTCCTCCATCTTCTTGGTGTGGCTGCCCATCCTGGGCTTATCAACCTTTTCCGCTCAACCTCTCTATGACTTTAAATCCGTGAGCCTTAATGACTTCTCATCAACTCTCGATCCTCTCCCGCTTTGTCTGCCCTTTAGTTTGCTAATGTGGTAGTTGGTCCTGTCTATGTTTATGTCTCCTCCACCTTTGGTCATCACCATGAAAACTGCCTCCATCAGTCAAGCCCATAGCACAGCCAGCACCTTTGGCAAGCACTCTGAAACGCCAAGAGTTTTTCTAAATAATATCTCTAAATTACAATCTTTCTTACTATCCTGCAGCTAAATATTTGGCCAGATTCTTATGATCTCAGTATTTGATTGCTGTGACATATTTTTTGCTGATTTTGACATGTGTCTTTTTGCCCAGTACCTATCAAAGTTTTTATTCACGGAGCACCTTCCTGGCTTGTGGCTACAGTAGTGTCGCTTTCCTCTGTGTCTCTCCATGGACTCTCCTTCTGCTGCTCTCCAGCTGCAAACCGTGTGTCTTGAATTCCTCCCAGCCTCTGTCTATTCCACCTGAACCTCTTATTCAGTGTCCGGAGTTAACTCACAGCTTTGGTTTCCTATAACACCAGCTTCCACCATGCATTTGCTAAATTTTCAAGGAGGTACCTTTGGGTTGTCTCCCCAAGACTAGCACGAAGTGCCCGACGGACATCTCCAGCAACAGCAGTCAGTACTGGCTGTTGCCACTGCCCTGCCTTGTGTTAAATCTGCTGTTTCTTATGTCATACTTGAGAGGTCACCTTTAATGTGCTCTATTTGTTGGGATAAACAGGTCTGAACCAGGGCTTCAGGCTCCTGGGCACCATGGTGATGGAAGTAACATAAATGTTTCAAGACGTGAGTCCTAATTCCTTTGTTGATTAATTTAATGGTCCCAGTAGACTCTCTGAACTTAAACCAGATCAAAGGAGAGCAGGAATCAGTTTGTGCATTGTAGGTTTCATTTTAATCTGCATAACATAGTTCCAGTCTGAATATGGTTTTGCAGTATGCAAGGACCATTTATTTCCTACCATATACATCCTTAGCTGAGGAAAAATGAAGTGTTGTCACTTAATCACAGGATCCCTTCCTCATCACAAATTATATATAAAGTCGTGTTATGATGTATTACACCTTCTAAAAATAAAAATAAATATCTGAATTCACGTGTCAACATGAGTGATTCCAGCTTTTGGGCTTTTTCACAGATACCTCTACTCCAACCTTTTAGAGTTACCAGTTTAGATTCACTTAGTACTCTATAAAACTTACCCAGGAAAGTTCCATTAAAATTTTCATCAAATTCAATACTAGATGACTTAATTAAATCTACAAGATAAAGAAATAAGAGAGAGTAAGCAAATGAAACTGAAAAGCAGTTATGTCACGTGGCAGGAGAACTGCGTTAGTCTTAAGGCTTTTGTAAGGAATGGATTTTTAATTTCTGTACTGGGATAATACATTGTTTTGTGTGGGACTGCTCTCTGCTAACTAAAGGAACGCAATTTATCCTTAATGCAAGGTGAGGAAAAAAATTGGGATTTTATATAAGCTCATAGGAGCAAATCTACTTTGTGTTCTCAGGGTGGCAGGTCCATGATGATGCTTGATTATAACCACAATCACCCATTTAAAACTCTGTGAATAGTTTTTCAGTTTTTCTATTTCCTTTATGGTCAGGGTGTTCAACAAACAGTGCGAAGAAAAGTTAGTCTGCAACAACCTCATTAGTGCTGATATAACAGCAGTTTAAGAGAAGTCCTCCATAAAACCAAGCCATAACAGCAATGAACTGACCGTGTGGGGAACTACAGCCCATGTTTAGACAGGTCACACAACTGCACCAGGAATCGCTGCCTCGCAGGTGACTAGATGGCACTATTCTGCTTAGCACAGCTGCAAATAGAAATATATTTCCTTGTATAGTGAAACACCCCAAGTCCTGGCTGAAGTCTCTTTCATCATCAGTATGAACACAAAAGAAAGAAAAGCCAAGCTTAATGTCTTTTTATATGAACAAAATATATTTTATTCTTTTCCTGAGGAATTTTGAAGCCCTTATTTATTTATTGCAAGGCTACTTAAAGGAAACGATGCATTAAAAATATGTAATCAGGCAGACAGACTTAGGTATGAAGAGGTATTACCTACAGGTCAGTACACTCAAGTGCGGACTGGTATACAATCCAAGCAGAATAATGCTTTGTAACAAAGCGTAGCTTTAAATGGTTTAAGTAATTCTGCACCACATTTACTGTTCTGATAGTCTTGGATATGCTCTCATTAGCTAAATGCTTTAATTCATTAGAGAGTCTGAGTTAAAATCAAGCTGCAGTAAGCAATGACAGTTATATTTAAAAAATATTTTTCATGTGTCAATGGTATTAAGATGAGCTAATTTTAATAGGACTGATGGTCTAAGAGGAAGGCAATACTCCCTGTCATTCAGAGGGAGATTCAAAACCAGTTATATATATGAAAAGTAATCGCATGTATGAAACAGAGGAAATCAAGGGACAGACTTAAAGGATAAAAGTGTTAACAGTGGAATGATGACCTTTCTCAGTGCAGTGTTTCAACCAAGATAACAACATCTGATTAACAAAATCAGGGTATAACTCTGCTTTGCTAAAGACCTAGGGTGAATTTGTGGACTGCACTTTAAAGATCAGAGCTGACCTGCCCCTGCAGCGCCAGCTGGAGCTGCAGACCTGCGCGGATGCACCAGCTGGAGCTCACGGGTTTTCCAGCTCTGGTGGAATGAGAGGTGAATTGTTCGTTATCCAATCCAGGCAGAATCAGCCAAATTAACTCAGATCACCTCCTTAGCTGCTCCAAAGAGAATGCTTGTGTGATCCCATCTGTTCAGCAGAAGAGCTTGGGAAGCAAGTATCCCCAGAAGAGAGGCTGCAAGAAATGTTTTTGGGTTAATAACTTAAGTTGTTGCAGCTGTTTGCAAATTTAGCGTCTATGCTTGACATCTTTTTTCCTTTATAGGGTTTGTCTGTCCAGGGGTTGGAGAAGACCTAATGTAATTCAGATTGTATAAGGGGAGGACAGAAAATCTTTATAATTAACATAGCCTTTCCTGGTATGCTTCTGCCACTATACGCAATAATGTCGTACACCCCTCACCTCCAATTCAGGCTCGGCTTTTCTTTTCTGCCAAAGCTGGGAGGAAGTCTTTATAGAGAGTTTGATGTGTTAATGTTTGGCAAAGGGAGAATCTGCCACATGCCAAATACAAAATTTTAGGATCTCATTCTAGCACTTCAGTCTTTTAATCTGGAATAGAAAAGCCAAAACAGTGGGTGGAGACTTCTTATATTTATTCTGACTTCTGAAGTATCTTTTTCTACTGCATGAAAGAATGCTGCAGACTGTTATGTGACAAAGGGTTTGTCTGGTTCATCAAATCTTTTGCCTGGGGACATTTGTGCCTCCAGTATTTACAAAGAGGGACCTTCAATTTCTAGTAGCTACATTATTCTTTAACAAACCTTTGCCCTAATATTACTATAGTCCTAATGTAAACTATTCAGCTATGCCCACAATTAACTGCAGAATGAATTGCCTTGCAGCACAGAGAAAGAAATTATGACTCGAAGACCTTTAAAGTCAATTCAATAAAATTGATAGAATGCTTCCAGCACTTTGCCTGGGAGCAAAGCATTTCTCAGCAGGCCCATCAGGTCTTATGCAGGGAAAGCAGACGCCCCACTCACGCTGCCTCCCGGCTGGGGTTGGAGCACATGCATCTATGCAGAGCAGCCTCTTTTCCAGTCTCTGATCCCACATGTCAGACTCAGTTAGATGATGGGTCACTCCTGGGTGTTCAGAGGAATATTCAGTTTTTATTTGGGTTTTTTTCATTGCAATGCTGTTATACATAGCTTTTGCTGTTAAGATAAGACATTACCATTATTGTTTAAGAAGACTGTGAGGATGGTTTGTAAAACCCATAACCTTTCTGGGACCATTAAACTCTGTTAAACCTCACTTATCTGGGTTTTTTATTATGATTTTTCTTCTCTTTTTTTTTTTTTTGGCGTGGTGTGTTTTAACCCACTTCAGATCCTAAGTCCTTTGTTCTGCAGCTGACAGTAGGTTGACAGTACAAGGGAACTAATGATGTGAAGAAGCAGGCATTGCAAACAGTGGCAGGGATAGCTTTTTCTACGGCAATGAAGGGTTATTCCTGCTTGATGTTGTAGAAAAATACAGCCTTTGACTTCCTGAAGCACAGGATGGTCAGGCATTTCACTCCTGGCAGAGGTGGGGAGTCTAAGGTCAGAAATGCAGATAGCACAACTGTGGTGAGCACTGTCGCTCTATGTCTCACCAGAAGACTAATGCTGCAGAGTGCTCCATTTCTGCCCAGGTATTCAAAGCCCATGAGTCAACCATCAAGACTGTGAGAGTATTTTAAAGAGTAACTTAGGAAGAGTTTGTTTACTATCTGATACCTACAGCTGGGATATCTTTCAAATCTCCTTTTTCTATCTAGAAACTCGTTAAATAAATTAAAACCTGTTTTTCCTTATTAGCCTAGAAAATCAGGAGTCAAGAAAAATGCCACTACCACAAACTTCAGGATAAAATTCTGTAAACTGGCAATGCTGAGTGTATGAGACACTACCTTCTGAACTACCAGTCCATTTTGTGTTATTTTTTCTGCCTTATTTCCAGAGTAAATCCATCTTGCTGCCTCACCAGCCCTGCTTTGCTTTCCTTATGAGCTCTGACAAGATCTCAGCTTGAGGTAGGGTGGTTGCATACAATAGGCAGCACAGGGTTGTGATCATGGTAATTGGCTGAGACATCCAGGCCTCTAATTGCTTAATAATAACCATATCTGGTCTTTTTTTGCACAACAATCCTGTGTTAAAGTTGTCTCTGACTGCTTAGCTAACTAAAAGCCATGGTGCACAAAGTAGAGCTGCATGCAAATGGTATGACAAACATCGAAACTATCAGAAGTTGATCTGACAGTGAATCCTCACTCCTGAAAACAGTTACTATATTCTCTCAATGCTATTCATTAAATAATGCCATCTGGGTGAGGGTTGGAAAGAGACAGTCTTGGAGAAAAGACTTTTGTGAAACACCTTCTATATTAAACTATTTTAAGGACTGTGATTGATTGGCATGAATTGCTATGGACCAATCACTATAAACGTTCATTTCAGCAAGAGCAAGTCCACTTTTTTTAATGCAGAAGGAAATTAATGTCTGGGACAGGTTTTCAAGTAGCTGTTGTATCTTGTCACCATCACTCTGTGTGTGTGTGTGATACATGAATTGGACAACTGTATAGAACACAATGATTGTCCAGATGTGAAAGTTAGACAGAGGGATATTCAGACTCAGATAAGCCACCTATCTACCTTTTCTGATGAAATTTTACCATTTTGAGTTGTATCCCAAGACAATAAGCATGGCAATTATAGGAATAAAAATGCAGTCTAGCTCTTTTATTTAATATTTTAATGATGAGTTTCTCCATATATGCTTTTTTTTCACCACTGAGGAGCATCATTACAATGTAGAGAGTGCTACTGAGGAGAAACTAAGAGGAATAAAAAGGGGAGCAGCAGTAATTCATATAAGGGTAGGAAATCTTGTAGAGGCAAAACAAATGAGTTAAAAGACATGGCATAGGTTTATTAACTACTTAAAACTTATAAGGGTGGCTGACTGACATTCATCCAATGTCCTGACAGCCCACCACTTGGTCAGCTGGTTACTCAAAGGTACTTGAGAAAAAACAGATGTTTGCTTCAAAACTGAGTGAAGTTGATTCCTGGTAGCAGAGATAGAAGATTATGGGTCTCCACATCTAGATCAAAATAATTATACGCAGAGAGGGTGACATAAATGTGGAATGCAACAGCTCCTCAGCTCTGGTGATGACGGGAATGGTGACTGGAGACACAGGACTTCTGGACAGATCAGGTAGGTACTGTAGCAAAGTACTGGACTGGGCAGAAAGCAGGTTATACCTGCCATGAGATTCTCCAAGTACTTTTCTGCTTCTGTGGTGACAGAAGCTGTGCAAAATGACGGTGATGTGCTTAAATCAAAGTGGTCTATTAATTTTATACTTTTGCCGTGGTATGTTGCTATGGTCGTAAATAACCATGTAAGGTGTGCACTAGGAGTCCAGAGACTCACAGCTGCAGCTACAGGAAAGAAAGGAGGAACAAGTCAAACAAAACTAGTCGGCTTGAGGGTGCACATAGCTTTTAGACTTCATGGTGTTCTCAAACGGATTTTCAAGCTGTACACTTCTCAGTCTGTTTAATGGCATTGTATTTTACAAACTTGCTAATAGATTAGTCTAAGGCAAACAGCCCTAAATCTGTAGCAGCTGTTTTCATTCTCTGAGGAAGCTTCCTAATCCTCAAGTCCAATCTTTAAAGATTTCTTGGCAATTGTAACATTAAAAAAAAATTCCTCCCGCAAATTTCAAGCAGGAACAGAAAAAGGAATTGCTAGTTTGATCAATCTTACACTGCATGAACTTTCCATACTTAATTTTTACCCATCAGATCAAAAGACTGAATTCTTCCAGGCTGCATTGAACTTCTTTAATTTCTTACAAATAAAAAGGCAGTAATATCACAGAAGAACCACGTTGTTAATAACTGAATAGATTTTGTGGCTCATGTAACCACATTTGAAAAAAAAATATTAAAAAATCTGGGTTCCCATGTAGAGCAAATGGTTTATCAACCTTTCAGAAGTTTTACCTGCAGAAAAGCATCTTCCGCATTCAAATCTGTAAAATCTCAATTTTAAATTCTGTGTAAACAAATAAGTTCCTATTTTGTAACTGATGGCAACTCTGAGGATTCTGCAGTTTTAAAGACATCTAAGTCATGCCATGTTTCAAGAAGTTTGTACACTTGGTAAATAGGCAGACTCAAATTATTAAAGGGTTTACGGGGCCTCCCAAGTCTAGGTGTCTAACAATAGTTCAGTTGCTGGACTTTAGTGGAAATAAATCTAAGGCCATGATTCAGGAAAATATACACACTTAAACTTGTTTTTATGCAAATACCAAGACATGAACTCATACATCTCCTTAGGTCAGTGTTTTTTAACTAGATGAATCTATCTATCTGTGTTGTCTTCCTTAGGAATATTTTCCTAAATCAAAGCCTGAATTTATATACCTGCTGCAGAATTTGTAAGTATACCCAGTGGGTGTAGAGGATGTTCTTGCGTCCTTTGACTCCTGGCATTCTGCTACACGATCAAACTGCCACAGATGATATTTTCAAGGACAACTAATCACACTGCACTTAAACAAACAACAATATTCAGCTACAGAGCGTTAGAAAATCCAAGGTTATGAAAACAACATAACACTTTAAAGGAGCGTAGTAACCATTTTGTAGATTCAAGTTCACTGGCAAAGTCAGGGAGCTTAAAACTTAGAGACACTGGTACTTTATGACCTAAAGACAACTCACACACAAATGTATATTAAAAGAAAAAGAAAAAAAGCCAAAACTGGCTATGTGCAAGCTACCATTGTGTGGCAAAGCATGCTCTTTTCTTTGCAATATACATAATGAAATACAATCCCTCACCAGTTCATCACTCAAAGAGCTAAATCTGATTTTACCGTGAAAATGCAATTTCATCTCATCAGTTTCATAGTGCTGAAATACTAAACTTAACAATAGAAACTGATGTGATATGTTTCAAATTAAATTGAACCATTGCAAACAATGGGTTTCTTCAGAGCCTGGCCTTGGCTGAATATGTTTTTCCACTTCATTTTGCAAAGAAATCATCAAGTATAATGGCTTCAAGCAATCTAAGTGATGTGCAGGTTGAATGAAAAAAAGCAACGTCACTGAAAAAATGCCACACGCAAGCAAAAAGAAATTATCACACACTACACTGAAGGCCTTATCACTTCCCCAGTCCATCTGAGGATCTTCTAACCAAAGCAAGGAGCCCAGCCTTAAAGCAGTGAAGTCAGTAAAAAAGATTTTGATTTCTTTAATCCCTGGATAAGGCCCAATGTCTGAAGAACGTTGTGTGAAGTTAGTGTATGACCTGAAAAGGTGGATACAGAGGCGTGAGTTTAAATTTTTTATCAAATGTCAGATGTTCTCTCAAGAACCATTGAGAGCAAAGCAGAGGAGCAAGCTCTCAACGCCCAGGAGACGCACCTTGGAGCCAGCCGGACAGGCATCTGCAGCCAAGGCCAGCCACCACCCATGGACAGCACAGGCCATGAGCTGAGTGGAGGATGCCCACAACACAACAGCCCTGACATCTTCCATACCATACTGCTTCCTTCCCTCAGGAGGCATAAGGAGAAAAAAGGCTGGAGCTAGGCATGCTGGCAATATCTGAGTAATGAGTGACACTGATCAAGAGACTCCAGTGACTGGGGTGGGCAGGATTAGGGCTGTGTCTCCCACGACTGCGTAGTCAATCCCTTCTTCATGACTGCTCACCCCACACAGAAGAGTCGTTCGTGCATTTTCCTCTAAAGGGGGAGAGTCTTACAGAGATTTTCATCCACTTTCCCTGGAAGGAGTGGACAGCATAGGCCTGAGAGTGTGTCACTGACATATAATAAAAAAGGTTTGTTTAAGTCATAAACAGTCATATTATGAAAAATTGCAAGTAAAACAGGAGGCATCTCAGTCTGAATTTGGTCTTCTGTGGTCTTTTACTTCCTTGCAGATACTGAGAGAGACAGGTTTCTTCAATATAGTCAAAATGAACGGATTTTTTTTTTCTGTGCCTAGACATTAAAAATAAAATGTGGGGGGGGGAAATACCCAGAATTGTTTGTTTCTTTTAGAGCTGAACTGCCAGCCAATTCCTTCTTTCAAAGCCAGATGGCTGTGAGCTAATTCCAGTATCAACTGTCCAATTCCTAGATGCCTGTTTGACAATATTGTTCTTCTTTGTTTACTTTAGGAATAGGTCTGCAGGGAGATTTACGGTCTCTATCATCCTCACTTCGGGGAAAGCCTATGTGAGCAAGGGAAGGGTTAGGAAAACAAAACTTGGGAGGTTTCCCAGGGAAGGCTTTCTCCTTCCAGGAGAATAATGAGCTGCGTGGCTTATTGAAAGCAAAATTACTCAGTTGCCAAACTGCTCCCATCATCACATGATATGGATATCTGAGCCTTCCCTGCAGGACAGTGGGTACATGTCCATAGCAGTGTTCTCACTTCAGAACTGAGCTCCACTGCCTTCGTTTTGGCCTTCAAAGCCCTCTTGCTCGGCAACATGCTTCAGAGGGCTCACCTCAGAAGCTACAATGACTTCCAAAGAAGTTCTAGGGGAAATATGTAACTTCCCAGAAACAGCTCAGCACCCGACATGGGAATCCTGCAACACCCAGGCAGTGGGTTAACATCATTGCTGCGGCTGCTGAAATGGGAACCCAGTATTTACTTAAAACAACAGTTTTATGTTGGTGTTTCTAGGTTTACCTTTTCAAAGCTTGCCACAGTCTTTTTCTTGGGGTATTTTAGCAATGCCGACACATCAAGCTTGTGAAGCCTATTAACCTATCTAAGCAACTAATCCAAGGGATAGTCAGCAATTCAGCTGATGATAGAGTTTGTCTAACTGATTGTAGATATGAAAATGGACCTACAAGAGTTTCTTGCTTATCCTTTATAAAAGTATTTGTAATGCATCAACCACTCATCTGATCAAAATACTCTTATTTTCCACAATCGTACTCAAGGCAGATGAAAACTGATATGAAGGGGTTTGACTGGTCACACATACTCCAAGAGGTGTTTCACCAACTCCAGAACAGCAGCTGTGAAGGCTCTAGACTTCCCTCTGTGGCTTACAGTTAGTGTTTAGCTCATAATTTCAACAGATATATCAGAACAGTGCTAATAATAATGAAATTCTTCTACATTCATGTTCTTGCTCTGGGAATGTTATACAACTAGGGTGAAAAAATGCAGACCTGCTACATTCAGTGAGCTAAATTAATTTCTACCAGTTGAGAATCTGACAGATGATATATCAAGAATACCAGGTGGGCCAAACTAAGAGATTTTTACATTTACAAATATAAAGAGATTTAAAAAAAAAAAATAAAAATCACCATTTCCTACCACTCACATTAAAAATTAGGGTAGCTTTTTTTTTCTTTCCACAGGTAACACTTCTGAAAAGCTGACAAGCCAGTTGTTATCCCTGGCAGCACAAAATTTTCACTATTTATTTTTTGTATGATTACATTAAAAGCAAAGTCTACTGAAATAATAATGACATAGTTCTCCTGTGATATGACTGCCTTTCTATTTCTAGGAAATGAAAGAAGTTTAATGCAGTGTGGAAGAATGCAGTCTATTGATCAAATAGGTAACAATTAAGCATGGAAAGCTCACACAGCCAACTACCTCTTTATATATAATTTTATCCCGGTGAAAATAATTTTGCAAAATGACAGCATCTCAGCAAATTCTACATCAAATCCTTTACAATGAAACGGACAATTTTTCAAATGGCCACCCCTGGAAAGGCAACCTGTTAAGTGGGAATCACACCATGATCCTTTTGATTTCTTCCAGCTGTGTTGCTTGGTGGCAATGTTTCTGCAGGTCAGATTCTGCTTTGCTTATGTCTGTGCAGCTGCAGTGTTTTGGAATAGTGTCAGGAGCAGAAAAGGCAAGAGAGATAACTGAGAGCACAGGAGATAGCTTGTGCTCTCTTGGGACAAAATTTATGTAGGGCTTCAAAAGGAAGGTTCAGTTTTATACAATAAGAGGAAAGATAGTAATTTAGGAATTATGTGAGTAGGGAGCCTGGAAATAGAGTTGAATTTTGGAGCACACTTTTGGTCATGCTGTTGTGAACAGAGAGAGTATTAGGGTGAGTGACTAAGTTGCCTTGGGCAGGAACTTTAATGGTGAAGGAGAGCAGAATTTGGAATGTTAATCAGGAAAAAGCAACAGAAATTTGAAAGCAGGTTGATCTTGGGGAAATATAGACAGTCGTTAGGGAATATGACCCCAATCACATATATTACCTTAGGAATTTTTGTATTTAAACCAGACATTATATATTGAATGTGTCATCCTTTATCAGCCCTTTCTGTTACATTAGAAGGGCTATACAAATAGTCTCTTGAAGTTAACCTGAAAATTCCCTTCTTCTTTTTCTTTTTTTTTTGGCAATCAAAGACTTTCTAAAGGCTGGTGAACAAAAGTAATTGGCTTTCACACAGTAAGTAGCAGGGTTTCATTCTGATTTGATAGGGGATTCATTTAAAATTGAGTTTTCAATGCCTTCTTTCTTAAAATGATACAAGTGTATACATTTTCTCCATTCTTATGTTCATGCGATCTAATTAACAGTAAAAGGATTAAGCATTTCTTAAAAGTTGATATATGTGAGGTTAATGAGCAGTGGAAGGAGCAATTTGAACCATGCGGCCACACTACTGGGTTCTAAATTAACTGTAACCATTCAGGAAATGGACTTAGGAATCATTGTGGACAGTGCAATACAAATCTGTGATCTGTATGTGAGAGCAGTTAAGAAGCAAACAAATTGCTAGAATTTAAAAGGAGCGGGTGGGAAAGTAACAACAGTATAATAATGCAGTTCTCTGAATTGACAGAATGATGCATCTGGCTTTAGTCTCCCTACCTCCCCCAAAGACACTGTATAAAAGTAAAGAGCTCAGAGGTAAAAGATGAGAATAATTAGATATAGGAAAGAGAGATGGGAGAGGATGGTACTGTTTTCAGAGAAGTGATACAGGTATGCACAATACTGAATGAAAAGTCTCTTTTAAAAAATATTTGCATGCTGCCTCTCTTTCTAAAGCATCTATATTATGGTGCAACCAGTCCTGACAGTGTCCATACTATACATCAGATCAGCCTTACCTACTTCTTAGGTGATAATACTAGTACCAAGAAGTCTATATTAAAGATTTTCTTTAAGTCAACCCTGTGGGCACCTTGTTATTTAATGTCTTCTACATTTGCCTGTGACCTGTCTCCTATTCCTACTGACGCCTTTTGATGCTGTTGAAAATAACGCTCATTGGGAATCCAAACCAGCGCATGCATGCTGGCAGTAGGTGAGCCAATGACATAGACGTGCATGGTAGTGCTATGCAGATGACACACAGCTCTAGCTATCCTTCAAAATGTTTGATCATGTCAGTGTCAGTAAATTGCCTGGTCCTTAGGAGTATTCTCTCCCGTGTAAGGACTGGCAGGCTAGCTCTGAGACCAGGGGACGCAGGACAATGTCAGCAGGTAGATGAAATCACTTGAAGAATTTCTGTGCAGCTGACTGTGGTTAGAGGTACGTGCTCATTACGGCCAATTGAGCCTGTTGCTAAGGCATGCTCTCTCATTTCTTGGTGTCACTAAACTCTCACAGCCAGCATCTCCAACCAGCTTCAGTTGCCTGGGAGACCCCACTCCATCCCAGTGAGCAGCAGCTGGCCTCCCTTTCACACACCTTCATGGAGTCTCTTGCAGGCTGCAGCATTCTGCCTCGGCACAAAGCAGTCGGGTCAGTGGCACAAAGTGCACTTGCCCATCCCTCCAACAACCTGGGTAACCGTAGAACACCATCATTGCACACACGTGCAGCACTGATTTCCCACACAGTACTGTTCAGGTTCACAGGAGCCATACTTTTCTTAATGATGCTCCATGGTATGGGCCCAAACCAGCTGGAAAATCCAGGATGAATATGGTTTATACCTCTGGGACAAAATAATTTTATTCCTAAATTATTACAGAGAACTCAGATTTTTCAGGCATATGAAAATGTGATACGAATTCCCATAGGCAGTAAGGTCAGGCGCAAAGTTCACCCTGTTGCTTCAACTGCAAAGAAAATAGCTTCAAAATTACCTTCTTTTAAAGTCAACAGCAGATTATATAATCAAAATTAAATAAATAAATACATAACCTTAAACAATAATCCCATCAAAGCAAAGCACTGTGCTTCACACATTTCTCTCCTTGGAGAACAGATGAAGAAGAGAATGAACCATGTGTAATTTTGGCCAGTTGGGTCATTTGAAGAACTACTGCCAAAAAACTGGGAAAGCTTGGCTGTGACTCACATTTTCTATTAAAATCTCATAATGAAAAACCACACATTTGTGACAGAACTTGGCTCCTCAGTAATAGCACATCACATAATTGCTTGAATCTTTGGGCCTTTCTTATTTTTAAACCAAATTTCTTCAAGCTTATAGCCTCTAGGGAAGATTATGGCTATTTTTCTGAAGAACCTAATTTGCATGAGGCTTTGCAAGAAAAAAAACAAAACTCTGAAAATACACAAAGCATATCTTTTGCTATCACAACTAAAAATCTTCAAATAACCTAGATCAGTGTTCTTTACATGCAAATAAAGTTATCTGATATACTGTGGAGCATTTTATGAACGTATTTAGATCCTGTTGAACATTAGATATGCAAGGGATACAAATGAGATACTGGTTTACACCTCCACTTTATCAGAATTTATAGAAATTCAGTTAGGCTTTCAAATTACCCATACAGATATATTTCCTTCAAATAAGCTGTATTTTTTTAAAAAAATGTGTCCCTTTAAACCTCAATTGTAATCAGGCTTCAGACAAAATTTCCAGATGGTAGTTTCATTCTAGGCAATCTGTTCTCTCGAGTGCCTCTCTCTGTAAACCCAATGAGCATCAGGTGCATTTATTACATTCTGATGCAACTCCTAGTGCAAGGTAAGTTTACTTTTCATCTAATAATATATCAAATATTTTACATTGTAATAATTGATGCATCGATTGCAAAATTGCTGTTCAGCAGAGGAAAAAAATGCCATTACAGAACACAGCCAAGCACCCTGACAGCATGACATGAACCCTAATGAATTAGCTGACAAATGAGCACAGTAAGTTCTGCTCAAGTGTGCTCTCTAAGCGGCAATTCAGCAAATCTGCTTTTCACTGTATTTTTCCCTTGTAAGGCTGAAGTCCATGCAAATTAGTTTTCAGCTGGGGTGTCAGGTGAGATGTATTGAAAACATACAAAGAGCAGCTTCCGCTCCCCCTTCCAGCTCTGAGTTATGCTCCGCACTTCCTTCCTGTACACTAAATACCTCTGAGCCTCTCAGCACTAGCCATGCTTCAACACTTATGAGCTATGACACTGAAAGAGGTAGAAGAGACAGAACAAGGGTATTTTGACCACAGCACAAACCAGGCTTTGCTCCTCTGAGATGTGGCTTCCTTGGCTGTTGTAGCCTTTGTCTCAGAAGAGTCCTGCTGTAGCCTCCTAGGCCCACACTGCACCTGATGAAACCTCTGCTACACTGAATCCGCTAAAGACATTTTGAAATTCTTTGCTCCAATCATAGTGCAAAGTCTGCCCACCAAATGCTCTGCAAATTCTGTGTTGGCAGATTTTGACTCAGGAGTAGGACACAGCCTTTAACTCAGCAGAGGATTGCACTTTATTGCAGATAACGTGGCACAAGAAACAAGCTATATTGGTTCCCCCACCTCCTAAAGGAAGTCCATACATGCTTTGAAAATCGCCGTTGTAATATTTCTAATCTTAAGGATGTTTTTCACAACCGATTCAGCACCTGCATTTCCTTCACTCTGTCACAGCATTGGCAGCCTGGATGGTTGTTGGTTGTTCTTTGTGAATTCATGACAATCTTTACCAATCTCAGCGAATCTTCTGTCCACATAGAGACAGGACAGTTCTCCACCAGACCACCAACCCACAGCTTATCAGAAACCAAGGTCCCCCTTCTGAACCATCAGGAAAGACTAGCAATATGAAACTTTAACTGTAGGATCCAGTGGCTTTGGGATGGGATCACTCTTCATGACACCGTCCTCTACGAAGCCTGAAGATCTCACGTGACAATGGACATAAAAGCCAATATATTTCGGAGACAGAGATTCCTTTGCTCTGTTGGTGGTTGGCAATACTTTGCAAGTCTCAGCAGCCCTGACTGCTAAGGTCACAGGGACAAGCGGATCAGCAGCCACCTCGGCGGGATGGTCTTAACTCAGAGTGGAAGGAGTTTAGCTCAAAGCTGCATCCATATTTGTAGCTGCCCCTCAGTTACCACCTGAAAGCTAAATTCCCTCGTCATCCTCACTATCTAGCCACAGGAGTGCCTGACAAACACACCAGGAATACTCAGGTATGAAAACATGAGGGAAAGGAGAGAAGGCTCAGCACTGCTCAGCCTGTCACAGCACTCAGGAGCCCTCTGCCTGGAGTACCCCTTGGAGATGACAGTGACTTTCCATCCAGAGGAAGGAGTGCCTCTGGGAAAGCATTTTCAGGAAACTGAACCACAACTGTCACATAGGAGACCAGCGATGACCCTGCAGGGAAAGCACAGCAATTGGGTGTGATGGTAGGTAAAGGTGAAAAAAAATGGAGAAGGCCCATGGTCAGGCCACGGACAGCAATTCTCCATTGCAGAGTTTCACTTGCAGAGGAAGCAAATGTACCTCAGAAATTGCCTTGCCCAGAAAGACTGTGACAGAGTGGTCATATATGTGCATGGAAAAGATGCTGTGAAGGATGCCCAAACTTCAGTCCTCAGCCCACTTCCGAAGAGGATGGGAGTCCAACATCATACACCTTTACACAGCTACAAGTCTCTGCTTTCTACAAGCAGCCTGCTGAGGATGTCAAACAGGCAGCAACAGGCAGCCAGGTGACCTCCACCAGCACCAAACCACTGGTGCCTACAGAAGAAAGGGTGTAGTTGGAGGAGCTTGAGCAACAAGCCAGGACATGATGAATAACAAGCATGAACAAGGAACCTATCCAGGGAAAAGATGTGGCAGTGTGTGAAAAGCGTGCTGTGTACCTACAGGTACACTGTGCGCAACTCAGTTATGGGGCTGTCCCACCTCTCTTGGGCACCTGCCCTCTTCGCCTCTCAGGGCACCCATCAGAGCCGCAGTCTGGCTCAGGGAGAGGAGGGCTGTAGCGATGAACCTGCAGGAATGGGCCCTGCTCCATCCCTGTCCCCTGTGCAGATGCAGTCTCTCTTCAAGGCAGGGCCGAGCAGAGACACAACACTGCAGTCCAGGACAGGAATGGTGTAAGTGATGGAACTTCATGGAAATGCCGTGAAATATCTCCCAGCTGTGGTCACAGTGGATACCTGGGGAATTACAGAGGCACTGTAAGAATGTGTAAAATAGGTGCAGGCTGTACTCCAGCCTGGGATGTCCTCAAGAATCCCTACATCAGGAACAGATGGTAATGCCTGAATATTCTTAACGGTATGGGACCCATTTGCTTGATTCATTACCTCCCTTTTACATTTTGACACAGAACCTGAGTTCAGAGGAGTGATTTGCTTCTGCTGTTGCTGTTGCATGGGACTTGTTAGTGTATGTCTCTCCAGAGGGGACCTTTCCTCATGTGACACTCTGATGTCTTCACTTGTCAGAAAGAGTGTTAACTGCAAGCATCTACAACTTTTATGACATATCTTAGAGTTCATTTTAGAATGTACTTCTGTTTGTATGTCATTTATATACCCACTGAAAACACAGTGTTTAGTCCCTAGCTCTCCTGGAGATAGCTGCTTTATAAAACAATAAATACCTTCCAGAAACACTTTACTCTTTTCCTTTTCTTATTTTGATGATGGTGTGTATATATATATAAAGCAAACCAAGAATTCTGTCATGTTGAGATCATAATGGATGAGTTCATGAGTTTCTCGTTTTTTTAATAGGTCTTCTTGGTTTTGAATTATCTAACAAGTTTCATAAAGTGAACAAGACAAAGCCAAGGGGCATTTTGGCACTGCTGCATATATATAGCTTGTACCCTGAATTCATGCTTGCCACTGAAACATTCCATCTTTGTAGAAATGGTGTGAGCACTTTGCTTTGTTGATGTAGTACACTACCTAATATATCAAATGAATGAGGTATCATCAGGTGGCATTGTAATAACACAGCACATCAGCAGTTAGCTGTTTCTATAATCAGGTCTTGCATCATTACGCCGGAAAGCAATCAGCATGCTGCTTGAAAGATGGCACTATAGGAAGGAAGAAAAATTCCTGAAGTGTGTTTAACAAGAATTCACAGGATTGAAGTAAACAAAAATATATTGACAACATCTATTACCTGTTGCAAGGTAGAAGTTCTAGCCTTACATTAGCATGTAGCGTCTTGAAACTAATCCTATAGCATCTCATGAATAATCTGGCATACACTACATTTGCTTTATATTTGTATATTTTTAGCCTCAAATTTGTGTTAGCTCCATTAAAGTAGCTTATACTTCCCTCTTGTCCTCCTTGATCATCTGAACTGGTTCAAGAACCGATTTGCCTGCAGAAAGGCCCCTCATTACAAGAAGGACATTGAGGTGCTGGAACGTGTCCAGAGAAGGGCGACAAAGCTGGTGAGGGGTCTGGAGTACAAGTCTTATGAGGAGCGGGTGAGAGAGATGGGGTTATTTAGCCTGGAGAAGAGGAGGCTCAGGGGAGACCTTATCACTCTCTACAACTACCTGAAAGGAGGTTGTAGGGAGGGGGGTGCAGGTCTCTTCTCCTGAGTGACTAGTGACAGGACAAATGGAAATGGCCTCAAGTTGTGCCAGGGGACGTTTAGATTGGATATTAGGAAAAACTTCTTCACTGAAAGGGTTGTCAGACATTGGCACAGGCTGCCCAGGGAGGTGGTGGAGTCACCATCCCTGGAGGTATTTAGAAGACACGTGGATGAGGTGCTTAGGGACGTGGTTTAGTGGTGGACTTAGCAGGGTTAGGTTAAGGATTGGACCTGATGGTCTTAAAGGTCTTTTCCAACTTAAATGATTCTATGATTCTAAGGTGTTATCATATGATCATGTATTATTAAGAATGATAATTCAGTTTTTGCTTAACAGCTAAATAGCAAGGAGAAAAATGAAAATGTCTTTCAAGTTTATTCTGTATCTTTCACCAGAAGTAGTGATTTTTTCTGCAATCTAGGGACCAAAGTTAGGAGTATAAGCACACAGGTTTTTCTACGTAACATTTACCAGTGAATGAAATTCACTGGCCAGCTGGAAAGGAGTTTCCATCCTTCTAATAAGATAATTTGAGTTTCACCAGGTCTGGAATCAACAGGGTCACAGGTTTATCCAAAAAGGCAAAGGAGGATGATATCTGCAGAGAATATCATCCCAATCCCTGAAAAACAGAGGGAAGATGTTATGAGTCTCCTACTGGTGTATTCCATCTCCTCGCCTAGCCTGGATCAGCTCAGGTGCACTGCCAACACTAAGTGCTCTCCTTCTCCCTTGACCATGGACAATTCATTCGCCATTTCCTTTTTTCCTTACTGCCTGCAGCACGCTGCTGCACCGAACCGATCTTTCCTTCTTCCTCTTCTTCTGCATTACCCATTTTGCATATTGTCTTCCCTGACTCTTGTTTTCAAGGAGAAAAACTGACCCAGACTATGTACAAATAACTCCAGAAGTAAATGCATAACTGAAATAAATTCTATTGAGAACCAGAGATTTATCAGCTGATCAGTTGCTCTTGTCATCGCACCCCTTCAGAGAAATGAGCAGGGAGAAAAATGTATCGGCAAACCTGAATGATTTATGCAGGCAAAATTCCCAGTGGAACAAGGTCTTTGGAGGATTGTAGCCTTCTAGCTGAAACACATGTGGAATTGCAGGGACCTTGGCAGATCTGATAGCCTTTTCCCTCTCTGGCAGTCTCTTTTCCCTCCTCCTGTCAGCAATTTGGCTGTCTTCGGCTGGGAGCCACGGTACCACCGGCAGCTCAGCCCTGGCTGTGCATTAGTCCAGCCATGAGATGTGGGGGAAGCTGATTACTGAGCTGTAATCCACTGCCCAGGCTCCAGGAGGATAATGCTGTAATTGGTTGCTCTCCAGCCAGTCCTCTATTCAACATCATTGTTCTCACCAAAATCCTGCAATACTGTGTTGGCTGCACATGAAATTTCTGCTCTCACTGCCTGTGTGGGTGGTTATAATGTCTCAGATTCATTTCTCTCACAGTCTTTTCATTTACTGGCCAGATTTGGCCATTATCACTCATCTCACCCCTTTAAATAGAACCCCCAATGCACCGTTTTGTCTCTTTTTCCATTAAAGTCATGTCTGGAGGAGTCCTTGGACCATCACTTGCCTTTAGCAAAAAAAGATGGAATGAAACTCGGTTGTGAAAGCAAGCTACTGGCAGCTCATATCCCGAGCGCCACTGAAACTACCTTTCAGCTGGTTTTACATTTTTCAGGCTTGAACAAAGATGCTGTGACTAATATTTTAATACCTGTAAATTAACATATTGGAGTGACTGGAAACTAACATTTGCAGTATGCCTGCCAAAGAAATTGTTACCAACACTCAGTTTATAACAAGAGCTCTAAGCTACAATTGCAACATACTTTTTATTTTTCAATGCAAATGACTCTGGTCAGATTTAAGATACAGCACCATCTTATGGATATTTCTGTATAGATTAATGAGTGCAACTGTTTCTCTGCTGGCAAAAATGTTTCTTTGCCAACAAAGCATAGCACGGCAGAATTATCCATCACTGTGCACTTTCTATATATGTGAAAAGCCAGAATGAGCTCTGGGAATGGCAAAGGACATTGTTCTGACACACTCACTTTGGCAAATTTTCCATTTAACTTCCATGTCTATGATCAGGATGCCAAGTATTCCCAGTATTCTAGTATCACAGCTTCCAATAAGTACTAAAATTTCACGTAAGAGATCTCAAAACACTTGAGATTCATTTCTTAATCATGATATTAAAAAATACATTTAAATCTCATTTTATTTCTCTCTTGGTTTCGGGGACATTAAGATGTAGGGTCATATTTTCAAGATTTACTCTGCAATTTTAAATAATACTATCATCTTTTTCAGTTTTCTTTCCATGACAGTTTAAGTTCATTCCTATTTGGGTGATTCCAGATGTTCCAGAAAAAAAACCCACATTCAAATAGCAAGGACTGGCAATCTTGTTTTCCAGTTTAACTCCCCACTATGTAAGCGATCTGGTAATTAAAGGAGGTGTAAATATTCACTCTCATTTCATGCATTTTTAGTCATAAATGTCATAAAGAATCTTCTGTGTAAGTAAGAGACAGACCCTACCTTTTTTTCCTTCCATCAGCATTACAAAAAATTAAACAAATACAATTTATCTTTGCCATTTCTCACCTGGCAAGAAAAGCATTAGCTGAGTTTAATGCTTTGTTTGTTAAATTATTATCTAAAGCATGGGAGACCATTGAATGCTCCAACTCATCAACACTGACCTTGTACGCAAACCCTGACTCCCTCTACTAATGCAGATCTGATTATAGGGAAAGGACATATTATCCCCTAAAAAAAAGAAGATGCCTCTTTGGGAACCCACATAAGTATGTTTTTAACCATAAATCTAGGTTTTAGTCTCATTAAAATCAAGAGTCTTAAAGTTTTGTAGATACTTGCTTGACTACAGTTAAGTTTACATGCAAAATCAAGTACCTTCCTGAATGGTGGAAAAAGCGTATGTAGGATGTATGTCTGTGAGTGTATCATACAAAAATATTTTAAATCACATTATTGTCATCAATTACATTTTATTATAAATACATCTAAAATTACATCTAAAATACAGTCTAAAATTCTGGGCACCGTGGCGATTCAGTAACAATACAGTACATACAGTGAAATCCTAGGAGCTTTGAAACATTGATTTCTAGAATAACTTATGCCCAGGATTTTGTTTCTCTAGGAATCATAGGCTCCAAAAATCCCATTAGACTGTATCCTTGCAGCCTTCCTGAAATGTCACCACTGAGAAGCATAGAAGGAGAAAGCTTTTCTTTGTCTTAGGCCATTAAGAGCATGTTGCTGGCTTCTCCCTCACTGGCCTATTCCAGACCACTTACAGCTGCGTGATTTACAAGAAACGTCTTAAACTCCGCTGGAAACACAATGGACAGCCAGTGCAGTATCCTGATAATGGATAACTGTTGAAGCTTCACATCGAAACAGTAAGATCATACCTTTACCAAGTGATCAGGCAGGTGGTGCTGGAGATCAAAAACCCAGTTGCAAAACACAGCAGCAACGAATGGCAGGTGAATTTGGCATAACTCCTGCCATTTCATTTTGCTAACTTTCCATTTAACACTAATCTCATGCCATGATTTAGCAACCATCCCCAAAGGCTGTAATCCAAAGCACTGATTGCAAGATGCAGGACAGCAAAAAGAAATTACATTAGTATTTGCTGTTTGCCTTTGGAATTAGTTTAACACAAATATTAAACACAGTCAATATGAAGGAAGTGTGTCACCTTCTGCTTGCATTATCTGTTGTTAAGTCAAATGTATTTCAATAAACTTGTATTGAAGCACATGTTTTAATCTAGGACTCTACTCTCTTTAAATTAATTTTTGTAAAAAAGTAGAATTAAATTAAAACAGCTGAATGAATTGAAAAATGTACTTGGTAAATGTCCACTATACTTAAAATATCTATTATATGTATGAAAAGATGAAAAAAAAGGAAAATAAAATACTACCTTTGCTCATACATGTGTCCTTACTTTAGAAGCAAACGCAAGAATTATTTATCTGGTAAATGTTTTCAGCTCTCCTTTCAGCTTACTGCCAGACCGAAAGTTGGTAATTCCAGAAAAGTCAGAGCTTCATTCAAGATATAAATCAAAATCTTACCTGTCTTGAATGATAAGAAGAGCGAATTTATGACTTCCTCCCTGACAGAATCCCTAGGACACTACAAACACAGTTCCGGTAATGACAGTGGAAAGATGACAAAATGCTGAAGAGCCAATGTGACACTATAAAAAGATGCATACAGCTAAATGCAGTAGTACCAAGCCCAAGTTCCTGGGAATCCAGGATCCCAAATCATTATTGCCTTTAAAATCCTTAGATCTGGAAGAAGCCAGACTCACGTTGCACTCTTCTTAACCGCCTCCTTTTTGACAAGCCATCAGAGCACAGCCACTTCAACTTCCCCCCACAAGCAGAAGGGCAAGGGTTTTTAGGAGGGGGTGGGGGAATGTGAAAGCTGAATTCTCACTCAATATACTAACTGCAGTTGAGAAAGTTAAAGGTAACATGCCCAGATACTATTAAGATTGTGGCAAATTGCATGAATAATGCAACTTCATGTTGTAACCAAAAATTTCTAGGAAAAAGGAATCATTGGGTCACCTGTGAGGAGCGAACTGAACTGTATTAAATCTGCACTGAAACTGTACTAAAACAACTATATTGAAATCAGACCTGCAGCTAACCCATGGCATCCTGTTAGAAGACCAAGAGGCTGAGAGCATGAGAAAGCAGAAAATTCTCACACAGTGATGCAGAGAAAACAGTGCAATGTCACTTCCACTTACATGGTTTAAATTACTGGGCTGGTTCAAAATAAAACCTAAAGAAATACTTGATTCAAGTCTAGCCACAGAATAGTAATTAAAAAAATGAGTGATTAAAAAATGGTTCCAGCTTGCTAGGTCTAAACGTGTCCCCCTTCAGAAACGCTATAAGAAGGTCTTCTAAATGATAAATCCAGATACTAACAAGACTTCTCTTATCCCTGGTTTAAAAATGATTATGTTCTGGCATATCCAGCTAGCAACTTCATTCAAGTTGAAATGCAGGGCAGAGTTTAGGAGCCTTTGGAAAACAAACAGGGAAAAGCCCACTGAAGAGAAAAAAGGGGCCATTTCTGTCATCAGTGGACTTTGAATCAAGTCCTAACTTATCAGGATTTACATTCAAAACATGGACAACTGGGTACAATTAGAAGGCTTTTCAAAGAGGCATAATCACAGTGACGAGCTTTCTGCCCTTCCCAGAGAGCAGCCTTTGGGTATGCTCGGTACAGCTGCCTCTATCTGTATTGTCTGCAACATTTTTCTGTGCAATGAAGTACATAAGCTGTTTGCAAGGAATTCTGCTAGAAGAAAATATATAAAATTCAAGCTCATACATAGGCATCTGAGCAGATTTTGACTGTCCGAGTACTCAAAATGCAGATTTCAACTGTGACAGCAGGGATTCTTTTTGTTTTGACCATATGCTGTAAAAGGTCTGCCAATGTGTTCAAACACTCTCTTCATCACGAAACAGAAAATTACCATATATCACTCCATAAGGGTTTGAACCAAGCTGGTTTCCTTGCATTCAGTGGGAAGACCTGGTCATAACTACAAAGTTCCCTTGTTGCCATTTCAAACTCTTGAAGAAATTTCCATACACTCTCATCATCCTTGCGGAATGGTTCGATTAAACAGCTAATATTGCTTTGCCATCTAGGGATATTTCCTTTACACGAATCATTTAGGATGTGAATTAATGACCCTCTGTACCATTTATTTTATTATCCAGAATTTGACAAAACAAACATTGACTCTGGCTGTTTTTCTAGACGTTAGGGCACCAATGCTTAAAGTTAATCTGTTTTCTTTTCCAGAAGGTTGATTCTCCACTCATCGGTCAGTGCTGTGCAGAATAGGGCCGTGTTGAATGACAGTTCATTTCCATAACAAATGGAATGGAAGATATGAAAAGGACATTGTCAATCCACCTGAACTCCAACATACACCTTAAAGGAAGACAAATTCATTGTAGGTGACTAGACTGAGACTGAAGTCCAGAGTTTAGAACAAACAAGAAAGGATCTCCCTGAACTATGCAAGCATTCATGCGTCGCACTATTCAGTTACAGGCCCGCTTCCTGGCAAGAGAAGCAGGAACCTGAGCTCACACATGAAACAAAATTGACAGGGTAATAATGACCTCAAAATATTTTTTAAGTGGCCAGTATGCAAAACTGCAGGCTTGTGTAGTGAGAGTAGGAAGAATTGGAAAGGCTGAGCCCCTCCTGCATCCCTGTTATTGCTCTCCCCACCTCATGCCTACTCCTCTCATAATCACAGAGCCGTTCTCACCGGCAGTAGCACCGCACAAAATCCCTTCTTCGACTGGAGAGCGGGGCCACGTTTCTCTATCACAGGCAGAATGACATGGGTGGCTGCTCAGCTCATAGTGTTAGGGAAAAAAGGCAGCTCTGCCATTGGAAGTATTAAAAGGACAGTCATATGTAAGCTCATAAAGTATTCTCTCTGTTCAGCATGATGTGGTACAGCTGGCTTACCTTTGAGAGTACCACTTCAGGAAAAGTGTACTTCAACTGGGAAGAAACAGGGATCATCAGAATTTGCACCTGTTGCCTATGCAGAAAGACTGAGGGATCATGTAGCCCGCAGAAAGATGAGCAGGAGGAAGAGAAATCCTTTTTATACAAAAACCTTTCATAAATAGGAAGGGAATAAACTGTTTTCCATGTTCACTGCAGACAGATGAGACTAATAGGTTTAAATTGCTCAGGGACACAGTGTAGATTATAGCGGCTCCAAGCTCATTGCTCGCAAGAGGCTGAAAACTCCTTCTCTTGCTCTTCATCGTCATTTCCCAGTCACTGTCCCCTCTCATTCCTGTCTTCCTCTCTGCAGGACTGGGACCAAGCTCCAAGGTAAGGCTGAAGGGAGCAGAAGAATGAGCCACTTGGTCTTCTCCGATCCAGCCCAAAAAGTGCCATAAGTCTTCGGCAGGAGCACACACAGCAGTGGCTCCTGGAAGAGGGATGGGGCCTGGCTCAATGCATGGCTAACCTCTGCTTGCCTCCCTGAACACCCACCCTGTGCTTCCTTCTCCATGCCCTGGAGAGGAGAACCAGGTCAGGCCCCCTTTGCAAGTGCCTTTTCTCTTCAGCATAAAAAGATGGACATCATGGTTTTTTTCAGATGAGCCCCTCTTGCACCCAGAGAGATTCCTCTCAGGGTCTTTCCCTCCAACACAGGGAAAGCTCTTAAGGTCTGCCCTTGTCTAGACTGAGCAGAACAGCTCCCGTAAGAAAGGGAGTGGAGGCAAAGTGCTTTTGTCCTCCTGCATGCCCAGGAACTGAGAAAACACAGTGCAGGGCAAGCCGGGACGGGGTTTGGGATCTTTCGAGCAACAGTAACAGAAGCTAGGCTGCCTGCTCCCATGCATGGCACAAGTTTCCAGAATGGGAGGCTTAGGGTAACATTAAGACAAGCTTTCTGAATTGGAAGGATTCAATGTGGGAAGTGTTTGCCCAAGGAGATGAAATGCTAGAAGGTGCTAAGAATAAGGTTAGACAAGTGTCAGTCACAAATGAGTTAGGTGTAGTGGATCTTATTTGGGAGAAGAAGTACAATCCCAATAACTTCTTAAGATCCTTTCCAAGCCTACTTTCTATTATTGCTTATAGAGCTGAACAGGGTTTAAGCAAGAACATTCCTCTGGAGATGTGACAGGACTCACAGGAACTCGCTAGCCATGTCTGGCAGTGTCACACATGCAGGACCTGTATCATCCCGTAAAAGATACCACGTTCCACTATGTTGCTCACAAGACTCCACACCGCTCACATCAGCAAGTTTTGTGTCATCTGGGCTTGCTGAGAGACCAAGACTTTAGAAAGCAGTGACAATCCCTAGTAAAAATAATGCTGTGTGTTAATGATAACAACCACATGAAAGTATTAATGTATTATGGCTAAACAACAGCTACTCTATGGCTTTGTACGTTTCCTGATGTTGCTAATTCAGAAGTTTATTAACCTATAACAAGACTAATTTTAAGATTTCCACTAGCATAATTAAGCTAACAGGACAATAGACCCTGTGGTGTATATGGTCCTAACATCCTTTGCCAATGAAGACATGTTGTGGGGTAGAGAGGTTTCTTATGGGTAGAAACATTCCTTTAAGAAAAATTGATTTGGATATTTCTTTAGAATTTTAAAGGAGATATTAATGTCACTTTTTCAACCCCACACTGAAAAGTCAGATTGCCTTAACTACTTGAGCTTAAGGTGTGGAGAACAACACTACACTTCAGACACAAGGCTACCCTGAATCAAATTAATTCAAAAATCTCCATTTTTCAGAATAGCTTTTAGTACTAAGTGATGATGTGACATAAATTTTAATCTGGCCGCCTAGCAATAACCTGCTCATTACATTGATGCTGCACAGCTTGTGAGTGCCTCCAAAATGTCAGAGCAGGACAGATGATTAGCATTTTCTCATATATATCTGTACATTTACATACATATGCATGAACTAAACCTGAGCTACAAACCTGGAAACTACACATGGAAATACTTGGATCTAACTTAGGTTTTTTCTTTATATGAATCAGCTATTGACATCACTTACCCTGGTCAGCTGCCCCTGGGGACTCACCTGAGGGTGTTGACTGACAGCCGACAATGGGAATTTCTCTTAAGGGCTAGAAAAGCTAGTTAGGAATCAAGTGTGTGGATGCTCTTTTTTTCCTCCCTATGCTCTTATCTGAGACCTATCTAGATCATGAACACTGGCATCCAGTTCTGGCACGCCAAAAGGAAATATCAGGACATAATGGCCATTTTGTTTAATGATTACTCTTAGGGAGTCAAATCAAATGGAATAGTTTGGGAGGAATGCTTTCCTAAGCTCTGCAATTCTGATATAGATCAGTGAAACAAAGGTGTTTAAGTAGGAGAAGAATATATTCCATCATTATCTGCAAATGCAAGAAGTTGTGGTGGACAAGAAAGACTTTGCAGCAGAGTAACAGCGTGATGATGGCTGCAAGAGTGCAACAAAGACATGATGCAATGTCTTCTCCACCATGTTCTGGCACTTGCTTGCATGGTTGAGAGGACAAAAAAAATAAAACCCATCTTTTCAGGCATCAGAAAGAAGCTGTGTGAGTATTTACGCAGCGTTCCACCACCTATATATAGTGCTATAGTGAGACCCACTATGAAGTAAATAGGTGGCAAGCCTGGTTTTCAGGGAAAGCTCTGTTTATTTTGTCAACGCAAAGTGAAGAGCTCTGTTCATTGCAACATTTAGTTACTACTTCCAAACCCATTTTAGGTGTGGCCGACACTACAATGTTAGTTAGTGGTTTCTTTCTACAAATTCCCATCTATGCTGATTTTGGCTGAGATAGAGTTAATTTTCTTCATAGTAGCTACTATGGGGCTGTGTTTTGGATTTGTGCTGGCAACAGTGTTGATAAAGCAGGGATGTTTTAGTTACTGCTGAGCAGTGCTCACACAGAGTCAAGGCCTTTTCTGCTTCTCACACCACCCCACCAGTGAGTGGGCTGGGGGTGCACAAGAAGTTGGGAGGGGACACAGCCAGGACAGCTGACCCCAACTGACCAAAGGGATATTCCAGACCATATGATGTCATGCTCAGCATATAAAGCTGGGGGAAGAAGAAAGAAGTGAGGGACGTTCAGAACTATGGCATTTGTCTTCCCAAGTAACCGTTAATGCATGATGGAGCCCTGCTTTCCTGGAGATGACTGAACACCTGCCTGCCGATGGGAAGCGGTGAATAAATTCCTTGTTTTGCTTTGCTTGCGTGTGCGGCTTTTGCTTTACCTATTAAACTGTCTTTATCTCAACCCATGAGTTTTCTCATTTTCACTCTTCCGATTCTCTCCCCCGTCCTGCCGTGGGGGGAGTGAGTGAGCGGCTCTGTGGTGCTTAGTTGCCAGCTGGGCTTAAACCACGACACCATCCAAATACTTGAAGCTGCACAGAACACCTGAAATTAATGGAGAGGTACCATCTGACATGCCTCTGGGAGAAATGCATTCCTGAAATGAAACGAATTTATATTCCAGATTGGAAACCTCCAGAACTTTTAGCCACCTCCTGCAAACTCTTCACAAAGGAATAAAATAATCTGCCGCATGGAAAAGCTGGGGGACTGGGAAATATATCAGCTATGCACAAACTTCTCACACCTTAGAGCTAAGCACTGTGCACTGGTAGCACCAGGAATGCTGTTAAATTTATCATTATGAAGCTCCATTGGATCCTGCTCATCACGAAGAAGAATGCAAGCTCTTTTGCACTTTCAAAGTTATATGCTTCCAGGTGGATTGTAAATCCACATTACCTATTCCCTACACCTGTACAGCATCTCCATTATGTGTTGTTGCCTGGGCAAAAATGGACAATAGTGTTAACAGTCAGACACCTTCAGGAACTGTAAGCCAGGCCACAAAAACAATACATGCTCAGCTTCACCATCATATTATTTTAAAAATAATCATTAAAAATGCTGTTATTTTTTCTACTTTACTTTTAGGTTTTGTACTTTTGTGGCAGTATTCTTTCATGCTTTCAAGTTTTTCTCCACAAGTTCAAAGCACCCTAGAAACATCACCATCATGTCTGGCTTTGGCTATGACCTGCTTACAAATAACACAAGGTGAGATTCTTGCTTTATCACATGATTTGGTAATCCAAAGCATTAGGGGAAAATAGTACAAGAAGTGTCTAAACTAACGATGCACTATATGAAGCTAAAATTCATTACTGTGAACTACTGAACCTCAAAATAATAATGAATTTTATGACCAAAAGACAGTTTATAAGTGAAATACAAGGCACTGATTCTATAATAGGAAATCTTTACTGAGCATAAATGTATTCTTATACACCTTATTTTTAGTCACGTTTTCCCAAATGAAGGATTCAAAAACATAGCTAAAATTTTTACCTGCACCTTGAAATAAATATCTTAGATCAGTTCAGAACTGAGTTCTTCACCACTATTTTTACTGCTTCTTTTGAAGAAGAAGAAAACTTTATTGACAAAATCCACATTTCATTGCCATATAAAAAAGAACAGTCCAGTTCTTAACACCATTTTGGTAAAATAAATATGCTCTACAAACTAAATTAGGCAAACTATAACATCTGGACAGAAAAAATTGTACTTGAATGAGTGCAGCTGTAAATAAACCTGTGTTGATGCTGGACAAAGCGAAGAGAAAGTGCAAATAAAACAGGTTTGGTTAGATTATCTTAATGAGAACTAATGAATGACTTTTCATTGCTGTGGTTGCATTTTTTAAGCTTATAGGTATTTGAATATAAACATTCTGCGTTGACATTTGTGTACATAACCGGTTGAGCAGCATTTGAACACGAGCATCTGAGGAATTCAGGGACAAGTTCTGACTGATTCTTACAAGACTGATACAACCAATGTTTAATGGTAGAATTATCAGTAAAGTAGGCAAAGGGGATTCAAGAAGGGTGGCTTTCATGCTCTGCAGAAATGTTTAAAATATAAAAGAAGATACTCTACATTTAAATGCACCAGATGAAAAAATAGCACCAAAAACCAACAAGAGACCAGAACCAAAAACTCAAATAATGTTAGATAAAAGTAGCTTTACAGAATGGAAACACACAATACCAAACAAAGGGCTGTATTAAAAGTAGCTGCAGAAGGTAAGAGTGTTCATCCTAAGCTGTTAGATATGCTAATAGATATTGTCAGTTCATTTTACTGATACAGTCAATTCCAAGTTGAGAACATTCTATTTTGAGCCTGGTCTGATAGAAAACAAAATCTGAATTGTTCTTGTTTCTATCTTTTTCCCCTAATAAGGAGATACAGTGAGAAAAGATGAAGCCTGAAAGCAAAGTACAAGACAAAGCCTGAAAGCAAAGTACAAGACTTTTGCTGCCTTGCTAGAGGTCCTTTGCATGCAGCTCTAGGGAAGACATTTTAAAGGGATGTTTTAAGTGGTGGAAGAAAGCAAATAGCACTCCTATCTTCAGTAAAGGTAAGAAAAAAGAACTACAGGCCAGTCAGCCTCACCTTGATCCCTGGGAAGGTGGTGGAGCAAACAATCCTGGAAACTATTTCCAAACATATTCAAAGCACGAAGGTGACTGGGAGTAGCCAACATGCATCTACGGAGGAGAAAATGTGCCTGACCAACCTGATAGGCTTCTATGACCAACTGACTGGCTTGGTGGATGAGGGGAGAGAAGTGGATGTCATTTATCTCGACTTCAGCCAGGCTTTCAACACTGTCTCCCATGGCATCCTCATAGACAAATTGATGAAGTGGAGGCTAGATAAGTGGGCAGTGAAGTGTAGTGAAAACTGACTGAACTGTCTGGCCCAGAGGGTTGTGATCAGCAGCACAAAGATCACCTGGAGGCCAGTCAGTAGTGGTGTACCCAGGGATTGATACTGGGACCAGTACAATTTAGTATCTTCATTAATGACCTGGATGGGACAGAGCACACTCTCTGACAGTTTGCAGACACCATGAACTTGGGAGGCGTGGTTGTTAACACCACACAGTTGTGTGACTGTTCAGAAGGATCTCGACAGGCTGGAGAAAACGGCAAACAGGAATCTCAAGAAGTTCAACAAAGGGAATTGCAAAGTCCTGCATCTGAGGACGAACCCCTCCATGCACCAGTACAGGCTGGGGGCTGACTGACAGGAAAGCAGCTTTGCAGAGAGATTTAGGTCCTGGTGGACACCAAGCCGAACACAAGCCAGCAATGCACTCTTGCAGCAATGAAGGCCGACAGCCTCCTGGGCTGCATTAGGATGAGTGTCGTCAGCAGGACAAGGGTGTGATCCTTCCCCTCTCCTCAGCACTGGTGAGGCCACATCCAGGGTGCTGGGTCCAGTCCTGGGCTCCGCAGTATAAGAGGGACACGGACATACTGGAGCAAGCGAAAGGTCAGGGGGGTGCTTAATGACTTGGAGCATGTAAGCTGTGCAGAGAGGCTGAGAGCTGGGATTGTTCAACGTGGGGAGGAGAAGGCTCAGGGGAATCTTATCAATGTATATAAATACCTGATGGAGGGGGAGTAAAGAACACAGAGCCAGACTCTTCTCAGTGGTACCCAGGGAAGGACAAGAAGCAATGGGGACAAAATGAAGTACAGGAAAATAATTTTGTTTAAACATAAGAAAAAGCTTTTTTACTGTGAGAGTGGCCAAACACCGGCACAGGTTTCCCAGAGAGGCTGTGGAGTCTACATCCTTGCAGATATTCAAAACCTGACTGGACTCAGCCCTGGGCAACCTGCTCGAGGTGACTCTGCTCTGGGGGTTGGACTAGATGATCTCAGAAGGTCCCTGCCAATCTCAAAAACTCTGTGATTCTAATATGAAGCATGAGGGAAAATAAGAGATATCTTCCCTCCAAAAAGGTGCAGGCAGCTAGTGGAGCAAATGTAATCTTTTCTATAAAGAAGAGTCGTGAAATCTTATGTATGATAACATGGGCACAGTGATCAGGAAATTATAGAGCTTTCGATTCTTGGAGAAAAAAGAAAGGGGGTCAGCAGAACTGCTACCTTGGACTTCCAGAGGGCTGACTTGGGCCTGTTTAGGAGCCTAGTGGACTGAGTCCCTTGGGAGGCAGTCCTGAAAGGCAAAGGAGTCCAGGAAGGCTGGACTCTTCAAGAAAGAAGTCTTAAAGGCACAGGAGCAGGCCATCCCCATGTGCCAGAAGATGAGCCGGGGGGGAAGAAACCCAGCCTGGCTGAACAGAGAGCTTTGGATGGAAATCAGGAAAAAAAAGAGAGTTTATGACCTTTGGAAGAAGTGGCAGGCAACTCAGGAAGACTAGAAGGATGTTGTCAGGTTTTGCAGGGAGAAAATTAGAAGGGCCAAAGCCCAGCTAGAACTTAATTTGGTCACTGCAGTAAAAGACAACAAAAAATGTTACTATAAATACATTTGCAACAAAAGGAGGGCTAAGGAGAATCTTCATCCTTTACTAGATGCAGGGAGAAACATAGTGACAAACAATGAGGAAAAGGCTGAGGTACTTAATACCTTCTTTGCCTCAGTCTTTAACAGTAAGACCAGTTGTTCTTGAGGTACCCAGCCCCCTGAGCTGGAAGACAGGGATGGGGAGCAGAATGAAGCCCCCATAATCCAATGGGAAATGGTTAGCGACCTGCTACACCACTTAGACACCCACAAGTCTATGAGACTGGGTGGGATCCCCCAAGGGTACTGAGGGAGCTGGCAGAAGTGCTCCCCAAGCCACTTTCCACCATCTACCAGCAGTCCTGGCTAACCGGGGAGGTCCCAGTGGACTGGAGGTTAGCAAATGTGACGCCCATCTACAAGGAGGACCAGAAGGAGGATCCAGGGAACTACAGGCCTGTCAGCCTGACCTTGGTGCCAGGGAAGGTTATGGAGCAGATCATCCTAAGTGCCATCACGCACCACGTACAGGACAACCAGGCGAAGAGGCCCAGTCAGCACGGGATTATGAAAGGCAGGTCCTGCCTGACTAACCTGATCTCCTTCTATGACAAAGTGACTGCTTGGTGGATGAGGGAAAGGCTGTGGATGTTGTCTACCTGGACTTCAGTAAAGCCTTTGACACTTTCCCACAGCATTCTCCTGGAGAAACTGACTGCTCAAGGCTTGGATGGGTGCACTCTTCACTGGGTAAAAATCTGGCTGGGTGGCTGGGCCCAGAGAGTCCTGGTGAATGGAGTTAAATCCAGTTGGCAGCTGGTCACTAGTGGTGTTCCCCAGGGCTCAGTACTGGGGCCAGTTCTGTTTAGTATCTTTACCAACGATCTGGATGAGGTGATTGAGTGCACCCTCAGTAAGTTTGCAGATGACACTGAGTTGGGTGGGAGTGTTGATCTGCTCGAAGGTAAGAAGGCTCTGCAGAGGGATCTGGACAGGCTGGATGGATGGGCCCAGGCCAATTGGATGAGGTTCAACAAGGCCAAGTGCCGGGTCCTGCACTTGGGTCACAACAACCCCATGCAACGCTACAGGCTTGGGGATGAGTGGCTGGAAAGCTGCCTGGCGGAAAAGGACCTGGGGGTGCTGGTTGACAGCCGGCTGAATATGAGCCAGCAGTGTGCCCAGGTGGCCAAGAAGGCCAACGGCATCCTGGCCTGTATCAGAAATAGTGTGGCCAGCAGGAGCAGGGAGGTGATCATGCCCCTGTACTCGGCGCTGGTGAGGCTGCATCTCAAATACTGTGTTCAGTTTTGGGCCCCTCACTCCAAGAAGGACATTGAGGTGCTGGAGCGTGTCCAGAGAAGGGCAACAAAGCTGGTGAGGGGTCTGGAGCACAAGTCTTATGAAGAGCGGGTGAGAGAGATGGGGTTGTTTAGCCTGGAGAAGAGGAGGCTCAGAGGAGGCCTTATCACTCTCTACAACTACCTGAAAGGAGGTTGTAGGGAGGGGGGCGCAGGTCTCTTCTCCCAAGTGACAAGGGATAGGACAAATGGAAATGGCCTTAAGTTGCGCCAGGGGATGTTTAGATTGGATATTAGGAAAAACTTCTTCACTGAAAGGGTTGTCAGGCACTGGAACAGGCTGCCCAGGGAGATGGTTGAGTTACCAGCCCTGGAGGTATTTAGAAGATGTGTGGATGAGGTGCTTAGGGACATGGTTTAGTGGTGGACTTGGCAGTGTTAGGTTTACAGTTGGGCTTGATGGTCTTAAAGGTCTTTTCCAACCTAAGCGATTCTATGATTCTATAATTCTATGATCATCCTGGCCTTATGCAGCAGTAGTTGTGAGATGACATTGCTGGACTAAGCCATTACATTTAAAAATGTTTGGGGCCCGACTGTTTTGAAGTTTCAGAGAGTTCATATCCCAATTGGTGCTTTGCATATCTTTGGTGGCAAGTTTTTTATAGTGTTATTTTATTTTTATTTGCCATTAGAATGAGAACAATGTATTGCAAAAGGTACCCACAAATCGGAGTGCACGTTGTATTCCTCTTAGGGAAAAAATAGTTTACAGTAACCGGTTCCATATTTTTTATGGAACTACCTCTTCCCTACTGCAGGACTAGCATTACTTGCAATGATAGCACTGGGAACACAGGTGCTGACACATGTCTGATGATGGTGGTACCCACAAAAACTGACCTTAGCAATCCCTGCTCTAAGGAAATGTGACCAGATGTTCAATAGGTTGACATTCATACTTTTCCCTGACTGCCTTTCTGCATTTCACAAATTTTGCCTACTATTATCAGTTAATGTTAAGGACACGAGCCAACCATATAAATAACCTACCTAATTTTACATGACTGCTACATTTAGCATGCAAACTTCGAAGAAAGCCAGCGTGCTTGTCAGCATGGCTCTCCCTCAGTGCTCCACCTCGTTCCTCTGGTAGAGATCCAGAGGCAGAACCCAGTCTCCTAATGCTTAGTACTGCCATCTAGCTAATAGCTGCTGCCCACCGCAGGAATAATTTCACTTTCTGAAAACTGGGTCACTCAGGAGATAACAGCCAGCTCTGAAGATCCTTTCCTAGATCTCCTACTGGAAGATTGGGCACTTCAAAATATTGGTAATGGACTAGAGCCTTTCACCACTCTAAACCCAGCCCAGGTCATACAGCGAGAACTGTGTAAGCCTCGAGTTTGTGGAGTTTCCATTCAGGGCTTTGAAAACTTGCCACTGCTAATGAGCAGAGGCCTAGAGCTGTGTGGGCAGAGCCTCAGGTGCCATTGTTTTAATGCAGCCTACAGGGACACTGCCTTTCTGAGAGCCAGTCCATCCCCCCAGCCTTTGTCCTCCTGACCCCTGATCCTTCCCCGTTCAGTAGTCCACCTCCTCCCTGGTACCAGCACCACCATGCACAGGTGTGTAGGTAACAAGAGGACATGTTCATCCACATGAAATCTGATGTGCCATCCTTCCCCAGGGCTCCCTTTCCATGGGGCCCTAATCAGACTCCAGAAATTTAGCTTTCACATGGTGAAGCCTTTTTTATTTCATTTTAGAGAGTGATATTCATTGGCTTACATAAGTTTCTCACTGCCTTAACTGTGAAGATAACCATTGTGAATATGAACCTGGCTGGATCCGCAGATAGCCTGGAAAAACGATTTCAGAAGAGATGTGAAATACCTACTTGTGGCAGCAGGCTCCCAACCGAGGTACCCTGTGAGAGCAATGCACGCTTCAGCATCAGCTCGCTCCCCGTCTCAGAAAGACACGGTTTCGGTGGCTTCTTTTTCTGGGGCCATTTGAGATGCCTCTCGTTTTTCCCCCACACAACACGGCAGAAGATGCCAGCGAGCTCGGGGTCGGCGGCGAGTCCCGCGTTCCCCGCTGGGGCTGAGCCGGCCAGAGAGCACGGGTGCATTTCCCACGCTGGCCCCGGGACGCGGGGCAGGGCGCAGCCGGGCCGGCTGCTGCCAGGACCGGCAGGGCCCGAGCGGCGCATCGCTGCTGACCCGGGGCCAGGGGTTTTCCCGGCCAGCAGCTGCCCTCGTCTCTGGGAGCGGGGCAGGGCGGGGCAGGGCAGGGCGGGGCGGGGCGGGGCAGGGCAGCCGAGCCGAGCCGAGCCGAGCCGAGCCGAGCCGAGCCGAGCCGAGCCGAGCCGAGCCAGGTGCAGCCCGCCTCGCCCCGACCAGCCACCTGCGGGCCGCTACCCGCCGCCGGGGCGGGCGGAGGTGTTAGCCCGGCCCCGATCCCCGGCCCCGCCTCCGCCGGGAGCCGCTCGGAGCAATTCCCACAGCAACCCAGGCTCGACCCCCTTCCCAAACCCCGCCTCCCCTCCCCGCCCCTCCGCTCCCGCCCGGCGGCCGCCACCGGTCGGAAACAGTCTGTGTGTAAACTCGACGTGTCCGGAAAGGTGCGCGCCGCTCCCCGCCTCGCCTCGCGTCCGGCCGCGGGGCGCGCCCGCCGAGCGCGATGCTGGACCCGTCCTCCAGCGAGGAGGAGTCCGATGAGGTGCTGGAAGAGGAGCGGCGGGACGTGCTGGTGGCGGCGGGCGGCGGCTCGCCGCGCTCGCTGCCGCCGCCGCCCCGGGACCCGCGGGGCAGGGAGGCCGGCGCGGCGCGGGCGGCCAGCCCCAGCCCCTCGGTGCTGAGCGAGGGCCGGGAGGAGCAGGAGCGCCTGCAGCGAGAGGAGCGGGAGAAGCGGCTCCGGCTGCAGCTCTACGTGTTCATCGCGCGGTGCATCGCGCACCCCTTCAACGCCAAGCAGCCCACGGACATGGCCCGCCGGCAGCAGAAGGTGAGCCGCCGCCTCCCCGCTCCCGCTCCCGCCCTGCCCCGCCGCCCCCGGCCCCCGCCGCCCTCGCTCGCCCCCCGCCGGGCCACCCCGTGCCCGCCCGCCGGCAAGTGCCGCGCTGCCGCCGCCGCTGCCGCGCTCCAGCCCGCAACAGGTTGAGGCGGGCGCTGGGCGCCGGCCCGGGCGCGGCGTGGGGAGCCGGCGCCGGCCCCCAGCGGCACCGCAAGCGCGGACGGTGTTGGAGCAGGGTGCTGCAAAGCTGGGTCTCGGCCCGGCTTCTCCTAAACAGCCCGTTTACCTCGAAATCCATCAGTCAACAGGCGTAAAGTCTTTTAAGTTTTTAGAGCTGCGCTTGAAATCGACGCGCGAAGGAAGCAGGAGCGCAGAGTGCGGCCGTAAGGGCGGTAGGGCCGTTGTGCAGTGAGGAGATGTTTCTGCTGCTCGGCGTTGCGTGAGGGATGCAGTTAAACCTTCCAGAGGTGCCTCCTGCAAATCGTATGCTGACCATCTGTGCCCAACTCGAGCAAATTCAGCCATAATAGAGAGGAGAACGAGAAAACTATTTTGTTTCATTAAGTGTGGTATCTCTGTCCAGAAAAAAACAATTAACATGCGTGTTTGTGATGAGAACGTTGACCAGAATTATTCTCTGCATCTTGTACGTCCGAGATAAGCTCTTGAGAATTGGCAGGTATGTGGTAGGTATTTATGCTGTAACGGTGCTTATTCTCTGTTACTTTTGAGTTACTGAATAGGCAGAATACTTAGTTTTCAAACAAGGCGCTGCATTTTCAGATAATCACTTAACAACTCGGTTCTTGAAATGTTTGATCTAAAAAATTTGTGTATCTTTTTCAGTTTTTCAGTTCTGTAAAACAAACAAATAAACCCAAATCAAAACAGAAAAGAAACCAAAAAAAACCCCCTCCACATCCCTTTCCAGAGGGAAAGAATTCAGATCCACTTGGGTTTTTATGATCTACCTATCTCTAAGGGTTTGTAAAATCCAACACTGAATGTTTTGGGGTGTCTGAATTATGCCTGCTATAGGTAATTTGTGCTTAGTGAATTCTCTGACAAGTTAACGTGGTGGTAATAATAAGACTATTTCTGGAAGAACATTTTGGTTTTATTAAGTGTTAGGTGTTTAAACTGGGAAGCCTGTATAAAGACATCTTGTAAGCAGGAAGTCAAAGAAAATCTGGCAAAATGAGAATTTTCACCATCCCAATGAGGACTCCCCACTCCAAAACAGAGTTGTCATAGAACTGATATTTTGAAGGGACATCTGGAGGTCATCTAAGTGTGACCTCCTGCTGGACAAAGCCAAAGCTGACCTGCTGTAGTGTTGATATCAGTCTAGGTTCAAGCAGGAGGCTCAAAAGCCTCCAGAGATGAGATCCTGCAGCCCATCTGTGTGACCTGCTCCAGTGCTGCATTGCCCTCTTCTTTATGAAATTTTCCTAATCAGCTTCCAAGTTACAATTTGTAGCCACCAACTGCAGAAGATACTGAACATTTAGAAGTTCTCACTGATCTCAGTCGCTAAGTGTAGGAACTGTGTTTTAAAAATAACTACAGTATTAATTATTTTTATCAATAAGATATATGAAAAGAGATTACTAATCTGCAGCAAATACAGAAATATAACAGTTGTGGATTTAACATATGAGCAATGAACAGATTGATTGACAGAATTGACTTGATACCTAAAATTAAAGGTTACTCTTGATAATTACTGGTTTTAAGTGAACTCTGACTTTTGGTCTAACTACTATAAGTAGAAAGAGATTTTTGTCATGTTTAGGAATTTAGCTGCAGAACAAGGATGATTTGTCTTTTTGCTGGTCAGGAACTAGTGTTTTTAAATAAAACATAACACAAAAAAATAATTCTTTCTAGGAGTTGCACTTCTCTCTAGAAGGAATGAAATGCACATAAACATCCTTCCTCTATTTGACAATTTGATGTATTACCCAATGAATTACTGAATATAGGGTAGCAGAAGTGGTCCTGAGTTTTGAGAGTTCAGAAAACCTCCTTTGGTAGTTTAATATTGCTGAAAGCCGTACAAAGGAGCCCTCTTTTGTGCTCTAATTTTTGCACTCTGTGCCGCATGGTGGCCCTGTGTCATCCTTAGGAATGAGCATGCAACCACTTGTCTGTATGGTGTCCTGTAGTAAGACACTTTTGGATGTGTGATAGCTGGACTCATATTCCATAGGGTAAAAGTCTGTCTTACTTCCTGAATTAATTTTCCCACTGCCAAGATATGATACAGCTGTGGACTATCCCTTAATCTCTTGCTTTTTTGCTTCACATCTGACTTCTGTTATGTGTGGCTGGCTGTCCGTTGCAAGCTGGACTGAGATTCCCTACCTGTGTTATTTAACTGGAGCTGTTAACTACTGCATGCCCTGTCTATCATCAGTGATCCAAGGTGTGGTTTCGAACCAGAACCTACGACGCTCTGTGGTTCCAGCTCCCAGCCCAGTCTGCGTGTCTCTGGTTGTGCACCCGTCGTAATGCTTTTGCACCAGCAGTCTTTCTGATAACCTAAGAATAGTATCCACCCTGCTTGAGAGCAGAAGTAATTTGTTCTTTCTGCCAGTTCATTTGGTATATTGCTGAGCAAATATTGCAGAATGCAGTTTGCTTCTTTTTTAATGTGGAACATATTATTCAGTAAGGGAATGAGATGGAATTAACGTATCAAGTATCCTCAATTGCATTGTAATATCAGTAAGGAAATGGTTTACAATATGGCTGGCTTCTTATGTTCTTGCTTCAGCATCAGATTAAAATGTTCTATACAGTATCTTGAAACCATCATACTTAATGGACTGAGTTATACTAATTAACGTAAAGAATTTTAAATGCAGGCAGTGTTTCATTCCTCTGTTGTCCTTTCTCATCCTTTTTTCTTCTCACCAAGTAAAATTAGCTTAGCTCTATTGTGATAGATAAGATTAATTTTAAAAAAAAGAAATGAAACTTTAAGAAAAAAAAGAACTATGATAAATCACCAGAGTCCATCAACTCTGCTAACTTGTCTTTAATGCCAAATTCTATGTCATTTAGCCCAGACTTTGCTGAAACACATGCTTTTATAATCTGGCTGCATTTCTTTTTTTAATCTGTAGGATATGTGGTAGAAGTACTCTTTTTTAATTGTTCAGAGCTAGTTGGTGACCTACTATTACATCCTGTCTTACTTTGGTTCCTGGTAGATTTATGGTGGCGAAGGGAGAATAAGCTAATATTGTAGATACGGAACTGAAGCACGGCGTGACTTTTTTCAAGGTGGGCTGGCAGATCCTGACAAAGATGGAGTTAGTTCTATAGAGTCGAACTAACATGTAATTAACAACATATTTTCAATAGAAATTTATGGACATTTGGTCATGTATTTTTCAAACTTTTAGAGAAATATTAGTGCATCAATGCATTACACGTCATGCCTGTATCAAGCAAGGTTTGTCTGTCTCTGGTTTGAAGAGACTTTGTTACTTTTTTGTAGTTTCCACTTTTTTAATGAGTCCTCTGGAACGTATTTCAGCATCTTTCTTTTTCTGCATCTCCGCTCCTCTTCCTTTCTAGTCCAGCAAAAGAGAAGAAGAGAATAGTTAGCTAATTCAATTCCTCTTCCTTCTTGTCTCCCACCCCAGTCAAACTGAATCTCAAACCAGCAGATTGAATTTGTCCTCAGAATAGGATTTAGGTGGTAAAAAGAAATGCATTCCCAGTGTGGCTGTCTTCCATTAAGGGAAAGTGGTGTATGTGAATGTACACACAGTCAGTGATTAGATGAGGACCCTGGTAACTGTGGTTAATACACAGTCGTACACTTGTATGTGCATACTCTGTTTTACTCGGGGAGTGTATGCCAAAGGGAGGTTCTGTATCTGGGAGATGAATCAGAGTTAAAGGGAAGGGACAGTGAAGTGCTACAATTAACTAACAAAAAAGGTGTTGTTTCAGTGTTGTTTTTCCTCAGTGTTTTAAAATTTACTCTAGTAATCAAGTGCTCACACAGTAGAAGTCCAAGACTGGGAGAAAAGTAACACTGCTCTACTAAACAAGATTTCCTAATGCATGAAATGCTTAGTACATCAAAGCTGATAATTCACGTCTTGCTTTCAAAGGTGATCAGTAGCAGAAGTATTTGAGCTGGCTGTTTAGAAATAACTACTAAATGAGTTTACTTCCTGAATACATGCTGACCTGTTTTCCTTTCATTTCTTTACCTCTGTCCACCTGCTCAATCATGAGTATCAAAAACATTCACTTCTAGTTAATAGTCAAAAGTAGAAGTGGTACTTTATTTTAATCTGAACTCAGTGTGTTTCTTCTTCACTGTTCCTTGGACTTTACCTCTAAAAGAGAGGTTTGTAATGATACATGTCCACTAAATAACTTCAGCAGGAAAATATTTGTTACAGGGACAGACTTCATTCTCTGGATCACAGTTTTATTCTCAACGTCTTTATTCCTCCTGCCTCAAGCCCTGTTGTTCATTGCTTTTGAGCTGGTGATGTGTACCTACTTATTCGTTGGCTGAGCGTGTTTTGGGAAAGAAAAATTGCCTCTTGGCTTCTCAGCGTGCTTCGTAAGATGCTGTTTTCCCCACTGCTGAGGTAGAAGGGAGAGTACATCCAAAGCCATTATTGCCAGAAACTCTAGACAAGTTTCGGAGGAAGAGCTTAGCTATAAAACTTGGCCATCTGGTCAAAATTCTGCTAAAGGGCTTTCTAGGAAGATGCCTTCCAATTCTCCCTTCAATGTTTCCTTTAAAAATTTTAATTTTTTTGTGAAGTGTTTCAGAAAGTCATTTTAGATCAAATTTTCTTGCCTCTTTGTTTTTCCCTGTCCAAACACCTTGATAACACACTGTCATGATGCTCTAAGCCATGTGTATTTTGTTTCAGTCAAGTTAGGATAGAGTATTTTGGTAAATCCTGTCAAATCCCATTAAGATGGTGGCCTACACAGCTCTATACATGTTGGGACAAGATTATTGGCAAACAGATCTTTTTACCACAGTCAGAACTTGCTCTTTGGGGAAGAAGTTGTTCTTGCCCGCAGTAGGAAAGTTGCTCACAATGGGCAATTGAGTCACCCGTGGCTGAAGAAATACTGAAGGGTGATGAGAGAAGAAGAGCCTTCTAGTTACCAATGCCACTTCAGAAATGACAATCCATCAGCATTTTGTTTTAATCTTAAACTGTTCTGTGGCCCTGCCAGCTCAGCATTGATCAGTGTGGCTTGCCAAAAGCTAGGCGATGTGCTGGGAAAGCAAGGCTTTGGTAAACAGCAGTGTAATGAAGTGGACATGTAGGGACAGTCTGCAAACCTAGTTTTACTATGCTGAAAAATTAATCAGTCTCTTCTTTTGCTTGCTTGTTTTCTTTTCCCTGTCTATTTTACCCATACTGGCCTTTGAAATTTGATTATTTTTTAATTACTGTTATTTGAGGGGACAACTTTAAAATTTTTTTCTGAATGAGTGACCTCGGGTTGTTTATTTCTTTCCGTCACCCACACAGTTTGACAAGTGTGTTAACTCTGTTGGCAAATACCCCATTTAAAGTGCTTAAGGGAGACTACTTATTAATGTTTTTTCTACAGGGGAGTTGACAGGAAGGGAGTTTGAAGAATCAGTTGACTGTCCCCATCTCTGCGGGAACAGTACGGGGGAATTGGCTGGCTGGGCTGCCTTGCATTTCTCACCCTTTGCAGACAGTTGTTATTCTCGCATTATATTTTGTGTATCTGAACCATTGGTAATTGGTGACAGAGAAGCAGAAATACCAAATCAGCTCATGTTTCCTTATAACTTTCTCTGACATCATCTGAGAAACATACGCATCGCTGCCATGGAAGAACAAAGCTGGTGAAAATACTCTTTTCCCCTCCAAACCATACTCCTTTCCCTGTATCTGGAGATAGGCAGTATATCAAAATATTAATTACTATATACTGTCTTTAACTGTAGAATATTGCCAGAGCAGAAAATACTTGTTGGTTGCTAGTTGACTATTCACCGAATTATGCATTTCTAGAAAACCAAATTTACCATTTCCTCCCTTCTTCTCCCATGCACATCTGTTGTCACCAGTTCATGTTTGGGGACACTACTAACCAGTTGCCTCTCCATTTGCATGCTGCTTATTAGACTCGGGTTTTCTCTTTCTGGCTTTGTACCATTTCTCTTAAATGTTGGTGAATATCTTCCTGAAGTTGCTTTCAGTATATATCGTTTTGCTTTTTTAATGTACTTCTGTATTTGTGTTCTACTTTCCTGTTATCCTTGTTTCTTTTTTGTGTGTAGATGTCTCCTACTTTGCTAGCTTAACACATCCCTCTCTCCTTCTGCTTCCCTTTTATTTGTATGCTTGCTAGAACTGGAAAGCTAATAGCTCAGGGACAAAACTTGCTTTCCATTTATCAACCCAAGAGGTGTCCATGTGGGAAGATGGGATGACACGTCTTCTAGGAAAGTGCTTGGCTCTCCTCTGCTGATTGAGGGATGTGTGTTGGGGTGCTAGTCTTTGTGCCTTGACTCTGGTCCTATATTTAGTTGTACGGAGCCCCAATTAGTATATTACTCTGTCTGAACTGAGTGCCAGCCTCTGAGGTTTTTAAACTTTTTAATCTTTAAGTCTCTTTTAATATTAAGATTTTGGCACAGTGGCTGCAAAGATGCAACTTACTCCTCTTGCTGCCTGCTGATGGCTGTGGCATGCACAGGTCTGGTACTCAAACTTCTTGTTTTCTAGCTATTGCCGTTCAGGAGGGGAGGCAGGCAGAGGAACAGCATCTGCTGCACTCCCGATCCTTTGCCTAGTGCCTATCTCCAGTGCCCGCTTCTGCCTAGAAGTGCTGGCACCAAACTGAAAGCAGCACAGTTCTTGTACATTGCAGCTGATTCTCCCAGGTTTCAGAACGGCAGCTGTGAAAAAGCAGTTTTCAGTTTGTTGCTGTGTGGGGGAAACTCTGAGCAGCAGGAGAGGCAGAGTGTTTGTATGTGAGTACCAGGCTGCATCAGCTTAGATTTGTGGTTTGAAGGTTATTTTCACAGCCGTAAGTATTGAAGGCTTTTCATTTTTTGTTTAAAATTCTCTAGAAGTTGATGGTACTTGCCCAAAAGAATTTATTTCTGGTTCTTGTTTATTTTGCAGTGACGAGGTAAAGCATATGTTTCTCTTCAAGCATGATTACTTGTATGCATAAGTTTAAGAATGTTCTTCTTGAGTGTTTTTCCTGTCAAGAAGGGGAAAAGCATTAATTGACAGCATTGTGAAGAATGAACAGAGCCACAGTGAGTACTTAAACTGCGTGACCTGGTGAAGAAAAATTAGAAGAAGGGAAGGTGATTGTACAATAATTTTTCTCCAGCTCTGTTTCCATTTTTCTCTCATGCATTAATTATTCATTCATGTTCAATTGTCTTGGCTGTGGGGTTTTGGAAATAGAGGCCAGCAGCTTCTGTTTAATGAAAGTGCTGGAGGGATACTCTGAGTGATAGTATAGACACACACAAAAAAATCCTTAGGATAGTACTTTGAGTAGACTTGTTTGGGCCACAGACGAGGATGTGGAAGAAAGGACAAAGCTCAGATAGTGTATAAATGAGATCTCCAAAGAGATGATGTACATCTACAAAGATTAGGGGAGAAATGGAAATCGGTGATGGAGAGTTTCATGGACTGAGTTGAAGGTATTGAGGAAGTACATGGAGCTGAATTAATTTTGGAGTAGAGGAACTGTTCAGCAAGGACAATGACAAAGTTAAGAGGAATGAATTTGTAGCAGAGAAATCCACTGGTTGTGAAAGTTATGCTTTTCAGTATGAAACAGAAATGAAGGAGGAGTATCTTGGGGATAAAAGTTTTCAAGAAAGATACCGGGCTAGGAGAAAGAGATAAGGATTAAACTGGAAAAAAGTGAATAGTCTCAATCCATGTCAGTGTAATACAGAATACCAAGGGCAAAGAGTTGGTGAGAAGCTTGGTGCTTGGAAGTTGGAGTCCATGGAAATCAGAGTGGTAGGATATAGTACATTGGGGAAAACAGTGTTTTCATGGTCCCGGATCTTTTTCTGTGGAAGGCTGCAGTTGTTTTATGTGTTTAGGTTTTTCTTATGGTGAATTCATGAGTTTTCTTCAAAAAAAAAAATTAAATCCACCTCCAGGCTGTCTCCGCCGAATATTTATCTTGCTGGAGCATCCCCAGTTTCTGTCTATTGCTTATACAGTCCTTCATTTATTTCTAAATTATCTATTCTGAGGCCTTATAGCAAGGTACTGGCATCTGTTTCTCATTCAAAAGTGTTCTATGAATGTTTCACCATTCCAACTGTTTAATACATCAAATATACATTAGTGTTTAAAATATTAATATTGAACAGTTTTGGTTTTTTTTTTATTTTGATCTCCTTATGGATGGAGCATAAGCAAAGAAAAGAAATAAAAATGAAGAAGAAGTGGTTGTTTGGTATAGATTTGATATTAAATCATCTTAGCAATCAGTTCCCATCTGACTTTATCTTCCTTCCTACAGTGTCATTAAAAGGCAGAGGATTTTTCAGTCTCTTACCAGTGGGGATTGAAGAGCAACAAATAGCAATATTATTTGGAGATGGAAGTTAACAAACTCCGTTAGAAATTTTTGTTTCTAGTAATCTTCCACTTGCAGAGCTGGAGTATTTGCCTGAATGGACACTTAGATTCAGCTTGTGGTGACTTAACACCAAATGCAATTATCAGTCTCATAACCACGTATATGCTACAAATGGTGGAGGTTCTGAGCATGCTAGTATGTGGTTATGAAGTAATTAGAAGCATTTTAGCTTAAATATTCTGTGATACAAATTCTACCAATCTCGTTTATATGGTTTGTGGTTCTTTTCAGAATGCTTTGGTTCCCAAATTCAATTACTTCAAAAACATCACGTGAGATTTTTAAGGCCAACTTTTAAAGTTGTCTTTCTCTGCCATCCAGGTTTTTAGGTATCCTTACTTAATGCTTCCAGGCCTTTTCGCATGATAATAAATGTTAGAAAGTGACTAGCTATGTTTTGTGTATATAAGCCTTCTGTTTTACTACTTGGAACATAAAAAAATAAACATCCTATAAACGTAGTCTGAGAATTATGATATCTGGCAGCCTGTGGATATGTAGATACATTTTGCTCATGTGTTGCTAAAAAGGAAATAAATTAAGAATGTCATTCTTAACCATGTAATTTAAAGGTGATCTGCAGATCAGTCACCCACTAGTATCAGTGTATGTGAGTATTTTTGTGCGTGGCTCTCACTCAGACACCCTGTCTGTAGGATGGTTAGTACCTTACTGCTGTTACAGCAAGGCGAAGATTTGTGTGTCCCTTCTTTGCCCCCACCTCCCACAGGCTGGGGTGGGGAATTTTAGTAGTAGTACTTGCTTTTTAAGACCTTTTTACTTTCCAAATCGCAAGGAAGGACAGTGAACAGGGCTGGGTATTATTGGTGATCCTTGCTTGGCTCTTCCGCAAAGTTGCATTGGAGCAACTGGATTACAACAGTCTTTCTGCTACTTTAATATAACTTTCTGTCTGTGGATCAAAAGCATTATGTAAGAATGAGAAGTATTTATTTAAAGTGGCAACAAAATTATTCAGATTTTCACTAAACCGCTAGATGGTTTATGTCTTCTGGATATTTAAACTCTAACAGATTATTAACACATTAATTTGTGAACTACAGTTGTTAGTCAGAATTCAGTCTGGAATGGTTTTCAAGAGGTCACAGAGATGTGATAAAATTGGTAAACTGGCTAAAGCCTCCATACATGACCCTCTTGCTGTATTATAAGCTGTATCTGTTACAAGTGCACTTAATTATGCAGAGCAGCATACAAGGGAAGGAGGCTGTACAGACTGGCAGAGTTCTTCCCATAAAAAAAAGATCTATTTCTAAACTTGACTGCTGTATTTTGCTAATCCATGCCTGATGGTGTTGGGCTGATGTGCAGTGCTCATGGCTACTGTCCAGTAGCTGCAGAAGTATGATCTGCTGAGATAATTGACACTTTTTAAAAGTAAGGCTATACCCAAATGTCACGCACTTAATCAGTGACAACATCAGCGTCTGCATCACCATTTTAGCTCCAGTCAGGAGTGTGCTTTAAAGTCAGCCTCCTTGTCCCATTTGCAGAGTTCTGGTTTGGACTGCATGAATATGACTGTGTGGGCAAAGCTAAACCAGAAGTTACATTCGGGGAGCACATTAAGTCCTCCATGCAACTGGACTGCGGTGACACCTCCTGAAATGCATTTAGGGTGGGTGTTAGGTCTTCAGCATGAACTGCTTCACTGTACAGATGCACTTCTCTGGTGTCACACTGCTTGCGGGTGTAGACGTTACTTCAGAGAGAGTCAGAGAGATTTAAAATACAGCAACTAATACAGAGTCAAGAAAGAGATGAAACCTAAATGAGATAAATAGCACAACAGGGCAGTCGCCTTCCTGAGCCAGTAAAGCAGGACAGAATATGCAATGCAAACATAAAAACAGCTGAAGTAACAAAGTAATAGAGTCTTGCTATGTCTGAAGTTAATTAGGGGCAACAAACTGCCCCTAATTACTAAAAGTGTGGGATCCTCAGCAAAGCTGCCTAGGATACTAATTAAAAGAACTGATTATAAGAAATGGAATGCATAATTAGACTGAGAAATCATTTTCAAGAGTATCTTCAAACAGAAAATAAAGTGCCTTTGGAAAATATTGTGACACCCTGAGCCATCCACTGAATCTAATCCCGCGGATAGACCTGAACTGATTTGCAAGAGGTCGCTGTGCTTATACTTTCTAGTGCTGAGGTAGGGATTAATGGAGGCAGAATGACAGGTAGAATAGGAATAGTATTTCCATTTTAATATCACATACTCTGTTCAATTCCTTTTTAATGTATGATTTCAATAGAACCTAGTTATGAAATATGCTGACATACTGTATTTTGTTTTAATAGTTGGCTTTGCAATAGTCTGCTGCTCATACAATTCAGTGAGGTCTTTAATGCTTGGAGAGGGCCTTTGGGTAGCATCCTTTCTGTGTTGATTAGCAGCCTGTGTATGTGTGGCAACTGTTTGCTGTCAAGTGTATGGGCCACCAAATGGACTGTGATTTCTTTTTTCTAGGTTCTTGAAAAAATAGCAATCTGAAAATTACATCTGACAGAACAAAAATGGAAAGTTTAAAGATTTATCTTCCTTGAAAAAAAAAAAATCTATGCTGATTAATGAGGGTTTTTTTTTATCCTAAGCAGTTTTTTAAAGGGACTAATCAGGGGTTAAGTTTTATCCAGACACCTGTTTGGGTGTTCCTGCCTAATTGGGCTTTCCTTAATTTATAAACTTGAAATGTTTTTAATAGCCCTGGTCCTCAATTACTTTGACATGTTTATAGAAATTTAGATTAGGAATAATAAAGCTATAAATGCTTGGAAGCATCAAAGCCTATGTGTAATTTCCTGTGCTACTTCTAAGCATCTGCCAGAGGCCAGGGTGGGAGGCTAGAGGTGCCCCAAAGTGCTGGGGTGAGCATGGAGGCAGCCAAGAAGGACAGGCTTACCTTTCAGTAATTAGGCTGTGAGACCAACCCACTGCTGTATGATGTCCCTCCAGATAGGCCTTATGTTTAATTCTTGCTGCAATCATTGTAGTGTGCCCCGCCTTTACGTGGGATTCATGTTCACAGAGGGAGCAGACCCAGAACTGAAATATGCATATCCTCCATAGTGTCTTTTACTTGTTACTGGATTCAATAAATTGATCAGTATTTCTTTAGTCTTGTAAGGTTGTGTGTTGTAACTCTGAATGTATTCATGTACTGGAAAAGGGGAAACGATTGACTCATGTACGCCTGAAGTGAGACCATGACTGTGCTGCGTGACCGAGGTGGGGGGGGGTCCTGCTGCTGGTGGTGCATCCCTGCTTCCCTGCATGCTGTGGTTCTGCCGAATTCCCTATGGAACGTGAAAAATACACATATGAATGGTTATATATAAAAAGAGGGAGAAAGCATGTGTGTGCGTGCATGAAAGAGGCGGGGAAAAAAACTATAGATACTGATATGAGGGGAGTAGAATGAGTGCTCCATAGCGTGTTATGATCTAATCTGTTTTAAAGATTAGTTAGTTACACATTGAGCATAAAATACTGAATACAAGTCACTGCTCCTAATTTTTCAGAAACATATTTTTCTGTTTGTTGTTGTAAAAATTGTAAATTGCCATTTACTTTCTTTAAAAATGAACAACACCCACTCCCCACCCCCAAACCAAACCAACAAACCTAACACCCCAAACCCTGCAGATCTATGTTTCTGCCTTGTCTCAGTTTGGTAGCTACTTCATGTAAGATGAAACTCCTAAACCTTGTGATAAGGAAGCAAAGATGTTCCTATGATTTCTATTAACAGTAGAGGTTTTATTTTGTTATTAATATTGAGCTTTCAGAATTGATCTGATTCCTTACGGCTAGCTCAGAGTGTGCTCTGTTGAATACAGTACACTGAATTTCTACTTTTCTATTTCTGCTTTTTAAGTCTTACAGGCATAAGACTTAAATATCTGATTTGTTTTTGTACTTGAGGTTGGATTTATACCTTGGCTGCAGAAACTTGCTCTGGATTGAAACATAGCATATGTGTTCTCAGTGTGAAGGATAATTTATTTTCCTAATTTGATTCAATTTTGTTTTTTTTTTTTTTTTCCTACAGTGGAAAAATAATTAGTTACAACAGCTATCCTGATTGTGAAGTTAAAAAAAAAAAAAGGCAAAAAAAAAATTGTCCCCCTGCACTGCACAACTGTGCAGATAGCTGTTACCTTTTTCTCACTCTGACTTCAGTGAGGCTACAGAGCAACTGGCACAGCTATCATAAGCCACTCTTGGGGGGGGGAAAAAAGAAGTTGGCCCATTTTATTTTTAATAGTGATGTGGTTAGAGTGGAACAACTTCATATCAGTGATTAGAATCACACTGCCTCAGTGCTAATAAGATAAATGGGGTAATGCATACTGATTATAATAGCAGGAGTGATATGTAGACTGAGAGATTGAGTAAAGAGGTGTGAGATGTTGAAGCTCTGAGCAATACAGGTAGTCAGTGCTGCAAATCCATTCCAATCATTAATGCTAGAGACCCTGGAAAATGGACAGAATTGCATAACAACATCAGAAGAAGATAGGTAGCCTCTAACCTTTTCTTTCAATAAGGGTGATTCAGACTGAGAAACTAGATTGTTTTGTCAATGGAGTGAACCCATCCTTGAACAGTATGTGCATTTTTGTGTTTAAGGCAGGTGTCAGGGAATATTTATTCACTGCAGCCATTCATATGAGTAAGTTAAAAAAATGCTTGTAAGTTGCTTGCTAACTTTAAGCCTAATAATTTTAAGCCCAATAAAACATTGAAATAATTTGATTTTTTTCTATAGTGTGTAAATAAATTTGTGCAATCAGTGCAGGAGATTGAGAAAGATCAGAATGGACTAAACTAATACAGTTTTAAAGAGGGGATGGCATTTAATGCATGAGGGTTTTTTTAAGAGGAGTCATAAACTTGTGGAGGCTGCGTTAGGGACACCGTTTCTGATGAAGTAGTCTGTAAGCAGTTTCATGTGTGTGTTTGCAAATTGTGTGCATACAACTTAGGGAACCAAAATAAGGGCTTTTTCTGAAAGATGGCACAAATAGGATATCTGTAGGTTTTCCCTCAATATTTTTTGTGTTAAAACAGGTATTTTATCCACCCGCAAGTTCAGAAGATTCTTTCTGAATCACAAAATAGTTACCAGGGAATAGCACTACTACTGCCAACCATATTTATGCCTTTAGTGATGCCTGTTTAATTAATGCTTTGCTTTTGACAGAGCGTGTAGTAAGCTAGGCTGACAAAGCTGTCGTGCTTCAGGTACACCTAGTAAACAACCTGGCGTATATCGTGGCTGAATGAAATTGTTGCTTTGCTGTGGGATGGAAAGCTTATCTTGCAGTTTTGCAAAGCTGATGAATGTCTTCAACACACAAACAAGTTACTGTGTATCGTAGTGTTACCAAATGGGAAGGGACCTCCTGGGTTGAGGCAGTCTCGTGTCTAAAAAGGAGACCTAATCTCATTCAGAAGCAGGTCAAACTTCAGTTAGCAGGTATCCCCACTGATTTTCATTACTCTAATAGTTGTGAGACTTCTGTTTCCTGACTGAATGCATTCACAGTTTATTTTATACCCACTTGCTGTTCTGTCAGCTCTGCCCTTCAGATAAAAAAAAACAGCTTTTCCTTCCTGAAGGATTTAATACAGGATGGTGTCGCGTTTTGCTATATGAAACAATCCAAGCTCTGAACCATCCCTCAGGCAGTAGTCTCTCTCCTTCTCTGATTATCCTAACAGCATTTCTCTGTAAGTTTTGCAGCAGGAATTAATACACCCTCCTTCTCATGTTGCCTTTCACGTTAGCAGGGTGCGCTGAGGCAGCGCATCTGAGCCTTCAGCTCAGAGCAGCCAAGGAGAACAAAAGTCTCGCAGAGGTTTTTGTGAGTCCTGGCCTGAAGTGTGGGACTCTGAATTATACCCCGTTTCTGTTATTGCAGCTCCCACGCTGGCTGTGTTTTCCAGTATGGTTTTCTTATCCACTCTGTGTATTAGTGCATTCCCAGCCTTGAATTTCAGTGTCAGTCTTCAAAATCAGAAGATTTACAATGTCATGTTCCTGTTGTCTCTGTCGTGACAAGTATATAAATATTGTGTTTATCTTTAATTCGCAGGTAGAGCCCTCCAGAACTTTGCAGCTACCTTTCCAGAGGCCTACTATTTCTCCTTTAACACTTACCCTCCTATTTTTATGGAATTTTTTTTTTCCCCCTTTGTGGCAGTATCTCAGCTGCTTAACTGTTGTCTAGATAAGATCTACATCATTCTTTTTGCAGAAAGCAAGAATAAAAAGCAAACAGATTATTTGATTTTATCATCTTTTAAATAATTCTGGCAGATCTGTGACTTTGTATGACTAATCCTTCCTATTCTGTGTCAGATGTTGCCCTGTTACCCTGATTCTAACCTTATTTTTATATCCTTCTCCTAAGGAGTCTATGCTCCTCCGAATATAGAGACCTGCTGCCCTCCTTTGGGAAGGAGGTTTCTTTGAGCAGTGCTGGACAACTTTCAGACCCTTGTTCTAAAGAACTTCCACCCACCTCATTCAGGTCTCTCAACTCTTCAGTCAGGATGACTGAATTGACTAACTCCTCTTAATTCCTTGACGTAAAGAATAAATTATCACTTCTCAGTTTCCAGGCTAAAAAGATCTTTCTGACAAAATACAAACTGCTGAGACTGGATTCATGTTCAACAACCATGCATATCAGCAAGCTCTCAAAATAATTAAGTGCTGCAGTGATAAAGAACAAAGACCGTTCAGTGGCACAATTCATATGCATTCAGTTGCAGCATTGCTGTGTGCCTTCCTTTTAATTCATTTTTAGCCCAACTGCTATCAAAAGTCTTGAGTTCCAGGTCATCCAATAAGCTTCTAAAAAGGCTGTTTCTGGCATTCTGCCCTGGCCACATTTGGCATGCTGCAGAGCAGAGTTTAACAAACATCTGTTGGGTCAAGCTTTTTGTTGACCACGGGAGGTTCAATGGTCAGGACGTGCTGATTTATCTACAGAATGCATTTAGAGTTGTGAATTTTTACTATACTTTTGCATATGGCTTGAATGCTTGTAGCAGACAACATGCATAACGGTGCAATTATGCCGCAGCATTGGGAGTTAATTCTCCCCCTCTAAAATATTATCCAGTGTACTTGAACCTGTGTTTTTGTTTTCAGACCCACTGACATGTATATACATTGGTTTTCTGTGCAACAAAAGACACAGATTCCTGCTTCCTTCCTAACTTTCTTTGACACCACAACTTTGTGGTTGAATAGAGCACAACAATGTGTGACTTCTGGGTCTACCTCATCTTTTATCCTGCCTGTAGTGCTATAATTCAGACATCTCCCAACACTGGAAAGTTGCAAGGAGCCTTGGCCTGTCTGTCTTACTCCTACTCAGCACTTCTAAGTAATTATAATTTTTGGAAAAGCTAGTACAAAGAACATGCTGTGAATTATTCTGAAGGTCAGTCATTATTTCTGTGCTTCTTGGGAACAGTGTTTGCGCTTGTGGCTAGGGACTGAGTGAATCACTTGGAAGCTTTGGTCCTTGTTCCTGTGAGGTTTACTTGCACAAAGTTAAGCAAACCTCATTCACCACAACTCTCTTCCACTTCTCACACTCCTCAACTATACTGGATTTTACAGAACAGTATGTGTGTCTTTTGTTTTGATTCAGGATTGTGTTGTCTGGTCCTTTGCATCAGAGGGAAGAAAAGCTTTAGAAAGGGGAGAAGAGGCATCCTGTCAAATTAACTTAATAGTCTCAGTAAAGGACTGCAGAACTGGGAGCTGGAGGAAGGAATAAACTCAATCGCTCCCTCTGAATGCTCTGATTTCTGTATGCTTCAGTCCTTCGTTGTTATGCCTTCTGTGTAAAACATGAAGGATTGCTAAGTATTGGTCCTCTACTGTCACTTTGCAAATAGTAGAAATATTGAAAGTTGTTTTTTATCTGAAGCTTAGAAAGGAAATTGCATCTCCACAATGTCCCCCTCCCCGCCTTCACTATGCAATAGCTATGCAAGAGTGTCAGCTCCATTCCTCTGGCATGTTCCTAATCACCATTCCATTTTTTTTTCTGTGACAGTGGGAGAGAGAGAGAGATCAGGAATCCTATTCTGTTGCTTTTGGTTAGATACATAAATTACCAGCACATTGTGTACTCAAATCTTCTTAAGTAGCTTTTGCAGGATAAAAGATAAGAATTTACTCCCAACTCAAACAAGAAAGGCCTGTGCTGAGCATCTAAAGATCCATGGCCCAACCCCTCCTGGTGATCCGAGAGGGAAGGGTACTTGATGATTGTATGGGACAAGGTTAGTCTAATTTCTTCTTTCCATACCTGAATTGTTACTGTTAGAAAAAATTCCCTTTAGAGCAAGTGGATATTATAAAAAACAACAGACAAACAAAACCCCAACTGCTAGATTGTGCAGTGTTTTGGGGAGGAAAAAAAAATGCAGGTTTTCTGCTCCTACTACTTTGAGTAAGCCTTTGGTGTCACTTCAGACACTGATGGGTTGACTGGGTACCTCACTCGAGTTAACTCCTCAGAGGTTGAAAAAGACACCTGGAGACACTGCATTTTCTTCCTACAGCTTACCCATTCCATTAATAAGCAGAAAGCTACAGTTCAACTGTCTCCTAAATTTACTGTATAACCACCTGCAAAGAACTTAGTGGTGAGTTTATTTCAAGGTAAGGTAGGGTTTCTTCTTCTGTGTGAACTTAAATGAAAGACCTGAGGACAGAAAATAAACCCTGAGCATAAACTGCGGCCAATTAGTGGGTTCTCATTGGATTAAAACGGGTCCTAAGCTGTTCAGAGGAGAAAGCTGCGGCTTCCCCCCCATGTTTAAATATGATGGAAGGAAAGACACTGTCACTCACACACACCCGAGAAGAAGAGTGGTTGGTTACTTTTTCTTGGCCATAGACTGGAGATGAACAGGGTATGTTCACTGGGCAGTGAAGCATATTAACCTACCAATTTGGGGTTTTTGTCTTGCTGCCTGTACCTTCTAGTTCCTGCTTTGTTGTGGTGCCGAGGTGACATATCAGTCTCTTTCCCCGGGCTCCCTGGTAGCACTCCCCATCACCTGGAGGGACTGCTCTATAAATGCAGAACTGTAGTGGTCCATGTTTGAAAGTGTCTTTATTCTCCCTTGAGCTTTCGTTCTACTCCGGTAATACCCCTGTTGGCCCGTTTTGTTAGGTTTGTCTTTGAGCGCGGTTGTTGTCAGTGGGAAGGCTGAGAGGCTTTCAGCAGACTTCCTTTCATTGTTTCTTTCAAACATCTGATGTTATCTCATCTGCCTTCATGTTATTAAATATATGAGCTGTCCTGGAATCACTTAACCTCTTCCCATTCACGTGTCTGCAATGCCCTGCTCAGATCCTGGCCTTTAGGGAACCCAAGTGAACTTTCTTCATTTCAGTGGGATTTTGCACAAGTAGGTGCTCTGTGAATATGTTGTGAAGCTGTAACTACACGTTTATAGAGAGTAATAGCTTTAAGATTATTTTCTTTTCTTTTTTCCCCTTTTTCTTTTTCTCTTTAAGAAGGGAACAAAAAATGGTCACACCACTGAGCTCTAATTACAGTAGCTTCAGAGAGAGCTGCTTGATTTGCCTTTTGAGCTCTGCACTGTGTCAGGTAAGTTTTGATCAAATGTGTTCCTGCCAGCATTCAGTCGTTAGCATTCAGTCTCAGTTAGTCACCAGTGAATTATGGTCTGTGATATGGTCCAGGTCCCATTGCTCTAGTTCTTTTTCTCTTTATTGATTTCCATTCTCATTTTCATTATTGCCCTGGTCTCTCACTGCATGCTTCCTAGTGCTTTTAATTTATAGCTTTTCAGAATGAATATCCATGAGTCATGATTTGAAATAAAATGCTAATAATGACATTATGCAACACTTTGAAATAAATGTTTCTGAGATTGTTCCTTAGGCTTTTTAAGTGGCAGACTTTGAGAAAAATCATACTACTCTGCAATGATAAGGCAGTAGGGAAAAAAAAAAGGCTGGTAAACTTTAACATTTTCATTTAAATACCTCATTCTTCAATAGGTTTGCCAGCATCAGGCAGAGAGAAAATTTTCTTGGCCATTTCCTTTAAGCAGAAATCAAGTAATTAAATCATAACTGGTGCAAAATTAAAAATACAATATAATTGTAGGCTTTTTCCTAATCTGCAGAGATCTGAAAAATGGCTGAATAATGTCATGTCCCTTCCCCGCTGGGTTCCCATCTTTATCATGTGCAAATGTCAAATGTCAGCTCCTCCTACTTGTCAGGAGGAACATAACATGGTATGGCTATGGAGCCAGCCATTGTATTAAAATAGGTAAGTAAGAGCATGGACTATTATAATACTCAAAACATGCTAGTTTTTCACTGTCTCTAGTCAGCTGTTGGGTCTACATTTCTGGGTTTGTTCCTAGACTGGCAGATTTCCCCACTCTCCTTTATTTCACTAGTTTGCTTCTCCCTAGAAGTGGTAAAGACCCATTGATGGAAGCGGGGAGCGCTTCTGGTAAAAATTTGTGTCCCCGTTGTCTTCCATTTCTTTACAACAGCTGTCTTGAATCTCAGTGAGATCACAGGATGCAGCTGCTGATGTTTCATGATATGCTTTGCAGCAGTGCAACTCTCATCCTCACTCCTGATTTTTGATGAAATAATTGAGATAATGTAATAGAATATTATAATTTTGATAATTAGTTTCCAGGAGGGAAGTATTCTCAGCTGTGCTTGCTGTCATTGAGGAATAGCAAATCTGGCAGCAAATAACTTGCTGGAGTTGGTGACTAAAACTTTATGTAACTTGTCTTTAAAACAAAAAACCTCAAACTAAACCAATCCTGCAAGAGGAGAAAACTGTCTCTTATCACTCTTATCTCGTGGTCGTTTTATTTATTAGTTAACATTTTTGCAGTGGGATTGGTATATCAGACACTTTCTGAGCTTTGTTGCTTTTGCTGATATATTTTGAAGGCTTTTTACCCATGCAGTTTGTTCTCAGCTGTGCACCTCAGTGTGAAACATGTTTATTATTTGGACAGAAGCCCTCTGCTTGCTCTGCAATGAGTGCTGGAAGGGTCTTTCCTGCCTGTTGTTCTGAGCGAGGAAGGAACTTACTTTTTTCCTGAACTTCCTACCTTCAAAAAACTTTAATATTCAAGACTAGACTATCCTAATTTTGAATTACTATCAAAACATATTTTAAGGCCCTTGAACTTTATGGCTGAAGGCCTAAGCTTATCTCCTTTTATTACAGGAGGAAATTTTTATTTAAGGCAAATTGCCTCCAGTCTATCATGAGGATCTTGCATCTTCCTCTAGAGAACCTGGTGCTAGCCTTTGTCCCAAGCAGAGTACTGGGCTAAACTGGCTTAGTCTGAAACAGGGTGGAAATGCTTTTGACCCCTTAAGTGTCGTGGTTGAATGAAATAAGCAAATCTTGCATTTTAAGCAGTACTGTGAGATTCTGTAAAAGGTACCTATGAACTAAATAAAAGATTTAGAGGAAAACAGGCAGTAACTGTAAAATGGCTGGCATGTGAGTTTCCGCATGGTCCTCAATAGTAATCAGACTGAGAAATTTTGGAGGCATGTGCAAGATGATGATATACTAGATGTTTCTATTTTCGGGAAGATGTATAGAATGTACTTTCTTAACTGTCATTGCAAGAGAGGAGAAGTGTCATCAGGAAAGGGAAGAGGTTGGAGGTGCCTCAGTTTTGTCTACAGGTTCAGTTACCCTTTGCTAGAAAGTTGGTGAACTGCTAGTCTGTTTGCTCTGCAGGCAAAAAACCTTCTTGAGACTGAAGGTTACAGCTCTTCTGTCCTGCTCCAGTGGGCGGCTTGGGGAAAGCTCCAGGTGTGCAAGCAGAGCCTGCAGATCTCCCATTTGGGGTCACTGAATGAGGAGCAGGCTCAGTATTAGCAGAGGAGTCAATACATGGCATAAGGACAGGCAGGTGAAAGGGCAAATAACTTGTTCTGGGGGAGGCAATCTGGATTTTCCCTTACTGGTAGGGATGGACACCCTTGCTTGAACATTTTGACTTGGGAGAAAACTGCAGGAGGGTTAGCAAAGGAAAATTGTCAGATAGTTTTTTGGCATAATTGTTCAGAACTCAGTATACTTTTAGTTTGGATAGTGTGGTGTTTCCTAGAAACTTACATTTTTTAAAAAAATAATTTAATTGGCTTTACCTGTTTTGACAACAGTGCCTCTGAAGGTCAGACATAATTTTAAAAAAACACCAAAACCTGTCCTTTTTTTCTCTTCTGCTTTGAGAATACTCATTTAGTCAAATTAATAGGAGTTACAAAACTGTTGGTGGATGGGAGCCTACTGTATATGACTGTGAAGATAAAAAGCAATATTAGAGAAGGGACAGGCATCTGAAAGATTTAGATATTCTAAACACAGGTATTGGACATTAGTTGTCTGAGGCAAAGCTGTCATTTTTTGACTTTAAAATGCCTGTTGAGCTAATATACAGCTGAGCAGTTACTAATTGGCCTGTGACATAAAAGCAGTGGGTAACCTGGAAGTAATGAGAGGACTTCAGTGTTGTTTGTGTTGAGGCCATACCACTGTGAATGGGAAATACTGCACTGAAAATTAGGTGTGTGGCAACAGCAGCCCATGACCACATTCTAAATTTTTTTTTTTATTTCAGCCTCCTGTCCAGAAGTAGGTTTTCTTTCTGACTGCTGTCAGAAATGGACAGGCTGCAAATTTATCCTCATAAAATGTGTTCATGAAGCTGGCTTAGAGGGAATTGTTGATTTTTGCAAGGTGTGTTCCTCTTGAAAGAACAGTAATGTACTATTCTTATGTTTATACAAGATTTCTGGGTGGAGGAGGAAAATACTTGGCTTTAAACCAGATGGCTCATGGAGAGTGTGAATTTATTCTTTAACATGTGACTCTGGGACTTCATTGTATATAAGCAAGAAAGTCATCGATCTTTTTTTTTTTTAAGATTCTTTTGTAGCAGTTGTTCATAGGAGCAATACGGTGTGGCTAAATATGCCTGAAAGTCCTGCATCTGGTTGTTAGAGGCTGGGAATTTAGGGTGGATGTGCATTATTTCTGTAGCTCTGAAAGCTAGCAGAAAGGGAGATCAAATACTGGGGAGAAATTCCCTTGTTGAAAGATGAGGTGATGTTTACAGAAGGCTTACAGAATCTTGGTTTCTTTTCCTTATTTTTCTGTTGTTTGCTACTGTTTATGATTAAATAATTCATGAAATATTGTTATGAAAAACTCCAATTTTTGGCTTACACAGAATATATTTTCTGAAGTAAGAGAAGCATTGGTCCTTAAGTGTTACTCCCCTTAAGTGTGAGTTTTCTACAAGTTGTAGATTATTGTGGATGTGAGCATGCTGCTGTCTTGTCATGAAATATCTGGTGTTTTGGGTAACAAAATGCTCGACTGTCAGAGTATCTTATAACCTGTTATGCTGCATCAAGATGGAAATTGAGAGATGTAAAGTTTTGTGTCAGCCTTTCTAGTGACTGTACAATACCTGTGTCCTTCATGCTATGAATGAAGCTGTGTTCCTTATGCTACCATGCACTGCAACTACACTCCATATATTTTACAAATAAAAGAATGGAAAATTTGCAGGGAATATACCTAATCATTGTAAATTACAAAATCGTCCATACAGTAGGATTGTTTCTCTCACTTGATACATGAAGAGGCTTTATTGCTCCTCAAGTGCTGTAATGCTGAAGTGGCAGATATTGTCATGGATGTAACCAGTGATTCAGAAATTAGTTAGCTAGTTTTAATGTTTTTATTTAACTGGAGACATCAGTTTGCTCACGCAAGAAGAAAAGCTGGGGAAGGGGGGAGGTTCAGTAAGATCTGTAATTTTGGGCACAGTTGTCTGGACTCCCATTTAGATAGAGGTGATCTAGTCAGCAGAGGCTAGTGTGCATCAGTTCATTCATTAGGTCATCCACTCATTTGGGCCATTTGTAAGGTGTCTGCTGTAGAGTGAGGTGACTTGCTCAATTGGCGACGTTCACTGCATGGATAAGATCTCCGCTGAATGTCCAGAGGAATTTGAACACATCCAAGGGTGAAGACTCTGACCTCTCTGGACATCTGTTCTGGGGTTTGATCACTCTCAGGCTGGGAAAAAAAAAAATTAAAAAAATCTGTATGTCTAGAGAAGAATTTCCCATGCTGAATTCTCCAGCTATAGGCAGTGTAGGTGCAACACAGCTGCATGGGTCTCTGGAGGCAGTGTAGGTGCAACACAACTGCATGGGTCTCTGGCTAGTGGGAAGTGCTGACCTGGGGCGTGATGGCTGCAACCCAAGTTGTGGTAAGGAATATCCATGTGACTCTGTCACAAGGAAATACATCCTGCATTCTGAAGCATTGCCAAACAGTTTACAGTCTAAACTGTATCTAGAGTTGAATTTGGGTGTTGCGTTCGTTTTGCTGGTCTGCTGCATTTTTACCACATTGTATTTTTCATGGAATCTCTTCCTTCAAGACCAGAATTCATCAAATCCAAAGTGATTAGGACTCACACAACATTATTTTGCTTGCATGTAAGGGGGGAGAGGAGAAACCTCTGCTTTCTCTTAAGAAAACAAACATCCCTACTCAAAACGATGTCCCCATATTTACTGGGACAAGCAGCAGCATGAAGCTGTCCCATTTAATTTTGGCCAGGTGATGGGATTTAAAAGTTTCTGATTTAATGAGGCATCAAGAACTTCTCTGTGAAGATGAATCTCTATCAACTTGAATCTTTGTTTCCATGCATACATCAGTGTTGCTGTAGTACGCTGCTGTAGACAAGTGCTTCTCAGATGGTGGGCTGGGATGCTCCAGGGTCATGAAATACAATTAGGCCTTAGAGTTTGAAGGCATACTGTGCTATCTGAAGTCAAGACAATTTCACTGCAGTACACTTGACTAATAAAGAGGAAGTATGACTATTTTTTTGTTGCTTGTTTTGTGTTTAATGTTGATAATTATCTGTCCCAGTTAGGTTTTTTCCCTGTACCTCTTCTATACCTCTTGCAACTTGCTCTGTTGTACTTGAAGAGCAGTTGTGTCTTTAATGTGTTATCAAATTATATTAAACTTTATTTAGCAAAATACATTTACTTTTTTTTATAAACAATTGTTTGACAATTATTGTCCCCTAAAAAAGCACCTTGTTCTATAGCAACTAGCTTATTGGTTTGGGGTTTTTTTTTGTGTGATGTCTTTTTTTTTTTTTAATTGTTTGTTCGTTCAGTATTGGTTGCCTGCCTGTTCCTGTTTTTAGGGCTTTAGAAACACTGTTTTGAAGGAAGAAGTAATCTCTCATGATGAGTTTCCCTTCCTTTTTTTCTCCTGATGGATTAAGTGGTCCTAGAAAAGATAATTCTCCCTAAAATAGTCTATCTGTAGAGAAGTGGCTACCGCAATGCTGCTGTTTTAGCTTTGGCAGTAGGTCTTAGGTTGTCCAGTTCTTAACATTATAAAGTCGGATTTTAGGAGACGATACTGCTTGTTCTACCTATGCTCTTGAAAATAGAATCTATTTCTTCATATGATTTGTCTGCCTTCTGCTTTCTCAAGAGTATTAATCTTATTTTCAGTCATTCTCCAGAGAGAAAATCCTTTCAAGGTAGCTTGCTGCCTCTGAAACCTTTTATAATAACTTCATGCTACAGCTCCTATTGCTTCACAACATGCTTTCCTATGTTTGCCTTTAAACCTTCTTTTTGCAGTCTTTAAAAGCAAACTTTCTTGGGATGTGGTCTTTTGAAAATTAAACTTGCAAGTTTCAAGTTTTATTTCAAAGGAAGACATAATGCCTTTATCAGAATGCTTTGCTTCCCTGCAAGCTTTGACTTCTTATACATCAGAGGTGATACCTTGGGGAATCAGTGTTTCATTCAAAGAAACAGACGTGCAGATTATAATGAATTCTAATATCAGGAAAGATCGTGAGAATGGATTTCTGTATTTCAGTAATGTTAGAGCAAAATTGCCATTAAAAACGTACTCGTTTCCAATAATTTTTGTTTTGTTTTGTTTTTATATGGCTAGCTTGTAAAGCCAGGTTGCATTACCAAGGAGTTTTGAAATGTTATGAGAAAGACATCTGTGAAAGTGAATTATTTAATGAATATCACTGAAGGTGCACATGAAGTAACTAAAAAGATGAAAACTAAAATACAAAGTTAAGTAATGTGCTGCCTTTAGAGAACAGGAGCATAATCTGCAAGACCCAAAAGATGGTGGAATATACCTCCAATATTTTAGTAGTCAGTACTTCATAAAAGCCATGTTATCTTGCTGTAGATGATTCTTTCCATGACCAATTCTGGTCTATTATCTTTGTGCTTCTGTGGAGCTCGGAATCCCTTTTTTCCTCTTTTCTGGGAACTGTGTTCACTTGTATCACCCATGGGACACTGTAATAGGTATGCTGGAATTTCTGGTCAGAAAAGTTTTGGAAAGTTTTTGTACTGAGTTCTTGACTTACTTATTCTTGTGTTCATAGAAGGCTGTCTTTTATTGCAGAATCTAAATGAAGCTGAGGTCATGTAGCTTTTGTAATTTAAATCACACAGCTTTTTTTGGATTTTTTTTTTCCTTTTTTTAAATTATTATGTGTTTCTCTCTTTACTACATACCACTGTTGTTGCAAGTTGCTCAGCTTGATGAGCTTATTTTGGAGCCACACTATAAAATGTTTTTCTTAAGGAACAGAAAAGTCAGAACTTAAATGTCTGCATTTGTGAAGTCTTAAGCCGTATTCATAGGTCGTCATATGGCTTTTTGTTTAAAAACCAAAACAGAACTGTAACATTATTCACAGATCTTTGTGGGAAAAAAATCATCTCATTTGGTAATTTCTTCTAAGTTTCCTTGACTATAGGGAAAAGTTTTTTTGGCACTAGGTTTGGTATCTCTCTCTGCTTGCTTTTCTTAGAGCCTTTTGTTGGCATCTGTTTAGCTGGAGTAGGGACTGCGGATGGTAAAGTGGTGACCCTGCCAGAGCATGCCTGGTGCTCTGGGATCAGAACCGCTTCCCGTTTCTTATGGATGTGAAATTAGTCTTCACCTATAGGGGGACTGAATTACAGCTCTGTTTGCTTGAACTCAGGCTCGTAACAGCCGTCTGTCTTCAGCACAGGGATGCAGTGACTTAGAGGAGACTCTTACCTAGTGGGAACAAGCACGCCATGGGTATAATGTAGCATTTCTATTGATTTCTCTTTTCGTTTGCTGCAAATCTTGTGTTCAAGTGTAACATCCTTCTAAGATCTGGCACTCGAGAATTCATAAGAGCTCTCCCATCAGTGTTGCTACTTGTCTCTCAAGGGTACAGATGCTTTCAATGTGCTGCCTAGTAGTCTGCTGTGCAAACTCTTTGCTATCTAAGAGTTCACTTAGGTGAGGTATGGAAAAGAATAAGCTGTTTCAGAGGGATAAACAAAAGTATTGTAGAGATGTAGTCTTTCAGATAATTATCACTTGTAATACACTGGTCTACAGCGCTTCAGATGATATAGAAAGCTTACATGTGACTTAAAGCACAAGAACAAATTAGCACCATAATAGCGAAATTAATATTTATTAAACTCTGGGTTCTCATCAGACCTGAATGACAGTGAAAAAGCAGATGAGAAGCTACATGAAGCGTTGTAGCTAAGAAGATGACATTGCTGGCAAAGATGGGCATAGTCCTATTACTGAAGTTTCCTAACTGTATTAGAAGTTAGGAAGGGTGTGGCTGGTGGTCTGAGCTGCGGTCTTGGGAAACCTTGTGTGCAATTTTTATAGTCTTCACTCTGCCCAGAATAATGTGGAGCTGAGAGGCTGGGAATTTGGACTGGGTGCAGGAGGAGACTTCTATGGGCCATGGGACAGAAGGGCAAAATTCATATAGGTAGCTGTTTAAAGGCCAGAAACCTTGTCACAAGTGTTTTGCAGTGAATCAGTGAAGTAGCTGCTAAGCTTACATCTCTCTGTTCTGTGCACTTTCCTCTTTTTCATACCATCTTGACCTCTCTTTTTCTTTTGAATGACTACAGGGCAAAATAAATGACTTTGAAAGCACAGTAAGCTTCTTTAAAAAAAGTTATTAAGAAGCTGAAACTTTTTGGTGTTGCAGCCTTTTCACATGGATAGCACAGCAATAATGTCAGAAGGGTGGTTTTTGTGCAGTCACTTCATTTGTTGTGTGTTTTGTTGTGTTTTTTTTCCTAAGTAGTTCTTTATCTGTAGAGGACTCCATTTAAAAAAAAGGAAAAATGCTGGGGTAGGAGAAAGATGCTGTTTTTTAAAAATACGGAAGTGAGCATAGGCGCTCAAAGGCCAAATGTAAATAGTGGTTAGTATATAATGTCACTCAGAGTGATGAATAATCAAGTTACTTGAAAACTCAAAGGTCACCTACCAAATGTTCTTTGTCAGTGCATTTCCACGGAGTCTGAAATCTTCAGAGGATAAATGGAAGCAAGCAAAAACTGAAGAAAACACTTGCATTTGATGTATCATCAAAAAGTCCCACATAATTCATGGAAGGGGTTGCATTCATGTTTTTGCATCGATCATAACAGTTATTTGAATTATTAGAGGCTATCAAGGATTATTTTTTTTAAGCAGATAATGTTCAGTGGAGTAACATTTCCCATTGTGTTTACTGAATTGCACAATTTATGATAAGCAGTTTAAGACTTTCGTGAAGTAACTGTAGTAAGGTACTGGGAAAGATGTAATACTTATTAATGCAGAACTATAGATGGCAAAGGGAGACATTTCAAGCCTGCTGCAAGTTTGCATTAATTTTAAATGATCTTGAGTTTATTTCCTTCAGGTTGTTGGTATTTCCCTGTGTCCTGGTTCAATGCAACCACGGTGACTATTTCCAAGTGATAACCTGTTATCTTGATAGTTTGGTTGTAGGGTGTTTTTATGCTGGGAAGTGGTGAAGGACTTTTAAGGCTGTGTACATGTGGATTTGGTTCCTCTCTTTCCCCTGCTGGGGAAATTCATCCTTTGACCACATTTTAACTCTTTTTGTACTGGAGCACTGCTTCCAGGCTGGACCTTGGGCATGGCTGCCCATCAGACCCTGCAGTTCCCCCTCACCACCCTGATGCGCTTGTGCTGCTGGAGTACCTAGTGTCAAGGATGATACCCTGAGCTGAGGAGGGTGGTCTCATTGATTTGAGACAAGCTGGGGAAAAAGACTGGAAAAGGCAGCATTGCTGTTTGGAGTTCTCCCTTATAATTTGTGTTAGCTTGTTGGCTGTGTCAGAGGGCAGGCCAGCACCTTGGGGTTTTGGCCGTGGAGGGAGGCTCTAGCTTCTGGAGGTTTTTCAGGGTACACAGCTGCAAAAGACTTGATTGAGTAGACAGAAACAAGAGTTTTATAGCTGTGCTGGGTTGACCTTGGCTGGCTGCCAAACACCCACCCAGCTGCTCTCTCACTCCCCCTCCTTAATAGGACAGGGGTAGAAAATAAGATGGAAAAGCTTGTGCGTTGAGAGAAACAGGGAGATTGGTTACCGCCACAGGCAAAACAGACTTGACTTGGGGGGAATTACTTTGATTTATTGTCAGTCAGAATAGAGTTGGATGGTGAGAAACAGAGATGACAACTAAAATGCCTTCCGCCCTCATCCCACCTCATCTTTTTCCCAGGCTCGTTATCACTCCTTCATTCCCAACTCACCTACCCGAGTGGCACAGTGGGAAGGGGAACGGGGGGCTGTGGTCAGTCCAGAACAGCTTTTCTCTGCTGCTCCTTCCTCCTCATGCTTTTCCCCTGCTCCAGCGTGGGTCCTTCCCAGGGGCTGCAGTCCTTCAGGAAATACCACATGCTCTGGTATGGTCTCCATGGGCTGCAGGGGGACAACCTGCTCCACCGTGGTCTCTCTGCTCCCGTGCCTGGAGCCCCTCCTCCCCTCCTCCTTCTCCCACCTTGGTGTCACAGGGCTGTTTTTCACACTTTTCTCTTCACTCCTCACTGCTGTGCAGCATTTTGCCCTTTCTTAACTATGTTTTCCCAGAGGTGCTGCCACCTTGGCCGTGGGGCTCAGCCGTGCCCTGCGCTGGGTCGGTTGGAGCCGGCTGGAACCGGCCGTGTCCGGCACGGGGCAGCCCCGGCCTCCCCTCACAGAGGCCGCCCCGCAGCCCCCGCTGCCCACGCTTCGCCACAGACACCCGGTACGATAGCTTGTCTAAAACCAGAGGTTGTTTTTATGTAGATGGCAAAATACCTTTTCTGGACACAGGGGACATTCGTTTGTCATGCTCTAAAATCCTCTCTCAGCATAGAGAGGTATTACAGCTTTTCAAAAAGACGCGGCCGTACCGGTAGCAGTGGGCATTGCCTGGGCTGCCTGTCTGGGCATTGCTGAATTGGCTGGGTTGGGAGGGGGGGATCACTGCAGGCAGATACATACAAAGTTGCAGCCTAAAAATTTGTTTGAAATTTGTGTGATCCAATTAAGGGGTTTTCCAATATCGTGCTGTCAGTTTCGCTTACCATAGCAAAACATCTATAAAAGTATGTTTAATCATGCATAAGAAGAGCTAGATTTATTAAGAAGCGAACGGTCCGTTTACACAACACAGTGATTGCTTATTTATTTGTGGGTTTTGTTCTTCTGTATGCTTTTGGGATATTTTCTGGTAGAATAATGATCTTGATTACTTTCTTCTGATAACATTTAAATCCATCCTCCTTCCCCTTTTCTTATTTGAAAAGAAAAGATGTAATTAACTTCTTGTTTGTTTTTTTTAGGTCTAGGTTGACAGGATATTATGCTCTTTTTATTTATCTGTCGTGGGAGCTCGAGAAGGGATAGTGTTCAAGAACTGCATGGTCCTTTGTCATTGCTCATTTTTATTTTTTTAATTACAACAAAACAATTGGTATAAATAATGCAGGAGGAAAAAACAGTAGGCTTTACAGAGTTTTCATTTTTATTCTCTCTACTGATAAAAGTTGGGGGGGAAAGCTTTTCTGATAAATATAGTTACTTTAACCCTCTTGTATTAAATGTTATTTCTTCATGGCGATTATTGCTGTTCTCCGTGATTCGTCTTTAATATTAAAAAGGGGGGAGAGGGAACGTGAGTTGAACTTGGCCTCCCTATTCATGAGGCTAGGCCCTCAGAGGTGCAAAGCAGGCACCGCTCCCTTTTCATGCCAGTGGCATTGGTGGGATTTTTTTATTTTGCAATATCTGTGCCACAAGTATTCATACCGAAACTGGATGTAATTCTGAGGCTGGAACATGAGAGCTGTTTTAGTTGGAGGTGTCTTGGAAGGCTACTTATTTTCTTCTTTTTCTCTCTCTCAAGTTTCATCTATTACTTGAAGGAGACAAAGAAAACATGAATACAAAGGTTTCTGTCCATTGTGGCTTTGATCAGTTCCAGGACAGGAAATGAGAGGTGCGTTGTAGCACCCTGTCTCTAAAGGTGACCCTGTACTGCTATTGGAGATCAGAGCTTGACTTTTATCCCTCCTAGCTTTTAATGTTTCAGGGAAGGAAGAACAGAGGACCAAACCTCTTTGCAAAAGCTGAGGGTTTGGTACAGCGGAAATTCTTGAGTTTTTTCTGTTCTTTCCTCTCCCACCTGATGCACTTCAGCGAGCGCTTAGTTTTGGGCTGGCATCGACAACTAGTAGACAAGTAAAGCTGGTGTGGAGAAGGCTGGCTATTGGGGCTGTAGTAGATAGGGGAGAGCTCAGCACCTGAGACATGTGAGAATCAGGGAAGGATGGAGCTCCTGCCAGCTCCTGGAGAGCTAACCTCAGTCTTACTTGTACAAGGATGCAGGCAACATTAAGTCCTACACCCTACGTCTGTCATGGGGTATGTTGGCAACTAAGTTGTATTTCTGGATTTCAAGACACCTTTTTCTTTTTCAAAGTGAAAGGGAAAGCCAGATAGGTGTATCCAATAGTCTGGTATTCAAGCATACAGAAAAGTTTGCATGTGAGCCTGATTCTGTTCTCACTTACTTAATGCATTCTTGTACTTTCCTGCAGAAAGGAGGAATTAAATTGCTTTGATTAAAATCAGGCTGAAATGTTGACAAGGAATGGAATTAGTGTTTTACACTGTTATCTGAATAGTATAGTTGACTTTGAGACTGTTGATATGCTTGAAGGAAAAGCTGTACTGCAGTACAAGTAATTTTGCTGTAAACTCAGTTTTATTGTTTTTTTAATAGCTCAGTCCTTAGCACTGAGAGATCTTGTTCTGAAACAATATAAATCCTAAGAATTACTGTAACTTCCTTCATACTATTGAGTCCTTATGATTTGGGTTTGCATACAAACCCAATTAAACAGAATAAAAACCCCAATCCTACAAATGCCAAAATCTTTTGGCAAATTAAACTGCGGTTCCTATATGTAGGTGTCTAATGGAGGGGACTTAAAAACTTCATGTGATGTAGAAGCACAGGACTTAATGCTTCCAGCAATAACCACTGCTAGAGAATGTTTAGTAGTCAGAAGTTCTCGGGCTTTAACTGTGCTAGTGCAATGCATAGATGCATGATGTGAGTTTACATTGTTCCTCTTGCTGGAGAAGTCACCTTGACTTTTCTAGTGTAGGTGATCACTTGAAATATGAAACAAGGGGAAAGAAATTATCTGTGAGAAGACTACATCTGTAAAACAAGGTAAAATGTCTTCAGGAAGAATTAGGAAGCCAAAGAAATGCAACTGAAGAGCATCCAAATACATATAGTAGTGCAACTTGATGTTAAGCTGAAATTGTTGATGAATTTTAACCAAAAAATATTTCAAAATATATATTTGTCTTTCTAAATCAGGAACTGAATCATATTCTCATTATTGCTTACTGATGCAAATGATACTCCAGATTGCTTTTTATATGCAGTGATTTCAGCTGGACCTTTCTATAAGCGTAAGGAAAAAATCTTTTTTAGGATTTGGGTAAGATTTTATTTGGTACTTAGAGTATTGTCATTTTTAATGGCTTCTTTAGTTTTTTAATATATTTCTGACAGTTTGTGAGCTGGAGGATGACTTTTATGTATGAATTACATTTAATTTTAAAATAATGGATTTAGCTTTTTTTTTTTTTTTTTCATTTTTAAGTTTTAGTACTTATGGCAGGGATGAGGGAATTGGACCCTACAGGGCAGAATGAGTGAAATTCATCCTTCCAAGTGGAGATGTCTGGCTGAGCAGGTCACTTTTCATCATCAGCAGAGGAAAAGCAGGCATTTCTGGGCTGCAATTTGTCTCATCTGTAGATATCTGCATTAGGATGAGCAAATTGTGCTATGCCTGTTTGTCTCCACTGACAAGGGGCCTAAGCTGACGGTTCAGCTGTGGGCATAAATATATAGTCAAAGACATCTCAGTTACATTAGACGAATTATGCCTTTGATATTGGCTGCATATTTTGGGTTGTGCTTTTGAAGAAGAGAAGGGGAGCATTACAGCATGCGCTATCACTATTGTGTTAAATTTTATGTAACAGGCTTTCTAAACAGCAATCACGATGCGTGAGGAGGCTTCGGTTTTCAGAGTCGTTTGGTCTTCTTGTTGTAGAAGCTTAGTCTATATTTACTGAGAAAAAGTAGTATCTTTATTAATAATGATTTTCATGGTCTTAGTTTGTCATACAATGTTTTTGCAAATGCATTTGCTCTATTGCGATTTTTTTTCCTACAATGCTTGTAGAAGTATTTAAAATCCTTCTGCAATCTCAAAAAACCTAATAACATATTTGAAGTTGCTAGTTTAAGCACTTGTTACTGTCTCCTTTTCCTGTTAATGACTTATTTTGCATTACCTGAGTGGATCAGGGGCTTTCTACTTGTGAATTTAAGTGAGTTCCTTCACTTGTCCAGTCTGGCCTGAAGATTTTGTATTTTTCCCCCTACCTTTCTACCTCAAATTAAAAGACGGAGCCTAGAAAATTCCTAGGATATAGGTTGTCTGTTTGAATCCCTGAAAGCTCTCCCAAAACTTTATAAACTTAGCAATCTGTGTCTTGACATAACATATGCTCCTGAATCTGCAGAGGGAAATTGTCACTGGGAAGGCTTTGAGCTATAAGACTATGGACTTCTGGCACAGGGATTTTATTGCCAGACAAGTTGCTGTGTAATTAACTGATGAGTTGGAATCACAGGTTCTTGTCAGGAAATGAACTACATCATTCAGAATTGAGATCTGTTTATTTAAAAACAAAGTAAATTGTCCTCTGCTTCTTAATACTTATGGTGGTTTTTTTTTTTTTGGTTCTTTCTTTAGGAAATGGATTTTCTTAAAAATTCTGAATATTTTGCTTATCTACTCTAATTTGCATTTAAATGCAAGCTATGACTTTTGTCTTTTGTGCAAGTAGAATACAAAGAAATGCTGATAAAGACATAATTAGCTAGCACTTTCCTTTAAGATAATGGTTTGAGGCTTTATAACTACTTACTACTAAGATAGGGGAGAGGAAAGGAAAGAAAATTGATAGTGTTGTGCTGTTCCTTCCATACACTCTTCTCCCCTAATGCATCCATTGCATACCTGAAGTTCAAACCAGAAATCTTCTCTACTGCTATGCAAGAGTTTCAAGGGATAATTGACGTTCATACTTTCTAGTCTACAAAAGAGAGAGTGGTGGTCTGTGAGACCGTGAATATGTATGCATATAGAATGTATTGTTTAAGCAAGGTAACATTTAGCACATTGCTGGGTTTCCTGTTTCTCTACTCCCTTTGCTTTTCCATTATGTTAACACTTAGATTAGAACTAAATGGTCATCTCCTCAAGTACATTTTGTATGAATAAGCAAAGGAGGGGGGGAAATGACTGTTGTATTCCCTTATATGCACTTGTAGAGTCACCCCAACAATATAAACGGTTTTGACACGTGTAGTATAAGCCTATCTGTATGTGCATGAATGAGATGGCAAAGAGTGTATCTCTGAATACTTAAAATACTGTGCTATCTATAAAATATGCTCCTAATATGCACTACAGGACCTCTGCTATGAAGTATGTGGTTTTGGGAGACATGTAAGGGGGAAAAAGAGGAGGCAAAAGAAATAGTAGAAGTAAGTGTAAGAAGAGGAGATAACCACACACTGTCCTCTGTCTTCGGGAATCTTCTGTAAGCCAGGAGATCATCAGTTTCTCTGTTGCCTGTATGAACACTTTTGGTACTTTCAGTAGTATGAGTAGAAATAGACTTGAATCCTAGAGACCTTGTTTGCTGGAAGTTGCATTGGTAGTAAAAATAGGATTATTTGCTTTTGAAGTAGCAGGTATGATACAGTGTGGGTTTTGGGAAGGGTTTGGTTGGGTGGGGTTTTTTAGTTTTTTTGTGTGTGGTTTTTTGGGTGGTTTTTTTTTTGGAAAGACAACAATGCCTTGAAGTGTCTTAATACGTTGTGGTGGTATGCATTTATAGAGTAGTATGTATTTAGAGGGCAATGAAAGTATTTGATAAGGAGCCTTTTCTTGTCTAAACAGCTCAAATTTACATTTTCATAAAACATTTGTAAAATCATTTGTATTACAAGGTGGTTGAAAGTGATGTAAACACTAATATATTGAAGTTTCAGCTAGTAGAATTTAGTTCCCTAATATTAAATGAAAGAATACAAGTAAATGAAGAAGTACTCTAAATACAGGTTATAAAAGAAGAAAAAAATTAGTTGTTGGAATTGTCTTCACACTGATAGTTCTGTGATCATAGTCTTTCAGTCCAAGAAGCTGAGAAATATGAAACAATAAATTGCTACCTTAGAATATCTTCTGATTCTCCCCCCCCAAAGATTCTTAATTTCACTTTTTAATTTCGTAGAAAATCATAGGCTTGCTTGAAAATCTTTGAATGTCTAGTCAAAGCAGAATGCAGAAAAAGTAATGAATGTTATTTTATCTACTCTGCTCAAAACAACCCAGCTCATTCAAAGACTGTAGCTGCATTTCTGTGATTTTAGACACTTTCAGAACTGTTCAAGATGTTGTGTATTATCTTGTGGGATGCAGCTGTTAGTCGCCCATTTTACAGCTGAAAGCTGTAGGCTTACATGTGGCTTCACGCTGAGTTCTGAATAGAATTTAGCTCTGTAACTTAACAGTGATTATCCAACGTAGGAAGTGTGTAGGCTTCTCCACACCTTTCTTCACATCAGATAAAAAATGGTGGCAGGCTCAGGATTTATGATTCATGTTTGGATTTCATAGTCACCAGTGAATCTTACCTAGAAATGACAAACAGCTTTGGCTGTTGCAATAGTTCACTTACTTACACATTTTTCCACCTGCTAACAGTTCTTAGAGCATTTTTCTTCTTTTTTCCTTCTTTGTTTTTATTAATTAGCTCCTATCTGAATTAGGGCAATACTAGCAGTATTTCTTTGCTTGCTTTTTTTTTCCTAAGATCCTGAATAATTGGTGACAACTGGATTTTAATTTTTTTTTCTATTTTAGGTTTTGCATATTTAAGTGTGACAGAAGTAGGATTTATCACCTTCTTTTAAGGGAAGAATAGGAGATTATTATCATTTTCCTGTCCAAAGCAGTCAGTTTTCCCAAGCTCACTGGATCTTTTCTCAGCTGGTGGTTTTGAGCACTTCCTGTGCTAAGGACTATTTGGAAGTTTTCTGCTTTTTGGTCTTCTTGTAAAGGACTTGGGTAAACTTTTAACATTGTATTTGATAATACACAAATTGTTGCTAATTGGCATAATTTTAAAATGTACCATGCATTATTTTAATTTTATTTTTTCTTTTAATATATGTTGTCTTTTAGACAGAAAATAATGGACTGCATTGCCTCTAAACTGAATTCATGCAAGGAACCCTTGGCTGTATTAGTGTGCCTGTGTGTTTTAGCACATTTAGCTGTTTAGTATTCTAGCAGTGGATCATGCCTGTTCTTTTCCCACAGATGACTCTAATGGGATATTTTATAATTGGATATGCTGCCTGCCATCTTTAGACCACACTCTGTTCTTGGAGCCACGTATAAACATCTCTTACCCTGAAAATTCTGCTGCTGTCACAAAGTTAGTGGTTTCCTGGTGGAGCATATGTTGCCCATATGGGCTTCTCTACATGCTGCTTCCCCTCCAGTCATTCCTATCAACTGTGTTGTGGATCTGAGAGTTTTAAGTTCCAACACTGGATGACCTACATAAGGTGGAAAAGTAGACTTTTTTTTTAAGCTACTATAATTATTTTGGAGCAACTGTTGAAACTGTTTAAGAGAAGTTGTATTTAGAAGTAAATATGTCACACTTGCTTTGTGCAAAACACTTGCATTGTATGCTTTTGGTTAATGGTGTTTGTTTGCTCAGACCAAGGAGGTGTGCTTCATGGTCTTGGCAGCTGACAGAAGGACATGGAAGAGCTGCCGGTGTGCCAGGTGCCTCCGTGAGGAACGAAGGATGGTCTTACACCCGCACTCCCTTTCTGCACTTGGCCTGTGCACAAGCTTCATGCTGCACAGCAAGATGGAGAGGCCAGGCTGGCAGTTCTCCCAGAGCCTGGTGGCTGGCAGGGAGTCTGTCACCAGTGCTGACCAGAGGAAGGGAGATGAGCCAGGGCACGGACTGAAATGTGAACTGAGCTGGATGCTGAATCCACTCTGAACAACAAAAGGACAGGAAATGGGGTAAATGAGTTGGTGACAAGAATGTTATGTGGGAAAACCATCAGTTGGGATTGATGAGAAGGGAGTGATAGCAGAGGACTGGTAGCAGGGGGCGGGGAATGACAAAGAGATTTCTTCAACAACAACAACAAAACATAAGTTAAATGAATAACTGCCTAAGCAGTTTGTATTACCAGGCTCTGAGATAATTCACCAATATAATAAAATGAATGACATTCTGCAGTTCCTGTAGCCAAATACTTCTTGGGCTAAACAAACTAATAAAACACAGCACCGAAGGGCCATCTGCTAACACAAGACACTATATTAAAACCTGTCGTATTACCGTTAGCATGTGTGCATATATATAAAATGGGGTCCTACAATCCTTTAAAATGGAAAAAAATAGTAATACTATTTGTATCTAGTGAAAAAAGCTATTAAAATACAATCATTCTAATAATATTTTGCAATTCCCCTTGTTGATGTACATATTCGCGATTGTGTGGGATGTTTTTAAGTGACAGAATTTAATCCTTTTTCCAAGAGGTAGAAATTGTTAGTGTAAAGAACTCTTGACAAAAGACTTAGCACAAGCCTCTGCTATTACCATAATGTTCAGTAATGTGTTAACTTTTAATCTATGTTGGCAATGTGCGGGGAAGAAAGTCCTTCTCTGAGAGCTCACTCTGCATATCTCTGCAAAAAAAGTACTTGTAGATGAAAAAAGATAGCACTGATCAGGAAAATAATCATTTTTTGGGACTGGGCCTTTTTGACTCAACTGGTACAAATTGTTCATGGTTCTTACCAGCTCCCGTCTGAAGCTGTAAGACCATTACGCACTGTGTGCATTACCTCTGCTTTGTTGTCTTGCTGAAGTTTCATTGTTTTCATCGCACTGATAGGAATTTATAATTAATCTCTTTAGTTAGTACAGAAGCCTTTCATTCTGGTAGTGGTTGCACTGAGATTTTTGTCACTTGCTCGGTGGAGTCTGGATTTTCACCAGTTCTTAACTATGACCTGTTCCCACTGTATCCTGGAGCCAGATGATCAGTTATTCAGTTCAGTCTGTTGTAGTGAAGGAAAAGCATTTCACTTTTTGTTCTCTGTGTGTTGCTTATACATCTTGCCTGGGAAATGAAGCAGCCTTTCATCTGTAAGCCTCCTTCTAGAGGAAGGATGCTTTTGGAAAGAAGCCCTGTCCACGACAAGAGAGCAGTAAGCCTCTATTAAGACTGACTTCTCCATCTTTAAAAATGTCTCTTCAGTGACTAAGGAGTCTGAATTCTTCCTAGGAGCTGTGGTATCTTGATCAGCATCCTAAATTGCTGGAGGATGTCTCTTTTCACTGAGCAGTATTTTAGGATCTTGCATAGTAATACTACCCTGCTGTAGGGATAAAATGACGGCTAGAAGCTGGAGTAGAGACTAGTCCTTTTAAGCAATGTCTTAGGAAGATGGGAGAAGATGACAGATAGTAAATTTGGTTTCAGTGGGGCTTTCCTGTACAAATGTAAATAAAACTGGGAAATACTGGTGCTGAGGTAAACACTAAGGCTTGAAAGCTATGAAGCTATTTTTTGTTCTCCTCTGTACGTTTCAGAATTTTTTGTCTCCAGGAAAATAGAAACAGCAACACCCTCAACCTTGTCAATAAAAAAAAAAAAAAAAAATTGAATCCTGGTCTTTGTCCCCATATGGAACAGGGAGAAATAACCCATATTTATATCATTCATGTTTGTTACTTGTAGGATGCACTATCTGTTCTGTAGGTACATCTTCTGGTTTTAGCTCTCAATTTTAACTTCCTTTTAAGGCACAGCTAGTTGTTTTACCTCTTTTACCTGAATCTAGATGCTGTACGGTTTCTATACCTTTCTTGACACCTTTTGCTTTCCCATATCTCTGCCCCAAATGCTGCTATGAAATCTTAGAAGGAAGGTAAAGAAACGGGGGGAGAGTTACCTTTTCTAGCATTTCCTGTGGTAGGAATATTAGGGAATTTACGATTTTATTATGATTGCTGGTACATGTTTTTGGGGATTTTTGAATGTTTATATTGACTTTCAGTAGCTGATGAAATCCCCAATCTAGCAGTTTCTTATGTTTTAAGTATAAGATCAAACATTTTTTCACCATTTTGTGTAGGTTGTTTTTTCTTTTGGGGGGGGCAGGGGTGGAAGAAAAGGGGCAGGGAAAAATATATTTTCTTAAGCATTTCCCAGTTTTAATGAATCAGGTAAATTAGCTGATTTGTCACAATTTTTCAGTGTGTAGGGAAGAAGGTGATGTGGAGGGGGACTAATTTATTGATAGTCTGTAAAAACAGGCAATTTTGTGTTTGTTTACTATGTTACACAATAAAGGCTACGAAAGCACAAAATTACCACATATCACGATTCCAATGCATTTGACAAATTAGGACAGTGGAAAGACAGTGTCTTGAGACACATCTGAGATGGTAAATACTGGATCGATTTGGTTATCTCAGGAAGACTTTTAAATAGTGGTCTAAGATTACTGACTAGACAGACAAAATTTCATTTCTTTTGATAACTTTGCAGTAATTTATTATGTTTTTTTCTTTAAACCTTTCTTATAACAATCCATCAACGTGGGACTTAATTTAGAAATCCTTCATTTTTATCCTGGATAACTATATCCCTGTTAATGCTCTAGACAACTTGATGTATCTTTGAAGTTAGCTTTGTCCTGGTCCTGGGGTTACACTAAATGACTTCCAGGCATTCCTGCCAACCTAAATTTCTCTATGATGATATTGGAACAACGGATGGTTACATGATTATATTCAATTGATATTTCAAATTAAAAGTTCCAGGACTGCAAACATGATTGATTGCATGTGTGATTGCAGATTAGGCAATTAGTTTGTTAAATTCCTTTTGGAACTCATGTTTCATGTAGCTTTGGAAAGGACAATTTGACTACTCTGAAATAAAGGCAATTTTTTCTGGTTGTTAATAATATCTACTGCTGTCTTAGAAACTTCATTCTGAACTCTAAATCAAGTTTCTAAGATTCAGAATTTGTCACTTGGATTGATTTCATGTCCTCTTTGGAATGCTAGCATGTAGAAAGTTCATTAACTAGTTGTTCTGCTTCTTTCAACACTAGTATGTATCCTTTATAGTCAGTGTGCTCAACCAAACTTACCAACCATCATCCTTTCCTTTCATTAATTAGAATACTAATGATCTTATTTCCTCCCGTGATTTCCTGCTAAGAAATTTGTTAAGCAGTCTTGCACTACAGATTTAATAGAAGTGTTTTGGTTAATAAGACAGATCTGAAAATACTTGGTTCATCTGCTTGGTTCAGTTCTTCTCCACGACTGCTTGTTCATTTAAACTTTCTCTTGAGATTCAGCTTCATCTGTGTAAATGAGATCACTGTGTCACAGAAAAGAATGAAGTGATTAGTTTGGATTTCCATCAGTTACTTAACTGCCTATTTTTACAGCAACAAATGGTATACAATGAGCATTCTTAACCTCATCCTCACTGAGGTAATCAGATTTTGGGACTGAACAGCCCATTACTTCTGTCCCAACAAATGCTCTATTTGTGGAACTAGAGTTGTGTCGGTTGATTGCAGTTTTCCTGACTTAATTAAAATATCCACCACTTTTATAAAACTTTACTGAATTTTTGATCAAACAGCTTAATTGTTTGCACAGTCAGCAGCTGAATTTGTCATTGGGGCACTGGGGTACCTGAGGATGGGAACTGTCTTCTAGATAGATACCTGACAGGAAGGGAAGGCGAGCATATGTATGTCTGTATGTATGCTATTTATTAAAATGAATGTCATGTGAGAAAAATATTTTGTGATTATTTTTGTGATGTCAGTCAGTATGACAGTAGTGTGCATAGATATAGTGGAGGCAAGTTAAGGTGGTAACTTCAATTCAGGTTTTTCTGAGACCTTGTTTTTTGCGATTTGAATAGGTTATTTAAACATAACTTCAATATATAGTTCCTTATCTTTTAACTAATAAAACATGTTCCATAATCACTCCATTTTAAACCTCAGAACAAGAATTCCAGTTCTTAGGAACATACTGTGAACGGCCTGCAAATGCCTGTTATTACAGAAGGAGTAGTGGGGTAATGGTGCTGCTATTAATATATTGACTGAGCTTGGTCTTCTGTGTGGTCAAACATCTTGATACACACACAATTTTTTAGTTTCTACATGGGAAGCCAGGAGACTTTCAGATGTATATAGCTGCTGAATCTAAACAGAGCTTCAGGGCAAGCACAAAATAAACCTGAAGTCTAGGGCTTTGATTTATCTTCAAGGATTTGTTGCAAATAATGCTGAGATTCAGAGCTTCTATGGGATACTCCATGCATCTTATCTAAAAGGACAGAATATTTGGGAGTGAAAATTACAGATCGTTACCAGCTTCTTCTTTACTTACTTGTGAGAGTAGCAAATATTTTAAAATACTCGAATGAGAGAAGACTACATTGGATGTGTTATTTTACGCAAAGAGCTAAAAGCAGTACTGGAATTCTGACCGCTTGCAACCTAGCTAATGGGCATCAGTTCTTTCCTCCAAACTGAGAGTGTTTAAAATAGGTGTAATGTAGCTTTATTGGAGAGAGTTTTGGCCAAAAATCATAAAAAGATGCAGTCTCTTGATCTAGTGTAGCATTTCTTTTTTTCTTTTTTTTTTAGTGAAAGATATCAGATGCTGAAGAGAAAAACAGGGGAGTGGGGGAAAAAAAAACAACCACAAAAACCTTAAACAAGAAAAGCACCCCAAACTAAAACCCTGCGTGTGCAGCTTTCAAATAATCATGCCACTTTCTCTATCTTCTCTTTTCAAGACAAAGTTTAGCAAGCCCTTGAACTTTGAGATTTATGTTCCTCATTGGTATTCAAATTGTCACTTTTGGGTCGATGTTTGTGTGGAAGTGGTGGTCACTGATAGGCAGCTCTCAACTAGGGAGTGGCTGTAGTGTCTTGCTAATGCTTCTGCTTTTTGCCTTTCCTCCTTTCTATAGGTTTGTTATGAATTGGAGGTTTTGTACTCACTCCATTGCGGAGATCAGAGGGCCTTTCAGAAGCAAGTATTCCTGCCTCTGCCACTTGTTTTCTCTTTGGCAAGGTAGCAGAAGCCAGTACTGCCAGCTGGTCGTCTTCTGGACACACTGCCATCCCTCTGATAAGGCATAAATATCTGAGGCTGTGTTTTAAGGCACAAAAACATACCATTTTGTATGAGGGCTTTTCCTGCTCTCCGCATCACTGCAATCCTCTTGTTACTTGCTTTTCTTTGTTCTTCTGTCGAAATTACTGTCCTGTGTGCTGACAGAGACCTGGTTGGGCTTGTGTGACGAAACCCTTTCTTCCTCCTCTTTCAAGGGTAGATTCTGCCAGTGTTGAAATAGTTGGCATCTACCCTTCTGTAGTCATGGATGCTGGAAAGCATCGTACAAGATGGATGAACGTTTGGCCTTTGAAGACAGGGAGAAAATCAATGGGAGCGGTGGTACGGACTAAAGACAAGTAACATAAGGCTGAAGTCCGATAGGGACCGGAAGGGGTGGGAAGGATCATTTTAGGGCAGAAAGTCATTTTAAGGGAACTAGAAGATTCTAATCAGTACTCTTGTAATATATTTTTCAACCCAGCTGAAAGATCCAATTGCTCCATAAGAAGCTTGTCTGCTTTCCTGTTGTATTCAGCCTCTGAGTTAAAACTCACTTGGGCGATAGCACTCAAGAACTCGCTGTCTTCCTTCCCACATTTTCTTGCAGAATAAGTGGAGAAGGTGATAAGGAATTACATATTGATGAACCAGAAAAAAATCTGAATCGGTACATGGAGAGTCTTGGCAGACGTTCCTTACCATAGTTGACATACGTTAACTGTGCTGCAGATGTATGACTAAATGTAATTTGTAGTTCTGAACATACCCTGTTTCTCTGGTCAGAATGATAAATTTCAGATGTGTATACACAATATCAACTAAACCATGCTCTGTTGTTAACGAAAGACTCCACGTGAAGATTTTTAGGCAAACTGATGCTCAAAAGTACTGAAAAAAAATATATTCACATGTTTAGCCAGCCCACATAGGCAGAACATGAAACTTAACTTCGTCAAAAATAAGTAAGCATTTAACACTTTTTGCCATCATGTCTAGTGGTGGAGAAGCGCTACGTAAGGTTGGGTCTTAAGACCTGTCCGTGTCATTAGAGAGTCTTTCCTTCAATTCCTTTTGCAGTTTGAGTGTAAGTCATCTTTTATAAAGGAAATAAAATAAATGAATAAAATAAATAGGAATGTTTCAGAGTCACTGAAACATGAAGACTCCATATTTAGTAATCCAGGTAAATCATACTTCTGAATAACTAGGCTAAGCACTCAACTCTTCTGAAACAGCATCCCTCCCTACCCCCCAAATGCAACCCTTCCTACAAGAAGTAGTAAGTTCTCCACAGCTACTTTCCCCATGCATACAGTAAAGACTATGATTTGACAGTCAGGACATTACTTCTAAAATATTCATACAGCATTGCTGTTTTTTCCCTTTAGGAAAAAAAAAATCACTACTGTAAAGTAGAATTGGATTAGTAACTCTTAGAAACACAGTTAAGACATCTACAGAGCAGTTGTCTTGTTCTGCTGTGGACCACACGATAATTGGTACTTTCAGACAGGGTTTGACATTTGCTCCCCATTGAGTTTGATCTGACTCTAATAGAAACAGGAGATTCATCACACTTTGTGATTTTTCTTCTCTGGGTGATTCTGCAGGAATAACTAATTGTGTTTGAATGCCTTAATCGTACTTTTTGCTTTTAGTCTTAGGTTTGGATTTTAGCATAATTAACTCTCCCTTACAAATAGTTGAAATTCATAGTTCTGGAGGATGCCTGCAATCTGTAAGCTAAAAACCTTGTACTGTCACCCATGATTCCAATATACTGTGACTCTTCCTAGTTTTAAAAATCTTGTTAAACTGCTTTCCATAGAGAAATACTATATCAGAAATTCAGTTTGTGGTACAGGCAGGAGAGATAAGATTGTACAGTCAGTGTATGCACTTTTAAGGGCCTTAGTACAGGATCTTTTATCGGTGGTACCTTGAATGTGACATCCATGTTTTCTGCTATTGCCAGCATAGTTTGGAGATGAGGAACCTTTAAAGAATGCAAAGATGTTTGCGAGGTTAGTTACCTGGAGAAACTTGAATGTGTGCCGTATCTCTCAGACAACTAAGTACTGAAGAGTGCTATTACTTTTTTTGACTGTGCAAGTGTTCCTGTTTCTGCCAATCACATGTGCAGAAGACACATTTATCTATTTCCTGATGTGTCTTCCTCTTTTCTGCCTAGCTATCTTCCAGTGTTTATCTTTTTTATGAATAACTTTGCTATTGATATGTAAAGAAATCATGAGCAATGGTCTCAAAATCAATTTCCTGGCAGCTTTTGCAGAGGTGGGGTCAGTGGTATACAAGAAATGGAGATTTTTCAGAGAGATAGATAGATAAGATGCAAAAGTCATAAACTGCAACAAAGGAAACAAAGGAAAACAAACTTCTGATGGTGAATGTGGTTAAGCACTGGAACAGGTTGCTCAGAGATTTTGCAGAATCTGTATCACTGGAGACGAGCAGACCTGGCCTGGCCAAGGCCCTGAGCACTGTAGTAGGTGTAATACAGCAACATTGATTGCTGACCTTGCTTTGAATATGGTTTGGACCAGATGACCTCTACAGATCCCACCCATCCTAAATTTTTCTCTGATTTTTGTGCATGAGCAATACACAAATGGTGTATACTTGCACAGTATCCTTGACGCTTCCAAGAAATTTTTGGATTGATTTTTTTTTGGCATATGCGTACCAACTGTATGATGTATTCAGACACGGACAGGAAAACAGATGTGTCTGAAAAACGTGGGACACACTGAGCTTTGGTGACATTGCCGAAAAATAAGCAACTGTTAGGAAAATCCTAGAAAGAATTATGCTTAGGTATACCAGTTAGGGAGGGATGGGGCAAGCTTATTTTGTGATGTGGTTTAGAACCGTGGACTGAATGTGGCTGTCAAAACAGAGAAGAAGCTGGACTGTAGCAATGCCACATGCCAGTGCACTGGAACATATAGGCTGTTGTCACAGCTGGGGTTGCAAGGGTTGTAAAGGTGCCGCTGGTACTGTAAATGACATTGGAAATAATCCTGTACTGCGAGGAATACTCATGGTGACAGAGTTGACTTTTGATTATGTCAGAATACCCTCCCTGGTTAATCTCTGCCTGCTTTCTAGTGTATTAATCAGTTAAATGCAGTTGTTACAATTTAGCCTGACTACTATATATTTCCTTGAAATACAGCCTATTTGCTTGACTTCAAGTAATTGTATCCATGTGGAAAACTACATGTGTTTTTGGAGGTTCTTTTTAAAAATATTCTTAAAGAATAAAGACTTGAGCAAAAGCTAAACCTCTGGAAGAGCTGAGTTAGATCATTAATGGGTTTATTTGTGATTCTTAGTAAGCACTTGAAGGCTTAAATTTTTGCGTAATAGCTTAACCTGTTGGAGGCAAAACTTGTTCCAGTGTTTAGTTTAGCCAGTGGTTTTAGCTGTTGATAGTCAACTAGGCAATTTTGGTATGTCTATGCTTGCTTGTTTTCATCATCTTCCTCTACTCTTTTAACTAGATGGAGAACAGTTAACATTGTTATTTCATTCCTTTTTTTCCTCTTTGTTTAGGAAAACTTTGCTCCTTGGGAAGGTGAAAAAAAATAGGAAGAGTAGTAGAAGAGTAAGGCAATAAAATGCATATGGAAAACCCTTTTCAGTTTATTATGTGCATATTGCAAAATTTGTGATCAAATGTTTGGACTTCGGGAAGAGAGAGGGGTGATGGCTTATTAATTTTCTCCGTTGTAGTATCTAGAATAAGGGCCATTCTAGAGGTAGAAGGTATAACTCCTATTAAGCAACATGTTTTCCGTATCACCTGGAACAGCTCCACTGACTAATAGGAAAAAAAAAAAAAACCCAAAAACAAAACACAAAAACCAACAAAACAACCCCCACCCATAATCATAAACTTCAGATTTTCTGATCTCCAGGGTTTTTGAGATTTTTAACTAGATGAAAAGCAAAGATGTAATTTTTAGTTTAAACTTAAAACTTTTTTTTCTAGTATCAGCAATAGTGCCTGTGTATCTTCCAAGAACTGTATAACGTGTAGTTTCTTACTTCTCTTCCTAGATTACTTGGATACCTAATTTTTTATATATGTTATGATGGTAGCAATTTAAAGGAGTGAAATGACTCTCGGAACCATAACTTGTAATAGGTTAATCAAACACATCATACTGCAAATACTTGTCAATGTAGAAGTAAAGGTAAATTGAGAAGAGTTCACTGGTTCCATTTCTACACTTCATAAATTTGGGAATGAATTTCAGCAGGCCAAAGTGAAAGTGTTCCCAGTAGATTTTTAATGAATATTCAGGAGTAACTCAAGTAAGTAGGAAACTGCATCTCCGCTCACTTATCTGCAGCCCATGTTACTCTGAGGGCTAGTCTCTGATTGCTGTTGTACCCAGTCAGGGTTTTTCTTAAAGGTCGTTGCTCCCTCTTTTCTTCCTTTTTGTACTTGTCTATGAAAACCTGCAACAGGACATTGCTCCTTGGTGGTTGGATTGCATTGAGCTTTGTCCTTGCCTTGCAGCTGGCCAGTTTCTGTGCCAGAAACCCTGGTGAACTTGATACTTCAGACTTCTCTTCTGCTATTTGTTCACAACTAACCAATTTCATTTGTGTATGTCTTTTTTTCCCCTCTATTTCTCAACATTATAAAGTATATAGTTTCTGCTTACACTAGAACAAAGCACAATATGTGATTAAAAGTTTTATTGTCTTGTGTTAGGATGTCAGTAGTGAAGGGATTTCATCAAGTGTAAAAGCTGGTTGACAGACTCCATCCTCTCCTTCATACCCTCAGACCAAGTTTTAAAATCAGTTGTTGTTTCAAAGTTGTTTACTGTGTACATAAAATTTACTGTGTACATAAAATCCAAGCAGTTTAGTAACCAAGGAGTTGCCAAACTCTATTTCTAATATTATTTTTCTAGACTGTATTCTCTGGATTACTGCTTTCTAAATAAATGGTTGTTGAATTCTAATAATATTTCTTACAACTAGATTTCCTGTAACTGTGTGGTACTTTTCCTTGTCTATTTTCTTCAGCTAGCTCCTAATCAGAAATGTAACACTTCTACAATATTTATTTAATCTTGATCTGACTCTTTTTTTTTTTGCTCTGCACTGATTTTAACAAATGCACATATCCCAAAATACTGTGTCAATCCAGTTCCCTTTCAAACCTTAATGAACAATCTGTGACAATCTAATCAGGGATGTTTGTAACAGTTCTAGACTTAGTAATATATTTATCTGAAAAAGTTATTAGATGCTGTACTGTCCTCTGAACAAAGAAATGATCTTGTATGAGTTAAAATTTGAAGGTGGTAAAAATGGAATTCCTATATTGCTGTGTCCTGTCATTTCAGAAGAAACCCTGGCACTGGTTTAAGTGATTTAATCTTTAGCAAACATTAGAGAGGAGGAAATTAACATGATCAGTTGTTGGCTGATTCCTGGGTTGAGCTGAGGGTCAGCAGAATATTGTTGCTATACAATGATTCCCACATTTGGGTTACTTTATCAAGTCAAAGGGCAGTTGTTTCTTCTATCCAAATCTTTGGCAGGTGACAACCTTACTGAGCTTGGCTCAAACTTGACTCCCTCACTCTGGATCTCATACCGTCTGTCCCTGCTCCACCCAGCTTGCGTCCAAAGCTGTTGCCTTTTCCTGCTGTTCTCTTGTTGTGTTTTATCAAACCTGTTTCCACATTGTGCCCTGGGAATTATTGCAGTCTAAATCAATAGTATAAGACTGTCAAGTTTTCTGTCACTCTTCTCTTTCCAGCCTCATTCCTGCAGGTGTACTGCGCTTTCACTTCCTAGCAGGGAAGCGTGGACTGTTCATATAAGAAAGGAATATCACAGGAATGGGCTGTTCTGGCAAAGACTCGTGAATCCTGTCATGAATATAAAAAAGAACATCTTTTTAAAAAATTAATCATAGGTAAATCTTCAGAGTCACATGTTTTTGTAATGAAAGTACTTGTGTTTGAAGTAACTTTTTGCCTAACCTGATTATTTGGATTGTTACATTGGAGAATGTCTTGAGACCTTTGTTCTTCCTTATTTGATATATGGAGGCTGGAGACCTTAGAGGTAACATTACCAGTGGATTCTCTTTGTTATATTGCAATTTTTAAAAAACTGTTTCCTGGGGAATGAGTTTTAGTAACTGCCTATATTTATTGCTGAGTTGAATATACATGTGTGGAGTAAACAAATCTGTAGCATTATATGGTACAACCTCATTGTTTATTGTGATTCATTTGGTTTACTCATTGAAGAGAGAGCGAGTTATCAATACATCCGGCATGGTACAGAGTCATGTTTCAACTGGCAGACAGTCAGCTTTTGTTTTCAGTATTCTGTCCTGTTTAGTATTCAGAGCATGGAGGAGAACGTGATGTAAGGGAATTGGTTTGCTGTTTTACTGACTGACTCAGCCATTTAACTCTGTTCCCTCCAGGCATCAAAGACTGAAATAAAGGAAATACATTTTGCCAATAACTTTCTATGGAAATTAGTGCAGCTTAATAACTTTTTAAATTAGTACTAACTTTATTGCGTGGTGGAGAACACCTTAATTAAACTTGTCTTTTGGTTTTTTTTGTTTCCTCTAAGTCTGTATTACTGATACTGAAATCTTATGTAAATCTAACCTCTGATTTATAATAGGAGATGAGATTTTTTTTTTTTGTAAGTTGAAGCTTCAATTGAAAGGTGATTTCTCCCAGTACTATTTCTTGTGGGAAAGCAGAATTTTAATATGACTTTATTCCTCCTTATTTTTAAGTAGGATAAGTGATAAGGTTAAGGCCAGACTTCTCCAGACTTTTATGCTCTATTTTCACAGAATGAAATTTCTCTCAATGCTTCATATTGTGCATTGCAGTGTGTCTGATGGTCCCTATTGCTTGCACAGAAGGGCTGTATGGTAAATGAGTTACTGGAATACAACTGTAAAGGACATGAAGTTTTTAGTTAAACATCGTTTTGAGAACCTAATAAAATACCCTAATGCAAGAATATTGGGGACCCAAACCCCAAAGTTTCTCTATTAATTGATTTGGAAAAATGCACCTGTATGAAACTGGTGATACGACTGAATTTTATCCCAACTGTCTACCTTCTTTTCATGGTAAAAAAAAAAAGGAGCAGGTATTGGCAGTGGTAAATAATCACATCTTTGGAAGACAGTGCTACTGTACTCATTAGGTAGAATTTGAAATAATAACTCAAATGTAAGTAGCTTGTGTTGAATGTAGGAAAAGCTGGATCACAGAGATTATTTAGGGGGAAGCAAAAATTCTGCCTGGAAGGAGGACTGAGCTGAAGCTGATGTAGATTTCTAGTCCTGGTTGAGAATTGTGTTGTCCATCCTTGAATGGTGAGGGAAGGAAGGAAAGGGGGACTCGAGCGTGGACAACATTGTGAGCCTCTGAGGAGGGCTGTACTGGACCCAGACCTGAGTGCCATGGGAGAGATACCAGAATGACAATGTAACACCAATCCCTTTTTCTAAGTGAAACCTGAGATGAGGGAAGAAGCAAAGAGAACTGTGGGTCATCTGCTTAGATGAGCCTATTGAATGAGATCTACTTGTGCATGTGAGCTGAGGTGAATTCAAAGGTGAAATCTTCTGCATCCTCTCTGAAGCATCTGTGATGAAGAAGATGTATAAGGAGAAAATTGATCTATGAAAGCTGAAAGACTGCAAAATTTTGAAGAAAATGGGGAAGATAAGTATGGGTTATGTTTGAAAAGAAATCACTGAAGATCTTGATGAAAGCTATTCTGATAACATCAGTGAACAGCTTATACAGTTTACATAGGGTGGATGTAGAGATCTACAGGGAGATGTTATAAATGGTGTAGTTTCTGCTTGTATTTTGAGTAATGTAGATTCAAATGGGTTTTTTATCCATGAGGGTGAGGGCTGGTTGTTTTTCAGGGTGTTCTTCTGCCTTTCTGCTGAGAGCATGCCTGACAGAAGAGAAGGAGAAGTGATATGGGAAGCAGCATGCTAGGAGTTCTGTGGTCACCAAAGCTAGAAGCAGGAGTAAGGAAAGAGGGGAGAGCAGATGTGGAGGCCCTGGGTTATTGCTAGGAAAGGGATAATTTTGGGGGGGGGAGGGGCGGGGCTGGTGGTGTAGAAATGAAGGGGACCTTGGGAAGCAGTAGGGGCAGGCTGGCTCTTAAGGGGAGGCAAGCTAGGATGCCGGTGAGGGGCTGAAGTCAGGATCATGTCTGGAGGCAGTGTTCAGGGTCAGCCTCTGTCTGGTGGTCCCCTGGGAAGGCCACGAGGATATGAGGCAGGTCCAAGGCCAAGCCAGGGAGTCATGTAAGCGGGTGAAAAACAGGCTGAGGATCAGGGAGGCGGGAGACGGGGCGCTGATAAGTGCCGCGCAGCTGCCACGGCGGCCAGGGGCAAGCGGCTCCCAAGGCAGGAGGGTCAGGACCTCCCTGCTGCCCTTCTCCACCACAGCTCTTTGCCACAAAGGAGCCGATCTCAGACTTGGCCAGCACATTGTATGGCAGAGGTGACAAAACCAGGTATTTTACTCAGAAGTGTTAACATACTAATACTGTCTGTTATTCAAGTCATCTGATGTGCAAGCACATATGTGCTGGAGACCAAATTAAAAGCTCAGCAGTTATGGGAATTGTGGTGGCCTGAATTGTGCACATCAGGTCACGGAGGGACTTGGTGAGAACCAAGAAGCATCCATGTCACATTGCTTTATACAGCATTTTCACAAGGGAAGACAGAATTACCACTTAGGAATGAAATTTGTAGATGGTAATTAGTAGGTGGTGTGATAGCAAATACTGCGACTTCATTTCAAATGTTTAAGAGGGAAATATTTAATTAAGTAAAAAAGGAAACAGAATCCAGAATCTTCATTATGAAAGAAAAAAAAAACAACAAGTGTTTTCTTTTTAATGTATGTAGCTGCTTCTTCCCTCAGGAAAAAAAAAAAAGCATAGGAACAAGGATCAGATGGGGAAAAGATGCTCATAAACAGAAGTAAATGCTAGAAGGCTTGGATGATACGAATATGTACCAAGCAGAGGAAATCACTTAGCATAGCAAAAGGCAGCACTAGAAATAGGATTTAAAAAAAAAAAAAAAGAGAAAGTTCTGAATCACTATCAGGAAAAGCCTGACAATAAAATCTGTTAGCTACTGTTATAATTTCCCAATTTAATGATTATTAGGATCCTATTGCTTGGAACCTCTAAAACAGAATGGACAGCCATTTATTTCTGATATTCTAGGGGGATTTTTTTGAGTACTTCTCCTTTTAAGAGAATTTTAATCAAGTGGTTTTTTATGGCTCTTAGTTGTATAAAGATTGCCCAGAGAAATATAACTTCGGATAGAATTAGTATACCAATCTCTTGGGCCTCTCAAGAAATGTGTGAAGCCTGACAGATTTATTTAGAATGTCAAAACTACATTTAGATTTACATACTGTATTTTCATTCTACATTTTAATGTTATAGCATATACTTCTAAGACAAGCTCATTTTTCCAGAAAGGTGAGTGAATTTGCACTAATTGATGAATTTACTTTACCTGTTAATAAACACGCTGTGAAAAAAAGATGTCAACAGATGTCTGAGTGCTGTGTGTAAACTTTTCACAGACTAAAATAACGCTTCGACAAAAGAGGACACCATAGTCATGTATGGTATATGTACATATAACCAAAATGAGATTGACTGAGAATGCTCAGTTTTGCATTTCAGATATGTGGGTCAGTATGACCAAGTGTGTAAATTTGGGTAGTATATCTATGTATTTTGGTATAGAAAGGATTAATTGAGTCCGGTGTACATAGACATCTGACAAAACATATTTGATTGTAATATGCTTGAAAATCTTATGTTACCTCTGCATTGCTTTTGGAAGGCTTTTTTTTTTTCAGTTTGAGAATTCAAAACTAGGTGAAGTACTGTTTAAAGCTGCAATCAGATGTTATTACAAAATCTGTATTGCTCACCAGTAGTTTCAGCTGTGTAAATTAAGCCCTGAGAACATCCTGCAAACTGACCAGAAGGACTGTGATGATCTAGTCTGACTTCCTAATTATGTGCATGTAAAAATGCATCCTGTTGTTCCTCTTTTCAAATCCTTTCTCTCTGCTAGAACATTTGGTTCAGGAAGATGTTCCTTTGTACTTAAGTCTTCAAATGATGGGGAGTCTCCTACGTATCTTGGTGAGCAAAACCTAGTGGTGTATTAAGAATTTTCATTTGAGTATATTAGGTAGACTGCTGATGTTGAATAATGCTGTAGCTATCACAGCTCTTGGATGTAAGGAGAACAAGATTTGTGGGGGAAAATTAATATCTTCTATTAGACCAGTCTGTATGATTGGGGGAGGGAGTTTTAGGTGTGTGAGATATTCAAGTCTGAGACAGAAGCATACAATTTCAGAGTTAACTGCTAGCTGGGGATGTTTGTTCTTCATTGAACTATGTTACGGTAGTCAAGCAGACTGTGTTAGAGAATAGATAGTTATGGAAAGATTACGCGGGTATCGAGGGAGACATGATAAAGCTTTTACCTACTTATTGGAGATTTCTCTGGTAGAATTTTATAATGCAACACAAAACTAAACTTTCTTGGGTTCATGAGTACTGCAATCCTCTAGGTTTATGAAAATTAGTTCCCAGAGATAGCTCTGAGAAGATGGGGCTGGGAGGTCAGAGATGGAGCACTTTCATGAGAAGCGCTCTCTTTGCTGTTAAGGAAACATTTGTGCGAGTTGGTTGCCATGTGCAGTTGCTTAGTTTCATCCCTGTGGTTTTCATGAGATCATCTGCTGTGCTGGTTCAAAATCATATTATGTGCTGAAAAATAAATGTATTCAGGGATTTGGATGTGTCTGTCACAGAGGATGTTTATTGTGATGGCTATGCAGATATTTGTATTCATTGTTCAGGTAGTGTCTAGGTGTTGATTGTGATAAACAGATTCCTGAGGCTCCTTGAAAAGCAGGAGATGGAAATGTTTGAGGGCTCATCTTGAGAGGCTGGGGAAGGATTTCAAAGTAAAAATTTCTCCCACTACAGGTTTCCAAGGTAGGAGAGTATGTGACAAATATAAGTGTACAAGATGAGATGATACCTGGACAACTGATTGAAAGCTGCCGTCTCTTTCGCAGCAGTGGTGTATTTGCCAGATAAAACTGAAGGTCGCTTGGGTTAGCACAATATTTTATAGTTTTTTTCTATAGTCCTTAATATTATAGCTCTTTGACCATCCTAGTTCTACCATACCATAGCTAAATTGGGTTGTGTGTGGTCATGTGTAAAGTATGCGTTTCTGTATGATGTGACGACGTAACTGTTAATGACCTTAAAGGCCAGGCTTTACCTCTGTTTCTAGCCAACAGGCCAGCTAGCCAACTACACTATTTCTAACAGTGGCCTTAATCAGATGCCTAGGCGGAGATTGAAAATGTATTGAGTGTATGTGGTAATTCCCATAATTATATTAATCTCAGGAATTTCCTATACCACGTGGGGGTTGTGTTTAGTGTGTAGCATTTCTGTGCACATGATCTGCAGTGGATTTCTCTTCCATAAACTTGTCTAGTCTCCCAAGATAATTTTTGGTACCTACAATGTACTTTGGCAAGGTATTGATACATGTTTGTTATCCACTAATCTTGTTAAATTTTCTTGACATTAATTTTTTAGTTGGAGTTGAAGGCATGTAGTTAATGAGATAGTTTTTAAGTTTGAATTTATTGCCCTTAACCTGAAGAGTGATGCATTGATGTGGACCGTCTGCTCCCATCTAGTTCTAGGGAAGCCAGAAAGCTTTAGTTCAAAATAACTGTTTGTGCTGCAGTTTATGTATTGTCAATTTATCTTTCCAATCTCCATAAAGAAGTGGTATTTTCATGTTTCTGTTGGGATGATGAACTGGAGGCGGGGGTGGGGGGGGTACGGGTGGGTTCACCAAAAGATGCTGATGTTACAAGTATAGTAATAAGGTGTAGGACAATATGATCTTAAAGGTCTTTTCCAATCTAAATGATTCTATGGATTAGCTTAGAAAATAGAAATGAATGCAACCTTAGCACATTCTCAGATGACATCAAATTGAGAGGACCACTTGATAGCAAACGGGCAGGGCCACTACTCAGGGGACTCCTGACTTCCTGGACAAATGAGTCAACAAAAATCTCAAAACGTTCAGCACAGAGAAAAGCCAAGACACACTTTCAGGCCAGAGCCCCATGAATCTTTACAGGCAAGGGACTGACTGGCTGGGTCATCCCCAGCAAAGGACCTGGGGATCCTGATAGAGAGCAAGTAGACCATGAGTTGGGGGAATGAAGGCTGGTTGCTTGTTCAGCTGCATTAGCAGGAATGTAGCTAGCAGGTCAAGGGAATTACATTTATTTTCCCATCTGCTTGGCACTGGTGTGGCCACATCTGGAACACTCTGTCCATTTTTGGATCCCCAAGTAGAAGAGTAGTTTCAACAAACTGGAAGAAGTCCATCAGGATCCCTTCAGATGCTTAGAGAGGCGGAAGACATGATACACAAGGGGAGGTGGAGAGGTCTGGGTTGATTTAGTCTGGAGAAGGGTAAGAGGTTAACTGCTGTCTTGTAGTCCTTAAGGGAGACAGGGCTATAGAAAGGATGGAGCCAGACTCTTTTTAGAGGTGCACAAGAAAAGAACAGGAAGGAATAGCCACAACATGGAGCTTCTGACTAGATATTAGGGGACTGGGTGGGAACTTCAGAAAAAGCATTGGAGCAGGTTACACAGAGAATCTGCAGTATCTTCATCCTTGGAGATATGCGAAGCTTGTCCAGACAAGGTCCGGAACAGCATGATGTATCTTCAGAGCTAGCCTTGCTTTAAGAAGGAGGTTTGACTAGATGAATTCTGGAGGTCCCATCCATCCTAAATTTCTCTGTTTCACAGCGCTCACAGAGAAGGTAGATGGAGTATGGACACAATTCTGCTTAATAATGAAACTAGATACATTTTTGTGGAAGGTATTTTATAAAATTACCTAGTTCGGTGAAATAATTTTTTAAACGTTACTAGAACACAGAATAGAATGGGTACTTTGTTCTGGATTTTATTCAAACTTTTATTGTTATCCTTTCTATTCTTTGAATTTAAGCCAAACTAGTCCTGAAACATGTTGCCACAGAGTGTGATGGGCATGTAACTTGTATTTGCCAGGTGCCAAACAGAAATTACAGTCTCTTAGTTTTGCTTGCATTTCCATCACTGAGAAGAATAATTTGGGTTTCTTTTTAATTCCATTTTTGAGAGTATGAAAAAGCTGTTTCTGGTAGCTTAATTTATATGTGGAGAAGTTTTGCAAAATGAGAAAGCTGGTTTCTTGGAGTAAATAGTTCTTCTGACAAATAGTTCTGGTTGTGCAAAGTTGACAGGGGGTGGAAAAAATGATGCAGATGCAGAGGAGGAAGACAGGACCTGTGCTGTAGGAAGTGATGCAAATCCATTCAGTCCAGCACTGTTTGAACTGCTGACGTACACTGTGAGTCAGAGCTGTACATCTATCTACATGTTAGCAGGAGTTACCTCTAAAATTTCCCTCGTTTTTTGTTTCTGCAAAGGCACTGGTAGCTGAGGTTCCAACCATGGGGAAGGATCACCATGTGCATCTCTGCTAGGCATAATTTCCATGGTCACCCTCACGAGTCATCATCAGCTTTCTTGGATAGAAGCTTTACTTGCATAGCTTTCAGGCATGACTAGTCTCCTTGTGGCTCTGGCAACCTCAAGGAGGTAAAGCCGCAGTGCCACTGTGTATTCTGCATGGGAGATGGCCCCAAACACTGGTGGCATGAGGGAAGGCAAAACATAGCTGGCCTAGCTGTAGCATGTCTGTGCATCCACTGAAGACTGAGAGATCAGTGAAGTCTGCCGCACAGAAGAAACAAATACAATAATATAAATCTAGCTGATGATTGTCAGCTAAATTCCACACCAAATCTTAGGCAGTAGGAGTAGGTACAAAGAAAATTATTGCAACTGCACTGACAACCTCATCTCAGAGGAGATAGCTTTTATTGGGGTGTGATATTTACTGCACTGAGGACAAACACCTAGCAGATGCTTTCTTTCCTAGTGTGGCATAGTCTGTAAAAGGTTGACAGTTTTTTTCAACAATAATCTACCATTGCTATGAGGAACTCCTCAGTAGTTAAATTTTTCTGCATTTCTTTACATCTTTTCATTCTTCCGTCCAAAATTAGGAAAGTTTGGGGTTTTTTTGGTGGTTTCCCTCCCCCCCAAAATATTTGTTCCCCTTCATTATCAAAATAGTTATTTTTCTTTCCTTCTCAGGTGGCCAGTCTGACCTTTTTGGAAGCTGTCTTCAGTTCTATATTTTGGTGGTCAGTGTGGTACACTTGAATTCCTTTACATAAATCAGACTTTGTCTTTGCTCACTGCCTGTGATTTTTGTCCCATCCCCTCTACTCCCTGAAGAAAACCAACCCCCAAACTCTCTGGTCCTTGTAAAATGTTTTACAGTCCTGTCAAAGAATATTGAATGCTGCTCTGGACAATGAAAATATTTAAAGTTTCAGACTTAATGATACAGAAAATATTTCTAACTTACAGTTAAATACTCTGTAAGTGGAATTGAATGACCACTACATTATTGGTAGTGTTTCTGGTTTATAAACAAGTGGCAGACCGAAGAAAGGTAAATGCCATGTTGTGCTTGTTTGATTATAAAGAGTGATAAATTTGGTAAATGTATTAGCTGATTTTGGAAATCTAATATTTGATTCTACAAGGTGCTGAATTGTCACCTGAGTGTGTACACAGTGTAGTCTGTGCTGAGTGACAGCAAACAGAATCCTTACAGACACTGTTTTACTTGGAATAACTTCAGCTTTAAAAAAATCAAAGAACCACTAAGGTTGCTAAGTGACAGCAAAATATTTATCTGTTATTTAGAAAAACAAACCGGTTTATGCAATGAATAGTAAAGGACAGCGTATATTGTGTGCCACCCACATGCTGTATAGGACCATTATTGTACATGAAGACCTGCATAATTCAGCACAGTAACCACAGCTATCACCCCTGTCTTAATACTGAGATTCTCTACTACTATTTATTTAGTCTTCTTCCTCAGTAGAAAATCTCTCAAGTAATTCACTATAAATGAACACTCTCTGTCTCTGCTCTGAACCACAAGTAATATTCTTGTGTAGGCAGATAGTGGAAGAGAAGGCAAAGTGGGGGAGAAAGATGGGAAATGGAGTAAGAATCGCTGTTTATAACTGGTTATTTGCTTTGCAGGCTTATGCTCATCACCGATGTGAGATGAAGCTCATTAACAGCCAATGATGTGGCACAGGCATTTTGTTTTTTCTGGAGGGAGAGGATAATGATGCGTTCAGCCTAAGGCTCTGAGCCTTGCCCTTGGCTCTCGCAGAGGAAGTGTGCGTGTGGCTTTCCAGAGTCGGGCCCTGTGGATGAAGCCCTCCCCACCACCATGGGTGGTGGTGGGAAGCTGGGGTTACAGCAGAGTTCATCTGGGACAAAGCTCTTGAGTCTCACTCAGCAGTAGAGTGAGAGTTGTTTCAAGAGTTGTTAGATGCTGTCCTGCCATTTCTAAGGCTCATTTGGGAAGAGGAAAGCCCGCTGTGATGGGTTGACCAGTACCCCCACACAGCTGCGCTGGAAGACCCTGCAGAGGAGGCGCAGGGAGGGAGTCACTGAGCTCAACATCCCTGAGCACGCTATTGCAGTTGGAGAATTTGGGAAGGTGGGGAGACAAAGGAAATGGCAGTTAGATTGGCACTTAACCAGCTACCTTTCAAGGCAGAGTGAAATCATATGAAACAAAATCTAAAAAAAAACAACAAAAAAAATGTAAAATGCATACATGCTCCTTTCGGAGGCGCGTGGAGCTTAGGTTGAAAACTTGGTTTGATGTGCACGTGGACATGTTAAATGTGTAGGGCCTTGAACACACGGTCTATTTGAATTGCTAGGAAAGTATTGGTAGTTGAATTTTTATCGTCCTGGAAGTGGTGTGTTAAATTGAGCGTCACTGTAAATGCATTGATCTGTTGTATCGTTCAGGTTTGGTTCTGGCTGAGGGTATGGGCAAGTGGGATAAATTATCCTATAGTGAAACTCAATTCATCACATGAGAAAGTTAGTCCTTGGCGTAATTTCTACTCTTTTTTTCCTTTTTTTACCCTTGACAAAGAGCCTGGCAGGACAAGAACCAAAGTTATGTTCAAAGAAGTGTCTGAGAAGTTGGATGGAAAAGGATTTATTTGTACCTTCATTTCTGTTCATTCAGGAGATGCAAATTTATCTCCTGACTGGAACAGAAGGGAGAGACAGCTGTTTGAGGGAACGCTCATCGGGTAATTTCTTTTTCCACTCTTCTCTGCTCTCAAAAAGTATAGTTTTGGCTAAAGTTGTCCAAAAGCAGCTGCTGCTGTGGAAGGCATTGGACAAAATGGTATAGTTTTGAAATAACAAAGCTGCTTAGTTTGGGGAAGCGTTCAGAGACTTAAGTCATGTTTGTTGCTACAGATTGTATACATTACAGCTGAGAATTCGGGGAGTGGCTCTTTGGTTGGCTCCTCCCTACCCCTTTCTTTTTGTAGTCTGCATGAGAAGTATTTTATCTAGCTCTATCTGTAATTGCAGTCATCACCTCCTGCTATTTTCCTAAAATACCCATATGGTCTGAGAAAGGGTGATTTCACACTACAGTGTGGGAGTAGAGAAGAAGCAATGCTGTTGCTTTTGTTAAGGCCAGGGGCTAATTGATACTCTCACAGACCCCAGCTCTGAGTGTGAAGACGTGCAACCTGCGATTATTTCTTTGCTCTATTTCTAAAATTGCCACAAGGTGGCAATGGTTCAGAATGTTATTCCTCCAGTACCAGCTCTTTGGCTGACTGCACTTGTGGGGAATAGGGTCAGCCGCTGGCTGTGGTTGCAAGCCAGCATTTGCAGTGCTGTGGGACATGGGGGGAGAGGCTGGTTGTGGCCAATACACAGGCCACATTTTAAACTTTTTCATTTTAAAGGCCAAAGGTTTGTAGGGGACAGTTGTGCTGTGAGTTATGTCTTTGCCAGCTGCTGTTGGCTGCAAATGTTGGCAGTAGTGAGCTGCTCTGTGTACTTAGGCAGTGAGAAGCAGATGAAAATGCTCTAAATCTGGCATCAAACTCTGTGAAGCTCGGGTTTTGGTTTTTTCCTTCTTTTTTTCAAAGAGAAGATAAGCAGTATTACCATTACAAATACGTACATGCTTCATTTTTCCTTCAAAATGTTGGAGTTTATTATTTAATGAAGTAAAACCCATGACATTGGAACAACTCCCTAAACTGCCAAATCTGTTTGAATTGCAACTTCTTATAAAAATAAGAATTTAAGCTCTGGGTAAAATCCATTTATTGAAATTGTTTAAAGGTATGAGTGGAGCTAAACCAGAAAAGCCTCTAGGTTTTCATACCCAAGTTTCACTTTAGAAAAGAAAAAGCAAATCTTTAAATTAGTGCTCAAAGAGGGATATATTGGGATATATAAGACTTCTTTGAAATGTTAAATGCAAGGTGAGAATTTTTTTCATAGTTAAGTGCTTGAGGCTCTTTTCATACCTTTGTATTACTCTGTAAAATATGAAAAGTTAAATTGCTACTGCAACTTGAAAAAAGTTATTCTTAATTAAATAGCTGTTTGAGAAGTTTATTCTACCTTAAATAATAAGTTTTCATTCTTTGATAGTCTACTAAGGTTAGCAAATGTAAAGTAAAAAATAAATTTTACTTTTTGTGAAAGGCACAGGGATGGAGAGGAAGAGAAACTTTTTATCTGTTGCATGGCTGCAATAAAGAAAAAGCAAATTTGAGGGCAGTTAATCTTGTTTTCCCTTGAAGTTGTCTTTGCTTATCTTCAGTCATTCTGCAGAATGCAATCAAACCTGATATTCTGAGTCTCTGGAATTTAGTTCTACATTCTCCCATGAAGCAGCAGTAGTTATTTATGAAGTATCACACTTCACAAAGTGATATGACAACAGATTTCATACCACTGAGAATGCGAAATCCAAATAAGCAATACAAAACTGAAGCAGGTTGATGGAAAGCAACAGAATCAATGGGGCTTTGCTGTACCCTTCAGGTGATATTCAGAGTTCAGTTTACATTGGGGGTACATGTAGTAATGTAATTCTTATTTTTATTTTAATTTTGCTGTTCATGGTTCTTCCTGTTAGAATTAAAATGCAGACACACAGGCATTGACAGCAAAGATGTAAAGAAGTAGTGAGGGACTGAAAGCAAAGGTCTGATGTGTATGGGTCCTGCACACAGGAAAGGAGGAAAGGGCACGTGCAGTGGAAACGTAATCCTACTGCAGAAGGCTTTTGAGCTCCTTTACGTAAACTCCTACCAGAGAGAATCTGGCTGGGCTTATTACCCTTAAGTTTAAGCATTTCACTCGGGATTCTGGTTATGCATAATATCCTCATCTCTTGTTCCTTGTTAACCAAGATGGACAGCTTCAAAGGTAGCCCAGGCTTTGACAAGTTGAGCTGTTTGGCAGTGTTCAAGAGTTAATGTCCTGTACAGACGCCTTTTTCTCTCCATTTGCTATTATGGCCTTCTAATGCAATTAAACTTCCCTTTTTTCTCTGCATTTCTAAGCTACTACTTTTACTGTTAGTTTTATTTTGTTTCATTTTTAAAGGCACTTGGCTACAAATTGAAGAGTGTTAATGAATCCATTAAAAGTGACCAACGTAAAAAAAAAAAAAAGATGAGTGAGAATTCACTGTACACCTAATATTCTGACAAATAAAAAAACAGAGGAACTGTATGCTACAGCAGACTACTATAAATTATTCTGTATCTTGGCAGTTAACACAACTGCATCTCTATATATGATAGTATTTGGGACCTGTAAACTAGACTTCAGATCATCCTTAGTGCAAGGTGTAGCTTTTCATATTTTCTGTTGGAATTATTATTATTTTTTAGTTTTGCAGGAGAACTTTATTCCCTTACACATCCAGATTTCACACTAAAACAGAAGTAATTTAGGCAATGTACAATAATCCTAAAATGCCGCTCAACACTTAGAAGTACTTACTACCTGAAGTAATGAATATGAAAGCCATATATAAATATTTTAAAGGCATTTCAGTTTGCTGAACTATGATGGTTAGAAATGGGAAGTCAGAATTAAATTTATATTTCATTGCCTTATTCATAATGTTTTTGTTTGATATGTGGGTAATAGACAAGCAAATCACCTAAAGAATGAAGTCTGCAAGCATGAAAACACATTTCCATAATTGCCTTGGCAGGAAGCCTGCATGTTCTCGTGGCAGAGCTGTGAATATTCCATGGGATGAAGGAGCTGCTTGCTCAGCGGTGGTGAACTGTCTGCAGGAGTGCTCGGCTCTTTTTTAAGTCCCCTATGAGAACAAGTGTGTGCTGAATAAAACCTCAAACCAACCTTAATGATTTGCATTTTCAGATATCCCAACTTGTCCAATGTCTTTAGAAAAGGAGAGAAGAATAAGGAGAATCGAAATAAAGGGAAAGACCTGTCCTGCATATCTGGAATAAAGTTTGATTTCTGTTGGAAACAGCTAACCTTTGTGGTGCAGATTCTGTGCAAGGAATAGATGTCTGGCAGACAGGTGGATGGATGCAGTTTTTGGTGTATGTGTAGATGTAATACAAATACTTGTCTCCCATTGATTTTGAACTAGCAGTGGTACAGGCTGGCAATGGGTCCGTGTTGGGCTTCTGCTCTGGAGCTCATGCAGGTAATTTTTCTAAGTCACAGCAACCTCTGAAGTTTTGCTTGCCTCAACGGGAGGCCTTTTCTTCTGTAGGGGTTTCTTGGGGGTTGTTCTGTATCGCTAATCATTTTGTTAACATGAGGAACAGAATTGTCATGTATTTTTAACTAGATTGGATTTTTTTCGAAGGCATAGTTCTTTCCTTTGCGTTGCTACTGCCTACGTTTTGCCATTTTTCAGAGGACTTCTCATATCAAGTATTTAGATGGCATCTATACTATTGTTTCCTGTGAAAACAGAATAGAATTCAGACTTGCATTCAATTTGGAGAGAGTTTTGCAGTAAATTGCTACATGTTTCATAGAAGCACATGACTTGACAAACTTAGCAAACTTTATATAGGATGAAAATCCTCCCTTGATATGAAGGAAATGGATTGTCCAAGGTAGGCACATTATCAGGCTAGCAGTAATTTTGCTAATCTTGTAAGAGTGTTTTAACTTAAATGGCTTCAAAGTGTCAACACCAGAGACCTGAAAGCCTAAGCTCACCATACTTACTGTAGATACCAAAAAATTCTCTAAGAAATGATGATGTGATTGGGGTAAAATTATTTGTTGCAGGTTAGCCATTACAAATACAACTTTCTGCCCTCTGGAAACAAATTTTCAATTTCTGCCTATACATTTATTTATTTGTTTATTTTTAACTAAGCAAAATACAGGAAGGATGAAAAAACTTTTCAATCAGTGTGTTTGAATTTTTTTAATGTTAAATTTAAAGTTCAGGAATACTCACTGGAATAAAGGCTTTACATGAGTTTTTAAGTTCTGGGAAAGCAAAAGAACTATTTTTAGCTATTGTTTTGTTATATTAGTATGTTAGTGGCAGTCTCCTTTGATGTGACATTCTAACTTCTCACAGATTTGATAAGGAGAAATATCTTACTAAAAATTTCAAGAATTGATAGGGACCTTGGCAAAAGGCCTGTATCTGGATCCCTGGAGAGCTTTCAGATTTTGCTTTTTCCCATAACATTAAACTTTGATAAAAATGGGTTGATTGCAAGGTTTAATCATGTAATGTTCTCTACTAGGAGTCTGTTTTCAAAATGCACTCAAGTTTGATATGAAATCCACCAAATGCAATTTCGTGTCAGTCTTGGAGCCTTGTGGCTGCTGTTCCCTGAGATTAGTTGTTTCACGTCATTCATAGTGGTATAACATCAGTGGCTAGAAGACCTTTTTCTTCATACAGAGCATGTTTCATCCATTTTCTTCACAGTGAGCATGCTTTTTAAAACATGCCAATGGTAGTACCTAGATAACTCAGAAAAATGGGGGCATCTCAGTTGTTTTTCACTTATTTGAGGACTGAAAAAAATTGAAATATTTGAAGACTGGAGCCAAGAGATAAGTTTTATTAGCTGCTGCTGCTGCCATGGGGAATGTCAGCCATTTTACTCAGCATACGCATATAAAATACTGCTCAGAAGAATCACAGAATCGCTAAGGTTGGAAAAGACCTGTAAGATCATCAAGTCCAACCATCAACCAAAAAACAAAACAAAAAACAAACAAACAAAAAAAAACAAAAACCCACACCACCATGCCCATCAAGCCACGTTTCACAATGCCATGCCCACACGTTCCTTGAATACCTCCAGGGAGGGTGACTCCACCACCTCCCTGGGCAGTCTATTCCAGTGTGTTACCACTCTCTCAGTAAATAAATTTTTCCTAATATCCAGTCTGAATCTCCCCTGGCGCAACTTGAGGCCATTTCCTCTTGTCCTGTCACTCGTCACTTGGGAGAAGAGACCAACACCCACCCATCTCTCCAGCCACCTTTCAGGTAGTCGTAGAGAGCGATAAGGTCTCCCCTCAGCCTCCTCTTCTCCAGACTGAACAACCCCAGTTCCCTCAGCCGCTCCTCATAAGAAGTATCCATGCAGAGTTACCTGTAGCATCCCAAGGACACAAGGGAAAGAGTAGAGGTTTAGTCACATGCTGAGCGTGTGCATGACTTGCTGCAGCAACCTGGCTTGCCCAGATAGGACTCTGAAGAGTTGTGACTCACTAGGGAGCCAGCTGGCCAGGGATGCCTCTGCCTTTTCTTCCCTGTTCACAGCTATCCAAGTGTGTATAGTGCTGCATATTTTTACTTTGAGACTAACTGCATTTATCATTCTCCTCTCCCCTCTCCTTCTCTTGCATAGCTCAACAAGCAGCAGCTACAGATACTGAAGGAACGTTTCCAGGCCTTTTTGAATGGGGAGACGCAAATCGTAGCAGATGAAGCATTTTGCAATGCTGTGCGAAGTTACTACGAGGTAAGTTATGTGCTTTGTTTTCTGTATTGTTTAAAAAGTTCATCGGATCTCTTCTAGTGCAGATACATGGAAAGGACTTTGAAATTTCAAAGTCTGTGAACTTCCAAACCTTCTAGAAGCAGCAGCCTCCTATTCCAGCTTTGCTGTTTTAAAAGTTGAAATCCACTGCCTGGGCACAAGAGATAAACTGAACTGGAAAATATCCGCCCTTTTTGAAGAAGGAAAAAAAAAAAAGACAAAATGAAAAACCTCTGGGGCTAAAACTCTTTCTGGCAGCATTTGATACAACTAGGAACTGCTATCTTTATCTCCAGATGTCTAAGTTACCTCTTTTAGTCAGTGCTTCAGTTGTAAGTTACCATCTTGAGAAATATGTCTTCTGATTTTTAGTTCCCGTGCAGAGTTTTTTGGAGAGGAACCCCTTGTTCTCTTCCGAAAGAAGCGAAGCTTTCTGCGCAGCTGGGCCAGCTTTCAGGTTCTGCTGTGACCTCCCAGGCGTGTTCAGTGCCTACCGCCACTAGTGCAGATCTTTAGATGTGGTTTTAATTGCCTAAGGGACAGGTCCCATTCCAAACTAAGATGACAGTTCACTGTCCTTTTTGTAACATCAGCACCATATGGCTAGAGAATTTATTTCTTACTCTTAGCAAATGGTACTGTGAATTAATCTTGTCTCATCTAACTTCAAACTTGCTCAATGAATCACAAGGGCTCTATGTTTCTTTTGAAGGGTCTTCCTCCATATTTAACTACTACATTTTTTTTTCAAATTTTTTAGCTTTATTTTTTATATATTATTTGTCCTTTGTCAGCTGTTCTCTGCTGGTGAATGAAACTTCTTCACGGAGAAAAAGACGTGACTTACATCCTAGCTTGGTTTTATCTGCATTAAATTATGCTGCGCAGAAAAAGAAGAAATGGGGTGGGCAAATGGTTTCCCTGTTGTATAGAATTGTGAGAACTCAGTGTGAGTTCCTCCAAATCACGGTCTGATCAGTACTGCGGCAGTTGAAATGAAGGAAATCTCATAAAAATGCTTGTGAAAGGATGGGGAGGGGTCTAGCTTAATTTACAAGTCTGCAGGTGAAATGAGAATATGAACATTCACAAGGTACTAAGTAGGGTAGGGGTGCGAGAACAGTTAGTAGAACAGAAGTTAGAAGTTAGAACAGAAGTTGTTAGTAATCCTTTTTTCAGTATAACTGATGAACAAGTTAAGACTGGGAGGAAGGACAGTTTGGAAGATGATGCAGGGCAAGGCTGAGCTAGTGAGTTGCCCAACAGTAGGTTGTCTCAAGTGGGATGTCTCAAGGTGTGGAGCATGGGGTAGAATTGAAAAACACACAATGTTTATGGTTCTTGCTGTCAGCAAGCTGTGTAAGAAGCTTGGTGTGTTAGAGGAAGTAGGCTGCACTTTGGAAAAAATGTGATAGTGAATAAAAATTATTTTAAAATAAATGCCTAAACAGTAACTGTCCTGTTAAGACTTACTTTGTGTCTCTTTTTAATGAGAATTTTTAGACACATCAAGAACTATGTTTTTCAACATATCTGCTGTTGCAATGAAGGGCTATGCTTTATAATCGAAGATAGCCCTATAAAATGGAAGAGTCAAATTCTCTATTTTCAGCCATTCAGCACTTTGCATTAAGTGTACAAATGCTCTAGCTGTCCAGTTTCAAACAGAGGATTCCAAAGATCTTGGCATCACTGTCAAGGCTATAATGACACCATGCGCTAGTGGGATCTTCACCTTGTGTTAATACACTGTGAGCTCATCTGCCAGCTGTAATTTGGTTCTTCAGTGTTTTTTTTGGTTTATCCCACCCCCCTAATTCCATTTTCCATTCTTTCTAGAGATTTCCTTCCAGACTTGCACAACCTTTTCCAGTTGTGCAGTTTGAGTCAGCATTTGCTAGTAATTTTTAATTTATTTTCAGGATTGTGGTAGATAGTTACCAGTATGCAATATTAGATTTAATGATCATTGCAATGGTGGAATCCAGCTGGAGACTTAGTTCAAGCTACTGCTCCTCTTCAGTGCATTTTAATCAAGTTTTATGCATCTTAACAAGTATTCTTGTATCAACGCTTATATGTCTCTTGTGCCTTTTTAATTTGCTTCGTTACCCATTTGTAGAAAATATTAATCTCTTACTTCTTTGTGTGTTCTGTTGCTGCTGTGCCCTGATGCTTTCTCATCTCTGTCTTCCACATATGATCCAGCACATCTCCTGTTCAATGATGTTAGTCGTTTGAATTATGGACATCTTGCTTGTTTCTGTCATATAGCATCTCATAAGCTTCAGTGTTAATTTCCTTATACTTTAGTTGCTGAGCTGCAGTTCAATTTTATTTGACATGGAAGGAAACAAATACGTGGTCTGCACAGTAATTATTTTACTCTGCAAGTGATTAATTTCCCTTTGATCCTATGCAGTAGTTATGGTTTGAGACTTATGACAATATTGCTTGCAAAGCCAGGCTATTCTCCTTACTGTGGTTGATTTTCCACACCCAACTCTTTAACTTTTAATATGAAACAGAAGGTTTGTTTTGGGCATGTGACATAAATCCTGTATCACTAGTTGCAGGTGTTTCGAATCACTAAATCTGTCTATTGTAATTGCTAGGTTTGTTCAGAATTTGTCCTCTAAGAATCTAAGAGTAAGTTCCTAGGATTTAGGAACTTCTTATAGCTCAGTCTTTGATTTACTTTTCTAGAAATATTTATTCCAGAGTAATTTATTTTAAAAATAAATAAATATGAATTTCAGTATCAATTTCACTTTATTGTAAGACAGTCATGCTCCTGTGTCAGGACTACTTGGGAAGGTTTACAGTCATCAATTTTGTTGCTTTATCCTCCAGTGTTATGTCTTTTCTGATGTTGCTGTGGTTTTTAAGACTTTCTATTAATATTCTGGCATAGTTTTTCATTTATCTTAAAAAATCTAATAGGAAAACAATTCATAGAAGAAGTTGCATAAACTCTTCTTTAATTCTCCAGAAATGGTTATTTTCGTGTTCTGCATAATCTCCCCCTAGCATCCCTCCACACTTCCTGAAAGTCTCACTGAAATTTGGCGTGATTCATTTTTGTATATATATAATTAAGATTGTCTTGAGAAATTATTTCCTCTTCCATCCCAGTTTTAGAGAAGGTATGGAAACGTTTACAGTTCTCTTTCTGTAATCATTCTCTCAGAATTACACAGGATTTATTTTTTGTGGAAAATTCCATTACAGACATTGAGCCAGCTTCTAATCAGTAGAACATCAGATGTTGGTGATGCTTTTTGGATAAAGAGAAAAATTCAATCATATGGCAATTTATTAGACTAATTATATTGGACACACTGCTAAGTGTAAAATTAAGTGAGAAAGTGAATTATGAATTAAAGTCTTTGCGTATTTCAGCACAGTTTTTTTTAAGAAGTTACCAGTAAAATAGTAGGTAATCTTTCATTCATCAATACTTGCATGCTCTTTCATGGAGCCTGAAAAATGCTCTTGTGCAGAGCCCTAAGAGGTTCATTCACCACCTATTAATATACATACCTTTAGTAGGTATTTATATACCTTGCACTAAACTCACAGTACTAATTCTGTAGTTGTGAATGTATGCAGTCTTAGATATGAGTAAAATGTGTGCAAAGAACTGTAATGAATGTTTGAAATATTGTGAAAACTTTTTCAATATTGTAATGATTGCAAGTTCTCAGGTTTTCAACTCTGCCTAAAGCATTGTGCAGCTGCAGGAAATTTTATGTACTGGTGTTTTTCCTGTTTTTCCTGATGCTTCATTTTAAACATGTGGTTCTAAGCCATAATTACTGCATGATGCTTAAATCTGAATGATAAATGCAGGATCTGTAGCAGTTAGCACTATGAGAGGTTTTCAGAATTTAAAATCAGACTTAGTTCAACTGTACCTGTTTGCCTGTGATAGAGATCATATTGAACTTAATTTCTATTTAAATTAAGGTGTTGTAGTCCTTGGCAAGTTAAATTGTTGTATACCACAGTCAGGCAACAGGAAACAGCTGAGGTATAGCCAGTAGCGAAAATTGGTGAGGCAGGAGATTCATGTACAAACCTAGATAATGGATCAGTACTGCCTGGCTGGGGAGAGAGTCTAGGAGAGTTTAAAAAAAGAAAAAAAAGGTGAACTAAAAGTAGAAGACAACCAAAACCAACAATAAGAAAGAGCAGAGGTCCCATGTCGTAGAATCATAGAATGGTTTGGGTTGGAAGGGACTTTAAAGATCATCTAGTCCAACCCACCTGCCACAGGCAGGGACATCTTCCACTAGATCAGGTTGCTCAAAGTCCTGTCCAACCTGACTTTGAACACTTCCAATGATGGGGCATCCACAACTTCTCTGGACAACCTGTTCCAGTGACTCACCACCCTTATCATAAAAATTTCTTCCTTATATCCAATCCAAATCTACTCTCTACAAATTTCTAAATGGTAAGAGAAACCCTTTCCCTTCCCTCTTCACAGTGGGGGTAGGTGACACCTTTAAGCTTCTGCAGTAAGTAGAGCAAGTGTCCTACAAATACTTTTCTCCGTCGTTACAGAATTCTGAACTGCCAGCACGAGCCCTTCTGGGTGGCAAGGGGAAAGCGGGATGTGAATCCTGGCTGCATGTTGCTGGTTAGACGTGCACTGTTGTCTGTAGGTACGCCTCTCCTAAACCTGACGGGTCTGCTTTGGTCAGTCTTTGCTCATGTAGCCTGCCTTCCCTCTCCTCTTGAGGCTGGGGATACCTTCCTTCCCTGTGTTGTGGGTGGCGTGTGGTAAGGACTCCTCATGTGGGGTTTGGCAGCTGGTTAAGGTGGTCGTGGTGCGAGGCAAAGGTGGCCAACCCTGGTCTTGGGCGTATTCGGAGTGGTTGGTATTAGGCTGTTAAGGAGTTTGAAAGTTCTACAGAGACTGAGAATGAAAGAAAACTATATAAAATAATCCTGTGAACATCTGTCAGTGTAGTTGTACCTGTTATAATATCACTGTTTCTTTGATTTGCTCAAATCTGTGTGAGCATTTACGGGCATCCTGAAAATGTTTTCCTTCCTTTAACACAGAGCAGTTGTTCAGTCTGTAGTGGAAGCACACGCTAGTGTGACAGAAACGTTGATTATTTCTTGCCCTTATCCTTAGAAAAAGATGAATTGTGTTTGTTCGACTTTTTTTATATGAAGACATTCAGATGTTGGGTTAGTCTCAAAAAAGCTGAGGTCTTTCTGTAAAGGAAGAAGTGAAGCAATGATGCTATTGCTGCCTGTAATTATGGAAAACTTGGTCTGAAGGTTTTTTGCGTGAAAGTGAAGGGCAAAAGGATCTTGCTGATGAAATTGCAGAAAGGAACTGGCTTTCTGGACTAAGTGGTATTTTGGTTGCTTTTACGTCTTGGTTTTTAATATCAGCTATTTTAGGTACACAGTTTTTATTCAGGGCAACAAAAGGCGTAGTTGATCCTGATGCATATTTCACGTATGAAGATGACCTCTAAAGGAACTAAAAAGCATTCATTAGAATCAAAACACAGTACACACAAAATAAATAGTAACTAAATGTTGGAACGTTCTGTTTTGATACTATCAAAGCAAAATAATGGAATCAGGAGATTAAACATTTATTTAAATACATTAGGATAATAATTGTAGAAGCTAAGTGGGTTTTAGGGCATAAATTCACTGGTTTCTGCTTTCATTTGTTTTTCTGGAAAGTCATAATTGGCATACATATGTATTGAAGGATATGAGCTTTTTGCTCTGTTTAGATCCTCTTCAAAAACCTGAATACTAGCCCAACTTGGGATTTATTGTTGATACAGTCTCATGTGGAGAAGCTGTTTCAAAAGGATGTTTTCTTACATTAACTTTAGGATAATCTTGTGTTTTGCCTAGTGAGGGAGCCTTTCAACACCAAACACATCTATAGTTGCACTTATCAGCACTTACACATTTAGTTTCCTTCCGGTTGCTTTAAAACATTGGCAAACTTGAAGGGAGTGTAATGTTGGCATGGGGTTGTTATTTTAGAGGTCTGGTTTAGGCCAGTTCTTTGAAAAGCTTTATGAAAATGTTTTTAGGCCACCTCCAAGAAAGATGTGTAACGAAGGTTTATCTAGGTCATATATTTCATTGAAGAAGCTCTAAGGCCTTCAGTGTTTTGGATCAGCAACCACAATTTGGCGTGTAATGGAGATTGTTTCAGTGTTAGCAGTCTAATTATTTTCCTCAAAGAAGTGAGGGGGAGATAAGATACAACAAATTAAAACATAGTTTATATGATCTTAGACCTCTTCCACGCTAAGGGTACCTGATAGAGTCGAATTGCAGGCTTTACGATGCACAGCTTTCTCTTGAGAGAGTGTTTTTGTATTGCTCTTGCATGGAAAGTGTGTCAGTGTGGAAATCTAATCTTTTGGTTTACAAATAGCTACATGTAACTATATTCTTTGCATTTTCGAAGACTGGAAATCCCGTTTTCACTTCCACCTGTATGGTGTCAGAGAAGCAAAGCATTTTGTTGTACATCTGCACAGAACATAATTGCTAGCTGTTGAAACTGTGTCTATCCAGTTTCTTTGGACATTGATATTTCTGGATGATCATTGTTAATTTGACTGAGGATGTCATTCATACAGATTCCATATTAGCATTACAGATGCAATTATAAGACCTGTATTTCAAACTTCTAATCGAGGTAGGTAGCTGACGGATGGAGTTTAGTGCACTAATTGTACCAATCCTTATCTTTGCAAGTGGTGTATGCTGATAGGAAGAGAGGAAGAAATGGCTCTTTGAATTTAGATGAAGAAGAATTCCCAGTAATGGTATCCTTTTTGTTCATTTTGTGACCACTGTTGTTCCAGGCAACTAAGGAATGCCTTGTAGATCTGACACTACACTGCGGAAGTACTTAGTGTTGGGTAGTGAGGTATGTCTCTACTGTAGTAAGCATTACGTGACAATATTTGCTTGTTCGTTAGGTAAATTCTGAATCTCTGTTAATCTGAACAAACCAATTTGAAAGCCAGGAATGGCTCAAATTGTTACACAATGATGAATTTGGTCTGTGTTGCTTAGTTTTTTTTCTCCTAATCCCAGTGCTGTTTTACTGTGTCTCAAAGGAAAACAAAACTTATCTGGGTGTTGGTTTTGCACAGTTAACAGTATGTTGCACTGAGACACGGACTATATGCGTTTTTGTTGTTGTAGGCTTCTGAGCAACTGAAAACGGTGGAGTTTTTTTCAGCTAGCCTGATGCCAATAAGAAATGTTACAGTTTAACATCAGTGCTGCAGAAATCTTGCAGGAGATTAGTAAAATTTCATTCTCTTTTTTTAATTTGGAAATCATTATTTGAAAGGATTTTTCTTTCAACTAAGTGATGAAAGGATGACAACTCTTGATCTTTTTGAGTTGTCATTCCCACTGCCTTTTCCAGGTCTCAGCACAGAGCTGACCTTAAGGCCCTTTAGAAGTGGAAATAATACTGCAAAATATTTCATTAAAAGAGCTATGTTAATGCCAATGAATTTTCCTTTGTGCCTTTACATTGTGATGTCTGTGTGTTTCAGTCAGCAGTATCTCAGGGACTCCCCAAACTAATGGGGAGCAAGAGGACACTTTTTTCTCCTTTCAGTAGTCAAACAGATACTCAGCCCAATCTCTGACTTGCTGTCTTTCTCCGTGACCAGAGGGAGGCATGTAGTTTCACAGTAATAGTACACTTGAAGTATCTGAATACAAGACAAGTGAAAATTTCCACAAGATGCCTATGGACTCTATTTGAGCCAAAGTTAGTCCAACCAGGGTGTCTCTTTCCTGACTCTGTAGGTGCTGGAATTTTCTCACATAATTAATCTTTAGGCTTCAAGTTTTGATTAGAGATGCACTGTAGAAAGTTGCCATATTTTTCTAATTAATCATTCCACTGAATTGCAAGCAACTAATAGCTAAAGGATTTCTTGATCTTAAAAACAAACCAAACCAACCAACCAAACAAAAACCCCAAACCCAATCTATTAAGAAAACAAATAGTAAAGGAGAAAAGCTCCTATTTTCATATACCATTAGATTGAATTTCTAGGACTGGTATTTGGTCTGGATATTATTTGATTTACTCTTAGATTTCTAGACGGTGGGATAAATTTGTTTGTATATTTTGATTGAACCTCTGTTACCATTTTATTTTGTGATAGAAAGCTTTTACCTGTCAAATCCTTAGAGTTGTGTGACATGTCAAAATCTTTTAAACTTTAAAGTAATGTCTTGGAAAAATGGCATTTTGTTCTTAATGGTGAATTGATAATCTCTGAGTAAACCAAGCTAGAGAGAACATGGCAGTACAGGATAAAAAAGGTCAGCAAATGCATGGCTGAAGTCAGTAAAGGATAAGTGAGGTTTTAAATCCTCACTGATCTCTCTCAACCCCATTTTATTTCTGTTCTATTACTAATTTCAAAAGACGACAAGAAATTTTTATATCCTGAGAATTGTGAAGGCAGAACACAGGCAATGATGATGTAAATATTTTCTTAGTGATTGTTTTCAGGTTTTGACTGATCTACATTTCCACCATAGGGTATTGCTGAAAAGCCAAATTGGAAAATGAGATTCTTGTCAAGCTTTTATTTTCTGAAGTAAGCTTTATGGTGCCGTGGAGATGGCTTTTTCTGTTTCATGTTGCCTTAAAAAGGTTTTACTGCTCACAGAGCAAGAAAGAGGTTTCTTCAAAGTTAAATTCAGGCATAAAGCTATCCACCCAAGATTCTCAACACCACCGTTATCTTAAATGGAGCATACCAAGAGAAATAGATTATCCAGTCTGTTCCAGTTAGTAAATGCCTGCTTTGAGCACCGCTAGTGAACAGTAACTACCTCATTAAGGAAACTATTCTTCTTCCCATTTGGCCTTGCCATCAAACCATTTCCCCTGATTTCCTAGTTCAGTTTTTCTTATTAACTTAAGCTCATTGCTTAGCTTGCAGTTTTTTAGATGTGAATTGTACAATCTCTTCTTTTATTGTATTACCCTTTGTATAAATGGGTCTGTCTTGTGCCTCCTTAGCAAAACAAAAATGCTGAGCAAATTACATATTCTTAATCTGTAGTAAATAATTTGATGTTAGGCATTTATTATGGCCCCTCTTTGGACTTTTCGCTTTTCTTATGTCTCAATTAGGGTTCCAGACCCAAATCCTGGTGCGGTTCTGATACTTTGTACTGCTTTGTTTTACTCCTGTAATTCCTCTCATCCAGTTAGGTGACAGTCCTTACAGAAGTGAGTGATGCAGCAGGGATATGAATTTTAAGGCTAATGTAAAGGAAGGAGTGACAAGTGACTGTACCAGGGTAGGAAATACTGTGGGCCTTGGAGCTATGTCTGCGCATTTTGAGCCGGTGTGTCGGGCAGCTGTACACAGAGCTACCCCTGTCCGTGGTACCTCAGTTAGCTAGTGCAGAAATAGCTTCTGTCTGTCTGCTTGCCAGCACGTTGTCATGGAGGTGTACTCCAGCATTCAGAGCCGAGTCCCACACAGCGTGCTTCCTTGTGCAGTTGCCAGTGACTGGCAAGATGATTAAAGACAGTGCTGCTATCTAGTTTTGTTTTCTTCTGAAATGAAATAGTCAAAAGATGCAGTTCTGCATCTATATTTATGGATTCATATGGTCCTAGACAGGCATATGATTTCTCTGGACATCTTCTTTCTGTTTCTTGATCTTTTCAGCAGTGATGTCAAAAAAAAATGCTAAGATGCTCACCTGTGGCATGCTACTAGGCCAGCACTTCCCAGCTAGAAAGTGGCAATCGGGTGCTTGGGACTTCTGAGTACTGCATACTTTTCAGCGTTTTCCCTCAGTTTGGAATGTCAGCATGCTGGTTCACAGCCCAGCATGAGAAAATAAATAATCTCCTGGGGGTGAGACTATGATGTTTTTGTTACATTTAAGTTTTCTGTTCTTGGTGTACCTTTCCTAAAACTAGGAAAGGTTTCCCTTTGAGAGCAGCAGGCATCCTCTGTTTGTATGTGTTTGTATCTCTGCAGTTTCACTGTGATAAATATGCACCATGAATAATGTGTTATTCTGCTCATCATATGCAGATACTACTGCATCAGAGCCTTCCAAGTCTAAGAGTAACAAGTACTTTAATCAGAGATTAGATTTTATTTCTGATGAAATCTAACATTTTCTCAGACCTTTCTTCCTGACCAGCATAAAATTAGCCCTGAACACATACTTATCTCCCTGTTTTGAGTCTATTCACTTGCAAGTCTTCTAAAATCTTCCTTTGAACATTAACAGTAAAAGGAGTATACCTTTGCCAGTTTATATATGGAATTACAGCTTTTTTATTTGGTCTTTCTTAGTTCTTCTCCTTGGGTTGTTTATGTCCAGACAGTCTAGAATGCTGTGGTAGGAATCTGTGGAGAAATTACAAGAGTCAGTATCATAGTACTGTCCCTTGTCTGTTTTACTGGTTGTCTCTGAATGCAATTCAGTTTTTAATGCTTTCAAGAGTATTTCCTCTATAAGTAGTTAAATTAGATGGAAGCAACTTACCGGACATCTGCTGGAAGCATAACACAGCTGAGAGTAAACAGTCCCGGAGGTTCCTGCAGTGTGTGGAAGATAACTTCCTGACACAGCTGGTAAGCGAGCCTACCAGGGGAGGTGCCCTGCTTGACCTGCTGTTTACGAACAGAGAAGGACTGGTGGGAGAAGTGAAGGTCGGAGGCCATCTTGGTCTTAGCGACCATGAAATGATAGAAATCTCAATTCTTGGTGAAGTAAGGAGGGGGGTCAGCAAAACCACTACGATGGACTTCTGGAGGGCAGACTTGGGCCTGTTCAGGACACTGGTCGAGAGGGTCCCTTGGGAGACAGTCCTGAAGGGCAAAGGGGTCCAGGAAGGCTGGAGGTTCTTCAGGAGGGAAATCTTAATGGCAGTCCCCATGTGCCATAAGAAGAGCTGATGGGGAAGACGACCGGCCTGGCTGAAGGGGGAGCTTTTGCTGGGACTCAGGAAAAAAAGGAGAGTTTATTACCTTTGGAAGAAGGGGCAGGCAACTGAAGAAGAGTACAAGGATCTCGTTAGGTCATGCAGAGAGGGAATTAGAAAGGCAAAAGCCCAGCTAGAGCTCAGTCTGGCCACAGTCGTAAGGGATAACAAAAAATGTTTATATAAATACATTAACAACAAAAAGAGAGCCAAGGAGAATCTCCGTCCTTTACTAGATGCAGGGGGGAAGATTGTCACAAAGGATGAGGAAAAGGCTGAGGTACTTAATGCCTTCTTTGCCTCAGTCTTTAATAGCCAGACCAGGTATCCTCAGGGAATCCAGCTCCCTGAGCTGGAACACAAGGATGGAGAGCAAAATAAACAGTTAACGACCTGCTATGCCACCTGGACACTCACAAGTCTATGGGGCCTGATGGCATCCACCCAAGGGTACTGAGGGAGCTGGCAGAGGAGCCGCCCAAGCCACTCTCCATCATTTATCAACAGTCCTGGTTAACAGGGGAGGTCCCGGACGACTGGAGGCTTGCCAACATGACGCCCATCTACAAGAAGGGCCGGAAGGAGGTTCCAGGGAACTACAGGCCTGTCAGCCTGACCTCGGTGCCGGGGAAGATTATGGAGAGGTTCAACTTGAGGGCGCTCACAGGGCACGTGCAGGACAACCAAGGGATCAGGCCCAGCCAGCACGAGCTCATGAAAGGCAGGTCCTGCTTGACCAACCTGATCTCCTTCTATGACCAGGTGACCCGCCCAGTGGATGAGGGAAAGGCTGTGGATGTTGTCTACCTGGACTTTAGTAAAGCCTTCAACACTGTCTCCCAGCCTTCAGCACTTCCCCTGGAGAAGCTGGCGAATCGTGGCTCAGACAAGTGCACTCTTCGCTGGGTAAAAAACTGGTTGTACGGCGGAGCCCAGAGAGTTGTGGTGAATGGAGTGAAATCCAGTTGGCGGCTGGTCACAAGTGGAGTCCCCCAGGGGCTCAGTTTTGGGGCTGGTCTTGTTTAATATCTTTACCAATGATCTGGATGAGGGGATTGAGTGCTCCCTCAGTACGTTTGCAGATGACACTGAGTTGGGTGGGAGTGTTGATCTGCTCGAGGGTAAGAAGGCTCTGCAGAGGGATCTGGACAGGCTGGATGGATGGGCCAAGGTCTATCTGAATACGAGCCAGCAGTGTGCCCAGGTGGCCAAGAAGGCCAACGGCATCCTAGCCTGTATCAGAAACAGTCAGGAGTAGGGAGGTGATCGTCCCCTGTACTCGGCACTGGTGAGGCCGCACCTCGGATCCTGTGTTCAGTTTTGGGCCCCTCACTACAAGAAGGACATTGAGGTGCTGGAGCATGTCCAGAGAAGGGCGACGAAGCTGGTGAGGGGTCTGGAGCACAAGTCTTCTGAGGAGCGGCTGAGGGAGCTGGGGTTGTTCAGTCTGCAGAAGAAGAGGCTGAGGGGAGACCTCATCGCTCTCTACAATTACCTGAAAGGGGGTTGCAGAGAGGTGGGTGTTGGTCTCTTCTCCCAAGTGACTAGCGACAGGACAAGAGGAAATGGCCTCAAGTTGCGCCAGGGGAGGTTCAGGCTGGATATTAGGAAAAATTTCTTTACTGAGAGAGTGGTGAAGCACTGGAACAGGCTGCCCAGGGAGATGGTGGAGTCACCCTCACTGGAGGTGTTCAAGGAACGTGTGGACGTGGCATTGCGGGACATGGTTTAGTGGGCATGGTGGTGTTAGTTAATGGTTGGACGTGATGATCTGGCAGGTCTTTTTCCAACCGTAGTGATTCTGTGAAAATGAAGCAAAGCTAACTGTCTAGTTCTGTACTGGTTTTCTTGCACTGTTGTAATGAGCTGTGGCACATACAATGTGATCAGTAGTATTGAGATGCCCACGTCAAACCCCTTTGGCTTTACTCTCTCATGTGATCTCTCTGCACCTTCCTCCAGGGCAGTAGTGCAGCAGTTTCTTATTTGAGATAAATCTTCAAATTAGAAAATAACCTTTATTTTTGCCATTAATTAAGAAGTAATTTCCTAATTTTAAAATTTAACCTTTTGTAATGGAAAGATAGTTACCTTTTTACTTGACTTCTGAGCTTTTGGTAGCTCAGTAAAACTCAGTGTAAAACTGTGAGAAAAACACACAGCCAAATCTTTTACAAAACTTGATCTTAAAAGGCCACGGACAATTACAGGTTTCCCAAACTTAGTAACATTCAAGCAGCAATATTGTGTCAGATCAAAGTCCAAGGAATTCAGTATCCATTCTCAGATATTAACAGATCAAAGGAGAAGTCTAGTGAAAAATACCTGGGCAGGGGAGGCCCACGTGATGATGTCCATGAGTGTTCTTTGCGATTCCAGTCATCAGCGCTCAGGGCCTCTATTTAGCCACCTTTCCATCACTGGTAACAGCATAAGGCAATTAACCAGTTCTTCAATTTTGTCTTTCCACAACAGGAAGAGCTTGTTATTACTGTGTCCTACTCTGTGCAGGCCGCCTTCTGTGTCTGGAAAAAGAGACTTGCATCAGTTGGTAAAATGTTTTCTCTTGTCATTTCTCAGGTTTCTCGGAAGTTTGTTTTTGGGGATAGGAAGGAGGGATATGGGTGAAGTTTTAGAAGCCCTATAGTCTTAGCTCCAGAATCAATTAATGTCCTTACTGCAGTGGAGCTGGTTTTAGTTGCTATCCATCCATTCCTTCTCTGCTTATGTTGGGAGGGAATGATGGACTTAGGGAAGTGATCTTAAAATAAAAACTTTTTTCTCCTGGTATCCTGTCCTAACAACTATACAAATGTTTAGTTGTGAAAAGACTGAGTAGCCTGGTCCTTGGGGCCCCAGTAACTGATGTAATTTGTGTAGCTGGAGAAGAAAGTTCTTTTGAAATACAGGTTCTGATCTGAGGCTTGCAGCAGTAATTGGTGATTAATTGTAAATGATCCCTGCTGCCTTATTCCAACTCTCAGCCTTCTGACTGTACTTCAGACATGCAGCAAATACTGAGAAAATTAAACACGGGAACAAAAAGAACTGATGTTTTCCATTTAGCTCCCTCTGTTTCTCTACATGCTTGGAGTTGATGGGTCTTTTGTGCCTTGCTCCTGGCAAGGGACTCGGAGGGGAGTAAGAGTGAGCGTGTGTCTCCAAGTGTGCTGGGAACCCACAGCTCCGCCATGGCTGTGCAGCTCACAGTGTGGCTTTTAGCTCTGTTTCCCTCTTGGACTACTGAGCACATGCATAAAGGCTCACTGGGAAGTAAGCTAAAGCTTTCATCTTTCAGCATGAAAGAGATTTACCACTTTTCTAATCCAACTAGCAGTGAGTACTGGTTCAGAAAGTCAATCTCTGCTGCTAGTGAATTGATGAAGGAAAAGGTAAAGAGTGGCCTTCCTCCCTACTTGGGTTCTTTGAGCATGTGAATCACTTCTAATTGCATTTTCCCTTCACTTCAGAGAAGGGTCAAAAAGGATGGACTGCTTTCCTATTTTTATGTTGACATTTCCATGAACATAACATTGAAATTAAAGATGAACTTGAGACAAGTATCTGTACCTAAACAGAAATACACTGCTTTGTACTCTGGGTGTGACACGCAGTGTTAACTACACCAGCAGCTCTACACTTTCTTCATATTACAGAATCACAGAATCATTAAAGTTGGAAAAGGCCTGTAAGATCATCAAGTCCAACCATCAACCCAACACCACCATGCCCACTAAACCATGTCCCACAATGCCTCGTCCACACGTTCCTTGAACACCTCCAGGGAGGGTGACTCCACCACTTCCCTGGGCAGCTTATTCCAGTATCTCACCACTCTCGCAGTAAAGAAATTTTACCGAATATCCAGCCTGAACACCTCCCCTGGCACAACTTCAGGCCATTTCCTTTTGTCCTGTCACTCGTCACTTGGGAGAAGAGACCAACACCCACCTCTCTGCAACCCCCTTTCAGGTAATTGTAGAGAGCGATGAGGTCTCCCCTCAGCCTCCTCTTCTGCAGACTGAACAACCCCAGTTCCCTCAGCCGCTCCTCAGAAGACTTGTGCTCCAGACCCCTCACCATCTTCGGTGTCCTTTGTCATGTTCAGCTTACTCTGCGGCTCAGCTGGCACTATGATGCTTGCTTTTTTTTTCCTTCATATGATGGCTACACCATCAAACCATTTTGTCTGAAGGATTTTCAAATGTGCAGAGCTACATGGCTAAAACTACGCCTTTGTCGTTGGCTAACAACATGTCCTGTGGCCATGTGATGCCTCAGATAAGGTACAGGAAAACTCATCATTTGCATATATCATTTGAGTGAATACCAAAATCTGCTGCATATCCCTTTCCCCTTATCTGTCTCCTCAATGCAGTACCACTGTTGGGAACCACTTCTCGCCTGAGCCTAAAAGACTCCTCCAGCTGCAGAAGAGCTCCTGACACCATCATTATACTACTCTGTGTGTAGTATAGTTCAACAGCAGTGTTGAACTTCAGAGCTAAGACTGAAAGGAAGGACACAGCCAAGACCACACCAATTGCAGGCCTTGAAGAGAAGATGAATAGGAGAAGTCCAAGATGAGTCATCACCCTTACATGAGTAGGGAGTTTATCACTGTTAGAGGAGTGAGCTTTAAACACACAGGACTCATGGTAGTGGCTATTGTCCCAGATACATATGGATGCTGAAGCCCTTTTTGTGGATACCTCTAAAGCAAGAGCTGAGATGTCACCCCAGGGTCTACTTGAAAAGCAGTGCTCTCTCCTGGAAGGATGCCTTGTTTCTGGCATTAAGCAAGGATAAGTCTCCTACATTCTGAGGATGAACCCAAAACAAGTATGTAGCCTTTGTTTCCTTGGCAGTATCACAAAGATGGGTCTGAGAACTGCAAGTAGGCTGCTATCCTTCTGACATGCCAGCCTGATCATCGTGACCCAACATGTGTGCAGCTTGTATCTAACTGAATTCTGTAGGTCTGTGAAGATGAGACTGAATTATCTGCCAGCATTACAAGACAGGCTGATGATGCAGAGGTCAGACTTCTGTAACCAAAAAATGGCAGCAGGAGAGGAGAAACTTATGTGTGAGAGTTGTCATAACTATTTTAAGACAGCCTGTGGAAAAAAGACAAGACCCCTTTGAATACGAGTCACAGAGATATTTCCAAGCAGTTGAGCTGAAGATGTTTTAACTCTTTGTGGTTGTGAAATGCAGATTTTGTTTCTGCTATTAACTCTGAGAGGAATAAATTGTATATATCACTTCAGAATCAGATTTATCACCGTGGGTGTCTTCAGGGTCAGCATTGCTTTATGGTTCTTGATCTGAATATGCAGTCATTTCTCCTGACTTTTAAAATATGAAGACTCATGATGGCTGTAGGCTTCACAGTAATTCTTTTCTTAAACCTTATCTCCTCTGGTGAAAGGGAATGTACGTCTGTCTTTCCTCAAGTGAGACAGGAGGCAAATACTGCTTCCAAAACATAGAATCATAGAATTGTTTAGGTTGGAAAAGACCTTTAAGACCATCAGGTCCAATCCTTAACCTAACCCTGCCAAGTCCACCACTAAACCATGTCCCTAAGGACCTCATCCATATGTCTTTTAAATACCTCCAGGGATGGTGACTCAACCACCTCCCTGGGTAGCCTGTTCCAGACTGAATATGATGAACATGTTCATATTCAACAGTTAAGAAGATGAGTAAGTAGTCCTGAAGGTCTAAAAAAATGCATAGGTACATAACATGTGCTACAGGGACTGGAATAACTTTAGGTGTCAAGGAATGAGACATTTCTTTTAGAAGAAGTAGACGAGCCCTGTCTTTGTGTATGAGCCCAGACCTGATCCTTTGAAAAAGTAATAAAGACAGTGAATACTGGTGGCAGGGGAGTCTGCAAAACAGGAGCTTGCATAGACTGAAAGCTGTGTTCAGTGTAAGCAGTAATGAGAAGTCCTTCTTATTACTGTTAGTTGGGGGGGGGAACTTTTTTAATGAAAGTTGTTAAAATGTACTGAGATTAACAATATAGAAAACATTACTTATAAAACAGTCTGCAAATTTAATTTTTGGAGATGGTCTTGATTTGCCTGTTAGCCTAAGTTAGAACATATGTGAATGAAGGTTAAGTTGATGCTGTTAAACTGTCAGAAAAGGTTGTGGTTTAACAGCAGTTTAGACATGTTAACAGGTTTCAGTAAAGACAACTTTCCTTTTCCACACAACAGATTATGACAAAGGAGTTGATGATTTGAAAAAAGAAGTCTACTTTTCCTGTCAAAATAATGTTGTAGCCAGCCTGATGACAGCCTGCAAGATGGAATTTAATTTGTTACCTTCAGCACCAAAAGCATGACTCTTGATACTCATACTAAAGCAGCGTTGCTTCTTTTTTATCACCTTGTTCTCCGCATAGAGCGGGTAGCAGAAAGGTCTTATCCACCTGCTGCATATTCAAATGCTATTTATTTGAGGAAATGCTCAGGACTTAAGTGTCTGGCATTATTTTGTTTGGATACCAATGTAGCAATAGAATAATATTTGTATTAATAATATTTGAACTAATGGAAGTATTTAACTTAGTCTTTTGTTCTTTAAAACATTTATTTATTCACCCTTAAAACATATTTCTAAAATATGCAAATCGGTGATTCTGAAACAGTTGTTATTGTGGTTGAAATCAATTGGAGAGAGGAGCCCATTGCACTTCAGAGATTTGGAATAAGCGCAAAATACCTAAATTACTGTGGGTTTTTTGGGTTTGGTGTTTTTTTTCTTACTTTGTTTAGTAACTGAGTAAGCATTATGGTGAAAGAAGGTAAAGTGGGTCTGGAATATATAGAAGCTTTAAAATGGATGTCTGAAAAAGCCACAATGACACTTTTGAAGATGATTTCTGTAAAAACGTTCTTGGAGCACTTGAGGTAATTCACACATAGCTGTGTGACCCAAAGTGATCCAGCTGTTACCTGTCAGCTGGATAATGGGTTGGGCAGATGCCCTGAGCATGGCCCAGTAGTGAAACAGGATGCATTCATGAAGAACAACTACAAGGGAGGCTGTTTTAAATTTGAAATTCAGCACACATTTAGCTAATTAATAGAGCTCTAGCAAGGAACTCATGACATTACAGCCTACAGAAATTTATTTATTCTGGACTACAGCAGCATATCAGGATACATTTTGGAGAAGCATTAAGGCTCTGGTGCTCGCATCTGGATTGACAGGGCTGTTTACACTAGAAATTCCCCTCAATTTGTTAGAAGATCTGTGCCAAGTTTCAACACATCCTGTGCAAGGCCCAGAAACCCTCCTTCTCCCTTACATGGAGGGTGGTTTAAAATTCAGGAACTCAAAAAATAATAACCAGACATGGTATTTTAAAAAGCAGGATTTAAAATGGGTTTTTCCAGTGGTCATCTGTTCAGTTGAAGGGGGAATAACAGACCAAAACTCCATGGGAATTTCATGTGCAGTTATTTACAGTTCTAGCATAAAGTCCATGTTTCACACAGAAACTGCTGGTTCCGCCTTCCCTTCTGTGAGGTGTGGGATTGATAATCAAATACATACTCTGCAATAGAGGGCTAGTAAACTTAAATGGCAAGAAGCAAGAGGTTGCCATAAGCAGAGCTGAACGTTTTTCTTCCAATTTGCCTAATGGACAGCTCATTAGGAAAGCCGAAAGTTAGGTGCAGGAAGATAAACTTGGTGCAACAGAGGTAAAGTATTGTTACAGCATTTGGGTAACAGGGAAACTTCAGCCGTGTTAAAAAAATTATCCTTCAGAATGGTAGATGGAGTGGTTTGTCAGGAGCTCTCGGGAATAAATTTCAGCTGGGTCTGTTGGTGTTGCCACTCATTTTGAACAGTGGCTGTGCTTCTGCAGCATGCTGCTTAACTGCTCTAACCGCAACCAGAGCAACAATAAATCTTGTTGCTCATTCTGGCTTCCTTCTCTGAGTACTCCTGTCATCCCTCTCCTGGATCTCCGTGCCATGTTGGATGGCTGCGCTGTTCACCTACTGGGGGCCCTGACAGGCACAGCACTAACCCCGAGGGATGCTGCTGGATGGAGTGTGAGTTTCGTAGCTGGTCTGAGACCTCTGCCATGCATGAGGCACCCAGTGCTGCTCTGCAGGTCCCCTCTGTCTGCTGACAGCATCCTGAGACACACTTCTGGGAAAGAAACTCTGGCCAGGACATTGTCTGCTGTATTGTACTGATTAACAAACAGGGTAACCAAGGGTAGGAAATGAAAGGATGTATCCAGCCTCAAAGAAAAGGTGTAAAAAGCAAACAGCCTTGCCTGCGACAAATCCACCTGAAGCACCCCAACACAAAAAAGGGACTAATTATGTTAAAAAATAGCTCTAATCATATATGACTTGTGGTAGTGTATATTTTTTTTGTGAGAGCAATAATGGAAGCAACAGTCTGAAAGATAAGAAATACAGAAAAATTAGCTTCACAGATAAAAGAGAAGGCATCTCATGCAGACTACTGATTTAAGTTTGAGAGTGGGAGAAACTTGTTTCATAATTTCTGTTCCAAGGAGGGGAAAAGTTATCATGGAAAAATGGTATTTAGATGGCTTTGGTTGGAGATTTCATGTAGCTGGTTGTAAAATACCATCAGCTCTTTTAAGGCTTCTTGCAATGCTGCTTCATATAGGATAGACTTCTAAAGTGAAGAAACTCTTTTGGGTCAAGTAAAAATAGGATTTAAAGAGTAGAATTTCCATAGCAGCATTCTGAAGCTTGTCCTGCCTCTTTAGCTGGCCCCGTGCCTTGTGCTGGGAGCATTTCAGTATGTTCTTGAGGAAAATGTTGCAAGGAGGAGGAGGTTTTTTAAGAACTAGCAAAAGTTTCAGCAGTCAGAGGGCTGTATGAAAAAGATGGGCATCACCTAAGCCAGAAAAGAACTAGGTTGCTGGTACCTAAAATTAGAAGAAGATTGTACCAGGTTTTTAAAAGTAAATCTGAGCAGAAAGCAATCGCTTCAGGATAATACACTGTTTATAAATTAAATCACAACATCATATCTTAGAAAAAATAGGAAAAACGTTTGTAAAGATCAGTTACTAAATAGTAAAGAGGAATCTAAACAAATGTCAGTTAAGCAGAGCATGTAAGTTAAAAGCTGAAAATAATTTCCGGTAAGTTCAGCCATAAAAATCCAAGTGAGTAGTCATGCAAATGCTCCCTGTAGTCAACTGAAAGGGACGGATATCTTCAGAAAGGTGCAGCATATTTTCAGATGGCAGGAACCAAACTATGATCTGTAGAGAGCAAGTGATAACTCTACAGAGGGAAGACTACTCAAGAAAGAAAACAAAACCATAATTATTCTGTATGACTTCAATTGCTCTCTACTGCTACATTTGTTCCATCTCCAGAAAAGGATGTAGCAGAACTAAAAGAGCCATAGGAGAGGACATTATGTATATATTTATGTGAATATATTTTTATATGAATATATAAAACAGTTTGCAGATGATAAGGGCTCTTCAGCAAGGCTGCTGGAGTAAATGAGACTACTCTTGCAGTTTCTGAAGTGCAGCAGAATTGCTAACTCTCTGAAGCTTAAGAAACTGGTAAGATTCACTGATTGGGAGGGGAAAAATGGATGTGGGAAATGAGGAGCTGTTTAATAAAAGTTGATTACCCACAAACCACAATTGCAAATATGGTGGGTGAAAGCAACCATATCCAGGAGGAAGGAAAACCTGCAGTTAAACTAAGAATGAGTGTAAAACAGCTGGAACTGGTACCAATCAGTATAACTGAGAATATATGAAGCGTAAGAGATTGATAAGAGAAGTATTTGTTGAAGGTGGGAAGAAAAAAAAAAAGAAAAGCCATAGTTACCAACGCAAAGATGCATGTTCTCTCCCTTTGATTTAATACTGCATATAGTTCATAAAAGGAAAAATAAAAAGCTAAAAATTAAAATGCCAAATGTGTTTCTCAGCATCTTCTGTAAATACTACCTATAACTACTATTAAACCAGTTGTAGTCTAACAAAAAGAGACACAGCTTTTAGCCATTTTTCTTGTTAACACACAAAAAAAATTAAGATGACAGTAATTAATATGACAGTAATTAACTCTTTGGCTCTTTTGGGTAGACTTCCATAAGACCTGGTTGATTGGAGTCTTTAAGATCTGAATAGGTACCTCCCTTGATGTATCAGTTAAATGTAAGCTAGGTTTTCCTTGAGTTATCAGACTTAACACATGGTAACTGGGTAAGATTCCTTGCTCAGAAGGTCAGATACTTGTTTTCTAATGATAAAAATAAGATCATGTCAAGCTTGCAAGCAGTTTCTGACTTCAGAAACTATAATAGCAATAGCTCCTTCAGAGATTTTACCTATTTTTGGCATTTCATCTTCTTTCAAGGCTTCTCTCCAGCGATTTGTTTCATGCTCTTCCTTCTGTATTTTAGATTAATTGATCACTGGTGAAAACAGATTAACATGCCTTGGAGGGCAAATAAGAATACAGACTGCTTCCTCCCAGGTGGATGTTGTAATATCACTGGACTGGAGAGCCAACTTCCTATGTCTTGGCTGTAGTAGGAAGATGGAGTAGGTTTCTTGACTGGGAGGACAGTCAGTCTCCTCATTGATGGAGAATTAATTCTTCTAGGAAATAAGAGATGTAGTTTTCATTCTCCCAACCCCCATTACCTCATATCATGGATAAAGGGGCTTCTCGTCTGTGTCTGGGAGAAATTATTTCACCATTTCTTTTCAGGACAGTGTTCAGGACTGTGAGGCAAGTTAGGTCCTCCAGGTTGATGCTCGACACTTGGGCTCTGAAGAGGAATAGCATCTTTAGATATGATCCCTTTTCTCTGTGTTTAGACATCTGTGCACCATATAATGTTATGCCAAACCTCCTGGTACACTGATTTAGTGCCTGGAGGCATCTAGGTCAGGGCTCTCCACCGCATCATAAATTCCCACCATCAGCACCAGGATCCTTCTGAGATCTCTCCCTGCGTTTCCCCAGCTCCTTGCAGTACAGAGGGCATCTGTGGCTTCTCACATCTGTTTGCCACAATTATTTAAATAATTGAAGATTTAAATAAATAGACATAGTGAAATTAGGTTTTTATTATGTGTATGTAAATGTTTTCAAAGACAGCAGTTTGAGGATTCATCTAAGGCAACCTTAGTGAAAACTGCCTGTGGAAGGATTTCTCTCCCCCCATCTGACCATCCCTGCTGCACAGCCATGCTGTGAGCCAGGCTTGTCTGAAAACTAATTCGTGGGCAGCGAGATGGAACAGGTTGTTTGAAATATTATCTGGTTTTGTTTTATTTTATTAATTTTCAGCTGGATCTGGTACTTGTTTTATATGACTGGGTCATGTAAATAAGATCATCAGCAGATTTGGGTCAGCTGAAAGACAGCCACTGAACACCTGATAAGGGATTTGGGCAAGGAGTATTGGCTGCTTTTTGTTGGCTGCCAGTCTCAGGTTGCCTTTAATGTTTCTGCTCAAGGCTACTTCTTGTTCGCAACATTTTAATAATTTGCGAGGGAAATTGAATGATAATATTATTGGCCTTGTTAGATGTCATTATTTAATTGACAGACACTGTGTTTGTGTAAATGCATACACTAATTCAGACTTGATCACTAGAAGAATTCTTAGTTTAACATCATTTTGGAAAATAATTGTACAATTCCAGTGCTTCATCACCTTTTTTCCAGCATTCTGTAACAGAGGTCCTAAAACTTTGTCCACTCAGAGATAGCAAATGTCTTTTTTTAATGAAAGGCAACCCCCCCTCCCCACACACGCTTTTTCACTTTTAGATACAGATAATCATGACTCTGTTCTGACAAGTGAAGGAGCTTTAATATCATGTGCTCCATGTACTGTGTAGCTCGTCATTTGTACAGACACAAAGTGAAGTGAACCCGTTAAACACCTGCAGGAATGAAAAAAGGAAAAATTGGGGGACAGGGAGAAACCACCTCTGTGTGCTTGTGTTACATATCTATAGTACATTTCTTTCCTACTCCTATTTGCACAGATTAGAAAATGTAACATTTTTCCTGCAATGTTCCCAGAGTTCCCTACTAGATAAAATGAGAAAGACTGAATTACTGTCCTCTGATCCTAACTGAAATACCAGAAGATGTCATCTAAAAAGATGAGAAAGTCAATAACTCAGTTCTGTTGGGTTTTAGATTGATGACAATGATTTCTTCTGTACAGCTGTGTTAGAATCAGAAATTCATATTGCTTATATAGCATTTAGGCTAAAGTGTGTTCAGTATAATGGATTATTTTCAAGCTCTCTCCAGTCCTTCAGTTTCTTCTCTGAATAATGCAGCAGAATGGAAGCACGGCCTCAGGTTTGCTCTAAAATTAAAGACAAACAAACAAAAAAACACTAGATGAAGCATGGTGAATACGAGCATAATATCTAGAAAGTTCTAGCAAATTAGGATTAGCTAGGCTACTTCTGGACTGGAACCATGCAATATTTGATAACATACAACAATACCGGCTTTTTTCTCACGTTATGACTTGTTGCCAGGTAACTCGATGGGCATAATGTTCATAAATGAGCACTGTTTATAAACAGTGTTTTTGATGAAGAAAACAGTGTTGTGGAGGATGCATCTGGTGTCTTTATTCAGTTTAGTGGTTACTTCTGAGTGTGTCTGGGCAGGCGAGAGAAAGGGACCCGGCTGCGTTTCAGTGGTTGCTGCATGCTGGGTCAGGAGAGACTTCTGATGAGGGGGGGCTCCATCCTCTTGGATGGAAGAGCTCTCAGGGATCTTCCAGCAGGGAGCAGACACAGCATTACAGGCAATAAAGAGGAAAATCACTTTCCTGAGGACTAGGAAGCCATTGAAAGTTTCTAGACTATAAAACAAAACCATGGGAAAAGGGATCTACCTTGAAGGGCTGCTGGGCAGGAGGTTAAGTTTTGAGTTCAAGGACTGTTTTATCTGGATTGCCCAGTGGACCCGAGTTCTTGGCATTCAAAGGTTCCTTCTCCTAGATTACTATTTCAAATTTTTTTTATAAAACATAGCTTTAGAGTTTGGAAGATTTGATATTTTCTGATGTGCTTGATTTAAACTGAAGGTGGGACAAAGCTGGTAGATAGTCTTCTCTCAAATGGCATAGGTAAAGGCAGCTGTTATAAAAGTAGCATCTTGCTTTTAATTAAGTACAGGGAAGAATTGCTGGAAAGCTATCATGAGTCTTTATTCAAATTAAAGCCAAGATCTGGTCAAACTTCATATGAATCTGTTTCTGTTGCTGACATTAAGACGTAACTGCCTTTGCTGAAGTTTTAATTTAGGGTTTGTTCAAACCTACCAGTGGCTGCTCAGGTCGATGTTGTTTTATTTTGGTGTCAGTTGTTCTATGCGTCTCAAAAGATCAAAGGCAGAGCGTGACAGTGAATTTTTCATCCCTTTTGACAATCTATTTATGAGCTGCCTCTATGATCACTTCACTGCCAGTCTCTTACTTGACAACACTGCAGCTTTAATTGCTTCCTGATTACAAGAGTGATGCTGCACCTTGCTCTATGCCTGGAAGCTCCAAGGTTTTTGGTATAATTTAATGCAGACAGATTCCAAATGCAGCCTGCCAAAATATGTATTATCTTGGACGTTAAAGATGTTGAACTTGGCTCTGTCAGCCTGTGAAGAAGTACCTGCCAAAACCAATTGGATGCGCTGAGCAAGGAGAACGAGGGCAGCTCCAGGTAATGCTGAGGCAGCTTTCTTGTATTTGCTGTAGCTTGCGTGCGTTGTTGTAGATGCGTGTGACTTCCTAGTTGCAGCTGCTCCACTCGCACATGCTCTGGGACATGGCAGCACTGTTACACAGCCGTATTCCAACGTGCTGGGCTTTGTAGTCTGTGTCTAACAATCTTGTAAAAATAAAAACTCTTTCCTCCTTGACTTGGCAATAGAGAGTTCATTTTTTTTCTCTTGTTGGGCAGCTATGTACTTTGTGGCTGCAGCAAGTATTAGACTTACCTTCTAATAGGCTGCCTCCTGTTATAGTTCTGTCCCTTCTCTTAAACTTTATCCCTTATCTGTTCAAATTCACCAGCCTTTTCCTGTTTCATGATTTATGGGCTCAGTTCTTAGTGTAAGGGTGAGATAATTGGAATTGTTTCACTGAGTGGAAGCGTTAATTCTGCAGTACCAACAATATAAATTCTAAATACATGGCTTACTGCTTTTTCACCAACTGATTTTTTCATTACTTAGATAGTCATTAAGATATGTATGCAAATTCCACAGTAAATTAATCTGTTTGTAATATAAGTGTCTTGGAAGGTGCTATCATTTGTAGAAATGGCCATGATAAGGAAGTTGTTTCTGGCTGTCATAAAATTTATGATTAAAATAAAAAACCTTGAGGGATTATTCTGGACTTTTCAGAGCATCAAATCAGAAAATCTGTGTTTGAAGATGGCAGAAGGCTCTTAGTATGAGTACTGTGTTTCAGAAGTTGGCAGACGAATAGTGCAAATATTTCTAAATAGCCTAACACAGAATTGAGTTACCTTTTTTATAAAAACTAGTTAGATCAGTGCAAGTCTGCTTCTTAGATAAGTAAATGGGAAATATGTTTTCAGAATAGTCTAGAAGAAGCTGTAATAAAAATGAAAAATCTTACACATTAGTGGAATTATGACTAGAAATTGAGTGGAATAACAAAACAAAAACCAAAATGAGAAGAATTTGCAATCAGACTTTGGTTTTGAAGTGGTTAGGATTTAGCCTTAGAGGTGACAAGATATGCGCGCTGTTCTCTCTGCACATTAAAAATGCATTAGGATGTTGACTAATAGGCTAGTCACAATAATCAAATAACTTAAGCCTTATCTTGGTGTTCCTGTTTTTACAGCAGGAGGGTAATGTTTGTTTGCTTATTATGTTTGACTTGTATACCATTTGCATTTCTTACCAAAGCTCTTGACCTGCTTAGCTTGAAAATATTTTGGAATATCTGTATAGTTACTACTGGCATTTAAAAGAAAAAGCTAAAAAAGAAGCATACTTTCATGTATCTCTCTAGTTTATTGAAACCAGTGCCCATAATTGGAGAAAAGAGAAAGAGGTGAAGTCTTGTTACTGCAAATTTGAAACCGGACTAGGAGCAAACTGGAGAAGGAAAACTTTTCAGCATCATGGTGGTGGTGGTGGTTTTCCTTTCCTTTCCACCCTCAATTCTGTACCCCGTACTCATTGCTGGGAACTGTGAAGCAAAAAGGTTCTGGGCTTTGGGGTCTTTGGGAGGGGTGGGGGGTGGGAGGTGAATTAGAAGAGATATTTTTTTTTCCGCTTCTATGTGTAATTATCCAACAAAACTGTCCACAGGATCTTGAAATACACTGGATTTATCCCTTGGTAAACAACCAAAGTTATGTCTAAGAAAGAGGTTCCTCTGACTGTAATAATTTCAGACTACCCCATTAACTGCAAATGAAGTTTCATAGGTTGTTCTGCTATTATCAGCATCTCTCTCCAGAAGCACAGAAAAGGGAAGGCATCGGTGTGGAAATGCTAAGGGAGGAGGACAAACCCGCAAGGACAACGTTTTCCCTGTTGCCCCAACCTGAGTGCAGATTTTCTCACCTCAACTGTATCATCCTTTTGGACTTTATGCAATATCTGAACAGTATGGGCACCACGGAGGTTGGGGCGGCGGGAGCTTGGTGGGTAGCAATTGCTGCTGTAAAACGTAGAGGCAGTAACTGGCCAGTGTGGCTGTAGGGAAATCTCTAGGGAAGTTACTGTTCACTTTTGTGTCTTAGATTGCTTGCTCAGTTAAATCCTTGCCATGGAATATATTGCTAGCCAGGCAAAATAACTGATGATTATATAAAATAAATAAGAAATTGAAGGTATTTCTGACTTGGGATGATACATGGAAAAGTAATCTTTAAAATGGTCTAGAGAACACTGTAGTGGAGTGAATTAATATTTTCAAAAACTTAAGTACTCTAAAGAGAGAGCAAACTATGACTAAGAAGTCTCAAAGTTACCATTAAAGCTATTTGGACCTTGACATATAATTGCAATGCATAAAAATAGTCTTATTTATAGAAGTTTGCACTTTGTCTGCTAAAATCTAGAGGGATTAAACTGCAGACCAAATGTTCATTAATCTTCCCATTGAAGCATTGCTGTCTGAAGTGTAGCCAGCTGGGTGATTATTAAATCTAAAGAAGGATTTAAAATTCAGAATGAATTTTGAAGCGTTTTTGTGTATTATAACTTTTCTACCAATACCATGAATTGATCACCCTTGTGAAAAAATAATCAAGGAAAATGTATTGTTGTTTTTTAATACACAAAGATTACACTGTATAATGGGGGAGAGAAGGGAATATATTTATGATAAAGGCTGACTTTTTAAGAAAGTTACATTGGAATAAAAAATTTTCTAAGACTACAGTTAACAGCTAAATCCTACATGCCAATGGCTTGGTGTCTAACAGCTCTATATAACCTTTGTACACTTTCCAGAATAGAAATGCATTATATTGCAGAGGGATCTGGACAGGCTGGATCAATGAATGAAGTTTTTTCCTTAGATGGAAAGGGGCTGAGTTTTCCCATGTATGTAGTGCTTCCATAAATCCTGGGGATCATAGGAGGAGAAAGATGCTATATTAAAAGGTGAGACATCATCAGTAAGCCTTGCAAGGCTTAAAAGGTTCTACTCTTGTCTTTGTTTTCCGGTGACTATCCAGTAATCATGGTGTGTCAATCCTTTTCCAGTTTCCTTAGGCCACAGAGTAAACTCAGTGCTTTACCCTTTTTCCCCACTCAACAGCGCCCCTTCCACTGTACCAAAAAATTAACCACCAAAACTAAATGGTACAGGGAAAGAAAGTGGCAGGTTAATTCTTAAATTGTCAGTTTTCTGACACATGTTCAGTTGCTAAAACAGAGACAGAAGACAAATATGTGATGATGTTTCAGCTGGCTTCAGCCCATTTCTGTTTGCTCATGTGCTTTTTGAGCATTCATCTGCCCTGGCAGAATATATAAATCGGAAATGAAAAAGTGATCTTGATGAGTAAAAAAATACATTATGAAACAGCATCCTTCTCATTTTAAATGAAAGTATTTAGGGTGGTGGTGGGGAATATGGACTGAAAGGATCTCAGCAGAGCTACTCTGACTATAGGCTGCCTGGTATTTTGTTTAGAAATAGAGATATAGTAGTATGTTCGTTCAACCTAAGAGGTATTATTCCCTATTTAGGAGAAAATGGTTAATGCAGGAGAACATTAATGGTAATAGGGAAATGAAATAGCCAATTCTTTTCATCTCTGACAAAATAAGCCCAGTGCAATACCAATGATGAAAACTGTCACTTACATAACTTCCACTTTTCAGTCAAGTGGAATAAAAATTAGAACCACAAGTGACTCTAGAGGAAAATTCAGTGAAGTGAAGGACTGTTTTCCCTTCTTTATTGTACTATTGTATCCCAGGAGATAAACACTATCGTAAGAGATAAAGTGCTAGTGTTTGTTGTATTTTGTACAGCACTAAACAAACACCAAAAAGTCAGCAAATTGAGGAGTTCCTTAGCAAGGCAAACGGAAATGTGGGCTATTGATTTTGAACAGCTGTGTGTTTTTCTCAAGTTTGCAGGTACCAAAGGAGGTAGTTATGCATAAACTAATCATCATCTGTGATTGTGAAATAAATAAGTATGCTAAGTAAACATATTTTCTAATTCTTTCGGCATGGCTGTATTTGCAACTCAGTATTTTTGTGTATATATCTTTCCTTTTTGAAGTCTGTTTCTTTCAATCTTCAGTTTCCTCTTTCTTCTTTCTGCTTTATTATTTCTAGCTGGTTTTGTTGTCCTTCACCTTCTTCCCTCATAGTCAGGGATGGACACCTTCCTGTTGGAATTTGTTTGCTGAAAAATGGATGGGACCAATAGTGCAGTGAGAGTAAGCCTTTTTTCAGTGATATCTCCAAGATACGCTGTATTACACATTCAAGTTAACAGCGTTCTTCTGGCTTATGGTAGCTAAAACAGACCCTTTGAAATTCTTGCCACCTGGAGCTTCCCATTGGTCCCCAAAGGGAGGAGTTCTGGTCAGGCAAGATCAGCATATTGGGGAGCAAGTTTTCAGCTCTTTTGTAAAGAGGCAAGATACTCTGGAAGCAATGAGTTGATGAGCTTCTTATGCTTGTTGAATTTGACTTTACTAACCAAGAAAAAAGAGGCTTTGCAAATTACTTCCCTGCCAAGTAGCTGGCAATGGATATAACCAAGGACAGTGAGCATGTTGTAGCCTTACCCAGCGGAGGAAGAAGTTCCTTACATGGTCAAGGAAAACCTCTGCTTTTTATCTCCATGCTGAAATAGTTTAATGTCTGCTTTAATTGCCAAGTCTTGAATAAACTGGGAAAATAGCATAACAGGTTGTTGGTAACTTGTCTGGCTTGGTGACAAGACAACACCTGCATTTAACTTGCAAGCAAACAAATGTGTGCTTCAAAGCATAAAACTCTTCTCCCTCCCTTTGGGTGTTGTTTAGTATAAAATACTTTCACTTGTGCTTATGGTATGTATTAGTCAATACATTAAAAAGATAGATGTTGAAAACATCTCATGTTTAGCATGGAGTTTAGGTTTCTTTTGCTCTGATGGTAATTAATGGTCTTCCCCGGGCAGGCTGACAGCTGGAGTACCATTTCTGTTTTGAAACTATTGAACTTAATGATTTATTCTAGATACGCTCTGTGCAGTCTGTTCTTTCTCTTATATCTGAAGGTCTTGAGAAGCATCTACAGAGATAATATGGCTTTTTTAGCAGGAGAGAGCTGTTAGATAGAAGACCCTAGGCCTGTCCAGAAACTGCTCAGTCTCCAGTGACATTTATGCATTTATTTGCACCTCGAATCCTGTGTTCAGTTTTGGGCCCCTCACTACAAGAAGGACATTGAGGTGCTGGAGCGTGTCCAGAGAAGGGCGATGAAGCTGGTGAGGGGTCTGGAGTACAAGTCTTCTGAGGAGCGGCTGAGGGAACTGGGGTTGTTCAGTCTGGAGAAGAGGAGGCTGAGGGGAGACCTTATCGCTCTCTACAACTACCTGAAAGGGGGTTGCAGAGAGGTGGGTGTTGGTCTCTTCTCCCAAGTGACGAGTGACAGGACAAGAGGAAATGGCCTCAAGTTGTGCCAGGGGAGGTTCAGGCTGGATATTAGGAAAAATTTCTTTACTGAGAGAGTGGTGAGACACTGGAATAAGCTGCCCAGGGAAGTGGTGGAGTCACCCTCACTGGAGGTCTTCAACGAACGTGTGCGTGAGGCATTGTGGGACATGGTTTAATGGGCATGGTGGTGTTAGTTGATGGTTGGACTTGATGGTCTTACAGGTCTTTTCCAACCTTAGTGATTCTGTGATTCTGTGATTTCTACAGTTAAATAAGAATGATGAGTGGACCATATAGGTGTCATTTCAGACCTCATGGCATTGTCTACAGCAGACTTACAATATCCTAGCCAGGAGGAAAGCAATATGCAGAGGGAACAGTGCTTTCTCTCTAGCAGTACATCAGATGTCCCAGTCCAATTATTGAACACAGAATTACTGAGACTTCTTTTAACGGCAAGCTGTTTCTTATGTTTCAACAAACCAAGCATCACAACATTTTGAAATATGCGGATCTACTTCTGCTGTCCTTTTACCTGTTTATCAGCTAATTTCTCCCTGCCATAGACAACTGGAAGATGAGAAGTCATTTTTTTAATTGCTTGCTTGTAATTACCTTCATGCAGGGTCTAGCATGAAGGTACTCAAGCCTTATCTCTAGGGAAGAGGATTTACCTCTTTCTGGCTGCCAGTGTTGAATATGTGATTGTGGATCCGCCCACACAGGTCTTGAACCGTGCAAACATTGATTGCCTGTGTGAGCAAAGTCACTCGGGAGGCAAGTTGGACTACTTTGGAGTTGTACATCCAGGTGATATTTGGAGAATAACTCCTCTACAGTGCTGGTATCACCTGAGGGCAAATACTATGGTGAACAAAGTCCCTCAACATGCTTCAGACCGCCAGTGAACTCTGGGGCTTGGTGGAAGGGGAGACGGTAGTTCTAAAGAGAAGGTAGCAGTGGCTGTAGCAAGTAGAGCTGTTGCTAGAGTAATCCACAACTATGCTCATATGGGCAACTTGCTATGTCTCACAAGGGTGCAAAAACTATTGTTGCTGTTGTCATCCTTGAAAGGAGGATAAATATGCTTGTTCCAAAAGGGCATCTGGATAACTTTAATAAATGAATCCAGGAGAAAACACTGCTGCTGGGTGAACAATTTTGTGGATTTTTTATAGTGATTGTCACTATAGCTCTGTTTGTTCTTGTGCCCAAGGCACGAACATTGCAGTCCATGAGTCTGTGAAATGTGTAGCCATCAGGAGCAGAAGTTTGGGAAGACTTTGGGCAATTGCTTGTGCCAATTTGAAAAAGGAGGCAAAGAAACAAATCCCAGTGCACAGTGCCGTGTATTACGCTTACAAGCATGTAAGCCTAGAGAAGTAGCACACGTTTTAATTTGCAAGAGTTTGAGTTTTGGTGGAGTGGTTTTTTTCTACAGATAGCTGATTACTAAGCTGTGGAAAATGTCCAATGTGCAGCTATGATATTGCCCAAAAGAGTTGAAGAAAACAAAGTAAACCTTGTAAAGATTTCAGGTTGTGATGGTTTCTGAATCATTACTCTTGATAAAAAGAAATCATACCTTAATATACTCCAGAACAGTAGTAAACATGATATTAAAAAAAAAAAAAAAAAGAAGGAGGAAAAATATTAAATTAATATTATGCCTCTTCAGACAATGATGGTTTATTACTTTAAATTTTATTTCCTTTTCTCCCCTTAATGTAATTTGGTATTTTAAGGAGGTTTTAAAAGCAAGCAAAAAAACTTGCAGTTAAACAAAATTTAAGATTTTTTTATTTCAGCATTTTTTTTCCCCCCTGAATTAAAGAAAACTGTACAGTGTAGTATACTTTTAGGAGAAGAAACCTGTGATTAACAAAATCGTTACAGAAATACTTAAGTAGGGAAATAGGAGTTTATTAGCGTCATCTCTTAAAATTTCAGTATCTTTTGGTTTTACCTGAAGGTAAGGACTCTGTTGTGAAGACTTATACAGATAAAGAAAAATGGCCCTTTAACTCTGATAATTGAAAAAAAAATCAGCATAGCGCCTGGAGGATATTTCTAGGGGTTGAAAGGGAATGAGGGAGGAAGAAGACCTGCAAGCCAGTCTTAATATAAAAATATTTCTGATTTCAAAATACTGAGCAAATCTCAGTAAGTATCTCAATTTCCACTCATGTTCAGCAGCCCATAGTTATTAAAAAAGTTATTAAAATGCATTGGTATCTATTAGTCTCTTCTTAGAATATAAATGCTGTTTCAGTGGCTAATGCAGTAATTTTATTCAACTAGTGTAAAAGTAATTAATATGTACTATTAGATGTACGAAGCTACTGCATAAGGTATTTATTTTTGACCCAAAATGATCTTGTTCTCGTAGTCTGATTAGTTGATCAGACTAAACCTAATCTAAACATCAACTTCATAATTTTTGGAGTGTTACTTTATTTCTTTCCAGACTTTCATAAGTGCAGTGAAAACATCATATCTGAAACAATGTTTTTTTCTGCAGGTCCAGGGTGCAGCAGCAAACAGTGTAGGTTATAATATACGTTAATTCCTACGAGGCATAAGCCTCTGTTCTTAAAAAATGTGGAAGCTGTTCTCCAAACTGTCAGAAGTTTTTTGCACCTTCATCAAACTAGCCCCAATTCTTGGTGCAATGCATTGTGCGGTTTCAGAATACAATAGAACTAGTGAGGGCTGTGTGAGCTGGTCCCAGAGAACATTGCTCACTCTAATGACTGAATGGGGAATATTTTTATTCCTGTGGAACAGGAAGGACTTTAAGAAGTGGGTGAGAGCTGTTGACTGCGATGGGAGTTGCTAATGAGCTTTTGTATGAGAGTCTTTGAGGAGAAGCTGCAGTAGCAGCAGAAGTGTATTTAATATCACACAGTAAATGTCCTATGCTTTGTTTTGCATCAAGTAATGCTTCTATCACAGCATGATGATGCATGTCATATGAAATTTTTAAGTAAGGAACTTATTTCAATTCCTTTTAGTTCCTACAAAGAGAGTTACTGTCTTTTATAGAAATTTTAGAGCTCAATTTAGCCCTGAAAATTGCTGGCCATTTTAAAAAAATTTATTCTGTGTGTCATAAACTCAAGAGTTCTTGTAACTCTAAGAGGCACATCAGGAGCTTGAGTGGAGAACACATTAGAAAAGCACATCAGAAACCTGAAAAGCATTCACAAACTTGAGTGTTCCTTGGACTTCCGTCAAAGTCCTTTTTGCCCTTGTTCAGTCTTTATCAAAGAGGTACTTCTATTCATTTATATTTTTTAACTTTAATTGACAATTTCCAATATTACATAGTTGCCATTAATGTTAATATAGTTCTAGCTTTGTTTCAAGCAAGCTTAAAATGAAAAAAACCCTTACCCTTTAATACAAGAATGATTCCTTAAGGACAAAATGCTGCCTTCTGTAGTTGTATATCTGTGTCTTGTTGATAGGGTTCTTCTGACAAAAATTTCCAAACAGAAATATCTGTAGGCCTTATCTGACACACTTTCTTCTTAGTTATATGAAAAAGTTCAGTTTTAACATTCATGTGTTTGAAGGATGCCCCAAACATCAGTTGCAGTTCATTGGCGTGAATAAATACATTGGAGATCTAGATAACTAACTAGCTGGCTCATCAGTCTTTATGATCCAGTGTAGGAGAGACAGTGTTTGGCCCTCATGTAGCAATACACTTACAATTTATGTGTGGAATACAGTTTGAAAGCTCTGGAAACACTTGAAAGGTGGAATGTGTGATGTCAGAGGCTGAACTTTCCTTACATACATTACAGTGAAATTTGCTTTTTTTTTTTTCTGAGAGAAAGAGAGATTAAACTAAACTTTAAAGGTTTATGTGGGGGCATTGATATTCAATGAATGTAGGATTAAAGTATTGTGTATTAAGTAACAATGACAAGCAGATGAAATTGGGCAGCTGTTATCTTGGGGACAGTGGGTCTATCCCCACCTTCACCAAAATCTTTTGAGTCTCATTTCTCTGCACTGAGCACAAGAGATTGACATGGCAGTACCACAAAACACAGGAATGGGAAGCGTATCCCACCTGCCCAAGGAGGATCCCACCAGCTAAAGAGCAGTAGTGCCATTGCTGGTGGCAGCAGTATGGTGAAGCAACACAGCTGGCAGCAGACTGGGCCTCTGTGACAAGCTCCAGCTCCAACTGGGAAAAATGCCCTTAAAGTGTATTTCTTCATGAACAGGATGTGGCTGGGGCTTGGAGAAGAGAGGACAAATCCTCCCAGTGGTTATGCTTTGCAGTTTTGATGGTGCCCTGTCTGCTTTCATCACAAGCCCATGGATTGGGAGTTGCTTGCCTAATCATTTTGTTCCAGGCTGGGAACAGGACAGTGTGGGAGTCAGCACCTGGTGGAGTCTTTGGAAGAACTTCACCATTAAAGACTGTGTCTGGATTGGTGGTGCTACCCAGATGACCACACTGCAGTGCTTGCAGCTCCTTAGCAAGCTTCAGGAGGCCAACAGAAACAGAGACCTGGATAGCCCTAATTAGAAGGAGATAGTGTACTTTCACAAACAAAATAAAGTGTGAAGCATCAGTTGGAGCATTTGGTGCAATTATTTATAAATGCCCAAGTGTAGGTAATGAAGCATTTCCTCCGGTCTGCATCAGTGCAGAGGATACTGTTACAGCTGTGATTGGTAGTCTGGAAGGCAAGGACATTTTATGCTTAATTCAGAATGGCATACAAGTAATCATAGCAATACAAGCAGGAAGCTACCACAGCTCCTGGGTGAACCATTATTTAGAGGCCCTCTCTGTGTGTAAGGGCTGCAGTGTTTTATTCCACCTATTACTGTGCTGGAACATGCAGGATACCAAGAGCTTGGATCCAGTAATGCCAGAATTTAACAGAAGTGAAAAAAGCTATTAGGCAACTTGAACTATGTGTTGTAAAGAAAGGTGATAAGGAAGCTGTTTCCGATGGTATCTAGTATGTCTAGAAGTTTACTGTCCCAGAGACGTAGTGTGCGTTTTGAGCTGCAGCCGTCTTTTTCATGAGAGATGCATTGAGCCTGGGCTGTTAAGACATAGGACGTGTTTAGAGTGTAAATGTGATCTCCTCAAAGCTAGAGGAACAGCAGTGACTGTCAAAAATGAAGAAAAATCTCTAGCTGCTCTTGTAGCAAATGAAGTTCCCAGTGCTGCTTTGGTTAACGAAGAGGAGAATATTGGAGCAGTTCCAGTACTAGAAGGTGTACCAGGGCCAGATGAGTAAGGAGTTTCCTTTTCAGAGACTGAGAAATCATTCTTGTGGTCCTTCTGCCCTTCTCAGTACCATTTTGAATTTTAAAAGAGCAAACAGTTTTGCTGAAACAAAATCCTATGTTTGTACTCAAAATATAAGAAGCAGTAAGTCATAGCTGAATTCAGCATGTCACCAAAATGGATAATGGATGAACATGATTGAATGCAATGCTTTTCTCTGTGTGTGTGTATACACACGTGCATTACATAGACTCATATGCATTTATATATATACACACACACTTACATTCCCTGAAACTAAAATTTCAGTTTTCACATGGCTTATAAGACGGCAATTTTCTGTTGAAAAAAGTGTTCCATTATAACTTATTACCTACAAAACCAAGGATTTTTATTTTATAGCACTGGTTATACCACAGATGTGAGTGGTGTTCTGCAAGAGATTGGTATTGTAGACACAACATTTTTGCAATTAAAAATATGGGGGGGTTACTTTCTGTGTTTTACTTTGGAAGATAATGTTAGTATGACAGTGAGATCTTGGTTAAAAATCCCAATGTATATATATTTTTCCTTTTGAGGTAATGTATTGTTTAGAGTACACTTGTTTTTGTTTGCTTGTTTTTGCAATCCTTTATTTAAAAGGGGGGAGGGAGGGTTTAGATCATAAACTTTCTTTTTATCAAAGCCTTTTGCAAAGTTTTCTGTCAGAAAATAAATTTGGTAAATTTAATGTAAAATAATTTGGTCAGTGCGAGCTTAGTGTATTGCCATTTGGTGCTGTGCCTAGAGCTGAGTCAGGCTCTGCTAGAGCTGATATATAAGCAAGTAGCTGAAAGGTCATACTTTACTGGTATGTGTAGCAGAATTAAAGTGTTATTTTTTGTTAATAACACCACTTATACAAACTGGTAGAAACATTATAGATATTTATAACTATTGTGTTGGGTTTTTTCTTCCAAACTGGCTAAAAGGTGACCTTAATAGAAAGCTCCATCAGTATGTGTCTTTCAACTGAAAGAAAACACATATAAAAGTTTGTAATGTGTGGCCTAATGGACCTCATATTTAATCCGTTTACAAAGAAAAGGCAAAGGTTATCTACAGTTGAGTTTATGCAAACTCTTTTGCATATTGCTTATGGTTTTTTCTAAGCTTTACAGTAGAGAATAAGATTATCATGTTTGTGTTGCCTGGATATATAATTAGTTAAATTTGGTATGTTTGATAAATAGAAATACTATTCAAAGGCTATGTGCTAGAAGATATGAAACCAGTTCTTTGTTTAATATTTCCAATATTTTCTCAAGTTGTAGGCATTGCTAAATGATGATTTTTCATCACTAAACAGAAATATACTTTTAATGTAACTATCTATTATATTATATTATTAACTATTAATATATATTATTATTATTAATATATTAATATTAACTAATATTATTAACTATTATATTATTATAAATACTATTTTGAATTAAGCTTTTTACTAGCATTTGCAACAGATGAAATTGCGTATGTATAACGATTGGATAAAAAGTGAATTTAACCCATACTTCAGTAGATAGATGCAAATTATAATTGTTACTGTAATTCTAAGGAAATAAGAAATTGAGGATTTTTTTTTTATTTAATTTCTTACCTGATCATCTTTGAATGGGTATGGTATGAGGAGAACTTTATCCGCCAAAAACTGTAGGTATGGCTCAGTCCAAGAGTTATTTAGAAGGGCTCTAAATAATGTGAATTGAAAAAGTTCCTCAAGATGGATATATTGGGCTGATCAAAACCCGTCTTTTTTTTTATCCTGAACGCATTTTTTGTGTTAATAGAATGGGTTTTTTTGGTGTGTGATAGTTTGTTAGCAGCAGGTAACATGAAGAGTTGATGTTGACTTAGATTTAAGGAACCAACAGTGATACTAAAAGTTCAAATGCCAACTAACAAAGAGCATTACCCTAGGATTTCTTCGAGGAAGTCCAGAAAACATTGGTAGAAACAGGAAAGACTTCATTAAAAACTTTGACTCTTGTCAAATTATTTCTAAATAATACAAGGATTTCCAAACAATCATGGCTGATCTGCCAAATCTAGTTCCCTGTAGAAATAGACTTCTTTGTCCCCACAATAACTTTTTCTGGTATTTTATATTTTACATTCAAACCTCTAACATTTTTTTTCTCTCTACTTCCCCCCTAGTTTTAAGAAACTTGGGATAACATTTTAATACTGGAGGTTTTTGAATCATTATTTAATTAGAACTAAGTCTAATGGTCAGACAATCCAAATACAGGAATAAAGGGAAGAAAAGCCAACAATTTAGTGATGTACTTAATCAGTATTTTGCTTTAAAGATAGGTATCAACACAAATATTTTCCCTAATGGAGATGATTGGGCTGCACATATAATCCACATTAAAGAAAAAGTGGCGAACTGCATTAAGACTACTATAAAAGCTTATGTATTTCATTGTAAAACTGAATGCTGCCAAGAAGTTACCACCAGTGTTGTAAAGCATGTGTGTATCCCAATCTGCAGTCCTAGCCTAGACTCTGGATCCACAGATACCCAGCCAGGCGGGCTCCCTGGAACAATGGTGGAAACAATGACTCCACTGGCATGAAACTGGTGGCATACCATTCTCCATATAGTAGCAATTCCCATAAACTTCTATTTAGAACTTTAAAAGAAAAAGCAGCCATAGAACAGCTCAGAAGAGCTTTGAAACTGAGGAGACAAATCTCAAGAAATATAACTGAAGCAAAGGATTTTGAATTTAACTTGAAGTGTACCATATGTCTGTCAGGAACAGGAATAACGAGACATTTAATAGCTTTTTAATGTATCTTACTGTGTCAAATTTGAAGCACATATGGTACACTCCTAACTGAATTTCCATTCTCTTAAGGTTTTCTGTTGCAACCAAAGACTTAAAAATGGAGTCTTTCTGTTGAAATGTTATTATTAATTTTTTATTATCTCAAATACAAGTAGTACGTTTTAAAGATGATGTTACCTTTTTTTTTCCTTCAGGAAACATTTTAGTAAACTGCCACTCAAAAAGGAGTAGTACAATAAGAGCTTTAGGTCCAATGGATTCCTTTTCAGAACGAACCATGTACTTTTTGTAGTCTGTTCTTTGTTGGAGTGGGAGACGGACCCGGAGTAACAATGGAATCTCAATATGAGTATGGTCGTTCTCCCCTTTATTCAAGCTTACAGAGTATATATAGACAGATGCCAAGAACACGCGTCCGCAACAGTTGTATGATTGGCTTACAGCCTCTGTTCACACGCCAAGGCGGCGAGTGTGATTGGTACAGTGCTCTTGTGCACGCACAGGAGCACTTCTCCTCTTCGCAGATGTAGTTCCTTCTTCTTGTTTACCATTCCACTGTTTCTTATCGCAACAGGCTTTCAAGGACAGTTAACGGTTTCCTCTGAGCCTTCCCCCTCATCAGAGACTGGGTTGCTCACGGGAATCAGATCGTGTCCCTTGTCACTAAGCCATTCCTCCACAGTTCTTCACATCTTGGATTTATATTTTGAGTAATTTCCTTTAATATCCACCATATCTTTTGCGAAAGGATTATCTTGGAATAATTTTTGAATATTTAATGAAAATATAGTTTGTGACCCGAAACACTTCAGAAGGGAACATTTTAAGGTCAGGGATACATGCAAATGCTATTTTGTATTTGCACATACCCGTTGTTTTGTCCAACATGAACATGCCATCATTTTGTTGATGTTGCTATTTGTAACCAAGTGTTACAATAGTACTTCTCTTCCACGGGTGAGTATTGAAAAAATGGAACAGATTTTTCCTGCAGTCTCCTAGAAAATCACCTTCAAAATCAGAAATATATTTTGAATTAGTCTGGTTCATAAGTCAAGGGAAGTGCTAGCAGCTTTTCAGCCCCTGCATTCTGAATTAGTGGTTTGGTATAATATGAGCAAAAGTAAATGATGAAAAGTGAATGATAGTCTGATGATGTGTTTTGCAGGTTTTTAGGGTTTTTTATTAGACTGATCCAGTTATATTAGCAATACATAGGGTTGTGTAATCTTGAATAAACATGAGATTTGGGGGGGAAGAGCCTATAAATAGTCTTGATTTCATTTGTTCTTCTGCATCTGCTTTCTCTCATTGGCTATGCAAACTGACGTAAGGGAGGATTTAATGCTGTTTATCAACAATACAAAGTAGCTGTAGTTAGTTTGAAATCATCTTTTTTTAAATACTTTTTTTCTGTTTGCTTTCCAGTGAAGCTGTTGGAGGAATGAATCAATTGTAATTGCAGACTGTTGAAAGAAGGAAAGGCTTAATATATTTGTACCTGTTTGTGTTGATAAGTTTTATTGCTGAGTGGAATTTCTGATTATTATTTGTTTTAAAACAAGTTTCAATGTTTGTGCAGCATTTTGAGGAAATTACTATCAGTATTAATTGACAGTAACCATATCAGGTCCCTTTATGAATAAGAATTTAACCTTAGATACTTATGTTTCCAAAAAAGGAAATCTGTCATGGTACAGTTAGAGCATAAAATGTGATTAGCAGATATCGGTGATGATTTTTTTGAATAATCTGTTTGGGCAAGTACTTTTAGGCTTAATCTGCAGCCTTCTGTACAATATCAATTAGGATATCTGTTGAAAGATATATTTTGTAAGTAACTGCATTTTAAAATATGCTACGGGAAAACATGCATCAACAAGCACCGGAACTTTTAGAATATGTTTTTCTTGATCTGTTTCCACCTGTGCACTCCTTTCTGCTCAGCTTTTTAGCTCCTTTCCTACTGCTCTGTTTTGTATTTTCCAAATGAAGCACAGTAATATTTTAGGTTGGTTGTCAGGTGCACCATCTTCCAACACATGATAGCATATGGAGTCAGAGTTCTACTGTGCTGTCATCTCCATTCATTGCATTTTCATAGCTCTTGGTGACTAAAATTACTGTCTGAAAATTCATAGTTAACTCATCTTCCACTTACAGCATCTGATTGAAGAGAGCAAACAGTCAGAAAGGTGATGGATAGGAAATCTGTTTAGACTACGTGGTATCACATCTGTTCTTTGCATTTCAGCTGTGCTCGGGGTGTTGATGTGGCACCCAAGCAGTCTCCCAGCAGCCAAGCCTTGCAGGGTGGAGGGCCTCGACCCATCTCCCTCTGCCACAGGAAGCTGGGCGGTTATCCCTGAGTTATCCGTTCAATGGCATGATGCAATTTGTCCCTTGTCCAAGGCACACATCAGTTGTTTACACAGCCGATCATGCTGCAGTGGTCATCTTTTTGTTGGTTGCATTTTGCAGAGGAACAGTTTCATGAGACTGCTAGAAATGAGCTGGCCATGCACAGTGGCTGGAAAGATCAACCTTGTCAAAGCCTGTGTTAGAAGAGGAGATGAATGCAACCATCCTTGAACACTGAAATGCTCTTACAGAATGCTGACACTGATTTAATCGGTTTGTTGTTGTAGTTTGCCTTGTCATACCTTAGAGAGAGTATGTGTACTTGGGCGGGGGGGTTGTGTTGGTTTTTGTTTGGGTTTGTTACACAGAGAATCCCATATTGTGTCTCCAGTATTGTATCTACAGTAGTAGAACCAGTTCTGTATCTTTGAGTCTTTCTTCTCTCTATTGTTAATATTGATTGTAGTATTTCTATAGCACCTTTTTTCTCCTGGATTTCTGTCTCATCTTCCATGAGATTCTTGGCTGGCTTAAAGATCATATTTTAAGAGACAGCGTAGCTTATCCGTGAGTTACTTGCAGGTAACTTTAGACTTCTGTGGTTTTAATGGAGGAAAGATTAATTAAATCTTGTAGGTAAGTTTTAAATTAGCTGCTGTTAATTCAAACTTCATTCTAGCTTAGCTATTGTGAATTTATACAAAAATACTTTAAAAGCTACTTAATTTAAGTACTTGTTCAATGCAGAAACTTACCTTTTCAACATGGTTACTTGTTTCTTTATGAAAAATATAGCAAACTTGGCCTGTATAAAGCCGTCTTACACAGAAGCAAAATATTAGCTTGTAATCTCTTTATAAGGGATTGTTTCATGTTTGTGTCCACGCCTAACTTTTTCTGTTTCTTTTTTTTCTCTTCTTTGATTTTAAAAGGTATTTCTCAAGAGTGACCGGGTTGCAAGAATGGTCCACAGTGGAGGATGTTCTGCAAATGACTTCAGAGATGTTTTTAAGAAGAACATAGAAAAGAGGGTCCGAAGTTTGCCGGAAATCGATGGATTAAGCAAAGAGACAGTGTTAAGTTCTTGGCTAGCCAAATACGATGCCATATACAGGGGAGAAGAGGACTTCTGCAAACAGCCGAATAGGATGGCCTTAAGTGCTGTATCGGAGCTGATTCTGAGCAAGGAACAGCTTTATGAAATGTTTCAGCAGATTCTAGGGATCAAAAAATTGGAACACCAGTTGATTTATAATGCCTGCCAAGTAAGTATTGGTGTCAGTTGGTTCTGTTGTGTTCAAAATATCTCCCCCTCGCCAACGGGTCAAGTGCTTCCTCCCTGTGTGCAGAAACCTTCCGTTTTAAGTACATCTCCACGGTCCGAGGAGATGAGACCCCTCAGGAAGGAATTTTTGCATCATTTGATCGCTGGAGAGCACTTGGAAAAGGGTATGCCAGAGTATATGGTACTTATGCTACAGGGATCTCCTGAGACTTTTACAGTGTCACAGCTCCAGTGATTTTGGTGATTCTGCAGAATGTTCTATGGTCTATATACCTGCACACCCTCATATAAATTACATATATATGTTTATACATACATTTGTGTGTATGTGTGTACATCTTTAAAAGAAATTTGCTGCCATAAATAGATATGTGCCAGGTGGTTGAATTCAGGATGCTCTTGCCCATACAGTGTTCTAGAAGTTTGCTGTATTAGAACTCAATGTGCTTTATTTCAAACACCATCTATAAAGCTAATTTGCACATTTTTACTTTGTTGTTTTGTTGGATAAAAGTGATGTTCCCCATAAATTACTGAGGCCAGGACAAACAGTCTATTCAGCAGTTGTATTGGGATTTATATGTATAATCTATTGCTAATCAGTAGTGCAAATGGTATGTAAAAATATTTTATCTGGCCAGTCTTCATAGTGATGCAACTATAAATTAGCAATTACTTAGGGAGGAAAAACGTGAAAAAAGAGAGGTATTTTTGAAAGTCTCACAACCAACCAGCGTGGATGTAGCATTTAAACTGAGCTCACACAGCTTTCTACATTATCTATAAAATAGTACACCACACTACAGCTAATCAGTTTTTCATATATTATGCTGAAAGTTGGCGCATAGTTATGGGCCGTCTTAATAAGGGAACAAATGAGGAATCTTGGACATTGTTGCCTACTTCATTTATGGAGTAGTGTGGCATGAAATCATGTAACTGTTCTATGATTGAAACATCTGTGGTGTTTAATGCTTCTCAGGGTCGTAGATCCAACTTTCATAATGAGAAAGTGTAATATTTATTCTGCATCAAATTATGAGAGCTTCTGTTTTCACTGTGAGCTGTTTACCAATAGGGTGGAAGGAGACTTCTGAATGAACAGTGTTTTGAATGGAAAGATAGAAAATATTCCTTGGTTTTTTCCTGTTTGCCCCATCTTTTTCCTTTTGCCTCTTAATTCACATACATATATGTCATGAAGCTAACCTCTGGGATACGCAGATTGGTAATGAGATGAAAAAGCATTGAAATCTTGGGGGATAATCCTGCTTATTTGGGTTTTTTTATATAATAGAACATAGAGGCATAGGATAATTCAGTTTGGAAAAGACCTCACGAGGTCGTTCAGTCCAACCTTTGGCTCAAAGCAGGGCCAGCTGTGAGGATGGACCAGGTTACTGAGGGTTTTAACCAGTCAGGTCTTAAAACTTCCAAGAATGGAGGCAGACTGCACAAACTCTCTGGGCAACCTGTTCCAATACCTGAAAACATGAAAAAATAACTATTTTTTCCCCCAAAAGTAGATAACCTGTTGCTTGTAGTAGAAACTCTGTATGGATTCCTCCCTCCTGGTATCTGATGATTGCTAAATCTTACTTTATATGTCACTGTGAATGGTCAAAATCTGCTGTTAGTCTGTGTTATGCTAGAGGAACACAAACATACATGACTGTAGAGCTTTGAACAATTAAACAAACAAAAAAATTGTTCCCTTAGTCTAAAAGTGGTTCTGATGATACAGTCCCCTAGGTTCTTCTCTCTGTCTACTTGAAGGCTTCTTTATTTTGGTTCTTAATTATAGGAATCTTCATGGAACAAAACTCGTTAGCAAATACCAACAATTTTCTGTCTGTTCTTGGTTCATAACCTACGGAGAGACCAAAACATGGCAGTGACTCATTTTTGTCTTCTACCGTGGTAGAATTTTGAGCATGGGATGATTTTCTTTTCTGATTTCTGCATTGAAAATTAAAGAGCAAATAATCTTGTGGAAGGTAGGAAGGGAGAAAGACTGATTGATCATTCTGATGTGTGCAAAGATAACTCAGTGGGCTTAAGAGAAGACTCTTCTCTTGCTCCTCCTGGTTTTGAGCACAGAAGATTGTAAAATCTCCTGTGCAGGTCTCCAAAGTACACATTGTTTATCCTGGATTCATATAAATATTGGAGGATGGGAAGAAAGGGGGACGTACCTCTTTGGAAGCAGATACAGGAGCACCTACATATTTCAAGCTGGCAAGAACGGAAAGACTTCAAGCCTATACCCTTCTTGTTTGGGGTTCTAGCTTTCTGAAGATTTTAGTTTTCCAAGGCAAAGACGAGATTACTTTGCTATAGCAAAAACTTTTATTATGTACTCCAACAGAGTTGCTACCATCCTTACATTTTATATCCTGTTCCTGTGGTCCAGTCAAGCACATAATACATAAAGGTATGAGGAGAAGTCTGTTGCAAAGAAAAAGACAGCAATCATAACCTTCCCAGGCAGTGTATTGCAGACAGCAACCAGTCTCTGATAATGTAATGCCTTTTCTCCTTTGGCAAAATCCCTTCTTTCTCATTATAGTTTTAATAAATATTTTAGTTTAGGCTGTATCTTATTCCTTTATATTGACAGTGTATTTATAGAAGATGAGATTAAGTTAGACTCGGATTTCAGTCAGCACCAGCAGTTTTCATTCTGCCCTAGAAGCCTCTGTCTGTCTTTGTATGAAAATGCTTGCTTTCATTTCCCTTTGCCGCTGCTGTTTAGAATACTAGAGACTTGCAGATAATGATAATCAATAGTGTCTGGGAGCAGTGAGATAAGTGAAAGTCCAAACAGATGTTAAAATTGTTTTTTTGATAGAGGTTTTGATGAGTTGGCTTCTAGCCTGTGCTTCTAGCAGAGAATCAGATATATGAAATTCTGTATATTTTGCAGCTCTGAGAAACAGCTGCCCTTAACAGCAAATCTGTACAGTTATAATTTGTGCAGAAAACTCTGTCTTTTTCTTTCGCCCCTTTTTTTGTTCCTTCCAGCCCTTTGGAAATAGGAAACAGAAAAATGTCTTACAATGTCAATGATAAGAGTAAATTATCCTGCACCTACAGGGCTGCTAAGCAGACAAGGATGCTATTTGTAACAGTAGGAGGTATTGTCTGCCAGCCTCCTCCTTGTGACTTTCTCTGCTTTTTATTGGTTTTCAGCAGCTTTTGCTCCCCAGCCTGTTCTAAATGGAGCATTCCCTTCAACTCTTACACCCTTGGGTATCTTGCAGCAGCTCATCAGACAATTCTGCTAGGGTGTGGGTTACTGTGGGTCCACACAGGTTGCCAGTCTCCATCCTTTGTGTGATAGCAGTTTGAAAAGTGTTCATTCAATCAGTACAAGAACTTAATAAAAGATGAAGTGAATAGTAACAGACCAGCTCTCCAACATTTGTCAAACACAGTCCACATTGCTATGAGAATTTTATGCATTTTTCTTTGAAGAACAACTTTTTGTCAGTCTTTTAACATATACTAAATGCCTAAGCTTGTCCTTAGGTAGTGAACATTAACAGGATGTTCACATTAGGATGTTGAAGATTTCTATGATCTTCTTTTCAACTTTACAACTTAGAGCAACTGCTGGCAACCACCTATATCTCTTTGTGATTAAAAGATTCAATTTGGTAAGTGCTAACACTTTCACCTGATTTTTATTTACATTGTGCTGCCTTGAGCTGTGTTTTGTGATAAAGAAATGATTGCCAGTTAGCTGAGACTTGATGAGCTCCTTGACTTGCTTTTGCGATACCTGACCACAGTGTGTTGTTACAATTTCTTTGATATACAGAGATCAAACACGATACAGCCTTTTTTCTTTTTTTTTTTTTAATTATTCACTGATGTAGAGGATAACTTTGATGCAGAAAGTCAAACTGAAAGTCAAACTCAAACCGATGTGTGGTCATGCACTGTTACTACACCACTTCACCAGTACCAGAATTTCTGTATCAGGTAAATCATCACTCCACACAGAGTTTATTTTATTTTGAAAGTACCTTTATAAGGTTGACTTTTTTGGCTTATCTAAACCCCTTATCTTGGGTGCAGGGAGGAGAGAACAACATGGATTTTCATAATGAAAGAATTCTTGCAAGTCACATTCTCTTTTCTGACAGGTAATAAATAATTTTGAGAATAATGTAACAGGTTTTAAGAAGAACTAGTTGCTAAGTCTTCTACTGTCAACTTTTTGGGAATCGACCACAAACTAATCCTTCTGGAAATAGCTTTAGATAGTACTTTGCTGCAAAATACTATTTTCTGTTTAAAAGCCTTGTATTGCTTGTGGTTCACATCCTTTATTATCTTGAGCTTTTTCAAGATATAACTCTTTGGATAAGTGTCTAATATTGAGAATAATGGACTATATTGTATCTTCCATAATAAATTTTTGTATTTTTAATTATGATAATATTTTCTGTCAAGAATTTGTCCTGAACTGAAGTCTGCTTGTGGTGTTCAATACAATTGGACTGTTTCACCTGGCACTTCACTGAAGTCCAGTTAATTATGCAGTTTTGGAAACAAGTCAAATTAAGGGCAATTTAATTTGCAATAAGGCCTTCATGACTTTTGAATGTCTGTAGTTCTGATACTTTGCTCAGTAAAATCATGAAAAATAGTGCAGTTATGTCATGGATCACAGAATTTCCCATACTCCTGGATATTTTTGTTTGAAACTTTCATACCCTGTATAACTTAAAGGGACAAATGCAACTTCATGAAGCATAAAGAATAATGATTTCTTTCTACAGAAAGTTTCCATGTAGAGTTGATAATCTTCTTGAAGTAATTAAATAAGTGTTAAGATTCCCTTTAGTATATAAACCAAAACTTACACAATTCATTAATTTTTTAAGTTGAGGCAAAGCACAGGAAAAAAATTGGTTTGGGGTGTATATTAAACATATTGCATAACAGTATGTGTTCTATATCTGAGTCTTTTAGTTACAAGAAAAGATACTGGCTCTGTGAAATATTATAAAGTGACCAGGGCTTCAGCTAAGCCAGTATCTTTCTGATGGTCACCAATGACTGTCATTACTTATTTCATGATAAATTATACCTGATACAACAAAGTAACCTCTGAAAAATGTTGGCAAGGTCCATTGCTGTATTTTTGAGGTAGCATCAGGTGTTAGATAAGACATCCGCTGATGTCTTAAACATCCCTCTGGGCTGAAAATGTGCTTTTACCTGGCCTGAGATATTCCTACTCCCCTATTTAAAAACAAACAAACAAACGCCAAACAAACACAACCCCTCGTGCTGATCACCTGCTTTATACGGGAGGTCTGCTACCTTCAGGCCTTACCCGGTAAGAGGTTACTGCTGGGTAGCCAGCACAGGCCCCTGCTGTGAGGCAGGGTTTATTTGCTCTCTAGATAAAAAGCAGTTTTGCAGTGACTGCAGAGCGGATGGCAGGCAGGATAGATAGGAGTGTGGGGAGAAGCTGTCCCCGGCTCTCAGTGGGCAGAAAGGGCTGCAGTGGTATGGGAGATCTCTTGGGAGTGGAAACACAATAATTTTGTGAGACTGTCAGAGTCTATAGAGTTATAGTTAGTATTCAGGTATTGACCATGTTTTTATATGATAAATGTGAGTCTAGAAAGTTTCTGCACACAGTCATAGTGCAATAATGATATGCTTCCTTACAGAACAGGTCAGTGCTTTAAAATTGTCATATGTGTCTGTCAACCTGAAAAGTGTTTCATGCTTTTGATAACAGAAATGTTCAAACGTTCGCACTTCAGGCTTGTTCACACATCAACTCTATTGGTTTCTAGTACCTGTAAATTCAAGAATATATCTTCTCCCATGCCCTCCTCACAAAAAAATCTGCTTTCTGATTATTTGTCACTGTTCGTCAAGGGGAAAAAAGGTCTGCCACTGTTTTTCAGTGATGGCAGAATAATTCAAACCAGATTTTTCAATGGAGAAATAAATTGTCATTTCTCACAGAATTTTAGATATTGTCTCTTCTTCATGAGATGTCACTCTTGATTACATGCACATAGGAGTTTAATATGAAGTTATTTCAACAGTTATCTTTTTAAAATGTTTTTTGCTGAGCTGCTTCATTTGTCTTTTACCTCCATTCGAGAGGTCTGGAGAGGTCTTGCTCAAGACAAAAGTTTCAGTGCTTTGGAAAATAGTGCTGCAACATCAAATATTCCTCCTAAGATTACTTCTGTAATGGGATTGTGAGAAATCCAGAGCTAAGCTGAACAGTGTATGTCAGGCCAGTTTGGAGTTTCAGCTTAATAATGTGAGTTCTGATGAAAAAGAAAGTCTTGGAACCCTCAAGTGATACAGTTCTGTTAACGCACACTGATGATACTTAAAAAGAAAAAAAAAATTTAGCTCCTGTAAACAAGTGTTTTTTCTATAATAGCAGAGTTTACTTTGGAAAAAAGTCTCTGATTGCCCTAAAGGGTGTTGATTTGTTCTCATTTACTCTAATGATAGAAGAATGATGGAAAGAATATTAAAGCATCCTCAGAGAAGCAAGTTACTTTTTTAGCATGTTTAAATATCTGACTCTGAACAACGTTTAAAAGCCTTGGAAGTTACATAATGGAGAAGTACTTTGAAATACTTTTGTTTGTAGTTGAAGGAATTCTGAGAAAATACCAGAGAGAAATGATGTGTTGGCAACAGTAATGCATTTTCAGTACTTGAGGTATTGCAGTATCCTTCTTACATTCAGCTGTTGGAGGGAAGAATTGGCTTTGACATCTACATTTAAAAGGGACATCTGAAAACCATGAAAATATTCAAAGGTTTACTTGTTCAGTATAAGTGTTAAGAAAAAACATTGAGGGCTAGTTTTTCACTTTTAATTGCTTTTAAAAGACAAACTTTACTTGTGGATTTTTCTGTCATAGAGCTCTCTTTGTGCATATGTGCCTTCTGTTCTTGTTGTGTTTTGTTTTCCACCTGCATGAAGGAGTTGGACATGTACGGTCTCCAGTAGCCTGAGAGACTACCAGCATTCATAGACTGGTGGATTTAGTTGTGTTTTCTAATTTGGCATCCTTCTAGGCCTGTTCTCCTGTGTATCACCTTTCTTGTCACAAGAGGTAAGCCAGGCTTGACTGAGAATCAGCAGAGAGAAGCTGAGAATTACCCATCTCCCCTGCTCTGTCTTGTGCCTCCTCTGAGGACTGAAATCATCAGTGTTGGGATTTTGGCTGCACGTCTTTCCTTCAAGCTCTTTTGTTTTCTGAGACTTGTCTTTGGCATTCAATGAGTGCAGGAAAACAGCAGTAGAATGGGCATCGTAGCATAAAAAAATAAGGAAGTTGGTTTTGGCTTTGTTAAAGCAGATCCTTTTAAGCTTCTTCTATTTTTTTACCTTTCCCTGTGTTTCTTCCCCTAAAATATTCTTTTGGAGTCTTCATGAAGTAATTAATGCTGTTTTGACATTTTCTTGAGTTCCAGATCCCAGGGAGTTAAGCTGCCTCAACACTCGAAAATTAATTTATCCAGTACTTAACTTGCACTTATATTAACATTACCAGTGCATTTGACTCACCATGTTTAAATATTACCAGCTGAGGATAAAGTGCTTCTAGTTTGATATTAAGTAATAAAACCAAATCTTTTCTCCCAAAGGCCATAGTATTAATTTTTTTCTTTTTTGTGTGTGTTTTTGTTATTTTGTTTTTAAGGAGAGATTCTGTATCTTCAGGTAGATAAATACAAAACAAATAATTTTTACAGCCACATTTCCAGACTGATGATTAAGTTTATTAATGTGTCTGATTGCTAGCTTATATGTGCATTTGAATGAATGCTTGTAAGCATGCTGAGTAAGTTAATGACCCTTAGCATGAATTTGTCACCTGATCTGCTTAAGACATGGTAGTATTCTGTATTCCCTCTTTATCGATTCAAAGTAAAGCACTTTTGCTTAGAACAGTCACTTCCATCCCAAGGATCAATTTGATTATTTAGGTTTGTTCTTCTGTAGGGTTTTTCATCCTGTGAGGCATCTTCAGCAGCCAGTGTGAAGCCAGTAGAAGCAGCTGAAGAAGCCACAGGCAAAGAGTGAGCCTACATTTCCGTATCCCTCTCACTCACTGATACTGAATGTCTTGTTCTGAAGCGTAGCAGCTAGGATTTTTTTATCCTCTAGGAAGGTGTTTTTGTGGCCATCCTAAAAATGAGAGAACTCTCAGGTCACCTTTCCAGCTGTATCCTCTGCTGAGGCTGTCCTAGTCTCTAGGCTGTTGTCCTTCCAGGTTGTCAACCTCAGACACACTCTCACCCTAAAAAAGGGTTGAATCTCAACAGAAGAGCTGTAATGCAGGGAGATGCTCCTTGGCCTGTCATTTATTCCTGTGTTTTATATTACAAGACTCAAAGATAGTTGAGATTCAGATTCAGTCTGGTGTCAGTGCTGAGGCTGTCTGCTTTGTGATTAGATGGTCATAATTTCAAACTTCAGACATGTTTTTAAGAAAGTGCCTGTTTCTCTCTCTGTAGGTCTTCTATAGGTAGGTAGGTTATCCTCATTTTAGTTCTCTGCTACAGGCATAAAAATTCTCAGGCCAACAGAAATAACCGTTTTTTGGTCAGTAACATGAGTGGAGAGAAGAAAAAGTAATTGCAACCCTTAGTCTAAAAGCTTACAGCCTACTGGGAAGGGGAAGAGTAAGAGGAAAGTAAAAATAGGATTAATCTGTACTTTGTGTCCTCTGTGGGAATCTGTTTCTTGAGATAAAAGATAAATAAATTGACTTCCAGGCATTTTAGCTATAAACAGGGAAAATCTGAAATAAAGTTGAGGCTAGTTACTTAGTAGAAATGTTGACTTCTAGCTACTGCTGAAAGGAGCAGTTGCGTGGTAAGCACTCTGAAGTTACGACCGAAGAAATATCCGTTTGCAGATGAAGTAAGGCAATAGTCAATCCCTCTGTCACCTCTGAATAAACTGTTTTCCTAACTGGTCATGCAGCACCAAGCTTTTCTAATGTGGGAACACTATGACTGCCCATAAATGAGGGAATATAATACCAAGCCATGCCTAAGAGAGCCTCCAAAGGTACACACAATTTCTGCAGTAGCTTTGTTTTATTCCTAGGAGCACTGTTAAATCATGCTCCAATCAATCTGGCACAGCCTTCTCCCCATACTGCGTCTTTCCTCAGGAGGCTGGAGACAGCAGGATCTTGCCTGAAACACCTAGCCCTCCTTAGGGAAACTTGTCTGACCAGTACGATACTGGAGCAACTATTATGTTTTACAGATGGACAGCAGACTATCTGTAACTGGTGTTTTCCCACTTGTTTAATGTTAGTTTCCTCCCATTCCCATGTTTCCAGGAGGGTGGAAGCTGCAAGCTTATAACTTCTAGCAGCAGGAGAATGGCTCCCTGTCTCTCTGCAATTATTCATCTAGAAAACTGGTTCAGGACCCTGGCAGCAGAGAAGAGAGTCCTGTTGTGGGAATAATGCATGTTGGACACCTCAGGTCATGGGATTGGGACCAAAGCACAAAGAGGAAGCAACAAGTGTTAGTTTTCGGTGACTCCACCCTGTCCAGGACAAAAGCACCCCTCAGCTGGCCATACCTTTTTACTTGCTTCTAGCCTGGATCTGTGATGTTGCAGAGAGATTGCTGAGGCCCATCTAGCTTTCCAGCTACTGCCCCTTGCTGCTTTTCTGTGTGAGCACCAGTGACGTGACCTTGAGCAGACCAAAGGTGACTGTAAGACTCAGAGCAAAGGTGGCCCAGGGTGACACATCCAACCTGCATAACTGATGTCATCAGTGAGGCTTTGACCTTTGGTTGTGGCACCTCGTTTTGAGAAGTGATAGAAGTGTAAGAAGTGATAGAATGAACCTGAGAAGAAAGCACGCACATGTTTGTGGACAGGATTGCTAACCTAACATAGAGGATTTTTAACTAGGTTTGTTAGAATATAGGGAGCTAATCTCAGGGTTAAATGAGAAAGCAAGGCATGTGGAGAAGATGCGTATGGTAGAAGGCTACAAGGGAGACACTAACGTTCCTTCTCAGAAAGGACAGTGTTCATAAATGTGTCTACAGTAATGCCTACACTATAGTGTCTACACTATTTGGGCAACAAACAAAAAGTCCAGTCACAGGGTCAATATCAGAAGGGAAAGTAGTATTGGTAATGGTGTGGTGAGGGTCAGTTACTGACCACCTGAACAAGAGGATGAGGCTATCTACAATTAGAAGTCTCCCAATGCCAGGCCTTGATCCTCATGGTGGATTTCAGACACCTGCTACCAGATTGCTGGGAGAGTAACATGGCATTGTGCAAGCAATTGAGGAAGTTTCTAGACTGTGATGATGATAATTTCTGAACAGAAATGCAAAAGGAGCAATTGGGTTTAGTGCTCTATTTGACGTGCTGCTTACAAACAGGGAAGAGTTGGGGGTGAATGTGACCGCAGGTAGCAGCTGGGCTGCAGACATCACCAGTTGACAGTTTAGGAATTGGAGGAAGGCTGAGAAGGTAAGCTGTGAACTTAATTCCTATTTAAAGAATTTCTATGCAGAGACCCTTGAGAAGCTGCCATGTGGGGAAAAGGAGAGCACAGGAGTTGGCTGATTTCTTAAGAAGAGAACATATTAAGAGCCAGGAACAAACCATCGTGTTCTACAGAAAGTTTGAGAATTACAGGCATTACCTTAGTCTCTGGAAAGACTGTGGAGCACAACCTCTTGCAAACCATTTTCACATGCATAAAGTAATCATTGTTAGTTTACATGGATAGCAAGAGCAAATCATACCTGACCAACCTGACTGCTTTCTTTCATGAAATGACTGACTATGTGAATAAGGAGAGCAGTGGATGGTAATGTACCTTGACTTCAGCAGGGCTTTTGACATCATCATCCACCCCATTCACATTTGTAAGTGGAGGAAGTATGGTCTGGACAAGTTGTCTATTAGAGAGGGCTTGAAAACTGGCTAGCTCGCTATACTGAAAGGGTGGTAGGCAGCGGTTTAAAAGCTCAGTTTGTAGCTGGGAACACAGTAGTCCAGAGTTTAGTATTCTTCAGTGTTTTTATTGTCAGTTTAAAAGATGAGACAAAATCTATCCTCAGCAAATTTGTGGACAGTACCAAACTGAAAGGGAGGGTGGTGCATCTGGCATGCTGAATGATTAAGAGTGATCTCAAGCATTAAGCTAACAGAAACCTCATGAAGTTCATCAAGGAGAAGCATAAAGTTTTGCACCTCGGGCAGGGTAATTGGGCATGATTATGGGCTAAGAACCAACTGGTTGAGTTGCAGACCTGCTGAAAAACATGGCATGGGGGGTTGGGGGTGTGCAGGATGGATGCCAGGTTGAGTAAGAGCCAACAATGTCCTTGAATTGCAAATGAAATAATGCTGGGCTATATTAGAAGAAGCGTAGGTAGGAGGCTGAAGGGGTTGTTGTTCCTCTCTGCCTGGCAGTGGTGAGGGAGATAGACTTGTGTAGCCTGGCAAAGCGGAGTCCAATGGGTGGTCTAATAGCAGCCTACCACAAGCAACTTGGAGGGAAGTTTCAAAGACAAAGATGACGGAGGTATTACTGTGTAATAGCAGATGATATAACAAGAGTTAACTGTCACAAGCTGTGACTTGGGAGATTCAGAATGATCATTAGAGGTAAACTTCAGTATGAAGGTAGTGGAGCAAAGGAACAGGTCAGCCAGAGAAGCTGTGGAATCTCCATCTTGGATGTTTTTAGAACTTGGCTTGACATAGCCACAGCTGACTCCTCTGCTGTTACCAAGTAGGAGGCTGGACTTAATAACCTCAGAATTGCCTATCTAACCAATGTTTCTATAGTGCCGTGTCTTGCACTTAGAACAAAAATGAAGAGAATGTTGATAGGACGTGCTGACAACAGTACACAGTTCTTGATGCAAACACCAAAATATTACTGTTTATATGTTTTGCTAGGTATCAAAGCCTTGTTATAGTCAGTGGAGATCCATCCAAGCAATGGACCCTGGAAAGTACCATCAAGCAGACCCTTCCTTGCTGGTCAGCTGAACTCTGTATGAGGCTTCTTAAATACTCAACTAGTGTTTAACTAGACTTGGCTGCTTAGAGAGAATATGGAGTCTTTGTTACTAGAGGTGTTTTCTAGTAATTTGGAGAAATATCTTTCTAGACTGGGCTAAATAGAGTTCATCCTTCTTTTGGGATAACTGATACACGGGATACTCTCTGACTTACTTTCTAAGATATGTGTTACCAGAGAAGTTGTTTGTAAACATGCGAATTTTCTGATTACAAGGTCTTCTTCCGAAGAGTGACAGTTGATTGTAATGTAAACCAGATGTTGGCTCTTTTCTTGTATCACAAAAATAAAAAGTTCCCCATGCTAAGGTCTTACTAGCTACATGCTCTTAAGCAATATTTTTTCATTTTCCTTATTAAGGTCTCTTTACTGATCATTAAGTAAACAGAATATAGACTGAAGATCTATAATACGTTTTCTTTTGGACCTCACTCCAAACATGAGCTCTTTCTTACTCTCAACTTGCAGCCAAGAATCCTGTTGTACTCGTTATTAGTCCTGAGCATGAAGAATAGTAAGAAAATGAAAACAATTTGATTAATACAGTCCACAGAACTCCTTACTTTTGGGAATGAATGGAATAGAGAGTTGGTGAAGATCTGGCTGTGGTCACCTTAGCAATTTTTCAACCTACCTGCTGATCTGAAAGAAATTTGATGTAAGAAAACTTAGAAAGGTTTCTTGGAGTACTGTGTAAACAGATTGCTTTATCAAAGTAGCAGGTCACAGTTCTCCATCAAGGAGAACAGGTGGTCATATCATATTGTGTATCTAGAGTACACACATGGAAAGAGAGCTTTCTACATACCCTGACCATGGGAGGATTTTCAAACAGAACCTTCATAGATATGGAAGTCAGTTTTTCAGAGTGTAACACAAATCTGTAGATGAAGCTTGCCTTCTTATACATTAACCTCTAGATTACATCTATTTTTTTAGCCCTTACTCAACTATTTGGGATTTTTATTTTTATGGATAAGTATGTACACATCACTAATACCACTGACTACTAGAAAAAGGTAGCAATACAGAATATTCTCCAGCTGATGCTATTGAATTGAACAGAAAGGGAGAAAATGGGATTCCCTTTCTGTCATCTTCTATCTTCTCTCCATCATATTTACAAACAGCTTCAGTAGTATATCTTTCTATCCAGTGAGTTTCTTAAATACTTTTTCTTGAAGAAATTATTAGCTGTTTGTAAAAAATATTATTATTAAAATGCTCAGATATTGTATACATTTAAACACAAATGCAGACTTTCAACTAAATAGCAACATCTTGCCTATTTGAAAGAAGAACTGTTTATATGCGACTGAGTGTTTTGGTCTAGGGTGGGTTTTTTTTTCATGGTGCATTTTGAAAGCAACATCATATATAGTTTTTTGAAAATCTGTCATAAATCAGTGCTTCAGTTGTGAGTTGTCAGCCTGAATTTTAAGTTTTCTATCTAGTTAAGTCAGCCACTTATAATTATTTTGGGAAAAATATTGGCATGACATTCAAGGCAGTTTTGCTTACTTAATGCAATGCTCATTAACATTTATTGCCCTAATTGCATATATTCCCTTTGGTTTCAACACTCCAAAGAAAATCTAATCAGTGATTAATAAGGCAAGAAAACATTCTGCATGATATTTTTGGAGAGTGAGGAGGGTAAACAAAAGGAGAGGGGATTTCCTTCTGAAGCAAGGATAATTTTAGGATAACATAAAACACTGTGAGCCCATTTAGTATTATACGACATAAATATGCATATACCAACAAGGTTTGCATGCTAATCTTGGGGTTGTCTTGGATATGGTAAACTCTTTGCAGGTGGTGGGAGAGGAGGAGGGCGGAAGGGTTTTTCTAAGGAGGATCAGGACATGAGTCATAGCTCTTTTAAGGCCCATCACTTCCTAGTTAGGGTGGGTGTGGGAGGGTATTCCCTAGCCAGAACCTGAAAGCAACTTGTATTGAAGGAGGCAGCCAACATCTATTTCAGCAGGATCCGGGGGAAAGTGAGAGGGAGAATAAGAACTCCCATTTCTTTGATCATCTTACTCACCAGTGCAGTTCGGACCTCCACAATATTTGTGGTAGGCGTGTAGGTAACTGCTTAAGTGCTTTTAATAACTCTCTGGAGGCTTGTCTGTCTCTGTATTGATTACCTACGGACCCTAGGTTTCTGACTTTAAAGATACTTTATTTGGATGCTACAATAGGCTCTATGCATAGCTCTTAAGCTTTTTTCACTGCCTAGCTGTAGGAAGAACACCCATACAAATAACAAGGCAAAGACTTGAGTGGAAAATAAATAAAAGTTAAACTCTTCTGTGTGTGGGTATTTATAATTTTGTGGTTGCAAAGCTGGGGTGGAAAGCATTTTGCATAGTTAGCAACAACTGAAGAGTTTGACTTTTACATTGTGGAAGACACAGTGCTGTGATGAGTGTGTAGAGTCTGTCTTGACAGCATCTCTGAACTCAAATATCTGGATGTGAAAAACAAGATACAGTTGGGTAAAACAGGTTTACAGGATGACATATTACAGATCTTAATTTTTCCATACCTGTTAATAAAAGAACAATGCTTTGCATCCACGTCCTTGATTTATCTTCTTAATATTTAGAGCGATTAGATCTGTAAGTAGTAAGAACCTGCCATTATTCTCCTTCCTTCTCTTTCAGCACAACATGCTTTCCTCAGGTTTTCGTGCTGTCCAACAGAGGTGGTCGAATATTGTAATCTCAACCAGCAAGAAAGGCAGCCTGGGTTTTGGCTATTGACCTGGGCAATTGTCACAAATGCCAAGAGAATGAGAGGCAGAAATTTGCATTGCTTGTAGTGACACTTTTGAGCTGTGCTACCATTTTTTTCTCTTCTGTAGTCCGATACTGAGCCACAAATGTGGATTCTAATGTGATTCTAAGCATCCTAATGTGGCTTCTGGAGTTCAGTGTTAATACTTGTTGATTTAAAAACAGTGCTGTTCTTAAACAGCCAATGGGCTGACTTGTCATCAGCCCATGACACTTTCTTTCTGTATGGCCAGTTCTGTAGTAAATATCCAAGGCCTGATGGTAGTGTTTTTATGGTGCAGTCTTGATAATTTAGAAGGAGGTTTGGAGAGGAGGTTTCTTTTGTTTTCCTTTTGATTGGTTCCTAGAGAGTTTAAGCGTGGTTTCTATCTGATTCAATCTATTTAGGAGAAGTGTTGCATCTTTATTCAACATCTTCATGAATATCCTGTAGAAAGCAGTGTAAGGGAAATCTCTGAGTTTACAGATGATGCTAAACTGGTTTGGGTACTCTAATGTTGCTCTAGTTGCAGGGACCTCCAGAAGGACCTCACAAAACTGCATGGGCAAAAGTGTGACAGGTAAGCTCTAATGTAGCTAACCATAAGGTAATAAATCAGGGGAGAAATAAACTACCGGATGCCCATAGGATGCTGAACTGAGCATGGGCAGTTACAGCTCAAGGAAGACACTTTGGGTTCCCTGTGGTGAAATCATTAGTTCTGTGTGCAACAGTAGCATCGTTTTCCTGTTGTTTATAACTTTGTTACGCCCATACATTGAGTATTGTTTACAGCTTTGGTCTCCCCATCTCAGGGATATAGGGGAGGGCAGTGAGGACTAGAGGGTGGCATTGAAAATCATGGAACAGCTGCCTTTTGAGGAAAGATTGAAAAGGCTTTGCAATTCTGGGACTCCGCTTTATAGAATAGAGCCTTTGCTACAAAAATAATTTGAAGTGAATGTTCGAGGAAACTAAGCAAGATTGAAGAGCCTGTTGTTGCAGAAAAGGGCATCAATGTAGTGAAAGTGTTCTTGGTAAATACTCTAATCGGTGTACCTATACATCTGTGTTTATACAATTCATAAAATTGATATGTCTTTACTTGATTCTCTTCACTGCAGAGAAAGTCAGAAGACCACCAGAGTTAGGCATTTATGGACAAGCTTGTGACAGTGTGTCAACACTGATATGAAGTGAAAAACCGTTTATATAGTTGGAGTTTTCTTTTTTAATTTTATTTTTAATGGGGTTTTCCCATTCTAAGACTATGCAAAGAGTCTCTAATACTTACAGAGAAATGCTATCATGAAAATACACTCCAAGAAATACTAGCTAAAGACAAATCATTAACTGTCTAAATACTTGGTGTCTGATTTTTCTCTCCTTGATGCCTAAACAGACTGCTGTGCATAAATATTTAAAATATTTGTATCTAGGTCAGAGTATCTTTTTCACTAAAACCTCACATTGCATAATTAACAGCTTCTGTGAACTAAACAAAGCTTCAACTTCTATCTTTGCATTAAATTAGAGGAAAAAGTAGTAGCAGACTCAGTATTGTGACAGAGTGATTTCCTCTGTAAATATGAGGGCTTAGCAGACTTTCTTCAAATGTTATCATCCAAATGGCAAAAAGGTGATTTGTGTGCATTATTGAATTTTATTTATTTATTTAAAAACCACATGTCAAGATTTGTCCAAGAGAGAAACAGATCTCTTAACTCTTGGAATTTAATTTAGCAGAACGTCAATTTTTAATTTCAGTTCAGTGATATAAAATAAAATGGAAAAAATGTTTCATTTGGGCAGTTGCAGAGCAATGATATGATAGTGTGTTTTGGAAAAGACCATGCATATAAATTAGTGAAAATCCTGGCTGGGAAGCTCTACTGTCTTCTCAGTGCATGTAGATAAAGACAGTGCTGTGTCTGTTCGAATCCAAATTGCACAATAAAGAAAGGGGTTTCTGTTTGTTTAAGACATTTGAGTTACTTTTCCAAGTGTCCTGTTCAGAAAATATCAGTTCAAGTCAGTAGATGCAATAAAATACTGAAGACTACATTTTAATTTGGGCTAGGACAAATTTTGAACCATTAATTTATTTTTTTATTTTCTTCAGTAAAGATAATATTAAATAGAAGATACACGTTGCATTTGAAGAACCCTTTGCAGCTCTTTTTAAACATTGGATTATTCTTTGCCATGTGGGACATACCATTTTGGCTAAGGTTGCCTGGCGAGTTTAATCAAGTTAGCTGTTAAAAAAAGGCATTTAACTTGTTACAGTTTCTCTGAAAGGCTAATAGCAGTCAAATATGAAAGTTGATTGTTGGGGGAGCAGTCACTGAATAAAGTTGCATTGTACGTCTGCACATTGCAGTGTAAAAGAAACTGTTTCTTGCTAGAGATTTTCTCATTAATACATTATGTGTATTTAATTGTTTAAATGTCTTACCACATACAGCGTTGGCTAAGTACAGTGAAAGTTTGACCTGGGTACATGTGCTTTATATTAAGTTTTGAGTGGAGTGGATTTCCTACGAATTTTTAACTCTTCCCTTTACATATATTGTGATCGGCTTGAACACTGTATGTGCTTCCTTTCCTGTTTATTTTCAAGTCTCATTGAAGGTTTTCCTGGGGTTTTTGGTGTTGGTAGTCCCTGAATAAACTGAGATCTAATTGCAAGAGACAACTTTTCAGCTGCTGCTGAAACTGTCAAAACTGCACTTCATGTTTTCAAAGCTTGAATGTAAGGAAATGCCATATCAGAGTCTCAGCTTTGATTATTTAGGGAACTGCCAAGTGTCCATCCAATGTCTGATTAAAAAAAAAGGTCCAAGATTTTAAAATTGTGTAGTTTTCAATTTTGTTTTTGAGAACTTTGAAATTTTTTTATTTCATTGAATTAATGTAATCTTCACTTTAGATTTTGGTTTGGTTTTAATATTTTTATGATAACTATTTTTTACAAATCAATATATAATCAGTATAGTTAATGAGTACAAGCAATTAGTATAAATTATATCTTCTGCCACCTTAATCAGTCATACATATACAAATCAACATTGAAATGACATAAGCAGGTCCAGAACTTTATAAAAATATTTCAGAAACCAAAGCCTCTCACCATCTGAGATTGTGCATGAATTTGTTGAGCTTCTGGGGTGGTATAGGGCTTGTAAGAAACTTTTGAGTGAGGTGTTATATCTCATGGAGTTGTTGAAGGTACTCAGGCACAGCTTTTGAAAACATTGACTTGATGGGATTTTATTTTTTTATCCAACTGAAGCCGCTGTAGAGTATTTGACTGTTGACTCGCCTTGCTCTTTATCTGTATTATTACTTGTTGTTAACAATATTGGCTACAGAGAAAGTGATATGCTAATTGCTTGCTCTGTTCATCTATACTCCCCCATCCTAATTTCAGTATTTATATTATTGTAAAACTGCTGCTTCCCCAAAAAAAAAAAATTAAGAAAAAAAATAATAGCAGTCAGTAAGAATTTGTATTAAAACAAATTAATTCAAACTGATGTTTGAGCTTTTTGCTGGCACTGTGTTGCAGGAAAACTGAGTCATCAGCTTGGCCAGTTGTCTGAAAGGCAATCTTCTTGTGCTCTATTAAAGCAAAATCGATAAGAAAAGGCTGTGAGGCCTGATGGTGCATTGTGAAAAGTTGTTAGAACATCTCATAGGGACTTTGGACCTGCAAGCTTTTACAAGTCTACTTGCTGGAGACAGATTGAAAGTAGAAATGCTTTCAGTGGTTGCTGAGTTAATTAGCTGGAAATATGTACACTGGTATTCCACAAGAGAAGTAATTTCAAAAATATGTGCTTCCCCCTCCCCCTTTATTTTAACCATTAACAGATTTGCTCTCTCTGACATCCTTCCTCTTACGTTTCACTTCGATTCTGTGTTGCACATATTCTAAAACACAGCTCTGAGTTTCTTTGCCAGATCTAGCAACTTTTTGTTGTTTGTGTGTGTTGACTGGGAAAGGCAGCAATTTGGGAAGAGGAAGACTTAGAAACTGAGTTTTTTAGGTTTTTCTGTTGCAGAGTTCTGTGGGAGATCTGCAGGATTTCACCAGCACACAGGCAGAGTCAGCCAGCAGCATAGCCATTTGCGTGATATATGATAAGGATTTTGCAGGGTGCAGAGAACATGAGTTTTAAAATACTATTTGCTTAATCTGTTTCATGGATCTGAATTAATCCACTATATAATCTATACACAAGGAAAAGATTTTAAAATTGAACCTAAACAGCATAGCGTTCTCTGAAATAGAGGAGGGACTATGTTTTCTTTCCTTTTACAGCTGTGTCTTTTTTCCTGTGAAACAGGAGGCAGAAGGTTTATGAAGAGGTCCAGCAGAAGCTGTTCAGAAAGCTTCACACGTTCTGCCCTTTAATCAAATCTGTTTTTTTCCCTCCTATAGGAAGTGAAAGCAATTTACTTCTGTCATGATTTTGTTCTTCAGAAGTTAAGTCCTGCTGAATTCATGTCCAAAATTGTCTGCTGTCATAGACTGGAGTTGGGCACTCTGTTTTCGGCCTGACTTGGAAGTTGTTGATCCTTCTACTTTTACATATGTAGCCACTAATCTCGATTCACAAGCTTGGGAAACTTCGGGAATCTCCACAGACTGTTTGTGTTTCTGTTCAGTGCACGGCAGCTCTTTAACGCTGCAGACACCTTCAGTCTCTTCCCAGTCTGTTCCTTTACAGCAACTCTGCCTCTGTAAAGATAAGAATGGGAATAAATCCTGTGGGTCTTAGAGTCGGCAGGTCTGTCTGAAGCAAAACTCCTTTTTTTTTGAGTCAGAGATAAGAGTAGCAAGGACAACAGTCTGAAAAACGCTGGTATTTGCATCTGCTACACTTACCGCCTGCTTGCTGCTTACTTGATTGACACCCAAAATTGAGGCCTAGGACTTCTCTGGCCTCTGCTTTCTCTTCCAGCCTTGCTGCTGGATGCCATTAGTTACTTCCAGAAATCCATATTTTACAGCACTGTATTATCACAACACGTTAAATCCAAGCCCTTTATTCCATTTGGTGTATGTTGACAGTTTTTGCCTTGGCTGTCAGACAGTAGTCAGGGGTGGACCCTGCAGGCTACCTCATGTGGGCATCCACAAATAACCTGTCAGCTCAGCAGGGCCCAGACTTGGTGACGTGTGGCAAAAAGTGGCTATGAAGAAAAAATTACCTTTACTGTCACACAGAGTGAAAAGATGTAGGATTTTGTGTTGCGGAAAAAAGAGCAAGTCCTAAGATATGTGCACTGTCAATTTAGTCATTAAACGTAGAGAAATTTGTATCGTTATGGGCAGGTAAATGTAATTTCACATTGATGTTCCTGTGAATTAGAAAGCTGCAGAGAAGCTAACCAAACATTAATATAATAGTCACTTGGAGGAACTATCAGTTAGTTTGAGCACTTGTGAACGCAAAGAACAATAACTTGCAACAGGTCAGTATTCATCCATACTCAAACTGGTCTTGTTTCTTGGGCATATCTGACTTACTTTGTATGTAGAAGAATGCAAATGAGTGCCATGGGCTTTAGTGCAATACCTCTTGGCAGCATTAGTACCTTTTTTTATCTTAAGTTGTTCTTGCACATTAACCCAATTTTTTGCCAGTGTACCATTTTTCTTTTGCACCAAAATACACAGATACGTTACAGCCTTTTCAGTAATTTTTTTTTAAGTTATTATTTAAATAGGAATCACAAAGTATGCATTCTTTTCCAACCTGTTGAAATATGGAAACATTAATTCATTCAGATGTATTTCCGTTCTGTGCTGCTTAGGCTCACACATTAAACAACAGTTTGTCAAGCGAGATATCATGCTGTTGATCCGAATAGTGATTTTTAACTCTGATAAACTTACAGTCTGTCATAAATGAGCAAATAATCTGAAGAGCGTAGAGTCTGTGCATATTCAAGATAGAGAGCAGCACAACCTGAAGATGAGTCTGAATGCTGAATCCGATTTAGCCTCTGGTGGTGGCTGTTTGTAGCCTGGCTGCTGCAAAGTTGATTTTTTCAAAGGTTTGTAACTTGGCCAGAGTTGAGCTGATTTTCACAGATGGGGCCCTGCTACATTTCAGATCCTTACTTCAAAGCAAGATGGTGCTAGAGCTCTTTGACAAGATGGTCACCATTTTTCTTATTATGGATAAAGCAGTGTATTGTCTTCACTTGGCCTCTTCAGAAGCAATGGAGTGTTTTGGTTGAAATTGTTAAAGCAGAAACTTGGAGCAGAAAACTTCAGTCTCTCTTTTAGAAGTCAACACTTACATGTGCAATGGAAAACATCCTCTAATAAGAATTGTTGGGCAACTTGCATATTGAAGACATTCCCACTCCATCTTTACTAATAAAGAAGTTTGTAATAAAAATGATTGCCCTTTTCAGAGTGAGAAAACATAAAGGCATCTTCAAGCATTAATGAATAAAAACATTTTCAAATGAATAGCTTTATGTCTAACAGTGGCAGGTTTATTTTAGAAAGCTGTTTTTATATAACACCACTGGGGAAAAAAAAGATGATGAGCTACCACTTTTTTTTTAAATAAAAAGTAGCTTCTTATTCACGCAAGCATAGTCATTCATAACTACTGATTTTTCTGAAGAAGCTTTTAAAATCCAAATAATCATCTTTACAAAAAGAAAGGGCACAAGTGACACAGATGTCTTATTCATACTCTTGCTCAGTTGGGAATTTTCCACCTGAATTAACTAGCCCTCAAAAGGGGAGTCAGTCTTTTTACATAGGTGTTACAAGTTTCAGGGGCCAGATATATGGCATTTAGGGGAAACATTGGTTTGTTTGGTCAGGACTTCTAATGTATTCTACACCAAAAACAGGTCTCTGGTGTCTGTAGAGTCTTCTGTGGTGAGGTTCCCTGCTGCTAAAATACTGACTAATTAGTTATGTGTGGTTTAAGCGACATGAGGAGAATCTGTATTGTTGGTGTAGTCAATAAATAGCTATGCTGTTCAATTACTACCATTGTAGAAAGCGGAAATGTTTTTATTAAATAGAATTTATATGTACCCTCTTTTAAAATAATCTTTAAAGCTATAGCCTCTTTTAAAAGATGTGCCTTCGTATTTAAGGGTGGGAAGCATTATGTGATGCCATGTAAATGCCAGTTATTCTTAAAAAAAAAAAAAAAAAAAAAAAAAAAAAAATCCAAACCACCTTTACTTGAACTTTAAGTAGTTACCAGTAAGTGATTTTTTTTTTTGTTTAACCGGATTTCTGTTGCAATACTGAGAATCTGAGTTGCTATTCTGCAATGTTACATTTATATTAATTTCTGGGCAAAGTTTCATATGCTTTTCTAGTTTTTATTTACAGTTTGAAAATTACTACAATGGTTGTGATACCTGTGTATTCCACAGATGTCTTTGGTACAGGTTTGATCCATGAATAAGGAATTAAGGAAAAGGGTATACTTAATGTTAACCCTTGTCACCACATGGTGGGTTGTATCAAGTGTCTTCCCTATGTAAAAATGTGGACACAACTCACAAATTCTAAATGCCACCTGCATTTTCAGAATCTACTCAGTCTTACTGTTGTTGTCACTTCATATAAAGTATGATTGATTACACATTCGTAATCGCTGACTGCTTTGCTTGCAAAGTTGTATTTCATGCATTTTGTTGAATTTAGGATAAAACCAAGTAGAGTGACCTTGCATGGAACGTGATATCAAAGTTACTGTTTTTCTCATTGTCACTTCATTTTGCATACTGCAAAAATATTAATATCAATCCCTTTACTTCTTATTAGAATGACCTACCAGTCATTCTTAGCTTGGCTCTTTTCTGTAAGTAGAGCAGTGTTCCTCAGTGCTTTACCTCTTCAGTTTCTTTCTATACCTTACAAAACATTATTACATACGTACATTAACAAAACCATTAAAATGTATAAGTATTTCAGGAATAAGACTGAAGTGTAAAAATAAATAAATAGGGAAATCAGCTCGTTTTTAAGCACTCAAGTAAAAGCAGATAATGGGAAGCAATGCATAGTTAAGGAAAAAATACTAAGATTTACAAAACCAGGTTGTACCTTCATTAACTTAAATGATCATTTCATGTGTTTTTAAAATGGAAAAATAACTAAATATCGGTATTTAAACAAAACCTTTTGCCTCTTCAAATAAGTTAATAATAAAGGCAGTCATTTAAGTTGTGCCTTGACACAGGAAAAAGTTTTAGCTTTATTCTGTTCTCCCACACCCTCCTTTTTGCAGAAATCAAAATTCAGTCATCAAAATTACCTTCAAGGAGATATTTTTCAAGCAATTGCCTGTCATGGGATATATTTTTAAAAAAATGTTGACCTTGTCTTAGCCCAAAAAGAAAAACAAAATTGTTTTCATATTAGACTGACTTTCATACTGGTTAAACAAAAATAATTGCAAAAATTATATGGTTATAATACAAAGGAAAATAGAAGTTAGAAATATTCTTGGTGACAAGTTCAATAAGCAGTCTCTTACTCTGTTAAGAAATGGAAAAATACACATTTGGGAATTTATTTGAAATACTGTAACTGAAAACCTAAAAATATTTGCTTTTGCTGAGAACGTTCTTGCTATTTATGCGCATAGTCAAACTAGGAGCAGATTTACAGACACACTTAGGGGGTGGACCCTTCCAGTCTGGAACATGATTCATCTTCTCTCTAGTTTAAAGTTGAGCCTCTTTTGGGGACGCCATCAGGATTTGTTCTCTTGCTTTCTGGTATTCTGGATCAGTTCCTGCAAGGATCTTGTGAGACGCCAGACGGCACAGGTGACAGATTGCATGTTCTGTCATCGTTTCTATACTTGCAGTGGAAAACTTTTCATCTTGTTGCTAAATGTGGTCAGATTTGCATTATACGTAATGCTGTAATTGACCTGTAAGCACTAGATGGTCTATTTTTAATTATTCGTTATTTTAAATTGGATTTTGAAAGAAAAAATGCCTAATTTTCAGGAGCGCCTGGGTTCAGTAAGATCTACTGGATTTAGCTGAGGAGCATTTTAAAGGAGATGGTGTTATGTATTTGGCCTGATGTACTGAATAGTGGTCTTACTTAAAAAGCTTAGTTTAATGCAATCAATCATTTACCAAACTAATTGTGTGTTTTTTAGCTGAAGATCTCATTTAATTAGAGAACCAATTTTTGCCAGTTTACATGCCTAATCAATTTAAGGGTTTTTTAGTGAAGAGCAATTCAGGTATCCTTAAACCCTAGCCACATACTAAATGCACTAGGGTCGTATCAGCATGTTGCATTGTGTCTGTGGTTAGCCTTAGGGACAGAGAGAGCCCTCCATTGCGACTCTGTCTCTGTCCTTGTTTGGCATTTATTCAGGTAAGAAGTTCTGCCTGAACTTTTCCAGATGCATCACGCTTCTTCCTCTTAACCAGCCGTTCAGGTCAGTAAGTGAAGCCCCACTTCACCTACACTCCCAACCCCTGCCCTTAACAAGTAAACAGGTTGGGGAGTCACTTTTCTGTTGAGACCCAGCTGTTATGGTGAGATGAAGAGATATGCCCTTCCCTTTTACTTCCCTGATTGAAGCCAGACGTTTAGTCATGACTGTTTCCTAGGTATGAAAATATTGGAGGCTCAAAAATTGGATATGCCTTGATGCGAGCAGTTGGCCAATATTTGGGGAAAAGAGCTGTGTGAGTGAAACAATACCATACTTAGATGGTATATGTTCCTATACAGGAACTCATGGCACCAAAGAGCAGATTTCCTTGCAAATGTTTTCTAAGCCAGTCTGTCAGTCCAGTTTTCTGCTTCATGGATAAATGTTTTCAGCTGCTGTTTTCATAAGGAAATAATGCTGCTTCTGTTTAGCCTGAGTATTAAAAATTCAAGGGAATGCTGGCTACCCTTCAAAGACCATGATTGCCATGGGTAACTGGTGGCCATTACATTTCTTTCATCTCGGTAAGACTCAAAGCCATGTATTTGCTTAGTGTTTCACTGATATAAAGATGAAAAGGATGCAATTCATTTCTGTTTTGTTTTTAACTACATTACTTGCTATGAAGTTAAAATACAGTGCGTATTTCTCACCGTTATTTTTGTTCTCTACCCAAGTTGGATAATGGCGACGAGCAAGCAGCCCAGATCAGACGTGAACTAGATGGACGACTACAATTGGCAGAACAAATGGCAAGGGTAAGTGGTTGCTTACATGTACCAAAAACATATCTTCATATAAGATTGAGAGGGACGATACATAGCATGTGTTTCCAGTGTCTGATTCTAAAATAAAGCAGAGAATCATCTGAAAACAGTCTGGCAGATGCATTTCTTTCTGCTCTGGAGTATCTGTGTCCAGAGGGGTAGGGAGAAAGCAAAACTTGGTTTTGGAAAGTCACATGCTGTGTGACCTTACCTTTCCTTCATCAGCAAGTCCAGTGGTGAAACAAAGGTTATATTATTTGCACATTTGGGATTATGTATTTTGGAACTAAAATAAGTTATCTTTTACATACAGAAGTGCATTATGCTGTGCTTAGGGTATAACCATAAAATTTACGTCTTACTACAGGTTATATGTGATATGCTTTTTAAGTATCTATAATGTAGTTTACATTTCTAGATTAAGTCTAAGTTTGTAATGGTTATATTAGTATTGCAAGTAACAAAGCTATGAGTGAATCTTGTAGGTCAAATTAGTGGTGATTGAGTAAGTTATAAATGCTTTTTGTAAATTTTAGAATGCTAAGCCTATTTTTCTCTCCTATAGCTTGTATTTTATTTCAGTGGACAGGATTATGCCCTTCTATATTAAATATCACAGGTGGGATTGGTATTGTCCCTGGCCATGTCTTATTAAATTTTGAGGAAAGACTCCTTCTTCACAGAAAGGCAATCTCAAGTCTCTTCACTCTTCTGTGAAGCCTGGCTTAGTAATCAAAGTTGTCCAATAATCCCATGTTTGCTCTGTTGTCTTCTTGCCTTTAGCTCGAAGAGTTACTAAATATTGGAAGCATGTATGTTATACTCTGTGTGTGCGGGAAAAAGTATAGTATATTAATATGATATTAAATGTAAAGCAGTTAAGATTTGCTTGTTCCTTTAAAAGGAAAAAATTATCATTTGGGTCTATGAAGTTCATAAATAACAACCTGGAGGTGTAATCTTGCTAAAAAGCAAAACGCTGTCAATAAAGGTTTTAAATTCATTTTAAAGTAAGTGAAAATGATGAGCACTATTTAAACTGTGTAAATCTTGTTCATTCCATCTCTAATGTATATGCATATGCTGCACATCTGTAGATTTTTTTAAAGAAAAATTTATTTATGCTTTTTTTACTAGAACCATTACTTGAAAATTCTTATGGTTGCCACAGTGTCTACTGCACAGTTTTGCACAGAATAAGGCGCTCCATGTCTTACATGGTACATCCAAGTTAGAAATCAGTTTTCATACATCTCTTTTAAACTACTTAAAATGCAGAATTTTTGGGGGCAGACTTTGAGAGCTAGTCCTAATTCTAGCAGCTGTGAGAATTATTAAGATCATTTAAGCCTAAGCAATCAAATGTTTCAAAATATGAACTTTATTCTCAGAGCTCAAAAAACCAAGGTAAAAAGCTTTTTGATACTGGATTATGTATTCTAGCATCTTTGTTGGTAAAGAAAAAGGGTTTCAGTGATCACCTGCCTGTAAGAGAATTATTAAACTTCAGTCTCAAAAGATCAGCACAGCTCAAGAGAAATCTCTGCGTATAGCTTTTTTGTTGTTGAGGTCTCATTCCTGGTTCCTATAACAACTTACTTGCTGATTTTACAAGTTGTTAATTACAAAGGAGAAGTTTATTTTAGTGGAAAAGATAATTTAGCCTATTTAATGGAGGCAAGAACCTTAGAAATATGTTCATCTATGACAGAATAAAATCAATGGGGAATTTATGCATCTGTTTGCCCATCTGTTTCTTCATACAACTAAACATAAAGTAGTTGAAAACAAAGAATGTATGACCTAATGGGATTTTCTACCTATTGTAACTGGTTTATCTTTTCTAAGATAAACTTTTATGTGATGCTGTGAAGAGACTACCCAGTGTCTTTTCTCCTTGAGAAATGCATCCTGAAAATCCATTTTAGCACTTTCAGAATCAAGACCTAAAGGCTAGTGTGTACATCAGCCTGATCAGTGTCTCGCGTCTGTCCCCAGGGTCTTTGTTGCAGGATATATTCCAGTATGTTGCAATCAGAGTTTCCAAAATTCCAGTGTTGTGCAGGGGGATGTGTTCTTCAGACAATCCAGGCTTTTCCAATCAACTTAATTTCATTCCTGTGCATATGCACTAAAATAGGGAAAAACTCCACTTGTTGTGTCTCTATATTATTTTAAATATTACATGCTATAGCAATTTGTAAAAATTCACTGTCTTAAAAAAGCAAATAAAAGGTGAGGGAGGGTGGGAGGGGTGAAGTTCGTAGACCTCAGAGTCTTTATGGAGAACCCTTACCCTTGTTTTGTGAGGGAGAGAAGTGGCTACAAGCATTCAGGTTTTACAGGAATAAAGACCTCCATATATTCTGATAGTGTTGTCTTAAATCTTGGAAGATTATAGTCATAAAACATATACAGCAAAAGGCATTGTAAAAAGTTTCCTCGATTATTAATTACATTGGGGTGGAAAAAACATCTTAACAAGAGGAAAGATCTTCTAACAACATAAAAACAGTCTGTCTTCTCTGTATTCCGTGTTGGCATATTGTTATTTGAAAGATCCTCACAGGATAAGGTACAGTTTGAAAACACTCTAAAGTGGTTTTTTTTCGGCTAGAGCACCCTAAATCTTACCCTGTGTTTTTGCTTTCTAACTATAAATAACTTTTTTTCTTTTTTCTTTTTCAATCTGTAATATACTGGCTCTGTAATGCTGTAATGAGCCAGACCACTGGACTTGCTGCAGGTGTTTCAGCTCACAGTCAACGTGCTTGGTTTTCATTACTGAAACAAAATCAGCTGTAAAGGTTTTAATAGGTTTTAATATAAAACATTTTATGGTACTCCTTATAACAGCTAATGATAAAAATTGTCTGGTTTAGGACCAAGTTGCCTACCTTTGCAGACAATACGTGGGGAGCAGTGTTTGTTTCTCATTTATATATAAAACATGTATTTACATTTTTGTTTAATCTTGAGTGACATATTCTCCCCAGCTGCCCTATATTCAATATCAGGGGAAAAAGTGTACATAAAGCTGGCTCTGTACATGCTCATATATGCATCATATATGTTTATATGTTCCCTCTTTGTTATAAACACAATATTTAAACACTATTATCTAACTCCTACAGAGCAAAAAAATTATTTTTAAGTTCTCTCTAACACTTATGCTTAAAATAATCCTATGTGTAATAATTCAGCATTGCTTTCAAAATGAATGACCTATTATTAAAAATAGAAATAAACAATGATAGGAATTTCATGTCATGGTTGTAGTTTAAGAGCTTTATTTTAGAAGCATGAATGTGATTGACTTATTTTTGGTAGCATGAGAAATGGATGAAATAACAAAATTATTAGTGGACACTTCATTTTATTAATTTATAAAATATTTGAAGGTAACATCAAAGTTATATTGTCAATTGGTGCACTTAAAACACATGTATTAGAAATATCTAATGTGTATATATTCAACACGGATTTATGGTTAAATTATTTGGGGCGGGGCAAGAGGTTCCATTTTTACAAATGCCCCTTACTTTATTTTTTTGATGTGTTCATAGAGATATTTTGTCTATTATATTTGAGGAATATGTTGGAATTCTCAATTCAAATTACATTTCTTCTTGTCAAAATTAACTGTATTTATGGGACAGGATTAGCCTTCCCATTACTGTTTTGAAGATATAAAAATAGTTAGACACTGGAATTAAGACTTTTGTTATTAAATATCTCTTAAAGGAGAGCAAATCAGTAAATTAACAGGACATATAATGTGGGGTGATTTTTTTTTCCTCCCTAACTTTTAAAATATATCTTCCAAGGAAAGAAAATTCCCAAAATTCGTAACAAGAGAAATGGAGAACATGTACATAGAAGAGTTGCGGTCTTCAGTGAATTTGCTGATGGCAAATTTGGAAAGTCTTCCAGTGTCTAAAGGTGGGCCAGAATTTAAACTTCAGAAGTTAAAGCGATCACAGAATTCTGCGTTCTTGGACATAGGAGATGAAAATGAGGTTCAGCTGTCGAAGTCTGATGTGGTCCTCTCCTTCACATTAGAGGTAATCACATATTTCACAGAAAATTTGTTGACAGTTTAAATTACTAGAATATCTATGTCTTGATACTTTTTTGTTATTAGTCCTTCCTTGGTAGTTTTAAAATTTTATGTTAAAGAAGTAAATTTAATAATGATAATTAGGAGTTAGAATACAGCTGTATGATGCGTTTTCCTCTTGCATTTGGGCCCACACAGCAATGTAGGCAGTTGAATCTCCCACACAAATGTAACTTTAAATTAATTCCAGTACATTAAATACCTAAGGATACTATTGAACATAATAATGAAACACTACTGTTATCAGCAACCCATTCATGGAATTTTACAAACAAGGTGTGTTTTGTCACTGAAAGCATTTAGAGAATAAAAAAAAAAAATTTTTTTTTATTGGTGGTCATAGCAGATTTTTATAAATTTCTGCATTTTCCTCAAGAAGCTATCTCATGTTTACTGAGATTATGCAGGAAGTCTGGTCTATAGGGATGCAGTCCTAATCCATATGGAGCTCAACTGACTTCAGGAGGAAACCACAAGTACAGTTAGTTACTTAAACATACCTGATGACTGCATCATAGCTCAGGTCCAATTCTGCAAATGTGCATTTCAGGAGATTCTGATCTTTCTTTCAATAATAATAGAATAAAAAAATTTCCAGAGTGTATATTGTTTATTTGTTGGTCAGAAGGTGCAACACTTGTGTTATGCGCTTGAAGTGGCTTTAGTTTGTTTAAGACAACAGATAATGTTACAGAATAAATATTTCAATTGTTAAATGGTTTAAAAAAAAAAATTGTTTATCTTTTAAACATTTTTTTTTTCTTATGTGAAGTGAGCATCTGCTCTTTTTACATAGTGTTGAAAATTCAGGTCAATTTTTCTTTCCCATGTCATCAATTTACACATAGAATTAAAAAAAAAGTCAAAAATGGACAGATGGAAAAGTTAAATCCTTTGTATAACAGAGAAATTACTTATCCCACTGTATGCAATTTTAATATTACTAGCTAATAATGTAAAAGTCCAACATCAGCTTTCAGAGAGTGGTAAGATCCATCATTCTACATACCAAAAAGTATTAGTTCATCAAGCATGTAAAACTGGAGTGCAGGCCTTAGTACTGAAGTATATGAAATGTCAAAGTAGTTTTATAACTCCTGTGCTGAATGCTGTGCATCTTCATCACGTGTGCTGTGTTTGTCTCAGGTGGAATGCCAAGCCTGGAATGGTCCATATACAGCAATAACAAAGAGTAGTTCTGAAGAACCTAAAAAGTTCCTGAAAAATTTTGTTGATAATATTTTCTGTCTTCAAGAAAGTTTGCTTGGTGAGGGATGTAAGAAGAAGAAAAGCTTTCTCTGTGCCTCTAGAGAGAAATATTAAGTATGTGCTAAAAATGATGTGATATTTGGGGGAAAAGCACAGTAAAAGATTGAAACAATAATGAAATGAAAAATGACTGTAGATATAATGTCCAGTAAATTTGGAACAGTTTTGCTTTGTTTACAGCCCTTTCTCTCTCACAGCAGAAATGTAGACTATTAGGTCTAGTGAAATTACTTAGCTTTTTTTTTTTTTTCATTGCTGATAGAGAAAACACACAAATATTCTGCAAGGATAGTAACCTACAGCTCATCCTGGGCAAGGCAAAGAATTAAAGTGCTACTCTACAGGTAGCAGTTTTTAGTAGGTCAAATTGTCATTTTGAACATGGTGTTAATCACATAAGTTGAGTTTCTTGCCAGACGTGCTTATCTTACTCTTGAGAAGCTAAATCTCAGAGGATATAAGGGCAAAAGGAAGCAGCTGAACTGATATACATTTAGACTGAAACATGGAAGGTTTGCTCTTTTTTGATACACATAGGTGAATAAGAAAAGCTGATTGCATTTCCTTGGAGACAGAATACTTTATTTCTGGAAAATGTGAGGTCATATGTGCACAATTTCACATTTCTTGAATAACACAAACATATCCATTTCATGTCTTTTGGGGTGTGACTTAACTAAATTATAGGGTAACCAGCAAAATCCCCACTGAGGGCTGCTGCACAAGAACAGGAATGAACAGGAAATCTAGAACATGTCTAAACATTCGGACAAGAAAAAAAAACTTGGTGAAAATTTCTTGGCCACTGTATGTCGTTATTAAGACAGAACAGCAAAAGATGTAACATTTATAATGTTCTGGTGGGAATGGACCTTGCTCTCAAAGATAAGAGAAACCTTGCGCATCACTACAAGCAACAGTGATTATTTTTGCAAGTTGGGTATTTCCTCAAATAGCCTATTTGCATAAATTTGTAAAATAAATAAATAAAATATCAAAGTAGTAGAAGACTTAATCACTTCTGTTCTTCAGCTGTTGGACAGTTTAAGAAATAGACAAGCAATATTTAGGGAGCTGTTTATCAGCTAATGAGCTAGCAAATCAGGTAGTGACAATTTCCTTCCTAATGAAATGCAACTTCTTTCCATTGCTAGAATCCAGAAGTGCTAGCAAAGACAAATATACTGTGCAATTAATTTGGAAACTCAAGGAAAAGAAGTATCAACATAAAAATGAATAAACATGAAGTCTGCATTCAACAAGGACATATATTTCGCATTTGGAAAGACTGTATAGGCAATATTAGCTAGAAGGTTCCCTAGTGCAGTCTTTCAGTGATCATTGATCACTTTAACTACTTGAATTCCTGAACCACAGAAGATGAGAAAGAAGAGATGATTACGTCATTCTCCCTGAATTGCTGTTATTATTTATAAAGCGTAATAGGCAGTGTTGATAATTTATGGGTAATATAAAAATGTTCTAAATGATCAATGACTGTAATCTCGCTTTAATATTACCAAAATAGCAATTTTACAAGATATCTAACTATTACTAAGGTTCTGGAAGTTTTAAAGTACAAGGGATTTTACAGCTAGGGGTGAAGTCTGGCTTAACATACTTGAATTGAAATTAATTGGGAAATTTAATAGCAAAGTATTTTAGTAGTTGCTTGCTGACCTAAGAAACCAATTGCCTTCAATGAGACCAAAAGTAGTCATTACTTTTGTCACCTTTAAAACAATCAAACAAGTATGGGGTTTTGTGTATACTTCAGTTGAGGACAGCTTCTCTGCTGATTTAAATAGACTAGGTTTTTCCCAGTTTCTTCTCATAGGCCCAAATGGGACTGGAAAGGAAAGCAGCTTTTCCAAAGCAAGCAGGGAAACCTGACTTTCTTCTGAAATCTTCCTTGAATTAGAAACATCTGAAGTGTAAAAATTCCAATAATTTCACACACTGACAAACTGTAAGGTTTATAAAAGGCGCAGAGCAGTTGAAGTAGGGCGGCATTTGGCTCTTCTGAGCTACAACTGAGTAGCTCAGAGGAGCTGAAAAGCTATGGGGTCTGCCAAGCTCAGAATTTCCATGGTGAGGAAATTTATCAGGGCACAGCTGGTAGAGGTGTCTTTTTAACTTTCTCTTTCCCCCCCACATCCCCATATGCACACAAAACCTGACTGCAAGTACTGAGCTGGGAGAAGGAAAAGGGGTAGGTAGCACGGAAAAAAATTACAGCAGCTGACAGCAATGCTCTGACCTGCCTCGTGCTCAACGCAACATCAAATCGCTCCTGAGATTCAAGGGTTGCAACCTCCAGTGTCACAGCACCACAATTAACCTTTCAAGATGTGATCAGTGTACTTACTTGTCTTGTTTACAGTCTGACTTAGTAACCTATTCATCCTCTAAATACTTATTTAGATGACTGCTTAAAAGATACATTTCCTCATGTAATAACATTTAGAATTATATTTAGTCAGTAGTCTCAAATTCAACTACTAGCATTTAAATTATGGTTGGAGTGAGGTTTTGGTCATTGTCCAAGTAGAAACAGAGCAAAAATTTCAATTCCTACTCCATGTTGTTGAAAGTGGAAAAAGAAGGTAAAATTAAAACTTTTCTCTGTCTGTGAAGATTTGAGTGAGTGGGGCTTGGGGTTTTTTTCCTTTTTTTTTTTTTTTTTAACCTGCCTGGAGCTTGGTACTGCAATAGCTGTGCTATGTAATGTTTTCTGAAGGATAAACTATTTGTTTTCTTTTCCTCAGATTGTTATAATGGAGGTGCAAGGTTTGAAGTCAGTCGCTCCCAATCGAATTGTCTACTGCACCATGGAAGTGGAAGGGGGCCAGAAGCTTCAGACGGACCAAGCAGAAGCTTCAAGGCCACAGTAAGCCACTCTGCTGCCACTGCATCCAGCATCTCTTTCCTTCCTATCATGGGAGAACCTAACTGAGTATCTTTACAGTTTTTACAATTAGGTTAGCGCTAGGTTATACAAAGTTTTTTCCTGGGTAGTTATCTTAAATTCTTTCTGAAAAATGAAAATGCAAATAATAGTTATTTATGGTGAAGTAAGTACAAAGTGTGAATGCTGTCCAAATAAATGTCATTGCATGTATGTGTGAGGAACAGAGCTAGAGACTGCAGCATTGTGTTCTTACCTGCATCCTCTGAAAATACAAACCTCTCAACAGATGTTAGCCTGAGGTGATTTTATGTATTGTAGGTTAATGTGCAGGTGGCCTTGCAGAGTGTAACTTGTACAATTGGTGGAAAATCAATACTCAGTATTCAATCTTGACAAAGCTTACTCACCTGCTGAGCCTGTTTCATTTTAAATTATAGGATCCACTTCTTTCAATTAATTTTTGAGGGAGACAGTCAGAAAACTGACTTGGAGGGGATAACATCATGCCATCTGTCGTTGAACCAGTCAGAGTGGCAGAGAGGAAGAAAATTAAGTGTGTTTTTTGGTTGATTTGTTTGACCTACACGCTGACTTCAGACACTTTTCTCTCTGTTAAAATGTCATTTGCAATCTTTTGTAGATAACTTTCCAGACAGCGTGTTGGGGTTTTACTGGCACCATAGTGTGCCTTGTGAAAGACAGTTTAAAAATTGCAATTGTTACAGTATCTGAGAAAACATCTTCAGTGGAGTTGGGATGGTAGTTTCTGTTCCATTCAGACCACAAATATGGACTTCTGTTAGGCAAAATTACAAGCACAGAGTTTTATCTGCTTCTTCTGGAGTTGGGAGGAGGAGGAGATTTAATTTGGAGGACTTTCTCCTAGTTGCAGCAAATTTCCTTGGCAAGTAAGTCAGCAGCCCACTCCAGTAACGTATTCAGACAGCTTTGCAGAACTCTAAGTGTGTGGGACAAGATTTAAAATTCACTTGTCGCAGTCCCTGGCTGTGTTCCTCCTCCCAGGCATAGGAATGCTCAGTCTTATAATTTGCATGTAATACATGAGAAACTTCTAAAAGCAACGATAGCGTAAAAGACACACAGATACACGCATTGAAGCAAGGTCATAAGTGGGCATGTAACATCCACTGCTCATTTCTGGACCTGCTGGGGTGTTCTCTGGTGGCTCGGTGTCCCATGAGAGTTGCAAGGCTTTCTCATGGAGGGCGCATCTTCAGGCTGTACATTCTCTTCAAACTCAGAGTTGCTCTCATACTGTTCCCTGCAACGAGTGCCTCCAACCTTTGCCTACTGTCACAGTCAAGGTTCCCATTTCTTCTGATGTCTCTCTTTTTCCTTACCCTTGAACTTGTCAGCCTCTGGTTTAAGTGCTTGATTAACCCCTGGTGTCATTGGTAGGGGTTTTCAAATCTCCCTAAATCAGCTAGGATACACAGATTCTTGAATCTTGGGCATAGTCATTCTCCTTCCAGAAAACAGCTTGTAGATATTAAGGGTTTTGTTTGTCTCTAGCTGTTTCCAGATATGGTGGACAAAACATGGTAGGGATGGTTCATGGTCAGTTCATGGTTTACTTATTACATACTGAGGGCTGTAGGTTAAGGTAAAGATTGTAAAACCAGTCGGAAGGTATCCATTGTGTATAGATACATCTGGTAAAAGTTAATAACAGATTAGTTGATTTTCCTACCTGTCAAAGTAAAAACTTTGTGAAAAGGAAGTTCCGGAATAGATGAAGTCAATACGAGAACAACTGGAGTGTTTCTAGGAAGAGGGGCAATGTTAGGACCTGCTCTGAGCATGTAAACTGATTTAATGGATTTCAGGCTCAATAGGTATGAGTTGATTGAATATGGGAGAAAGGCAGGTTATGGGCTATTCCATGTAAGTGATATTGTATGAACCAAATTCATATGGATTTGTATGGAAAAAATTGTGCATCTTTAGGAAGTGGATGATTGAGAGATGCCCTGAGCCATACATCAGAAGGACAAGAATGGGAGTTACTGGTGCTGTTGACCTGCTATCCTACGAAACAGTGTAACTTGAAGGAGCACGGCTGATAGAGCTCTAAAATCTGTCTAGTTCTTGTGCTCTTCTGAGCTGTACTGTTTTCCATTTCTGCCAAGAGTAATTATGAGACATTGGCATACAGTAGGATTATGAGCATATAGAGACATGTAGTTTGTGAGCATATATAGAGATATAGTTTGAGGCAACCGAGGAGGATATTAAATTAGACAAGCATGAAATTAGCAAATTATGGGCAAACAGTAAAGAAGATGGAGGAAGCTGCTTATGGAATGGGAGATCCTTTATTCCACAGTTTGATTTTTCTGTTAGAGCCAAATCAGGTTTTCTTGACAGTAGCAATATTGCTTTTTTTTGGTTGGTGGTGGAGGGAACTAAGAGGGCTTGCCAGAGTTTAATCAGAAAATTGTGCTGGTGGAAGAGAACCTAGGAAATACTGTTAGAGGCAGGGAGGAGTCCACAGGTTTCAGAAGACTTAGTGTCTCTCTTTTTTCTCTCTCCTATCCCAGCCTGTGTCCAGTCCTTCTAATATTTTTCTTACTTTTATGACCAACACATCCCTTGCCCCATGCAGTCACCTGCCTCCTCATGCCCCCCTGCTTCTTCCTGCATTCGTCACTGTTCTCTGATAGGGACCTGCCAGGGTGATGGAGAGGGCCAGTCACTGGGTAAAGGGTTGGATGTTCTCCTGCAAAGAGGAGGTATGGGAAGAGGTGGAAACAGACATGACTTTCTGCTCCTGTTGATGTTAGTAATGGTACTACTACTGGGAAGAGAGATGCCTGCTTTGCCCCTCAGTCCTTTGGCAGCAATGGGCAAAGTCGCATGTAGAGGCCAGTGACCAGCTGGGCAAGCACAGCCAGTCCACCTCTTTTCCGATACGGAAAAAACAAGGTGTTAGCTGCCTTAGGCTACTGCCTTCTTTGCCTGCTGCTGGAGCTGGCTCCTTATTGGGGTAATTTTCAGTACTGTCATTCTGATATGAAGGAAAATAATCAGTGAGGCTGGAGGAGAAAACACAAAACTCATTGCAAAAAAAAGAAAGAGAATTGAGAAGAACTGTCGTTCAGCTCAACTCTTCAAATCACTAGCAGTAACATTTGCAGTGACAAATCCCAGATAAATGAGAACGTAACTTCAAATTTTATATAGGACATGCAGCTAGAAAAGGGTAGCAAAGCTCTCATACTAAGCGTAGAATGAGACAGTGATGAAAAGTGAATGATTACTACCAGCCTGCTGTGGGAGACTGCTGGCAAGAGCCCCAAATCATGTGCTTGTCACACACATTTTCTGTAGTTGGTTTATGATTTTGAACTGGTAGCTACATCTGTGAGACGAAGCAGTATAAAGAATTATTTATGCCTATTTTTTTAATCTGCGAAACAGCAGTGTGTGCAGTATAATGCTACTATGCAGTCAGAAGTTTCAAAAGCTTTGACGGTGAAAAGGAGAAAACAAGATACTCAGACAAATGCTTCAAAATGGAGTGCAAGCCAGTGTGACCTTAGAGTGGAGATTAATGGAAGCATGAGTCAAGTGGAGACTTAATTCAAGATTTATCCACTATTCCAAAATGCTGAATATTTTCTCAGTTATTTTTATGAATATATATTTAAGTATTCTTCTGAATCCCTGAATGGTTCCATGAGAGTAGTAAGAAAATTAGAAACAATATTCTTTTTTAAGGAGGAAAGACCTAATTAGAGTCCCAGACAAGAGCACAGTTTTATCCTGACAGCTTATCAGTAAGAAATGTTTTCTAGTTTCTTAATACTTTTAACCCCTATCTGCTTTCTCTCTCTATGAATAATAATTTTGTGAGTTTATATTGAAGTGCTTCATTTTCTTCTTTAACAAGCTAAATAAAGCACTTTTTATATCTATGTTACTGAGTAGCTAATGGTCATTCTAAAATGCAAATGCTATAGAACAATATAGCTTAAGTCTTGGACAATTTTACAAACAGATCAGTTATACAGCTTCACATGCAAACCCTATAAAAATTTTATTACTGCCTGTGAAATATTTCTTCATTCCTTCCAACTGTTTCCTGCCTTTTAGCCCTGCTGAAAATCCCTCCAACATAGCCTGTGACCTTTTCTGACAGAGATCAGTAAGCAGAGCCTTCAGTTGTATGAGGCTTTGCATAACTTTGTTGCTGTGACGCCACAGGGGGGTCATCTTGCAAAATCCAGTGCTAATTTCCTTTTTCAAACATTACTGATGTAGCTTAGTTTTTAGTCTTGTGGAGTCTGGTGTCCACATGTTTTCTTATCATTGATTTTATTCTTTCTGATTATCAAATAATGTGGTTTCTTGAAAGTGTCACCTTTTGAATATGTATAATCATGCCTGAAGATAAAAGAAGGGAACATGCTATCTTTTATCGCTACAAGTGACATTCTGTTGTCGCATATTTATGCAATAGAAAAAGACCATATCTTGCGTGATGAGAAAATTTTAATGGTGCCACGAAATTCTTCATGTAAACAAGACAAATAAGATTATTGTATTTTGCTGCCAGTGACTGCATAACCTTATAAAAAGGGCTATTATATATTAGAAGTATGTGAAGAATGCATGATTTAATATCTGACCAGAGGAGGCAGGGAACCTCAGTTAAGACTGCACAAATAAAGTAAATGCTGCTCACGTTATTTTTATTAAATATTCTACCATCATGAATTCCATAAAGTATTTCAAGTATGAGTACTTGTGGATACATAATTAAAGATTACATAGCAAAAATTTTATAGAACAGTTTAAAAAAAAAGAAAAAAAAAAGGCTTGATTTCTAAAATTTAGAACTTCCTTAAACGGCATGGTCGCTCATGAAAAAAAATACTTTTTTAATTGACTGTTTTGAGGATATGGCCTAAGATGACATTTCTGAAGGGAAAAAGGATAGACAACATTTATAACCCGTGACAATCATGTTCCAAGCATCAGCTAGTTTTATTTCTTCATCATAGTCCCTGCAACTTTCTAATTTTTATTTTTGATTAAGGGAAACAAAGAGATGATCATATCTACAACTGTCACTTAACTTGTGGTTGGACGACACAGATGTACAGTATGTAAGGGAAGAGAAGACACACATACTAATTAGAGACTAAACATGGGAAGAAACAAGGGACAGAAACACAAGTGTTTGATCAGATAGGCAGTAATCAAGCTGGTTCGTTGCTGGCAAGCTGACCAACTCTCCTTAGGGTGCAGGGCTTTTTTTCCATTGTTCGGGTGCTTTTTTGTTGAAATGAGTATATTTGCACATGGGATTTTTACGGGGGGGATAATGAGATTGCAGTTTCATAGTGCCTGATCTAACAGTGCTTACTTTGTTGTTCATATGCTTCCTATTATATCTTCTGAGAATAATTCCTCTTTAGGATTTAGTTTCTTGAACAGTCTTTTACTTGATGGATTTCACCTGTTCTTTTGACTTTTACCTCTGGAAGTTTTTACTTACAGATAAGTGCAGTGAAATCCAGTGTTGATCTTACAGAGGATAACAAAGTAGAATTGTTTAGCCTACTTTTGGAATCCAGGCTTATTTTCTTTAAAACATAAATACATTTTATGCAACATTTACAAAAGTGAGGTTGTATGTTAGAGAACCTCTGTGTATTATTAGTAAGATCATTTCAAAGGCTAAGGCCTGAGAGATATAATTATATTGACGTGGACAATGTTGAAAACTTGGTGAAGGTGAGCATGATCCATTAATAAGTATTTTGGACTTTTAGGGAAGCCAGTGGGGTAAGGATCATGACAGGAAACAAAGTGTGTCTGCTTTCATAAACCAGGTTTGATTGAGTCGCATAATGATTATTATCATTTGCGCTAAGATTCATCTTTCTATCTTTAAAGGATAAATTCCATTATGGCTTTCATCTTGTCATATGTCAGTAAGTCTTTCTTTTTTGGATTGTCATGATTGGAGCAATTCACAAAATAGGGTGGAAGAAACTACCTTTCAAAAAATTGGATGCTATGAGCAAATACCTTATATGTCGGTCTGCAATCCAGCTGTGAAGACGAAAAAAGAAATTGCCAGTAGGAAATTATCTGATGTTTTCTTGGTTCTGCAATGGGAAAGATGGAGAAGAAAAAAATACACATTTATCCCAGTCTGTGTTCTGGATTAATGATGGAAGAGTTTCACAAAAGGAATATGGATTCAGCTGAAAATTTACATGACAATTTTATTCAGTTATTCTTGATGCCTGATCAATTGCTTGCTTCTTTGAAGAAAGGAAATAGTACCTAATCACCTAAAATATAAAGAGCAATATGAAATCTACAAGACAAAGATATGAGATTTCTAAAATAAGTAGGTTTCTGTGCTATGTTCTGTCATTCATTACTATTTTATATTGTCTAAGAAATTTTTCACCTCTCTTATTGCAGAGAAATTTGAATTACATACAGGCTCTTAATACTAAAAGAAATTTGAAACTTGACTGGATAATAACCTGAGCAATCTGATTTTAACTGGCCTTGTTCTGAGCATGGTTTGAACTAGATGACCTCCAGAGGTTCCTTCCAGCCTAAATTTTACAATGATTCTATGATTATCTCCAAAAATATTCTCTCGTAAGTCTGTCTACCTAAGGGTATTGTGAAAACCACCACTATTAGAAGGGAATATTCACTTGTCAGATCAAGACAACTGTGTCATGGAAGAAATTGGGATGAGAGAAGGAAGGAGATAATTAAAGTTGGTTGTAATCTCTACTCTATTTGGATAGTTAGCAATAAACATAATTGTTCTGCCACCAGGGCATATATTTTTTTAATTTTCTTCACCCTAATCTTTTTGATTTTCTGGCTAAATCCTGGTGGTTCTCCTTGCTCCTGTGTGCTCAACATGCTAATAATTGACTGAAAGCAACCAGGATTTCTGCCCTGGTTGTGATGTTTGCACTTCTGAAGACTGCGGCTTTGGTGCACCGCCTTCTGCTGAAGCGCTTAGACCCCAGGCAGAAAGCCGGTGTCATGAGGGCTTTATGATTAAAAGGTTCTGTGTTCAGAGTCGGGATATTAACCCTCCTCATCTAGTGTCACTGCTGGAAAAAATAGCTGTTTTGGGGTGACTGTCTTCTTTTAAAATGTATAAAGACGTTTCATGTCTCTTGCAAGGCTGATGATACCAGTTTTATTTCATAGTGCATTTTGGAAACCTTGGGGCATGAAGGTGCATCTCCCACTGTTATCCCTTTCACTATAACAGTCAGGGCTTGGAGAAAGACTGTTTACATGCTGCTTAATGTACATGATATGTCTGTTTCTATTCTCATTCCCACTTGATCCACAGCAAATGTGACTAATATTTTGCAGACAGACATTAAGCGTTCTCTAACATTGTGCTAAAGCATCTACAGATGTGTGATCTAGCTTCATACTGGAAGGCTTTTGTCTATGAATAGTGTGGTGTTGAGCCAAAGCCAATTAAATCCTTCTTAGAAGAAAAATGGTTTGGATCAGGCTAAGCCTCATACTAAGATAGCTACATGGTCTCTGTCTGGGTCAAAGTGAAGGCAAAGGCAGCCTATAAAGTGTTATGTAGAGGGATGGCAGTCTGCCAAAAAAAAGATGGGGTTGGGAAGGACTACCTCAAATTTTACCTCCAGTCTCATTCTGGAATACTCTGGTAGAGTGGATTTGAAATTTGTCATTCACAGTAGTCTGCACCTGCCTCATCTTTGGAAAATTGAATTATTGTTTGTGGGCAATAGTTGACGTGAAAACAGTTCCTTTGGATTCCTCTTAAACTTTAATATGATCAGAATGTCCCATTTTACATTTTCAAAATATACTGTTCTGTATCTTGATTTGAAGAGACCTTTCAAAAATTTGCTTATATTTGTTGTAAGCAATATAATACAGGTACATTCAAAATAGTTACTAAACATTTGACTAGATACAGTGTTTGAATTGGAACAAATTTTATGGTTTCATTTAGTTTTGGTTTGTTCTTCTGGATGAAGAGAAAGGTTGAGGGAAAGGGTTTAAAAGAAAGAAGTTTTTGCTTTTGAGTCCTATTCAGGCTCAGAATACTTTGTACATCTCAAATGGTCATGACGCTCAGAAAACTGTTTTTCACACCACCATGGGCAGACTCTTTGCTGTTGCTGTGTTAGTATGTGCATTGATCCTCTGAGGTGTCGAGAGGTCCAGTACTTTTAGAATACAGAATAGTGCACTGAACAGATGAAGAAAAAAAATTTATAGAGCTTGAAATTTCTTAACAACTAAGTAGCATTTAAGGTATGAGTCTACAGGTTAATGTGCCTAGCTGAAAGCAATACCAGCAGATTGAGAGTAGGAGGACAGCAGAAACAAAGGCAGAATAACATGGACAGCTGATAAAGAATAGTAGGAGTCAGAAAGAGAAGTAAAAGGGGTTTCAGAATAAAAGAGAAGTGCTGTGATACCAGATGGAATACTGAAATTTTCTGATTTGATTCCTGGGTCTTCCCTGATAGATTGTGCAGGCTCAGATAAGTCACTCTATTTTGTGATTTGTTTTCCAATATCTTTAGACTAAGATGACAACATCTATCTGGTTTATCAAAGTACTGTCAGTTTATCAACATTTGTACATTTTGAAGGTTTAAGGTGTCACACAAATGCTACATAACATGAAATAAATAGGATTTGCAACTTTTAACAGTGTTATGATGGATTCATAATTATCTTTTTCAAGGCAAAATCTTCATCCTGACTTGTCTTGGTTGTCTGTATTGAAAGTGAGATGGGAAAGCAAGACTAAGTAATAATTTATTTGTGCTGTTTTATGTTTGTGATGACAATACTTGTCATAAAGCATTCTGTAGTGTTAGAGTGCACTTTTCTCATTTTCAGTGTAGAAAGCATAAATGAGTGTTTTTACTTAGTTACTTATTATGCATAGAACCCCTCTTCTGGTTTTCCTTTCTGGTTTGTATTAGACACTTTTTTATTTTAAAGAAAAACTGTTCACAATTTTGTGGGTTTTTTTACAAGTACTTTTTTCCAGATATTAGTAATGTTTTATGTTTAAAAAGAAATACGTGATTGTGTCTACCTCATTATTAGCTCTGTGATAAATGGTTAGTAATTTTGAGCTCTGTTAATTTCTTTATTTAAAACAGTTATTATTTTTACCAAAAGCAAACCCTGAAAAAAACGCTGTATGATCAGATGATTCTTTTCTTTATTTCATGATAGTCTAGTTGTGTAAAGGGGCTTTACAATATAGCATATCCATCAAAACACTGTATCCTTGCTGTTGCTGAAGTAAGGATCCAATTTGGAGCTTTCAGTTCTTCAGAGCAGAGTTCCAAGAAGGGCTTGCCAATGTTTTGGAACAACCAGCCTAAAAGCCTTTAATTTTGCTGCGGAATCCAGAGGAAAAAAACCAGCCAACCATTCACTCTTTCTGAGTGACTATACTAGATAGTGACTTGATAATGCATTCAGAAATTGAATGCTGGGCTACTTAGTGTATGCAGCATGTGCTAACGCCCAGCTTTTCTATAAGGAAAGTGCTGAAGAGATGGCTTGTTAGTCTGCATTTCAAACTGCTAGCGTGCTGAGTCAAAAGTTCCCATATGGATGGAAATAAATGAAAAATGGTAAAAGAAAAAAAGAAAAAATAAGGGACAGTAGTGTAGACCCTGCTTAGGTGGAATCAAAGGTGTCACTTAAAGGCAATTGCATAACTTTCCATCCTTATGCCAAAATTTCCCTTTTTTCTGTACCTCTTCCTACTATCATCCATCTCTGTAGAACAAAATATTTTTCTCATATCTATATTTTGTAGTTTTAGGAAGATTTTTATGGGAACCTCAGTGTTAAAACCATTACTATTGTAATGTTCCTTCACTAGCTGACAGCCCTGAAAGTATTGATGTGTGCCTCTGTAGTAGGGATTGTAAAACAATGCATCTGTGGTTCTCAGCATGGTTTCTGCATAAAATAGTGGAATCACAGTAATACAGGGAAGAACAGAATCAAGGCATATAAAAGATTAGATGAGGTTAGTGATGAAAGGCCAAGATACTTGGCCAAGCTCATGGTTTAGTTTGCCTAAGCATGGGGCTTGTCTGTGCTTCTGCTGTAAAAGGACATTATGATTTGTTTACAACCTTCTTTATGCATTGCCTTTCAGCTACAATTTAATGTGCTTGTTCTGATGGAGGAAATTATGCTCCCTGTACTTCCATCAAAATAAATGAGTAATTTTCAAATAGAGAAATAAGAACATGTAGATTTATTTTTTTTTCCCAAGAAAAATATTTGCAACCTAAACCACATTATAAGCATTGTAGAAAGGTGCAAACATACAAAGTCTTTCCCTTGTGGTTTCAAACTTGAATTCCACATCCCACTGATGTAATTGAGAATATATAAATAAATATATATTGAATAAAATAATGTTTGTAATGTTGCATATAAGGAATAATCATTACCCTATAAAATCCTTGATGCTGCATAATAAACTTCTGTCAGTTGTGCAGGAACATTTCAACATCCTTTTTCAAAAACTTTCATTAATGGGAGAAGCTGGAGTATTCATATTATTTTGTAAGGTGTGCAAAAGACAGAAAATAAAAATGCCTTTGGGTTGTATGAGACAACTGTTAGCATTAAGGCCATGATTTCTAGTGTGGCATCCTCGTGTCAGGCATTGCCAAACGGATGGATATTTCTGTGCTCATAAGAGAAAAGGAAATGCTTATGATATTTGTCCAATTATTAGTGGAGAAGAACTAGGTCAATTAGGACCAACTAATACTTTCTTTGGGACTCTCAGTAAAAAAGCCAGAATCAGGTAAGTATGAATTTAACTCTATTTTTGTTTGGCTGAATGGAGCCTCCTTGTCAAATTAAAGATTTTTTGTCAGATAACTGTGGCGTAACTTGCACTGCTGGTACAGTGGCTTGCTTGCTCTCTCACATTTTCTCTCTCTCTGTCTGTATATATGCAGTTGTAGTTAGTAATATGCAACACTTCATAAATTCCCCATTCACACAATCCTTCACTAACAACAGAATGTTTGTCAGACCTGGATTTAAGGTGTTTTGAACTAGATTAAAGTATCAAAAAAGTCAAATGTGTCAGGGAGGTGCTGTGAGTCTTATCTGTCTTTTTGTTTCCTGGCCTTTCATCTCACGACTTGCACTGTGAGTATGATTCCTAACCGGAAGATTGTAGATACCTAGTTTTCTACAGTTAAAGAATCTACTATAGATTCTTGAAACAGTTGAGACATGGAGATGTTACGGACACCTGAACATTGTATTTCCCGTCCGGCTCCGAGATGTGCAAAGATCAAGTGCTGGTAAATCTCTTAGACCTGTGGAGCAGTCAGCTACCTAACAAACTGGTTTTGGTGGGTCTTTCTGCTCATTCCAGCTCTGTACTACATCCCCATATGGATAGAGAATAACAAAACTCTTCCAGAAGACCTCTTAAGGTGGTTTAATGAAGAATGAAGAAATCTATTGAGGTAGGTTTATGCAGTAGATTTAAACCAAGAATCAAACCTGGAAAGATGCAAAAGGGGAGGCACCAAGGAGACCAATACACTCTGGTGTTAGTTTCAAAAAGGCAAAAAGGATAAGATTCCCTAATTGCTGAAGAAAATCAAGTCCTGATGGTGCAAAATTCTTTAGACTTGATACTTTGTCAGAAAGAAAATGTTCCAATAAATAGTGCTGATATAAAATCTCTAGATGTTTACTTAGAATAATACATTTTATAACATCAACTCCCATGTAAGAGTGGAGATTTAAGACCTCATAAAAAATGTTTTGACTAACAGAGACCGTGATTAGAGTGGAAAACCTGAGAGAGAAATTTGGTGCCGTTTCCACTATAACAAATGTGTTCAAAAATGAAGTAGAAAAATAAATTTGCCTAGAGTGGGTTCTATGACACAGTGATAAATCTTTACCTGAAATAAACATCCATCTCCTTGCTGGTAGCGGATACTTTTGCAATGAAGGGAAAGCAACTTTGGTAAAGGACTCTGGCAGTAATTATGGTATCAGCCCATGTACTTCTGACAGAAATGTAAATATGGTGAAAAGACTGCAGCTTATGGTTGAAGATGATCAAACATCAGATCATTGCAATTTCTGTAGTAAAGAGAATGAGTGGGTGAAAACAGAAAAATTATATATACAAAAGAAAATGATGTGGCAAAATGAGAGCCTAAAGAGGCAGTAGGGGTTTTTTTGGTGGTTTTTTTTTTAGGCTTGATGTTTTTAGAGGCCTCAAGTATGCTATACAGGCTGCAGCTGACAGTGCAGTGAGACACATTGCAGCATTTAGCATTGAAATTTTTGTTACTTTTGACTACTTTTCTAGCAAGATTTTTAAAAATCCCCAGACAATAATGGGAATTTTTTAACTTAATATGAATACTGCTTGAAAGCCACACTTGTTTTGACAAAAAATTTTGCACTTCCCATCTAGAAACATTCAGCACCAAAATTGTTCACATTAGCAAAAATCATTGGACAGATATTTAGAAATCAACGGCTCCTTCAAATGTGTGGAAGTGGCTGATTTCTGTTTCCGTTGCTTACATATATTTGGTAGTTAAAACATATGCTATTACAAGTATAAAGCATTACATTTAAGAAATTAATTAAGAATTAATAAAGATATACTTTTTGTAAAGAGCAATTTCAGAAATTAGGTGAATTAATTTGCCTGTTCTTCCTTCTCACTCTTCCTTCCACAGTTCAGTATCTCCATAGCAGAGCAAGCTCGAAAGAAATGATCTGCAACATACTTTAACTCAAATGAGATCAAAATGGCACATACGATTTCCTTCTGATTTCGCAGAAAACCAAGTTACAACCTACAGGTTCATCTGCTTCTCTGTATGAAAAGTATAAATCAAGAAAATATTTCACTGTTGTTGCTGCTGAAAGTTAAAATGTAAAGAAAAGTAACTTCATTGAGCGCTCAAATTCTGGAGGCCACATTGTTAGTTCTTATTTAGAAACAGTCAAAAAATGTTCAGTTAAACAACTGAGAAGTTTTTCCATCTTATGAATAATGCAAACAATCCTTTGTATGGTGGTTGACTTTTTTTAATCTGTGAATCAGAAGGACATTTCTGAGAAGTACTCTATTTTCTCCAGGAAAATATCAAGGTGCAACCCCAACCTTAAAACAGAAATAATACAAACTTATCTGGCCTATACCTAGCAGCTTAGCTTTTAAAGTTAAAGAAAATGTTCCACTACAGCTACTCCAATGAGATCAAACAGAAGTGAGAACAGGAAATATTAGTGTTTCAATCGATGTTAATAAATGCATTTGACAGAAGACAAATGTGTTTTGGAAGAAAAATGTTAAATTTTTGAGAAACCCAAGTGGATATAATTATATTAGCACATAAAACCTATAAATTGAAATAAGAAATTACGGTAGTGGTGATCAAGAATTGCATCATGATAATTACTGTTTGGGTGTTGATTCCATGAATTATTAGGTATCCTCCTAACCTATTTTTCACCATTAAACTTAACAGCTCCGTGAACAGACATCTAGTTGTAGAATAAATAGCCAAAAGCATGGAGAAAGTTGCAGTGGAAATAACAAGTGATTCAGTAAATTCCTATTTATTGGCTAGGAAGGCTATATTTATGATCTTGGCATTATATATAGGATTGATGCAATTTACTTGCACAGTTCTTTTGTCACAAATGATGATAGGACAGTAGCTATTCCGAAGTTATTGTTTGCAATTACATTATAGGTAATTTTAAGATGATCTGTACACTGAAAATCTGATATCTCCTTTTAACCTCTCAGATATAGAAGCTGAAAGTGTGATAACCATTTCAATGGAATTTGGTTAAAATGAAGTATTATTCATAAACAGGAAAAATAAACAAATCATTAATTTGTGGAATGGAATATGACCAGGTGTCATAAAAGAAATAGCCAGGGAAAAAAAGGTTGAAAGCTATCAGATCTTGAGCACCAATATAATTTGATTTCAGAACATTAAAGTGTATTTCAAAATAGGCTAGCTTATGTACACCTGCATGCTTTACTCAGTCTACCCCTTGTTTTGGATCACCCTTAATAAATGTTGAGTGAGAGTTAGGTGAAGTTCTGATCAGCAAGGAGCGTGAAGATCAATATGTGAACGTTAAGCTTTAGAAATAGATTCAGACCATTGCTTTTCAGCCCAGGATTTTCACTTACTGCTGCAGATGGAAAAAGGGGTGGGAGAAAGATGTCAGTCAAGGATAGTGATCAGATCTGATGTTAAAGATGATTTCCAGTACTACATTAGTGTCAACAACAGGTGGATGACCCAGTGTTAGTCCCATCCATGTCTGTCGTTGTGCATCTAAATTCTGCCAGGCTCCCTGGGCAAGGCTCACGTGTGCCCCATCCCTCCCTGCTGTGACCTGCAGAAATGGAGCCTGGGTATGTGTCTCCAGAGAAAGCTGTACCGCTTTCTGGGGAGGTCCTAGAGCCAGATGCTGGGGTGCCCAGACCCCAGCACATGCCGTAGTGCATACCTGCTGCTCAGCTTGCAGAAGCTGAGCCGCTGCCAGTGATGCTGTCTTTGTTGAACAGTCTGGGTCTCGTCTCTTCCCTTTAGTCAGCATGACAACTGATCTCTTTTCTTCTGTCTGAGTTAATGATGGCACTAGATCTTTGTAGAGAGGCTTTTGTTTTGTTTTGTTATTTTCATAGGAGTTTCTCTTGATTATTTGGGTGGTCCTATCCATTGTGGTGTGCACAGTTCAAGGCTTCTGGAAGCTCAGGGCACAAATTAACCTGGTGCCCAAGAGAGAGAGTGCAACTAACAAAGTGCTTAGATCATGTTTGCGATTGCAAGGCAGCATTCTTCCTGAATGGTGGGATCGGGGCGGGGGGAAGGCTGACGGTGGGACTATCTCATCTTTTATGAAGATGCTTTCGCCTTGGAAATCACATTTCTGTATTGTGACAAAACCTACCCTTGGGACCACCGCTGGGAAGAGCAGCAGTGCTAGGCATTGTCTTGTCCTGCGACTGCAGCATCTATCATCAGATCACAAAACTGGTTTTCTTCCTCTCAGGAAGGTAATTTCTTGTCAGAGTCCCTGTTTTAGTTACCACTTTAGCTGAGGCTAAGGCTATGTCCACCGCAGACAGAGAGAGCATCTATCTAATCCAGACAAAGCAAAGACAGAATGTAACGTAAGATTTGGTCAATTTTCAATGAACCTCACTTTCCTAGTCTGGCGTGTGTTCAGCCACCAGTAGGACTGGTTTATACAGAACCACCGCTTTCTTAAAACTTTTTGGTTTTGGTTGCATATTACTTTCTAGACTTTGTCTTGAAGTCTGTAACTCATGTTAGTTGAAGGATTTTCTTTTACCTATTAGATCCCTTTGCTGGAAGATTACTACTATATGTTCATTTTACAACAACGGAGAGTCCATGTAAATTAGTCTTGAATGTAAAATGAAAATACTGCTTTTTGTAAATGAGGGCCTCAACGATTTCAGCTTGTGTAATACATCCTTTTATAGAGCATACTCTTAAGGTCACTTATTTTCTTTATTTCTTTAGTTTTTTGCTAATCGTAGTATCTCGAGTAGTGGAAAAAATGAACAGAAACTGGAGCTGCACTTACTTTTTGCATTTTGTTTGTGCCTAGTAGCATAATCAGAATCAGTATCATCAATGCAAGGAGTGCCATGCAATTGTTCAGGAAAATGGAATAGCTTGTTGAAGGAAGTTGCAAGCTAATTCATGTAACTTTCCTTTTTTTGTACCACTGGCTCACAGAGGGGGGGAAAAGACTGACAAACCAAATGTCTTAACTGAAATAAGAGATTAACAACTATAATTTTGTCTGCCTAATTTAGCTTCTTTAAAAGCATGAAGCCTTGTGGCGGTAATTATCTTGCAGAGCTATAGTCACTCTGATAAATAATGTTTTTTTCACATTTTTTGTGGTTTTGTTTACATTTTTCCTACATGCTTATACTAAGTTGTAACATTTCATAAAACATAAGGTTTCCTCCGGTCAAGTCTCTTACTTTCTGCATAATTTGGTCATCTTAAATTAAATATATAATTTTTTTTTTAGAATTGAGACATTATTCTTTGCTGAATTAATTTGACTTGTATGCACAAGACAATGAACATAATATATTTAATAGAAAAAAGATCTCTCTTTTTTTTCTTTCTTGCTTGGTTCTGGTTTTCCCTATGAGGATATAATTTAAGTTCTTTGGTTTTGCCATTAACAAATTTATGATTGATTTTTTAATGACAGAAGTCATACAGAAAAACCCTGATTTGTCTTATCACAGAGAAAAGACAGTTTTTGCATGTAGATTTTTAATCTTGGATGCTCAAAAATGTACCTCCCCTCTCTCTTCTGCCCTTTCCCCCCAAAAGTTTAGAAATTAAGTTCCAGGAGTGCATTACTAAATATTCTCTACAAAAGATTACAGTCCTATCACTCTCAGGCCTGTCCTCTGCCCCAGTTAAATTCTGTTCTTTTATTTATTGCAGATGGGGAACTCAAGGGGATTTCACCACTACTCACCCTCGGCCTGTTGTCAAAGTAAAACTCTTTACAGAAAGCACTGGGGTGCTGGCACTTGAAGATAAAGAACTGGGAAGAGTGAGTATTATGTGTAGAAACAAGAAATGTGTGAGAAATGATGCACAGAAATGCGAGTATTGATAAAACGTGCCATAAAAAGGTATTCAGTACAGCACCTGTTCTGCTGCAGCTGTACCAAACAGTGCTTTTTTCTTTAAGGGTGACTTTTCCCAGTGTTCAAAACATGATACGTTGACTTGGATTACCCTTCAGAAAGTTGCATCGGGGGTCCATGATGCTTCTCTTTGTCTTGTTTAAAACTTTTTTTAATTCCTAGGTGACCTACCAGTGCTTGTAGCTATTCAAATTAGGAGTTGAGAAGAGACAGAGAAGACTTGGCATGCAATAAACACAGCAAATAATTGGGTAAAGGGAAGGAAGGACTTAAGTGGTAGAAGGATGGGAAGGGGAAAGGAGTAATAGAGATAACATGTCAGACCAAAATAAGAATTCTCAGTCTTGTACTGTATGAGCTTCCCTTCCCTTTTCATGTTTTTCTTATCTTGACAGGATCATTTATCCTTCTTAGGCCAAAATCTGGGGCTGGAGAGAGCAATGTATCATAGAAAGAGGAGGGTAGTGTGAACGAGGCAGAGAGGGTCTGCAAATCTCGCCCCCCCATCTCCTGTTGAAATTCTCCCCTCTGACATGTAACGCATGGAGGATAGCTCACGTTTTAACGCTCAGTTCTGCATTCAGAGTCATGGCTGTTTCTCATTCAAGCAAGAACAGCCTGTTGGGAAGAGCAGGATTCTTCCCCACTTTGTGTCCTCCAAGTGCAGGCGGCTACACAAAGACAGATTCTCCCACACGTTGGGTCACTTATTAAGGTCAGGACTGTATCCCCAGTATTACTACTTCTTGCATCCTCTCATGTTCTTCTAGGAGGCCTCCAAGGTCACCTGCTCAAGGATGGCTGAGGTGAAGGAGGGATCTGCGTGGGGAAGGTTTCCAAGTAGGGGTAACTCTCTGGCAGGAGCCAGGCAGGCGTCGTGGCAGATGCAGAGCAGCCACAGGGGTGCAGCTTAGCAGACTGGAGTCAGCAATATCTTGATTCAAAACTACAAAGAGACACTGAAAGGGTGGACTTAGAGGAACTGCATAGTGTTATGAAATGCAGAGAAGTTTCTTCACTCTCCATGCTTGCTCAGTCCTTTCAAAGAAGCAAAAGGAAAGTCAGTGCAAAGGTGCAGGGCAGTGGAGAAGGGACTGTGGCCTTTGTGAACAGTAGCCAGCATAGTCATTGCCAAGGAGTCAGAGAAGAAAAGAAACATTAACAGACTAAAGGGGCTAAGAATTACAAGTGTTAACAGGATCCTCTTGCTCTTCAACCTTAAATCGCCGAAGTTCAGGTATAAGCTTGGTTTGCTTTCTTATGCTGCAGCTTGTCTGAGTTTCTAGGACAGGAGGCTAAAAAGATTTTAAATTATTTTAAAGAATGGAAACATTTCAAATATAAAATATTGAATATAGCTTTTGCCTTAACTGTATCCTGTGGCCTCAGATCATTTGGGGTTTTTTGTATTTTTTCCCTGCCTCCTCTGCCTTCCCACTCCTGGTTGCCTTCTGACATATCTGTATTTGTCAGCTGACCAAACCGGTTTAAAGAAGGTAATAACTTTCCTTTCTTGTTTGGGAGTGGTGAGGGGAGAGAGAGAAAATAAAAACAAGTAGTTGAGAGGGGCTGGCGCTGAACTCGCTGGCCTGTGTTGTTGGATGGAGTCTCACCCAGCTTTCCCAGAGACAAGGCAAGATATATAAAAGATGAGGGATGAAAGAGCAATCTTCTGTTTCTTTTGCTGATTCTTACTCTCCTGTTGTTCTTCAGCAGAGAGTCTGCATGCTCTTATCAGATGCTCTGAGGTTTGGCGGTTTGTACCAGAATTGGGCTATTAAAATCATCACTTTTTGCTGGGTTTTTTCCCCCTTGTCACAAAGGACAAAGGCCATCACCTTTTTTCCCCTTGTGTTAAAGCAGCAAACAGAAGTACCTGAAAGATGCTTGATTTTGATTTTTGATCCTTTGATCTTTGATACTGATTTTACATTTTATAATCTATTCCTGATTTACCAAATATGTCCAGGCCCTGTCCTAGCCCAAAAAATACCTCTGTAAAAGATAAGTCAGTGAAAGATAAACCTCCCACAATGACCTTATGTACAGCAGCACATGGTCCTTAGCAGTGGAGAAGAACATGAAAAAGGGCTTGTTGGTTGTGCATCAGCCTGTTTGGGCATCTGGTCTGTCCTCCTGCGCCTCTCCGGTCTGGCAATACCCAGGGTTGCTGACAGACACCTTCCAGGTGGTGCTGGTAGATGCTCAACTCAGGAGAAGAGGATATCTGCCAACTTACCTCTCTGGTTTAACCAGAGTGTTTGAGAGTGGTGGTTGCTAGCTTCAGGGGAGACTGGAAGAATATTTGACAGAATTTTTACAAAATAATTTGAAGGTACTGTGTGCTCTCATGCTATACGGTTTAGCTTTCAAAGACTTGTTTTGTTATCGATGTCTTTGTTTTCAGGTTTGAGAGATTTAAATTCAGATTGCCTTTGAAAAGATGCAGGATCCCACTGGATAAGTTTAATTCTAATAAAGTTTGGCAACTTTATGCCTGGTCAGTACACTGCAGTGACTTGCAGGAGTGCAGCTGATTCAACTAGGTTTGTTACACCCTGAATAGGCCTGAAGATACTTCTGCTGGTATTTTTTCTGTGCTTAAAAATTCAATTCAAACCTGCCCCTTCTGAGGTAGGCTTGCTGCAGACATTAATTCTCATCTGTCAAGTACTTTCTTCAAAGCATGTGTCTTGACCTGATACCACTTTTCTACATTACTGAAGTTAACCTTTCCCATACCCTGCAGTTGTTGTGAAGGTTTTGTTCTGTTTAATCCGTAATTAGAAATAGAAGGTGGCATCAAGCTACATGATTTGAATTTTGAACTTCCATCACATACCAAAAGGTTTCTTCTGCCACCAAGGCGTCCGCTTTCTATGGAAACAGATCTAAGGTGTGAAATGTGGAGCCAGCAAAGTTTTCCCCAGAGCTGCAGAGGAGAAGGCGGTTCCATTGACCCCCATCAGCGCGTGGCAGTCTCTCACACTTACGAACCTAAGATACAGGCCCTGATCTTAGTATGACACCACTACAGCTCCTTGGTTTAAGGAGGACATGCTGCTGATTTCCAGAAGTAACTAGCTCATGTCAGAGCAGAAGGGATGCAGGCTCGTGCTTTCAGTAGAGAGGGCACACCATACTTACAGCTTTATATACTCCCTGTCGGGAAGCAGAGGCTGGGGGCTGCTCAGCCTCTGCTGCAGAAGTCACCAGGTGAGCACCAAGCGACACAAGGGTTGTTGTGCGTACTTAACATCTTCTCCCTTCAAGACATTTAAGATGTGCTTAACCAACAGGAGGTAGTACTTACTCTGTCGCTTGTCTGACATTGCTCTCTTCCTCCAAAAACAACCAAAATAAATCCAGTCGTGAATGCCGAGAGAAGATTTTGCTTGCTGGGGGATATTCTTCTGGCTCCCTACTCACCGCTTTAAGTGTCTTCAAACAAAAAACAAATCTTAACCTTTATTCTCTGTTCTACACAAACTGGAGGACAGTTGGACAAACTCAGTTTTCCACTGAAAGAAAAAATGGAGATACGTGCTGCACAGGAGGAAAAAGGATGTTATTTGGTTTTGGGTTCTACAGAACATGAGCTTCTGAAGTCGCAGTCTATGTCTGTGGTTGTGTGGACCTCTGCATACAGTGAACCACTGAATTTAACTTCTAGAAAGTAAGGCAAGCTACACCTTTGAAGCCAAGTTTCTTCTAATAAGGAAATGTTAAGAACTTACTTTTTTCAAGTATCTTTGAAAAGTGTGGCACAGTTTTTATGTGACTGACACTGATCTGGCTGCTTCGATAATTTTTGTATGTGCATACAGAAGGCAGAATGGACATTTGCATTTGTACGTGCAAAAACTGTGGAACCATGAAGAAGCCTTCAGAATTTAGAGTAAATACTTCTGAAAAACCAGCATGTTGGTTTCTGAAACTCAGGGATCTGACACCACTTTTCCTTGTTCAGTACTTTGTGTATGAAGATGTTCAAACCTAGTAATTCAAAGTGACAGCCATTGTCCTTGCTTAGCACACATGTGAATACAAAGTGAGAACAGCAGGTGGTGTTTGATTGCTGATACTTTTTGAATATAAGAATATTTCAGCCTTGTTGCTCTGACTATTCAATTAGAAGGGAACTATTGTCTCACAACCTGCTTGTCACAGTCAGCTGCAGCCAGCAATAATTAGCTGTGCAGTTATGTTTTTTTTCATTGGTGCTGTTACTTTGGGTTTGATTTAAAGACATTATAAAAAAGCTGTACTGGCTAGGTATGCATACTCGCATGACTGCCTAGTTTCTGAATGCCAACTGCACTGGGCATGTTGTTTCTCTTCTGTGCTGCATTCGAAGAGCTGCTGAGCGGAGACGGTTTCATACTGTGAATATGTTAATTTAAAGCCTGCCATCCTGGGGAATGTGTTTTTCCATCACATTTTGAAATTACTGAGGTTTCGCAGGTCTGAGTTTTTCTGTCTTTTTTTTAAGTTTGGAAAATGATAAGAGATTGCTTCCACTCCCCCTTTTTTTCTTGCTCCCCAAGCAGTCTGCCTGTCAGCACCCTGCTATGTCTGGCTGAGTGTTATTGTTTCCATGCTAACAGGGGTTTTCTCAGTAGCTTCTCTGAGAATGCCTCTCATCAGAAATTCTTGAGATATTTTTCATTCAGGCATGATCTCTCTTAGATTTGGGGGAGAGGCTCTTTGGGAAGGACTTAAAGACAACTTTTATAAATTGCTAAGAACTATTAGGGTAAGTGTTCAGCTGGCAGTATCAGCAGAGGTCCATTGATTGCATAAATTGCAAAGTCTTCCTGGTTCTTTGTCAACAACAGTATTTTAGATAGCTCTTTCACCGTGTGCCTGTTTAGTTTTTCTGTTTGATTTTTGTTTCTTTTTAACTGCCTGTAACTCGAAGCCTTATCTCAGTGTTTCAGCTGTAATACAATCATAGATGAAAAGTGAGAGATTGCTCAATAGGTGAGATGATGGAGCTTGTGTAAAATACTCATAAGCTCCCTTGGTGATCAAGTTCTTATTAACCCTTTCTTTAGGTGGTCCCTAGGTGAGAACTTCTCTAAGGAAGTTACTTTCAAGAGAGCTATCTCCTTTTCCCGCTTCTACCTCCAACCTTGTCCCTTCCCTTGAGCTGCTTCTGCTTCATCCTTCAGGCAGCAGTGCATCATGACTTAATGCTCAGAGGACACGAGTGCGGTGCTGTGCTTGGCAGGCTGCTGCTGGGGCGTTCGAGGGAACTTCACTTCTTGTCACATGACAGCAGCTTCTGGCTTTCTGACATTAAACTGTCTGTGAGCAAGGGGCTGACATACCTCAGAACAGCTCCAAACTTTCAAGTTAGGGGAGAAGGTGACTTGAGAGGAGTCAGTAGACATTTCTATCAAAAACAAGTAAGTGTCCCCTAAGTAAGGCTGGGACCAGCATTACACAAACAACATAACATTAAAGGGTCTCTACACTGTTACTAGTCATCTATTTCCTATCCCAAACCAGCTTCAATGATTTTTGGTCTATAATGCTGTTTTCAAATCAGTAAAACAGAGTGCATTTAACTAGGAAATTTTTCTATGGTCTTTGCTTAGACAATGACCAGCAGCATAAATTTGCATGTGCCAGATAATAATGGGTGCTTATTTCATAACATAAAATTTGCCTGTTGTCTCTGCTTGTATGGGCATATTTTCAAATCACTAGATTTTAAAACATGAAAGAAAAAGCCTTCCATAAAAAGAATTAGTTCTGTTGCATGATGAAAGCTTTAACAAATGCAGTTGAGGGAGCATATGATCTTATATGTCAGGCACTTTCTGTTTTCCATAGTTCTAAATAATCGCAAATTAAGTTAGAAATGTCTCTGGTAGAGCACAGGAGTTAAAGAACTTGGTTTCTCCAGTTCATTGTGGGGTTTCTTGTATGCCCATGAGTGTATTGTTTATTCTGAACAGAGCTTACAGTGCTGCTTATGATTAAGGCCATGTGATGCAAGATTCAATCTTGCGGGGCAGGATGGGGGACACCAGGGCAGCCCCAGGCATCTGGCACCTCCCTGAGGATGGGGACAGGTTGAGGGTTTGGTCTGCTTTTTGAAGATGGCCCAGGCTGTGTTATGAGAAAGAGACTCTTGATGGGCTGCATCTTTATTTTCTTTAAGGTTGTGTGGTGTGAGCTCTACTGAAGGTGAGATAAGGGTTTTCTGTAATAGCATATTAAGTGTCATCTGCTCTCAGCCAAGGCATTAAGGAGCAGCTGCAGATCTTAACTTTCATCTTTTTTGCTTATGACAGTGAGCCAAAACTCAGCATATTCTGCTCAGAATTACCATGATTACTAAGGTCTGGTGCCCAAGGTCTGAGATCTCAAAATGTGTCTTAGACCACACCAACTTGTAAAATCTGTCTCATTTCAAATACTTGGGTCAAAAGAGTGGGTAACTCCAACACTTGGGTTCAACTCAAAATATCATGGTTTTTGGGTGGAAGTAGGGAATGGGGAGGGGGAGCAGCCAGGATGCAAGGACACAAGTTGGCTGAAACTGAACTCAGCCACAAGTGTGGGATGGGGGTAAAAGTAGACATTATCTTGACTCTTGATTTTTCTCACGTGTGCTTATGGCTTGCCAGTCTGCTTGCCTCTTAGCTTTGTTGGTCCCTTTTGAAGGCTGCATTTTCTTTGGACAACAGGACAACTGCAGCCAGGGATGGTTATTTGAGAGCTTTATCCAAACATGGGAATACCGATAGGAGGTATTTCTGCACAGCGCTTTTGACTCTGAACCTTCTGCTTGGTCATCTGCTCTGAGAAAGCAAGATTGTTCGAAGTTTGGTTTGTTCAAGCTTTCAGAGTATTTTGGACGACTCAACTTTTCATTCATACCTTTAAAAGAGGACATGATCAGTGTGCCAAAGATACAGGAGAGTTAATAGTTGCTTGGCTGGATTGACTGCCTCAGGTGTACTTCAAATAGGTTCTTCTGTTGTGATCCATCTGGGGACTTAAATACACAACTAAATCACTGTAAATGATGGTTAGTTAAGCCCTCAAATGATATTAGCTTTGTATCTTTCAACCTGTCATATTTTAAGTCCAGGAGAGAAACATTTTCAGTCACTCGTAATGAAGAAAATGTGTTTTGAGAACATCACTTTGCACAAATCTATAAATATGTTTGTGTATAATATTTAAGATTTCTGTGTTTATTTTACATCTGAATGAGGAGAGGCATAAAGTGATCTTGCCACTTTCTCAGTTACAGTGTGGTCTGAGGAAATGTAATACTAGATATAATTGGACCACATGGTCGAGTATTTTTAATGATCATGAGAAGATTGAATTTACGGAACTATCTCAACCCACAGTGTTTGATACTATTAATTTGCCTTAAATCAGCTGAAGCAATGCAATGCACAGCAGCTATGTTTCGCCTGTACCATTCTGGTCGTTAATAGTTCGTTACAGCACATCACCTGTTAGTTTACTTATTGTAGACACAGTCCTAGACTAACAACTGATAGTTCTCTGTGCTGCTGCTGTATAATCTACTATGGTGATATTCACAGGTATAAGAACAATAAAATAAGATAAAATAAAATAATAATTCATAAATGTATGATATAGTAGGAATTTTATTAAAATCTTAGAAATTTTAGGCACAGTGAAAGAGTATCCTGTAGGTGAGTTTTATATCCCCCAGAGAAGACATATGAGTTGATACCATTTTATTTTTTAAAGTGGATTATAGAACAACAACTAGAAGATTAAAATCCCTTAAGCAGTGCTGAAAGGAAGTCTGAGACAGAATAGCCTAGAAAGTTTCTCCATCGACAATGGCAATGACATTGCATTGCAGTGTGCCATAGTGGAGAGAATGCTTTTAATACAAATTTCAGCAACTTTTTACCTTTCCTATCAAGGAACATTTTCCCAGTGTTTTGGTTTCAGTAATTTCATGGGAGCTTACAGTTTGTGCCACCTGATGATGTGGTACACAATGGTTAGCATTGCCCTTAAGGACAATATTAGTATGAAGGTTGTTGTGAAGCGAATTAATGCCTGTCAAATGCCTTGTGTGCATGTGTGTACATCTGTTTGTGTGTAAAGATAAAAAGTTTGATGACAAAGTTCTTTTAGCTCTCATTGTTTAGAGCTGGAAGGCATAAACAAAGTGTACAACACAGTGCATACTTAAATATTCTGCCAGATAATTACTCGTTGTAAGAGGTTTGAAAATGAAGCTCCAAAATACTTCCTTAAAAATTCAGAAAAGGAATCGTCAGTACGGAAGTTATGAATTAATTAAACACTTGTCTGCTTATATTTTCATCAGCATTCTAAAAACTCAAAAAGTTGACAGGAGAAAGATGTTGGTTGAGATGCATGAGCTGTAATAAGCTGTTACAGGACAAGAGGAACTGTAGCCTGTGGAAAAGAAAAAGATTTGTAACATCACCTACAGTCCTATGTGAATGCCAAGTGATTAAATGCAAGGAATGAGTAATAACTCTGTTTATATAATCTTGCATTTAAAAAGATAAACAAACTAAAAATCATTTTCTGTTTGGTGCTTCAGAACTTGAAGGTTGCCATACTCCTGATGCTTTTAAATTTTTTTTTAAGGGATGGCTTTTACTCAAAATGAAAATCAGCTTGTTTCTTGGGAAAGAAGGAATAAGCTCTGTTATAAATAGTGTTTGGTATGCATTTGAAGAAAAGAAAAGTAGCCTCCTGATTTATTAGAACCAGAATATACTTTTCCTATCTCTTTAAAAGGTACTGTACGTACTCAATAGTTCTGACAGGTTATTTCTCCCACTGGTGTTATAAAGGTTGCACACTTGATTAGGGGTGATGCATCATAATTCTCTGCTTCTCTAGAGCTCCTAATATTAATGGGATGCAGGGACGTGTTTCTGCAAAATACTGATGCAAGAAGCTGAAGTCCTTCAGCTTACATCATCTGTCAGACAATTAGATCTGAATGACACTATTGTAATATTTTTGGCTTAATAATATCTGTTAGATTTATGCTTGCTTGGAGATTCTTACTTAAATCCTTGATTTAACTTTCCCAATAACACAGAGGAGAATATATTGTGTTTTATATATTTGACACAAGGCGCAAGGACCGTGTCTAAGAAATTAACTTGAATGTTAATGTTATGATTAATTTTAGTTTTCAAGAAATAAAAGATGTGAAGAATGCTGCTCTTTAGAGTGTTGTTACTTTTGAAATACTGCTTCATGATAATGGTAATTCAGAACTCACTGAATGTTATGAAAGTCTCCCAAATAGACTGTTTAGAATATATCACTCTAAATTGATTCAAAAGGAGTGCTTATAATAAGAATGAAAGGAAATTATGTTTCAGCAGCATTTAACTGCTAAACATCTGACTGTGGCTAAGGATTTCATGAAGTAGTAATATTTAATTGAACTGACTATAGATGGATAAACTTTCTGGATGGTAAATAAATATTTAACAGCTTGTGACTAATATTAATCTAAAATTAATGGTTAGCTAGTAAAACTATCAAATTCATATAAATGTTTTAAAAATTAAATATTTAAAATTCAGTGTATTTTTTATTTTTTTATATGTCTACCACTGTAGATTAAACAAAAGGTTTGTGTCATATCACATGTGAACTGGACATAGTATCTTACATTTATTATACTCCATTTGCAGCAAAGATGCTTTGGAATTAATATCCAAGTTCTGCAATTTTACTATAATTGGCTTTTATTAATGCTAATGATCAAAAAAGGAGTTGATAAGAAAGGTTTTCTTCAGTCAAGCAATGTCGCTGCTGGAGGGACGATCTGTTGCACAATGCTGCAGCAAATTGTTTCAATAGGATGTTTCCAGCAGACCACTGACTAATGCAAAAGTTTAGGTTCTTGTTTAATTGTACATGACCATTTTCAAGTGTCAACTATTCGTTTTTGATTAAAACTGTTAGTTCAGAATGAACTAACAGAGGAGGAGATTTTATTAACTCATAATATGAAAATTCCCATTCGTAAGAAAATGATTGAGTTCATTTTGGAAATTGGTCTAGTACAATAAGATTGAATCAACTGGTTTATTAGATTTATGAAACCTTTTTTAGTCATCTTTCAGATTGGAGGAGAAGCGACAAGAATCTTCACTGCTTAAAAGTTTCCATTAAAGACTAGCAGAATTTTTTTGTATCAACTCATTGAAGTTTTTGTTTTATGACTTGCAGGTAGTGTTGTATCCAACATCCAATAGCCCAAAGTCAGCTGATCTGCATAAAATGATAGTCCCCAAAAACAGCCAGGACAGTGACTTGAAAATTAAACTGGCAGTAAGAATGGATAAACCACCTCACATGAAGCACTGTGGGTAAGTGTCCATTTTCTGGCTGTCTGTATTTATTATTTTGCCTCATTGTGCCTGTGTTTAAGCATATGTAACTAAAAACATAAAGTTTATAAAACAATATAAATGTGTACAACAGTTCCTATAGAATGGCATTGTGTTATATCCTCATTTTATACATAAAGTTTGGAATAGTCAGGAATAACATTCATTTCAGATATTCAGTGATGTGTAAAGACAGATGATGAGCTAACTCTGAAATGCAGAACTAAGAGTACAGTGTCATTTAGAAACTGGTTTTGAATGTTACAATTTATAGCACTTTGGGAAAAAAAGTTGATATTTAGGAGAAACATATTTTTCCATTAAAATGGGATTAATTATATACCTGAATGTGATGGTACTTGCAACATAGTCTCCCCTTTTCTTTCTCTGTCCACTGTATGGTATTTCTCTTGAAAGGAATTTATGTACGAATACCAGTTTAAGGATGTTTTTTCTGTCTAACACTGAAAACTATATGGAATAGATTATTCATGAAGACAGCTCCCTTAACCAACTGCCACTGCTATTCCTCATCCCAACTAGGCAGTGTTGCTGACAGTATGCAAGGCTGTATCTGTTGTTATAAAGCAATTAACAGGGCTGTTTTCCATCCTTTTAACTTCTTCTGAATTAAGTAGAAGTACATTTCAAAAACAGAGGACTATTCAACATGTTAATGTAGAATTAGTGACCATTCTATTTAGATTTCTTTTTAATCTCCTCCTGTTAATATTCTGCTTGTTATATACAGACAGCAAATACCAAAATTTCCTATATTCAACACTTCTTTTTAAAAAAAAAAACACATTTAAATTTTGGCAAAGCTGTAATTGGTTGGGCTGAAATTTCCTGGGTATCAACCTCAGCCCTCATTTTGGTTTTGGGAAACTTACAGACACAAATGATCGGAACTGTAACAATGAGACTTGCTGGCTGGAGACCTGTGGCTGGTGACCAGGAGCTGGGAGGAAAGAGAGGGAAACCAGTCATGGAGCCAATGGGGGAACTGGAGCTACTGTGCTTGGAGACTGGGACTGATATGAGAAGACTTAGAAGTAGGGCTGCAAATACATGAATATGGGAAATGGGATAATGTGGCAAGAGAGAGAACAGGAAGATCAGGCTGACATGAGTAAGTTGGGGTGGAGAGGACCTAGGGAGGAGAGAAAAGTGCGTGTCTGTACTAAAGCATGATGGTGTCCTGTCAGTCCCCACCCCCCACCCCATTCATTTGCACTCACCGAACACCTCTGAAATGGTTTGGTAATTGTGGCATATCTTTGTCTAGATTCAGTCTACTACCATGGTTTCAGTCTCCTGCTGCTGGAAGGTATTCAGCCAGTTGAAGTAGTGAATGCTGCAGGGGTGGCACGGTGCTGCCTGCATTCTTAAATGGTTTGTCCAAAGGCAGCCATGGGGATGGGATGACTTGAACAACATCAGTAACGAATAATACACAACATATGCATCTAACGTGCACGTGACCTGGTTTGGTTGCATACTCCACACTACAGCTACCTCAGGATATTGTGCTCCCATGCACCTATCCCAACAGATGACTGGGAGAAGTCCCCATTTTTGATCAGGTCACTGATAATGTTGGGGTCGTGCTGTCTGCAATGCCAATTAGGGTATAACATGCAACTTATTTTGACCTGGGTCCAGAAAAAAGGACAAGGCTTCCTCCCATCATGCTTCTGGCTTTACCCAGAGGCTTTCTTGACTGGGAGCTATTCTTCAGAGGGTTTTCCTAACCCCCCAGTTTGCTTTTCCATACTGGTTTATGTCACTAGTCTTCTTGTCTGAGCATTAAATGGATTGCCCAATCAAATATTACCTTCAATAATTTAATTCAATCATTGTCCCTTTCATCTGCTGCTGCTGGTTACTTCTTCACATTGATTTTGAATCCTAATCTCCTGGCACAGTTGTTTACTTCTTCGGTTTACTTCAGGGTCACTGTTGTCACTATTCTCCAGGCAAATATCGTTGTTCTTCCCACCGAAAATGCTCAAGGTCAGTCATCATCTCCCTTTCTGTACAGCCATCAGCTATAATGATTATTACCTACACATTTGTTTAGAAATGTTAGGGCACCGAGGGAGGCCTGTATGGACTGCTCCACCATAAATATATGTGAAATGAAATGAAAGGTTAATAATTCCTCCAATAACCTTTGAAGAGGTTGATGAAATACTGTATGATGGCACTGGAGTTGCAGTGCGAGGAAGGAAAAAGGTGCTTGGAGAAAAAAAAAAAGCCTGCTAGAAGAATTATTAGTGTACAGTCAGGAACCATTAATGTTATGAAAAGCCATCATCCAGACCCTCTCTGCAGCCTCCTCTTGACTTCCTGGGTGAGTATAAGTATTAAGTGGTCAGTTGCTATTTTTTCAAGAGGGATTCCCACCTGCTTCAACATGCAAATGAAAGCTATTCTGGTTCTGAACTGATAACTGTATTATCAGAGAAATCCTCATTTGTGAAGAGGCTGGAAACACACGGTGGATGACGAACAGTGTTAGGGAAGGCAAAGGAATATTTTGCGGTTAAGGTAGTTGAGGGATGCCTGGAAGAATTGGCTTTTATCCCCGTTTGTGCTACACAGAAGGACCTGCCTGTAAGAGACAGGAGTAACTGGTGGTATGTTATTTGTTTCCTGTGCTCAGTTTGTTAAACTGGAATCTGATTTCATAGAGGTGCCCAACACTCACAGCTACTAGCTGAAATTAGTGGAAACTGGGATGTAAATATGCATTGTGCTGTTAGAGTCCAAATATCCTAAAATCTTCATCTTAATATCTGAAGTCTAAAGTTTTTAGTACTTCTGTTCTCCCATTATGAAGTGAGAATAATGCCACCTCCCAATGTCGTAGACATTTGAAGGTAAATCTTGGGAAGCAACTGGTAGAAAAGGTTCCTGCACTCCTCACGAGCTGGGGAAGTGGGGCTTGGTCGCCTCTCTAACACATGGCCAAAGGCTTATGCTGTGCCGGGCAGTGTTATTGTGGTGCCAGGCTCTGCAGCTCCCCAGTGAACCTTCACGAGGTAGAAAAGCAAATAACTCGATTCTCTCTGTAAAACAGCGTTTGCGTAACATGCAATGAAACAGGCCGTAAGAGGAGAAAAAGGTTGAAGAGCTGGAAGGCAGCTGCTGCTATCCTGAATGGTGAAAAGGGCTGGGAGGTTTTTGTTTACTTTATTTTGTTTTATTTTATCTTATTTTATTTTTACTATGTGGTCAGATATCTAAGCACGGTGTCAGCACACAAAAGTGGGGGAAATAAAAGGATGAAAGAATGTGATCATCCTTGCTGCTAGAATTTTGTCATGTCAGCAAGTTAAATTTTACAACCTTAATAACAGACTCCTAATGTAGTTAGTGTGATTATCCCAGTTAAGTTCTAATTCTTCAATTTATTTTTCAGAAACATCTCATGCTTTATCTTTGCCCAATCTTTGAACTAGACAACTTACATTTTCTGTGTCATCTGAGTTAACAAGCTAACATACAAGATTCATACTTGTGTCATAGGAGAAAAAGGCAATCTGTTGGCATTAGATAATGCCTTTCACCTGAGAATCTCAAAATTTATTCAAAGTTGAATTAAAATTTTACCCCACAGCCAAATGCAGAAAGAGAGGTTTTATTAGATTAATGCTCTATCATGATTTAAAAAAATAATGTAATAAGAGACTGTTTTTTCAGATATGGGAGCTACCCTCAAATATTTCAGTTTCTGCAGGGTTAGCAAAACCCACAGGCCCAAGCTAATTGTGGGTTTGCAGTTTTACTCCTTCAGAAAAGTTTCTCCTATTTAAGACTGACTTCACTTATTCACACAAGGGATATGCTGAAAGACTTCAAAGCCTGTCTCACGTTTATGCTTCAAGAATATTCAGTTTTACAAACTATATTGTCTTGTACTTAAACTGAGATTTTTAATTCACAAATAGTACTCTGGACTGCAGCACCTTCAGATCATATTCCCTCTTCGGGTTTCTACAGTCATAACAAATAATTATATTTCAAATAAAATTATAAACCTGGGATTTTTTTCATTATATAAATTGCTTCTAAGAGCAAGAAATAAAAGTCCTTATGACTCAACACTACTATGAATCTCAACTGCAGTTCATTTGTACCTCTGCAAAAAAGAGGTAGCTTTGCTAACCACATTACTTTTACGCTATTGTTTATGTTGACACATTCTTACAACTAATCTAGTGTTACTCCACTAATGTGCTTTTTAAATAAACACTTGATCAAGTAAACGCTCCATGATTTTTCTATGCATTCTGTTATAAGCTTAAAATTCAGGAATTCTCATATACATCTTACAGTAAACATAATCCTATTATTTATTTTAGATAATTTTTTTTTATTGTTGCGTGAAAGGGTCTCAAAGTATGAAACAACCCAAAGGATATATCACCATCCTTTTCTATTTAAACCCTGTCAATAGATTACCAGGGGAAGCATGCACAGCTAGAAATTCTGAGTAACCACAAGGTAAATGTCACTCATTAATGGGGATTTGTAGAACAGTTCCAATTATTCACAATTCATGATACTTCAGATTCCTTTATCATAATTTGTAATGTATTTGTCGTCTTCTCATGGAATGTGGTAACCTTTTCCTTGTCTAAAATGCACATACAAGATATTTTTTTTTATCTTTATTAAGGTAGTGAAGCCAACATCCGTAGAAAAGGAGGTTTTTAACGTTTCTATTAATTTCTTCTGTTGCAATCTTGAATCTAAAACAAATCATCAGGGGAAATAAGCAAAATTTGACCTTAAAACTTCCTATATAAAATGCTAAAAGCCTGTTTATTTCTGTCGAGTTAGAATAGCAGCATTAGTGAGGGACTGGTTCAGGAAGGCTCACTTGGCTCTCCTTAATTCATAATTAAATTAGGGTTGAAAACACAAGCAGGACAGGTCAATCTACTCAAGATATGTGTGTTACTGTAAATACCTTTTCTAATGCGTGGGGGTTTTTTAAGTGCCTTTGAACATCCGCGTGCATTTAAAGCATGCATTATTTTTAAAAGTAGATTTTGTGTCAGTTGTCTGTTAGCATAGCCTAGTGGTTACTAAAGGGTATTATTCTGTTGCTTCCAATCTAGAAATAAAAAAGGAATACTGAGATTTTTTTCAGATTAAAACAATCCTTGTTTTAAAAGGATTAGTAATGCTTAATGGTCATACCAAAAAAAGAAAATAAATAATAACGTAAAATGAAATTCTTACGAATTGAACAGCCTGAACAGAACAATATAATAAAGTAGTATTATTTGGGTTTGACTTCCAAAGTAAAACATTTTAGCACAGCTCTTCTTGTCCAGAACTTTTTTGAAGATTTGAAAGGCAAAATTCATTCTTATAAGTTCTGTTCTGCTTTCTGCTATGACATGTTGCATATAGAAATGTTATACCTTTAATTTCTTAAACTTTTGTGTTTGGAATATACATTCTACAAGCCCTTGGGTACATACATGCCCAGATTTTCTCCCTGTCTCTCATCTGTAAAGCAATTATTTTGGTGACTTTTTCAAACTTGTACTCTCCAAAATTGTAAGGAATCTGTATGAAATCGTTTTCCTCTAACAACTTATTATTATTATTGTTGTTGTTGTTGTTGTTTTTAAATGGGTGTATTTCCAGAATATGAAGATCACCATGAATTTGCTAACCTTTTAATATTTTTTCTCTTGTGCACTTGGAATTGACTGAAAAGTTCTTAGGAGGGTGTTTATAAAAAATAAATATAGCTACTGATTCCTGTGTGTGACTGAAGTATCACATTTCTCCTCCTGCTGCTGTTGTTTTAGAACTAAAGGAAATCTGTGAGACGAATGCCCTGGTTAGCAGTCTTCCAAGATGCAGAATTAGAGGATAAGTAATGTTCCCCTCACGTTTTTATGACACTTGTCACCCATTGATAAAAGAGTTCATTGGAGAGCAAAGCAAGTATAATTATCTCTGTTTTACAGATGAGTGAAATGAAGAACAGGAATGAACAGAGATCACCCAAGGTCACAGGCAATTCAGTGACTGAGCTGAGGATAGCACTGGGGTCTGCTGGCTTCCCAGTGGGTAGGGCTGTATTGTGTGACTGTCACCTGGATAAACCATTGTCACAGCCACTAGTGAGCTCATAAGTCAGCTAAGAAGAGCCACGGGGATACTGAAGTTAGCCAGAACAACAGTGGTGCCAGCTCTTACGTGGTGCTTGTCCATGGTCACCTAGCAAAGAAGGGCAGGAAGAGAAACAGAATTAGCTTTGTAACTCCAAGATGTGTAATCTGAAGGCTAATCTGAAGATGAGATCTGCTCCCAGTATCGTTATTTCAGAGAAATGTGCAAGGTGACCACATTGAAATGACTATTTCAATTCTGGGTTATATTTACAGATAAAGAAAGATGTCAGGAATACAATCGCACTTCTCTTAGCAAGTGCTGCATGCTCCCTGTCACAGATAGGCCTTTATGTTGCATATAATGAATGTGAAACTGGTTTCAGACCTTTCTCTGAGCCAAAACACATGTCAGAATAATTCTGCATCATTTGTTTTACCAACACTAAAGAGGTGAAATAGAAACAAAATTTTGGCTAAGCTGAAATGCCAAGTTTAGTTTCTCTTAGAACAAGTAGGTATACAGTTGCTTCAAACTGTAGAAAATTGTTAGAAACCTGTATGTATCCAGTGTCTTAGAAAATCCTTACTAATACTTGTTATGATATGGTAATATGTAGCATAGACTTCTCCAATTAGTATTATTTTCCATGAGATAAAAACAATAATTTTCTACATTACTTTTCAACAGTTAGTGAAAATACTTTTCACTCATTAGTGAAGACTAACATTTTTCTCTTATGAAAGAAAGAGGGGGCTATCTGAGAAATTCCTGTTCCTCTTTTTCATTTCTTATCAACACAATGTAATTGCCTGAACCGAATGTTAAGTAGCTACTTCTCTAACTATAGCATTTCTTCACCTACATATGTAACTATATCTCTTTGTAACATTTGATTTGTCTTTCCAAGCTTGTGCCCAGCACATCTAATTGTAACCATAAAGTCAGTATGTTAGCACCATCTAGCTTTCTGTTTCTTGCTATTGCACTTTTTCTTCCAGCTTAAAAAGGGGTAGCAGAGCACTGACTTCAGCTGCTGCTTTGAAGAGCACGGTTTTCGCTGTCCTTTGGTAGAAGGCTTATTTTTCAGTTTGTGAACATCGAGACTTCCCAGCCTTCCCAGCACAAGGAAAGTCAGATGGAAGAAAGTGTTGAGTTTGTTTGAATTTTGCAAATTTTACATAACATCAGACAGTTTAGAGTCCTTTTCTGATTATTTAGTCATATAGCCTCACTATAGAAGCCCAAAAATTTAGCTATTTAGGCTACGGCAGAGTTCTCTGAGTTTTTCTCAAAGCCACTAGGTAGGGAGGAATGCCTTGACAGGCTGGTTTATCAATGCTAAGACATTGGCTATAGGAAAAAAAAGGAAAGGTACACTGGAGTTGGTAAGGTAAACTTTTCTCTATATATACTGCATTCAGAAGAAGTATAGTTTATCTACTAGATTAAAATAAATGCCTAATCACCAGACAACAAAGCTTTGGAAAGATTAATTACCACAGCAAGAGGTGAGTTTCAGTCATGTCATCTTTTTTCTTCAGCCTAATTACAGTTTCTCAAATCTAAATTTAGGTCAAAGATAAAATATGCGTAGCTGCCTAGGTGATTTTTAAAAGCTAAGTCTCTTTTTATTTTAAATTAAACTTGGGCTACCTTGATAGATAATAAGACAATTTCACTGCAGATTACCATGCAGTTAGGAGAAATAGCTTAACTTCTACTGATATTTCTTGGTTTTCTTACTAGTTATAAATACTGAACTTCATAGATAAAATAGTGCCTGTATATATACCCTTATGAAGATTAATGAAATTAAATAGATATTTTATATGAAATAAATGTCACTTCAGTTAATTCCTGGGCGGATTTTTTGTTTGCACTGGTGGTAGTTTAGGGTTTGTGATGTCCTCTGACACCTACAGCTTGTTCTGTTTGGCAGCAGACACACTTGATTTATATTTTTAACATCTGAAGTTTTGTTCAAAGCATTTTCTTATCCTATTATAAGAACAGCAGAGTTGTAAGAAATATGGGTAGAGTATACTAGTGCTCTTTATCACTTCTATTACAATTACTCCTAATTAGTCTCAAATACATTTAGGAGGTAAATCTTTCTACAAATACCTGCCATTTGCAACAACAAGCCTTCCAGTATTTTGAGATGACCTGTAATCCGTATACAAATGGGAGGTTGCTAAACTACCTTTGTGCCATTGATGAAAAGATAATCCTCTGCCACTCATTTCTCATGTATGGGTAAAGAGTGCCTGCTGTGAAGGAAAGCCTCGGTCTTCACCTGAGTCTTGATTCAGTAATCATATAACCAAAAATGCTTCTATTTCCTGAGTCTGTCTCAGTTGTTGCCTTGTGAAATCTTGTTGTAACATGTTGAAATACTGTGGGATGCAGCAGTCTGCTGCAAGAGGATCCCGTCACAGGAATCAAGTGCGTATGTGAGTCAGTGGGGTCTAAGTAAAACTTAGTCACTCCCTCTAGCTATGATTTTATAGTATGCACAGTTTTTCTTGTCTCTCCTGTTACTGGCAAACGGGACGATGTTTGCTGAGTGTAGCTGGCCTCAAAATTAGTGCCCAAGTCATTCTATGAACCTCATTCTCATCTACCCATCTAGATGAACTCTTCCAAAGAGTTCCTTATAAGCTAATGGTGATGTCAGTAATACAGGAAAATGAACAAAAGCAGACATATCTAAAGGGAATTATCCACTAAAGAAACTTTATTTATGAACCAAAAATGAGTTAGAGATTTCTTTTAAATCTCACAAAATCAGATACGACCATTTGAGGAGGTCATGGGACTTGGCAGCAGAGAGAGAGAGAGAGAGTTTATACTTGGCCAGCTCTCCACCCTGACTAAAAACAATGTGATGCCAGCACCTGCACTGCAGAACTGTTGGCGTCACCAACATGGTCACAACACTTTTGAATTAGAGTTGGCTCATGCTCAGGCTCAAAGCTTGGACAATGTGACCTCCTATTTCCTTGCCATGTACAGAGGACCTTTGAGACACTGGGCAAAAGATTTCATTGTAGCCTCTGACAGGAAGGCATAAAGAAGTATTAGAGTTTTAGCTAAGTTTCATTGGCTTCAAAGACAGAAAAGGCATGAACTGCAAACCTTTATTTTCCAATCCATATTCAACCTAGACCTAGCATGACAATCCAGAATCTTAGGACTGATCAAGACAAGCGTGGTAGCTGTAGGTAGTTCTGAAGTGCTGAAGCAAAGTGTATTAATGCCAGTGCTTTACTCAACACCACTTACGGAAGATGTGTTGATGAAATAGGCTTTGGTTGAATATCGCACACAGTTGACTGTTGAAGAAAAAAGGGGTTTCAGTAAAAAATGTGGCCAGCAACAGGAGTATTCAGCGCAACAAATACCACTGCGTATTCAGGAATGTCTGCTCGTCTCTTTACATCAAGGTATGCCAAAATGCCATCTAACATCCAGCACCACAAATTTGTATGCGTAGAGCATATTTTCTCTACTCAGTGAATGATCCTGCAGAAGGATATGTATTGTGGTTGTCAGGAACAGTAACTAAAACATTCCTGCTTTATCAACATTGTTTCCAGCCCAAATCCAAAACACAACCCCATACTAGCTGCTATGAAGAAAGTTAACCCTGTCCGAGCCAAAACCAGCATAATATGTCAGAAAATGCTATGAAAAGCATCCTGATGGCAAACTTCAGAATACATCATGGAATGTAGTCATTGCTAAATACATTGAACTGAAAAGGACTGGCATTGCTGATCTGTAACTTAACTACTTTTCCTGCTGCATGAAGTTACGTGCTTCTTTTGAAACCATAAGAGCTTTTTACTAAAACTTAAGAAAAGGAGAATATCTTTCTTTTCAACAGTAACTCTCAGACAGTTGCTGACTCCAAAGATCCAAGACGCTGAAGACAAGCATCTGAGTATCCCTTTCTGCAAGACAAGACTCATAAATCCCAGCACAGAGTAAACCCAAGTGTTTCAAGAGCTTCTGACACATGGAATGAGACTACTGACAAACTAAGACAAAATTTGAAAACCTAAACAGTGACTTTACAGTTCAGCAGAAATATTGGCCCATAATTAATAAACATTTTAAAATTTTGGTCCAATAGCAATGGTGTGTATTTTTTATTTAGTCAGAGGGTCAAAAGTGTCCATGTTGCTATAATAATCTTATATTTCTTGCTAAATTCTGACAAACCTGTTCTCATTTTTACATTCAATAAGGCAACATGCGCTTGTATATACTAAGGTAAAAATTTACTGTGTACGTTATAAGCAGCATGATAGAGTGGCTTGTTTTTTAATTCACTTTTAGTGATGTATGGGTGCCTTACTATTATTATTCCAAGGTGTCTCATGGCAGTATTTTCTGTTATGAAAGTTTAAATTGTGCTAAATGCTAGTATTTCATTGTGCTAAATGAATGCGAGCATTTTGCCATGGAGAGAAGTGCTAATGTGTTAGCTGTCTTCATTTAAATGATTTTAGTATTATACACTTGCAAAATCAATTGATTCTAATCAGTTACTTTTTAAAAATGAAAATTGAACTTCATGAAAAATGACACATTAAAATTACATTTATGATTAATTGGATAATGATGGCGGGTTAATGCAAAATTACTATGGAAGGAAGAAGCCAAAGTGTTTATCCTGCTGCTAGATCCTTAGAGAACAGATTATAGCTATGAGCCTGATTTTCAGTGCTTCCCACAGTAATTGCTTCTGAGGAGGTATGGGGAATCTTGAAGACCTTAATGATACGCCACTGCCACTTTAATTGCTAAGAGAAGCCAAGAGAATCCTAATTGCCAAGAGAAGCATTACTAATTAAGGTGTCATTCTTCATTCATTCCATAGTAATTAATCTGAAATATTTGTAAAAGCTGAGATATAAATTTAGATCCAAACTCACTTAGCTTAACCGCAACAGACTTTATGTGAAAAAGATCTATGGGTTAAGCAAGGTTAATAGATAACTTAAAATATAATTTTTTTCTTTAAAAAAAATTTGCTTTGTTTTTGCTCATAACATTTTAAAACATGAAGTAAAAGAATTGAGAATAGATTTAAGAATTTATTCTCATGAATATGTAATTTATGTTTAAATAGTGATTCTACTCTCACATTAAAAAATCATTAAAACTGTTTATGTAGGGTGTTCCTTTTTCTTATATTTCACTGAAAAGCCACATGCTTCTGAAAATGTTAAGATGGGTTTTCTTCAGCTCTGTGATGGGCAAAATGATGCAAGTTCAGTTGTATATGTGTCGTCTTTAGATCATAACTTTAACAACACTTGTTCAATATCTTCCTGCCTTCACTAAGATTGAGTATGCATAATTGATTAGGTATGGAGAATCCCCATAGTCAGTACTGCATGTGTGTCAAATCCTTCTTTGGTTCATTATTGCTAAAATCCTTATCCAGCCTCACAAACTAACCAATTGGAGCGAGCCGGTCCTGTTGGCACCAGTCTGTTTCCTGTGTACTGTTTTTTGTACCTTGTTCCCTCCTCAGCATTCTTTAATGCAGTTACGTCGCAGTCTCACTGGGTCCTAAACTCTTATTCTTTCGGCATGGATTATCTCTAATGGTTTACCTTAATGGTGCCTTGCATTCACATGTAAATGCCAGTTTTTTTCTTCTTATGTGAGATCTCAGAACCTATGACCAAGCATCTCAGTGACCCATAGAACAGCTAGGTAGACTTTTCTAGTTTATACTATCAAACTTCTGTCTGCAATTCTCAACTTTAAATCTCTCCCCTTCTACACTTCCTGGTCTTTGTGTCCATGTGTGAGGGGAAAAAAGAAGTGAAAAAGACCTTGGCAGCAATTTTCAGTTTATCACATTAGAGAAGAGGTCACTTTCAGACCATAAAGATGGTGATGAGCTGTGCTGCAGCATCACTGAGGACTTGTCATCATAGTTTATGTGACTGATTCCTAATTCGTAGCTACTCCACTTCAGCAAATTTGAATGCATCATCACAGCGTGAGAGAGACTGGTTAGCTGAGCAACAGCCACTTGTTGCAGCAGTGGGATGAGATTATACCCAGATGGCAGATTGCATGTGATGATCCTACCATAGAGAGAGAAGAATTGAAGGATGAATGGTGCAAAGAGCAGTAACACAGATTTGTCTAACTGAGGCACCTATGAAGGATTTTTAGCCTCTGATGGCTGCCAAAATTATGTTACCCAATACAAAGAGATGGAAATCTGGAAGACCTGAACTTGGCATGTGCCTCCTTCTTGACTACAAAGGGAGCCAAGTGTGAAGTGTGCCCAAACAGATCTGTAAAGTGACTCAGTGGTTGCTGAGGACCTGATAATCACCTTATATGCATTTCTGGGGATTTAGTTCAGTCTCTGCCTGGTCTTGTTGTAAACTGACTGTCCTTTAGTGGCTGGAATATGTGAAATGCTGTAGGTGAGCACCGCATCTGATTTCATTTCCTGCAAGAGGAGTCTAGTTCACATGCCCTGAATCAATTCTGCAATGTGAACCAAGTGCTGCAACTGGGGGCAAAGGAGAGATTCTCTTCAAAAGCACACTTCTTATTCAGACTAAGTTACCAGTGTAGATGTATCCTTTTTTGTTTACTTCATTTAAGTACCTAAAAGTACTTGGGCAAAACTGGGCAACAGCTTCTATTGATGCCTATGTCAAGGGTTGAAGCAAGGGTTCAATCCTGAAAATACATGAAATACATGCTCCTGTGAAACCTTACAATTGTGATTGTAAATGTTTGCTTTATTGGATTTTTTTAAAAATATAAAGAATAAAATCTAAACAGAGTCTTGCCTGTTATTGCAAATGTTCAAATTGCAACTACAGAAAGCTACGAATTTTTAAAAATTATTTTTTATATAATTGCATTAAAAATAACAAAGCTGATGGTAACTTAGAAGGCCAAATGATGAACTAATATTTAACTGAAAATAAACCTTAAGTTCATGAAATTGTACATGAGGAATTGAGAAAATCTAAAGTTTAGTGTGATTTGTAACTGACTTTTGTTCTAAACCATTAAGTAATAATTTTTGGTTTGTTTAATTACATATGAGTGTTTTTCATATACAAGATAAGAAGAATAGATGGGTTGACCGTTCAGTGCTATGTGGATTGAAGGTAGTATTAAAAAAATAAACGTTGTTATGTTGTATCAAAATATGTGCCTTATTAGGTCCTTACATGGAAGATCATGATCTGAGCAGTTTAGTCACTATATGTACATGAAGCAAAATATAGACAGGTCATCTTTTTTCCTATGCATGATTTGTCTTACTGAAATGAGAGCATAGAGCAAGCTTCTTATTTTTAGTACAGTAAATTATGAACAGTTAATAAATTTTTATCATATCACAGATGTTCTAAAATGTGCGGTAATAATTTCAGAGTAGTGGGAACTTCCCAGTAACTATACACTCTAATGGAGGAGACTCTGGTCTGACTGGAATGTTCAGGTTGGCTTCTTTAGCTTAAATTTCTTTATGGTATTGTTACACAGTTCCCATAGCTTTGGAAAAATATCATTCAAAACAACATCTGCTTTTTACTCTTAGTTTTGCTTAAAACTTGAGAAAAAAACTATTACTCTGTGAATACACACAAAATATTGCTGACAGTATCTTTAGAATTAAATCATATGCAAGTATCCTTGCTTCGTAACCTATTCCAGAATTACATACAGTAGAATATATATATATTTTGTATTATATTTTTATTTATTTTGTATTGTAATTTTTAACTTTTTTGCCCTCTAAGTTCCTTCTGAAAGTTTTCTGGAAACTTCCCTTACATGCATTAGTCTGTAGTAATGAAGATGTAACTGATTGTGATATTCATAACATTATTCCTGTACATAGTCACCTAAGCAATATTCTTACTTTCCCAGACTGCAGGACCAAACATCATTGAAATAATTGTTTTAGAATGTGTTTATATTGCTTTATTCTACTACAAACCAGCATAGCACACATATCATGCAGGTGAAAGATGCAGTTTATTTATTAGCCTCTCTTGTCAAGTGATCTGACTTGGGTTTTGGTACCATACACTAATCTGTGACATAGAATTTAAGAAGGAGTTATTTCCACTTGACATACATTGACACTGCATATGGTCTGGCATGGCTTGGCATTATTTCTATACAGAGAGTGCTGGTACTATTAGCTGCAAGGATTGGGGCACGCCACCTGCCTGTTGTGTCCTTCTGTCACTTGTGCTGTCCATCTGTTACTTGTAGGAAGGTAAAATTCACCTAATTTTTGTCTTTTGGGATACAAACCCTTAATGACAGCAAAATTAATTATAAATGCTAATTGCACATAACCAATCTAATCCTCTACATGTGTCAGAAAGCTGGGTCAGTTCAATACTGTAGGGTCAGTTGTGCTATACTATGTCTGAGGGTGGATTTCACAGAATAATAGGGGTTGGAATTGACCTCTGGAGATCATCTAGTCCAACCCCCCTTCCAGAGCAGGTTCACCTAGAGCAGATTGCACAGGAATGCGTCCGGGCGAGTTTTGAATATCTCCAGGGAAGGAGACTCCACAGCCTCTCTGGGCAGCTTGTTCCAGTGCTCTGCCACCCTCAAAGTAAAGAAGTTCCTCCTCATGTTTGGATGGAACTTCCTATGACCAAGTTTGTGTCCATTACCTCTTGTTCTGTCACTGGGCACCACTGAAAAAAGACTGGCAATTTCAATTCATAATACACTATTGTTTATGGGCAAAAATAATTTTAGCACAATACTGATTGTAAAGACAGAGGTAACTTTTTATAAATGCAATTTGGTGGGGTTTTTTTCTCCACAGTAGTATAATTTCAATGATTACAGTACTGCATTTAATTTTGACATAGTAACAGAGTCCCCATGGCCCTGCACTACTGTTGTTTTGCCCAAATAGTATATTCGTCACAGCCAGCTCCCTTTAAATAGTCCATGTCCTGTTAAATATCAACACAATTGTGTTGGCAGTTCCATACTGTACCATTTTGTACAGTATGGAGGGTCCTCGAGTACATCTCACATCCCCGAATAAGGAATGTGATGGCATCACCTTGGTAGGCTGGTGGTTTCTGCGGTGTCATTGGTGTAGCAGTGCTTTCATACAGAGTTCTGCACAATTAGCTCACTCTGTCTTTTTATTTAAATAAAAACTGTAATGAAGAGTTCACTGTGCGCTACAAATAATCTTTTTAGTGTGCTTACTGTCACAAACCTGTTTTAATTTAATCCCACCCTATATTAACTTCGTGTCTGTTCAACGATGTAGTATTGCTTTGTCTTTTTGTAATGCATGGGATTTTTTTTCACTTTATGCATAAATAATAAAAGAGGTCAGGTAGGTGAAAAATGTATATGAAATGGTATGTCAAATCCTGTGCGTGGTTTGTCTTTGGAGCAAGAGACCTGTTCGATTATCTTTCATGCTGCTTTTATGGAGTAAACCGGGGACAAATTGGCAAGGGAAGTGTTGTGGTAGATGTAGGTTTGAGTTCCACTGCTAAGTCTCCATCAGGGTTGGACCAAGTTCCCTTGCTTTACCAGATGGAGAGCTCCTCTAATAACGTTAGAAGATTGCCAGCCCAAAACTGCCATCTGCTTTTCTTCAAAGTTTATTCCAAAGAGGAAAAGCTATATGGTTCTGGTGAGAGAAAAGATTCTTAAATACAAAACTAGTAACCCTTGTCCAGTAAATCAGTGGCTTAGAAGTTACTGGTTTTATCATGTGTTGCTCCATGTCTGATTTTGACCACTGATATTTTAAGTTTATTTAAATTTTGAAACCATTTTAAGTTCAAAATTTTAAGTGGACTGCACCAAGTAGAAGAGAATAAGAAACTTGGCTCAGTTCACAGTAGTGCCGGCATGGAGAAGTCTACCTCGTGATGCGCTCCCCTCACAGCCGGACTCCTGACAGCCAGTCTCTTTTCTAAAACTGAATGTTTGTGGCTCTCTAGCCCTTTTTCATCTGGCTGTAAGTCTTAGTTTTGAAGGGCAAGCTGAAATCTGAAGCAAGGGTCTTAACATGTAGACTACAGAATGATTCCTTTTAGGTTAAGGGCCGTAGGCTGGGAACCAGTACCATGTTACAGGGGCATGAGATGTCATTTCAAGGATCTTTCAGTCAAGCCATTTAGAAACACATTCTGAGTAATGAATGCATTCAAACAAAATTGGAGTTGTTATGCAAGCAACACAACCCGGGCGGATATTAAATATAACAAATATTGCCAGTAGCTGAGAACATGTGCTAGACTAAGATCTCCAAAAATGTTACAGTTGCTTTTCTTTCATTCCCTACTTATGCCAAAAAAAAAAAAAAAAAGCATCAGAGGAGAGGAACCAACAATTTGTGTAAATGCAGCTTTACCATTATTTTGTATATTGAGAAGCAACAGATCCATTTTCCTAGATCCCTAGATTAGTATTGTATGATTAAGTTAATAAAGTAATCATATGTCATGTAAAATTTTATTGCCATCATAGAATGTGAGTGTTCCATTTAATCACAAATGCTGCATTCATTTTTAATTGAGCTGTATGTATTCTACTTAATGGAAGGCTTGCTTTTTTTCATTGCACACTCACTCAATAAGTTTTAATTGAACACCTGATTCCTGCCCCTAACACATTAACATCTGGACAATATCTATCTTTTATGCATATAGATACACTGATTAAAACTCGGCAGAAAAGCAGATAATGGGAAAACAAAAAGACAACATTATGGAACACTTTCAGCCATCATTTTTTATTATATATTGAGAAGCATTTAATTATCTTATTTCATTTAATTAGCCCCACTACTTAGGTCAATTATTTTTTATTGGTATGGCATGTTAGCTACTTTGCTAATTGGCACGAAATAATATGTGACTATACTAAATGTCTTGTCTTGTCCAAAATAATTTCTTATGGTTTTTCATTTTCCTGACACTTTTTATTTATTTTACAGTCTTCTCAGTAATATAGAAAATATTTTGGCAGGCACTGGCTTGATTTAAAATTTAGCATTTCACTTTTCATTTTTATTTCTGACTTAAAAAGATTCTAAAGAAAAAGTGTTTCCTTTCTAACATTTTACTTTAGAATCAGAAAGTATCACTCTACCTTTTGTAGCTTTTAGAAATTTTAGTCTTTCTTTGGAAAGAAAAGTGTATTTTTAAGCATTCTTTATCATTAATACTTTAAACATAATTTGTCAGCATTTACAAATTTAGTCTGGAAGAAAAACAGCAGCGTTGTGTCACTCCAGCTATTGTACTTTAGTGGGTTTGGGATCTGTTCTGTACTGATCAGTTTTAAACCAAAGATTGAACAAAGCTGACAACTCTAACAGAGTATAGATGAGCTCAAATTATATAAATGTTTTAGTGCATAATATTAATTTCCAGTTAAATAGTAACAGAGCTTATTAGAGCAAAGACTTTATGGAAATGTAATTGATCAAAAAAGACTTTTTTTCTGCATGAGATAATTTCTTTGAATAATTGATTACACCTCTCCTTAATATTAGATTCTTCTATTTCAAACCATTTTTTATATTTTTCTTTAAAGATGTAACGTATTTTTGACTCAATAATTCCTCAAGATGTTTTCGGTATCTCTGTACCAGGAAAGAAAGATTACAATTTCACCAACTGGCACTTTTTCAGTTTACCAAATGCTGATACTTTTGCAAATTATTTCCATGCTTTTTGAGTTGTTGGATAATCTTTATAATATACATGTTCAACTGTGTTGGCACTTCAGCAGATGAAGTAACTCGTCATTATGCAATGAATGTTCTCCCCCTAATTTGAGAATAAATGTATTATTAATATGTATGATTCTGTGCTCCCATATATACATGATTTGTGGAATAATAATACATTCTACTTATTTAAAATCTTCATTTGAAAGCTATTTCAAATGCAAGTCTCACAATCCTTGCCCTGACGTTTAATTTAACCACTTTTTGCAGTTACACAGTGGCATTTCCTTTCCTCTTCAAGTCAGTCACAAACAGGTAGCAGGGATCAATTTGAACTAGAATTTCTTAGTCTGGGCCATTGCATTATACATATCCTGACATCCACAGGAGGGCAGCATGGTTAAATTAAGGGAGAAGATGGGAATATGATTATAATGCAGCTAAATGAATCTCACTTTTGATTATTTATATTGTTTTGTGAAAGCTTTCATAATTGAGAAGAGTGCATATTTTCCTAGCCAATACAGATAAAGCAATTGCATGTTAATTTTAGAAGTTTCCAAGTGTAGCTTCTTAGTAGCTATAAATGTGAAGTTTTTCTCTGTATATATACAGTCCATTTTAGAAGAAGGTTTTAAAATCTTTAATGTAGGCATTATTAAAGCCTAGTTGGAAACTTAGCTCTGCAAATTCCAGTAAAATCTGTTACAGTATTTTGGTAAATCAAATATTTGGAGAGCAGAGTAGCTATTCCAGTACATTTACAGGACACTGGAACTACTCTGCTCTCTAACTCTTGACTGAGTTATAGCAGGAAATTAGTCCTTTTATATATGTGTGTCTAAATGTATATATACATACACATAGAGTTCTGTTTGGGGAAAGAGATTGAAAAATCTCAATCTCCGATTTGAGCAATAATCCAAGAATAATTATAATTTTTATTCCATTTAAATTGATCACCGAATCACTCACAGAAGGCATTTTACCTTTTGTGTTATATACAAATAAATGCTATTTTTTAAAAAAGTATTTCTAAAACTTCAAGTGAGGAGAAACCACTCAAACCTCCCCTCACATCCAATTCATCAGCATTACAACTTACATTTTCTCTTAGATTTTATGGATTTTTTTACTTTATTTTTATGTAACATCAGTTATACGGTTGAGTATCACTTTATTATTGCTATTCTGGGGAGACAGTTGCTTGTCAGAGCAATCCTGTGCAGCAGGAATGGGCTGACCCCAGTAGATGGCTCTGATGCTTCCTGACAGGTGGTAAATTCTGTGTTCCTGAAGTCCTACTTCTACAGCTCCAAATGCGAATCAGCTTCAGTTTAATAACTCTAGTGCAGGGACAGTGCATTTAAATGTTTTTATTTTCTACGTATTTGTTACAGTAAAGAACTTTTGACAAAGAGCAAATCCATACTACTGTTACAGGCTTATACCTTTCTTGTATATTACTTTTTTGGTTTTGTCTAACCGCCACCCAAAACAAAACCATTTTCAAGATATTAACATTTCTTTAGGAAATTTTTTTCCTGATTATGTTAATCCATTTTAAAAATCCTGAATTCTGTGAAGAGATACTAAAGTAAGTTTCTCAAAGGGGATATATTTCTCAGTGATGCATTTCTATTGTTTCCTAGAATAAGTCCTGCAGAATTCAGTTTTAGATTGTTTGCTTCTGTGTGGCATTTCCAAGGGTAACCATCCAATCACGTTAACGGTTCTAATGCAAACTATTGTACACTGGCAGCTGTCTCTTCCAGTGCCACAAGACAATCGTTAAATAATACTAGTAGGTGGCAGTTTCAGAGCGAACCAAAAGAGCTGCTTCTAGGCACAGGTAGTTGAGATGTGGAAATGTGCTACTAGGTGTAGCTTTTGAAAGTTTAAAAGGGTTGAGAAAACCATTATGGAAATTCATTGAAACAAAAATTCATTAACAAGTAGTAAGTACAGAGACACCATTTCTAGATAAAGAAACTCCTAGAGCCAGTAATAGCATGAGTGCAGGAGAAAATTCTGGGGATATATAACTGCGTGCTTCCATCCAGTTGCTGCTTCCCGCCGCATCCTGTTGGGAACAAGGTACAGACCTGAATGTGCTTTTGGGTGGCCACTTGTATGTTCTTTCATAGAGAAAGTTTCTTCAAAGTGCCAAAGTGACACGGAGTCTGAAGTCTTTTTGTTTCTTTGGCATCTTTAAAATTCTACGTATATTCTGTATATGAAAATTTCTTAAAATGGATATTTTAAGAGAACTGGTTGGCTGGGTCATACTACTAAAGCTTTCTTCCTTGTTCTTACTCCTGTATTGTCATCAAAAGGCAGCCAGGAGTATAAAAGTACTTTTTCGACTCGTAACTGTTGATGAAAGGATCACCTACAGTTGTTGTTCTGCACTGGTAGGTTTTCCAAGGCAGAATGTCTCTATCAGAATGTTAGATTAGCCTTATTGTCTTGGGCCAAATGTTCATCTAACCTGTTGTCATGTCTCCCGCTGTGGCCAGCAGCAGATGACTGGGAAAGTTTGTAAGAGTAGTCTCAGTACTCTTTCAGACTCCACCCGTCTGCAGAGCAAGGTCTTTCTGAGCCAGATATGGTTCTTTGCGTATACTAACATTGAATGCAATCGAATTTCTCTTTCACAAACCTGTCCAGGAATGCCTAAAATGCACAATGAAATGTAACTAATTTGAGTTCATGGAAACAAGCCATAACAGTTGCATTGCTGTGTGAGAATGGAAATTAATGTCTGGCACTGTTCCTACATTCCTTAAAGGTGCTAGAGATGCAACAGAGACAGTCTGCACCACCGATACAGGCAGCATCATGTGTTTTTCTGCTCTTGTATGTTGAATGGAAAGAGAAGTGGTATTCATTGGTTCCAATGTTTATGGGAAGTCTGGTAGATTAAAAGGGAGTTTTTCAATGTATGAGAGCATGAAGTGTCAAAATTTTAATCCAGTAGAAAATCACATAGCTCCCAATAAAAAGCTTTTTATTTCTGCAATGTGGGGAGAGACTATTTCGAAGATCATATATGAATTCCAAGAAGGTAACTGCATTTTCCCCACTGTTGCTTAAATTGTACTCCAGCACTTTTCATTCTGGACTGCTCTGTAGTAGCACAACTATAAAAAGAAGTTTTTTCTACGAAGTATGCCAAGCAATTTGAAATCTTTACAGTCAACATAGTCTCTGTTCATTATCAGCTAAGTTCAGTTATTACATCCACAGAAGCTTTACTTCATAGCACTGACTAAAAAGAGCAAACTAATATATATTATTCTAAATTCTGCTTTAGAATAAGTACTTTTGTCAGACTGCAAACAAGCAGTTGCAAGTATGTTCAGAGCCCTTATTTCTGATAGCCACAGCTGTATTTCAATTTTCCATGAATGTCACATTATGATGAAATATACTGCAAAAAGTTTACGCTGGATCCATACAAAGTACAAGGGAAACATAGTCACTGAAAGTGGCATAGAGGGGTTGCAAAGACAAATGTATTTAATTTGCTGTTTGTCTTTGGAACATTTTCTTTTCTATTTTTTTAATTCATGGATGATTTGCATGTTGTGACACATGGAGTGACAAGGCTGAACAGCTTTATAGGCTTCTGAAATTCATTTTCCAATGTCTAGAAGATAAGGGCTGGTGTGAGGCTTTCTTGAATGTTTCTTCTGCTGCTTTGGGACCTTGGGTTCTGAACAGTTCTCACTCTTCTCCACCTCGGTTCCCCTCCCACAGAAGCTAATGTAATAATGCTAACCTCCCTCACTGGACATGTTGTGAGGCCATAGTTACCTGAAGTTTATAAAGCACTACTCAAGTGTCAAACAATGTTCCTATTAAGAAAATAATGAGAGGTGAGTTAGGACTTGTTAAACTGATTTGTTTCAAAACTTCAGTGATGTTCTAAAATAGTGTTTTTAATTGAATTATTTTAGGGATTTTTTTAAAAATCCAACTATCAGAAATTTTAAGAAGTAGTTTTAAAAAATCATGGCATTCTGAATACGTGAAGGCAAATGCTAGACTAACTCATTATCGTAATTTCTGTGCTTCATTTCAAATCACAAATAGGGATACCAGGTGTAACATATTTCCTCATGTCTTCAGTAGATAAGATGTACCTCTTTATGCTAATCCATAATAACTTTAAAATACCTACTAGTGATGATAACAAACGTTATGAAAATACTTAGAACTGACAATCTTTAGGATGGAAATACACGCATCTTGTTCTGCTTATATATGTTATTACAAAAAAACCCCACAAAAGTAGCTCTGCTGAAGTCCGTATTCTTTACAAAATTAAAGTTATATCAGTTCAAAAGTAGTTTTCTGATGGTGAAAAGAAATACATAACCAGCCTGAGATAACAAAAGCCAAGTATCACTCCTGAAAGAGTTCACTGCTCTTACTAGCCTCAGCCACTCTTCCCAAAAGTGGGCTATTTTCCACACTGGGACTCCAGAATTGGAGGTACTTCAGTTGACAGCTTGGTTCGTTGATTTGGTTTACACCAGTGTGACACTGAGCAGGGTGTTTTGACTGATTCCATCAGTGGCAGTGTATGACCTAGAAACAAAAGTAGATTTTACATATTAACACGTCCTTGGCCATTTAGGCTTTCTAGGTCACAAACAATATCATTGCCTGTCTGGAAAAAGGGTCACCAGTTTTTCTAATTGCAGTGTCATGTGCTTCCAGTGAGATGGAGAAGTGTCTGGGCTAGATGCCCAGGTGCTTCTGGATGCTCAGGAGACTTCTGAGTTTATTTAAGGTCTGGCAATGTAAAGAACTGTTTCCACAGCTAAACTGCATGCTCAAGGGAGAGCAGTGTAATTGAAACTTTTTCTATTACATCAACATTAGCATTTAAATTCAGATCTTCACTTCTAAAACCAATCTCTTAGTTGTTCCTGCGTACTGTGCTTTGTTTCACATCACAGAACAGTTTGCATTCACAGACTGTTATCCTTTTAGATTAAATTAAGCCAAGAGATGAGCTCCAGGGGTGCACCCATACAGGCTGCAGTCACTGGTAGCTATTTGGTCCATGGGTTCAGATCAAAGTAAGCTGCATCAAAAAGCACAGAGAGTGGATGTCTGTTCCTCAGCACCAGCTGTTTTGCAGTTGTGCTGCATTCCCCGTTTACATTACAATTAGATTACATTAGAGTCGGAGCACTTTTCACATTTATGTTGCATCTGAAGGATTTCATTCTTTTGTTGCATGGAATTCTCTCAAGGCTAAAGGATGTTCTTCTGTCTTGACAAACACTCCCACTTTACATAAGAAATAAGTTTCATGATATGACATAAATTGGATTAATAATTCTGAAGTTGCCATTGCAGTTACTTCACAGTGTCCATAAGTACTGGCATGCATATTCACAAATGTTGAAGCGCTCTGGAGTGCAGTAAGTTATCACTGGTAAAGAATCTAGGGATATCTGGGCTTCCAGCATACCAATAACTATTTATACTGTAAGTGAAAAGTTTTTTTTGGGGGGGAAATTCCCCACACATTTTCCTGTTCATATCGTGAGTATCTTGCTCATTGGAATAAATGGAACTGTTCTCTGTGGCTGTGGTGTTTGTATTACTTGACATTCTTCAACATTTCTTTATCCTTAGCAGGCATAATTACAGTAGAAGTTTAGGCTGATTTTTTTTTCATTCCATCTGTTGAAGGCTTATTTAGTTCTCTTTCTCAAGAGCACAGAGAGTACTAAAATGAATCCAAGCCTGTTTACAGCTAGGTTTCTTATGACCCAGGTCATATTGTTGTCTTGAGTCAGTTTTCTCTCTCGTCCTCAACTGAAGACAAAAAAATGGCTTAATCTTGCGGGGTTAAATAAAAGAAGGAATGTGGTGCAAGGAAGATTCCTTTTATGCAAGCGTGGAGGGATGACTGAAAGTGCCTGTGGGCATTTGGTCCCTATTGGCTCTCACAGCAAATGCAATGATGCCCACAGATAGCCTGTATTGTTGTCAGTTAAATGGGATCATGAGTGTCTGAAAGGTGTTTGAGAATGAACTGAAAATCATTTTCACAAGTGGATGATTACTTCTGCCACATGTTAACCGAACTCTATCAGAGTGGCCCAGATTTTTGAGACTGCATTAATTGCTCTTTCAACCTTGACTGAGGTTTCTCTTTAAGAAAGGCCTTTGCTGGACTAAACTGCTACACGTATTGATTTTTCTTTCTATATTTTTTTCATTGTTTGTGATAAATGAAGCCTTTTACAAGTAGAGAATTTATCATTCAAGATGTAGATAGATTGCTTCATTCCTTAGAATAAAAAGGCCAGTCTAAAAATGATCTCTGTAGAAGAAATAAGTCCTTTCTCATTTCTCCAGCAGTGAATAGCTCCGGTATTCCACACTCAATTATGTTTTTCAGCTATTCATTAGTGCTGATTTTTTCATCAAAAAGTAGAACCCTGCACTCTCGCAGCATGGACTTAGAGCAAATAAGCTGCCATCTTCTTTCCTGTGTATGCCATCACATAAATGAAACTGTACTGTAATATTTAGCAATATGGTTTTGCATTTTTATAACACAAGGAAATGCACTTTGAAAAATATTCAACCTTTATATATTTAAAATATAGTGATGCTCAGACTTTTTAAAGAAAATAGTTGTTCAGTTTGTTTGTTCTGTTTCCGGAGGAGAAAATGATACTGACTGAGACAAGATAATACAAAACACTTTTATCCAGGTGTTCCTGTGTTTTGTAGTGGAAGTGTAATTGCTTGTATTTTTATTTGTTTTCTAGGAAAATGAACTTTAAATATTAAATGTTTATTTTTCTACTGTATTGTAAGCATTGTGAGGTATAATCAAATAAATATGTGACTTCATACAAATCCAATATTTACTTTTTATTTTGGGAGTGAGTGAAAAGGAAGAAAGCAGTATTAAATAATATTTTAAAAAAGAAAATTATAGAACTGTTTTTAAGAGCAAAAGTCTCAGGAAAGTCATTGCATGATTTGTACGTTTGGTTGCATTTTCATATTACTAAAAAACATAGAAAATCTTTACATTGGTGTAGCGCTTAATGACTCAACATGTTTGATCAAGGTCCTATTTCTATGTGCTGTATCAAAGCATGTGTATTAGTCTTAAGTTACTGGAAATTATCTGAGTAATATTAAAAGACTGAAGAAGGCAACCAAGCACATACATACTAACTATAAATATGCTTTCTAATGGGCATGTGTAGAGATATAGATGTTATGTATACCTGTCTTATTTATTATATTAATATATTTTTACAGAATAAAAGTTTACCACCTACATCTGTTTCTATGTACATCAGAAAACCAATTTTTCCTAAGTTCTTGTCAGTCTACTCATTTGACACTCTCAAAACGTGGTCTTAAAGAGAAGTCAAAATAACTATATTTAGTAATAAGCAATTACTATTTCAGTGCTCAGATACAGGGGAACTATTTCAATATCTTCCTTCTCATGTATGGCTGAACTGTAATAATTGAAAAATTTTTTTAGATTATCCCAACTCTGGAACGCAAATTAAAGTGAGAAAAATTGTAGCAAATGGTGTGGTTAATTTTTAGAAATATGGAATTGACTACTTCTGAATATCAGTTTCTTCTTTGTATTGCAGAGAGTATTTTATCTAAAGAAAGGTGCAGTGTTTGAAGGAATGGCTGTTGTGTGTTTCTTGTTGCTGCTGAGGGTTTTTAAAACAGTCTGAAGAATTAACACTATGCATCTTGTGCACGTTTTTTTAGATGGAGGGAGTGAGCAAGGCTTGTAGATTAATACAGATACACATATGGGTAGAGAAATAGCAGGCTGCAGTTCTGTGAGCTTGTGACTATGAGGGTCCAGTCTGATTTGTGGTACTAACATTTACCTGAAACCCGTGAAAAATGATGCAGTTCCCCATCTTAAAAATAAAACATTCTTCAATTTAGCTGTAGGACTTAGTTCACTTCTGAATCTGTTAACCTCTTCATTTTCTGCTCCCATTGTGAAACGCAAGTGTCATTTAATTCTGGAAACTGGATTTTGTAGACTTTTTCTGTTCTAGACATCAACTGCAGTTTCTACAAATCCTAGATATTACTGTCCAAATTTAACAAGGTTCTTATGTCCTTTGCTTCCAATTTTTCTTCAGTGGAAAATAAATGGGAAAGAGAAGTTCAAACAGGATTCTAGGAGTCTATAGGATGTTTGGCTCCTTCTGGGTATAAATGATAGACTCTTGAGTAAGAATTAATCTCCTCATCTTTCAGGAGCATGCATACTTAAGATGAGCACAGGATATATCCCTTGTAAATGGCTGAAACTTTCTACATTAGGAAAAACCTGTCACCATTAGAGATGGCACTGGAAGGTGGATTAATAACATAAGATTATAGCTGTGTGTTTAAAGTGATTTGTAAAATGAAGTAACATAAGGCTTTGCACTTTTATACTAAATCCCAGCTTTGTGTCATGAATGATATTTTCTTTGTTACCTAATCTTATCTAAGACCAGCAGATAAGACCAGGGACGTCTCATAGGTAATATTTTGCTCTCCTGTCAGGTTTTAAGCAGCAGATCCTTACCACTTGTAAGCTCTTGCTTACAATCCCACAGCTCATCCTTTTCCTTTTGCTGTCTTTGTTAACAACAGTGCAACGTGACCACACTGACAGAAAAAAGTGTCACTATAATGCCATAAAACTTGCTGCAACTACTTGGGTAATGAGGGTGCTTCCTCTACCACCAAACAGTATCAACATCTGTGGTTTTGTCATCTCACTGGTGAAGCTCAAGGACAGCCTTGGCTGCAGTGACCATGTAATGGTGGAATTTGAGATCCTTAGGCAAGCTCACTACCCCGGATGTCAGGAGAGCAGACTTTGGCCTCTTCAGGGATCTGCTTGGTAGAGTATCATGGGATAAAGCCCTGGAGGAAAGAGGGGTGCAAGAAAGCTGGTTAATATTCAAGGATCACCTCCTCCAAGTTCAGGAGCGATGCATCCCAACAATGAGGAAGTCAGGCAAAAACGTCAGGAGGCCTGCATGGATGAACAAGGAGCTCCTGGACAAACTCAAACACAAAAAGGAAGCCTACAGAGAGGGGAAGCAAGGACAGGTAGCCTGGGAAGAAGACAGAGAAATTGTCTGTGCAGCCAGGGATCAGGTAAGGAAAGCTCAAGCCCTGATAGAATTGAATCTGACCAGGGATGTCAAGAAAAGCTTCTATAGGTATGTCAGTGATAAAAGGAACAGTAGGGAAAAGATGGCCCCTCTCCAGAAGGAAATGGGAGACCTGGTTACCCGGAATATGAAGAAGGCTGAAGTACTCAATGACTTTTTTGCCTCAGTCTTCACCGGCAAGGGCTCAAGCCACACTGCCAAAGTCACGGAAGGCAAAGGCAGGGACTGAGAAAATGAAGAACCACCCACTGTAGGAGAAGATCAGGTTCGAGACCATCTAAGGAACCTGAAGGTGCACAAGTCCACAGGACCTGATGAGATGAGGACCTGACCATCCGCAGGTCCTGAGGGAACTGGCGGATGAAGGTGCTAAGCCACTGTCCATCATATTTGAGAAGTTGTGACAGTCCAGTGAAGTTCCCACTGACTGGAAAAGGGGAAACATAACCCCCATTTTTAAAAAGGGAAAAAAGGAAGACCTGGGGGACTACAGGCCTGCCAGTCTCACCTCTGTACCTAGTAAGATCATGGAGCAGATCCTCCTGGAAACTAAGCTAGGGCACACGGAAAACAAGTAGGTGATTGGTGACAGCCAACATGGCTTCACTAAGGGCAAACCCTTCTACAACGGGGTTACAGCGTTGGTGGACATGGAAAGAGCAACTGACATAATCTGTCTGGACTTGTGTAAAGCATTTGACACTGTCCTGCATGACACCCTTGTCTTTAAATTGGGGAGACATGAATTTGACAGCTGGACCACTCAGTGGATAAGGAATTGGCTGGATGGTCGCACTGAAAGAGTTGTGGTCAGTGGCTTGATGTCCAAGTGGAGACCAGTGAAGAGTGGCATTCCTCAGGGGTCAGTATTGGGACCGGCGCTGTTTAACATTTTGGTCGGTGATATGGGCAGTGGGATTGAATGCACCCTCAGCAAGTCTGCCGACAACACCAAGCTTTGTGGTGCAGTCATCATGCTGGAGGGAAGGGATGCCATCCAGAGGGACCTTGACAGGCTTGAGAGGCGGGCCCATGCGAACCTCATGAAGTTCAACAAGGCCAAGTTCAAGGTCCTGCACACAGGTCGGGACAACCCCAAGCACAAATACAGGCTGGGCGGAGAATGGATTGAAAGCAGCCCTGAGCGCGTTGGTTGATGAGAAGCTCAACATGAGCCAGCAGTGTGCCCTTGCAGCCCAGAAAGCCAACCGTATCCTGGTCTGCATCAGAAGATGCGTGACCAGCAGGTCGAGGGAGGTGATTCTCCCCCTCTACTCCGCTCTCGTGAGACACCACCTGGAGTACTGCGTCCAGCTCTGGGGCCCCCAACATAAGAAGGACATGGGCCTGTTGGAGCGAGTCCAGAGGAGAGCCACGAAGATGATCAGAGGGCTGGAGCACCTCTCCTATGAGGACAGGCTGAGGCAGTTGGGGTTGTTCAGCCTGGAGAAGAGAAGGCTCTGGGGAGACCTTACAGCAGCCTTCCAGTACCTGAAGGGGGCCTGCAAGAAAGCTGGAGAGGGACTTTTTACAAGGGCATGTAGTGACAGGACAAGGGGTAATTAATGGCTTTAAGCTGAGAGAGGGTAGATTATGGGGAAGAAATTCTTCACCATGAGGGTGGTGAGGCACTGGAACAGGTTGCCCAGAGAAGTTGTGGCTGCCTCAGCCCTGGAAGTGTTCAGGGCCGGGTTGGACGGGGCTTTGAGCAACCTGGTCTAGTGGAAGGTGTCCCTGCCCATGGCAGGGGCCTTGGAACTAGATGATCTTTAAGGTCCCTTCCAACCCAAACCATTCTCTGATTCTGTGATACTCCTGATTACATCATCTGATCCAAAGCCTGGAAATTGCCAAGGTGACAAGGATTTTTCTGTAATCTAAGAGTCTTTATAGTGAAGAGCTTCTGTTTGGGAAATTAGATTCTAGTTTAGTCTGGGAAAAAATTTAATCCTGTGTGTCTGCTGGCATTTTGTTGTTTGAGCATTTTCCCAAACTGACACTGTGGCTGACTTCTCACAAACTAGAGAAACACTAGCAAATCTGTGGAAACCAAATGGAAAAAAAAGTTGGGGAGTTTAACTTTTCTAACATTCAGTATTTCTGCGTGGTCAAAAGTCTTCTACTTTAAGAGATTTTTTCTATTTTCAGAGGTAATTGGTGAAATATAAGTGAAAAGTATCTTAGTCTTCTCAAACATGAGATCTTTTGTTTCTGCCTTTTGTCTTATTTTGAGTGAAAAGAAATATCTCTTTGCATTTTTATGATCCAAGTAAATAGAAGAAAAATTCACTTCTTAGAAGTGACAACACTGAAGAAGCAGCTCAGTAGATAGAGCAAATGAATACACTCAGTTGTATTGGGTCCTCCTAATATAATTTCCTTTATTATTTCCTTTGCAGATATTTGTATGCTCTAGGACAGAAGGTTTGGAAGCGGTGGAAAAAACGCTACTTTGTTCTTGTTCAGGTTAGTAGTCTGCCATGAAATTTCATTAAAAAGTAGTCTTGGACTATCAATTTTCTTACGTATGGTTCTTGGAACCATTAGTAAATCAGTATCTTAAGACAACATATGCAGCAATGCTCCAAGCTTCTTGCAGCATAGAGACATCCAGGGTATTTTTTTTTTTTAATTTGCTTATGTAGTAAACAGAAAAATCACTGAGTTTTACATATATATAAATGAGTCCCTACATTGAGCAATGTTTCAACTGAAACCTAGAAATTTCTGAGTGAAATTGTTGTGACCTTGAAACATTCCACTGGCAGCTTTCTAGCAGCGCTCAATTTAAAATCAAGTTATATTTCACAAAGTGGATTGTATTTAACTGTTTCTTTTATTCTATCTTAACAAAGATTTCCTGCCTTTAAAATTAAATAAAAGCAACAATGGTTACTATTAAGAACTTTTTCATAAATATTTTTAAATAATGCTATTTTTTGGTCTTCCTTGCAATATTAAATTGAGTAAAATTATGTAGTTGTTACAGAAAATCTAGTGTAGCAGTTGTTCTTGGCCACAAGCATGTGCTAGGCTGGTATTTCATAACTTTTTGTCCAAACCTAGAACCATAAGTATTTTCACATGCTAGTGAATGGTGACATTAACATGAGATTAATAGAACAGGAAGAGAAAAGTAGATTTTGAGTTGTCAAAACTTAGAAATTAATGATTTTTATGAGTCTTTGGAAAAATAATTATTTTCTGTTTGTGCTTGTCTTCAGATTGCAGTTACAAATTTGATGTTCTTCTGAGTCAGTTCAGAGAACGCTGTTCTTCTGTGTACTTTGTTTTGTTGACAGAAAACTGTTAAAGTGTGAGTCTCCATAAATGTCATACAAAGGATGAAGACTGTTAACAAGGCTTTTTTAAGAACGAAGGCTTCTAAAACTACTGTACAGAAAGCCTGATTCCTTTCTCTACCACTCTTGTCAGTCACACTCACCTGGTCTCCTCCTACTCCTAAATGCTGAAAATTGTAAGGATGTAAAAAAAAACCTGAACAAGGTCTTTAATAAAGTAAAGTTAAAAGCTGAGAGCATTTGCATATTATTCTTGCTAAGCTTGATGTCAATACAGTGTTCTCCCTGGCTTCAATGGGAATTGGCTTGCATATTGATAATCAGTGAGTAATGGTTATAAGGTTGAACAGGATCTTCTGGAAAGTCTACTTCATTTGGGTTATGATTTTGCCAAGGTCCTCTGTGAAGAGATGAGGACTTTTTGTGACTTTATTAAGATTTGTAAAGATCTTTATAGACGATAGCTGTTAAGGCATGGATGTGAAGGGAAAATAAAGATACAGAGAAAAAGAAACAAAGAAAGGCTAGATGCTCCCCTGTCCTTCATGCTTTTCTTTAACACTCCTCCAACTTTACATCCCCCCTTTCACGAAAAGAAAGACCTTGTTCTGTTCCTCTAAGCCACAGGTGTCATCTGAGATCTAAAGTGCACACCTAAGAGACACATAGTCCTTCTGTGCGTGTGATATGGAGCCACCTGGGAGACCAGTTTATTCCAGCCAAGTTAGTTTTAACTGTCTTCTGCTTTCTATGCTGAAATTGAAATACTGGAGGAGAATATTACAGAAATTTTCCAACTGTGGTGGGATGTAGACATCTATTTCATTTTAAAGCAGCTATTAACTCAATAAGGCTATATAAAAAATACTGTGTTAAATCAATATTTACTGTCCAGACAGCTCTGGCTCATTTATATAGTCTAGCCGTGATATATACACTGACAATAAGCTGAAGTCAATACTTGTGAAATAAGCATTCAGTAATGAATATCAGTCTGTTGTAGTGATATATTATTGACATATTGATGAGTCTTCCTCTATAGATTAGCTTTTAGCTTACGTTAGTAAAATATTAAGGCCATGAAATTCAGTTGTAGGACAGAGGTTATCAGTGTGATTTACACATGCTTTGGAAATTTAACTCAGGTGTGAAATCAGATGAATAATGATTTTTCAGGAGCGTGCAAGTGATGTGCATCTTTGTTATTGCTACACATATTAGAAGTTGTTAGTGGTTTGTGAAAGAACAACTCAATGTTATAGGAAGGTTACAGAGTCTGGAAATTTTAACGTCTTCATTATATTTGCTTTTCTTCCTCTTATAATGCAGTCACTTCTCTAAAAGGTTATTCATTTCAAACTGGAAAAAGGCAAGGACATAACGTTAGGTAAAAAGCCTCAGCTGGACATGCTGTGTTTTACTTCATTTAGTGTCTGAAAATATCTTCCTCCAGTAATATGAATACAGTTTCACTTCTGTCATTTTAATTTCATCTGTTCTAATGTTTGAAAAGTCAGTAATTTGTTTCATGGATAATTTATTTCTAAACACCGCAGCTATGCAGGCTAGTTCTTGCTCCTGAAGCAGGCTGCCCAGCAATGCCCTGTAGCAGGGACCACAGAGTCAGCCTCCGCATTTGCCGTAACGGTTCCTCCCAGCATACTGAGTATGGGGTCTTTCTGCCCCATGGGGACGTCCCCTAGTGACACTGCTCACAAGTCATGTCCACATTTCTGTGCGTATCTGTCTGTCATGCATGCACAGGTTATTGGTTTTCCACTTTGTTACAAAGTAGGTAGAACAGCTGCTAGCTGGGTGCTTGGACCTCTGTAAAATTATGACATTCAGGTAAAGGCAGTTATAGGAAGGAGGTTCCCTTTTCTCCTGTTAAGCATTACTATTTAAGAAGGTGGCTTGCTTCTGTTTTTGTCTGAGAATGTGTTGTACATAATCCTGACTTTTGAGTACCCATTATTCCATGAAGCATTAATACTAATTCGCTGAATTCTAAGGAAAAACTACCTACAGCTCCATTAACTACTACAAATACACTTAAACCCAGTCATAAATCTATACAAAAAAGTGTAATTTCAGATTGTACTGGTGGTTCTTTCTATAGTCACTGATAGCAGCCACCGATAACAATAAGGAAAAGAGTTTAAGAGATTGCAAACGTAAACAAACAACGCAAGTTCTGTATGTCTTTATTTTGTTAAGACTTTTTTCCCCCCCCAACAAAGTTTTCTGGAGTTTTTCTATTTGTTTCTTTGGTGGCGAGACTTTAAAATGTCTCATTTTCAACAAAAAGATGAAGTGTAAGACTGATTTTGACATTAATATCTTTTAATAAATTGTTCCTTTAAAATAAGAGAATGCATTTGAAATATGTTCAAAAAAAGTAAAATCAACAGCATTATAATCTCTGTCTTGTTGTAGGGGTAAGGTTAAAAATGAACAAAGACACATAGCCCAGTTCTTCCACAAGCAGATCTTCAGAGCCATAGGGTGGCTGAAGAAATCTGAAAAAGCTTGGCATTCTATGCATTTCCAGAATTAGTGTCTGCTAGCTTCCATTTTGATGGCTGAGTTTGTCTCTACAGTGTGGTTATACAGAGTTGTTGACATGAAAATGTGAACGATGTGGGTGCCTGTCAGGTTATTTCATTCCACAAAATTGGATAATTTGAAAAATGTTTTTACTTCAGTGCCAGGTATCTGTAGGTACAGTTTACAAGAAAAGTAGAGGGAGCTCTCATTAAATACAGTGATAACTGCAAAGGATTTAGAGGTGTGTGACTAACCAACAGCTCCCTCCGTGCTTGTGCATGAGGGCATATATGGTTCTTGGGAATATAAACAGGGAAATAACCAAGCAGTAAAGAGGTGATACTGCTGCTGGGCCTAGAGCAGATGACACGACGTAGGGGCTGAGCCCTGTGTCAGGCCCCCGAGGGGACCACCAGCCCTGACTGTCCCTGCCCAGCCCGCCCAGGGCCTCCCCACCCTGCCCGCAGCCCAGGACCCCATTTCAGCCTCCCAGGGCCATCATCCCCTGCCCCAGTGACACCACGGCGGGGCTGGTCTCCAGCTCCCCACAGCCATGCCCTGCCGAGCAATGGGCCTTACTGAGCCGGGCCCACCCGCAGGCCCACAGCCCAGCCCAGCCTTGGCCTGCGCCCAGGGAAGTGCCCGATGCCTGGGGCTGGGCCTGCCCCGGTGCCCCCAGCTGCCCTGCTCCTGGCTGGGCCCTGGCTGCCAGGCCCTGCCCTATCGCCCCAGGGATAACTTCAGATCTTTAAACCAAAATGCAGTATTTTCTAAAATACATACTATAAATGCTAGCAAAACTATGGGCTCAATGCACAAACAGTGAAGTGAAACTCTGTCGTGTGTGTCATGCTGGAGGACAGGCTAGCTGGTTGTAAAAGTCCCTTCTGGCCTGAAAATCAGAACTTCTGAAAGTGATGAGCTAGATTGGTTTTTGTGTTTATTTATATTTAGCTCTGTCTCCTTGGCACAGCCCACTTAAGTGAATGTACTGAATTTGATGTGGAAAGCTGGCACTCAGTTTTAGTTTCCTAACAGTGTCTCTCCAATTCTTATCTCCTATAAAACTGCCTTTGCTTAACTAATGTTTCAATTAAACTGGAATACCTATGTTTAATTTCTGTCAGCTGTAGACTTCTGCTGTGGTTCTGGAGACATCAGTTTAGCATTTGAGGCCCGACGGTAATTTTGCAGAGAGAGCTGTTAACACTTGTTCCTTTCTCTTGTACGTGGCGTGGCAGAGGATGTTCAGTCACCATACACTGCATGCACATAGCACAGCATAATCCTGTTTCAAAAAAACCCCAAATACTTAAAATAAGGAAATATTTTTAGACCATTGTGCGGATAATAATCACACCTTCTATCCTTATTTTCCAAAAATATCACTCTTTTACAGAGAGTCAAAAATCTTCCGTCAATAGCAGTTGAAGGCACTGGACTTTGAGGTGGAGTGCTGTGCAGGTACAGCACCAGTGAATATATGAATGAAGCTTAAATCAGCTGTCAAAATTTTACTTCAGATAGGATCACAACACTCCTGAAGTTGTACCCAAAGCAATAAATCTAGGTAACAGCTGAACAGTCAGCAACTGAACTAAAGATGGTCCATCGTCTATGAGACAAGCTCCTTGCCTATCCTTAGATCCTTGCATAATTTTACAGATCTAAGAAATTATATTATAGTTCAAAGCAAGTCAGTTGGCCAGGTATGCTACAGTCCTTGGAGACAAAAGTTTCAGAGACCCATGTAAATTCAGTTCCCTTAAGTTTTAAGTGTTCAACAGATTCACAAGCTCTTTCTTCTGGTCACCTTTTATTGTCTTTCCAGCTCTTCATTTAAGGCTGGGAACATCAGTTTTGTTTCAGTGATTTCTTTTCTCTCCCAGCCGTTACATTCCTTTATCTTTCCAGTCACTTTTTCCTCAGCTCTTCTTATCACTCTCTATTCTGTCTAGGGAGTCTTAAACAACATGATGACAGATTCTCTTCTTACTGCTTTATTATTTTTTTAATAATTGTACTTGATGAGACGTAACTGATGTTGTTCGTGCCAGCTGCAAGCTGCTTGGCCTACACAGTACTGTATCCAGTGAGCCAAGCAACCTGGAAATGGGTGTGAACACAGGTGCAAAAGATGCAGAAATTAGACTATAAAATCAAACTGAAGTTTCTGGTACTTACCATCTTTAACTAGAGTTGGCTAGGTTATGCATTCATCTTTCCAGCTGCATGATAATTGTGGCACTCCTTATGCAAACAGTATTTTTTTTTTCCCAGCTTCTTGAAATAGAGGACTTTTTTTCTCACACAGTAGACTGAGAAGTTTGGTCAGTACCACAGTACCAAGTATTTTCCCTACCAGAACCTAATTTGCTTCCTTTCAATTTTTCATAAAGCAACACCCCAAAATACATTGTGTTTCAGGAAACTGCAGAGAGATGTGTTCATGGCTTTTTTTTTTCCTTCCTTTTGGCAGGAAGGAGAAAAAACATGAAGTTTACACTGTAAATATTTCTGGAAAAAAAATGGGGTTTATTTCTTCAGCACAACTGAAAGCTAATTTAAACAGTGGTACGTGTGTTATATAACTCTGGAATGGAATTCAGCAATTAAGAAGTCCTTTCTTATTTAGGTTAGCCAATACACATTTGCAATGTGCAGTTACAGAGAAAAGAAATCTGAGCCTCAGGAACTGATGCAACTCGAAGGATACACTGTGGATTATACAGCTCCTCACACAGGTACTTTTCATGATTTTGAAGTACGATATGTTTGTGTAAAACAGCTGATTCAATTTGTTCGTTTTGATCTAGTAGCAAACAAACCCAAGGTTCTTTTTTTCAGCATCTGAAGGTTTTGCAATTATTCCACTAGGATTTTCTAGTGTGAAAAATCATGCTTTTAGAAAGAAGCTTGTTGTAAGAAGAACGAACAATAAACTTACACTAAGATTGCCTGAAACATTGTAAGTCCACGTATGATACAAGGAAAAAATCATGAATTCTTGTCAGTCTTTCCCTTTTCTCTCTATTTTTGATGGTGGAGTCATTTGTCAGTGTGCTGTGAAGTATATTCATAAATGACTTAGAAAAGAAGGTGAATGATGACAGTGCTTGCTAAAGAGAAATTACTCAAATTAATCAAAAATAAATTTGAAGATATCAGAAAAATCTACACAAGTTAGTATTAAAATGGCAGAGGGAAATCAAAGTTACACCTGTAGAGAAAAATGATTCTACTCTACCTTAGCAGTGGAGGATTATGAATTTAAGAGACTTCTAAGATATTGAAGATTGATCTTTGGAAACATTGGCTTGATGTTTAGAATAATTGAGAAGGTGAACAATGCTCAGAAGGTGTTTGGAAAGCCAAAGTAATGTTGTCATAAAAAAATCCCTGGTGCAGCCACGTTGACTGGTGTGTGCTGTACTGGTTACGTGCTCTCAGAACAAAACACTGGAATGAGAAAAAGGTACCAAGAAAGGAGCAGCAACACTGATTAAGAGGTATGGAGCTGCCTCTGTTCAAGAAGAGATAAAGTTGGCAGGAACTTCCCGCTAAGAAAATGAAGCCTAGAAGGAGGGTATGTTAGAGAAATGCAAAATAGCATGTGACACGAAGATGAACACGAAATAAATTGGAATTGAATTGGAAATGGAATTATGGAAATATTTTCTCCTGTGACTTCTATATTTATTCTACTCATGTTACTTCCATGTATTACCATTTGATCCGTATAGCTCTGGAGTTTATCATATTTCTAGGTCATAAATATCTATAAAATATTTTAACACACACAGCCCCCCACATGCACGCACACAGAGGAAAACCAATAATATAGTAAAAAGTGATGGTGATTTAGAAGTAACTTGTATTTATTAAGATTACCTTCCTATTTCCTGCTCCAGGTCTCCAGGGTGGTTGCATGTTTTTCAATGCTGTTAAAGAAGGCGATACGGTGATATTTGCCAGTGACGATGAGCAGGATAGAATACTCTGGGTTCAAGCCATGTACAGAGCCACAGGTCAATCATATAAGCCTATTCCTGCAAGTCAAGCTCAAAAGATGAATCCTAAAGGAGGAAACGTCAACACAGATATATCCCCACTTTGTAAGTTGGCTTTCTTTTTCTTTTGTGGCTTTGGTTTTGGTTTTAGTTGGTAAAATATGTAGCAGCTCCCTCAATGAAGTTTAATTAAGCAGAACTCATTCACTAGGGAAATGTGCATAGCAGTTTATTGTTAGCCAGAAGCTCTTTAACTCAGATTATTATTACCAGCCAGGGAAATCCTGACTTGCAGGTCATTATTTTTATTATAATCCATGAAAATACAGCAATTAGCTTCATATTCATTACAGTTGACCCACATATTACCATGGAGATCGTGTTTGGTTTACATTATATTTTTCAGTAGCCAGCCAGTGTAGTGTTGAATAGAAAACCATCAATCTATTCTCAGAATTTTATAGATTTAGGTCAGCTTTATCATACACTGTATACATTAGTTATCTAAAAATTGTAATGCAGAGAGTACATTGGGAGCTGAAAGGCACTAGATGGGCTGCTGGATTTTTGCACCCTTCAATGGAATATTAAACTACGTATAAATTAAAAAAAAAAATCAAGTTCAAGTTTTCCTCATCTTTCTTTGAGCAAAATATTGTTTCAAAGAAAGTCAAGGTAGATGGCATATATTAACCATATTTTGAAATCTTCATCTTCTTTGAAAGTGTTCTGTTGTGTAGGTACCTGCACATATGAAGCATATATGATTTTTTTTTGTTTGTTTCAGGGGCTGAGGGAAGCAAATTTTCTATCCTATAAAACTAGTGCAATTCAGGATTTTTGTAATACCCATCAAATGTTTACAACATCGTTGGACTGTATACAATTTATCATATATCTGTATATGTAGAGCGATAAAAGGGAGACACATGTTTTAGACTCAACTTGGTTTAATATCTAAAATCTATAGCAAGTTGACCCAAAACCATTCTCCTCCTTCAGTCCTGCTATCACCTGGTCTCACAGTCTTCCATTCATCCTCTAATCTTTTATCATTATGCTATTAGAAGACAGTAAAATGTGCTCATTAAACTCAGTAATAGTTATCTAAAATCCTGACTGAGCTGTCAAGAACATTGAAAAAACCATGGTTTATCTCACAAAAGCACTGACATCTGTTGAATTCTTAATCTGAACCAATTTGGAAGGGTGAACTAACTGTTCAACCCGGGGGGTGTTAAGGTAAAGTATTTTGCAGAATGTAAGTAACACTGCAAAAGCAAAGGTGGGACAATAGCCAAGGAGTGCTTCTGCTCACCTCCTCCCAGTCACCTGGATCTGGGCTGGGTACTGGGAGTTCACTGTGTTCCCGTCCTAACATTTATTCTTCGTGTGCATCAGTTACCACAAAATAAGTGACCATAGTCAGAAGTAGCCAAGGAATTACTCCTCTTCTTGAACACAGGGTTTACATGGAAGTGAATGCAACTAGAAAACACTGACCACAGGGCAGGGAACATTATGGAAAGAAAGAGGTACAAAGAACAATTACAAGTTTGGATAAATGGAAATTATGTTTTCTGAGAGAAAATTACTGATAGTGGTAAAGAATTAAACAAGATTGACATATCTTGATATTACCTTATATAGTTAGGATGACTACAATTCTTAGGTGGAAACCATATTAAAAATAAAGTTTCTTTTAATGACAGTTTAAGGGAAGCTCAAAAGCCTCAAAATATAACATATTTTTCTGTCATGCTTATGTATCAACTTGCACAAACTGATATGACTGAACTGTATATAAACCAAAACTCTGTGGTTAAATTATTATTTGCCTTTGGTTTTCATACACTTCAATGCTGGTATTTTGTAATTAATTCATAGAATTATTTGCAATAGAGTAACTTGTGATATTTAACTTAATATGAGGTTTAGTTCTAAAAGAATCAATGTTTGACTGATTTCTGTAATACCTCCAGCTCTGCCTGCATGAGGAAAATTTTAATCTTTCTCTTTTTCCACTTGAGGTAGAAATTACCATAATGAAATGAACCAGTTTTTAACTGCAAGAATTAGGGTTTACAGATACAGCCTTCGGTAATTTTCTAAGATTCCTGCTTCATTTACATATACTGTACTGATTTTCTTGGGGCATAATTTTGCTCCTATGAAGAATCTATATCTGACCTTTTATCAGATTTGAATACGCTCAGTTTCCTAAGAAGTTAATTTTGTTTTGCCCTAGACAAATGTTTGTACAAAGTTGAGAGTATTTTATTTTTAGCCAAGATGTAACACCGAGTACTTGAGAGCTAGTGTATATTTTAAGTGAAATTAATTTCCTTTTTTTTCTTCTTTGTTATGAGACATTTTTAGTATTAGGAAATAATACAGTTATGACCAGAGAATTTGTCAACTACTTTTTTATGTATCTTATTTTCCAATGAATATGCCATGTAACCATTTCCCGCCAATGCAAGATCATATTGTTTTAGTTTTAAAAGTGTGTCACACAATCCCCCTCCACATACATAAAACAGAAAACAAACCAGGTCTTTGCAAAAGAAATGTCCTTTAATAATACTCAAAGCTTGAAAGTCTGTCCCCATCTTCCTCAACCTTTAGGAAGGTAAGAAATGCAACTCACTCATCCTGATAAAAGAGCTTTCAATAACTTGGAAAAATTTAAATGTCTTCAAACTGCTGGATGTAGGGAAAACCAACATAAGGAGACATGTTTCAAGGTTTTTTATATATTGTATTTATAAAATATCTTCTGTAACCCTGAAATTCTCTTGATAGATAAGAAAAGCAACTGAAAACTGTCATTAAAGAAACTAAAACATCAGATGATGATTAATGTCACATACCTAGCTGTATTAAAGTTAATTTTTTGCTAGAAATAAATTGTAACATTTCCATCTTCAATTGCCTTGTAGGCAAAATTCTACCCTCCAAAGTTAGTGTTTCATTATTAGCTGAAAATGGCAACTTAGGAAAGTGCACGCATTTCATTAAATATTTAACATTTTTAATCAAGTGATATGTGTGCATGACAATAAATGACAGTTTGTTTTCACAGCCTCTACTGTTTTCTACATTCTTGAGTTGAAAATTCTTTAAGAGGTTTTTTAAGCTGTGGTGTAATTATTCCTGTGATCTATACCATTAACTCCTTTTGTATAAAAGAAAGTAGTAGAAAGGAAGGAGTAAGAGATTCCTTTTGTATGAAAAAGGCTGTATTTCTTGCAGTTATTGGTGCCTTGTTCGACATAAGATAATTCCTTGTACAAAAGAGTGCTTAAAATGACATGAACGAGATCCAACCACCTCAGAGCTGGATCAAAACAAACACATCAGGAACTCCTGAAAAGAAACTAAACGTGATTATAATCAGACACCCAGGGTCTGACTGATCTTTACAGCAATTATCACAAATGCAGAAAATGGAAATGTTGCTCTTGCGTGTGCACAGCAGCAGAACTCCAAAAGGCCAACCTACAGCTCTCTAACTGATCTGAATGTGCACTCTCTTCTTGATGCTGTATGGCAGTTTAGGATCATTCATGTAGGGCATTTAGAAGAAAATTGATATTCTATACTACCAGTCAGGTAAATACGCATTTAAGTGTGACGCTGGAATCAAACTACTATTGTACCAGTACAACTTCTAAAATTAATACTAGCCAATTTCTTAATTTCTAAGTAAATCAAATTGGTACTGCACTTCTGCATTATTAGGTGGCTCCGAAAGTGAAGACAGGCTCATGTCAGCAATGACTGAGAAAAAGAGACTGCCCTTCAGTTCCATTATTCTGAATAAGCGTGCTATAATGCAAAGGACAGAGTATTTAAGAATGCATAATTGTAGAAAAGCCAGAAGTATCCCAAGGACATGAATGTTTCAGGGAAAGCACCAATTAAAAATAGATTCATCTGAGTCACAAAAAGGGGCAGGGGGCAATCCCTTTCTTCATGAGCAGTGTATTAGGACATCTATTCACGCAGTTAGAAAGGCTGCTGAAGTGATGACCACTGTTAATAACTCGGTCATAACAAAGGAGTAACAGCAGCACATGAGGGGATTGTCATGTCTTAATGAAGCAACACAAAGCCAAACATCATTCTGGTCTTATACCACCACGAGTTCAGAGATGGTGTCTCTGTGAAAATATATGCAGAGATGAAAGGAGAGAGACAGAAACTGGAAAACCAAGTTAGATACTGGAAAACCAAGTTAGGTAAGGAATCATTTGATCTGAGATGTATAGTTTTCCTCATCTCTCTTTTGGAATGATGTCATTTATCAAAACAGCTCACAAAAGGAAAATAATTTGAGATTTTGCAGAGACCAATTATAACAGTTGTCATGCTGTTTAGAGCCCATATATAAAACATCAAATCCTATTTATTAAGTAGCAAGGGAGTAGCAAAAGGAGTCAAATACATAGGCCATACATAGGTATTACAAGACATCAATCCAATGACAGCAAAGTTGAAGACATTTCCAAATGAAACATCGATCTGACCAATAGAGGAAGCCTGTGTGGACATTTAAATCATCCAAGTGGAGCAGTCAAGTGTTGTGTAATCAAGAAGAAAGTGCAGGCAATTTGCCAAATGAAGAAATGCTTTGGGATTAGTCATGAAAATACAACATTAACATTTTCAATCTATTTGGATATACCGATCATAAGTGCTATAAAATTTCTCTCCCTATCATAGTTTAATGGTATGGGAATAAATTATGAATTTCATATCTCTTTGAAATGTTATTTGTATCACTCTCAATCTTTGAACTGGTTACATCAGAGAGTCTGTGGGAAAACCAGAATATGATTAATATTAAGGCGCTGGTGTCATAATACATACTCACAAGAAATACCACTGCTTAACCTTATGGTGGCATTGCTCAGTTTTGGAATAATTGGTAACGTTCTTGTAAAGCAGTTCTTTTAAAGTAGTTCTGAGATGTTTGTATCTGTATGTTCAATTAATTAAATCTCTTAGAAATGAACAGAAATAAAAGATATTTTTTCATTTGACATAGTTTTCTCAGCAGGTTTGGCATCTTTATATCCATCATACACTTTGACACCTGGAAGAGTGGAGTAACTCCACCTTCCCTGCATGTTCCTTCATTCCCCTTCATGTCCCATTCCTGCTTGCCTCCAACTGCCTCCATCTCCCTTTTAGAAAGAAAAGGTTAACACTGGCCTCCACCACCTTAGGCAGTCAGTAAGTCACCTTTATGCTGTGTCCCGTGCTACTCAGAAACATGCAAAAACTAATTAGTATCCTCTTCAAATCTATCTTTTGGCAAAATACTGGCAGTCCATCAGTGTGCTATCCCCAGCCTGACGGTTGGGCCACATGGGCCAGCTGCTGTCTCGTATTCTGCCACTTTGTCTCCATCTGTTATTTCATTGTCTGATATTTAAATAATAAGGTTCTGGGGGCACAGATTGTCTCTTTGGCCTGTGTTTCTAAGCATGTAGCACTTTGGAGTCCTGGTCAATGATCAGGAGTTGAAATGTTCCCAAAGTAAGCTGTCACTATCTGTATGGAGTGGCACTTGAAGGAACGTAATGCATGTCTTGCCACTGTCTTTTGCAAAGAGCATGTGCGCCTTCATCTTCATCCAACCAGTTCCAGCCTCTTCTGTATCAGAGTCATAGTTCTTACCCTACTACTCCCAGTCTCTAAATCTTTTTAATCCCTACAATACTAGATTTCTTGTCTCTATCTGCTCTTCTTTCCTGCCTGCCTGAGTTAGTTCAAATTGCTTCCACGATGCTTAAACTCAAGCAGGGATGTCACTGAGAGCCACAAAAGGGAGGAGGTCACCACTTTGCAAGGCCAGTTCCCGTAGTTTGCCCTAGCACAGAGTAAATGCCACAGAAAACGTATATTTGCTTCTGGGCTGCAATGGGGCAGAGATAATGCCTAGTGATTTGGTTACCACTTGGAACCACTTGCGCATGAGCCATAAACATGGAATTCTTGGTAGTCTTAATTCACTCAACTCTACTGAGTCACTGAGGATGTGATGATTTTTATAGCCTTTGCAGCTGGAATAAAATTGGAAGTTTCTTGCAAAGATGGCAAAAGGCATATTCAGGATGCTATTCTGCCAAAATTAATATTGTTGTCTAAAAGAACATCCAAAGAATTTGCTAAAACTCCTGCAATAGCTTTTGTAAGTTTTTACCATGGTTTTAAAATATATATATGTCCTACCTTGATCCAAAAAAAATTGGTATTTTTTTGGCTAACAGTTTCCAAAAGGCAAAATAAATATGCAACCTGAAACAGACAGTTTAACATGGAAATAGCAGCCAAAACAATGACTTTGAGTTAGAGGCAACTTGAAAACAGGATAACAAATTCCGTTAAGAAGGGAAGAAAATGGATTGTGAAAAAGCAGAAGTATTACTGCTTCAAAGTTCTCCCCAAATATCTTCCCAATATTTCCAAAGATCAAGAAAATGTAGAGAATAAAATGGAATTGTATTTTTTCCTAACTGTATATCACAATATAGCACTCTTTCTGTCTTTTGCATTTGCATGTAGCTTGAACAGGACATCTAAAGCTCATTTGTGTAGGAATTTGAAAAATACAATCACTCTAAGAATTTTTAAAAGTAGAGTGCTTGTTAAATAATTTTTAAATCACAGTCATATAACATTTATGAATTCCTCATAATCTTTGATCAAGTTCTTATTTTTTTTTAAAAAATCTATTTTGTTTCAAAAATATTTACCCATTCTCTTGTAGGTATATCATAACAGTAAAATAAAATGTAATGTAATGTATTACACTAGATCTGTTTTTCTATTATTTCCTGCTTGCCTACAGCTGGCAAAGGTAAGTTTTTAATTGTTTTTCTGCTGATAGAATATCTTTTGTAACAGATCTTCTGTCACTATTTGACAATGTTATTTGTATTGTTTGATTCACTTAAAAAGATGGTGATCAGTCATGGATCTTTCTGTAGAATTAAATCTAGCAAGTATTTATATTTTTAAATAAATATTTTTGCTTATTTTGCCCAAATTATGTAATAGCAGATTCTGCTTTCACAAGCTGCGTTGTATTCCATAGGTCACCTTACACATTCTGATCATCTGGATGACTGTAACAGAATGTTGAATCTGTTCCATTTGCAACATCCAGTCTCCTGATTTCAAAATGCTTCATTAGTTTTCAGTACTTACACAGATTTTCTTTTAAAAAAGGGGAATCTTGTATTTTTCTCTTGTTAACCAGAGAAAAAAATCAAGCCAGTTAATTTAAGAAAAATTCAGCCATGTATAATTTGAGACCAATGGCAGAAAGAAATATTAATCCTTTTCTTTTCTGTCACCTGTCTTATTGTGAATAACAGCTTGATAAATCAGGTATCTGTATACGAAGGAAAACTTACAAGAAATGTAGAAACCAGTGACTTAACACATTAAAAGTATTGAGTTTGGAAAACTTATCTGTGTGTGGATAATTTTGGAAACTATAGATAACTTCACGTTGTCGTTTAGTACTTTCAGTAATGTAGTTGTGTTGATATCAGTAGTTTATCTTTGAATTCATGTGTTTAAATACATTTAAATTGCACTAATTAAGAGAGAGTATTTCATGTACCTATATCAAAAATAAGTTTGTCATTAATGATAGGCTAGTCTAATGCTCACGGAAATATTGTTAATCTATGTAATCACATATGCTACTGATCCTTAAACCATTAAAAATATATGCTGCTGTTACTCTGGGATGATGGTCTCATACCTTACACCATCGATGTATTGTCATACTGTTTATTTGTTACTTTCACCTTGGTGAAATCTGTCACATGGATGTGACTCTTGCTTTGACAATGCAAAGCCAAGTGATATGAATTAGTTTCTGCATCTTTCCAGGATGTGATGCTGCAGATCCTTCAGCTTGAATTAAATAATTCTCCCATCCACAAATACAGCTGAAAGTTGGACTTGACATGGATCAATATGATCTGGGGCTAAATTTCTAAATGTGACTGATTATGTTAGCATCATGCCCACAGATCAATATTGAGTTTTATTATGAACCTGACTCTGTAATTGGGTTTAATCAATAAACTTTTGTCTCCTTTTCTTTAGAAATTTTAGGTTTGTACTATGCAGGTTTTCAAAATTGCATTTAGGAAACACTTAGATCTATACTTTTCTAGTAACGAATATAAAAAGACCTAGGTTTGAATTTAAAGGAACAAAGAGCTAAGACCCTATTGAAAGGGGAAGTCAATTTTTAAGTTGATAGGACTGTTCACCCCAGTACAGTCTATAGAATCCAAGACAGCTAATGTGCTAATACATAACTAGTCCTTTTGGGCACTGTAAGGCTTTTTCTGTCTATACTTGATAGATAATTCACATTGAGGACTTTGACAAAACATAGCATTAATGAAAGCAATCACTAGAGCTTCTCTTTTGATAAACCCGCGGGGTTTAAAGGCGTTGAAAGATGCAATCTGTGAAGAACAATAAATTTGGGCCTTTGATTGAAGTGCCATTTGGGCATGGTATGTTTTCTCGACGTATTTACACAAAAATGCTGCTCCCTTTTTCACCACTCTTTGCTGGAAGGTTGAAGGAGCTCTTTGCCATTACTACATTAAGGTTTGTCTCATTAAAAGCTGAGTACAAAAAGAAGGCTGGAAATGACCTAGCTCAAGCCAGTGTGTTCATTTCTGCTCCAGTTTGCCATTTGAGAAGTAGGCTTCAAGCCATGATGAATATTTCTATGAGTGGTACTTTGATCTGCAGTAAAGATCCTCTTTCTTATCTGAAGAAATAAATGCATAAACCTTTTATTTTTTTGCAATGGAGGGAAGGATATTTATTTGGTTATTTTGCTAAAATTAGAAAGAGAGCCACAGAAAACCAGAAAATTATAGAATACATTTTTTTTGTACTCATAACAGTGTTTTGTAAATTGTAGCATTTGAAGAGCTCCACTAGAAAACCATGCTTTAAGAATTATTTTAATGTACAATGTATGTTGTATTTTCCAGTAGCCTTTCTAAATTTTGTTTAATCTGTCAGTGGGTAGCAAATCTATTCTTTTTTTCACCCTTACACTCCATGGATTGGTATGATAGAAAAAGAATTCAGTAATAGTATTTTCAGATTAAAAACCAGCATTCTATAATAAGTCACCTGCAAGCATCTACTTATGTGACTTATTTCTTCTTTGAGGTATTTTCAAGAAATTTTATATATTGGGACTTATATACCATGTGTACGCTTGTGTTTGTAAATCCATACACACATTCACGTGTATTGTTCTGCACATTTTTCCTTTGTATGAACAGATACAGACCGTGGTCAGAAACATGGCATGGATGAGTTTATTTCTGCTAATCCCTGCAAATTTGACCATGCTTCCCTCTTTAGACTGCTTCAGAGGCAGACCTTGGATCACAGATTGAATGACTCCTATTCTTGTTTGGTAAGTACTGGCTGGAAGACAGATATAAAGAAGTGAGATATAGTTGTTACAAAGTAGTCCTTTCTTCCCAGTTCATTCAATAGCTGCGGTTGTAGTTGGAATAAAGGGTCCAATCGATTGGTTTCAAATTTGAAAATTATACACTTGCAAGCTGCTGCTGTGCCACTCAATAGAAAGTAAAGAGACCCAAACTGTCTCTGATTTTATCAGCTGAAATTTATCATGTCCTCTGTGGAGGTTTGAATAAAAACAGAAGGTTTTGATAATGGTAAGAGCTTCTGTGGTAGGATTTACTGACACCTGTACAGGCATTTTAAGGTACAAATGCAGTCACCTCACGTCAGGCATTTCACCTATCTTGTAATTCTTCATTCCACTGGGGTGTGAAGAAGGAAAAACACCAAAAGAAGGAAAGCAGAACCACAGGCAATATAGATATATGGGCATATATGTATTACCTGAATTGCAAAAAACAAATGGGAGTATAATTATTAAACAAAAACAAGTAAAGTTTGATCTCTGTATCAAAATGAATGTTTTTCACATTCAGAGACAGCTATAAAAGATAAGATATTGGCATAATGTGCTTCAGTATTTGTAGCTGCAGTTTCCTATATAACACTTTCTATTCTATGCTTTGTGGGGCTAGAAGTTGAGGATGGGGCAACTTCTGGTTTTGTTTTCAGCAGGGAAAACCAGCAACAATTTTGTGGAAGTCCGTCAGTTTATACACACTTGTTAAACAGGTTTGCGTGGGTCAGACCTTATAACTTCCTGAGGCTTTTTCACCTGATATAGTGTCTGAAATAGTGATCTCTCACTAAGGACCTAAAATGCCTTATAGCACATGTTTTTCACATTACTATCCCAACAGCAACAAAAAAGGTTAACTTTTTTTTATTATTTTTTTTTCATTGATCTGACTAGTCATGTAATGCAAAGATAATGACAGGGTTTTTAGGTTTGTTTGCAAGTGTAAAAAAGGCAAAAAAAAATATTTGATGACAGTTGTTTCCTTTTTAAAATACTACCAGATAAGTATGTATAGAAAAAGTTAAAGGACTCATTTTCTGTCCGTGGGTTGCACACTGAATCAAAGAAGAGGCCCGAAGGTACATCTGTACAAAGTAATTGGCACTCAAAGAGAAAATGGTTAGCTTTCTAACAGTGCATTGGGGTCAAAATCTTTTTTTATAATAATAATATAGTAAGACACTTAATACAACCTTGAAATCAGGAACTTTCAGAAGAGGTTAGGTGAGATACACAGTGCTATAGCAACCATAAAACAGATGCATTTCTTATTGTTCTTTTTAAAATTCAGCTTTTAATAAGTAGAATGAGTGATCATTTTTTGTTAAATTGCATATTTAACTGTATTTTTTAATTAAAAAAATTGGGAATATCAAGGTAGCAATAGAATACATGAGCGTACAAGTGTGATTTTTTTCTTTCCTGAACAGCTCATTTCCTATCATTTTTAGAAACAATGCATCCCTTTATTTCAATATATATAGAGTAACCACACATACAACTTGTAAAAAGAAAAACAAAAATGGGTAAGAATTTATATTAAGCATGGTTCTGTTAAATTACTGTATGACCTAAACTTCTTTAATTTTACATTCTTCTCAGTATTGAGGAGCTTCTTTTTTGTTGTTTTTTTGCAATTATACAATAAAAAAAATATGCAGTTATCTAATACTCTGTAGCATATAGTTGTTATGTGTTTTCTTTCTTCTTTCAATGGAATACTATATTTCCTAGCAAACACTGTGTAAACTACATGAGCCATTGCAACATGACTGCATATTAGTTTAAAATACTGAGTACTGTTCTGGGTGCTGTAATAAAGCTAAGTGTTCTCTAGAAACAACTGAAGCTCTTTAAAGGCGGTGGAAACATTGACTTCAAAGAAATTAATCAGGAGCAAATAAACCTATGAAATAACTTTGAGGTGTTCTTGTTTGCGAATAATATGTTAAATTCAAGACTTGGGGGAGAATATAAAATTTAAATTCCTGTCTCATGCAAGTCCTTTGGTAAAGTTAAAACACAGGTGATTTAAACCTAATGTGAATATATTTTTGAGTATTGTTTAATAGTATTTTGGCTGATATTTTGCATGAATATTAAACATCTGAGCTCGCAGAAGTATTCACAAGCAATAGGGAAATACTGGTCTTCAGCTGCTAAACTGAAGTTATAAATTCATGACTTGCAAAATCATTTTGCTTATCTGAGTTATTTGTGTATTTGAGTTCAGGTGTTCCTCAATCTCTCTTAACCATTTGGTAGGGATGATGAGAGGGAAATATCACCACAGTTAAGAAAAGAACAAATTAAATTGCGTATTTAGAACAGCTATGCAGTAGCTGTGGTTTTCTAAGGTTTATGTTTTTCTCCCTGCTGTTTTTTGGAAGCTCACTGTGCTATCTTTTTTCATACTGGGAGGCAAAGCAATCAAGGCATTTCTGGTTTACATTTCTACATCAAGAATCAATTATTTTTTTTACACTCTGCATTCACTCAAGAACTCATTTTGTGGTGGGAAGGAGTCTCTACTTTTTTCATGCCTGTGGCAGGATTATGCTGTTCTGGTCTCATCAAGACTCTGTCCAAGTAAGCCCTCAGTATGCCCCAGAATATCTAAGTATTATTTAAGGTCAAATCATACTCATCTTATTCAGGTGGCTTTTAACAAACTACCTAGTTTTGTATCTCTTTACTAGTATAAGTTGTTAAAAGTGCACACATGTTACATAAGAAACAGGATAAATGGTCAAATTGTGGTTCTCTCACATTAAAGTTGCAGTCACGGGGAACTGACCATCCAGAAACTGTGTTTTAACTGGCCATGTTAAAGTCCCTCACCATTACCCAAATGTTCTCTTGTAGCTTACAATTGATTACTTAAACAAAATTAAGTATTTTGAAGTGTTAGTTTATTTTATATTAGGTTTTGATATAATTGAACCTGTACCAGACTTTGGATGTATTAGCATGTTTCTGTAAACCATATATTTCATAGTAGCGGTAACTCAGAACTGCAAATAGTTTCCTGACATTTACTCCTTTCGGCAAGAGGGCTATTGTTGGATCTAGCTTCCAGTGCCATCAGCATTAGTCAGATATAAATCATTCTAGTATAAAAAGTTTATGTAATGCACATAAAAATATATGCTTCTGTTCTTTGATTTAAAAGCTGTGAGTGGGAAATCTCAAAATGTTGTGGGGTTTTTTGCCTTTCTCTTTCAGGGTTGGTTTAGCCCAGGTCAGGTCTTCGTATTAGATGAATACTGTGCTCGCTACGGAGTGAGAGGCTGTCACCGCCATCTTTGCTATCTCAATGAATTGATTGAACATTCAGAAAATGGTTCTGTCATTGATCCAACCTTGCTCCACTACAGTTTTGCGTTTTGTGCTTCTCATGTTCATGGTAACAGGTAATTTAATGGTATATTTTTAAATTCATAGTCTTAGGATGAAGCAAAAGTATTTATAGGCTCTTGCATTTACCAGGTAGGGAAGTTGCACGCAACAGAAATCAGTTCATGAAAGTTTCTTCAGGGGTATTGGAGGTTCTGTACAGATTACTGTAAAAAAAAATAAACTCCTTTCAGTTTGTACAGTCTTAATGCAGTGTGTTTTCTTGGGCATTGTATAGACAGGCTGATTCAAGACTAAAGGATACCATCCTGTTAAAAAGGTAGTCTTCTGCATTCGTTTGCGTTGTGTTAGTGAATGGTGTTTCCAGTGAACATTTTGAACAATTTTGAAGTTTAAGGGAAGCTTTGACTCTTTTTCTACAGTCTGTAGCTTGGCAACTAATCATACTATACTGAGTTGTTCTAGCTGTGCTACCACAGGGAGAAAAAAGATATTTTGGGAATGTGGTGTTCCCCCCAGCCAGGAAGAGCTAGGACACTTCTGGAATTCTTTCCGCTAAAGGGGTAGGCTGCTTCAGGAGCTGTTGGTCATAGTGATGCTCTTGGGTTGATGTCTTCCTTCTACTTGCAAGTGAAAGACTTGGAAAAAATTAAGTTGTTGCTTTGCTGTGCTAAGCACGTTCTTTAAAAGAAGCTTTTGCTTCATTTATGTCTTATTGCAAATTGTGAGGGAACTAGCTCTGCTGTTGAACAGGAGGTATTGGAGTTAGGATCATTGGATAGCTCAGGTTGGAAGGGACCTCAGGAGGTCTCTAGACCAACCTCCTGCTCAAAGCAGGGTCAGTTGTGAGGTCAGACGAGGTTGCTCAGGGCTTTATCCAGTCAGGTCTTTACCCAGTTTGTAGTTAGTAACCCAGTGTAGTTTTATCTGTTGTCTCTTGTCAACTTCCCAGTAGCAGCTGGGGGGCTGCCATTCAGTCCCCCCTAGACACCACCTATTCTCCAGGATGAACAAGCCTAACTCCCTCAGCCCCTGCTCAGAGCAAGTGCTCTGCCCTCTGACTATCATGGTGGCCATCCACTGAGCTTGCTCCAGTTTATCCATGTCTTCCTTGTACTAGAGTGGGGAGTGGGGCAGGCAGTCTGTCAAATCATAGGACAACATGCACATATACCCTACTCTGCACACTAGTTTTGTAGACTGCTATGGGAAGTATGTTTGAAAAGTTCAAAGATAACAGGGGAAAAACCAATAGATCTCCTCCTCTCAATTGATCCAGTCCTGCCACTAGGGGAAAACCTACTCAGAGTCCCAAAAATCGATTACTGTGATGCTGTAAGTAAATCTCCAAAACTGAATCCTGGTAGGGATCAGGAGAAAGACAGGTTTTATTGCCAACATGTATGCTTATGTTGCCTTGCAACCAGTCAGTCACAGAGGCCGTTTTACTTGTCCTCGAGCCAGTGAAGAAGGGACAATCCTTAAAAAGGATATTGTTTCCTTCACTGGCTCAGACAAAGCCTTATCTGTGAGAACAGAAGCTGGACATTAGTGACCTGGGTGATTTGGTAGTGGAAGATTAACATTATGTAATCCTTGATAATAATATCCAAAATTAAAATGGTTTTGAATGTACCTGAAATCTTAACATTCATACTGGTAAGTTAGGAGATTTTCTGGCTTTTACTTGGTAACCTATTCTCTGTAAAAGCATGCTTCTTTTGTCAGTTCCTGAAGAACCTGACACATTCGTATTTCCTATTGAGTCTAAGTCTTTGTTGTTCTAGCCTTTTCATTACTGGTTTCAACCTAACAAGACAAATATACAGTGATAATTGCTCAAACTTATTTCAAGAATTCAAAAGAAAGGTAGATACATTTCTTTTTATTTCATAATTTAAGTGAAGGACAACAGTGCGTGCAGTGCATGAAAATATCTCAGGGAGCACATCATTTACACAGTGGTAAGCACTCTGTTTGTATTCTGTCTATTTCTTCTGTACAGATATTCTCTGAATAGCATTATGAGTGTTTTAGGAATAAAAGAAGTGTTGAACAGAGAGGGTCTGACTAGAACTGAGATATTGTAAAAAGGAAGAAAAAAGAAACATGAAGAAAGAAGAAAAGTAAGTCAAGGACAGAAGCAGACACACTCAGTGAGGATGACAGACACACATATATGCACATAATACATCCACTCATTCATCTGCTGCAGCACTAAGAAATAGTAAAAGGAAAAAAAGAATTTCACAGACAATGCACGACAGGCCAAAGTTCTAGGCTGATCCCTGGCATTATACATCTTAGTTTTATAAGTCAGGTTGAGAATTAGAAAGACCACAGAACAAAGACAAAGAGCTTTATACTCTGGGCATGATGTATTCAATTTATATTTCACCTTTGCTTCACAGAGGAATCTTAGACCTTCCACTAGCCTGAGAAAGATCATCAGAAATGATCCTGAAGTCAGGTGATGGAGGAGCATGTAGAAATGCAGCTGTATCTGTAGTTCAAATTATCAATTTCTTTTAGGCATGAATTTTAGAGTAGCAGGCAATCTAGTGGCATCAGTCAAATGATCAGATAAAGGTGTAACTCACCTTCATTTCTGGTAGTCTGGTGAGGAGAAACTCAGGCGCAAATCAGAGCAAATCTACAAAATATACTGGGGCCGTACCAGGACATATGCTGAGCGCACCAATGACTACATCCGATTTGCTAAATAAAACTGGTGAGGAAGCAGTCTCATACAATGGACCCCAACTGTCCATTAGTCATAGGCACTCTCTAAGATCCCAGCCATGGTTGTGTGATTGCATGTGCTGAATACTGCTCCCAATAAACACTATGAACAAGGCTGAATCAGCTTTGGCTCTTTGCACCCTTCATATGTCTCCAGAACTCCTCCAGCAGATTTTGAAGCCTTAGGTATCCCCTATGCTCTTTTGCTGCACCATAGGACTTGAAATATGAACTCTGTTTCATGCTGCAGGCTGTAATGCTTTTGCAGGCTGTAACACAATAGCCATGGCTTTATTTCAAAACACCTTGAATAAACACATAAAAGTAAATTGTTGTCCCAGAGCTTCAGGGACATTGCGGAGCACGGAGGAGACCTGAACTGAGCTCTGGTGCAGGCTGTATGTAGCAGATCTTGCCACCTGGTCTCAGGACCAGAGAACAGTCCCCAACTGTTTTCTTTCCTGAGGTGAAGATATAGGTAACAAGTTCTGACAGAGTTATCAAGCTTACTGGTACTTAGCGTGTGTCTTATGCCAATGTTGTTGGTTTGGGAACAGAAATGTTTATGCAGGGTCGAACACGATGTCCTGAGTCCTAGACTGAGGAATTTAAGCCTTTCCTTTCCTGCTGGGAAGAGCATTATGACTGGGCTAATGAACTGCTTATGTAGAAAAGGTATTTCTGCTTTTATGGATGACATTCTTAAGACGTTCTCTTCTTAAATAGCCAAAAAGCAAAATATTTTAGTAAAAGAATAGCCTTGCTGAGTGTTTAAACAAAAACACATCCACGTTTCTGAATCAATGGATTCCTTTTCCTCCAGTAAATAAAATCAGCTTTCATTTGCTGTGCTTCTGGTGCTATGTAACTTTACAGTAGCATCTCCTTTGGATCCTCTTCACAATGTTTTTCTTCTGAAATGTTCCACTATATGGTCCCCATCAAAGTCATTAGTTCACAAGTGAACTTTTCGCACTGCAGTTATGCCTATACTTGTGTATCTCTGGTGAAAGCAAAATGGGCAGAACAGGGAACTATAGGATATTCCTGAATGCTGACATTTCAGTCTAAACAGTCCAGGTAGGAGCTATTGTTTTCTTCCCCATCACATTCACTTTTGTCTACTTTTCATGCTGTGACTTCTATTCAGTCCCTCTTGTCTGAAATGGATGCTGGTGGGTATCACATGAAGTGCAAAGTGACTTCTTTCCACCTGCTGAGCTACAGACTGAATTGAAAAATTCAAAATTCAAGCATATTCCACGGTTATACCTTTTTCTATTCAGAAAGAAAGCTGATTTATTGAAAGTTCATCTATGAGAAGTGAAGGTGAAAGTAATGCTACAAAAATCAGTTTATACCCAAAGATAAATAGTTTCTTTTTGCCTTCATTTTGAAATCTTCAGAGCATGTGTGTTTGCATAGAGCAGTCATATTGAGTCAGGGTTCTTCTAAGCCAGTCAGTCACCTGTCTCCAGCATTGACCTGCTTGGAGTAAGAGAAGGGCGAGCATATGCAGTATTTCCTCTTAGTGCTCTTTCAGTCTCCAACTCTTTGTAGCTCAGAATATGCCTGTTCGGTAACCTGGAGTGAGTCTCTGTTTCAGGTACTTGTCCATTGCACCCCTGAACCTGTGTAAGCCCTTTGTACCCTCAACACCTTTGGCAGCAAGTTCCACGACTCAGCCTCCTCTTGCTTGAATAACTCTTGCTTTGAACTTGACTCCTACATGTCTCATTTCATTCTCTGTTGCTATTGGAAGAGATGGAAGAGAGACCTGTTTTTGATCCCTTTAGAGAACTTCAAGAAGATCGGAAGGTAAGATTTCTCTGCCTTATGGCATCAAAGCCATACAGACTTCTTCATAATAGATAACATTTACCCAATTTTCTTTAATTTTATCCTTAAATATCGTTATGTTATAGTTCCTTCTAATTTTCTGGGATGTATGTAAAGCTTACTGGCCTATAGTTCCCCCTACCTCCCCTGGAGACTTCTGATTTTTAAATTGATCTCACATTCTTCACCTCCCATTCCTCAGGAAGCCAGTTCCCGGTGAGAACTTTCACACAACCACAGGTGATTCAGTTCTGGCCCTGGCAACTTACTGCCATTCATTTTTCTAATTTGTTCCATAAGCTTTTTCTTAGTTGCTTTAATTTTGGACAGATTCTGTGCTGAAAATAAAGATATTTTTTTTTTTTTGCTGTGAACCAAGAAGGGTTCCAGCATAGGAGTCTTCTTAATTTCCTTCATAATAAACACCAGTGCAAAGAATTAATTTCATATCTCTGCAATAGTCTTACCCTCTCTGAGAGCTCCCTTTAGACCCTTGCCATCATTTGGCACTGTAGATTCTCTGATAGGCTTCTTGTTCCTATTATGCTTGGAGGAAATATCTTAAAGTGGAGTAAATTAACATATAAGAGAAATAAAACTATGGAAACTTGGAGAGTGCTATGCATTCATATATTTATTTCCATTTTTCAATGTTTTGCGCTAAGAACCATTTATTGCAATTTTACACTTTGTGTCAAATGATAAAAGAATGTTCAGAGAAATCATCCCTTTCAAATCTGGGACAAGGAACTTTGTAAAAATAAGGAAAGTATCATTACATTGCTCTGTCTCTTCTAATCTTTGTGGAGCTCCTGAATAGATATTTCCTTCTCTTCTGACTAAATTAACTCTAGAGTAAGGTTGTCTGTATCTTGCTGGTTTCGCCTTCATTTTCTATCTTTCAAAAACAATGTCTAATAAGATTTAATGTAAAATTCCAGAACTTAAGTCAGTTGTTTCGTCATTTATCTGCATGTGGTCACCATCTGACATAAAAGGCTTTGTCCAGTTGATCTCTTCCCAGAAGTGTTTTTTTTCATATGTATAATTTTGTCTATAAAAATATTTGAATACCATGTAGACTTCTTCTTAGATGGTTTTCCCAAGAAACGATTCCTACAGAATCACAGAATCATTCAGGTTGGAAAGGCCTGTAAGATCAAGTCCAACCATCAACCCAACACCACCATGCCCACTAAACCATATCCTGCAATGCCACCTCTACACGTTCCTTGAACACCTCCAGGGATGGTGACTCCACCACTTCCCTGGGCAGTGTATTCCAGTGTCTCACCACTCTCTCAGTAAAGACATTTTTCCTAATATCCAGCCTAAACCTCCCCTGGCACAACTTGAGGCCATTTCCTCTTGTCCTGTCGCTAGTCACTTGGGAGAAGAGACCAGCACCCACCTCTCTGCAACCCTCTTTCAGGTAATTGTAGAGAGCGATGAAGTCTCCCCTCAGCCTCCTCTTCTGCAGACTGAACAACCCCAGTTCCCTCAGCCGCTCCTCAGAAGACTTGTGCTCCAGACCCCTCACCATCCTGCTAGTAGGTTTTTGTGGAACCTTTCGGTTTTAAGCAGTTGAAAATGCTTCCTCTTTCTGCTGTGCTTATTACTCACTCTCAACAGCTCATGTTCTGTCTGTGTTGTAATGATAGCAGGTGCAAGGTCTTCTTTCACTGGTTTTTATTGTCAATTGGGCCTTCTGCTTTAATCTTAGATCTGTTCCAATGCTGTGCAACAGCCGGAGGAAGGAGCCTGAGATCCCTTACAGTGTGGATCTTTCTTTAGGGAAGTGTGTTACATTAGAAGTTATACTCCATCAGTCTACCAGCATCTTATATAAATTCTCTCTCATCTTTGATACAGCATCTAGAGACTTAATAAGTGTCTTTTGGTTTTGTAGTTTGTCTCATTTTTCCATCAGTCCTCTATAATGCAAATGGTGAGAGTGGATTTCTCATACTCAAAAGCATGTTTGTATTCAGAAGTCATTTGTTATCAGTCACCATTTCCCCAGAATAATGGAATGAGAAAATATACCTTTTAGGATTTATATGCTATGTGAGTTTGTGCTTCTAGATGAGAAGCAGTGTTCTCTGAAAACTGGAAAAAGTAGTTGATCCCTGGACATTTATGTCCCTTTTCTTCAGATGAATGTAATTTTCCCCTTTTCTGAGGCTCGTTGGGCAATGCTTAGAATAGAACTTTTTCACCAGGTCTTTCAGTTTTATGTACTGCCCTGTGCCAAGCATCTTGCAGCATCCAGTTCATCCTTCATTTTTGGAAGCTGATCCTCTCCAAGGTATATGGAGCACAGAGGAATGTAAACCTTCTTTAATTTAATCTGTATTCTCCTTTTTAAGTGATTCGCTTATGAGCATCATAGTCCTAAGCCTTTGATGTGAGGCCTCTCTAAATAGTTAAGTTTGGGGTTTTTTTAATTGTTGTTGTTCAATGAGTAACAGAGCTTTCTATATATTACTGTTGTAAATAGCCACAAGAAAGTTATCAGTAGTGTTCTCCTGAGTTCGAAGCTAGAAGCAAGGTTCTTCACCCTGTTGCAGGTACCAGGTGAAGCCATGTTGACCTCACCTTTGGTTTAAGGAATAATACTGTCCTGTGTTGGAAAGTGCTAATAACTATAATAATGTTATAATAAAATGTGTCCTCACTACAATAGTAACAGAGGCACATTTTTCAACATGTCAAAACAAATCTGCTTCTGAAAAGCCTCAGAGAAATTGTCAATAGAAAATTAATCACAATTCACACATTATTAAGAAATATTACAACAAAGTTCTGCATATTTAAGGGGATACTTGCCTTCTTAGACAATGAAGGAACAGCTAATGCTATTATATACTCTCACCTTCCCTAAACATTATAGATTGTTTTGTCATTAATTTCAACTGATTAATGCCCGTACATACCTTTATACTTCGGGTAAAATGTTATTATATTAGTACATGCTTAGCTTTCCAGTAGAAGGGCATTAATGAATCCCACCTAAAATATAACTGCATTGAAGACCATTAAAATTAACCTGATTTATCATCTTAATCTGTTTCAGTGGCCTTCAGAATTGGTCTTTTTTGTTCACTTGTGTAAAAGAGGGTATGACCTGTAAGCAGATGTAGGATCAGCCTGAGAAACACATACAGCAGAAGGCTCTATTGTGCCATTTTTTTTGTCAGAATGTTTGAAGAATAGTTAATATAAACAACAAAATGCTCGGTCTTCAAGTGCCTGCTGGTTAAAGCCACATTTAAATGCCACATGATAATTTGCTCTCTTAATTTTCTGTCAATAAAAAGATATCTACTCTGACTGCTTCTAAGCTGATAATGTAAATCATTGTTTTTCTTAGATTTGTCTAACATAAACCACAGACTCTGAAAAAGCCTTAGTTAATACAACTGTGTTTTAAAGGAAAATTGGGGTATTAAAGTTCTTCGATATTAAAAAGTCCTATAAATAGATAATAAAATCTCTACATCAAAATTCTAAACAATTTAATCTTCTGCTTACTAAGAAACAAGAAGTCAAACTTTTATCTTGCTAATTTGAAAATAGTCAGTTCTTTCATTTTATTATGCACCCTGCTGAATTTAAAAACAAGTACTCTTAGAAGGCACTGAAGTCTTCTAAAACAATTTGTTTCTGGGAGCCAAGATGATGTTTAAGTTTTGTTTTTGTTTTTCCTATGCCCTTAAAATGTAGTTTATTATATAAATGTCTTTGCTGAACTATTCTTCTTGTATTTTGTTTTTCATCATAATTTCTCATCTTTTTCTGGCAGATTCTTTTGGTCAGGCTTACTGCCCTCATCTATGTGTGTGTGTCACACACATAGGATATCAATCTGTGCATTCCTCTCCTCATACTCTTTTTTTACATGACAGACCAAAGTGGTGGTCTATGTTTATGAGGAAAGCTTACTGAAAAGACTTTAAACCTTTTTAAAAGACGCAAATATGCAAAAAGCACGAGTATCAATGATGTTCCAGAGGAAAAAAGAAAAGTCAGTCATGTTCAGTTAGTATTTTGCAAGGCTGTCTCAACAAAGTCTTGCTTAAGGTAACAATTCACTCTCTGAGAGGCCACTAGGAGAAGCTGTTTCCAAAGTTGAGGGCTGGAAACAATCTAGAGTCAATCCAGTGTCCATCACATCTAATTCCCATTGGAACTGGAATACCATTTTTATCTCATGTGCCATAGCTATTTACAAGGTTCTTAATCCTACAATGCATCAAGTGACCTCTGCAAATTATTACATGTTTTAAGACCTCTAGACATCAAAATATTTCTAGAGGGTACTCCAGGCCTGAAAGGATTGGATCAAGTGAGGAAAAACAGTCCATTCCCAGAGGAAAACCTAAATCCACCACGTAATCAGTCAGTTTTCCTAGAGTAACTGCAATCAGGACAGCAGTCTTGCAAGACTGTCACAGTAAAAGTTTCTTTAAAAATTCTGGTCAATGTCTATTATCTGTGTCATTATTTAAGTGTCTTATGGTCAAACAGCTACTTCTCACTTGAATTTACTAGCTCTAGTTCATAAGGTATTTATTTCAAATCTCTTTTGATATGTAAGTCTGAGGGAATTAAACAATTTGAGATACGACCAGAGACAACATTATGTCTGCGCCAGTTAGATTGTGATCTAAGCAGACAAGACAGGCCAATCAAAATCCAATTGAAAGAGTTCTCAGAAAATAGAAAACTAATACAAGTGAGAGAGAGAAGGCTACTCAGGTTTTGAGTGTTCAGTTTCACCTAGTTCTCTAATCCCAAAAGGAATTGTGAAGAGTAAGGAGGAAAAGAATGTGGAGGAAAGGAAAATTCACTCTCCCTTTACCTTCTTGAGAAGATAAAGTTAAAATGAAAACTTTTCTTAAGACAGTCCATCACTTTTCTTGGCTGAGTTCTCAAAAGAGAGGTCCTAGGCTGCAGAAAACTGAATACTGGTTTTGAATTGAAAACTGAATACTGAATACTGAATTGAAAACTGAATACTGGTTTTGAATTGAAAAAATCAAGTCCAAACCGCTATCCATAACATTTGGGATAGTGGGAAAGGTGCATTTGTTGTTGGTTTTAGTTGCAAAATAGTTCTTGCATGGTTTATGGATGACCTAAACCTTTGAAAACCAAATGACTGCTTGAATCTGATTTTCTTGGCAGGCACAGTAATTTGTAAATAAAAATAACCAGCTCAAACTAGTGCTATTTTATTTTCTTCTGTCTTTAAAGCAATTAAAGATCTAGAAGGCAACATTAGTGGGAATTTAGAAACTATTTATCTATTTTTTCTATCTCAGCTCATCTGAGAGTCAGGTTCTTTTTTCTCAGTAGTAGACAGACATTCCCAAGAGTAGCAAAAAATGATCACCAGCACAATATGTGTCTCAGAAATGTGTTGTGAAAATGCATTTTTATATTCTCCTTGTTGCAATAAGGCTAACAGGAAGAAAAAAATAATGATTTAGAGTTTGTGCTGTTTTCTAAAAGCATGTTTTCAAAGGATGAGTTTTTCAGTGCTATAGATGGTACATTTTTCTAACACCTTTTTGTGTACTCTTTCTTTTTCTTCTGGGACATTTGCTTCTATGCAAACATCCACTGAAAATATGTTTAACAGTTCTGAAAATTTTAGGTATTGTCAGACATGTTCTTTATGACAACAAACTCAGTGAAGTGACAGGTCCCCGGTATTTAGTGATCCTAGCCTTAGTGCAGGTTGACAGATACGGCATCCTACTGGCTCACCTTTTTCACTTACTGTTATCTGGACCCCTAGGTCTTTTCTGTCATATATATGACATGCTTCAGTGAGGTTTAATATGACAGAACTATTTGCTTTATCACTCCAGAGCACGATCTCTCCTGACAATGAAATCAGACAGTGCAATTTACTTAAATTTGAACCCATTCCATCTGTCAGAAGGCTGAGGTAAAGTATCCTGGCATCCATCAAAAGAGAGAAGATAAGTTATTTGCTCTTTCACATCAAATTTATACAACAGTATACTGATGTGCCTGGTTCCTCCTATCTCCACCATATCTGATTTTTTCAGGCATTCTTTCCACCTTGGCTTGACAAATCACAAATATAAGTGATTTATAGGCTGAGAGAATTGTTTATGTCATGACCAGGTAGCAACTCATCCATTCTAGATTTAAGTATAATGCGGAAAGTTAAAGTAACAATTTAGCAAAAAAAATCATTCTACAATTCTTTGAACATTCAAAGAATGTTGTCTTTCTTCAGGTCATTATACTACAATTTTCTCAGTTCTAGAAAGAATGATACCATTTTGGAGGCTCTAGAGAATGTACAGGGCAGAGCCGCACTTCGTGGCAGAGGAAGCAAGCAGTAGCTGTTTTCTTACCCTGGAACTGGGAGTTAGGAGAGTAACAGGAAGTTTTCGGAGACTTCTTTTTAAAGTATGCTGTGTGCGGGGAGGTTGTGACTTGGCAAAAAATACCATTTGGGAAATGTGTATTTAAATTTCTTTAATTTTGTCATTATTTTAATATAAAGACATTAATAACACCTTTAGGATAAGACTCTAAGTGTGTGCTTAACATGCTTACTACAAGGCTTATTATTTATTATCGGGACTTAAATTTGATGTTTAAAAAAATTCCAGGGCTTTTGTTTTTTAAAGACTGTTTATTTGTTACATCCTTTATGCAATATTTATATAGAAGTCTTGTTTACATGCTGCTATTTGTCAGTATGGGATGGAAGATCAAAAATCTATGCTCACTCTAAGCAGGTGGATTTCTAGGTGTTGCCTGCTTTTCTCACTGTGGTTTGCCTCCCACCTTTATTTTAAAGTCACTTCCAGCCATATTGTACCTCTGGGAAAATATCTGGAAGATTCAAGGAGTTGAAATTCAATAAGGTCAGAGTAGGCCCTTCTATTGTGCTAATAGTACTAATTTTCTTGAGAAAGGATGCTATATATTTGGGAATGATTTGGGAGAAGTATATGCTACTTTGTGTTCATATTGAGACCAGGTAGAAACTTAGGACTTGAATTTAAAAGGTCAGCTCAAAAGTTAAGTTGTTTGTGTGGTTGCAGTTTGGTCTTTACTATATTCATAAGTTACTGTTTATCCTTCAAGGCAATGGGAAAGGGGAAAGGAGAGTAGCATGCGTGTTAACTGAAAGCTTTAAAAATAAAGATCACTGTTCAAAGAGGAATCGACATGAAGATATATCAACAATTATTAAATATTTAATATTACAGGCCAGATGGAATTGGAACAGTATCTGTTGAAGAGAAAGAAAGGTTTGAGGAAATTAAGGACAGACTTTCCTCCCTTTTAGAAAACCAAATAAGCCATTTCAGGTGAGTATAATTTATTCACTTAATACTAAGTTTTGTCTGGAAGAATTTTCTCATTATGGTGCTCAATTTTGGTCTTGAACAAGCAGAGTGAAAAGAAAATAGTCTACCTGCGAAGAATTTTTTAATACATTAAATGTGGAATAATTTATTTACACAAGTGATTGTGCTTAGAATTTATTTGTGTATCATGTGAGCTGTATTCTTTGTATGGCTGAAAAAATTTTGCAAGAATATAGGCCTGATTTTTGTTGGTCCTTTTAAACTTTAAGCTCTCTATAACACTAACTAAGAAAATAGCCTGTGTGAAAATGACTGAGCCATACCAATTTCTGGATTACTGCTGATCAGAAAAATTATGTAAGTCGAGAACATCTTTGATACATGGCAGCTAAAACTTTTTTCTGGATATCTAATGTCATTTGCTCCGTTTCATGATATACGTATCTTTCCTAAATCAGCAAAGGTCCATCAACCTCAATAAGGAGTTTGTCATATGTAAGGACTGTCAATGTAAGGACTGCGATAGCAGTAGAGGATGTTTAGGGAAGAAATACAAGAAACAAAGCAAACTTGGGGTGATATTTCATCTAGTGTCCTTCTATTTTCTAGCAATTAATGGATTATGAACCTTAGCATAAAATTGGCATCTAGACCACCAAATCTGTTTATCACACTAAGCCAACCTATCTGCCATCATTCTGTCAATCTAATCCTTTCTTAGAATGTATTTATATAAGTTTTTTGTCTCTGTATCACCTTATGACAACCAGTTTCAGTTTAAATAGTGCTGTGTGAAACAGCTTTCTTTTGTTCAGCAAAGTTGGCTATAAGTTTGTTGGATGCTACTCTGGTGTGATGATTTAAGTGTCTAGTAATCACTGGTATCTATCATGTAGATAACTAGGTTGCTTAGGGAATTTTTGAGCTTAGAGGCTCTAGCAGTCTTCACTTGAGACTTCGTCTTTGTGTTAAACTAGAGAGAGCTAGGATTGTCCTTGAAGACAATTACTTTTGGGGAAAAAATGATGCTCCCTTCCTTTTTTTCCTTTAAAGATTCTTCCCTGACACATTTCCTATCTCCTGTCTTCCATGGGATTAAATAGCTCTTGCCAGGGAAGCAATACAGAGCAGCATAGGACACAGTGCTTCCTACCCAGATCTTGGAAAGGCAGGAGGAGAGTACTGACAAGCAACATCATCTGTAGGGGGAAGGAAAACCTGTTTCTGTGACAATCTTCTCATGCTTGCTGCAAAGAAAAATGAAGGAGTATTGGGGCTGGGAGACCTCTGGCCTGTGATTGGCATACTTATGACCATATCATGTCACGTTTGTGGTAGAAGCACAATCACTGTAATTTCCAATGAATGTAATTCTTTTTACTGATACACAATGATGAGGTCAGTGAGAGTAGCTGTGGCCCCAAAAATATTGAAGCAGCAGAAGCCTTCTAAATATGTACAGAGAGGAAGGAGATAAGGGAACAAGAAAAGAGGCTGGGCATCTTCAGAATAATTGTGTTAGCCTTCAGGCCTTCATGTGCATGATACTAATTACAAAATGTATAATAATGTCTAAATAATTACTTGAGTTGGAACAAATAAAGGTAAAACCCGTCATGTCTGCTTACCTACACACTAGTGTATGTTGATGACCTTGGGCTCTATCAGTGACTATAGGATCTTTCTGCCTCAGTCTTGGTGAGTTTTGAGGGAATTCAAACAACATTAGAAACTCCTCCTTGAGAGCAATTAAACGTGTCATTCAAAGATGAATGCCTCCATCCTTCAGAGGACTCTAAGGTTTGCCTTAAAATGCTATTTAATCAAGACAGACAAACAGTGCTCTGCCAGGTGAAGAGCAATTATTATATATTTCTCTGAGCAAATATTAGAAATGAAAAAAAAAATAGGTGGAATGTCTGGATTTAAATGAGGATACCAGTATAATACTGGTAGAAGGAAGAATCAATAGTGCCCTGGAATCTGAATTTATAAAGCATATAGAGTCACAATATAGGACATCTTGATAAAGAATTGGCATTATACTTTAAAAGAAAACCTAGACTCAAATAATGTAAAAAGATCACCTGTATCATTAATTAACACAGAATAACCTTGGCTGTGAGCTTGCTTTCTTAAGAAAACATGGTATTAAAACCACTCCATATTTCAATCCATCAAAATTGTTGTGATAGCTGTGAAATGCTGAATATTTTGAAAAATACGTTCAGCAGTAAAGATTGATGCAAAGCATGCACTGAGTTTCTCTGCTTTGGCCTTACTGTCCCTGAGTGCCCTTTACTCCTTGTTACTGGGCAGTCCCACCATCTCCCAAGCTGGCTTACTGCTTCCACTGTTCTTTCTACTGTCAGTTTGAGCATCTGTCCTGTGTACATGTGTCCTAGAATATTTTAGAGGCTTTCATGTCCTCCTTGTTCGGATAGGTTTTGCAGTTTTTAAATGCCAGATTCTCTAACATAACCTCTTTATCTTTCTCATGGAGTCACACAGAGGGGGGTTTATTTGGGTTTTTTGACCACTTTTTTTTTTAATTGTGACATGCATTTGACTTGGGCTCCTACTTTTTTGAATTTTCCCGCAGGCTGCTTGTAGGTTTCTTGCTCTTTTGATTGCTCCTTTAAGGTTTTGGCTTTTGTTTTTCAAGTTCTTCGTTTTTTCATAGTTCCCATTCTTGAAATTGAATATACATGTACTGAGTGTACATGTACTGAATTTTTTTGACCTATTCTCTTTTGCCACGTTATTAAATTTTATTGGTTTGTGATCACTACTGCACAGCACCTCTCCAGCTCTGCACCTCTCAAACTATGTCCTGTTCACATCTGAGACCAAATCCAGAATAGCATCTTTTCTTGTGGGTCCTAAATTTGATGTCCAAGGAAGCAATTCAAAACTGTGTCCCAAAATATTATCATTATATCTCATCCAGATGAGACATTGATCAAGTGTACGTGTGTATAGTTGAAATCTCTTACTATTACAATTTGTCATCAATTTGCAGCTCCTCTAATCTCACTTAACATTTCCTAATCATTCTCATCATCCTAACTAGGGTGACAGTGATATAGACTTTCAAGGATCACCAACACTTTTTTTTTTCTGTAATATATTGGAACTTTTCTAAGCTTTGCCCTCATTAAGCATTGCATGCACTGATCAGCTGTCATAGTGGACAGTTTAACTGAAGAGTGTATTTCTCTTCCTGCCTTTTCAGAGATGTGCTGAACATTTGCTATGTCCACCTAGGTCACTAGGTCACACCCATGTGAAAAAGGTGCTCTCCCATGCCTGTTAGCTAACCTGCAGCTTCCAGTTTTAATAATCCCCTATGGCCATTTTAATTTTCATTGCTATCAACCTGGCTCCACTGTGATTAAGATGCAGTCTGCTCATCCCATGCTGGTGGCTCTCACCTAAAATATTTCACAGTTCTTAAGGTACTTAAACCTTTCCTCTGTGTCATCTTACCTACCCACTGAGACTCCAGATCCCTGCCTGCCTCTCAGGCATCAAGTGTGGAAGAGCCAATATTTCAGAGAAAGGTGCTGTGAGGGTCTTGGACTTAACCTCTTGCCTGGCTGTGTGAATTTAATCTCTGGAGTGTTCCTCCTATACTTCTGTATGTTGCTGGTACTAATGTAGACCATGAGTACTGCTCCTTCTCTGTTCTCCCCTCAGTAACTCACATAAACATCTCCTGAGGTCCACTACCCTTGTACTCAGCAAGCAACTTACTGCTTGATCCTCTTGGATGTCACAAACCCAATTGTCCATATGTCTAATAATTCAGTTGACCACTGTCACCATCTATGTCTCTCTATCCTTAAAGATCCTCTCATTTGTGGGAGCATTCTTGGCACAACTGGACAGTGTGAAATCGGCTGCCATGGGGGTTATCCAAGAGACTGAATTTCTCCTTGCCAGCAAGATGCTGCTTCCCTGCCTCCTCCAGCAGCACAGAGGTGGGACTCCTGAGTGTCCCTTCAGGCCTCTACTGTGAACATTTCCTTTTCTTTAAGCTGCTTGTCTCAAGAAAACAACTCTTCTCTGTCGGAAGCTCCTTGCACCAATTGCACACATAAGCTTGCTGCCCATGTTGTACTCATACATATTGTCTCTGCAACAAATTGAGTAACCCCTGTTCATTCTACTGTGGGACTTCTGTCTGCATCAGAAACTTAAAACTAGTTGGGTTTTGGAAGCTTGTTGTGTTATTTACATTGCAGAACATACCTGGAAGGAAGTCTTTGATTTCAAATATTAAGTATAATCAAGAAATGAGTGACATTTATTCAAAAACTACCATTAGAGGTTGATAGGAATAAACAGTGGGAAAGGCAAGTCAAGTATTGTGGAAATATACTGAAAAGGGAGGAGGAGACAAAACACCTAAAGATGTGTTCTGTTTTAAGATGATTTAATGCCTAAAGGTCATTAAACTGCTTTGCTAATTTGTTAACCTGTCCCCAAAAATTTTTAGCACTACAGTAAGAAAGAAACAAAATAAGGCAAAGCAAATACTGGAATTCTCACTGCAGGAACTCCTTTTTTGACCTTATTTACAGGGCTTTATTTTGGCTGGCCAAAATTTGTATATAAAATTCACCAGTCTGAATCCTTTTATCATTAGAAAAGATTTTACTATTGGAAAACATGAAAATATGAGGCTACCATTCTCAGTGAGTAATAATAAGAAAAAAATAATCTCAGCAAAGTAAAAAATCCTTTTTCCAATTGGGGATATCCCAGCAAGATTTTATAGACAGGATTAAGAGAGGTTTCATCTTGAGTTGCTTGAGCATTGTAGTCTCATTGAGCTGATATATTGGATCATTCAGTAGACAAAAATGAAAAACAAAGCTATGAATGGGATCACTTTTTAATTTACATTATTTTAGAGGTATCAAGACAGAAGTGGGTATTGTTTAAGTTGTAGCTGATAAAATTTAAGATAACATAAAATGCTTTTCCAAGCTATTTATAATATTATAGGATAGAATATGGAATATCTGCAGGCATTTTTATTCTTATATATCTCCAGAAACTTAAATATATGTCATTATATCCTTATCTTAATCCAATATTAAGACAAGATTTAATATACAGTGCTACATCACAGCTCCAGTAGCTGTCATGGCTACGTGAGAAACACTACCTCTTTCCAGGAAGATGACAATTAAGCTCATCAGAGACCATTAAATATTATTCATAGTTGAGAAAGTGGAAGTGGAAGTGGAAGCTCTTTGCCTTTTGTATTTTTTCTGTATTTAGGCCTGAGCCCCTCGTGGGCTGATGCTGCTGTACTATGTATATGCTCCATGGTAGACTGCTGAAGAGGCCTCCTGCTTTCGTTAGTACTTTGTGTATGAAAGTCTTCTGCCAACATAATTTAATTCCAGTTGTGTACAGTTACATCTCAAAGTAAATTCTTCACTTAGTTATTATGGTTCTGATAATTTTATCTCCTTTTTTTTTTTTTTTTTTTTTTTTTTAACTTTTTAAGATACTGTTTCCCTTTTGGACGTCCTGAAGGAGCTTTAAAAGCCACACTTTCATTACTTGAAAGGGTAAGTTTGAGAACATATTTTAAATTCTGCTTGAATACTAAGCCTACATTTTTCCTTTGCCTTCAGGCTGCTGAAAGCAGACTCATGTCTTCTCAGCTATTTTACTACTCGTTTAAGTGTTCACTGGGAGGTTTTTTCCTCAATGTTTTCCACAGAGAAACAGCTGTTTTCTGTAGGACTTATTTATTGAACTTTCACTTCAAGCCACTGTAGTGACTCTCTGTTTCTTTATAATTTAATGTTCACCCAGCATTACCTCTAAAGTAGTACAAGTCTAGTCTACAGCCCCCCTTTCCTGCTTTCTATGGCTTCTATGCTGATGATGCTGTCTGTACCGATATATAACATTAAAAAGCTTCTATATAATTCAAATAATCTTCCATAAATGTATAATCTGAGTCATTTTAAGAAGAAAAAGCTATATGCAGCAAAACTTTAAAGGACACATATAAATGTAAACTCCTGCCCAGCAAATCCTCTTGTATTGACTGGAAGAGAGACGACCTCGTAATGGTAAAAGTCTCTCAGACTTCTCATAGGAAAAGGAACTTTAAATTCCAGTGAAGATTCCAGAGGAATTGTATCAGCAGGAGCCCAATGAAGGTATGAATTGAAAAAAAAGCTTAGATCCCAGTCTGTGTAGCTCTGCCAAAATCTGAGAGGTCTGGTCCTAGGGAGTGTCAGTCATTCTGCACTGCAGAACACTTCATGGATAGAGATTCTGTCTTAGAAAACCTCTGCCATGTTCAAAAACACGTAGAAAGTCTGGGTATATATTTTTTCTTTCACTTATAATCTCAGTGATTGTAGTGCTGATCCCTTTGTGTGATATGAAACAGCCATTTCCTCTCACTCTTCCTGCTGTTACAAATGGCAGTGGTACACTCTATCTGGTGCTCAAGCAACACTGTTGTCAGTCTTGAATGGGAATAAATGTACTGGCCTATACCTATGGAAATACAATGGGTTACAAACGTTTTATTTTAACCTGTCTTTGAAAATTTTGAAAAAAATCAGATCCACAAAGTTTTTGAATACTGTATTTTCACTTGTTGATAACGCAGAAGTTATTCATTAAAAAGAAGCAAGTTAACAAAGGTAGGTATGTCACATGTGTGTGCAAGTAATGGAAGAAGTCTGCTTTGCAACATCTTCCTAATAGCTTCTCTGTTGCTGAACCTGTTTCTTTTCTACCATATCCTTCCCCAGACCATAGCTCTTTCTCCTTCCCTTTAGCAATAATTTTTAGATATGTTGTATAATGGTGTAGCTTGTCTTGGGAACCACTGGAGAAGCAATTTTAAAAGGTTGTGAGTTATCTGAAATTTCATTATTTACATTAAAATGTGGTATTTTTGAGTTTTGTTTACTTCTACCTGTTGAAAGTTAATGAAGTATAGAATTAAAGTAAAAATGCAAGTGAATTGTTAACAATATGTATTCCATTTTTTTGGATGATCAATGTCAATGTTACTAACCCAGATTATATAATGTTGCATTCATATAAAGAGGTATATATTCTCAGATTACCTCACTGGCAACAGGTGATCCACTTTATCGAAGTCCTATATTTTAAAAATCAATAGGCTTTAAAAACTGGCAGGTTCTAGAAAAGCTTTATATCATATGTTCTTCTACTGGTTCATAATCAAATATTCTGCCAGAAGTTCAATGTTTTGCCTGCCTACTATAGATGACTGTTTTTCGCAGCAAGGACATGCTGAATGTGAATAACTTTATGAAGGAAGAACAGCAAGTCGGTATTATCTAGCTCTGATGGTGTTGTTCACAGTTTCTCCTTTACACTGTTGAAGAGTCAATGATTATGCAATGGTGGAAGCTTTTCCACAGGTGAGAACCAAGCAAATTTCCACATCCACGTCTTTAGTGGGCACCGTGATCCAGCCCATCCACAGAATGCTCGTTATACTGGTCTTGGCATCACCCAAACAAAGACTGACTGGCATGCTGCAAGATGCCAAGTGGTAGGGGTATGGTATATAAATACCATATAAGCAGTCAAATCTGGGTTGAACAGAAACTTTCAAAGACAAATATCTAGTTCTGCCAGCTGAAATAGTTCCTTTTTGATTTCTGCCTTTAGTCATTATCGGATCTGTAGTAACTTCAGGATACTTTTATCTTTTTCCCTTGGGTTTTGGGTAATGAGTATAACCAAGTGGTATAATTGTCTCTGGCACAGGTTTTAATGAAAGATATTGCCACTCCCATACCAGCAGAAGAGGTGAAGAAAGTGGTTAGAAAATGTTTGGAGAAGGCTGCCTTGATCAATTACACTCGACTTACAGAATATGCCAAAATAGAAGGTTAGTACAGCAATCAACTGCCAAAGTGGCTGTAAAAGCCAACAATGCCTATTAACTGAATATTCTGTGAGCAGCCTTTTCCCTTTCCTGAACAAACCCCTTCCACAGCAAGGGGAAATGTCTCATTAAAATCTCAGCTGGTGAACTATGGAGCTTTTTCCTATTCATTGCTTTAATATGCCTCCTGGGACCCTGTTTGAATGGAAGACTAGGACTTCTTAATTTAAGTTGCCCTTTGTTCTTACTTTTGAGTTCTCCATAAATCTAAAAGCTTATTTATGGGTTATTTTTTATTTCTCTAACTATTTCTAGTAGTTGAACTACTGACAGGTAATTCTTTCCTTATCAGCAGTAACAGTACCTTGAAACTTGAAAACTCTGGGTATAGATGCTTTTCTGATGTACTGGCTGGCAGATAGATAAGTCTCATTTATTTTTGCTGTTGTGTTGTCAGATGTATAATAATAATCTGATCATTAAAACCTTAATTACATCCTGAATGAACCAAAGGGACAAAATTCTAGATCTAATGGTAATCAGCAGTATGTTCTAGAATGTATACCATGAAATTAATGAATATTTTGCTCAAAAAAATTGGCTAGCATACACAATGTCATTTTAATATTTGTAAACCTTGTGTAGAACAAAAAGGAAGTCATACTAGTCAATTGCCTTGTCAAGACACATCTGTTATTCTCCATAAAGTGCAGAAAGCTTGAGATATACCTGTACAGATATATTCAGGAGTAGAAAACAGTGTGTGCGCATCTATATAACTGGGGTTTTGGAAGTAGAGTCAATTAGCAGGAAAATATACGAAGGAAGAATTCTGCTTTAAAAAAATCCAATTTTTATGCATAGTATGTTTTTTCATAGCATGTATTTCTAGCAATGCACTAGAAGAAATAGAGTTGTTATAGCAGCAAAATGAAGAAGCCTCATATGTTTAGCAATATTATAAAGCCAACTTTTTCCTTTTTCCATTTCTGCTTAAATTCTCTGAAAAACATGAGTTAACCAATCTCACAAGTGATTAACAAAAAACCCATCTCATCACTATAGCAACCAGTATTGTATCATGGGAGTAACAACATGAAACCATTTTAGTAACCAGTTTATCATAATTAATTATGATATCATGTTGTGTTAAAGAAAGAAGGATGAATATTAAATCTATTCTGGCAAATGAAAAAGCAAAAATACTATTTTCCTTAGTTTTTATCTTTCTGTAGTCATAAAAGGGATTTTTTAATGTTCAGTATTTCAGTTTTTTAGCAAACCTGTTGAAATAATGAGGACAAAAATAGAAACATTTTTAAAAGATTACAAAAGCATGCAAAAGATATCTAAACTCACTGACACTAAATTGGATTGGAAAAGTTTTTTACAGTGAAGTAAATACATCTCTGCCCAGGATTTTTAACTATAACCTAGAGAATTGTGGCAATTTCACTGTGAGTAGTGAATTTTGCACTTTAAAATATGCACACTGTTAACACTGCAGTAAGCTGGAACAGCACGTAAAACTGCCATCCATCTCATGGCATATTTTTAGTTGCAAATTTCTTTTTGGATTTATTGTCTTTCAGTTGAAACACAACTAGATTTCTCTAAGTAGTTTTACACTTATGTAATTGTAAACCCAAAGCACAATAGATAATTGCATATATAAGTCTAATACCTCAAAGAGAAACAGGTTGAGTACTTCTCTGAGAATAAATTAGAGTACTATTTGAAAGTAAAGGGCTCCAGCATCATGACATCAGAAAATTACGTGCATTGTTTTTCAGTAGTAATGAGACCTGTATTTGTCTCTTTCTATACTCAGGTCATTACAAATATCCTACATTTTTACCAATATAAATGTAATAGTTTTCAGCAATAGGTTCCATTCTGCTTCTTTGGGTTTATGGGAGCATTATTGTATATGTGCATGGAAATTACGTTCTTCTCTTGAAAGTGTTGCATGTTAGCGTTTATATTAATCGCTTACTCCTCAAATTGCATGCAGAAAGCATATAGTCATTATCTTCATAACAATACTGATGTCCTCAAATGTCATACATAGCTGTCAGACATTATTGGGATTTTTTTCCTATTCTTTGAGTATTTCTTCAGTGAGCAACATCATATCAGTCAGTCAAAATGCAACTATTGCATGATAATATCAGCTATAGACCAATAGTAACTAACTGCCTAAAAAGTAGAGATGCAAAGAGGGCTCTAAAAAAAATAATATACCTACATTCTTACATTCATATATTCTTTTACTATTAGTTATGTTTCTAAATTCCCAGGAACAATATGGATGCAAACTCAGACAGTAAGCCTTAAATAGAGACTATATAGAGCTGCCTAAACACATACACCATTTCTCCCTCAGCTGACAAAATCCATCACTTGGGTGAGCTGACTGTCAGGACTCTCGCTGCTATACTCAAGATTTTAAGAAGATTTTAACTACTTGTTTGGTATTTATTCTACTCTAATGAAACTAAAAAAGTTATATTTCTGTAAAGATTTTTTTCTTCTCTTTTTTTCTGTTTTATATTTAGCAACAGCAGAAAAGGACTCAGGTGATTACTATTTGTGTACATGTCTGCATGTATTACAGATTTAGTGTGTTGTGTCTGTTGTTTTATTATTTTTGTTGATATCAACAATATCAAGATATTGACCAGAACATGTGTGAACATTAAAATTAATTTTGATGTAGTATACTACACGCATTCTTCATTTACACTGATACTTAACTATGATGTGCATATTTATTAGCAATTTAGATAATGTTATATTTTGGAATATGGTGCAATTGTAGCTTCTGTGAAAGAGGTGTAACTAAGTGATGCAGAGAAGTTTGGCTGTTAAATTCAAATTCAGTTTGTGTATTTAGAGAAATGTAGTTTCATAGTCATCAGCAAAAATGGTATCCATTTTTTTAATGGGACTACTGGATTTATTGATGAAGATCGTGATAGGAGAACTAATTTCATGAAGCTGGTTTTACATTTCTCTGATATGGCTTTGTTTAGTGATATGTTTATTTTTCTAGTTACAGCTGAAGGTTGCGAGGATGGTAGTTCTTTGTGTTCCTAATTTCATGAAACTGATATGTTGTATATTCTCCAATAGTGCAGAGAGGTTTTTTGAGTGCTTATATCCAAATACTTAACAGAGTGATCACAAAAAGAGCATAGCTAAAGTAGTGTTGGTGGCTGAGTAGTATTGGCTGCACAGAAGTATGAGAGATTGTGCATATACGTACTTTGAAATAGATGCACACACTACTTTGTCTTACCTTTTTTAAAAACGTACACATAGATCCAGTGGAAGCCTGATCATGATGCTTTGTGGGGTTTCCACAAATATCAACCAGAGTTATGGGAAGGGGCATTGAGTTGGTAGCTTTCTCAGGATGAAATCATTTTCCATCTGGAAAGGCAGACTGGGGCAATGACTTTAAAGGTTGCATGAAAGTAGTTCAAAATGGAGCTCCTTGCCAGTGAGGGCCTTGAAGGGAGAAAGATGGTTCATTTTTGGAGGAATAGGTTCTTTAGCGCGTAAACAAGCAAAAAATACTAGCAAATTATAAAAACTGCTTTTTTTTAAAGTCAGTGTTCATAACTGAAGATTCAAAAAATTCCATTGGTTCCCAAAACTTCCACTGGTTTTCATTTGAAAGCTTTAAATGCCCTGGAAATAGAAGAGCTCTATTTGGAATTGTTAAAAAAGAGAGCAGATGATGCAGTGGTGGTATGGGCATTCATGCCACAGCCTGTTAGAATGTGTTGATACAAGCTCATGTTGATCAGGTAATCTCCCGACCCCCTCTGATCAACAGGGAGAGGTTCGTTAAGCAGGTGATTCAGAGTGCTTGGAGGCTTCTTCAACAATTTCTCTGTGAAAGGACCTATCTCACGCCATCAAATACAATGCAGCCTAAGAAAGTTTCCCTGCTAGGTAAGATACCTAAAGCTAGATAGCACAAATACTCCATTTAGTATTTTTACACTTGTAGGCATTGAAGAAAATATCTCTTCAAATTAGAAATTTAGAAAAATGTTGAAATTAATTTGTGAAATGAGAAAACTAATATTAGAATTTGTGTCCTTTGACCTTTGCGCTCTAAAACCTCAGCGGTATACTTCTAAATAATGTGCATCACCTCAAGTACAAATCTTCATTGTGCCACACATGCTTGCTATTCTTATTTTTTCTCAGGCTCATTATGTCAGAAATATAGAATATTAAGCACAGACAACATACAGTTACAAGCACAGAAAGAAAAAAAAAAGACTGTACCTGATTTCAGTCATTTTACATTAGGTTTATGCACGCTTTGAAAGAAACTATTGCCATGTTCTTAAGACAGCATAGCAAAGCTGTCCCTTAAGTGACCTGGCAAATAACTATATTAGAGAATGGATGAGAGGAAAGCCTATCACATACAGTGAATAAATGGAAATTCACTGTGTGAGTTAAGTGAAGCTAGAGGTTTATAGGCTGTGTTTATAATTTAATTGCTTAATGAAATTCCATTTCTGACTAAAAATGCAGCTGAAAATTGATCAGACAACTCAGAAAAATTACTTTTATTGAAAGGAGTAAATAGACTGTGTTCCACCAGAATTTTGTGTCCCATTGAACCTATTCCTCTGATGCAAAAGATGAAGCAGCTGAAAGGAATCCCAAGAGAATTATATTTTAGCCTGGCTAACAGGGACAAATCCTGCTCCTGTTGGTGTCATTACCTAAACTCCTACAGATTTCACCATAAACTTGATGTACAGTATGCTTAGCCCTAATACAATATCTTGCATTGTCGTGGAAAATAAGGAAAAACTATTTCTTGATAACTGTTATTTACCCTTTAACTTGTGCACTAGATACTGTATAGAGATTCTTGAATTGCAGGAGTGTCCTTGTTAGGTAATACAGAGGTGAACATACAAATTCTTTTTGTTGCAAGAATCCTTTTTCAGCAGTGTGGTTGCCAGGTTCCCAGGTCTATTCCCCAAGTGCTCTCATTTTCACAGTCTCAATTGAACAAGACTGAATGCTTTCCCAGAAGACGGTGGTTACTTTCTTAATGGCAGACACAGTGGTATAAGCAGCACTTGCATCAACAGGATTTGTTTGCAGTCAGGATGACATTTTATTTAGCACTCCCATGTCGTTCTACTATTATGAATATAGAACAGCTTTTTTCAATAAAAATTACATTTGCAAGGACAATTATACAGGGTTCAGCATGTCATTCCTTATGCCATGTTCAGCTGAAATTCTCATGGAGTAGCTAATCTGTTCAGTCAGTATAACTGCCATTATGAGGAGAACAGCAGCAAACCTACTGTTATAATTTTGAACTATGTCTAAGAACTCTCATATAATGCCCTTGTAGTTTGCGGCAAGCGTTTATAATTTGTCAAGGAGATGATCACAGCATCAATATGTGAAAATCTCTTTTTCAGTATAAACCATTTTCATTTCAGCACATGCTGCCTTTGAGACTTCGCTACCTGAAAGTACTTTTTAGATCATTTTGTGTATGGCGTATTTTCCTGTCTTATTCAGTATTTCATTTTTGTTAACTCTTTCTATAGATAATTTTGAACATAACTGGACCTGCTAGATACTGAAGCCAGAGACAAATAGCATTCTTCAGGTGCATTTTGTATAGCTTCCAATGAACAGCTTCTAGAAATTTGCATGCCTCCCTCACCTGTTTTTTCTCCTTCAAAAAAGATGGCTTTCCTTATACAGAATTTGTATTTTTTACTTATATTTTATACACATCCATTAACACACACAGAGAGTAATAAAATACTTTATTTATTCCTTCTCAGAAATGAGTGGGTTTCCCCATCTAAATTTATTTGAAATCCGAATGGCTGAGGAATAATGGACTCTGCTAGTGCTGCTGTCATTGCCTAAGAGAAGTGATAGAAACTTACATGTAAATACATTTTTCAGCACAAGAGCATTACCTTGCAGTGGAGAAATAAAGGGACTGGGTTAGGGATTAAAATGGTAAATGGCTGTGAAGCAAACAGGGCAGTGTCTGTCATTGTCCATAGATACTCATTTCTGAGGCAATAGACACACTGTAAAGATTTGAATTACTAGGTAGCTGTCTTTTAAGTCATTATTTTTAAAACTCTGTAGTAACTGAATATACTGTGCTCCTTCTGCCAATCAGTTTTAATAAAAGGAATGAGAATAAATTTTATTAAAATCAGAGCAAATAGTTACTGTGTAGTGTGCAGTTGCTCAAAGACAAATCACAGTTGTCATCCCAATATTTCTTTCTATCAGACAGACTGCCAGAGGCTAAATAACTGTTAACTCCATACAATAGAAGGTCAGGAGCAACTCAACAGTTTGCTGTTTTTTAAAGGACATCAATCGTTAACATACTCATTACATACAAGTTTCTAAAGGAAGTATAGTATGTAAATGCCCTCAAGGCTCAGAAGGATCTATCTGACTTAAAAAGAAGAACACTACAAACATTATTGAAATTGAGAAGGCAAGTGGAGAGAGTCATTGTACCTGGAGAGGACTTGATTAAAGCTCTCCATGCATGTTCATTTCACTGAACAAACAAAACCGAAAGAGTTGCACAGCAGCATAGCACCTTCTTGGTCTCTGTTGTGCAACTAAACGGAAGGAAGAGGATATGGGCAAATATCCCTGATTTCAATTTTCAAGCAGAGGTCCGGAAGAGAACCACTGGATTGTAAGGTTCACGTCGTGATACTCCTTCGTAAACATACCCACATCCTCTCTTAACAGCTGAGCTGAGTCAGTCTTTGTCACTGCTCTTCCCCTTTTCCGCCCCCTGCTTCACCCATGTGAAGGCCATTTCAAGTCCTGTTTGCTCTATAGGTGTAGGAATCACCTTAGTGTCAAATTATTTCCCTGTTTTTAGCATGCTAACCTTGTCCTGTATCCCTAATGAAGTAGGGATAGTTCCCTCCTTCATTAGCATTTCATCATCTCCAATTCTTCCTTGCCCTATGATGCATTTTTAGACAATTGTTTTATACTCATGCAACCTAGGCTTTTGTGACCTTGTCTCAGAGTTTTAGCCTCCTCTTCTTCATTTTTATCATCTTAGGAGCCTTTCTCTGTTTAAGTTTGAATTCCACTTTCTTGAACGTTGGTGACAAGAACTGTGCAAAGTCATCCCCATGAGACGCCTTGCACAGTACTAGTAGTACTATTATACCAGAAATGCTTAATCTAATATATTCAAGGAACACTTGTCTCTTAATGTCTATATCATGCTTGTGGCACACAGCCATTCTGTGAAAAGTTAATTCAACCCAGTCTTCAGAGTTTTGATCATTTCCAGCTGACAAGTTCCCAGCTTATAGCAAACGTTTATTGCTGTTCATGTGTCAAAATGTGTTGCCCTCTTTCTTAAAGTATTAAATTTTTTTTCTCTCTCCCATTCTTTGGAATTATCCAATTCTTGTTACTGCATTTTGACCCTGCTGTCTATTGCCACTGTTTTACAACATTGTTATCAGCGCACTCCTAATATTTATTCTGAAGTCATTACTGATAATATTAAGGTAGCTCAGCCCTAAGATGGATCTTCAAGGAATTCCTCAAGAAACCTTTTTTTGCTCTTTCTCAACACTACCTATTGCCTTTCTCTTGAGGCAGCTTCTTTATCCAACACATAGTTTCTTTTTTAATCCTCCTTTTCTTCAGCTTAACTGGTAGTTTTCCCATGAGGCACAGTATCAAGTGTTTTATTAAAGTCAGAATAGATGAGATCTACTGAATTTCTTTTATAAGAAAATATCCTATCAAGAAAAGCTACTGCACAAGTCTAGTGCAACCTACCTTTGCAAATCTGTGTTAAATTTTATTGTTTTCTGTTAATTTTATGTCCTCAATTAGGCATTTCTTCAAAATTTCTTTAAAGTTAGTAATTGTCAACATCATTTTTCCCTTCCCCTTACCTGTCAGCATGAGATTTGTTGTTGTCATCTTTCAGTAACTCCCTAAAATTTAGACTCTTAAAATTATTAGATCTTTTAAAAACACTTACTACTAAGTGTGCAATTTCAAGTGCCAGTTTTCTCTCAGTCTAGTATGTCAGTTATTCAAGTCTGTTCATTCATGGAGCCCTTCAGTTTGCCATGTTTATTACCTCTGAGTTTTATTCCACAGGAACAGACAGTGCTGAGAACATTAGTTATTTCCCCTTTTGAAGAGAAATTAGAAGTGATGAAAAGGAAGAAAATACCAGCTGCTTGTATCTGTGTTGCCAAAACCAGAATACAAAGAATTATAAATTAAGTGCCTTTGATCAGCAATTAAAAATTGAGATTTCTTTTCATCTCTGCCTTTTTCCTTCTGCGTTTACCTTTTCACATTTGTTGTTTCAATTTTTTTCCATGAGCCAAGATTCCCTTTTTTGGAAAAAAAAACAAAACAAAACCAAACCAACCTGTGATTGTCCCATGAAGGTAATTCCATTGAACACTATGATAAATTTTAAAATCTGAAAACATTGTAGTGTGACCCACTTTATAAAATGGTAGGTTATAGACTAGGAGATGTGAACTCTAACTTTCTAGAAATCTCCTGATCTCTCTGTACATAAGTGATAATGGTAATTAATTTTAAAATTCTTTTTGTCCCTAGAATTTGAAATCCTATTGAATTCTTAGAAAGAAATTATGGGAAGACTGGTTTCAACTTCATAATTAAAGCTAAATTCCATTATTTATATAAGGCTAGAAATTTTTTTTAATCAGAAGAATATAGGATGTCCTCCCAGATGTCCGCTCCTCACTTTTTCACGCAGAATTAATTCTGTGAGAATTTGCAAGAAAATCCACCACAGTCAAATCGAAAGGATCTGTGGGTGGATTATGCCAGTTGCGGATTAACTCTGCAGAGTCAGTTCAGGTCTAGTAACATATATTAGCTCCAGTTTATTGATGTTTGTACTGCTTTTGGTACAAGTCTAGAAGCAATCTTGCTGGTTTCACATGTCAAAAAGTCCAAATTAATGGGCCCTACTGGAGTAGAGTTGGCTCCATACAGCTCAAATGTTGATGTATCTATATTATCAAATTATATTATGGCCTGCTTTACTGCAGGGCTTCCCTGATGTCCCCTCTGCATCAATATGAGTTCACTCCCAGGCTCCTATTTGGAGTGAATCAGTCAGATTCCTTGACAAGAGAGCTGGTATAGAATAAAGGGTAGCTCATTTAGGCTCCATGCACTACAATTGGATTTGGAAAGAAGAACATAAGGTTTAGGTCCCTCTGCACAATATCCAAACAGGCAATATTCCTTCAGAAACTCGAAAACTTGTTCAGGCTGTGCACTGCTGTGTGTGCAGCGCATCCTGGAAGGAGTTTGACAGCCAGCAGTCATTGCATTATCTGCCCTCCTGTGGGTCTAATTCTGGCATGTACATAGAAATGAATTAGTTGAAGGTCAGACACCTCCATTAGTAAACACCTTTGCACTTTCTCCAGGCTTGAATGCTGGTAGCCTTAATATTACATAGCACAACAGCTGAGTGCTGCCAGTGCAACAGTGCTGATGAAAATTAAAACAAATGCCAGTTGTCTTACATGAAGGGTCAAAATGCAAACTGGATGTTCTGTTGAAGTTTGGCATAAAATGAGCTTGACCAACTCCTAAGCTCCAATATCACCGCAGAAGTCTCCAGCCCCATGTAGCTGACTGGATGAGGAGGTACCTGTAGGCCCGCCAGGTCCTCTCAGAGTCCTTGGCCATGGAGGGGTCTGATGGTCCAAGGGAGCAGCTGTTCTCAAGTGTCACACGACTGCTTGCCTTTTTCCCAATATCCCTGCCATTGGTCCGTAGCACATCCTCTGGCCTGGAGACAGGTTGGCTCTCCTGAGTGTCTTGGTCTGGATATGCTTGTTTGAAGAAGAGGAGGAAGGATGAAATACTGGATGGGGAAAAGCAGTAAGGGATATATGCTGTGCCACGGGGGGAAGACTGGCAGGCCAGAAACAGGCACCTCCCAGCTACACTGTACTCATAACCGAGGAGGAGAATCACCTCTTTAAGCAGCAGATTCCTGTGCTCAGCAGTTGCCTATGAGAAATTAAATACACATGTTTAACTGCTTAAATGCTGGGGAGAAAAAGGAAGAGGTGAATTGTACATTTGTCTTCAAGGATAAACGCTGTTCTGGAAAGCAAGCTTGTTAGGTTTTAGACATACTGATGTTAGGTTTTAGACATACTGATGGGCTCAAGAAAGGAGAAACAGGGAGAAATTCTCTGACCTGTGTCACACAGGAGGTCAGACTGGATGATCTGACAGTCCCTTCTGGCCCTAGGCTCCATCAGTCCATGAAGCAGTCACCTTTTCATTTCAGTAGTGGTTTAGTCAGTTAACTTAGCTCATTTAACAATATTTTCTTGGTACCTATGTGACTCACTGATAATGCGTACTTGAGAAAGCATCCGTTATTTGCAAAGCCTGGCTTGCTTTTTCATTTCGGCAGAATGTGAAGCTGAAAACAGATGATTGATGGCTTTTTCTGTTTATTTTCTAAAAGATGTCAAGCAGCATATTTACTGACTCGGCTCCTGCTGCAACTTATTAGTTTGAGCAGTGTAAACACGTCTTAACAACCCTTAGTAATTGTGGGGAGAAAGACATCATGAATATAATGAAAACTGACAACACTGATTTCCATTCCTGTAATTTTTTTTTTAAGCTTATAAAGATAAGCACAGTATTTTGCTCAGATGTTTTGTAGGTTCTAAAACTTCCAGGTAACAGTTTATTAGTACTCATATTTCAAATACACTACTTGTTTGGTAAAAAAAAGTTACTATCTAGTTCTTTTTCTTTCAAATTACTTCATGGCCCCTTGTTTATACACCCATGTAAATGGTGGTTATCCATAACATATATTTGCTAGATTTTGGAAAGAGAAAGGTCATTGGTTACAGAGAAAAAACACTAGGTGATGTGGTAACTTACAGATGGAAATGGAAGCTTTACATGAAGCCTAAGCAAAATGTAGGGAAGCATATACCATCTAAATGAAATTGCATGTATTGATTTATTCTGTGAATAAGTAAAAGACAACAAAATTAAAGAGATTTGTCCAAGGATGCAAAGTGAGTGCAATCATCTTCCACCTTTTCTTATCAATAAATCTTATAGGAAAACAAATATTTTAAAATATTATTGAAAGATGTATGAAGCATCAAAAGTAATTTGCATGGTTTTGGCAAGTAGTAAATAGTTTCAGAGTAAACTACTAAATAGTAAATAGAATGGGGAATTTCATGGAAACTTGAAACTGGAATTCATTGAGCCTAATCTGTCCCACATTTTTAGTCATTCCTGCCTTGAAAAGTCATTCAGAAACTTGCCATACTCACCTCAAAGGGAAATTTACGGTTTTCATCCTCTTTTTCCTCCTAAACACACTAATCCTATTGAAAAAAGTATTTCTGAACTTTAGTCCCATAATGACTGAAATCCTTGCGATTTCTGGCTGAAATAATTTATCATGACTGATTTATTTTTATGCCAGTGTCATCCCTGATCATAAGCAGGTCTTCTCCTTCCCAAGCATTCCAGCTGTGGGAACACTTCTGATCCCCTCTTTCATCCTTCATTTTAATAGGCTTATTATGACTTTCAAACAAACAAACACACACACACACAAACAAAACCAGACTCTCCATTCAATGCCAATTCTGATTGAAATTCAGAATTCTTATCGTTTCAATGCCATTTCTGATTGAAATTCATCACTTCAACACAGATGGCCAGAACTGCATTTCCTCAATGCCTTGCTCAATGGAATTAATACTTCCCCAAGACCATGTTTCTCTTCATCGTGATCTCATCACAGCAGTGGTTCAGGACAATCTTACAGTTAGATAATAAATCTATGGTCTTTCTCTTGCTTTCCCTACCGATAATGATGTCCATTCAATAACCATTTTTAGGCTATCTTGAGCTTATTCCAGGTGTGGAATAAGTGAACTTACTCCAATGCAAAAATGTAACATCAGATTCAATATAATTATTAGAATTACCTTCTCACTAATTTAGAGGAGCCCTTCTAGGATATGATTTTTGAATAGTTTACAGCTTATTTAGTTTCATTAGGAATGAATGCAATTATGAGTGCAATTATTTTGTTTACTTGGTTAGTGGTAAGGTCTATGAAGATCTTGCTGAATTTCTAATAAAATGAGTTGTTTATGCTGAAATCAGATGTGCCAATCATACTCTTTATTAATATCCCTGGTTTCTTCCTAAGACTCATCAACATCAGTGATACTGATAGTGATGTATCAGCTGTAGGAATAGTTCTTGATGTGTGTTCAGAGAAGGGAGGACACTGACCACTAGAGGAAACAGCAGTTTCAGTCCAGGATAAACCACTGTTTAAGTCTGAGTCCAGTAGTAGTCTTTATGCCATAACCTAAATAATAGGGGCTGGACCAATCCCTTTTAATCTCACTTGACATAATACATTAATAAAGTAGTTATATTCATATAATTGTTCTACAGTATCAAGTCTGCAAATTCAGTACAGTATTAATAACCACGATCTTGACATTGTGAATGTAGTTTTGCATCCTGGTGTATGTTTTGTGCTTGGTCCATGGTCATAGAATAACTCTTTCTTGAGTTAGATTGTGGTTTTGCAAATCATATTATTTGGATGTGCCTGCTTATGTCATCTACTTTAATAAGATTTGAATATTTTTTTAGTTGCTTCAGTAACTAATTTGCCTGCTTTGTTTTTTGCATGAAGATAATGTGGTTTTGTAGTCACCTTTAACTAGATGTTTGCTGGAGGTTGTAATCCAATGTTTATTCAAAAATTGCATTAAAGCTATATTTCATCACGCTACTATGCATCAGTGTGTTAGTCTTGAAGAACTGGACAAGGTCACCTGCCTTTAAGATATCTGAAAAGTTGTTTTGACTTGCCAGAAATGTTAAGCGTTAAAAATATTTAGTGAACACAGTTTGATATTCTTACTCACACCAAGGAGGTTATGTAAGTATTTTAATTAATCTGCTAATGTTCTATGCCATGATGAATACAAAAAGTGGGAAAGAAATATCAGCAGCATTTTCTGCATATGAAGATGTGTATTCATGTGATTTGCTATTCATGTGATCCATGAACATAAACAGAAAATGAGAAAATAGGATCCCTGAGACCCTCACTCACCTTTTGTTACCAGCTTCATAAATCCTCTGCAAACCTGGTTAATATGACCATACTTTATATATGTTTATATTGTACAGCAACATTTCTATCCCATGTTTTACGCTTAGGGACAAAAACTTTGTTAGATAAAGAAGCTCAGATAACTAATACGGAAGTTATTCCTAATGATACAAATTAAGTAGTTGGACAAATTACTTTCACTGATTAAACTACGATTGTTAAAAATTTCAGTTGGTCTCACAGGACTCTTCCTGGGATCTAGTCATATGATTTTTTTTTCCTTGAAAACTAACTGAGTTTAATTGCCCTGTAAGAGTTTTAGTTACATTTGGTTTACCTTTGTTGTTTGCTTTCTTTTTGAAGTCTCCTCTGTAGAATGAGTGATCTTCATGTCATTTGTAACTTTTACATTTGTCCTTGTTTTCTTTTACATGGAGTTGTAATAGGTTTGTGTCGATTCCGTTATAACTATTTTATAGTGCTACTTTTCACTATGGTACTGAAAAGAATGTAGATTCACTTTTGTTGCTGAACAGCCGATAGAAAATTAGTTATTTGAATAATTAGTTATTAGAAATCAGTTATTTGAATGATTATTGTACTTTTCTTATTTTTAAATACACCTAATATAGTGTCTTATTCAGATTAAACATTTGGAGTTTTTGACTGCTGCAAAATGCATGAATCTTGCTGATTACAGTAATGAGTCATCTAGCAAGAACGGCATTGTACTGACGGTACAATAACAAAAAAGGTCTCTAGTGTCTGCTGTCTTTATATATCTGACCTTGAAGGGAATTAGAACTTGCTTATTGCAGAAGTTGAGCATCTAATACATTGATGCACCTGTTAGTTCTTGCATATCAAATCAGATAATGTTTATAATGATCAGTGATTCTTTGTGAATTAAATATTTTCTTTTTCTAGTGATCTGGACATTCAGCTGCATTTACTTGTATTAAAGCCTTGTCCTTAACATGTGAAATTGCTTATACTTCAAGAAATTGTAGCTTTGCACCATTCCCATTCCTTTCTGACATCGTTTTCTCTTACTATTGAGTCTTATTTCTGACTAAAGCAATTTTGATCTGCATTTATATTCATATAGAGACCATGGACCAAGCAACACCTGCTAGAAAACTGGAAGAGGTTCTTCACCTTGCAGAACTCTGTATCGAAGTATTGCAGCAAAATGAAGAACATCATTCAGAGGTGAGGCTGTAATGGCATTTGCTGTAGAGAATGGTTTGTTCCTAGATTTTTTTCTCCCCTGATGTGAAGCAATTCTGTCAAGAAACATTTTAGCTTTACTTTCTGACATATGTTTAAGGCAGTTCACATTTACAGAGGAATAACAGACTTGAAGCTTATGAAAAGTGAAGTGAAATAAAACTCTACTTGAATTCGCTTGAATGAACTGTAGGTTTAGAAATGAAAATTAGAGAGCATAAAATAAAGACAGCATTTTTGTGCTGGAGGTGGTGAAATGGTATGGAAAACATTCATAGCCTTATACAGTTGTTCCTTCCAACTTTTCACCTCTCATTCAAAATAGAAAAAAAAAATATAATTGAATGTTAGTTTTCATCATGCTGTATAGGTCTTGATTTTAACATAAAAATAATGATGGGTATAATAATCACATTCTCATTGCTTTTCTATTGATTGGAAAAGTACTGCTTTTAAACTTGCACTTTTTAAAATGGCATTATAAGGTAGAAGAAATAAAATAGAACAATTTCATGTTTCTTACTCTCAAGTCTTTTGTTTCATGATACAGAAAACATAGTATTTAGAATATTTAGAATTGTAACACCTTTTATATCAAGGAATTACAAAAATAAACTTGACCAGGTACACACAATTGTATATATGAATAACATTCAGTTAATAAATATAGTTTTCTAAGGTTCAGGAAATTGTTTTAAAAATGTTATCAAAAAACTCAATAAATATTTTTGAGGAAAATATGCAAAGGGATAAACATGATTTAGTATATATAGTTATAAATATGATCATTCAAAACATCTGGTTTTATATCACACTATGGAATCTAGTTTTTAGCTTACATCTGTCATGTGTGAACTTGTTATAGATGTTTTATCTTATACTGAAGAAACAGCTGTTTCAATGATTTGAAATTAATTCCCTGGAGGTCCTGTTCTACACTACTGTTGCCACTGTGTTACTCTGTAATGATTACTTAATAAAATGTATATTGTCTTTGTCTGTTGAGGCCCTGCATTACTGTAAGAATATTAGACTTCTGTGGAAAAGAACACAGAAGAAAAAGATCAAATGATACATGTATGATTAAACATCTCTGTTCAAAGATTACTTTCCATACTACTTATTTGCAGTCAGAGATGTGGTATTTTTCAGAAGGGTAAATATATTGCATGTGCCTTCAGAAAAATAAATTCAGCAAAAGTTTTCAATCTAATCTAAGACAGCTTGAAAAGAATAAAGATAATTTTAAGATTATTTTCCCCTTCATTCATGTAATAAATGTTTGATTTTACTGAAGTTTATAGAGCATGCAGAATTTCAACATTAAAATATATCTGAGAACAAGATCAAAAAATTATACATTCCCTACTCAAAACTGAAGATTACGTATGGTGACGTCACATCATAACGTTAAGTAAACATTCGGTGTTTGATGGTGCAGTTAACAAAAAGGATCAGTAATCTCTAAAATAGTATAACACATTTTTAATACTAGATTTTTATTTTTTTTTTAATTCATAACACTTCCAAATTTCTGGGATTCCCAAAGGGAAGAGAGGTATGTGATTCCTGATGAACTAAGCATTATTTTTCACTGTTTATAGCATGGAACTGTGTATTGAATGTGTAGCATAAAATGTTCTGATGATTTCTGGTGTTGTATTGCCACATTTGTGTGTCTTTCTAGAATCTAAGAACTTAAATCTTCCTTTAATCCGGTCAATGTTTTTGTTCTCTGAGAATGTGTGTCACGAATTGCTAATTGCCTTTACTTTGTTTTCATATTATCCATAATGACTGGACAGCTATCTTGGCTGTAGTATTTGTTTTTCTATTCTTCTTCCTTGCTGCCTAAGCAATGATGGGTAGTTCTTGAGAGGGTCAGAAGAATTTCGGTCTGGGTTCAAGGTGTCATTTGCAAAGGGGAAGAAGATGGAAAGAAAATGTGCTGGTTTTCTGGTTTTGGTTTTGCTTTGTTTGTTTGGAGTTTTTGGCAATATTTTCTGAAAAGAGTTTTGCTTGCCTAAAAGGGACACCTGCCAATGCCTGTATATATTTCTTTTCTTCTGTCTTTATTTCTTTGCATTTGGTTATTTTCTAGGGTAAGGAGTCTGTTCCTTTAAGGAGCTCCCGTTTAGACAGGATTTACTAATGAGAAACTTCTTCCAGTTTAAGGAAGAAGACTCCATTTCAAACTTTTTCCAAAATTTTTGAAGCCTTATCTGTCCTTTTCACTATGGTGCCCATCCACATCCTTCAGTCCTGACACTGCAACAAAGAAAGTACTTTTCCGTAATAGCAGAGGATGCTCAGCATTTCTTTAAAGCCTCTTGCCAATTCATCTTTTCTCCATTTGCCCTATGTCAAAAAGAATTACAGGCAGTCATCAGGAAGTCCAGGATGCAAAAACATATTTGTAGACCACTTTTCAGAAGTTGTCTTTTATTTGATGCCTTTCAGGCCTGAGTACATAATTCTACCTTACCTAGGACCTGTGTTTCAGAAATGGAAGTGAGAAATTATGTGACTTTATTTGAGGTTGTGGGAACTCAGCGCTTGTATAGATCAAGCTACATATGTCCTATGCTGGTAACTCAAAAATACTCAAAACGAGATATTCAAAATGGGGGGCATAAGTTTGAAAGCAAAGACATTCTCTTATCTAGTATGTGTAGGTATTTCTCATTGTCAGATATTTTCATGAACTCTGAGCAAAACACTCTCAGCAGTATGTGATATTCATCCTATCTCATAAGTTCATTTCACCTTCATCTTTTACTCCAGGATCATACAGCTCCCTCTGATCCAATACTCAGCTTCAATACTGACCTTTCAAAGCCTAGAGTTAAGTGACAGTAAAAAGGTACAAGAGTTATATGTGAAGCATTCTATAATGTGGAGCTGGCTTTACTTGCTGACATGCTGTTTTTCACAGATCTCTTCTTTTAAGCTAAGATTACCTAAGAATCTAAATTTTTACCTAAGAAAACCGTGTATTCCAACATGTGTTAAGTTACTGAAAATTAATATAGACGTTAGTGATTTTCTAGAGATGGATTTCTAGCATTTGTGGAAGGACATACATGTGTTTCTTGAAATATATAAGTCATCTCAGTATAGTACATGTGGATGCCTTCCTCAAGAGAAGCTGACATCTTTAAGGCAAAAATTGGAATTAAAAAGCGCTTTGTGTCTATTAAAAAAACCCTCAGGCTTCAAGGAATAAAGTTTCACCATCCCTTCTGATGGTTCAACCATCCCTTCTGATTAACAAATAAGTGCGAAATGTATTCACAAAAATTTATTTGAAAAATAAATTAATCTGATTACTTATAGTGTTAGAATTGAATTAAATCCAAAAGAAGCATATACAGTAATTTTTCAAGGCTGAGACCGTCATTCTTTTCTTTGCTCTCTGGCAAAAAGAATTGCAGGGTATTATACTCCTTTTTTGATTTTGTGTGTTACATTTTTGTTCTGAATATATCATCTTTTCTATCATAAGCTATTTGATTTCTTACATTTTTGATGCAAGGTTTTATAAAATATTTTCACGTTTTTCACTTGGCCTGTCCATTCTCCCCAAATGACATAGGACATGAAGTGACATATCCAAATGTATTTTGCCATAGATACAACACATCTCTTTGCTTTATGACTTGTGATTAGTAACTGTATTTTGTCATGCTTGCAGGCATTCGCTTGGTGGCCAGAATTATTGGCTGAGCATGCAGAGAAGTTTTTGTCTCTTTATTCTGTTGATATGGATTCAGCACTTGAGGCACAGCCGCAGGACTCCTGGGACAGCTTCCCACTTTTCCAGCTGCTGAATAACGCCCTCAGAAATGACAGTAAGATCTTAAGTTTTTTCTTATGGTGTGCATAAGATTTTCCAATGTGCCTACAACTTAGAAATGTATTTCTAATTAATATAATTCTCAAAATTAAAGTGGCAGTGCCCATGTTTATGATATATATCCTGGTGCTCCATTTCTTGGAAGCTGAGCAGTTTCTCTCTATCCTTGCACCATTTCAGTCCTTATTTGGCGATCCTTTAACCATTCAGTATCACAAATTGCTCAGTTTTAAATGCGAGATGTACAAGCAGCATAATATGTAGTTAATATTTCATGTTTAATCTATACTGCTTAAATAAAATTCTAAGCCTTCATGTAAACTACTTTCAGACTAGTTATGTCTATAAAGGTATTGTAGACTTAGCTTGTGAGATACACACAACAAATCAGTGTTATTTTCACTTGGTGTATTGTTGTATCATTATTTGAGTTGGTGAATAAAATTTGAGATAGCTGTGTTATGTTGCTTTTATTTACCTTTGAAGAGCTAATTTTCTTTTTTTGTTTAAAATAGTTATCTCCTAGGCCAGTTTTGTGTGAAAGGGATTTTAATAATGGAATTAAGGCAATAACAAAAAAAAATTTAATAGATGCTATTTTAAAAACATTAAATTGCACCTTATTTTGCAGACAAGTAATTTCTCCTAACATTTTAAGGCATCATAAAGAAAAAAAATTTATTTGTGCTACATTTTATATGTTTACTCATATTCTATTTTTTAAAAAATGATAAAACAACCCACTGTTGTTTTTAATTATTTTGCAGATACAAATGCTATTTTTATTCAATGATTCAAGTTATTCCAAAATTTGACTTTTTTATTATAAAGACAAGAAATCATTTTTAACTCTTCCTGGAAAATTCATTTCATTTCTGTGGAAGTTCAATAGCTAAGAATTTTAGCTCCGTGTATGGAAACTGCTTGACTGAAAGAATAGAAAATAGTATTCAAGAGCTTTTCTCCAAGGTTACACATATTGCAACCTATATTATTTATCATTGTATTATTGTTAACCTTAGCTGCCAAGTGTTTCTTGAAATATGTAAGTCATCTCAGTATAGTACCTGTTGGCCACAGCACCATATCATGAAATGGAGCAACTAGCAAATGTACAATTCACTGTAACGCGATGGATGACGAACTTTATGGAGGGAAGAGGGCAAATGGACAGGGCCACTAAACCAAAGCTGAATCTTAAACAGGATTGTTGAAAGTCACTGTTATTGCACCACATTGGATGTGGCCTCAGACAGAGTGAAAGAACATTAACATCCAGTCTTCAAGGTCACTTTTCATGAATTATGTTTCCATACCCTGACGCCTAGCAATACATGAAATGCCATATTCCTGATGATTTCTTCTTTCACATGTTATCCTAGTGAAAGGAAATGTATCTGTTAGTCTTTCCTTTAGTTTGTTTTTAAGATATCCATGAATGTTTCATCTGGATCCCTTGCTGGACAAACTGCAACTACAGAAACTTACTAAAATTGCCATGCTGGTGGTTTTTTAAGCTCGATTTAGAAGGCTGCTCGGAAGGGTGTAGGAATTGTTCAGTCTTGGGGTAGATCTCATAAGAGTTAGGCTCCTGCAAAGTGCGTTCTACATTACTTGAAGTGGGTGTCTGATCATCTAAAATCCAGATTAAAAATCTGAAGCCTATATTCAGGTGTCTTTCCTACCATTTTACATTTTCAGTTTAGGAGGCACGTCTCTAGTTGTGATGTTATGTGCACTTAAAACAATTTTTTAGTTTCTGAAGGCTGTGGAGGTATTTTACAGTAGTCTCACAAGAAGGATTTGTGGCATCAGTTTTAACTACGTAATTGTGTCATTTGTGTTCCTTTGCACTTTGGTTCCAACCTGAGAGAAAGGATAGAAACAAACAAGGGTTGTCCTCACGTGCAGCGAGGTTGCTGGTAGCTACCCATTTTTCTTTCCTTAAAAGATTAAATGCTAAATGATTAAAACAACCTTAGGAAAGATATTTCATGAAAACTTTCATGTCAAAGCAATTATTAGAAAGATTGTAAAACCTTAACTAAGGGATACGAAACAACTGCAGTATGAAATGTCACACCTGTATACAAATTTCAGTAATTCCCTAATGGTAATAGGTATAGTAAATGACAGTTTCTGGCAAGTGAAAGCCATCTGGAAAATTATACACTTTTTTTTCCCCAGAACTATTGGAAAGCAACCGTGGAAATTAGTCACCTTTTAATCGGTGGATATGTTAGCAAGTGGCAAGTGACCATTCTACCAAGAACTGATTCCCAAGTGGAACATACCTCAGTGCTTATTCTTTAATTAACAGCCTTTTCACCTTGCAAGTGCATTAAAGCCATTAGAAAGAGCTCCCTATGCTTATATAATCAATTTTACAGTCTTCCAAAATGAAATAAATAATTCTGGCTTTACCCTAAGTGAAAACCTTTTCCTGAAAACTATCACCTTCATAAAGATAGATTTAGAAAAAAAAAAAATCTAAAAAGGGAAAAACTGGAATGTGGTCCCATGAGGATAAAAAGGCTAGTGTTAATAATTAACAAGGAGAGTGAAGTGGAGTAAATTAGCCATAATAGAGCCCACAGTGACTGGCAAAGTCACCTCTCATTATCAAAAAACTCATTAGGAAATGAAGAGGTGGAAATCCCACTGGGTTATTCTCACTCTCCGGCTATATCAGAGATTACTTTTCAGATTTCTTTCAAATGAAGAACTGTTAGGTCACCATATTGCATATTAGGTTAATCTTCAGTGAAATTTGGAGGACTGACACCTGCGTGTTACTCTATCTCGAGAGCTTTAAATGAGCTCTAAATCTTTGATGCAGGAGTCAATTTTCACGTAAACCTGACATGAGCAAACTCCTAACAATAAAGAAGCAATCTAACATTTACAGCATTAAAGAAAACTTGTAAGACTATTCTTATAACTATGTCGCTAAAATATAATATTAGAAAGACTGTGAGATCATGAAAATGCATAGTCTTTGCTATTCAAATAATATCAAATGTGTTATTTTACATAGTATACAAAACATTGTACAAGATTCAAGCAGAATACTTCAAAGCCAATATTCATTTAACAATGAGAAAAAAATGCATTTTCCAATACATCATATAACTTTTCATGAAGTAAAAGGGGGGAGGAAGTGGGAGTCCTGACTAAAGCTTCACATTTCATTTATGAAGGACTCCATTTTGAGTCACTTTAAGCTTCTCCATTTTTTTCCGACCTTATTCCACAACAGTTAAGAGTTCATCAGTGAGTTCATTAATGATAGCTTTCCTGTTAAGTCTAATTGAAAAACTACTTTAAAAAGGGATGGAGGAGTATGATCTTCCTATCCAATAAAATATTTTATCTTTTTTGACAAGAGCTAACTAATAACAAAAAAAATTTGGTTTAAAAAATGGCACTTACTGGGGAGATGAGTAATAGATTGTAGATAAATTTGTTGTGATTTTTCAAAATGTAAAGGTTTGACAAAATATTGTAGCTGCTTTTATAGTATACATTTTAATGATCTCCAACGTTTCTATTGTTCATACACAATTATGCCTGACTGTGTAAAGCTTTGCAGATTTTACAGAGATAACAGTACCCAATATCTCTCAATGATAGTGAAATTATTTTTTCCAGAATTGGGTATTTGTAGAGGGAAGGAGGAAATGGTGACATGGTTGTCTCAGGATTGTATCTTATTTTCTGTAATGAGCACGTTACTTTTTGTCTACAGAGCCTATAAATTATGTTATGAAGGGGCCTGCTCTAGAGGGCAATTTACTTTCTGTAGTTGTTTAATTATTCAGATTAATCAGGTTTTTAGTGCCTCAAGACAGACATGTATTAATTCCTCTTTGTTTGAGACAGTGTCAGAGATATCTTTTAGTGGCATGTGCCTAGTTATATGAAGTGTCTGTACACTTGGCTTATTTTAGAGGTTTTTCAATTGTATATTCAATATTCTGCTCCGTTCCTTGCCAAATTTTCTTTCCAAGTGTCACTTGCTGACACTATGCACTGTGCTGTTGCTCAGCATTATTGCATTACTACATTGGCACAAATCAGTCAAAATTAGGAGTATTATAAAGTTAACTCATAATCATCTTCATCAAGTATTACTCAGTGAAATGTCTGTGTACCTGCTCTAACTCAGCCATGGTACACCTGTAGACAGTCTGATGAAGCTGATTTAGAAAAACCAGCATGTTGAGTGTTAGCCTCTTGAAAGCCATTGCCATTATCATGGCTGTTGATTTCAAACAGGAATTCTCTGATATGTTTTTTCCACTATTGCTGTTGCTAGTAGCAGAGTAGCAAACACTACCAAAGACAGCATCACCTTCCTGCTTTGTTACAGCCTGTGGACCACTTTTGTACTAGAATTGATTTATAACAACATAGTCCCCATCTTAAACTACAGGGTGGAGATGATAGAAAACAATTTGGTTTTAAGGTAATCAGGGCAAAGTTTATAGCCACACATAAAGATACCTTTCATCAAACCTTACAGTTCTTATTAATTGTAGTGGGAATCTTTTCTTAGGATTTTTGCTCCTATTAGGAGCTGCTTTGAAATAATAACCTGGCTTCAGTTTAGAGCTGCATATTTTCGTTACTGATACTGAGAGCTAACTCAAGCTGCATAATTGCTTACTGGAATATCCAATAACCTTTTTGACTGAATGGGCATTTTAGGCACAAGAAAATTGTGCAACAAGCTGTTTGTGTCACTCTGTCTTGTAAAGATTAAATTCTTTGCAGTTTCATTGCCAAAGTTCTGACAGTGAGGGAAATTTTTAATTCTTAAATAAATTTTCAGCTTACTTCCATATAGTGCATTTCTAAAATTCACTTTTAAAGTTTGTCTTGTATGTAAAAATACACAACAATTTGTATACAAGCTGAGACCCTTGCCATTTTCACTATTTAAGTAGCTGATTAATAAATGCTCTGTGGAAGTAGAACGTAACATAAACAGGAAATTAATGGAAATAAAAGCTTTCTTTTTTCAGGTTATTGGATGATTTTCAACTGCTTCAAATAGAAGATGGAGCCCCAAGGAAATTGTCTTCTTGAAATTTACTGGGTTTATTTTGGATTTAAAAATATGCCAGGAAACCCAAGTGGTGCCTTCCCGAGAATCCTATGGAGAGCAGGATAATTATAGACTGTCTGCCAAAGTGCTAATTTTGTCAGTGGAAAAGAGACTCATGTTAACCTGTGCCATTCTTCCTTATCTTTGATTCTGCAGAAGCTCTGGAGGACGGCTTAACACACTGACTCCAGGATAGCTCCTAAACTTTGCCTGTATAAGTAAAAGCAAAGCAAGCCCCACAGCTTCTAATGTACACAAGCACAGTAGATTCTTTCCCTGCTATTAGATGAGAAACCTCATTCCTGTGCTGCATTATTAGACTGTACATTTAATCTCCGGTATTTTCTTGTCATATTTTAATATATTTCAGCTACCTGATACATAGAAGTTGAATGACTTTCATCTTCAACTTCAGTATTTCAAGAATTTTTCATTTGGGGATCTGTTTCTGTTCTTGCAATCCATTTTCCATTAATATTGTATATGCATTAGTTTGCCCTGGCATAGGCTTTCATTTTGTTGTTGTTTGTGTGAATATGAGATGGCTCATATGAAGAGGGTGTGGGGTGTCTATATTGACAAGATAATGGAGAATTAAGCTACATAGCTTTGAAGACAAGTGGTAGTTGAGGGATTTGAAGTGTGGCATTTCCTCAAGGATCTCTTGTTTCCCATCTGCTTTGATGCACAGGTGGTACCTTTTGGCAAGATCAATTCTAATCATAGGGTAGAGTGCCATGAGTCTGCTGATGATACTCAGCTATATCACTTACCCCTGCGCTCTGAGTTCTTTCCCTGCCCTGCAGTAATCCTTGATGGAGATCTCCAGATGGGTAAATCAGAGCTGCCATGTCCTCAGCCCTGGGAAAACAGAATGCTGACTGAGTTTTTGATCCGAGACAGTGCATTTGTGTGTGTGCCCACATACAGAGGGATCTCTGTGGAGGTGCAGTCAGATTAAGAGTCTTGGCAGCATTTTGGAAAGTTTCACTTCCCTGCAAAGACTGCTGTCAGGATATTGGGAAAATGGTTCAGCTTTTTAAGTTGAAGAGCTTTTATTGCCTGTGACTTCTTTAAATTTTGTTCTGACTTTGGCATAACAAGAGTTGCCCTCCTGCCCATGAGGCTTTATTACTGTAATTCCCAGAGTAGGGCTTGTAGCAGAGCATTTCTGCGGTCTGCTCGGAAAACAGTAAACTACAAGCTCATCCCTTCAAGTAACTGTGATTGCCTGATTAATGCCAGTCCTGCACTGATTCACTATAAAGCAGCAAAATTGACTTAACGACACAGTTGTATTCTTGTTGTTGTTTTTAAGCTCAAAGTTGTCTTGAAAAATCAGCCTAATATGTAGCTTGATACCAGCCACCTTTTGTTTCTCAAAGGCAATGTTCATCAGCTGTTTACTGTGCAACACGCAGCGTGTGGGCAAGATTCCACACCTTTGTCTTAAGATCCGAATCCTTCTCAGTTGTTATTATTGCTGATCACAGATGCTGCAGTTTTAAGATACATAAATATAAGGAAAATTAACACTGTTTTGAGTGCTTGATATATGAATAATTATGCCAGAATTAGCTAGTTAACAAGTAGTTCTATGAGCAGGGTAAATAATGGAGCATGTCTGTAATGGACTCATAGGTGTTCTCAAGGGTGGATTCTCAAGTGTTTAATAAGAGATGAGCCTATGCTGCTGCCTTGTTCTCAGTGGAAACCCTAATAATCTCTGCCTGCTACCTAGCTGCCTGTTTTCATGAAACTTCATCTATCCGATATCACCACCCCTGTGTGTAATATGTTTGAAATTGGCTAAAAGTTTCAAAATTCTTAGCAAGAGAGAGGCAGGTGAACAAAACCAGAGAGAGCTGATCGCGTTAGTATTGTCTCCTTAGGTAAAAGTGATTGATACATAATTTCCCATTACTCTACAAGAATATTTTCAAGAAAATAGTTCTTGCTTTCAGATCATTGTATTCAAGATAAAAAAAGAATAATATTAGTGTCCAGACATTCAGTAACAAAGGCACTTCCTTGCCATACAAGTAGCAATAGGGAACTGAAACTTGATGACATATTTTGGCTTTAAACTGAAAGAAGGTAGATTTAGATTAGATATAAGGAAGAAATTCTTCACCATGAGGGTGGTGAGGCACTGGAACAGGTTGCCGAGAGAAGTTGTGGCTGCCTCAACCCTGGAAGGGTTCAAAGCCAGGTTGGACGGGGCTTTGAGCAACCTGGTCTAGTGGAAAGTGTCCCTGCCCATGGCATGGGGGTTGGAACTAGATGATCTTTAAGGTCCCTTCCAACCCAAACCGTTCTATGATTCTATGATTTTCCCCATAGTTACCATCTCTCCCAGGTTCAGTTTGTGGTGGACATCATTCAGAAACGGAAGCCAAAGGAGTTTCTGGAAGTTACAGAAATTATTTTTGTATATTATACATGGAGTTGTACCAGTGCTGGAACAAGAGGGATTGCAGTTTTATGAGATGGTTTCCAGGGTTTTGAGCCCCATGATCCAGCCTTTTCTTCTTAGGAAAAGGAGGAAGCCTCCTCAAGATGCGGTTGTGGTACCCATCCAAATCAAATGAGAAGCTTGGATGGAGGAATAGGTGGGAGCAGAAACCCACAAGAGAATTTAAAATGACAGAATATGGGTGGGAGAAAAGGAGGGCTACCAAAATCATGAAAATATCTCTCTATGGATCAACTTGCCTGTATGATTTCGATGTATACTTAGGAATATCCTTATAGGTCCTATTATTATTGTGCTGGATTAATGGGTGAACACAGACACATTCAAAACATGAAACTGATATACTCCCTTGGTGGGACAGGACATTAGTGTGCTAAGAGTTAGGATTTGCTAAGAGAACATTTCAGGGAGTACAGGGACAAGCAAACTAATTTTCAGGTTTTAAGCATCTTCAGTTTGCATTGTGTATGCAGTCTTTCATGCAGTAAATCCCATCTGTGAAGCACCTAATTTTCTACTGCTTATAGCTACTTTACTTTTCTTGAGTAATATGCTTCATGCTTATAGTATGCTCACTAGTCAACTCCATTTCTTTCGAAAGGCAAGAGAACACCTCTAGGTGTGTTACATGTTGTCAGCTTTCCTAAGTACTTTAGGGAACTATTTTTCAGGACTTCCTTCAAATAGTTATAAAACTACAATTGCTGTGAAGTTGGAGATAATCACACCAGAGAATTAGCAAGCTTCCAGAAGGGAAGTGTAGAGTTAGTTAGCATCCTTTAAAATTTTGCAAGACAGTTGAGAGGGCAGAGGAGAGGCAAGTGTGGCTGCTCAGGCTGAGTTTCAAATGAACACAGACTGGCTGGGAGGTACTTTTGTTCATGGGGGTCTTAATGAGGTTTGTGCACATGTCAGGATGGGAAAAACCAGGATTCTGGTGGTGAGCTCTGGCCTTCGAGATTTTTATGTATGGACATGCATACCAAGACATGTTTTCTATTCAAGAGCTCATTGAATGTCCTGTGTAGCTATAGGCAGTGATTCAGGACTTTGCCAGCTCCTGAGGACACAGAGCATATGGGTAAACTGTTCTTATTCCAAACACTCATATGTCACATATTGCCTTTTTCCATTAAGCAATCTGGAGGAAATGCTGTATACCTCTATATTTTTGCACATAGCCTAATGAGGCTGGAATGTTTTACTGCAACCTTTGATCTTCTTAGCATACGGAGAATAAAAATAATTTAATGACATTCAAATACTGTTTGTTTGGTTTGGGTTTTTTGTTCTGTCTTGGTGTCTAAGTATTGAACAAAATTGCTAAGGCTTAGATTCAGCAAAGTATATTATTAATTTCACGAAGCTGCAAAAATGTTCTGGTTCAACAAAGAACTTCAGTATGTGCCTAGTTTTCATAACAGTGACAGTTTTAAAATGTACTGCAGTGTCCTCATGGAGCACTTCATTTATCTTTTATGAACGGTATTTCCTACACAAGCTGGATCTTGTTCTTAAAATGCTTTTGTGTACTGAAACATTTTAAGAGATACATTTTCCTGTAGCAAAATAAAGAAGGGAAAGGCCTGACATTTTTATGTGTGTTTTGTTTGTTTTTAAAGCATTTTTGTGCAATGGGAAGTTTCACAAGCACTTGCAAGAAATTTTTGTTCCCATGGTCATCCGCTACATCGATCTCATGGAATCATCAATTGCCCAGTCCATTCACAGAGGTCTTGAACAAGAGTCATGGCAACCTGTCAAGTAAGTGCTTTCTACAAGATCTGAACAAAGCACCTGCCTATAGCTTTCTGTCTAATCAGGTGTTCTCCCCTGTTGTCCTCTAAATATTCTATTTTTTATTGTATTCCTACATTGTTTATTTCTTCACAGGAGCATCACCAACAGTCTTCCTAATGTAGCTCTTCCAAAAGTTCCAAGTTTGCCTCTTAATCTTCCACAAATACCTAGCTTTACTACACCAACCTGGATGACTTCTTTGTATGACTCCACGTGTGTATTCTTCAATAACCTTCTGACTGTATGTCAGCTCTGCATGGCCTTGCTAGTGTTCTGTGCAGCTGTATTTGGATTGCATGGTGTTTATGACCTCTTAGTTGGAAGTTATTGTTTCCTGGGAGTGAGCCAAGCATGGACTGTTAGTGAGTTGCGCTTTCTAGTGCATTAAAATGTAGCAGTCTTAGATCTGGTAACTTACAAAATCAACTTGGCAAAGGTCTGTCATAGTATGAATGGTGTTTAATACCCTAAACAACCTAATGATTCTTCTGAATTAATAAGCAGTGGGGAACCTTTTGGATAATTGATTTTAGATTGTGGTTTTGTAAAGTGAGGCAGCCCATCATATCTTTGCATGGGTTTGATTAACACATTGTATATAGATACTGGTTCTGAAAATCACTGACTGCAAATGTTGTCATTACATTGAATATCTATGTTACAGGGAAATAGTAAAAGGTTAGTAAGTACCCAGAATAGAAGTACATCCATTTCTTTTTCTGTTTGAAAAAATATGTATGTATTTTTGATTTCTCCCCAACACTTCAGTGCTCTTAAAAAAAAAAAAAAAAAACAGAACAGACGTGCCCTGTTCTGTGGGAATATTCCCATAGTTACAGGCCAGATTTCTGTGTAAGGACACATTCATATACATTAGAGAAAGGCTCAAGAAGAACCTTATTTTAGCTAAAGTTGTATTAGGAAAGGATGAATGTGAAAGAGTTCAAAAAACATGCATTCAAGACGCAAAGCTTGATAATATCATTTCAAGCCAAGTATTGCCTTCTCAAGTTTTATGACAGAGTTAAACACTCCTAACAAGTACTCAGATCCATTACTGCGAGAGTTGATAGTTTGTGCTCTGCCAGACTTCTGGCACTTGTCTCTTGAGTATTATGATTATTGTTCTGCTGCTAATTCTCCTAAAAGTTGACAAAATTCATCTTAATCCTTGGCTTTGGTACCTTTTGTTTTTACTATAATAATGTTAGGTTTCGCCTGATTTCAGCTTTGAATACAAACTAATTGACCTTCTGCTACTCAGTTCCTTTCTGTTATTCCCATCCTTTCAGGGGTTACTTTTTTTTTAAATAGCTTTCAGAGTAAAAAGTTGTTACAATCTTAGATGTGGTCTTCTTACAGTCTGTATTCTAGCAGCCCCATCCAGTAAAAATAATTTGTACATATTATAATTCATGTATTTTGAATATTGAATTTATAATTAATATATAATAAATATGGATTCTGGTTGGAGGCTTATAGTGGTAGATCTTTCCTAAATGAAGGTTTTGGTGTAGCAATAAATTCCTAGACTGTATTGTCAAAAAATGTGCGAGTATAGTGAAATTCAGCCATCGGCTCATCCCCCTTGCACATCTTCTGGTATTAAGGTTCATGGTGTGTATGGCAAAGCATGCATAACATCCTAAACTAATCAGTGAGGTTTTCAAAGCATTCGGTGAACGCTGAGGTTAATGTGTGCTGTGAGCACTTGCCAGCAGTAGCTGTCGCTCTGCTGCTTCTCAAGAGAACTGGGGATGAGCAGTGTCCCCACAGCAGTGTGGCCTCTGTAAGGCCACCATCCCCTTTCAGCCACCCCTCACAGCATTCGAGAAGAGGTCTGTCAAGGTGCTGGCTCCATTGTAGGCCCCTCTTCATGTTCTTTTTCCCCAAACATAGAGCTCTGAAGTTGTGTTTTATGACCGGTATATAAATTAACATTCAAGATTGCAGGTAGTATTGTTACCTTTGGAATACTGTGAAATTCAGGTAGTATTTTAAGAATCAGCTTACCTACATCCTACTGAAGAGCCAAGTAACTTCTCAGAATGGCCATGTATTGCATTTGGATCAAAAAATAAAAGTGAAGGCACTGCAAGCCAGTTATTCCTCCTCCCAAGCTAATGAGTTTCCTCTTTCCTGCTGATTACAGTGTCGCAGCCTCTGGCGGAGGAAGTGGTTTACTTTCACTGTTACATGAAAGAAAGAAGGAGGGTTTTATTTCCCCCACTGCTCCCATCCCATCCTTTTCAGGAAGAACAAAACTTCCTCTTTCTAGTTAAATTCTCCAGTGGGAAGTAACCAAATACCTAGGCCCCAATACCTCTTAAGCAAAACTCTTGCTTTTTTTCCTGTCGGTTTTCCCTTTCAATGTGATGAACGCCCACCTTAAATGGACTAGAGTGGCATATTGTATTGTACATAGAGTCAGTGGAGGCACCTAAATTCAGGAGCCCAGGCTCTGATTTGTCAGATATCGCAAGTGGCTCCTCCTCCCCACTGACTCCCCCAAGTCTTTCTCTCTCAGTCCACTGTGCTCCCTCGTCCTAGCCACAAAGCTGATGCTTTGGCAAGAGGATGACTATGTATGTCACTAAGTTGTGCTGGACTTCTCTCTTTCTCTTTGAAAGTGATGATTTTGGCCATTTAATCATTATCAGTTTGAATGACACAATGAAGAATCTACAGGCAAAAAGAATGAGAGAAAATAATCTGTGAGCTAACTGAGTTACAGTTAAATGTTTACTGAGAATGCCGAGTCCTGTGTTTATTTTGGCTGCAATAGGAAGATTTCGTGTTCTCCAAACTTTACTAATGTTCGTATTCATGCTTTTATGTTCATATTTAAGTCCATTCATATTCAACAGAGCTGTTACATGTCTACCTAAGAACTTTTGCTGAAGAGGCATTCACAGTTAGGCATTTCTTTGTGTGCTTTACTGATGAAAACAGATTTTCCTCTCTTTCACTTAAAAGGTGCTGCAATTCTTTTGAACATTACTACAGAAGATTGTTTATATTTTTTAATTAACTGTTGCAATTTTTTTTTTCTTTGATCACATGTTTTGGAGCACTAAATGTATGCTGCTTATAACAGCACTTAGGAAGATCATTACCTCATTTTCAGTTGTTTTAGCTTAACCTTTTATTATTGAGCATTGGAAAGGGAGCTATGAAAAGGGCAAAGTGTTATGAGTAGTAGTCTATTTTTCTTGATTGGTCTCAGGAGGGAATAACTCAGAGGAGACCTTGGCTAGACATGCAGAGCACTGTGAATTACTGTTCCATTTGGCTGAAGACAACATCATGAAAGCGCAAAAATGTTTGAATATTCTGTAAAAACTTCTAATCAGCCAGAATGAGGGAATTTTTTTTCATTTATTGTTCATTAATTCAAATGTACTAATTTAAATAGCTTTTTTGTTCCATTTCATATTTTAAATTTAATTTCTATGCCTCTTCTGGACCTGGCTTTTAAGTTAGGTTTGTGGATGTTTTTAATTGTTTATGGCTTCATTTATATATTATTATTTTCGGTGCAGACATGAGATAGATTCACTGACCAAAAATATTGTAGATACAGACCTGAGGTTGTCTGTTGCTATCTAGTGCTGGTCTAGAACATCAGGTTCAGCAACACTCAAGGCTGGAGAAACATGGAATAAGATACATGCTTGCAGGAGGATGCTCCTGTCTTGTCTTCCAGCCAGAACAGGCAACATCAAAGGAAAAGTCTTAGCTATATTCTTCCTGCTATGACTCAGCTGTAGTGAGTGATAAGAGGGACTGGCTGGAGCAGTCACAGTGCTCTGATTGTGATATGAAGGGATCTGGTCTGAATGTGTCTGAGCTCCAGTGCTGGACCTCTCTGCATGTTCGTGCATGCTGAATAAGTCAGGAGGCCACCTTTCAGTGCTGTTTTGAGGGATTGCATCTGTAGTGCCACATATGTTCCTGCTGTAGTGCTTGCCTGCAGTAAAGCAGAAGGAGGCCAAAGTTTGTGTTTTTAAGAATGGGTATTCAAAAGTATAGCCATAGGACTGATGGAATAGTGAAATTTAGCTGATCTACTTTCTGTAGAATAAGGAGTTTTGAATATAGCTGGTTCCTCTTGAGCATTCTGGAAGACAAATGTATATTATGGGCCACATTTCTTTTCTTCCAAAAATACTAACATGCAGGAAGAAAGAAGAATCAAGAAACATGTTTTGGTTGCTTGATCCTCAGGTTGCCTCACTCTTGAACTAAGTTGGAGGAGCCATGAGGTAACTCTGTCCCTAATAAATTTGAGGGACTCTACACAAGCAGATACTTGCTATGCCAAAGTTCTGCTTCATCCTTCTCCCTCATCTGATCATGGAACGTAGAGAGATGGGGCAAGCACTATTGGCTCTGTAACTATTGAAAATCCTTTTCTGTTGAAGAAATTCTCAGTTGACTTTCTGAGCCCTGAATATACCTCTTGAGGCAGCATAAAGGAAGTAGAGCTGGAGCTCGCAAACTGGGACTCACAAAGGACATAGAGCTGGTGCCCTGTTTTGTAAACAGTCCCCACAAAACACTAATGGGTAGTAAGTCAGTAATAACCTTTAAAAAAAGATAATTGCAGTAATTAATAAAATCACCATCATTGCCCTTGGTAAATACTACAAGAACGGAAGCCAGCTGATTTTAAATCTTGTGGTTGATTGAGAATGTCCTTAGATATTTAATATTTCTCCTATATTTTCATATCCCAAGAGACCCTATGGAGTTTGACATCTAGGCAAGAAATGACACATTCTTTGTCTACTCTGGAGTTGTGTGTGTGCTGATCTTGCAGCCAGCATGCTTTATTAGTAGACTGTTTGACTAATTGCTACTGCTTAGGTAGCTGGCAAGCCTAGTGGGAAGCTGCCTCTCTCAGCTGTCAGTGGATAAGTGAATTGCTTAGGAGACTGTATGCAGCTCCTAAGTTTAATATTCTGCAGGGTCTTGGAGAAACATTATATCTTGGACCATTTTTTGTTGTGTTCAATATGATGCAAGGCATAAAGTCGTGAAATAATTTAGGTTAAAATGGACCTCTGGAGCTATATGGTCCAATCTCCCCATCAAAGTGTGACCAAATACAAAGTTAAATTGCTGTTAAAAAAAAAAAAATTAGGATGGGCATAATATTTGCCTCTTTTAACCATTGGAAACCTTCTCTTACTGCCATGACCTGGTTAAAAAGAGTGGACAACTAGATAGTGCCTTTTGCACAAAGAACTAGTGCTCAAAGCTTAAGTTTTGACCAGCAAAACAGTGGAGTTTGTGCTTAATTTTAAAAATATTGGTAAATATATTGAATAGAGTTTTTAAAAAAAGAGCACCACTTCGGTTTCCTGATAGAACAATATTATTCCATTCATTAGACTGAAGTAGCTTTACCATACATGTTCAAATAAAAACTGTTCAATAGCCAAAAACGTGTCCTATCCCTTCACAAAAAAATGGTTGTGCAATTATGGATGTAGATTCAAATGCTTTGGTGGTTTGATTCGAATGCAGGCGTTCCTCCTCCTGCCAGGAGGAGGTAAAACCTGAGTTTGGCTCTTCTTCATGTTACACTTTATGGAGTATTAAACCCTGAAGTTGCATAACCAGCTCCTAGTAGGGAAAACAAATCTATAGACTCTACAACCACTTCAGGGTATTGAGGTATGTGCTGACAATTAATACTTTTTCTAATGCTTTTACTCAATAAGGGCCAGAAAATCCTAAAATCCAAATAAAACAAGTATCTGGTACAAATAGCAGTAACAAGTTGATTGAAGTCACAGTTTTCTGTAGCATTTAACAAACAAATTAGACATTTGTGTCTGGATGTATGAACTAGGAAAAAATAGTTGCTGTTGTAGCACTTCGCTTTCTTTCCCCATCTTACTAGTATAATGTTAGTCAAATTCAGATGTCATTGGACAATGCTGAATAAAAAACTTGAGGAATGGGACCTCAAAATTATATGAAAAGAGAATGAATGAATTAGTCTTTCTCACAGAATGAATTAGTGTTTCGTGAACCTGTGTCTATTATTACATTTATTATAATTGCGAAACTTTATTTGGTAGTATAATGAAACCAAATTAAGTGGCTACCAGGGAGTCAACGTGCATAAGAATACATTTATGTTATTGAGAGCACATTAGTCCTCCTGAGTCCTAAAGAATTTCATTTGGAATTCCATTAGGCAGAAAAGAAAAAACTATGGAAGAATAAAATGTGGTTAAATTGTATGATCTGATGATGAAAAATGGTAGGTCTGTTTCTTGAGAAAGTATGTTTTGTTTTCTAGAAAATGTGTTCTTATCGACTGTAATATATATACTGAGATTGTCCCTGTTTCTGTCCCTATGTAATTTGCCATCTTCTTTTACCTCAGTCATCTCAAAAATTGGCAAAGTCACTTTGGAATCAAATATTGCGTATAATGTTGCAACTTCACTCACTGCCAGTGTACACAGGAGATGTAATGAAATCTTCAATATTGTGTTTTCATATAACTTAAGAAACAACCCAACAGGATTATAAACTTCCTAACGAGTGTTGGTGGTTTGTTATTTCTATTTCTTAATTAAGCTTAGTGGTGTACGAAAGTGCTCCCTGTTCAGGTCCAACCTTAACAGGTAATGTCCCTATGCAAATTGTAATCTTAGCAGTCCCATGGGCCTTTTTCCTGTTCCTGCTGTTTTCTTTCAGGAGCACGATACAATATAAAATTAACAATTACTATTTAAAAGAAGTGGGGAAAATATGCATGATATCAAAAAGGCCTGTCTGAGACTACGGGATATCCTCCTATGCATAGTGAAGGCATCAAAACGTGCACCATTTAAAACCAAAGCCGAAGTCAGGGTCAGTCACTCGGAGCCAGCCTTTTCCTTAGGCAGGGATCACTGCTCCCAGCTAGTCACCCACTGCCCAGCCCTTGCTGGCTGCCCGCTTCACCTGGCCCAGCAGCCCCTTTTGGCACAGAGACAGCATTGCAGAAGACAGCGGTGGCTCTGAAGTCGTGATAGCGTTAAGGCAGTGGGGCAAGGGGGCAGTTGGGTGGGTCTGGAAGATGGCAGGGTGCTATGAGACCAAAGCAGTGCTCCTGCTGCATCTGTGCTGCCTCTTCAGAGCCCTGAACATGTGCTGTGCTTTGCTTCACTTCACCGCCCACTGTCTCGGCTGACCTGGTGTGAACTGGTGGTGGTGCTACTGTCTGAGGGGTGCATTAGGTGGTCAGATATTAGAGGTCCTTTCTATTTCTTTGTTTGTTTTTTAATCTGACCCTGCTCTGTTCTGAGCACACTCAGCACTCACTGACTCCTTCCATGAGAGCTGGGATCCCTTAACACCTTGATAATTATGTTCTTTTGTCATGAGGCTGAAGAATGGCAGGAGTGACATATTTAAACTATTTGGATCTGAATTGGGACTGTCAGGCTGAGTTTTGGTTGCTTGTGTCACTAACATCCTGGAATGCCATGCTGCATAGTATAACTGTCCTTAAACAATAACCCAGGCATTGCAATACAACGCATCACGAAAATGTAATTAATCCATGATGACAGTGGAAGTGTAACTGTAGTTACTGCTAAGATTAGCCTTAAATTGTTGTATCTTATCACAAGCAAATGTCTTTAAATTTAGCAATTGGTTCAGGGTGGAAGAAGAACTTTAAAACTTCGTGGACAATCTGAGATGACATAGAGCCATATTAATCCTCTGTTTTGTTTGTGCATAAATTTCTTTAAATAGTTTCTGTTCTGTTTTTTCCACCGGGATCTGATGTTATTCCCTCAGTTAGAATTAATGAGCATTTATCAAGGAACTATTTGTCTCGGTATCTCTTTTACAGTATTACTACTAGCATCCTTCTTTCTTTGGTAGACTTACCGACCAGAGTTATGAAGGCAAGAAAACAAGTGCAAAGTCTTCACTGTTTTGAAAAGGTCCTTACTAATTAATAATTCCTGTACCCTTTATTTTTCCTGTCTTGATCTGAAATTTGAGCTACTTCATTTACCATGTTCCCCATCATCCCATCTACCTCCCTAGCCTGTCATATTTCTCAGCTAACAGATGAGAAAACTACTTTTTTTGCCCTAATGGGAATCATTTTAAATTTTCCATTACCATTTTCACATTCTTGGAATAAGGGCAACTGTACTATGAGATACAGTGAAGTGAAGGAGGAAGATGGTGTGATAAGGAAATCTTATTACCTTAGATAATTCTGTGGCAACTGGGATAGACATCCATACATTTATCTTCTGTTTCTTGGGGACTTTGTTTTGTTTTGTTTCTTACAGCAATGGCTCAGCTACATCAGAAGATCTTTTCTGGAAACTGGATGCTCTACAGATGTTTGTTTTTGATCTTCACTGGCCAGAACCAGAATTTGCCCACCATTTAGAGCAGAGACTTAAACTCATGGCCACTGACATGATAGAAGCCTGCGTTAAAAGGTACAGTTGAAATGATCAATTAAAAATTGGGAGAGATTTGAAAATTAACATAGGAACAGCCATACTGGCTCACAGAGGTACATCTGTACCAAAATCCTGACATAGGAATCAGGGCAATTGTAAAGAGATCATGACTTGTGTGTATTTCCCAGCATCTGGCAATCAGCAGGTTGGCAACATCTAGGAAGTAGCAAGGAGAATTTCTACATATGTTGTGAATAGACCCTTGGAAGTGAATAAACCAAATCTCTTTTCTATTCCATGTTTGTGGCAAATATTAACAAATCTCAGAATCCCATTAGAAGAAATCCTTTTTCTTTTTGTACATTTCCCTTCCCCATTTACTGTGTTGTTATGTTCAGTTAGTAATACTGCTTAATTTGTCATTATTTTCGAGTACTGTCTCTAAGAAATATATTACAAACTAAAGAGTATACAGCATTTCTGCATTTATACAATAAACAAAAGAAGGCTATCTGTAAGTCATCCAACTGAAACTAAGTTTTATATTGCTAACTTCTGGAAATTATAGAAAACATAGTGTTGTTTTTTTAGTTGAGCTGGATCTTATAATGATGGGTATATTCTTTTAAATTAAGCACAGGTGATCTAAAAATTCAACAAAGGCAAGTGTAGGGTGCTGCACCTGGGGCAGAATAACCCCATGCATCAGTACAGGTTAGGGGCTGACCTGCTGGAAAGCAGCTCTGTGGAAAGGGACCTGGGAGTCCTGGGGGACAACAGGATGACCATGAGCCAGCAATGTGCCCGTGTGGCCAAGAAGGCCAATGGCATCCTGGGGTGCATCAAGAAGAGTGTGGCAAGCAGGTCGAGGGAGGTTATCCTCCCCCTCTACTCTGCCCTGGTGAGGCCGCATCTGGAGTACTGTGTCCAGTTCTGGGCTCCCCGGTTCAAGAAGGACAGGGAGCTGCTGGAGACAGTACAGCAAAGGGCTACAAAGGTGATTAGGAGACTGGAATATCTTTCTTATGAGGAAAGGCTGAGGGACTTGGGTCTTTTTAGTCTGGAGAAGAGAAGACTGAGGGGGGATCTTATTAATGCTTATAAATACTTAAGGGGTGGGTGCCAGGAGGATGGGGCCAGTCTTTTTTCAGTGGTGCCCAGTGACAGGACAAGAGGTAACGCGCACAAACTTGGTCATAGGAAGTTCCATCCAAACATGAGGAGGAACTTCTTTACTTTGAGGGTGGCAGAGCACTGGAACAAGCTGCCCAGAGAGGTTGTGGAGTCTCCTTCTCTGGAGATACTCAAAACTCGCCTGGACGCATTCCTGTGCAATCTGCTCTGGGTGAACCTGCTCTGGCAGGGGGGTTTGGACTAGATGATCTCCAGAGGTCCTTTCCAACCCCTATCATTCTGTGATTCTGTTATTCTGTAAAAAGCTCTCCCATAGCTTTCAGTACATGTCATTGAGTTTAGAATAAATATCTGTATGTTTAGAAAATTTACAGGCATCTCCTATTAGGTGCTTCAGAAGCCATGATCCCACATACAGAGAAAGCTTAGTATGAACACATAAAAATACTGATTTTGAAAAAAATAAATAGAAGAATGGGGAAAAAATAAAGGAAGGTTGTAGACAATTTAATAGTGTTAATCAGAAAATATACAACATTGATAATGAAGGCTAAAGAAACAGAGAACCTTCAACATCCAGTAAGGTTAAATCTGATAACATAATATTTTATTATTTCCTGTTAAAGATAGTAGGAACAAGGAGAACCTCAAACTTAGTATATGAGCATATTGCTAGAGCTACAGTGATGAAATCATGGTAAAAAAGGCAGAAGCGTTTCACAAACATTTCTATTTGATTTTGGAAGGGGGGTGATATAGTGAATGGAATAAAAGTTTAAGCTCTGTAGCAAAGGAAGATATGAGACAGTATCTACTAAAATTGAAGTCATGTAAGCTTACATCCATCTGTTCCAAAGAATTTGGTGTAGAAGCTCAGTCAAATATCTAACAAATCTTACAAAACCTATGAAATCTCAAAGGACTGGAAGACTATCAGTGCCATCTTAGTCTTAAAAACCATAAAAGGAGTAGCACTAAGATGCAGTAATATATTGATTATATTGATTTTGAGCCTGGAAAAAAATAAAAAAAATTTTACACTGGGACTCTTATCAACAGGACTAAAATACAAAGATGTATATAATTAGTACTAGTTAAAATAATTTATTGAAAAGTTAATCATTTCAAATTCATCTTATGTCTTTTTTAAAGATTAATACAGATTAATGTTGGAAAGACAATTGTGTTAATATAAATACTTGGATTTCTTCTAGGCAGTAAATCTAATGCCACATGTTGTCATTATCTAAAACTTTGCACCATACAGATTTGACTGTGTGGATTTTAATGGCACATACAAAATAGGCTAAAAACGGCTGACTGCCAGGATCGCAATGAGAAGCTGAGGACAGAACTATTAACATAGAGGCATTACAAAAAGAATTCCTTGTGGATCAGTTTTTTGGTCTGTGATACCAATCCTGACGTCTTTGCTCCTTGCTTTTGTAGAGAATAAAAGATTCTGGTGGCAATAAATGAAGGTTTAATCAATACTACAGAATTATCCCAGTGTCAATACATAAAATGTATTAATATTTTAGAGTTAATACGTAACATACTAGTGTTAATACACTAACTATGTTTAAGTACATCAGGTAATAAAGAAAGTAAATTATATCCGTAGGATGGATTGTATTAGACAGTAGTAACTCAGAAAAGAATGATGGAACTATTCTATTATAACTCTTATTGTAATAGTAATGTGATCTATAAGACTTTTTAAAATGGAAATAGGATGCTTCTGTTCCCATGTTCTTAAAATATTGTGTCAGTTTCTGGTACCCACATTTAACAGTAAAGGTGGAAATAAAACATTACTTTTATATTTATGTATTCTGAACTATTATAATTTATTTCAGTGACATTGCTCCTTATTTACATTGGTATGAGAAGAAAATAGGTTTTTTGTATTATGTATCTCCTGATACATCTTACTTTTCAATATAAATATTAATATTTGCCTAATAATAAACTCTTTTTCTCCAATAAAATTCTCTTTTCTATTAAAGGCAGTAGAGGATTTTTTAATTATATTTCTTAGAAGCAAGTATTTGGTATGATAAACTGCATTTTAACATAGAAATGCTGGAAAATGTGGGGTATTTTCATTGCTTTAAATTGTTCTTGTTACCTAGTAGGCAAGAAGAGAATACTTTTATTATTCAACTGAGTTAGCTGAAGCAGTATAGAACCTTGAGATTACCATCAATGCAATTTTTTATTGAATGGGTGGATATTCTGCACTTACAGAATTTTATTTCTAAGATGTTCTCATGTGCATGTACATTGTTAAGCCAACATGTTTAGTAAGGTTTATACATTTGTAGACTGGTTGTTCAGAATTATTGGAGGACTCATATTATGAATTGTGTTTTAATAAACAGAACAAGAATTGCATTTGAACTCAAGCTGCAAAAGACAAACAAATCAACAGACTTGCGTATCCCTTCTTCTCTGTGTACAATGTTTAATGTCTTAGTTGATGCCAAAAAACAAACGGCTAAACTCTGCATGCTGGATGGGGGCCAAGAGGTAAGTGGAATTTTGTATGTTTAATTCCTATGTTCAGTTATTCTGAAACATCTCACACTGCAGACAGTCCTTAATAGATTAATTTCAAACCAGCTGACATGTGTCACTTAGCTCTTTTTGTACAGGAGCTTGCACAGACTGCTCCCTAGAAGCATCATGCAAGATGCAACCCCTCATCTTCCACCAGAGAAGACACAGAGTGCTTCTGCAATTTATTTGCTTTGACCTGTGAGTCTGTTGAACATTCAGAGGATTTCTTGACTCACAGCCCCTCTGGGGATTTCTCTTGGGTTGCAGCAGAGAAACAGCCCACTTCAGGACTCTTTTGTAATAGTAAAATAGAGCCAAAACATTGTCCTTTGCAGCCAGGTTTTAAATGAGTAAGTTTTGTTTTTAAATGGCTCATATACCCAGCATTCATGCCTGTGTACATGCTGAAAATATAGGAAAGAAATACTCAGGTAATTTAATGGGATTTTTTATTTGGTCTGCAAGGACAGAGACCGTTTTGGCAGTAGTCTGCTGCCAGGACTGTAGATACTCCACAATGGAGCACTGGTGTGCTTTTGGAGGATATTTAGACTTCGCTGACTACTGTCCTTCCCACGTTGTCACTCTCAGCAGGAATAATCTGTGAAGTAAAAAGAGTATACTACATAGACTGGTGAGATTACCAGCATAAAATTAAAACTGTTCTTGCTGTGCTGATGCATTAGCAGTGTAATTTTGTTTTATTTGGTTTTGGACAGAGGGTAAAAACATTTGTCAGAATTTGGCAACAAAAAAGTATGTCTGCTTTCGGCAGTTTCACATTTACATTATTTGGTCTTACTGTTTCTGTTGATTTTTGCATTTCTGTACTGTGCTTTTCATTTTATTGACTCATCTTTTTAAGTTGGCGTATTCGATGTAATTGTCTTTTTTTTTTTTCCAATTCAATGAGACATTCATCATTTTCCTGTTCTACCCTGTCATCTTTATTTTTCCTTTTGGTTTTCCATGACATGAACCAGTTTGCTAATCAATGGGTAAGTGTTTTTTCATTGTTTTTTAACCTACTTTTTTTGTTGTTGTTATTAACAACCACTTTTTATTTTTATTTTAAATGGTAATGTTGCTCTTCTTGTTAATTTGTTAGCATAGCCCTTGGAATTCCTTACAGCCTGACCTTGCTACAGACTGGTCATCAGCTTCTCAGTTCTTCTTTCCTTGTTCATCCTTTTAAGGTGGTTCCAGATGAATTCTTCACTCTTCTGCTTTTCAGACCCAGTGTCCTGTCTTACCAGGTCACAAAGTTTTGGACTCTTTCAGCTCTCAGTGAAGCAAAAGAGCAGCAAACAACTTGTTTCAGGCTCATCAGAAGTAAACGACAACTAGCAACTCTTTGTCTTAGGCTGATGCTGCCATTTCATCTTCTACTTGCTGTCCAAGCGGTAACCTGCAAATACACACATGTACACCCTTCTTTGGGGACAGACAATACCAGTACCTCCATGAAGACCTGCAGACAGATGGTATAGCCTCATTCTCCACAGTTGCACCATTCCTCTCACTTGCTCTGGACAATGCCTCCTGCATTGTCGGCCAGTCCCCTCAGAGTCGAAGTTCAGCATTTGCAGTTGCCTTTTGGACTGCAGACCCTCACCACATTATCTTCTGAAATCTTCCCATCCTCTAGATTCTCAAGCCCCATCGTACACTCTTCACAACACCAAAACAGAAATACAGCCCTTGTTCCCTAGTAGGTCTGACCATGACCCCAAATGCTTCCAGTGCTTCTTTTCAGTGCAAAAGTTTGACAAGTTAGCATACCTGTGATGAGATACATACTCCTTTCAAAGTCCCCAAGTTAATCTTCATCCCAAGTCATCTAATAAACCAAAGGCATCTCAAATTCTTCACATATTAGAAATTATCGGATAATGTGGCAACTTCCTTCTTTCTCATAAACTTTGAATTATTGTCTATCAGTTTCTTCCATTACCAAGGCTTTTTTGAAAGACTAAGAAAAAAACTGGCTTTTCAGTTGCTTGTGGCCAATATCGTAGGTGTTTGAAACGCTTTGAGATTTGTTGGGTGAGATACTTCTGGAATCTGCCCATCTGTCAAAGCAGGCAGGACAGCATCTTATAACTTAAACAGTTGAATCTCTGACTCCTCTGGCATTTCTAATTACTCCTACTTAGCCACTTGGTCTTGAAACCTTTTCCATATTGCCTTTCTTTCCCTTGTCCTCTTCGATCTTCATTTTAGTCTCAAACATGGTCATTTATGCCAGTCAAGAAAAGCATTCCATAAGGCCTGAGTTAAAATTTTTTAAAAGGGCTGTTCATTCACCTCCAACTCAACACTGAACATCTATCTGACAGTTTCTAGAACTTATTCTGCAAGTGATGTAAGGTGTTATTTAATTAGATGGTTAGATTCAAACATTTCCTTGAATACAGCATGCTCTTTTCATTCCCTATATGGAGCTATAAGCAGCTGTATATCTTGTTCAAGCGGAGGCAGATGTGGAAGTTTTCACCCTCTGTTGATAGGAGGGAATTCTTACTTAATGTAATTCGGGCATTCTGGTCATGGTTAGCAATCAGCACCTTGAGTTTAGAGTTTAAGTTGGATTGAGTTCCCTAGTTTTCCCATGTTCCTTCATGCACTGCTCACCGTTCACCCAAATGTCTTCCAGTTAAGTCCACTCTCATAAAAAGTTGCTAAGTTTGGCATTTAGGAGGGTTCCCCTTCTGGATGTCATCTTAAAGCCTAAGAGAAGCACAGCATAACTTAGATACAAGGGTGATCATTACATTGTGTTTAAAGAGAGCTCAGCTGGCTGGATGCCTTCTGCACTGCACTGGTTGGCAGTTGCCTTAGGAGGGTTTGAGAAGCCAGTCCAGAGGAGAATCACCTTAATCCCAGACTAACTGTTGGTGCCTGCAGCCTACTTCATGGACAACCAGAATGGCATGTCATGGAGTACAGGGGAAGTGTACAGCAAGTGTACAGCAAGTAACATACCGGTTGCTGCTATTTCTCAAACAGTTGCCTGCCCGGCTTCTTAGTTTCAGTGAATGTAATCTTGGGTAGTTGTACAGTGAGCAGTATCCCACTTCCTTCTTTCCTGACCCAGAAGCCAACAGGTGCTACTTCTTTACAGTCCATGGATCCCAAGTCAAATGAATAGCAGCACCTTTTCTGTCACACAACATTCAATCCAGGGATTTTTTGGCCTTTGTTATTTGTGATAAATAGTTTAAAACCTATTAACTTATAACGTCATGATCTAGATGCTGCAGTATTCTGGCAACATTCACCTTTTTGAGTATGATAGGTAAGAATCACACAGGAATATTGCTGGAGGCAAGAATCAAATAGAAGGCATTTCTGGGACCACTTAAGTTGACAAATCATTAGATCTGAGCAGGACCTTAGATCTGAGTCACAGCTTATTTGTTGTTTTGTGTAACTGGGTAGCATGAACAAAGTAAATGCCATTGGTCTATACCATTGAGTGCTTCATAGCAGAACATGTATAGAAGCTTTTTTAGTTGTTTCAGAATTCCAACCTCCCAGTAGCCTATAATGCTTGTAAAAGAAAGAAGACATACTTTTCAATTTGGGGAAAAATGAGTGATGTGCCACTTCAGTGGAATGTGCCACAGCCAGTGCTATGTATAACTGTAGAAAAAGTTAGGGAAAAGTGGGCTTTAATTTGATGAACTTTGTTTCTGAAGCTATTTTGGTTCATACTATTCAAGGAGGAGACTCATTTAACTCATTTAACTGCATAAGTAGTAGAGGATTATAGCTGATTTGATAGTAAAAGTGCAGAGACAAATTAACATGTATGTAATATTGTAATGCTATATGTTGGCAGTAGCAGTTTCCATTCAGATGATCAAGTACAATTTATTTTCACAGCCATCCAACCTTAAAACAAACAAAGGAAAGCTGGCTTGAAAATCTTTTAAACAAAACCAAACCCAAAGTACCCAAGTAGTTAAAAAAGCCACCTCCAATATTGGGTCACAGTGAAGTAGAATAGAAAAGAAAATTGAACATATTGTAGAATTGAGCAAATTACTGTTCTCAGCTCATCACCACAGCATTTAGGAACAAACTCCTGTGTTCCCCAAAAGCACAAGTGTCAAAAGGCACTAAAATAAGTTTTCTCCTTCCAAATGCTAGTAGGAGCAGAGGGCCACATTTGGAAGACCAGCCGGATGGTCCTCAAAAGTCAGTCCTGTTTGATTAAATGTCCTGACACACTTTGCCACTAAGCATAGTTTTCTCCCATGTAGTTCCTACAGCTGCAGCTGTATTTCATATTTTACTGGGAGTTACTCTAGGACAGCTGGAAAGGCAGAGCCCCTCCAGGGGCTGTGGGATGATGCTGAGAGACTCCACAATGTGTATTCAAATAAATTAGCTGTGGGAGCTGACTTGTCTAGATTCAGACTCCGTGTGGACTGTGATCACATCAGCCAGCAGAGGAATGTAAAAGCACAAGTAGCCATAAATGTGTTTGAAAAAGGAGTAAGGATTTGTCTGCTCTCATCGAGCAAGCTTGGCAGAAGTAGAAAAGCTGACATCCTACAAGTGCTAATTTCACGATCATGCATACAACCTTGTCAGCTCATATGATTTTATCATTAATTCCACATTATTTGCCATCTCCCTAAAGCCTGTCTCCTGGAGTCAAATAATTTTCCACGAGGATCTGAAGTTTTGTTTTGTCAGGGGTGCCTGTTTTGATGGAAGTTGGCACTGGGGAGGAGTGGGTTACAAAAATTTATGATCTCGTATGTTGCAAAATAAATCTTGAAGAAAAGGAAATTAGATTCAAGTTACAAAAATAAAAAGTTATTTTAAATAAATGTCATGATTTTGGAAGCTTGTGATTTTTTAATAATTTGATTTAGTACTTGTTTTTATTGGTCACACAGTGAAGTTACTTACTGATTATATTCCATTCCTACAGAATTATGTTTGTCTTGTGTTGATAGGAAAAAAAAAATAAATAAAGAAAAAACAAGAAAAGACAAAAGCAAAAATATAGGAACTTTACATAGATCCATTAATGTAATGTGCTGTGGAGGTAAAGTTGCAGACACTTTATGGAAAGGACAACCATGATCATAGGAATATGTATAGTTTTGACATGCATCTATGGGAATGTAATTATTTATTGTTTTCAGAGAGTAAGAAACCAAGTGTAAGCAACAGATGTCAGAGAGTTTGGGGTGATTTAAATCCTTAGCAGATCAAGAGAATATTATGTTGGTCAAGGCATTAATATGATTAGAATAAAATATATCTGGAACTATGGAAAGTTCTTTGATGTATTCCTAATACGTTCTTTCACTCTTCCGAGATGTCTGCTGATGTTTGTCTGAGATGTGTATTCACATTTTCCAAGTGTTTTTAAACTTTAAAAGAAATTAAAACCAAAAATTAACACACTTGGTGTTGGTACCTGGAACAGATATATATGTGTGGGCAAACACATATTTCATTCCGAAATATATTAAGCAGATCAGATTTAATGTTTTGGTTTGTATGGCAACTCTGAGACAGATGAAAAATAGCCTTTAAAAACTTACAACTCTGAAAACTATTCAGCTGCTAAGTTAGGCTAATGTTTATACTGACCTCAGTACTTTTACTCTGAGCATTATGCTGTTAGCTGTTCCAAGTAGCCTCGAACTATGAAGATAGGGTTAGTCTTTACAAGTCACATTTTCTGTGAAGTGGCTATTGGGGACAATCTTTGCTCTCAGATAAATGTTTCTAAAGGGAGAATTACTGTTATAATTGATGTGCCTCCTTGGCAGAATGGGATCCCTAGTTCCTGTTAATTTCAGGAGGGAACTCTGTAGTATTATCTAAAAAGTCTTTCAGATTTATTTTAAAAGTATTTACTTAAAGGCACCTTCTTTATGAAAAAGCAAAAGAAAAAGGCTATGGAGAATTAAGTCTGTTTTATTATGTCTTTTATGGCCTATTAATTTGTTACTATCTATTCTGCTTTGTTGATGAAATTTTAATTTTGCCCTTGCTTGAGCATATTGTAAGATTTGTATAAACTGCAGCTCACTGTGCTAACAGAAAGGCTCTTTTAGGATGAACAATTGGAGCTCATTTTATTTCTAGAGGACATTTAAAATAACTTATGAATGAGAGTTGTCAGACATGAAATGCTGTATTAATTAAATCTTATTCTAGTCTTTTTGCTTCTCCAGCTAAACCAACCCTTTAGAAAAAAAAATACATGGCCACCTTAATTATATAGGAGAAGACAAAAAGTATCCTTCACATTCCTTCGCCTGAATAAGAATAAGAACTCAATTCATCTAAATAATAACCCCATTAGCTGCTTAACTCAACAGTATACATGGGAAAATTTTCAACACAGAATGTAAGAAAGTCTTGATTGGGTGGATCGTTTTCAAGGGTTTGTTCCTCTGATGTTCAAAATGATAATTTTAAGTAAATCTGATCTGGCAGGGTTATCAGCTTTGTACCATTTATGACTTATGACAAAAGTGTGTGTTAATATACATGCTAATGCTTCTTTATCTTTTGAAATACAGCAACAATACCATTCAAAAATAGACGACTTGATTGAAGAAACTGTCAAAGAAATTATTTCACTTCTTGTTTCAAAGGTAAAACAATTTAGATTTTAATTTATAATAAAGCAGAAAAATACATCTCTAATTATTGAACTTCTGAAATGTCTTTAAATATCACACAGGTTTTTTGTACACAATGAGATTGGGGGGACAGCAACATGATTTGTAAATAATAGTCATCCAAGTAATATTGAATTTACAAAACTAAATTTTGTAACCCGTTCGGTAAACAATTTCTGTGCAACTTGCTAATTGGATAAGTTTCTCTTCTGTGTTTCTGTTATAGATAGGAACTAGTAGCAGCTAGCAGAACAGGCAGGACTTGATTATGTCAATATTATCTTAAGTAATAGCATGTTTTATTTTTTGTTAAATTTTTCACATGAAAACTTTCTTCCTATCACTAAGTTGTATTTAAATTTTGTATTTAAAGATGGACAACATCCAGAGTATCAGTATAACTTTTTAATGAGATTTTGCTCCACAAACCATTTAATTTAAAAATATTTTATAAGTTGCTATTTCTTGAAATTGACTTTTTTAGTTTTTTTTATATTTAAAAAGAAAATATGTTTTGACATGATATAGGTACTTGGAGAATAAGTGAAGAAAACTTAAACAATGTCTTATGTTACTGCAGCACCTCTACTCCAGCAAAAATCTTAAGTGCTTGATATAAAAGAAAAGCTTTCAGTCCCTAATAGTTTGCAGGACACAGCAAATAATGACAGAACAGAAAGATTTTGTTATCTATGCATTGCCAACTACACAGAAATATCTGATTTTCAAAGTAGGAGAAATAAGCTATACATTTACAATTTCTGAGTTAGTGGGGAAAAAATAAGACTGTGGTCATATTTTCATCATGCCTTCATTTTCACTTGTTACAGCTTGCTGGCACAGGGTGGGGGAGCAGGGATCTCCTTTTGGATTGACACCCAGTATGCTTGCACAGGAGTTGAAGAGGAAGGTGTTTGTAGAATTGTTGTAGAAGTTTAAGCAAAATGTGTCCACACATTTTTTCTCTAAAGTGAAATTTTGTTGTAAGCATAACTACAAACGGTTCAACTCAACAGTTTCGAGTTTTACATGCCGCCTGTCATCACTCTGAACTGACCTGTCAGTTTATGGCTTTAGTGTTATTGAAGAGGAAGAGGAAGAAAGGGGAATTTAATCAGAACAAATCATGCTATTAAAAGCTAAACCTTTTCATTAATTTTTTTAATATCTGAGATTATAGAAGAAGGAAGAAAATAGTCATATTCCTCCTGAATGTATGTACAAGAAATTCTAGAGACAGATGCCACCTATATAGAGGATTTGCATTATTGGGTATCACATACACTATTACCAGAGGTTGAAATCTCAGAACAGGAAGCAAGTATTCTGTACCAGTGGCTGATCATTAGAAGCTTAACCAGTCTCTCCTCACTTGAGATGTGACATGCCAATGACATGCTGATTGCTTCTGTTTCAAGGCAGAAAGCCTCTGAGGGTGCAGAGGAAGGCTGATGTTTTACTCTTGGTTTTGGCCAGGAAAAATGCACATCAATGTGCATAATATCTATGTGTGTTCAGTTTTTTCATCTAATGTATTTTCATTATTTTTTAGCCTTTGCCTCTCTATTATTTCCTTTGTGTTCCAGTGGAATAAGTGTTTCAATAATTGTTTTTAGCTGCAAGTCATCTATGAAAATGAAAAGAGTACTTTCACTTCAGTGAGACTTTACTCAGTAAAGACTATATTGTGCATTTTGTACTCAAGACTTACCAAGCTAAAGCATTTAACAAATCACAGGAATAGCACAAAACAGTGTGTCTCAGGGTAACCAATTCAGAGAATGTGAGGTATACTCAGAAATGCTCTTAGAGCTTCACATATCCATATACTGAGATCTCAGAAAACAAGCTTCCAGCTTCATAACTAAGCCTTTTGTTTAAATGGACATCCTTGGCACTGCAATTTGTTGCTCTTTGTTCTTTGGTGCCCCACTTGTATTGGAACCAATTGTGGCACTGTGGACACCATGTTGTTTGTGAGATCAGCCCCTTCCATAGCGGATCGTTGCACAATAAGATTGAACACCCTTCTGCAGAAAGAATCCTTGCCAGTCAGATAAAATGAGTTAAAGTATGAACGGCAGCTTCGCACAGGCATGCAACAGCAAAGCAGAAAGCTGGTATTTGGTCTAATAAAGGGACTGTAATTATCCTGTGCATGGGGTGCAGAAGCAACTGCCACTCTCTCTCATGATGTGATTTTATTCTTTGATCGGCACCTACATACTGGTGTCTTAATTAATCACTGTAAATATGACAGGTTAGATTGATAAATGACAAATGTAAGTTTGCACTTGCTCCTGCTCCTTGAACTGTTAAGAGCAGGGCTTATTGTAAAGTGATGATCTCAGTTCCTCTGGAGGTGACACTGTTGTGACACTGTTACAGTGCCCATTAACAGCATGCCAGATGGAATTTTGTTCTGTCCTCACACTCATAAAATGATACTCGTGGTTGTGGGAATGACTGTGTTGGGAGCAAGGGATGACTTTTAAAACAATCTTTATATAAACTGGAAAGCAATTCATATGTGTAAAATAAATGTGAACAAATACGACTGACAGATATTTTATGTTCTATACCATGAATGACTTGAGCAACATAACATCACAGAGGGACGTGAGAAGGGGATTTGTTTGCTTTCAGGCTAATTTGGGGGACTTTAAACATTAAGGCTATAACTGTTGCAATTAATAAGATATTTTTTTGGTCAGAAATAAATTTTGGCAAAAACTCCTTTTCATGCCACTTGCTGAGGAGTCACACTGCTCAGAGAATAACAGGTTCTGGGGAGAGGAACTGCACCGTACCAGAGATTTGGGACCTGTATTTTCTTGTCCCTTCTTAGCCATGTAGTAGCAGTTCAACAGCACATGCCATTGCTGAAGATGAGCTGACAGAAAACTCTAGTGCTATTACGCTGTTGGGTGAAATCAGAGCTGGGTTGCTATTCAGTAGCAAAGATAAGAGGAACATGATATCGAGATCACCACCTCTAACAATTGTGCTCCATCATCTTTGAAGTTGTGATCTTTGAAACTGTGGTCCTAGAAAATAACGTGTGTTTTCTACCCAAAATACATGCTGGGTACACACACTCCTATGTTTAACCATGCATTCTAGAGGCAGCAAAGTGGTGTTGGGTAGCAAGCCCACATCAGAATTTTTGGGTTGGGTTTCTATTTCTGCGGTGGTTCAACAATGATTTCCATCCGTTCGATCAATAGGTGAAGCTGAGAAAAGAATGCTGTCCTTGATTTCAGCACTTTATGAGATGGAGAAAGTGATCAAATTTACAGTTTGCATTGCCCTGCTAAACAATAAAGATCTGAGGAAGAAGAACTCACATTCTCATTCAAAATATTTACTTTTCATATTGTGCATTTAGGTTTTTCTCTGTGCTTTTCCTCCAGGTTGTTTCGGTATTAGAAGGTGTGCTGTCTAAATTGTCAAGATACGATGAAGGCACTTTCTTCTCATCATTAGTTTCATTCACTGTAAGTGTTTGGATTCACAATGGTTCTATTCTTCTTTCTGTGCATAATTCTGAAATTATGCACAATCTGTAGTAATAACGCACTTACTCTGTGTTATTTTATTTTTAATTTTCTAAAGGTGAAAGCAGCTGCAAAATATGTTGATGTTCCTGTAAGTACAACCCTTTTAATGTATTTTTTTCTAGTGTCCATAATAATTCAAAAAATAGGGGGTTTGTTAGCTCACATTTTTTATTGTTGACATTTTGCTTTCCTACAGAGATTCATTATAGCTTTACACAGAGTATTTAAACAGCCACTACAGCCCTCAGAGGGCATTTCATTTCCCTCAAGCAATGAGTAACTCTCAAAGCAAAGCATAGAAAGGTTATTCTCAATGCACTTTTTCAGTTGTGGAAGAGTGAGGATTGTAACTTAGATACTCTTTTGTAGGTGTCTTTCCATCATTTGGCTAAATTGTTCAAATGTACAGGATAAGCCACAAGTAAAAGCATCATACTTTAATATCCATTATTTATTGATTTCTTAATTCAGGACCCAGTCTTGCTTATTTAATCTCTTGCTTGCTAAATCTGTATTTGATTTACCATTGCTCATGCAATGTTTATGTGGTATAGGTAAAAACTAAAAAGGGTAGCTGTTGGAGCTCTTTTATACATAAAAGCAAAATTCAGCTATTAGAATATTTTTATTAGAGTATCATAGTAGAATATATTTTCTTTTAAAAAACAAGGAAGAATTTATTAAATATTGTCATTATCACTGTCAATAAATATTATTTGTTCTCTCACAAGTCTGTGTTCTCATCCCTTTTTAATGTGATTCTAAAACAATCTTATTTTCAAACCATAGCAAAAAAATGACTAAAATTATTATGTTAATGACCTTACAAGACATAAAATTACAACTATAGAAGAATGCCGGACATGCTAGACTGTATGGTGGCCAGAAATCCTTTCAGCAGTTCTATACTTAAAAATATAATAATTGCAAGCTTAAATTAATTATTTTTTAAAAATCCATGCATAGTAAATAAAAGGAAAAATCTCTGTTTCTGGAATTTGTTATTTTGCTATCTTTGTAATTGCTTTATTCATAAGATAACAAATTGTAACATTTCTGTTTGGATAATGTTTTCAGATTTTTTTTCTTATTTGGTTACGTGTGGACTTTTTGTTGAATTGTATAAATGCTCTTATGTTTTATAAAAAAGACCTTGCATTCAAAGGAATGACCTCATATCAAATCCAGTTAATTTAGAATACCTCTTGTTAATATATTGTGCTGTGGAGCTGCCCCAAAAGGTCCTCGGTGAGGCACTTAAGACTCAAAAGCCTAAAGAAAAAATTGTGGAACAAACTAGAAATTCATTGAGTTCTTTCAGATAACATGAAAAACTCTCCAAATTACATAGAATATCTATGAGAAGGAGATGTCAAAGTCTTTTACCATTGGCCTGGATATGTTGATGTTGAAGTTAACAATAAAGATGAGACCAAAAAATACCTTTGCCATAAGCTCAGGGGAATATTGTGAGTCAGGTCACACAGGGATGTACTGCTCCGGAGAGAGAGGAAGGCAGACCAGGGAGGTGGTTGCTGGAGCCCTGTTGCTTTTCTCACATTCACTGAATAGTGTTGCTTGGCCTGAAGAGATGACCAGATTATAGACAGTCTATCAGGATCTTTGCATTTTTACAGCCCCTTTGCTTTTCAGCTATCCCACACACCTTTCCCACAGCCCAAGATATGAACTGGACTGTAGTTCTATAGTTGTAAACTACAGGTGTAAACTGTACTTCAGGGAGCCTGTGGATCTGAATAAGCAAACGTTTTCCAAATTCTGAAGGACATTTTTCCTGGCTTGAAGGAGATTGATAGGCTGGGGTTTGGTTTTGCTTCTTCACATTCTTTCCCTTTTTGTGAAGATGCAGTTGAGGCCAAGAAGAGACATTACTGTCACAACTGACAGCAAATGCCGAGTCTGAATAGGGTCTAAAATCACCGCTTGTGGAAGTTACAAATTCCAACTGGAAAAGGAGGCTGTAAGTCATCACATTACAAGGTCATCTCCTGGGCTCACAACTGAAGTGAGAAGTGGAGAGGGGGGTGGCACAGGGTGAGGAATTTATGCTGAGCTCTTGGTCCTGTGACAGTAACCTAGCAAGCCTGCACTGAAGCTAATTAAATGCCTTGTGTGGCTGTATTTTGAACTGATATGGTTTGAAATCTCTTCTTGTCCCTCCTTACCATATAGCTGCATATACGGAAGTGTCTTAAAGGTGACCACAGTAGGCTCTTTCTTTTGATATAGTTGCAAATACATGCAAAATTGCACTTTGTGAGATGACCACATTCTGCCCCCGTGCCCCACTTCCATTCGAGGATATCACTGCGTCACCTTAGCACTGTCCTTGGGGTCCCTGAAACAGAGCTGTTGGATCCCTTGGTGGATCTGCGGGAGAAGGGCGGGGGGTGTGGGCAAAAGGCCTTTGGGGTTTTTTTGAGTGTGTGAATTCAACAGAGGTTTTGCTCTTTGATTAGCAGGCTCAATATTTGGCAAAGAGGGAAAAATATGCTGGTTTATAGTGAAATAAGAAGAAACTAACTAGACAAAAGAGATGTTAGAAGAAAATGGAGGTAGTATTGAGCAGAATGTTTTAGAGAGAAGATGAGCGGTAAAGGGGATAAAAAAGTTAAAAGTAAATAAAAATAGAAATAATAAAGCATTCAGAAAGAAGGAGGGCATTCTTGGATGATTCTTGGTCGTTGTGAGGAAAAGGTTAATTCTATTAATATTGAGAGGGGATTTAAACATTAAATAGTTGGGCACAAAAATGCACACTCACCAGAAGGCATCCCTCAACTCCTCAGGGCCAGGGTGGGAAATGTAGACACAGACTTGCAGTTCATTTGGCATTTATGTTTGTAAAAATGTGGCTATCTACCCTTCTATTCATTAATCTTGCCAGAGAATTTTTAATAACTCCATCCAAAAAAAGAGTTTAATCTTTTTTTTTTAACCTGTTTAAGAAAACATTCAACATAAGCCTCCGTTTTTCAGAATGCTCTTTATGAAGTGGGATGTGTGCAGTCACAAGGAGCTCTCGTTGCTTTCCCCAGCCATTGCGTATAGGGCTATACGGACACTGTGTATGTTTTGGTGATTGAAACACCAACAGAAATACTAGGAGCAGTGCAAAACAACCCAGACTAAGAAGAGTAACAACAATGAAGGCTTATGATTTCCTAAAAATAATAATGAAAAAATCTAGTTGCTATTACATGTTGGTAATTGTCACAGTACGCTATGCACTGAAGTGAAAGAAATTGTGGCTGCTGTGCACATGAAAGAAACCAAATGTTCGGAGGAAAATAACACAAACATTGCAAATACAAGCAGTATGTCAAGGATGCAATTTGTTCTCTTGTTAATGCTATGTTTTGATGTTTAGGAATGCAGGAGCTGATTTAGGTTACAGTTTTTTTAAAAAACAACTCACCCAAATCCGCTATAACTCTTTGTTAGTTTCTCTTAAAGCCCAAGCAATCCTTCGGAGATGTAGAAGTACAACCTGTCTGATTTTTTTCTTTTTTTTAATGTTCTGTTCACAAAGCCAGTTAGTTAATGAGAATAGGGAAAGAATGCAGTAGAATTAAGGGCAAAAAATGTATATCGTTAGTCTCAAATGATTATTATTCCTCAATCATGTAGATAATTTCATTGTGTTCCGTTTCTCGTCATGTAAGTCAGTTTTGCACACAAATAATTGTGTCTCTAGCTGGTCATTTCTACACCCATTTGCCTCGTTTACAAATACAACCAGAGCAATTACTCATACAAATTGAGCATCCAGTTACATGCATATTTATATACTGCTTTTTGTTGGGAAAGGTATGTTTAAATCCCTTTGTAGGAGCCAGTAATCTATGCCAGACATGTAGAGGGCACAGAAGGAACCTAATCCTCCCTCACTTCGTGTAGGCCACCTGTCATACCAAGTGCAGAGAGGCCGTTTGAAGGACCCAGGGCTGACAGCAGTGCACAGCTCGCACAATGCCAGGCCTCTCGCTCTGCTCTTGCCTTTATGCGGGGATCAAAGGTATGAAAAGGGGCCTCACACATGTGCCAGCATTTGACTTATGGGGTCCTGTAGAGGCCGAAGCAGGAACTCTGCCTCCTACCAGGCAGATACACATTGGGACCGTCCAGATACCTCCATTTCCAAATATCACACTTGTATTGCATACCCTCATTGAGCTGGTTTTAAGAAGCAAATGACTTTTTCTGGGAGACCAGTGTTTATTCAGGCGTGGCCATACTGTGCCATTCATTTTTAAGCAGGATTTACTTGGAGACCTCTGTTTAAAAATAAAGAGCACGGAACAGTCATTATCCTCATGCTCAGGGCTTCTCCTGCCTTCCTCCTCCTCCTCCTCCTGCTCTGTATACCCCAACCTGGGAACTGGTCCTTCTGTTTTCAGATCCATAAAAACAAGCTATTGCAGAATTGGAGGGAAAGCCCTGCATCATCTGTTTTAAGTCAGCAGTGTTTTTGAGATACCTCTTAGATGGAGATCAGAAGGATGGCTGCTGATCAGTAGGAACGTTAAAATAACATAGTTATTTTGGGGAAAAAAGCATATTTTAATACCTGATTTTGTCACAGTTACTGTAGCATTTTGAAGACCTTTTGCACTACAGAATCAAGATCCTGGTGCAAACACTTGCACACCTGTGTTGCCCCATGAATGCAATGAAACTACACATATATGAAAAAGCATTTGTGTAAATGCTTGCAGAATCACGGCTGAAGTTCTGCATGACAGTTCTCAAAATACACACATTTAGCCTTCGCCAGAGTTGCTTTTTCATCTACAAGAAGATGTATTAGAGGCAGGGAAAATGCATTGTATTTTTTCATTTAAGCAAAATACTATTTTTCATAACCATCCGAGAATAAAATGCTACCTTTATAATAGACTGATTATACAAATGATGCATCTTTCTGCCTGACTCATGTATTTTGATGTGTAAGAAATGAAGGGAGTGAGGATCTTGTCAGGAGTACAAGTAGTTTCTATTCCAAAAATACTTTTAATGATATTTTAATTCTGTCATTCCAAAGCCCAAGTGACGAGCCTTGCAGTATTTAGATGAGAAATTTCAGGCAGTGAAATTTTCCAACGTGCTCTTTCATTTGGTGGTGGATACTGAATAAGGAGCTCCTGTGTTTCTCACAATAGCCCCCTCCAGCTCATCACTCCTTTTCATTTCATTGTTATATCCCCGCTGTAGTTAAAATGTCTCCCTCCAGGATACAAGGGAGGGGAAGGGAGTGGAGAGGAAAGCACACACAAAATGGGATGAAGTTTGTTGTTATATAGTTAGTCTCTAACATCTGTTCTCATCTTGAAAAACGAATGCTTTGACAGGATAGCAACTAGGTAAAACTAGATTTTTTTTCTTGGTAATATCAAGAATACAAGTTTGTTTAATACTCTCTGATGCTAAAAAATGTTCTGTGACAAATGCCAAAGTGAGAATAAACATAACTCAAGTATTTACAAATGTACACAGGTTTTATTGAGATTTGTGACGAAGTGTTGTGTTGCATTGCAAAAAGCTGTGCAGAAACTTAGGTGTATCTCTTCTGTAGGAAAAGCCTAATATTAGTGGCAGCATTAAGCTTGTTGCAAACCTTTCAGCAGCAAAATATTTGAACGCCTGGAAATTGAGGCAATGCAGCATTACCTTTGAATGGGTGCCTCAGGCAAATTTTGCCAGCGGGAGCGATGTGTGTCAATCATAATACAGCTTCTACATCATCTTGGGAATTGGAATAATGTATTTTAACATTTGCCTCCTTGTTAAATAGGCACTATGACAGTGTTTTCCTGTTTAAGGGGGGAAAGTTAAGCTGTTTCTTCTTTTTCTGAATTTGTTGCTATGATAAAGTGCCTGTCGATCTGGACCCACCTACCAGTGAATAGTAAAAGAGACAACCTGCACCTGTGGGATTAGGTGCAGCAGCAGGAAGTAAGAGCACTTGCAGTATATAATTAACAAGGATTTTTTTTTTTCCAAACAGCATGTTCATCTTGCCAGGTTAACTAGTGATTAACCCTAAAAAAGAATGTGCTGAAGCCTACACCCTTGTTTAAACTCATTCACTCGCCAGTGTATTCAGTTACTTGTGTAACCAGCGACAAAGTAACCCTATTTACAACTCTTCATTTCCTGGTATTTTATTTGATGTCTTTGTGTTTCCAGTTTCTCCATTCATCTCTTTGTTTGGTTCTCTTTCATTTTCAGATAGGCAAAACATCTTGTCTGCTGTTCTGAATAAAACAAACCTACAATAACTTTTTATCTATCATAGAAAACCACTTTTTTACTTGTGGAAGATTTCAGACAGAATACCATTTTTTATACTTATCTGGATAAATATACCAGGTTAAATTCTTCTCCCAAAGATGTGCAAATAACTCTCTCCCACTAACTTCAGCAGATGTTCTGCCAGAGATTCAGAGGAGCAGAATTTTTTATTTTGAGTATAGAAGTAGAGACTGAGTTGCGTAAGTCTGTCTGATGTTAGTAATTAAATGCCCCCTGTGACAGTACTTAAAATATGTCTGTCTCAGTTTCTATTCGTTTGTCTTTTAAGATACATCCAATTGCTTAATTGTTTGGGGTTTTTTTATTCTATGGTAGCCTCGGATTTTTCTGAAGTTCAGTAATCTGGAATAGTAGAGGAATGATAGGATCATGTAATCAGAGGTTCCCATCTAATACATAATCCCTATTTTAAAAAAAAGTTTAAACATGAACTATATAGCACTAAGCCTGTTTTGATGCTTATAACAGCTTTCTTTTCTTCTTTCACATGTTTAGAGAAAACAAATAAATTCAGTGCATGCAATATGGAGAGATAATGAAGTATTTGATATGCTATTGGTTCATTCGATGTTTAATGTGTGTTTTGCCCACCGTGAGCAGAGATGGTTAGCTTGCAATGATTTTGGTGAGTTTTTTAAACAGAGACTCATACTGTTGGAGTATTGATAACTTCCTTACCCTGACATATTTCTACTGTAGGCAGATACTGTTTAAAAGGAAAATTAATTTTTTTTTCCACAGCAATTTCAAAGATAATTATCCTGCACACATTAAAGAAGGATGAAGTGTTTTAAAGAACTGTAATTCTAATTGGTAAATGTCACCAGCTGTTGCAGTTACTCTTACTTGTGTATATTCTTTTAATGATTACACTCCTGTGCCACAAGCTACATGAAAATATATTCACTAGGTGTGAAATTCCCATATGTCACAGCTTCAGGACGAGGTAAACATCTCAAAGATAAGGGGAGAGTTAATGCTGATGGGAAATGTTATTTTTCTAGCTTTGGCTGTCTGCAAGATGAACATTTTTTATTGAACTTAGTAAGAATCGGAGAACCATTAGGTTTTAGCATTCAGTGGAATATTCATTTTTACATTTAATGTATATCTCCAAGAACTATAATCAGCCTTTCATTTGTTAGATTATCTCCTTCACCCAATCCCCGAGATTTTAAAATATTTTCCCATTATCTCACCAAGTTAAAACTAGTCCAATTCCTATAAATTGCCTATCAAGTTTTCGAAAGTACATAAGGTTTCAACACCGGTTGTATTCTTTTCTACCATCAAAAATGAGTATACTAAGGGAATACATGGCGCTTTCTGTTTTAAAACTCCTAAATCACTTTATGATTTAGTTTAATTTAAAAACATATCTGTCATGTTTTAAAGAAGAACACACATTTTTATGAATGAAATCTACTGATTTCTGTGAACCAAGTTTTCCAGCAGAAAACTGTTTTGTCTATTGTAATCTTACATTTTTATTTCTATGCTTAGGATCAAGGTGTGTATCTCAGATGTAAATATAAATGGTCCTACTTTCCTCTTAAGAGTTTCACGTAGGCATGTATGTATGTGATAAGTTTTAGAAAAAAGAGATGAAGCTTATGATCCAGGAGGTTTCATTCACTGCAGTTTTTGAGGGGAGAATGCTCTCGTCCTATTATTGTAATGGCAGTTTCTGGACAGATAGTAGTTTGGGCATGTTGCACCTTTCCTTCTCTCTTGTGCTCAGACCTGTTTATATACATTAAAATACATTACATACAAGATAATAAGGAATGAGAAAAATTAAAAGTTATCCACTTGTAGACTAGAAAGGAAGCCTTAATATAAAATTAGATGTAAATATCTTAACTATATGAGCATGTTTATGCATACAGGCCTTTAAAATATGCTAAATATTTTACTCTTGCAGCTTTGTACGTATGCTGTTTTCTGACAATAACAGCTTCTGAGAAACCGACATGACTTATGCCTGGGAATTCAGGGACTGGGTATAGCTGCTTTTGTCCTCCTTCCCTAGAGCTGTTAATTATTCTGTGCAGTTAGTCTTAGCCAAATCTGAATCCTTCATAAATAGCTTTGTGCTAAGGCTTACTGTAAAGTATTACAAAACTTGGCCTTCTTTTGCATGCCATGAACTTTAAAAAGTATTATTTGGGAGCAAGTGATACTTCTACAAACTTGCTCACACAGAGGGCCTTTACAGAAGACTTTCCAAAGTGCTTATGTTCATTCTTAGTTCCTGTTAGAGAAAGGTGAACTCTTGACTAGCTCTGCATAACGCTGCCAGGAAAGGGGATGTTGCAGGCTGTTAGGGGCTTTAGTGTGCAATAACATTTTGTGGCCACAGAGGTCCAGAAGTCCCAGCTGAGCAGGAGAGAGCAGTTTCAGCAACCACTCTGGCTGGTCTGACATGGTATCACATACACACGACATATCCTAGCCTGCCCCATGTTTGGGAGTGTGGTATGAAAATTATGCCTACTCTGCTATTCATACAGAACATAGATTGGTACAGGAAGGGAAAGATTTCAGCCCTTGCTCCTTCCCTAGTCATCCCCTGAGCTGATTGTGCCAGTGCAGCAGTTTCAGAAAAACAGGGCTACAGGTCTACTCTCATACCAACCTTTTTCATGCTGTTGCTCTCAGTGAAATGCTTGAACATAGTTTGAATTGGAATTAATAGAAGCTAACCTCAAACACAAAATTCAGCTGTATGTTGGAAGCAAATCGCAACAAATCTGAGGCAATGCAAAAGGAACTAGATGCTTTTTTTTAACCATTTTCTGAATGTGATAGCAGGATCTGGACCTTGAGGGTGGAGTAGCTATGAGACCCTCACTAACAAAAAAGGGGAAAATGTCCAAGTTTGCCATCGACGTTGCCAGAGCCAAGACTTCATTCCATTACATATGGCACAGTAGATTTAGGACTCAAAGCGTCCATAAATTATAACACTGAGAACTTTATTAATAATGAACCCTCCTGAACTTGGTAACTAATCCAGAATTCACAGCAGACTTAGTAAATACAGTTTATACATGTGTGAACATTGTAACGTAATCTCAGTTTTCATGATGTTTAAGTACAACTTCTTGTAAGTCTCAATTGTTGAGTGGTCTCTTTCCCTTCCCACTACTTTCTCCCCTTACTTTGTCTCCACAGAAACCAGGGATGGATCTAGCAGATACCTACATTATGTTTGTTCGACAAAACCAGGACATACTTCGAGAAAAGGTCAATGAGGAAATGTACATAGAGAAGTTATTTGATGTAAGTAACTACCCTGGCAAAGCTTGCTGGCATCACTACTACATCAGAAGGGATAAGCTGCATTTTGATGATATCCAACAAACTGTTCAGATGTTCTTCCCTGTTGATCACTTTTTCTTTTGCTTTTTATTTACCGTCTTCAGCTGTCAAGGGTGGCCTTTCTTTAAACATTTTCTGCATGAAACTTTTAAGTGCTAGAAGGCATAAATAAAATTGGCAGATTATTATTTGAAATGATCATTTTTCCATTGGAGTAGTCCAATATTATTCCATCTTTTGATTTCAAATGCGTTAATGGAGAGAATTGGATTGGTGTGGTTTGTGGTCTCCATTGCAGACCTAATTTCCCTAAATCAAGAACTTGTATATATATATCACTGCCTGCTCGTATAGAGAAAGAGGCCAGTTATGCCAGGTACATCCAGAAGTTTGACTGGTGCTTTCATGGAATGATTTTTAGAATTCTGTTTTATGGATTTTTAGTTTAAGACTTATAATTTCTTAAAGTTGACAAAACATTTATTGAATTATCAAACTCGTTTTCAAAATTCTAATCCCACTTCTGCAAGTTCTGAGTAATCCTCTTGCCCGTCCTCAAGGCCCACACGTTGCTAACCAGTCTGTATCTTTGCAATAAATTCCCTCAGCTTTGATACTGGCTTCCGCAGCCTCCCCCCACTCATTCCTTTGCCTTGATTCCTCCTCTCTTTGTTAGAAATTATCACCTTCTCTACCAAAATTTTCCTCATACAAGGCTCTCCTATAAGGCCACTAGCAACACTCTTGGGCATATTTCTGCTCATTCAAGTTCTGACCACTAATTTATGGCTAGTATGTCCCTTCCTGAGTTGTCGGAAGGAGAAGCTGTAGGCAGCTGAAATTGTCCTTTCTGTATAAATTCAAAGCACTACACATGTAAAATATGTCTAAATGAAAGTTATTTTATTATAAACTTGGATCAATTTACATGACAGTGATGTCAGTCACTTATAACTATGTAGGAATTTGAACAGGGAAAGAAGTCATCTCTGGCACTGTGCAATGTAATTTATTACAAAACAAATTCTGGAACATAATACAGACTTTGAAATGTATTTATTTGTGTGTCATCTTCTAAGTATTTTAGAAAGCTTTGCTGGCAGTTTCATTTAATTATGCAAGTTACAGCAAATGTTTTCATAACAGCAATTCACAGCCTTTACTGTGACACTACAGTTGTGGCAGTCACAGAAGGTCCCATAACATAGACTCTCAGCCATGGTATGTCATGTCAGTGTTTGTTGTTTGTTAGACTGGGTGGTCAAAATGAGACTTATCTCTCAGATTTTATATTTCCAGACACTCCCAGGCAGCTTTACAAAAAAAAGTATCATCTGTTTTAATAAGCTAAGTGCTAATATGTGTGAAAAGAATGATTTTATAAAAGCTTTGATGCCCTGCAGGGGTAGAAAAATTATCATCCATCCAGCTGGCACCTTCACAAAGTACTAAAACCATATTAGCAACTTCTGCTTCAGTTTGCTCTTGCACTGAATCTGCAAGCATATGTTTCATTTTCAAGATTCTATTTTTTGTTTTTCTTTGGGGTTATTTTTGCTTATGTTGTAATTTTCTGAATGTTAATAAAATTACGTGCCTAAGGCCAAGTCTAACTCTCACTGGAGAGACCACATTGGCTTTGTTGATGTAGTGGGATGGACCAAGCCTTAGGCTATGTCCGTAACAGTAAACTGGTCAGGGCCTGGGCACAGGCCCGAGAACTAGCAGGTGATCATCCGTACCATTAAGTCAACAGCATGGTTGCTGGTGTGATTTTGGGTTAGGCCAACTAGAACTGACCCAAGGACAGAGCCTCAGTACAATTGGGTTAGCATGGGTCGAGGACCTCTTCCAGGTTTGATTTCAGCAATCAAGCTTTTCAGCACAAGAAAACATCTCCTGTATGGATGCAAGCCATGACATAGCACTTGCCTTTGAGATGCAAAACCATTCCTGTCCCCTTTGACTCAGTGGTATGCATTGTACGCTGTCTGTGGCCAACGCTTGTAGCTATAAGGAAAGAAAAAAGACATACGAGATAGATAAGTATTCTGTGTATCAAATATCTATCTGTATCTTTGTTTTTCTTCTTATATGGTGGTATCACATTTCTACATAACATCACACTAGGAGATATTACCAATTGGACAGAATCAGATAAATGCACTAACAAATATGTAAGCTCATAGCTTGCAGAAATTTAAAACAAAGGCGTCTCACTGTGTTAACTCACCTTTCCTGAGATTAATTCAGATTTAGAACTGTATGACTGAGCAAGATTTTGCCCATGATCTTTGGAAGGGGTTTTTAAATTAGTGATATAACAAAACCTAGGTACTGCTTATAAATTCAATTCTATCAAGTTATATCTCAATAGAAAGAATAAAATATGTTAAAGTTTTTATGTAAATATACTTCAAGCCATTCAACTGGCTACAGTTGTAAATCACTGTTTATTTCCCCTTAAAATACTTTATATTTCTATCAATCAGATAAGAAATCATCAGCCAAGCAAAATAGGAAAAGTGCATGTCTGTGTTTCATCCAGGGAAACACCTCATCCAGAATAACCAAAAAAGACCCAGCCTGTTCTGTATGCTAGAAGTGATAGTTATAAATATAGACAAGATCAGGCCTCCGAGACTATTTTAATCCAAAAAATGTGTACTTACAAACTATTTATGCATGGATTTCATTGACTTGATTCAGTGCTGCTATGTACTGACAGCTATTACAGTGACCAAGAGAACGGGATATCTATCATACAAAGTAATGTACACATCAAAGAGGATCATTATATTGAAGAATAGTACTGATACAAGTAGAAATGTCTGCCAGGGGGTCATAACTATGTTAAGGTTAGAAGTCTCAAACTAGGGAGAAGACAAAAAATGCGCATTGTTTTATGGTGGTGCTTGATAAGCCTGGAAGAGCACTACCATGCTACCAAATGTGAAAAATCAGGAGAATGGAATTTAAGCCTGAGATATGAATCCTTACATATGAGAAAGGCTCGAATCTCCAGGGGACTTTGAAACAAGACTAGGCTGCTATTTTTTTCTGCACCGTTTTTAAACCATTTAAATCATGCTATGCTTCAGTATCTCTGCTGATCATGCAGCAGAACTGAGGTGGGTTTTTTTTCCTTCCTTTTCTCTGAATAACTTGGCTTCTGGGTGCATTTAATTCTTTACCGCATCTGGAAGGGGTATAAACAGCACGCAGAACAATATGGCTTGGTGCTCCTGGTAGCACTGGTCTCTACAAGGTCAGTGTGCCATCTTCTTGTTCTCAAACTTCACCACCAGAATTGGAGTCACAGAGTTTTTTGCTTAGTTGATTTGTCAGAGACACTTAGGACTTTTAGTCTTCCTTTGTGGTGTGGGACGTGGTCTTCTTCCTAAGATCAGCTGGGAATTTTACCTATCAAATTTCTTCCTGTCACAGGAAATCAGGACATTTATCTCCTACTCATGCTGTAGAAGCTTATAGTCAGTGGGGTTTTTCTTATTTGCTTGTTTGTTTGTTTTTAACACCGCAGATCTTAAAGAGCACGTGTTGTACATGTGGATGGTCTGCAGTACCTCTGGGCTAAATGTCTGCTCCATGTTCATGATTTCCATAGGCTTAATTCAATGAATGGTTCACGTGATTCCTTCCAATCCCATACTCCACTGAAGTAAACTAAGACAATGAAGTTACATTGGGACAAGTTTCTCTAATAAACTGAAATAAAGCAAACTTTTCTACCATTAATGCTGGAGTGACTCAGGTAGATTCAGTGTATAACCACTAAATCATGAAGACAGGCACTACAGTGTTTGTTTAATAATTACAATTTTTAATTATGATTAAAAGCATCACCCACTGAAACATTTTTGCAGTTTAATCACTTAAACCAAGAACTCATTTTTTAAAATAATGTTTAGTAAAATGTTCTAAAAACAAAGTTGCACTTTAATTTCTTTTTTTTTAACCAGTGTTTGAAAAACACTTATTTTCAGAAAAGGCTGTAAAAGTAGCAGTTGGTGAAAGGGAAAATGAAGTATTTAAATAGAATTACACAAACCTAGAATAAATCTAAATTATTACTAACTATGATTAAGGTTCCTCTTACTTATCATCTGCTTGATGGATGATATAAGAACATTTGTGCAGCCTACCAAAGAATAGTGTTGTGTATCTGATCACAAAATTAACAGATGTAAAAAATATCCAACTATGAAATTCCGGTGGGGTCTGGTTTTACGCTATCAAAAAACAATGGGAGTTTTACCATTAACCTCAATAAAAGCAGTGCTGTACCCATAAACATGCCAGGTTATCATCACTAACTGGACTTAGAATCATGTTTCTACCTGAATTTTTAAGATGGGACTAATAAGCCTTCCTACTCCCAAGATTTTAAATGAAATTAGTCTTATAAATTAAAAACTGTTTCCTAAAAAAAAATATGGGATTTTGCTAACAAATCCCAGATATAAAAAGATAAGTAAATTTGCATAAAACACTGTGTAAAACATCAATGCAATACTTACTTTCTATAGTAATGTAAAGTTCCTAAGTGCAACTTGGGTAGATTCTCACCTTCTTGTACCTGATAATTGCACATGAATTATGGATGTTCTTGTCTAAACACAGAAAAATTTTGTTTCAAACATTTTCCCTTCAAAACCCTTCTTGGTTTATTTGCCATTAAGAGCATTATCTTATAGGATATATTTGTGTTGAATCTGTTGTGAAAAACTTACGATGTAAACAGATGTATGATTCCAATTTTATTAAGACTATATATGCAATGAAATCTTTATGCAATAATTGATTGCTGCTTTGAGAAATAAGGAATGGTTTAAGAGAACAGTTCTAATGCATCAGTGTTTTGCCATTGATACAACTTAAAGGTTTTCCAATTTTTTTTAGGCTCTAATTTCTGGGGAACCTGTGCACAAGCGTAGCATAAGCATAAAGTAGTCAGAGCGCGCATCCTGGAAAGGTCGGCATTGGCAAACAGGTCTCTTCATTATCTTGTAGAAGATGGCACCTCTTAGCAGATGTTGACTTTGGCCCTGATAGTCCATCTCTTAGGGGTGTTAAACTGGTGTGGTGTGACTGAGTAGTCCTGTTGACTTCACAGGGACTGCTGATGTAGGTGAATGTCCTTGGGGTTGTGGCCTTGTGCAGGGTAACAATTCAACAAGCAGTGTAAGAGATGTTAACGGCAGGGAACTCATACAACTTTCTTTGGAGTGCAGAAAGACTGAACGTCTTCATGACTAGTATAAATGCTTAAGCACTCCAGATTTACGTAGCTGCTTTTGGCTTTTGTATTTCAAAAGTTCAGGTATAATGTGATATTCTTTTTCTGTCGAAAAAATGCTTGTATTTTGTCTGGAATGTGAATTAAATGCTAGTAGTATTCCCATATCACAACCACTATTTCCTTTTCCATTAGTAGCGGGGATGGATGATTTAAGTTCAATGATGTACTTGCTGTTATTTGAGCTAGTAATTATTCTCCAAAGATTGCTATGTCATGTACATCATTCTATGCCTAAACGGAGATATGAAGTACTCATCTGATTCATTTCTGTTTGCCATCACATCTGCAAGTACATTTTTAGCAAATGCTTTATTCAATTGTATCATTTCTATAAGTTTTCTGACCTTTTACAAAAAATGTGTTAAAAATGTGCAAATGCTTCTCCCTGGCAAGTGAGTTAATCTTCAGCTGATGTTACACAGCTTAGAGGAACACATATTTTAAATGTGAGTTTTCTGTAGTACCAACTCCTTGTGCTGTCCATGTCTACCTCAAAAGCACCATTATTGTAGTGTTCAGTATTCAACAGCGCCTTTCTAGAAACCTTCAATTCTGATTTTTTTTCCTCATTCTCAAATTGCTTCCTGTCATGTTAATTTTAATAAGTAATCTTCACTTTCATTGTTATGCAATTATTTGCAAGCGTGTGATTTGACAAAAGGTCTACTTTTTGATCTAGATTATATGCCAAGGCAACTCCAGCAAGTTGGGACTAGGTAGAACTGGTTAAAGGCCACATTTGAATCAAAAGCTGTGTTTGTATTAACCTCTGAGAAACATGAGAGGACCGTGCCTAATTACTTAAAAGAGACTCAACAAAAATGGATTGTAGCTTGTTGATCTTCTTATTTCTTTGATAACTCAGAATAATCTTCAAGAAATATGTGGGCTTCTTTCTCAGATTCTTGAAATTTGAGCACAGTGCAAAATTGTCCTTTGGCGCAAACCCAGAAATACACATCTTTGCATGATGCACCTGGACATATGTGGCAGGTCTGGTAGAATCAGCTAATTAACAACACAGGCTTAAACAGGCACCTCATCTGGCAGTGTAGTTAGTTGCCTGATGGTGCTCAGCAGGATTTGGTAGTGCTTTTTATTTTTCTATCCTAATGGTCTGCTGCCCACCTAATTTTGCCTTATTGTCAGCCACTACTTACCGCAGCTTGAGGCCCTCCCAGGAGGCTAAATTATTATCAAAGGATTAGGGAGATGTAGCCTTGCAGCTCTGACATTTCTGATTACTTGTCTATGCCAGAACACTAATTAGCTGTGACTAATTAAGAAAAATGTTCCTGCCATAGAAAACCATTTAAAAGAACTGAGAAGTAGAAAAGCAATTGAAAAGCTGAGCAGTGCTCAGATTTGACGATGCTCTTTAGATTTTCACCAAAGTCTTAACTCACCTTTAATTATGTCTAATATTTTATAGGGAAAATAGGACGGTTTGATATGAGAACCACTCTGCAGTTTTCTCTGGATCTAAAGACATTCCTGTCATTTTAAAACAGTTTGTCATGTCCTTTTTAGTAAAAGAAAGAATTTTACAGAAAACTATAGGCAGTGTCACCAAATGTGGACTGAAAAAGTGAATTATATTAACATGCTCAAATATATGAAACTCTTCTGCAAGATGGAAGCAACATCTTGCAAATGTACTGTTCAAAGTCTTTTCAAAGTTCACTAAATTATTCCTGATGTTTTCAAGTAGATTCACCTCATTTTTTGAGATAGAACTCTCTATAAAAGAACAACAGTTCATCTGAAAGCTGAAAAATGTAACATCCATCTGATTTCATATAGTATATAAATTTTCTTTGATTTTTTTTTTTCCTGGAATATGCTGAGAAAAGGAGTGCCCACTCTTGGAGGGTGCTGATTATGCTGCTATCAATCCAGCAAAGCTCAGTACTGTTGAAATTAATAGGACCACAACACACTTAAAGCAAAGCATGTGCTTCAGAGTTCGCTGCTTCGGGATCAGAATATTCAGCACTTTGTAAGCTGTTTTATGCTGTAGCTGAGAGTATTTTCTCTAGAGGAAACCATAACACAATGGCTGGTTTTGATATGTTTTTGATATGATATATTTCCTCACTTCTTCGTTTTTCATGCCATTTTTAATTTCTGAATTTCCATCTTCTTGGGTATCAAACAGCCCAAAAAGATATAAAAAGGGTTTTCACAAGACACTATGTATCCCATAGTCCAGTCTGCATTTAGTATTCATGGAATGGTTGTCTGCCACCTTTTTCACACTAATTTAATCATATAATTTAAATATTTCCAGCAGGGGAATAAGAAACTATGAAATAGATATTCTGATATCTTGCTAAAAGATATCTTTGGGTGTAAAATGGAAACAGAGAATTATTTTTTTGGAGCACTAAAGGTCATATCCTGATATTCAGAATTTCTTATGCTGTCCTATCCCTTAATTTCCCAGGTTTGTGTGAGAAGCTCACTTTTTAAAAAAAAAAAGAATATATAAACTGCTATCAAAAGGCAATTTAAAATGGGCATCATGAGTCAAAAGAGGAAAACTAATGGAAAAAAATCCCAAACTCAAGATTTTAAAGCCAATCTGATTTTTTTTCTGAGGGAATTTTATCAATCAGGGGTGGAACTACAAGGTTTTTTTGCTTGTTTGGGGAGGGGCTATGACATTGGGAGTTTCCAGTACAGTTTCCCCATAGACATTTCTCATCTATACTGTTAGGTCATTTATTTAACTTAGTTAAATGCATCTGTCCATCACTAAAAGCAATAACAAATTCTGTCAAATAAAAGAGAACTCCTTCCAACATCCAGGCAGAATTTAGTCCTTTAACCTTTTTATCCTGCTAGGCACAAAGTAGCAGCATCTCATTCCAGGCACTGCATTTTTTTCTTATCTGGATGGCTTGAAATGTGTCTAGCAACTTAATGGAATCAATTGAGCATGGACAACTATAAAAATATAAAAAAGCACTGAAACTTTAGATGAGTCTGTCAGTAAGTGTTAACTGTGGCTGCAGCTTTCACATTCTACGCAGTCAAAAGAAATCAATAAGGATTGTACCATTTATATTGTCTTATCTAATGTTTGTTCACCATGAAGTGCCAGGCATAAGCACCATCTAGGGAATATTGATTTCTTGATGTACTGTAATTCACACACGTATAAACAGCAGGAGAGCCTTGTGGTTTCTCAAATCTTACTTGCGGGTTTGATATTTATACTTGTATTTCATTTGGGTCAAGCTTAGCTTAAAGAGGAAAATCAAGCAAAACTCTGCGTAAGTGTTCGCAAATAGACACACAACCACATTGTTGATCATATTGCAAGAAAAATGGTGCCAGAAAGTGTAAGAATAATCTAGTTTTACTATAAGGAGTCTGGAGTAACAGAAAGAGGTTGCTATGTTGTAAATAGTACCAGCTGAGGATGCTGCAGAGTGCTCTGACAAAGTCAGTGATTCATCAGTGGAAAGAGCTGCTTAAGCTGTTTGATCATGGGGAACTGAAGCTTTAATGCTGATTTAAATGTGCAAAAGCGTTGACCTATATAGATATTATTTCCTTTAAATAACTTTCAAGTGTTTCATTGTATATTTTCTTAATTTACACAGCATTGACTATCCTTTGTACTTACACAGTGCTAACAGTGTTCACAATGTGCAAGAAAAACGGTGCAAAAAATTAATAGAAAAATCAGCTCCAGGGAAAAAAAAAAAGCAACGCAGCTGTAAAATCTGCATAGCTGAAAGAGTGCACGTGGGCAATAGGGTCAGAGATGGAAAGGAGCAAACCAGGCACCTGCCCAATCCAAGGACACTTTCTCCAAAGAGATGAGGGGAGGAGAGAAGCAAGAGGGAAGCAGGAGGCTGGACCTCTGCTCCACATTAGCGCTGCTCCGTGTGGTGCCCAATCGATGCAGCGTAGGAGAGGAGTGGCTACACCACTGTGCAACTCCCTATCAACTTCACAGCTGCATCCAGCCCTGTCATATGCCACTACAATAACATACAGAACAAACGGATGATGAGTCAAGATTGCTGAGGTGGAGAGAAATGAGTTGCCTGTAAATATTCACCCAGAGGAACCCAGAATGTTTTAAATACTCTAATTAGAATAGGTACACATGAAGCAGGGAGTCTAAATAGAAGGCTTCAGGACAAGAGCTACTAACGTGAGTCAGTACCTATAAGCTACAACACAGACTTTGGCCCAGCTTTGGTCCACCTCACTTCTGATACAAGGTAGAGATATCAAGAGCATACTTACTTTAAGAGAGAGATGCAGCTCACAGGAGGACTCTGCCACCTCCCTGAATCGCCCTTTGCTGATGCCTCCCTCACTCCAGGGAGTCCCCAGGGAGTCCCAGATGACTGGGCAAAGCAGATGTAGGTGTCTCAGTTACATGCCGTACAGGCTGAGTGAACCCGGACCTTTAACCTCACTAATGTTACACACGCACTTCGGAAGACTGCTTAGCATTTGTACAGCTAAGCACATTCATAAGGTTTGTAAAACTAGAGCCTGATAGCAAGAGGCTAGTCTTATAACGAGTAACAACTTGGTCATTTTGTGTTATGTTCATATGTTTATTCTGAGGGCCCAAGCTGGCTTTCAAGGTCACTCAAGTGATGTTCCCCATTCTCTGCCTCGGAGGATGTTTGCAGATATACCCCAATAGCAACACAACACACAGTGTAGCAAGACTGACAGCATTTGCTGCAGAGAGTTTTAGCGCCAGAATAACCTATGGAAGTATTGTTCACAGATGCACTGCGTATCCAGAGTGGAGTAGGGAAAGTGTTTGTGCTGTTAGTCTCTCGCTGTCATGAGCATTCTGTTAATACTAGTGTCTAAAGTTAGAACAGCAACATCACATATGTCCACATACGGAAGGAAGTTATGCATGTCTAATTTTGCAAACTTCCAGTTTCCCAGTGCATCTAACATATATGAAGAAGACAGAAAAAAATGAAGGTCATAAACATTATACAGTAGCATAAATAGTGTAAATTGCTGTTTAGCAATCAATATACAATGCAGGGAGAGATGAGTACTGTATATTTTGTATTAAAAGTGTATATTTATTTGTGAATTGGCAGCAGTTCCACAGCAACTAGCTAGCTTCTAATTATAAGCCTAAAATATGAAAAATTTACTTTCCTCCTAAAAGATAAGCTTTTCACAGGTTAGATGTAATTTGTTATTTCAGAATATCCCTTTTGCCTAGAAGTTTCGAAGATGCTTAATATGCTTTTAAATGAGCCCTCTTCTCTATTTTCTTCTCATTACTGATTTCTGAAAACTAGCCTGCCTAATTTGTTTCCTTGTATCACCAAAATATCTCATCCAGCAACTGTTCAGTTGTTTGTCGTCATGAGTCCTGCTGAATGGGGTCTTTCTGTCAAGGTTTGGGTTCCTCTTTCTGTTGAGCTCCTTCCCCTTTTCTGCCAATTGCTATGGGAGTGACAGTGGGAATCCTTCATTCAAATAGGCAGGGAAGAGACTGACTAGAAACTATAGTGTTTGTTTCATCAATTAGTCATTCTTAAGAAAAACAAAATGTTTTCTGAGCTCCCTGAGAGGTTTGTTGGAGTAATGGCACAAAAAAGGCAGAAGGAAACCAAAGGAATAATCCCACTGGAATGAAGAAAACCTTTCTTTCTTGGCTGAGTAAGGGTACAAGAGGCAAGTTAATAAATCTGCTACAATCACACCAAAAAAAAAAAAAGGGAAAAGAAAAAAAAAATGTGGTTTGTACCCAAACAGAGTTTGTAATTTAAAATGACCAAGCTGAAGAAATCTTGTCCTCATCCCTTTATTACAAGAAGTGTTGAAGTGGACAGTAGTATGTGGTTCCTTTCTCACTTCCTTCCTGGAACATGTAGCTGTAATTTAGGCTGTGAAAATTTTTGCACATTCCCAAGCCAAAGTTCAAAACTTGGCTTAGCATTTCAGGCCTAGAAGAGGAAGCAAAACACAGAAGCTGGTTGAAAGCCTGAGATGTTTCCAGGAAGATGCCTTGATAAGGGGTGCCGAGCATTAGAAGTGTAAGACACTGGTGGGTGGAAGAGGTGTGTGTCAGGGGCCCTGGGCAAAGTAGGAGCACGTGAGGGAACTCGGGGCTTGAGAGCGTTACAGCATAAATGAGTGATATGGCAATAGGGGGACTTTTGGACAGGTCCTTGAATGAAAATGTGAGAAGGAACTGCAGCAAAATGGGGAGCGGAGATAAATAGAGTTTTTTCGTATGACACTTTTAACATTGATTTAATCATTTGCATTTTCCAGATCAAGGGCTTTTAAACATCTGATTTTTGGTGTTGGGAAAAGGCTTCATTTGTTTGTACTACCCGCTAACCCCATGGTTCCAACAAGGCTAACTCCATGGATTTTCCACTCGTGTTTAATTTAATCTTCATTTCTTTCAGTTTTTCTTAAATGAAAATTCCTGGGGGGGCGGGAATTGCAAAACAAATAAATGTAGTGGCATCATGGCAACTCCCAAAACACTAGTATTGTCCTTGAACTTTGTGAACATTTAAGAAAATACAAAAGTAAGCCCTCCAAGCCTTCCAGGTCTAATGTCTGCATATTAAAGGATAGATACTATTATTGGATGAAAGCTAAAGTACATTAAAGTACCCTTTCAGTTTTAATATTTGTATTGATTGTATTTCATATGTTTTAAATAACAATAAAAGTAATGTGTCCTGATAAAGTAAATATACAGAAAGTGAACACGTAGGTGAAGTGGTTCTTGATCAGTGCCCATAAAATGGAGATACAATTCTAACTCTCAGCACAGTCGTAATGTCAGCTGTTTCCCCCATATTCATTTTGCTATGAAATTTATGCAACATAAAATTTTTTCTCCAATCATAGCAGTGCTTTGAATCAAAAGGTGGAGAAATTGTTCATGTTTCAGAGAAATAATACAAACTTCTTTGATGTCCTAAACAGAAAGATTACTATCTTGCCAAAAAACTAACAGCCAAAAGCATTAGGGTAGCTGTAAGAATAGCCAGGCTACAAGTGTACTTGAAAATTTTATTGTATCTGGAGATGGTATAATTTCTATTTCTACAGTCAGAGGCCAGCTAACTGACCATTTCTGCCAACTGAATCTTACTGTCTCTACTGTAGAAGGACATCTCAATAACATAAAATTCTCTGTTGATTCAGAACAATAATGTTGAGACACACGCACAAAAAAAAAAAAAAATCACCTTTGCATGGACTTCCCACGAAGGCAAAATTCTGAATTTTGGTGAGAATATTTTTTCAGGGATGGCACTGTAAACTTTGGTGCTCAGAGTCAAACCTAACTCAACATTTTATGCTGTGGCACTCTGAGGCTATGTATAATGAGAAATAACATCCTTGTGGGGTTGGGTAATGTGTTGCAGAGGGCCAGTGGCTGTCACTGTGAAGCCACGTGGAGCTGATAGTGGGATGAGAAAGCTCTTGCATGAGAGCTTTCTCCTCTCTCAGTTTCCCCAGCTTCTGTCCCTTCATTTTTTTCATCACTGACACAGTTATTCTCACTGGAAATGTGACTCGAAGTGCCTCACAGGCTGGTGCACATCTATGACCAGTGCACTCTAGAAAAGAAAAGTCACTGGGGAAATAATTTGTTCCTCTCAGGGGAGTGAAAATGCAGGAGGGAGTGGTGGGAGGGCACTGTGTCACTAGTCATCAAGTTCTGGTCTTCCTCCTTTAGAAGAAGCTGATATTTTAACCAGTTCATAAATTGCCTGTGTCAGGAATCAGAATTGATAAGCTGGGAAGAGAGTACAAACAAAATTTCTACATGTTGATACATTAAATTTTCTGTTTATGTCTACCTATAGTTGCCTCAACCTTCAAAGGTTTCTCAGGCTTTCTTAATCAAAAGGCTACCTAAACCTGAGGGGAAAGCATAAACATCTTATGCAAAGTTACTTCTAGTTTGCAACTACATATTTTTCATTTCTGCAAAAATATAAAGATATTGTGAATGTTAATTACTTCTTCTGATGTGATTTCTTATTTTGGTGTTCCTGTGTGTACAAACCTTCTGATGTACCATGGTGGCCCACAGGCTGAGAAATCCTTCCCCAAGTTTGGGGGTTTTTAAGAGTTAACAAGGCTTTCCAGCCTTCAGAAGCATGTATGAACTCTTCACTCTCAGGTAAAAATCCTCATTTAAGTGGGAGATGTCTATACCTAAACTTGAAAATATAGCTATAACTTCTAAACCTCAGAGTGTTTTGAAAGACACTACAAATAACCCTTGTTTCCCTCGTTATCATTAACATTCAACAAAGGAAGTCAGTATGATTATTCATATTTTACAAAGAGGGAAATTAATTATGAAACTTAAATCAGGAACTTTTTTCTAACTTTTGCTGTTCGCGTTTTTAAGGAATAACTTATTTATTTTTTCACCATGTAACATTTTTTTAAAACGTTCTAAAAGTTCTTTGGCACGCTACTAATGCTAGCTACCAAAATCTTGAAACAATGCAACAGCACTGCCTTTTAATTAAAACTGGGTATTGTAGCATTTAATATTGAACGTGCTCATAGTATTTCTTATGCATTCTGGCTTGTGCTGCCTTTCATGTACAATCTCTTCAGTGAGAAGAATGCTTTCTGTTGCTGTTCCTGGTAGGAAAAGTAAAGCTGGAGGAAGTAAAAACATCCCGTTGTCATCTGAGCAACTCATTTCCCAATCAATAGCGCGATAAAGGCTTCGATAGGAAGATAAAATGCCGTTCCTAGAAAAGCTGTTCCCCCTGCCATATTCAGCAGAAAAAGCATTTTGACAGTGCCCATTTATCAAGAGCAGGCAAGACACAGAAACTCAACGGGGTCTTGTGTCTCAGGCGTTAGGGATACCAGCCCTAGAAGGACTAAGGCATTGTGTATTAGTATGTATTGAGCCTCCTTCCAGGTGGCAAACAGCTGCACCTTTTTATAAAACTTCAAAAATAAATCTGAAGTGCTTGCTTTCAGCCAATAAGTGTTATATTTAATTGAACCGTTCTGCAAATGTTATAGCTCAGGCACCCAGAAAGATGGTGAATATTTAATATATTTGTTTTGTATTTCCACCGGTCAACAGAATAATGAAATTCCTTAACTACTTCTCTTTAACTTGCCTGAAGAAAGCACGGTATGTTGCTAAATCGCTTTTCACCGGCCCTGCCGAGAAACAACTTTAATCCTTGTTAGAAAATTGCAGAGTCTGGGCCTGACAAAGAGCTCATGCCTGGCGCATTGTGAGTGCTGGGAGCGGGGCGAGGGGAGCCCTTTACAGCTGCGTGCCTCCAGCCCGCCTCAGCTGGACTATTTAGGCGAGGAGGTTTGTCAATTCCTCCCGACAATGGAGCGAGTTTTTCAGTGCCTGTAGCTGCGCCGAGCCCCGTTGGGGATCAATGCTGGCCATTCAAGCTGCACCCTCTTTCATTGCTTTGGTTTGTTAATTTAAGACTAAAGGTCCGCTGAGGGGGTTTAGGGTGTTTAAGAAAGCTGATGAACTGTTTAAGAAATCTGATGAACTGAGAGCGTTTATAGCCCTGGTGTGGCAACTATTGGCACTGAGGGAGCTGTGTCCTTGTTGACCCTCTTGTTATTAAAAATGCACAAGTGCTGCGCTTCTCAATATTTCAACACTCTTTCATTGTCAATACCACCTTCTGAGCCCTTCAGCTTGTTGCTTGCTCTAAAGATCTTCTTAGATTGGGTTTGAAAACTTCACCTTAAACACTAGATTAGACTGATGTTCTGTTTTCCGTGCTCCTGTTGATTTGTTGAACCTTCCCAGGGCTGGAAAGCAAGTAGCAGCTTGATGGGGAGACGGGCTGCTAATATGATTTACCAGTCTACAGTCATGCACAATAAGTGTGAATAAATACAGGGGTCTCACAGAGTCAACCCTAGCCTTTCCTTTTCTCTTATTTTTTACTTTAAAAGAGATATCTCAGGAAAATGAAGTGAGTAATGCATGCCCTTACAGGAGCTGGATGAGCTATGAATAAGGAGAGGGGGGAAACAGGGAGGCAAACATATTTTTGTTAAAGTGGTTGGCTGCTGTTATGTGCTGATGTGAAAAAAAATATAATAAACACTTACTGCTTTATTCTTGCATAGACAACAGCAAAGAATATGGCACTAATACCGTATCATTGACATCTGCAAGAGTCACATTGTCCTTTCAGTGCTATTGTTACTAGCGGGAAAATTACTTTTTCTTAAAAATAGTTCGAAGGATTTTTTTTAAATTAGTATTACTTAAAAACTGCGTGATCTCAGGACCATTATCTAATCGCTGAAGCTTTTGAGTTTGCAATAGATTCCTGTAAGTCACAGTAGATGCATCCCTGCCTCTATAACATGCTCACGGTTGTCAAAATGCGCGGCCTTGGATTCCACCTCTGAGAGGCATTTGCAGTGCTGCGCATTTTAACAGGCTCCAAAAGAAGCGATAGGGAAATATTTACTTTTCTTCTTATGAAGTCCAGCAGATTTATGTTTATGCAGCTTCAGCCTATACTAAGTGCTCAAAATTCTGGGTATAAGTGAACAGGAATCCTATCCACAAGTACCTCTAGGAGGACTCTAAAAACATAATGGATGTGATTTTTATTAAAAATACTGTGACAATTCAAAATAAGAATACATCTTTTTCTAATACAAAACAGTAGTATTTTTTCTGAACGAGGTACGTTGACAGAGAAGGAATTACCGTAGTGTCATTTCACAATCACCAAATTAAACATTTCTACTAAAAGTTTAACATATCTAAACTAGTCAGGAAAACATATTCTATTGTTTTCATTCACAAATTGGAGTAGCAAAATTAATTCCTTCCAATTTCTTAGTTTTGTTTTCAGTGCATGTAAGCATATCATAGGTATGTATGGAGAGTCTCATTTTTACTGCATCCATCTTAACTGAGTTCTCTGGCTGGGCTTTAAAACACATGTTTTGCCAGAAAACTGGGGGGGCTGGGTCTATTCTCAGTGATCTGGCACCAGTCAGTGGTGTTGCATGGGGAAACTGATCACAGAATTTTCAATCCTGTCTGTAGTTTGTTCGTGTGAGCAAGTTTGAGCCCCTTCTGCTTTCTACTTGATACAAACCAAATACCTCGTGGATGTGATATTGGATTTTTAAAAAAAAAAAAACTCCGCTACTAAAACCAGTCTCTCTACCATGATTATGTTAAAGATTAACAACTGTAGAGTCTGAGTGATAATACAATTGGGCTCATCTTACTGCAAATAACAATAGATACTCTGGGTAGAATGCTTGGCATATGAATTTTTATGTCTATTAGATCAAAAGAGTTCCCCGAGTGAATAATCTCAACTGTATTTTATGTTCTAGACATCTGTAGACATACAACACCTGTCATATAGTTTACAGCTGCCACTTAGTAACGACTCTGTCACATTGAAAATATTTTACAGGTACTTATAAAGGAAATCAAAACCAGCATGCATGTTTGGGGTGAAATAATGTAAATAGGATGAGTGTCATTCAGTGATAAAAAACAATATTTTATGGATTCCAAATCAGTCCCGCATTTTATTGAATAAATCAAACTAGTTTTATGAAGTATGCAGCTAGCTGCATTTTGTATGGTGTGTTTGTTCACTTCTGTAAAATAGTAAATTAATAGGAGAAACTCTAAAAAATTTAAAGTAATTTATTTCTAAAGATTTATAATTAAAATACATTTTAACACAGTAAACAAAACAAATGGAAGACATTATTATATGAAAACCTTATTTCAAACTTATCCTAAAACTGATAGTTACAATGAGATGAGACTGTTTCCTGTAAGGAAAAAGTATTTACATATATTTACTGTATGTCTTTAAAGCTTTATTTTCCAGAGAGCTTACGTTTTGATGAAAGAATACTATTTCTGTCTTTTGTTGCATCCAGGAGCCAGTAATTTGTCTTCATTTTTTCAAGATATATTTTATTTTATTTTTTAATGTAGAGGTGGCTAATGAGACAGGTTAGATTCTTCGAATTACTTCATGATGTATACCTTGCCTAACATGCTGCATCTGAAAATATGCACAGTGTTTCCTCTCTTTGCATATCGGCGTATTTTGTAAAGACACAGGAAATTACATTAGAAAAGAATTTAAGCCTCTTCCCTGTGGGGAAAGAGACTAGAAACAGAGCTATGACACAAACTCTTTTAATCTCTTACTGCTAAAATGAAAAAAAAAATCCCTTCCTTTTTACAGTTTGACTAAATGACATCTGGTTGGTATTTTACAGGAGGGGGAGGAAAACTGCTACAACTGTGTTTAGTAAAATCTCTTTTAATCCAGTTAATGTGAAAGAACTATTATAGTAGCTATTTGGATCTGAGCGGGTTTTTACGGTAACATAGACACCAACAGCAGAGAGCTTATTCTTACCCCATCCATTTGTGAAGCTTTGAGTGAAAACATACCCATGCCTAAGACATAAAAAGGAAATAAGGTAGGCTGTAATTATAATTAGTAATTAACATAAAACAAAACCTTAACATGGTTATTTTGGGAGGGGTGGAACGGTGTTTTGATCATACTTAAATACAGTTTCCATGGTTTTCTGATTTTTTTTACTCAATAAAGAAGTGATGTAAAAGAAAAAAGCAAGACAGATTCTGTATTCTATGTTTGATGCCGTTTTCCTGTTTGGATTGGAAAATCTAGGTATTGCACACTCTCTCTCAAGATACCCTACCTGTTTTTTCCCTTGCTGTTTTAGCTGTCAAATCTCTCATGTAATTGTGTATTTAATATCCATTCTTACTGACAGATAGCAAAGTGCATAATGCTATTTTGCTTGAAAATGTTGTAACTGAAAGGTAAAATGGCAGTTGCTAATTCATGTAAAGAATAGTCTAGGTCAAGTTATTTGATTTCCTACTGACCCGTGCAATTCTCTTAACAGGAAATTATATCATTGTTGACTTCAAGTGCTGATCTGTGATCATTTCAAAGTGTTTCATTACCTCTCATTACCAAATCTGTTAAATGAATACTGCAGGATTGTTTGGTAGTTTGGTTTTTTTTTTTATCCTTCTTTTCAGCAATGGTATAGCAGCTCCATGAAAGTCATATGCATGTGGTTGGCTGATAGATTAGACCTTCAGCTTCACATCTACCAGCTGAAGACTCTCATCAAGATAGTGAAGGTAAATAAAATGTGATTGTGTTAGACTGTGTGGTAAAGAGAGAAAAGTGATAAAGTATTAACGTGGATAAGTATAGATCACCCTAAAAGTTTAAAAATGTGGAATAAATTTGCAAATTTATGTAGTTCTACATTGGGATTATTTTTTTTCATAGCTGTAGCAAATTTCAGAAGAAAAACAATTTATTAAAACCTCTAGTGTTAATTATATGTGCACTAGTAATTGTCATCCATTCTGGACTCAGTGACAATTAAGATTGTTCCAAGGAATTTTAACAGATTACTGCTAGCTGTACAGCAATGATGTATGGTATTCCTAATAAATTATTGTTTGTCATATTACTGATTTTTTTTTTGTTTTACCTTCATAATCCCAATAGCATTCCTATTCATTTTTCCTACTCTCCTAAAAAATAACTATTTTCTTTTTTATGCCCATGTGATTACTAGGTTAGGTTGCAAAACAATATTCAATATATTAAATAACATTTTGTAATCTTTCGTACTCCTGGGTAAGTACCAATAAAAACACCAATCCCTCCAGTACAGTCCTCAGTCATTTACACTGGCCAATGTCAAATGCATCCAAGCGAAGTGTAAAATACCTTGCAATAGGCAATTACGGGTTAACCTACTGTAAAAGAAAGTTTCCTCCTAACTCCCTTTCAGATCTTAGTTAATACCCTTGGGCAAGAGACAGAAAGCCATTGCAGATTTTTTTCCTTTTAATTCTGTCTTGTTTAACTCTGAACATTCTTGTTATCTGTATAAATGTGGAAGAAGCACCTGTTGTCAATGGTGAGCTATATTTCTTCAAAATATTTTCTCGTGAAGTTAATGCAAGACTGTAAATTCAGAACCATTTTAACTTGCGGACACCAGAATTGCAACTGCAACTTTCAGGATTCATTAGCTAAAAGGAAAGAAACAGAGAGAGAGATGCAAGAAAGCAGTCATAACAATGACGGCATCATGGCTCCCTGAACCAGCCACACTTAGCTTTGCTATTTCTGACCTTAACTGATTCCTCTGGAAACAGGATTTGGCTCTTCATTATATTATGTGCCAAAATGGCAAAAGCAGTTTGCTATTTGTGGTTGAAATGAATGGCTCTTGTGAAATGTTTAAAGCTCTTCTCAAGTGAAGGCAGATATCATCCTCGGGGGGGGGAAAAAGTGTTATAGGATCTAAAACTTGTGCCCAGTGAAATCTAAGAATGGGCAGGCTAAATTATACCAGTTAAATATCACCTGGGACATTAAAAGAAGAGCCTCTTATAAAACTGAAGTTCAGTTGAATGAGCAGCACTGTCAACCAGCCTTCCCTCTGCAGCCTGTCTCTCTGATTAGCCTTGTTCAAAAGAATTAGGCTCCCGGTGACGATGGGAACACACTGGTTATGGCAGTAGCCTTTCTGTGGCTGTACACTCGGTTTGATTTGCGCATAAATTCCAAGTGTGTTATTCCATGGCACCTTCGGTGGATACAGAATATTGAAGAAGATGGTGTCAATCATAGAGGTACTGGTCAATGTACTGGAAGACAGAAAACCTTGTCCACCTGTGTTTCGGTGGGTGAAGAAGACAGAACTGGTAAAACAGGCACTCAGCAAACAGGAGGCTGCTGGGAAATGAGAAACAATGGTTCAAGTAGAGTATCATTAAGAAGCTTTCACTGCTGCAGCCCAGCTGGGGAGAGGCACGTGGGGAGGCCCAGTTCCTCCAAACTCCAGAGTGAATGAAGGCACTTTTCTGTTTGCTTTTGGAAAAACTGGGAGACTGTGTTGCCTCTGTCATCTCTTGAAAATATTCCAAAAAAGAAGTAGGAGGTCATTTTTAAGGGACATGGGATGAGTAAGAAATAGATGATTCTTTCATGTTTGGATGCAGCAAGGGTAGTGGCATTATTAACAATGACCAGAAGAAGAAACATTGTTTGTTCCCGTTAAAGCCTTATAATGGCATAAAGGTTATCATTACATGTCTGAGACACATGCAGAGGGATGTGACTAAAGAAGGGTCAAGGACCAAGAGAAAAGTTAGGGAGAAATGAAAAATTAAGCTTGGAAGTGAACATTATAATCCTGCAAAAGTATGTCAGGAGAAGAGCAATGACTGAACCCCAGAGTGCTGGTCTGAGAATGGGAGGAATACAATGTAAAACTGAAAGAAATTGCTGTAGGACCTGTTAAGAGCATAAAAAGAAATTGAATGCACAGTGTTATAAAAAGGGAATGCAATGGTGACACTTGAAAAAGACCAGGCAGGGTACTCGCAGGAGTGTGTGAGCAAAGCATAAGCTGCATGCATTGACTCTGAAGCTGACCTATGAAAGTCAAATAAATGTCGGTTGCAGTGATTTAAACAAGGTTTAAATAATCATCATAGATAGCGGCAGAAAAAATTCTCCCAGCTGAATGTTACCCATTTTGAGAGGTGTCTTTTGCAGTTCTCTGAAGGACTGAGTAAAACAAGATCAGCTCTTTTCTCTTTTCTTTCTTTAAGGGTTGTGCACAGTCTCCTCCGGCAGAGGAATGGGCCTAATAGCCTTTAATTATCTTCCATTTTCTTTTTCCCATATTCTCTTCTATAAACATTGGGAACTCATAGTAACAGCGTAGACAAAATAAAAAACTAGCTAGATCAACTTGTCCTTCTTAAGCTTTTTAGGCTAACTTCAGGAAAGATGATTTCAAATGTGTTATAGCTTAAAAATAAAGGAGGTAGAGTAGGTGATTTTCCATATGCTCACTTGAACATAGCATCAATGAATAAAACAATTCCACTCAGGATTCTTACTTGATAGAAAGTCAAAGAAGAAAGTCGTATCCGCTGGTTCTTAGGAAGGCTGGATACCAGGGAAACAAAACTTTCTCAACTGAAAAAGAAAAAAAGAAAGATGTAGGTGTGAGTCAAAATGTAGATGACTTAGAATGTAAATTAAGTGACTGAAGTAGTCACCTGAGAAACATTTACATTATAGAATAGAGATCATAATCTAAAATTTATTTTATTTTTCCACATTTGACATATAAGTGTAAAGATAAATGCAAATACAATCATATTATGGGGAAAGAGTCAGACATTTACATTTTCTGTGAAATGACAGAACCACCTGTAGCCAAATTCACGTTTCAATATGCAGTTAGAAAAATTCTTTGTTGGTTTCTCATTGAATAAATGGAACAAATGGAAGTTACTGAGAAATCAGCATACAGTTATAGAAATGTAGTTCAAAACACAGTCTCTTAAAGGAATGACCATCAAAGTGTGACTTGTAGACTCTCTAGAGTTTATAGAAATCTCCTGCAGCCCAGAAACTAAGACCACAAAATCTGCAGCAGACTCTAGATGATAGGTCCCTAACTGCATGAGGAACGAAGCTGTTCCACTGGCGTGCTGGAAATGGCCCGTGTATAGTGGAAGACTGCTGAGACTTGCTCGAGTCCAATTCAGGATGTTTTCTTTTTGCTGCAGAAAACCTACCGAGACTTCAGGTTGCAAGGCGTGCTGGAGGGAACGCTGAACAGTAAAACCTACGATACCGTTCACAGCCGTCTGACCGTAGAGGAAGCCACAGTCTCAGTCACAGATGCGGGAGGACTTCAGGGCATTACTATGAAAGACAGCGATGAGGAGGAAGGATGATATTATTTCACCAAGCATTTGGAGTTGGGAGGTGATGGTCTGAGGCGGGGTGGGGAGTATCTTTGGCTTGGGGTTTTTTTGGTAAATTGTCCTTGTAGTTGCATTTATAATTTTGCCTTCTGATATAGGTGCAGAAATGTAATTTGCTCCATTTTTTAAAAAAACTGAAAGTAAGATTATCAGAGGAAAAGTGCCAAGGACTTTTTGAGAACAATGGTTGTAGCATATTTTATTGTATAGCTTTGCTTAGGGCTGCGAGAACACTGGCATGGAGTTTGAGTTCCACTTGTGATTATGTTTCCCTTTTGTTCGTTACCATGTGTTCTTGTATCTCCATCAGATATTGATGTCCTGTGCAGAAAACAAAATGTGTGCCTCACTTAAAACACAACTATACAGGAAATCATTCTTGGAATAAGTCAGTGCCCTAGGTAAAAAAATAGTGTATTTTCAGGATTACACTTTGTTTACCTTTTTTTGTGCTTAATTTTTCATTATTATGTGATGTGCATTAAAAATTTTAATCCTGGTTCTTTGTATTTTGAGGTTGGTATATAAGTAGTAGGACTTCAAGGACAGTCAAACACATACAAACTACTTAGGAGTGCTGTTGTGTCTATTCATTTTGCAAGTTTAAAGATATCTCATCATGTTGGGTGTCAGCAAGCTTGCCATCAATGTTTCTATTTCTGTGAAAAATTTCAGGCAATAAGAACACATTTTGTCGTGACCACTTCTGTATCTACCCAAGTTTGTATAGAATTCTACAATTAAAAGATGTTTTCAATATTTCAAACCATTTGAACTGTTGTATGATTCCTCATGAGAACAAGGGTTTTTTGAAAGATTATTGTATCTGGTTTATGTAGCAATTTATAGTGAATATGTATCTGCTCTACAAACCAAATATATAGCAAACAAATATCCAAGGACACAATACCTTTATAAAGAAAAAAAGCAAACAAAAACCCCTCACTGGCAGACGAACAGACAGTGCCCGCTGCCCATTTTCCTATGCCCTCAATATGAGCTGGAAAGAATTCAAATTTTCATCAGTCGAAACTTTTTTTTTTTGTGGGAACATGACTAATTCCTGGGTTTGTGTAGACAAAGTCGAAAAGAAGACAGAATAGAAAAATGATATCCAAAGAAGAAAGGAAGGTTGCTGAGGTCGTTGTTGAGCCATAGTGTTATACTTGCAGGGCTTTGCTGATGGACTGTTGAGGACTTGCAAGGCTGGTGTGAAGTTTCCCTGCAAGAACAGGCCGTAGGACTTCAGGGGTCTGTCGCAAGCACACGGGGCTGCAGGAACTGAGAACGAGAGCTATGAGGAAAGTCTTTTGCAGCGTACTCAGAAGGTCGGCCAAACGGGGAAGGTCACATTACACTTCTTCCTAGCTCATCTAGGGAGAAACCCAGAGTGGCAATTTTTTCCTGCGGCAAACCAGCCTCCTCATCTGCATGTGAGTTGAGGTGAATTCAGCGAAAAGGGAGACATGGGAGCTGGTGGGGACAGCTGTTCTTCTCAGCTATTTGTGCCACGACTGAGTGCTCACCCAAAAGCGTGCAGGGAGGCTGAGAGGGCTGGGGTGCGGTGCTTCCGCACTGGATCCCTGCCGCCCACCCCGGGGTGCGCGTGCAGCTGCAGGGAAATGCGCAGTTTCGGAGAGCAGCTGGGTGGGAGGCAGCTGCCGAGGGGCAGGCAGCCGGAGGGCTGGGTAGGGTGCACACAGCGCGCTCCCCTCCACCGTTTTGCATTCACGTTACCAGCTCTGCTGGGATCTGAGCTGGTGGGAGCCTCGACAGTATTTTCCACCATTCCCAGGCTCCCAGACGGGTTTGCTGTTTGGGGCTTTGACAGCACTAAAAGAACCACATATCCCTTTCCCATCTCTCGTACTAGTCATGCCACTGCATGGAAGCTGACGGCGTTTGAGGGGCCAGGTAGGGCTCTGGCTGAAAGCCAGGCTCAGTAAGGGGTGGCCCACCAGGCCAGGAGCTGCAGCCTCAGCCCCAGTCTGGCTGTAGCAGGCATCAGGGTACGGAGGAAGCCACACTGCCCAAAGTGACACCCAGCTCCCAAACCCAAAGAAGCAGGGAGATCAGTGCTGGTCAGGCCCAGAGGGAGCTTGTCTCTGCAAAGATCACCCTGCTTGCCCTCTCCCCACCATCTTTACCTCCCTGAGACCCTGTGGAGGTGCATGTGGAGGAGCCAGCTGTAAAGAGGTGAAGGCAGGTGTCACCGCGATGGCCCTGCGGCGCCTGCCGAGGCCTCCCGGTGCAGCTCCATGCAGGGCTCTCCCGAGAAGAGGCATTAGGAGGTTTTTAAGGTTTTGAGATGTCACAAGGGTAGGAAGTGTTATCGAAACTGGACGCTGTGCCTAGCAAGTCACTAACAGTGGGGGGACCAGGAGTGAGAACTAGAAATACTGGGGCAGAAGTGGCTGTCACCAGCACAGCCCAGGAGGTGATGGGTCCCACTCTTCTTCAGCGGAGACCAACCTGGCAGCAACCCATCTGCCCAGCCCTGCTAGCCGAAAGCCTTGTGGGAAACATGCTGATTTACGCTCACCTCCCATGTGGGCTTGCCCTCTGTCTCAAGTTGTCCCCACACTGAGGAGGGTTTCCTGGTAAGGCTAACTCTCCCTATTGATTTGGAGAATTACAGAGTAGGTTATAGTAATTTCACCTGTCAGGGCCTCAGGAGGATTCATAGGCCACCGTGGTCCTGACTGACCTCACCTGGGACCCCCACCCACAGCCTCTGCCCTGGGACTCCACCTCAGCTCAGTCCAGGGCTGTCAGACTCTGCCCCAGCAGTCGAGTAAGAGTGCTGGTTTCTCGCTCAGCTACAGTCCCACCTGTGTTTGCCTATGGGCCCTGTTGATCCAGACCCTGACCCATGGATTGACTTCAGACCTGCCTTGCTCCCTGTCCCTTAGGGAGCAGTCAACGCTTTCTATGCCCTGACATCATCTTTAAAAAAAAAAAACTATGAATTTTTGTGGCTTGAAGTGGATCTGAGTTACTCAAATTTCATGAAGCATGATACATGTACACCCCATATGTCAAGCACTTTGCTCTACAATTTCATCTGCGTGCAGCATTTGCAACACATGTCTGTCAGTAAGATCAAGATGGGTAAGGAAACAGTAAAAAAACCAAAGATGATGTAACCATGAAGAAGTTAGGAGATGTTTGTGATTTCAGAGAAATTAACTCAGACACCAAGTATGTGATAAGTTATTATTAGAAAGGCAGCACAGCAGACATCACAGGAAGGCAGGTACAGAAATGACAGACCTCCAAAGGTCATTCCATTTCTTACTAATTCACATATTTTCTTAGTGACTAGATTTGTGAAACCGTGAACCAAGGCCAAGCTCGGGGAGGCCAGTGAGTATCTGCGTGACCGCTTCGGGGTCAGGCACCGCCGCCGCCAGCAGCCGCGGCAAAAGGCCGCCGGCATGGCAGCAAGGTCCGCCTTGACGTTTTAATTTACGTCTTCAAAACCTCGGCACACTGCTGGAGGTGCGTGCCCGTCCGGGAGAGGCGAGCATCACCTCCCGCTGTACGTCTTCGTGCGAGGCCGCCGGCGGCTCTCCCGCCGCCCTGTCCCGGGGCTGCGCGGGGGGCTCTGCCCCGGCCGCCGCCCCCACCGCTGCCTCCGCTTTTCCTAAGCGGGCGCGGAATGCAGGGAGCCCTCAGCAAGGGGGCATGACGGCTGCCGTTCAATTCACCCCCCTGCATCTTTGTGGCATAAAAGGGGCTGTTGAAGCCGAACCAGGAAAAGCCACGACCGGGTGCGCGCCCCGCGCTGCGGGCGATGTTCGGGGCCGGGGTGGGCGAGCGGCGCTGCCCCTGACAGCTCTCCCGCCGGCGGGGCAGGGGGGTGCCCGGGGCCAAGAGCTCGCCCCCCTCGGCTATCGCTTCCCCCCTCCCCCGGCCGAGGCGGCGATGGGCAAGGCAGAAGCCGGGGGAACCGCCGCGGCGGCAGGGCGGGTTTGAGACACCGAGCCCCGCCACCTCCAGCCGAGCTCAGCCTCCGGCCCGGCCCCGGCCCCGGCCCCGGCCCCTGCAGGACCCCGCAGCTCCCCGCTGCACCGCCCCGCTTGGCGCTGTCTGCGCCCGCACCGGCGGTTCCCCGCCGGTGAGACTCGTGCTTGTAGAGCCACCCCGCGCTTTAAATCTGCTCCCGAGCAGAGAGCGGGCAGCCTCCGCCGCAGGAGCCGGCGCAGCTTTGGAGGGAGCGCTACACCGAGGGGGGTGAGCGGCCTCCGGGGGACCGGGTGCTCATCAAAGGCGCCCAGAGGAGAAGCCTCTCTCCTTGGCCCTGGGGACACGGCACCCGCTCAACGCTTCCTGGGGTGCCGGGGGGATCTCGGGTCAGGCCCCGGGTGTTTCCAGGCTTGGGGGGGGACAGAGCTCCTCCCGGGACACGCCAAACCCTCGGCGCGGAGGGCCGTCGGGGCACCTCTGCGCGGGCAGCAAGTGCAGCTCCACGATGGACAGGGCAATGAGCGCGGGGGGTCGGGGAGGGGGTGTAAGGCTGTGGGGCGGGTGGCTGGAGAGCCTTCCTGCACGGAGAGTGCCCGTTATGCATCTTCCGAAGGGGGTTTGAATGAAACGTTTGACTAACAGCAAACGAGCGCGTAGCAGACGGCGGGAGCCGCAAGGCAGCAAGAGGAGAGTCCTCTTCTAAAGGAGGACTTTAAGCCGTTTTGTGCGAAAGGGACAGAGCCTGGGACCCCCGTGGTGGCCCAGCGCAGCACCCGGCCCGGCCGGCGTCCCAGCGGCACAGGCGCGTTTTTGTTCTAATAGCGACTGAAAAGAAACAACCAAAAAACCCAACAACGATCGAAGTTTAAGGTTTTGGCCCTAGGGGGAATACTGTCGTTCGTCCCCACCCCCGAGGGCTGCTCAGACAACTGTCCCCCATGTCCGTGCCCGGGTGGGGGTGCCGGGCGAGCAGCCAGGGGCGGCGGGGAGCCCTCGCCGGGCTCCGTCCAGCAGCGGCCGCGACGGGGCACGGCTCCTGCTTTTGTTCTCGTTCGTGTTTTTCGCTTGGCTTCTCCCTCCCGCTCGGCAGCGGCACACCGAAACGCACCCCGCCGCGAGAGAGCGGGGTTTTGTCCCGGCTCCGTGTCCGGCAGCCTGTTGATGGCGGACACCTTCTCCCCGCCGTCAAGGCGAGCCCGGCGTCCTCCGGTGCCGGGAATGCAGCACACAGGCGCCCACGCAGCCGAGCAGCTCTTTGCTTCGCTCCAGGTTAGCTCCCAATACACTGGGACAAAACAGAAACAAAAATAAGTTAATTGCTCCTGATCCTATTCAGGAATCTTAAAAATAAATAGCTTCCCCCAGCCAAAGAGCGCAAGGCGTTCATTTAGCAGCGCCGGGCTAAACATTTGTTGAACTGGGAAAGGAACAAATGAGAAGGTGTCATTCACGGCTCCAGCTGCCGCTGGCCCCTCCCAGCCACTTCCACCAAGGGCCCTTTGGAGCTGATGACACCGCTGGGTCCCCTCACGGGCGGACTGATTAGATTAGACGTGATTGCTGCAGTTCACGTTCGTAGCTGGCACACTTAGACAAATCGCTTGCATGAATTACGGGAGGGCCGGGAGCGCTGCTTTAGAGGGTCACTTGTAATTTCGATTATATGTGATTAAAGGCTTTGTACGTGAAAAGGCTTAATTTGCACCCGTTTGGTTTTCGGTTTAGAGGGGTCTGTATGAGACGTACTGTACTGTCAAACTTTGTTTTACCTCGGGGAACACTTGTGTTTGGCGGGTCAGTGTCAACTGTTTTTCTTTTGTGACGGATTCGGGAAAAAAATTATTCTTTTCCTTGCGGTGGAACTGATGTAGAGGGGTGCTAACACGCACTCGCTGTATGGGGAGACTATACATAGTCTCAGAAGGTATATGCATATATATATTATTTTTTTTCCCCGGAGAAAACGTCAGTGGAGAAAACGCCGAAGCGTTACAACTTAAAACAAGCCGGCAAAGCGCAAGGGCCTTTGCCGGCACTCCTGAAGCAGCAGAGCCCGAAGCTGCGGCGCGGTGCGCCCGGGCTCTGCTGCCGCCCTCGCCTCGCCGGGGCCGGGCGGGCCGGGGAGCCCCGTCCCCCGCCCCAGCAGCCGGGCGGGCAGCGGCAGCAGCAGGTTCCCACCGAAAAGGACGGCGGCGCTGGATCTGCCCCAACGCCGGCTGGTAAACGGGACCGCAGCTGGCCCACCGTCCCGGTAATCCCGGGCTCTGCCTCCCCTCGCTTTAACTCTTGCCCCCGTTTATATTTGGACTTCCCTTCAAAAGACAGTAAACAACAGGCCCTGAGTGGGAAGGAACAGCGAGCCCAGCAGCCAGGGGCTCAAGGCGAGGTTTAACAAGCCGGGGCCGATGCCTTTCGCCGCGGCGGCCCTCGGGCACGGGGCGCGGCGGCGGCGGCGCTGAGCGCGGAGGGAGCTCCGGCCCCGCGTCGGGGGTGAATCGCCTCTTCACAGAGCCGGCGGCTCGGGAGGGCACGGCGAGGACTGGTATTCAGTGAGAGCAAGCCCCAGCTTTTGCAGCGAATCTCGATGGCCGCACTTTTAATGATGGTTATTGCAATAACAGTAATCGGGCTCTGGCCAGGCGCCGTCGGGTCTGCCGGTGCCGCGGCCAAAAGTGTTTCCCCCAACCTCCCTGGCCCCTCCACGTCAAGCTCGCCCAGACAAACCGCCCCGGAGCCCGGCGGGTGGGTGTCTTCCCTTCCCCAGCCGTGGGGAGCAGGCTCTGAGCGCACGGAGGGAGCGCGCGGCGAGAGGCAGCCTGCTCGGGCAGGGGGGCTGCGGCGAAACACTTCCAGGACAAGATTAATACAGGCAACAGAAGGTTAGCGGAGTTATTGTCCTTTTCAATTCATTTTTTGCTTAAAAACGCAACGGAATTATTCGTTTTATTAAGGAGGAAGAAATTAAAGATTAGGCTTTAGGCGGTATTTTACCTCCCTCTAATCGCCTCTGGGATCGGATTGGAGTAATCCTGACGACGAGATGAATTCGCCGGTGACTGGGATTTTGAGTGCATGTAGAGATACGTTATGGTAATAATGTAAGTGAGCAATATCAAGAACATAGCTTAGGAGCGAATGAAACACAAAACCGGTGACGGGGAAAAAGCGAACAGCAGCTTTCCCGGGCAGAACACGAAATCAACTCGAGGCAAAACTTTTGCCCGTAATTCCTCCGACGGTCTGTAACTCTGGGAGGCCGGCGGGCCCGCTCCTTCCCCCGCCGGCCCCTTCTGCCGGGGCTCGGTGCGTGCCTCCAGCCTGGAGAGAGGTCCGGACGCGGGGAGGCTGGCCCAGCCTGCAGCCCGCCCTGCGCCCTGCAAAAAGAGGTGGCCAGGAGGTTACTTTTCGCCACCCTCAGAGCCTGTAAATCTCTCTGCATCGGGAGCTAGCACGACTGCAAGAGATTTGCAGCTCGGCAGATATGTAACGTCGCTAAAAAGATGCGGTCCGAGCGCAAGGCGAAGCTCGGGACAGGACTTAAAAAATATACCGCCATTGATTTTAGTAAGTCTAGCTGTATTGCGGGCAACTCCAGCACTAGCAAGGCTCCGTCTTTAAGACGGAACAGAATGACTTCCCCAAAAAAAGAAAAAGAAAATTTAAAATGTGGCTTTTAGATCGCTATTTAATAATTGGGCACGAACAAAAGTTGTCGTGTGCGGTACGGAAAGAAAGAGAGGCATATCCGCAAAGCAGTAACGAATAATAAAGCTCTCGTTTCTCCAAGAGTGTATCTCAGTATTGAGGAGACCAGTATAATTGTAATGGCAGGGCTGTAATTGCTGCTTTGGGATATTTACCCTGCTCAAATGACACTACATATTTTACTTTCAAACACATGTCAAAAAGTCAATCCCAAAAAGACCAGTTAAGAGCAAGCTGTTAACATATTAAGTATACGGGATTTGAAGCCTCTAAAACCCACTCAACAATAATTCCCTTCTTCAGCACCAATCAAGAGGAAATTTGCCTAGATTGAATTAAATGTAAATTGCTCTGAAGGAGGAAACTCTCCTCTGGCAGACACAAAATAAGCGAGAGACACCGACACCCCGGAGAAGCGGGCAGCCCGGGGCAGCTGCCCCGCGCGGCGCTGGGGGGACGCGGCTCCGGCCCCCCCCGGATCCCCGCGCCAACACCCCCCCCCCCCCCCCCCCCCCGCCGGGTCGGTGACACCGGCCGAGCCGGGGCTGGCGGTGCCGGTGCGGGAAGCAGCAGGCAAGAGGCGGGCGGCTGCTGCAACCCGATCCGGGGCAGCAATTACGGTCTTAACGCCGCGACCCGTCTGCCGCGGGGGCGGCGGCAGCTGCGCCCCGGCCCGGGGCCCCCAGCGCGGCCGAGGGAAAGCAGGGAGCGGGGCTGAAGCGGAGCATCGCGGCCGGGGACCCCGCACGGCACGGCACAGCACGGCTCGGGCCCTTCCTCCGCCCCACGCTTGTCCTCATGGCTGTGTCCATCCAGGCGCGGCCCGGGGTCGGCCCCAGCTCCCGTCGCCTGCCAGCGCTCCGGGGCACCGAGGGGACGGGGCGGACACGGAGGTCTCAGGGCGTGCTGGGCGCTTCCCCCGCGGGGAGGGGTGCCCGGGGCCCGGCCCGCCGTCGGACGCCTGTGCCGGGGACCGGGGGGCATCTCTCCTCCGTCCCCCGCAGCTCCCCGATGCTCGCACGGCAGCTCCCGGCTGCGGAGGTACCGTCGTGCAACAGCCGCTGCCTTTTCCTCCACAAACGGGGCCGCGGTGACCCAGGGCGGCATCGGCCCGGCGACAGCGCCAAGGACAAGGATACCTCGCCCCATCCATCCATCCATCCATCCATCCATCCATCCCTCCCTCCCTCCCTCCCTCCCCGGGGCCCCAGCCCTTCCTCCCTGCTCCCGCTTTCCCGCAAGCAGGTTGTCCTGGGCCGGGGGCTGGGGGGGTCACAGCCTTTTGCAGGCTCCCCAGCTGGTACCCGAGCAGCGGGTGCCGGGCCTCCCTGCCTCGCTGGAGGCTTCTCTCCACTAGCAAGACCCAGGAACTCCTTCCTCCCTCCCCCGGCCCCGCAGAAGAGCTGTGCTGGGCCGCAGGAGTGGAGGCCGCCCCGCGGGCCCCTCCGCCGGGGGAAGCGGCCGGGGTCTGCCCCGCGGTGCCCCGCCGGCCGCGTGCTCCTGGAGCGGGGGCCAGAATGGAGGGACCCTCGGCTGCTCCCGGGGATTTCGGCAGCGGCCTCTGATTCACCAGCTAAGGGAACCCCAGGCCGGCGGGAGGAACAGGAGCTTGTGCTGACCCCCAGCCGTCGGGCGGTGGGACAGGGGGTGAATACAGAAAGCCCCTTCCCCACCGCTGTCCCTCGTGCTCCCCGACCGCCCGCTTCGCTGTAAGTACAAACACACGGGAAGATACCCGTCCGGAACAGGGCCGCCGAGGTTCGCTTAAATACACGGGGAGTGCATCTGTTTAGGTGCACATATACCTATAAGCGGTGTGTGCGCGCTGTATATTTCTCCGTGTGTCTATACCCATCATGAGTTTTCGGTATTTGTGTTGTGCATGTGTTATTTAAGGACAGAGAAGCCATACCTAGTGTATATGCAGGTTACTTTACACACACACACATATATATATAAAAATAGTGCTTCAGATTTAAAAAGCACTCCCTCTTCCTACCTCCTTTTCCTTCTCTTCCCCAGCCCCAGGTTTTGATTCATCCTTTTGCTCACAAGCACTCGTTGGACTCGGCCCGGGTGGTTCCCGCATCCCCCTGTGCTGTTCTTGCCGTCTGCTTGTCGCAAGTTCCCCGCTCATTTGTTCACTGTGTTTTCCAAAAGCTCTCCGCCACCTGACCTTGTTCTTTAAAGCAGTGAGCAGACCGGGAGCAGTCCCAGGAGCAGAGCAGCCATCTCCCTCCCTCCCTCCCTCCGACACACGCGCACCCACGTACAAAGAGAGCTTGGGCTGGAAAGTGGCAAGGAAACAAACAGCTTCCCCTCCAGCCGCTTCTTCTGCAGCACCTCGTTTGACAAAAAAACCGGCGCTTGCCCTTGAACTGGGTTTCACATCCCTATTTAGCACTTGGACAATGATTTTAGATGATGTCACTTAAAGCCAAACAAGAAAATTGATCTCGGATTTGCTTGGCCTCTAAAGCCTGGTTAAGCAGATTGCAAATAATAATAATAAAAAGAGAGAGGGAGGCAGAGGGGAGAGAGGCAAGAAGGAGGGAGAGACGCCTCCTTCCCTGGGCGGGGGAGGCGCGGGCGCCAATGAAAAGTAGCCGCTTACTGGGGGGGAAAAAACTTTTCCTGTTGACTGTTGGAAGCGAATTGAGCAATTATCTAGTTTACCTTCTCCTCTTGGAAGTTAACGATTGGCGAGATCTTGGCTGCGTTATTGACACAACACTTTCTATTGACAGAAATAAGTAGCGATTGTCCCGAGTCATTGGTGCGCCAAAGTAAACTGTGATGGGCTGGCATGAGTCCACTGGACTGAGAAGGCTGGTTCCGCCGGCGGAGGCTGTGGTGATGGTGGCGGCGGCGATGCTGGTCTCCCTCCTTGCAGATCAGTGACAAGAAAAGGGGCAAAGAGAGTGAAAGAGAGAGAGAGAGAGAGAGGGGAGAGGAGGGGAAAAAAAAAAAAGAGGCGTCTACCAAAGCGGCTCAAACCGGGCGAACAAATGCAAGCCAGCCATGGACAATAGTGGCCACCACACGGCGACCAAAATCCTAGCGACTCCTCCGGCCAGAGAAAGCCTGTCTGCCAGGAGCAACATGATCAGCACGCCCAAGCCCCTCGCCTTCTCCATTGAGCGCATCATGGCGCGGACGCCAGAGCCCCGCTCCATCCCCGTCCCGCAGCTCCTCCACGGCTCCGTGGCCAAAGGCGACCCCAAGCACCCGCTGCACCTCAACTCCTCCATCCCCTGCATGATCCCCTTTGTCCCGGTGGCGTACGACCCCCTGCCCAAAGCGGCGGTGGCCGGAGCGGAACCCAGGAAGGCTCATTTAGACTCCTCTTCCTCGCCCTCCTTTAGCTGCGGCGATCTCTTGAACTGTGCCCTGAGCTTGAAAGGAGATTTCCCCCGCGATGCCCTGCCCTTGCAGCAGTACAAACTGGTAAGACCCCGAGTGGTCAATCACTCCTCCTTCCACGCCATGGGAGCCCTGTGCTATTTCAACCGCGGCGACAGCCCTTGTCACCCGTCCTCCAGTGTCAACATCCACCCGGTGGCTTCTTATTTCCTCAGCTCGCCCCTGCACCCGCAGCCCAAGGCTTACCTGGCGGAGCGGAACAAGCTGGTGCTGCCGGCCGTGGAGAAGTACCCGGCGGGGGTTGCCTTCAAGGACTTATCGCAGGCTCAGCTGCAGCATTACATGAAAGAAAGCGCTCAGATCCTCTCGGAAAAAATCGCCTACAAGACCTCGGAGTTCAGCCGCGGCTCCCCGAGCAGCAAGCCCAAAGTTTTCACGTGTGAAGTTTGCGGAAAGGCAAGTAGAGCCGCAGCCCGCCTCCCTTCCCCCTGCTTCCCCAGCCTCCCACCCCGTCCGTCTGTCCGCCGGCTTGTCGGTCGCTTGCTTGCGTTATTTTTAAACGACGGCTTCCCCTCGGCGCTCTCGCCGTCTAATCGCAATATTTTTTTTTTTTTTGTCTGATTTCACTCTCAAGGTATTTAATGCACATTATAACTTAACTCGCCATATGCCGGTGCACACGGGAGCCAGACCCTTTGTTTGCAAAGTTTGCGGGAAGGGCTTCAGGCAGGCGAGCACGCTCTGCCGGCACAAGATCATCCACACCCAGGTGAGCCTCCATCCCTCCCTCCCTCCCTCCTTCCCCGAGACCTCCTCCCTCACGCTTTTCGGGGAGCCCGGCTTTGTCCGGCCGCTCCGAGGCAGCGGCGCGGGGCGGGGGGCGGCTGAGCCGGAGCCGCTGGGGGATTTCGTTCGCCCCGGGCTCGGTGGGGTACGGCGGGGTGCGCCGCGCCGGGAGCGGGGCGAGGCGACGGCGAGCCGTCAGCTAACAGACAACCCCGCAAACCGGCACACAAACCCTGCAAACCAACCGAGAAGCCGTGACTGGGCGTTTGTTTCCCTCCAGGAAAAGCCACACAAGTGCAACCAGTGCGGCAAAGCCTTTAACCGGAGCTCGACCCTGAACACGCACACGCGAATACACGCCGGCTACAAACCTTTTGTCTGTGAATTTTGTGGCAAAGGATTTCACCAGAAAGGTACCGGTCTCCAGCGCCTTCTCCCTCGCCCGGGACCCCCCAAGGCGAGGTCAAGCGTCGGGACGATTTGCGATGGAGCGGCGGGGGGGGGGGGGGGGGAGTTGATTTTGGTTTTAATTTCTGTTATTACGCATTTAGGTTAATTTTAAGTATCGCTAGCCCCGACACATCTCCTGTGGCACGGCCCGCGGAGCGGGGCAGGGCTTTGGTTTTCGGGGGAGCGCAGGGCAGCCTTCCCGCGGGCAGCGCCCGTTTTCCGCGCACTGCAAGAGGCAGCTTGCAGGGCACTTTGGCAAACGAGTTCGCCGCCTTTTTTCCCCTCCGCGGGCAGGAGTTTGGCTAGTTTTTCTCCCCGTGTTGCTGGGAAGGCTAAAACCAGGGGTTCTGTTTCTGCAATTGATGTGGTTTTGGTTTATTCGATAATTCCCTTCTCGTCCGCAAAGGAACAGCCCCGGGGAGCTGATGGGGAGAAGGCGGGTGTTTGCTAAGAGGTTGGCGGTCATGCTCGGCTGAAGCCGGGCTCTCGGGACGGGACGGGGTTGGGGGATTTTTTTTTTTTCTTCCTCCTCTTCGCAGCGTCCCGTTCTCAGCCCCGGGTCCCTTTGCCCTTCTTGTCTCGTTCCCAGGCAATTACAAAAACCACAAGCTGACTCACAGCGGGGAGAAGCAGTTCAAGTGCAATATCTGCAACAAGGCTTTCCACCAGGTGTACAACCTGACCTTCCACATGCACACCCACAACGACAAGAAGCCCTTCACCTGCCCCACCTGCGGCAAAGGCTTCTGCAGGAACTTTGACCTCAAGAAGCACGTCCGCAAGCTGCACGACAGCGCCCTGGGACTGCCCCGGCCCCCCGCCGAGCTGGGGGGGCCCGACCAGCCGCCGCCGCCCGGGCCGCTGCTGCAGGGCCCGCCGCCGCTCCAGCCGTGAGGGGCGGCCGCCGGCGGGGAGCGCCGCTCCGCCGGCGGGAGCTCCCGCCGCCGCCGCCGCCGCCCGCCCGCCCTTTGCATGCACCTGTTAAGCGGTTCTGTGTATTATGCTCTATATCGCCACTAACGTTTATGGGACTGATTGTTTCCCCTCTTTTTTTTTTTTTTTAATTATTTTCGGTTGGTTTTTCAAAGACTCTATTTTTTGTTGTCGTTGCATCTCAGGTGGAGAGATGGTTCTAAAAAAAAAAAAAAAAAGAAAAAGCGCCAAGCCAATTTCTGCTGTATTTATTTGGGATCTGTATTACCCGAGCCGGGAACGCTGCACCACTTTAATTATTTCGATGTATATATATTTCCATTGTGTCGATCCTGCCCTGCCTCTGCTGCCTGCTGGTTATCCCCCCCTTCTTGGTTTCCTCCTCTCCCTCTTCCCCCTGAATATCGTATCTATATGGACAGAGCTGGTTCGCTATGTATGGATTTGAATTTCGGTTTGATTCTTGCACGTGGAAAAAAAAAAAAAAAAAAGAAATCGTTGACCTGGTGGAAATAAACATTTGAACGCGAGTGACTGCGGCCCCGGGGGCTGCGGCTCGGCCGGGCGGGCGGGCGGGGAGCGCGGCGCTGGCGCTGTCTAACGGCAAACCTCCTCCGCTTCCTTGCCAAAACACTGAAACGACGGCTAAAGACTTTAATTAAGAGGGGTAATTAGTTCGGATTGATCAAAGCCGGGTTGTTATGTTATTAGCTGCTCAGCAGACTCTGCCAAGCCGAGCCTTGAAAGCAGAGCCCGCTCGTCGGTGGGCGCCTGAGGAGCGGCGGGAGGGGGCGGCGGCGGCGGCGGTGGTTGGGTTTGTACGCCCCCCCGGGGTAACCGACGCGGGCGTGGAAAACGGGTGCTGCCCCCCGGGAAGAGCAGGCGTACCTCGCGCTGCCCGCAGCCCCCGCCTCGGGCTCGGGGGTCCTTTCCGGGCAGGAGGGGCCGCGCCGGGCGGGGCGGGGGGCCCGGGCGGTGCTTCTCTCCGGGGCAGGGCCCGAGGACGGCGGCGCCGGAGGGGTCCGGGGAGAAGCGCAGGGCGCCCCGCGGGCGCCGGGGGTTTGCCCCGCTCTCGGGGGACCTGGCGGTCACGCCTGCGGGACCGCTCCGGAGCGGACCCCTCGCGCGGGGGTGATTTGGTCCCGCGGCGCATCCCTGCTCTTGCCGAGGTTTGGCAGCACCTGGAGCCCTCCCTGGGTTTTGGCTGCACGGGAAGCAGCGAGCCGCGGTGGTTATGATCGTGCCTCAAGCCTTACATCCAGGAGAGGGGCACCCTCTTGCAGGCGGCGCCCCCGCCCCCCTCCCCGGGCCGCCCCGCTCGGGGTGTTGGCAACCAGCGGGTCTGGCCTTAAAAGTTTCGGCCGGCGGCGCTTGTCTCAGCGTGCGCCTTTGAAGGTGTCTGGGAGGGGAAGCGAGTCTCTCTCCTTTCGCGCATCTCGGATTACCGAAGTAATCCTCTGAACGGGCGACTGTACTCGTAAAAAGCAAAGCGGCAGGTCGGATCTGCAGCTCAGCCGGAGCCCCGCGGCACCCCGGCAGGGCTCAGCCCCTCGCGGGGCCTGGGGGAGCCGAGGGGACGCGCCGTTTCCCGCCCGGCTCCCGGGGAGAAGCAGCCCGGAGCCCGGCTGGTGCTTTGGGTGGGGGGACTTCTGTGCGGCCCACTGACACGAGTTGCATGTGCAGCGGCGTGGGGGCCCCCCCCGGAGCGGGTCTCCCCTTCGGAGACCTCGGGGGAACGGGGAGCCGCTCCCCGCTTTTCCACGCTGATTTGCGGCTGCAGGGGCAGACGTGGGAGGCGGAGGGAGCGGGACGCGGGAGGTGAGCGACCAGCTGAGGTGGCCCCGGGCAAAGCGGGAGGCGGGCTGGAAAGGGGCAGAGATGAGAGGGTCGTGCAGAGCCGGGGGGACAGGCTGGGTTTCCCCTGAGGACCAGTCCCCGTGGCCGCTTCCTCTCCAGCTCTGCCTGGCTCCCGAGGCCAGGAGAGGGTCATTCAGGCTTCAACAGGGATAAATTCCTCCCGAAACAGATGACTGCAGCGCATCGCTAGTTCCTCTTCTTTCCTTGCTTGCCAAAGATAAACTTCTGCAGCATGCAAAGAAAGGTAAAATGTCCCAAAGATCCCACTGAAATTATGTGGGTGTGCCACTTCTGTGAGCTTCTGCTTGAGTGAAACAAATCACAGCAGAAGTCCAACTTACTTTTCTTATTGCTCAGCAAGTGTGATAGCACAGGACACCGCAACTGCCTTGGCAAGGTGCTACGTATCTTCATTTTATAACTCTTTTAAACACTTCCAAACTATTCAAACACTGCAGGTATACCGGAACAGTCACAAAAGTATTTCATATCATGATGAAAGGATATGAATGTAAATATATGATAAAATGAAAGGAGAATCTAATCTGGCCGCTTTGTGATGAGCGTGTAACAGTCTCAAATCAAACACCTACATGAGGTCTGAGGACACCACAGAAGACTGTATGCTCTGGCTACCCAGATGCCTGGCAATTCTTTGCTCTACCTTGTTTCTCAAAACTGTTTTCTAAGTGCTGGGGGAAATGAGGGCTCGGGCTTCCCCAGCCAGTGGCAGTTAATTTCTTCCTTTTGTATGGTTAGAGAGGGAGAATTTCCGACGTTCCTTGACCATAGACCATTTACAGGTTTATAAACAGTAATCAGTATTTTGCCTTCCCTCCTGTAAAAGATCTGCAGACACTGCATAACCTGGGATCTTCTGTGTCTTCCTGACGGAAAATGCTATTTTGCTAAGGAACTCGCATGCAGGAGCGACCGCGTTTTGAAACAGAGTGGAAATGAGGCACTCTAGTTTTATTCCAAGGTGAAGTAGAGAAAGTCAGTGATGGGCATGGATAAGTGATTCTCCTTCCTAGATTTCTTGAGGTAAACACTACAGACATGGGACTTCACAGGGAGAAAAGGATAGCTCATTTGTTATTTTGCTATACAAAACCATGTTTGTGTCAAAGGCTGGGATTAATACATGTCTTGGAAGGTCTGCGCAGCATTACCTTTCATTTCCTGTCTTTTGAGATTAATCTCAGGTTAAGTGAATTTCTAGTTAATGGTCAGAGGCAATTCAAAGCTGGTGAAATCATCATGAGAGACAAAAGCTATAACTTCATATGCGTCCAGAGCTTAGCGCTGTTAACAGCTCTCCTTACCACAGACAAGATGAATACTTTTTTCATTAAAAAAAAAAATGTATTTTTTAATAATTTTGACAGGAGAAATGGAGTCACCTGTACCTAAAGGAAAGATTATGTTTTCTGGTTCCTGCTTGCCAGTCAGCATCATTGCCATATTATCTGTATCCTGTATGACAACTGGTCATCCTGATTTTACCAGTCCCTCATGGATACTGGGAGGAGAAGGGCATTGGTGTGTTTGGATCTGCTAAAACAGAGCTGTAGAGCTGAGCATTGACATCCTGATGACACTGTAGCCCACCCCCCATCAATCACAATAGTTTTACTTTAGTACTGAATAAAAGGGAGACAAGACTGGTGCCTATGGGACTCAGGAGCCAAGAGCCCTCGTCAAGCAGGAGCTGTTGCTCTCTACCCCCTGTCCCAGCCAGGAGTTCTCAGTTGGGACAGAATTTCTTCTGTGCTTGTCAGATGCTACAATTATATTAACACGTGTCAACGCTCAAAGTGCCGTGTATTCGTGAAAGAGCTACCAGAATTACCAAAGCTGTAAAAAGAAAATACAGCAACAGCAGGATCTTCTCAGAGAGTCAGATACAAACTTCTTTCTGAAGCTGAAATGGTACTGGCTTTGCTTTCCTACTGCTTTATTGGTGATCAGACACGCCCCCTACAAAAAAAAAAAACACCGGGAAAAAAGAAAGGTAGATATTAGTAATGACCTTTGGGGTTTGGGGGGGTTGTTGCTTTTTGTTGTTTTGGTTTTTGTTTTTTTTTTTTTTTTTTAAATCCATGCATGTCAAAATGTAAACTAAGCACAAAGCTTTTCAATAGCTACCCAAAACCATGCTCTAGTTCACAGGTAGTTAAATAGAAATCCAGCATATCTCAAGGTACCCAAAATGGATATTGGACAATATTTAGTCAAGGAAGCATTTTGGTTTTAATTTTTTTTTTCTTCTTTATTACCACAGTGGTGAAAATAGGGGGACTAAACAAAGTGTCACAAATTCATCTGGAGCCAGCTCAAATGAAGGCACGTCGGTCACAGTTTAGTACCAGAACAGTTTAACTGGACAGTGCTTAAAAACTAGAGATTAGAAAGCTCCTACTCTGCACCTCACGTGCCATACTTAGAATGGGACAGTCATCATTTTCTTCTTGGGTGCTTGGTGAAGAAAATAGGGAACTAATTTGCACCTGGCACTTTGACATGCTAATATGAAATAATTATAACTCTGTAGGTATGTAAATCTTTCCACCCACTGGCCATTTGGCTACTGGTTTGCTCGGGTACCATCCTTACAGAGGGAGAATTGCATTGTACCCTGTTGGCAACTGTAGTAGTAACAACTCAGTAGTAACTCCCACCTCTCACATAAAAGCAGTGGTAGCTCCAGCTCCACTCCATGCTGGGTCCACCTTCTCCTCCTGCTCCAAGGCTGCAGGCTGGATTACTTTTGGATGACCACTTAGGGGCTGCAGAGCACACTGCGACCCCCTGCAACAGCTGGTGGGACTCACCATTAGTCCTGTGGGTTTGCAGAAAGTTGTCATTTTGCTTCAGTAATCTGCGATTCTTGAAACAATGCAAAACTTCTCATTTGAAAACCTCTGGTGGTATTATGAAGTATGAGCAGTGTCTCTCTTCAGTCCTGCTTTGAAGCTTTCATGGAAGTTATTTAATGGCTCCACTGTTCAGTCACTCTGTAATCGTATTTGATTAGGCACAGTATTAAATCCAATAACCATGCTTGCGAAAATACAAAAACTCCTCCCTTTCTGCCTTTGAGCTGGCTAATATTTCACCACCATTATTATGTGATTTCTAAGCAATCATCTTCAGTTACCAATCAATTAAAACACATAGAGAAGCTGTTTTTCTGAATTTTTTCTGAATAATTCTATGAAAAATTAATACATAGTAAGTTTTATTTTGTGTGGAAAATGAAGGAGTGATACTTAGCAAATGTAAGCATGAGTAGCTTACCTGCAACTGCACAGGTAGGTTAAACATTTATTTTCACGGATGGGACTGTAAGATTCAGTTGCAGCCTGACACAGCATGTAAGAGAAACCTTGATTCATGGTACTTTAGCTTAGAGGGACTAAATACAACTGATGACACAAAATAAACCTTTTCAAAATGTTTCTAATACACCTGTTAACCTCTTGATATTACCATGAAACATCTGAAGAGTTTATTCCTCCACATAGAAACCTTGCCTAACTCAGATTTAAAAGAAATAATCTTGAACAAGAACTTTTTTTCTAAATAACAATAATGAAAAACCCTTGGATGATAGTATGTTCAGATGAATATTTTTTTCTGAACAAGCAAGAATTTGTAAAAGTAATCTCTGCTGAAGAAGTTAACCAAAACCTGAACTACAATGTGTTCAGAAAAATAAACATTTCACTTTAACTAGAAAAGGCTTTGAATGATTGGTTTTTTTCCTATGTTCCCCAGAAAATAAAAAAGAAATGGCAATCTTATTTTTTAACCTACTATATTGTAAAGGAACAATATGTTTGCTCTTAAAATAAATAATAAAAAATGATTACGAGGAATGCAGGAATCACATAATCTTTTTTTCTTTTATGTTTGCCAGCAAACACATTAGTCTACATATGATACATAAGAATACATCTTAAAAACCACTTTGGATTACTTTAACTGAATACTAAAAGCTGAGGGCCAGCTCTTGCTTATGCCCAGTAATGCTTTTGCATCTCATGAACCTGGGAAATGCAAGAGATACAGAGAAATGAATTTAGATGACATTTTTCAATTTATGGGAACATGCAGTTTGAAGAGCTACAGTAGAACTGGCTAGAACAGTTAGGTAAAGACCAAAACAAATTTGTAATTACTTTTGTGGACAACCTGTAATTATTACGATTTCACATAAAGTCATGGACTGTTTTGATTTGCTAGTCCTAAGAAGCAGAGACACCCTTCCCTACAAACAGTGTTTCTTCTGTTCTTGTGGAGCGTGCTGGTTCTCTAGGTATGTTCTTCTCACATACCTTTAGAAATGGAGTGTACAGTTACATTTTTGGTGAAAATATTAAATTACGCAAGGATTATAACTACAGCAGAGACTGAGTTACCCCAAAACGGACCTGCCACAAGACAGGCAGCTGAGTCCTCAGCAATGCAAAACTCATATTTCTTGAAAAAGCAGTCAGAAATTGTTCGAAATCCTCCCTGATGCTGAATGTTATTGCACACCAGACTGACTTGTAGTGGAAGTTACAGTGGGCAAAGAGCTACTTTAATTTATGCAAGCAAAGGAGTACATCACAGCTGAGTTGCGTTTACTATATTTAACTTACATCTGTTTCTATACTAATTACAAAAGGTGCTACTTTATAAGGGTTTTTTTCTGAATCTTTTTGTAGAAATTTCTTTGACAAATCAGCATTTATAACTCTGTAGAAGTTTACAAGCAGATTTTGATAAAACATTACTATAAAAACTTGTTGTATTGGGAAGAATTTGCTTGAAACCAGAGATAACCAGCTTAAGGGTAAGGAAGAGTCTGCTGGGTTGGGTTCTTGCCTGAGGAGGTCACACTCACATTTGAACGCCTCTTCTGCTTCACGTGCTTCCAAGCACTTCAGTAGTGTCTGTCCCGTGCTATAGAGTCAGTGTGTCTATTTTGGTCTCTCCTGCTTTCCTTGGACTGCTTCTCTTCACATAGATGACAAACAGTCATAGGATCAGAGGGAGAGTTGGCGATCGGCCTTGGCTCCCAGATCTGCAGGATGCGATTGGCCCAATTGCAGGTGTTCAGTACCAATATTTTGCAAGAGAACCGCCTTTTTCAATGTGGATTAATTAAAAATGATCTTACTATGCTTAAGCAACTCATAAGCAGATAGAAATCATTTAAATGCGGATGTCATGCGTCTCGGGAGCATTCCCCAGTCTCCAGGATGTTTGCTATTCCAGATTCTGGGAATTAAATTTTCATCCTGTGAGTGTCAGAAAAGGATTGTTGGTTACTCAGGGTGGGGTTGCAATGCTTTTGAAAGATCTTGGTTTCACCCTAGTGCACAATGAAGATAAAGTCTGGAATTATGAGATTATTCGCTAACTGGCATTCTTGCTTTCCCAGCCAGTTTTGTTCGTCATGCTCTTTGTACGAGCCATCTGCTTCGTTTACAGAGCTCTTAGCCTGTTCTTTTTTTTTCATTTCTTAAGGAGCGTGAAGCACCAACTTGTAAAGTGTCCCACAGTGTTATCCAAGGTTTAGATATAGTTACCCCCTCCCCCTTATTTTTAATCAAGTGGTTGCTAAACACCACATGGAGTAATTAGGTTATGAATCATTTATTTTCCAGATTTTTGTTTTCTTTTTAGCAAAGTTCAATTCAGAACAATCTTGTTCAAGGCATGAGTCAAACCAGCCTCTCTACCTTGGGCAATGCTTACACCAACATTTTGGGCATCCTAACAGGAAGCAAACAAACATAGATGTCTATTTTCTACGCTGTCAGTGGAGAGACATAAGTGCCTCTAGCAGCACGAAAAAGAGATTCAGTCCCTCCTGTGTTAGGTACTGCCTTCACTGCAGATAGTTGGCAGTTCTTCTAGCAGCTTCCTGAAGCAATCCAGTTACCGAAGCATCCCTCTTCTCTATTACGACTTCTGGGAGGACAGACAAGAGGAAATCCCAGCAAATGATGCTCGTGACCACTTTTTGCATAACAATTTGGTGGTGAAGTTGCTTATCCACATAGCCAGGGGATGGGCAGCTGTATCCTGCTTTGCTGGGCTGACTCACAATGCCAACATCTGCATCCTAGGAGACCATCTTAGTCCACAGGCCATGGAGTATGCTGAGTGAAAGCACCCTCCAAGCCTCCTAGTTTGTTTTGCATCTGACATGAAAACATTGATGGGGCCAGCAGGACAGTAAGCAAAAAGGACTCCTTCCCCTGCCCTCCTGGGTCAGGTTTTCAGAGGGACAGAGCTGCTGTTCCAGCTGGGTGACCTGGAGTGCTCGTGCTCTTTTCAAGCAGCCTTGGAAGCAGGGATGAAATCCCAGCCCAACTACGTTGTAAGTGCTGCTGTAATCACTGGCTGCTCTATGTCTTGCATGCCTGGTTGAGCAGCATCTCAGTTTAAAGAAGGGAGATGCAAAATGTTCTCATGTAAGCTATTGTGTGGCTTGCTTGCTTTCAACTTTCCCCGTGGATTTAGGTATGGTCCACCTTGTGTTGTGCAGATTAAGGACTTTTTCACGCTGGATGAGCTGAATTCTGGCAATTGTTAGATTTCATTATCAAATGTAACTCTTGTTTGCACCTGGTGGATTTTAAGAAACCTTAGGCTCCCTCAATGCAAACTGGAATGACTCTTTCTGGAGCCCATGGTTGTGTCCGTATTCAACCGTGAAGACTTTACAGCCTAGCAAAGTGCCTGGGCAGATTGGTTGTAACTGCTGCAGATAATGTCAAAGCAGTTGCTGTTTCTAGTAGCTGGCACAGCTGAGGGAACAGAAAGGTTCTGGATTCTTCAGTGAAGAAAAATTAAACTCATAGGAAACTTCTCCTGTCTCTTTAAGAAATATCTCAAAATTAATTTGAATTTATTGAATTGTTAAAACTTTGCAACTATTTGGAATAATCAGGAAACCTGTCCTTCGTTTGCTTTTGAAAAAGGCTCTTCCTTGGAGAGGAATTTCTTTTGGATATCTGTATCTTTCCAACAAAAATGGTATTTGAAAATAGTATCACTGGAGAATGAGTGTATTTATCTAGCAAAGGCTAGCATATGCAAATCTGACTATATAAACCTCCCCATATTTCCCACTCACATATAATACTTTGGGTTGTGTGAAGTCACATGAAAGGGAATGCTTCTTGCTTTATCTGTGAAACATTTGCAACAAGTGCAGACAACCTTCTTGACACTTGGATACCTATCAACCTCTTCAAATGTTTGAGAGCCATCATACCCATACCTTATACCTGGGAAGCCAAGAGGAGAGGAAGTGCTAGGAGGAGTCTCACGGTGGTCTCGAGCCTGCTGGGGCTGGATCAGATGTGAAGCTGAGACCTAGACGAGCTGGTGGCGATGACTGCAGACACACTCCTGCTTTCTTGCCTCTTCCCCCACTGGGGACCTGAATGAACCAGCAGCCCATGCACCAGCATGAACTCACTGTAAGTCATTTGACATCTCCTCAGTGTGGCAGCTGCACTTGTAGTGTGTGTGATCCATTCGCAATGAAGAACTGCAGTTTGGAGACCCGTGATCTCCAGCATTGGGGCTCCTGCCAGGCTGTGAGACTGAAGAGCTAATGTAAAATTATACTGTTCTGATCACGCTGAGGGTCTCTGGAGTTTGGGCAAGGTTTTTTTGTGGTTTTTTTTTTTTTTTTAATTGAGAATAGAATTTAAGTCCTATTAAAGTGAATGGAAAAAAACCTCTCGCCTTTGAGTCCAACTGGTCAGATAAGACAATTTTTCGTAGGCAATTATCCTGTGTTATTAGGAATCTAAAAGAGTAAAATATGCTTTATGGTACCTTAGTTTGTAACTATTAATCTTCCATTTCCATGGGGCTTTCCTAGCTGTCAGGAACACCATATCCTAATTGATCTGGATGTTCTCAAGTATCTTAGAGTTTTACTTTGTTACTGTTTTTAAAAATCTGCTGATATACCATAGTATTCTGTTTTCTTGTAAAAATGAATTCTTCAGTATGAACAGCAGAAAATCTTTACATTTTAGATACAGATTTTTTGATCCATTTCTCAAGGTTTATCTAATAATGAAAAGTGCTGTGTAATTTTTAATAAAGTAACTTATTTTTGTTAAGAGCTTAGACAGAAGCTTCTTAGAACTTAGATTTTGCCACCAACTGCAGTAGACCAGCATGAGATATGGGTATTTTAAAGATGATAATATGAATATGCTGAAGTATTATCCACTTTTGTATCTAATTGCTTTGTGAAGATGTTACGTTAAAATGCAAATATAAGCATTCTGAAGACAGAAAGAGAGGAAGATGGAAGTGTATCCCAAAAATCTAAAGATTCTGTTTACATCTGTAAAATGTTTGGGCATCAACAATGGTGGGTATAATAAGTAAGGCACACAATATTTTCCACTCACAAAATATTACCATGCTCTATAGTCCACTTCAAAATGTGCTGCTAGATAAATATTTATAGATAATCCTGCATTTTTGGAGTTAGTAGTCTGATCTCTTCAATAGATACCCGGGCAGTTTCATTCTGCTGCAGACGTATACCATGCAATCAGTCTTATACTCACAGTGGGATACTGCTGCTAATTGCAACAGTTGTAGCTCAGAATAAGGTAGCAGCTTCTCAGTGAGATCTAAACAAATTAAGGTTAAATTTAAATGAATCAATCAGAAAAAAACCCCAAACAACTGTCTGTTGCTTTTATAGTTCATTAGCTATTAACACTAATAGCACTGTAAAGGGATTACTAATTTTCTTGTGATACATTGTATAAGCTATTATCCAGTAAAAGTGAGTAGGTTTCAAACGTGGCTTGATGGCTTAGGGATCTAACTCAGGTCTTCTTTGAGCTTTCTGAGGACAGATCCCTCGGTATTCGGGCTTTTTGGTGGGTACAGTCAAGACTGAGCTCTCATGGGAGCCTTATGAGGGAGTATCATGTCTGTTTGTTTTGTTTCTTTGTTTTCTTTCTTCCAAGCCAGGAGTTTTTCCTGGCTTTGCCATAAGGAAAGATGCAAGGCTTCAGTATCTATCAGTTGAGAAGGTATTTTGTTATTGGCTCCTTCTGTCCTGAACCTTCAGCACACCAGTGAAGGAACCTGTTGTCAAGGAAGACAGATGGAATTCAAAACTGTGGTGTTTTTTTTAAATCCCAATCTGACCACTAATGCCATCATTTTATATTTGTCCATATTAAAGACAAAAGTGGGTCATAACAAGATATCCTTGAATGATATACTCTTTTAATTAAGAGGAGCATGCTCCTCATGATGATGAGGTGGGTGACTAGAGCACCTGTTCTGGCTATAAAACTCTGTAATATGTAACAGATCCCTCCTCGCTCTGAAGAAACTGTCTGAGTGAGGCTTTTGCACTGGAATTACACTGATCATGTCTAAGACTGTAGCTAAGCACAAAGAAACTTGGCATGTAAAACCAGACATAGGAGAAAATCTTCATTGTTTAAGTCACTGACAGATCCTGTCATCTCTGTGAAATCCAATTGAACTAAATCTTTGCTTGATGATTCAGCTATGAAGGGCACAGATTTAAGCAATGTTTTCTGTGGCTGGTAATTGAAAGCAAACAGTGGAAATTCAGTGGGAGGTTTTTGGGAAAACCCAAGATTAGAAACTTGTTTTTCCCATAATTTCTCTTTGCATAAGTAGTTAATTCTTTCTCCCCACCCCTCTCTCTCCCTCACACACACACACAGAGGAAAAAAATACTTTATGTATACTCATTCAAACCTGCAACTGTATACTCATTTTGTGTCTGGGGCTTTATGAATTCCTGTAGAGAGCAGGTTCCTATGTCTTACTCACCATCCCAGCCTGAATCCCTGGTTCTGTCAAGGACCCCTGAACATGAGCACTTGGCTTGCATGAAGTCCTATTCAACGCAGCATCAGAATGGAAACTGCTCATAAATAACAGTGTCGTGGAGACATAGATCGTGCTTTAGCAAAAAGAAAATGTGACTGGTTGTATTGGCTAATTCTGAAACAGTTGATTAAATAGAGCCGGGGGACCCTCTCGGGCACTGAAACTCAGTTGTCCATACTATCAAACTAGTTAGTCCACTCATTAACATGGTTTAGTGAGGGCCAGCCAAAACAGTTCCCAGGCACAGTTAAGTGATTAGTATTGGCCAGAGACCATTCCCACTGGGCAGGTTGGATGCAGCAACCCTATTTTTGGAGAGTAAGAAAGTTGAATAATATAGATACAGGTTGGTTTTGTGCCAGCCAGGTTAACTGCCTGCAAACCAGTCCAGCGCATGTTTTATTTACTAATACAGAGGCAGCTATTGTGTATGCTTGTGCTTATGCAGTTCAGGTGGCGTTTCCATGGAAGGGCTGGATTGATTGTGCATCTACAGGAAAAAACACTGTGCTGGGCATACAGAGTGTGTTCAAGCCATCAGTCCGCACCCTCATTTCCTGAGGAGTGCTGAAGGGAGGACTGGACTGAAAACTTTAAGAAGCTGCCAGGGTTTCTTCAACCATATGGTCCACTCAGACATGAGACCATGTTTTTGGTGCCGTCTGGTGTGGTGACACAGGGCTGAAGCAGCATTTAGAAGGTTGTTATGTATATTTTTCTATACTCACAATGTCTCCGCTTTCCAGTATTTAGTGTCACTGATTCTATAAAAAGTGACTTAACATACTGTCCTGGGTCAAACTGCTCATAGCAAGGGAAATTGACCTAGAAATATTCAAATTAAACAAGTGTTACAAGCAAGACTTCAAAATACATGCTTTTTTTTTCAGGAATTCTGTCCAACAGATACAGAGAATCATTGGAAAGCATTTCTTTTGGTGCTTTGTCTGACATTAATCTTCCCTAATAGAAAGTGTTTACAGACTAATTGTCTACCAATGATCTACCTGTCCAGATGCTCCTTTAGAGTGACTGGAGAGAAATAAGAATTTCTAGAGCATGATCCATCTCCGCTAAAACTGGTTGCATGAACTGTGCTTCAGATGTGCTTTTCTTCTTTTTTTTTTTTTTTCCATTGAGTAGTGATAATCAGTTTGGGGTATATGCTTATAGTTGTAAGCACCCAGTGCTAAGTTGACTGAATAACACCTTCCTGTGCCTTTCTGGTAGGCACATGGCCACATGCACCAGTTACCTAATTCCATCTTCATACTATGCATTCTTCAGCAAATAGATGGCATTCAGAAATGCCATGACTAGTTATTCTTCTTGATAACAGCAACACTCTCTGTTTTCAGTATTTTTTTTTCATTTCCTCAGCTGTGAGATGTCCTTTACGAGTAGAAGTTTTAGCAAATGAATCAGCCTTCATGTGCTCCGTTTGCAGGCATGTCCTCCTGCATGGAAACCCAGACTGATGCATTGCCTTTGGTGGTGGCCTTACTATTTTCTTTCTGTGCCTTCTGTGTTGCATATCCTGTTAACCATACTTCCCAAAAGATAATAGCCTCATGGTATGGGCTAAACTGTATCTACCTTCTTTCTCAAGAGCTGCAGCTTATTTGCATTTCTACATCCATTTTAAATGTTGTCTTTTTTCTGGATCTGTTTAGATATTTGCATATGCTTTACCACAATGCAGTTCCTAGTTTGTGTAGCAGCCAAAAGGAAGATAGTTTCACTGCTGCTACATTACTTCTTTTGGAGATGTTCTTCAGTTGTGTGCCGTGTATGACCTGTTTCTTCTGTTTGTCTGTGCAGGATGCTAATGTAAAATGCTTTGCTTTCTGTCACTTTGTACATATCTTCCCTAATGATACACATTCCTTTCCTGCATGATATAATCCACATCCGCTAAAACCCTGTAACATCTTTACCTTTGCTACATACTTCTGTTTCTAAGCTGGAGTGTCTGGTGCCATACTGCTGCATTTTGTGTGTGTGTAATTATTTGCTGGTACTACCTTTCTGTTTGATAGTATGTATGTCACTAGTGCTAGTAATTATTTCCCTCTGCTCTTCTGAATAGCTTGTTCTGGCTTTCTAATGATTTTTTCTAATAGGAAGTTGTCCTATGTCAGTGATTTCTTTTGTATTTCTTTTGAGTGTCATCCTCTTGTGACCTTTGTCATCATCACGGCACATTTATCAGTGAAATAGCTATCTTGCATTAATAGGTATAACTGGGTTACCCACCACCAGTTGCCTCCGTGGGTTCCCGATTTCTTTCATAGGAAACACTTCTTTGTATGAAGGGTCTTTTTCTTTACAAAACAATAAGACTTAAATGGCATAAACAATCTATCTGATTTTTTCCCCTCTCTGCTTCAGTGAGCTTGCCACTTGAGACCCTTGCTCTGCTGGTATCTCTGTCTTTCTGCCCAATACTATTCGGAAATGAGCAGCTTCCTGGACTGCAGACCACTTAGCTGCTTCAGATCCTGCACAGATTAACACCATTAACTCCTTCCACTTAGCTGAGCTCTCTTCAGTGGCTTCTGTTTTCTAAAGTCCTTGCAGAACACATTTCTGGCGTTAGTCTGCACAACAGCAATGGTCAGTTAATTTTTTTTCTGCTCATACTATACCGCCTGGGTGAGACTGCTTACGGCAATGGAGAACTGTAGATGGATACACTGAAAGGTCCGTGAATAAACAGCAATTTGAATATGTACTCTTGTACCCTGGCTCATGCCTGTCATGTTACCTCAGGGCTTAAACTCTTACTGGAGCCTAAAGTCCCAGCTTATCCCTATTGCCCACGTGTTGGGCATCGTCTATACCTACCTCAGAGAGGGTCAGCTGGCTTCCCACCTGGGAAAGGTAAAACATGTGGGGTCCTGGGTCATGCTTGAGCTTTTCCACTATAATTAATATGGATGCAAAATAGCCCGGACCACATGTCTCTGAAAACTTAGACTAGTGCGTGGCACCCAGACTTGAGTGTGGTTACTAAAACCATGTCAGAAATACCCTTAAACAGAAAGTGAGCAAAGCAGTATCTTACAGCCAGGATCATACAGAATCTAAGCACCGAGACAGTAATTTCCTAACAACTTAATAACGTGAACCATAGCTAAACACAAAGCCCATGTGACAGAAAAAAACAGAGGCAAAAGTATATGGATAGGATGCTTGCAGAATCATTTGGCATCTTTTCTCTTTGCTCCATGACTCTATTTCTAATTTAAAATAATTTTCAGTAATAAAAATGAGGGGATGCAGAATTTGTGTGGAACAGCAGTAAATTATTGCTAAAACATGAGAGCTAAATAATGTGTATGTTGTCAGGATTCTACTCAGGCAAAAGTAGTTGTTGGAATACGGGAGGGGAAAGAGTAATTAAAAGAGGGTTTTTTTTGTGGCATTAGTAACTTCTGGTTTAATTGTGAGTTAAGGCTAACATGACCAACCTCTATTAAATTGGGAAAATTAAGGGTTTAAGTGAGATTAACTTGCCTGTGAAAAATGAGTTTGGCTGTCAGACCTCTGTCCTAGGGGAAGTACATCTGTTAATTAAACCTCACATAGTTCAGCAGAACGGCAGCAGTGGAGTGTGTGCTGGGGCTGACGTGCCTTGGCAGGATCTCTGCTCCCGGAGAAGCAGCTTTGGGCTGGACTCTAGATAGCTGAAGTGGCTTGGGAAGACGCTAATGGTGCCAGGAGTTTTCTTCCTCTGTGTGAGAAAAAGACAAATATTGCTCCCAGCTGCTATTTTTCATCTCTAATAAAGCTCTGGCTAGTAATGATTGCTCTTTGTATTTTCCAGAGCCAGAAAGGAGGCTCATGCTCTTTTCACAGGCTCTTGGATTTCCTTACCATTTTTTTTCCCAGCTTCTAACAGAAAATGAAACACCATAAATGTCATGTAGTAATTGAATGACAGCATTGTGCAGGGAAGAAATCACAGAAGAGCGTAAAGTCAAGTGAAAAGCTTTTTTTTTGATAGTTGCAATGAGTGATGTTATCAGACAGAAATGATAAAAGATGACTTGTTTAAAACAATAACTGAATTTCAATGAATAGTGCTGTTCCTACACGTTTGTAGGACTGGGCTTTCTTCCATACTGTTCCAAAGAACAGCCAGCCTGTGAGAGACACTGACGTCAGTGACCGAGTTCAGTTCCTGGTCCAAGAACCCCAGCTACCCCTTAAACAGAGGGCTTTGACCTCAAGAGTAGATCTCAAATGGAGCTAAGATTGTGTGAAAATCTTCCTGGTGGGAACCAGGACTGGGCAAGTGACTTACTTCCTCACAGAAGAGAGAGAAACCTTGCGGAAATTAGAGTTGCAAGATACTTCTGAAGAAGGTAGGAAATCAGTCTGATGTGCTGGTTTTGGCTGGGGTAGAGTGGTAGAGTTCGTTTTCTCCATAGCAGCTAGTATGGGGCTCTGTCTTGGATTTGTGCTGGAAACAGTGTTGATAAAGCAGGGATGTTTTAGTTACTGCTGAGCAGTGCTTACACAGAGTCAAGGCCTTTTCTTCTTCTCACACCACCCCACCAGTGAGTAGGTTGGGGGTGCACAAGAAGTTGGGAGGGGACACAGCCGGGACAGCTGACCCCAACTGACCAAAGGGATATTCCGTACCATAGGACGTCATGCTCAGCATATAAAGCTGGGGGAAGAAGAAGGAAGCGGGGGGACATTTGGAGTAATGGTGTTTGTCTTCCCAAGTAACCGTTACGCGTGATGGAGCCCTGCTTTCCTGGAGATGGCTGAACACCTGCCTGCCGATGGGAAGTGGTGAATGCATTCCTTGTTTTGCTTTGCTTCCTTGCACAGCTTTTGCTTTATCTATTAAACTGTCTTTATCTCAACCCACGAGCTTTCTCACTTTTACTCTTCCAATTCTCTCCCCCATCCCACCTGGGGGGAGTGAGCGAGTGGCTGTGTGGTGCTTAGTTGCCGGCTGGGGTTAAACCACGACATCTGATCATAGACTTGTGAACTGGAGGTAGATGAACAGGTTGCATTGGACAATCCTTTAAAATTCAGGGATCAGAGGAGCCCTATAGTGGTGGACTCAGGACTCAGCTGGGAAGTTTGGACCTCGAGGGTGGGAAAAGACAGCAGGTGACAGAAGGGGAGGGTGATTTGTGGGTGAAAGAAACCTATACCTAGGCTTTTCCAAGAAGTCCTCTTTCCTTTAAGTTGAGTGAGACTTTTGGACATCTAGCAGTCTGGTCATGGTAGTGACAGTAGCTCCAATCATGCTGCATATCTGAACACTGAAGTGATGGTGCATGTGCATGCACAGAGCAGCTCTGTCATGACACACAATAAATGTGACATATCTGGGAAGTGTCAGCCCTGCTTTGCACATACGAAGCAGTTGATTTTTACCTCCACAATAAATACAGCACATTCGAAGTGCTTGTCTACTGCACATATGCACAATGTCTGTACAGAACATGCATTGCAGAGTCTACTCCTACAAGGCCCAGACTAAAATACAGTCTGTGGCAGAAGGCTTCTAGTATTACCTTTTGCCTTGAAAACCCTTAACTGGTACCCTAATTTTTGATGAGGACATACACAGGACTGATCTGTCCCTGCTTCCCAATCCTCTGTCCCTGTCCAGGACTGCCCTCCTCATCCTTCCAAACCCCAATGTGGCATTGCATTCTCTGTTTTGCAGGCAGAAATGTGACATCTCATTATACATGGCTAAAATGCTAGTTTGCAGTTGTAGAACCTCAACAGATGGTTCTGTACATTATTTGTGTCACTGTAGTATCTGGGAGGCTTAGTCATGAACCGGGTCATCCCATGATATTCCATGCAGGTACTGCACAGACATAGGACTCGACCCTGCTTTACCCGGCTTACTGCTGAAAGAGGAGATGAGAAACAATAGATATTTACTGTAATCTAATATTATCCAATACATAATCTATTATTATCTGGTATGTTGTACATGATGCTGACCATTGTCTAAAGCTTGTGAAATTGCCAAGAACCGGACAACTATTTAAACAGTTTTGCTTGTTTATACTTTTAGTACCTAACTAGAACATACAAGAAAGGTTTAAAAGTTGTTTTTAAAGTAGTTAAGGCTATTGGAGAATTACTAGTCAGCAATTACTACTAATAAGCAACAGGTAATTTAGGGTAAGAACCAAAATTGATACTCAGCACTTAAAAAATTTCCTGTTATTTCGCTGAGATCTGTATGGGTGCCTTTTATTCTTAAAACAAGCAACCACATGATGAGTTTGAAGGATGGGGCTAGAACCAAAATTTATCTTAAAATGCATGATTCATCCACATTCAGGAGCTGACTTATTACAATATGACAACACAACCTTTACTTCACTGACAGAAGATAACTCTCTAAGCAGTGGGAAAAAAATAGACAGCTTGAATGACTACATGGTCATGGTCAAATAGAAGAGACAAAGCCACTGTAAAAAATTCACTGTATTCCTTATAAACAACTCCAGATTTTTAAGAAAAGAAATGTGCTCAGAAAAAAGCATGTTTTTTTCCCTGCTAATTGACTCAGAATTCAGCATCTCTTTTGTTAGAGAATTGTTTTGAGTTGAGGTTTAAAAAAAAATAAAATTTGGTGCCATCAAGTGGAAATATTCGGTATTGCTGAGAAAAGCTGGCAAAGTGGCAGTGCATGGATTTCATTAGCTATACCAGCCCTTTAAACTGTTTTCCCCATCGTACACATTATATACTGGTCTAAAATTGCAAGAAATCCCACCTGTTCACATGTTTTAGGAACTGACATCCTCCCCTCTTACACACAGCAAAAATCTCTTGTTTTTTTGACAAATCACATTTATGGCTGTCATTAAAGACTATTTCTCTCTGGTTTTGTGATTTCCCTGCTGTTGACATGGCAGTGTGCTCCTGGCAGGAATGTTGCCTATTGCCAGATCCCTGTCCCAGAGCACAGCGGTCCCTCTGAGGGAGCTCTTCTGCAGAGCCAGCCAGCAGTGAATTTGTTTCAATGTGCAGTGAATAAAAGTCACATTCCTTTGCATTTCTAAATTTATCATGGCAAATACTTTTTTTTTAATGCAGGATCACCTGACAGGAGAGAAACTTGCTCTGGAAAGTCCCCTTCCAGTGGTCCAAGAAGGCCCTTAGTGTTTCATCTCTGTTCTGGAAGTACCCTACTTTCACACCGGAACAAGACACCTGGCTTAACCTAAATAAGTCAGGACTTTGTGTTATTTTTACTGAGTTTTTCCATAGCTATCCCAAATGTTTTAAAAACAAACATTTAGATATTTATTATTTTAAAAACATTTATTTATAAACTGAATTAATTTTATTTTGGAATGTTAATATTCAAAATAAAAGAAGAATTTTCTTTTTTAATGAACCAAGATTCTTCAGTTCGAACTGAATGATCAAAATCTTTGAACTCTTTTGTTACGTGAAATATTGGAAAAACCCTTCACTTTGATCACTTCTAATTTTTTTTTTTTCCAATTCCTGAACTGTTATTACACCAAAGTATGTTGTTTCTGTCATATTCAGGGAGATCAGTTATCACGTATAAAGTATAAGGTATTTGTAAGAGTTGGATTCGATGATCTTAAGGGTCTTTTCCAACCTAAATGATTTTATGATTCTATGATCAATTACTGCATTTTCTTCTAGGAAAGCAAAATTGGTAGACTGTATTATTTTAGTTAAATTCAGAAGATGGTCTCTCTGTATATACACACGCGCATGCACACAATATATATATACACACATACATATGTATTTATAAAAACATTCTCTCCATGGTTTGGCCTCTCTGGCAAAGTACACTTCTGAAGCATTATAATATTCAGTCAGATTTAGACCAAAATACTATATTATACTGTGCTCTGGAAAATAGCTGGGAAGGTATGACAAACTCTAGCATGTCATTGCTGTGTTTTCATCCCCTCAGGCACATAGCAAAAGGGTTCAACTTGTGAATAAAGTATCACTGATGCTTTTGTCACCCTAAGGTTTGACGCCTGCTTTTTTTTCTCAGCAATCATTAAGGATGCTGTAAATGTATAAAACACTCTGCATGAGGCCTAGAAACCAAAGCGTAGTTCTAGATCACCAAACACTGAATATGCTCCTGGCATGTTCCTGTACCACCTACCACCTCCTGCTCTGTCTCCTGGCACAGGACTCTGGGAAGAGGGTTGCTCTGGAGCCCTATCCCACTACCGTACCGGAAAAAGAAACTCCTTAGACAAAGGTTTTTCTCAGAGGGGCTGTTCATATGCATTTGAAGGGTTTTAGAAGCCCACTACATTGCAAAGTGCTTAAAAGTATATAAATATAACTGAGAATTGGGCCCCTTGGATCTCAAGAGAATAGTATGACTGTACTTGAAATACTAATTTACTTAAGCATTTTTGAGTGTTTTATCTGGAGGAGAGACTAACTATAATACATGCATGTGTATTTTAGGAAAAAGAACAGATAGGACACGGCCAAAAGCTTCAAGGATCTCATATGAAGTACATTTAACTATATATTTATTATATGTCTTTGCTTTCAATGTTTTATCTCTTGAGGTCTCCAGGGATATTGCTGTGAGGAAAGCATGTAGTTTATTTTTATGCATATGGAAACTAATATGTAAACTTTAAGACCTCACATCAGAAGAACACTGTACTCTTGTTAAAAGGAACAGGGAGTTTGTTATTTAATTCTTTGGAAATGTGGTTTGGTTTCTAATATTTGAGAGGGAGAAAATGGTTCTATAATAATTTTGAATAATATGAGATTTTTTCTTAGTTTGTTATTGGCCACTAACAAATGGAGTTGCATCCTGTGCCTTGATTTTGATCGTTTATTTGAATCTCTTTTAGTAGCAAAAATACTTGCTTTTAAGTCAGTTAATACATGCTGCTGTTCCCCATCTTGATCTCCCTAATAGGTGGACCCTTTCTTGTATTTTGCTGATAGTGTCAGAGCCATCAGTAATTTGAATTCCACATCAACGTTAAAGCAATACCCCGATCACTAAAAATTGCTGAGCTGGCTCAAAGGCAGTTTTATTTGATTCATTCTAATGTCCTTCTTTTCAATGATAAAGTGATAAACATTTCAATTTTCAGATTAAAGAGATAGTCTGAACCAGCCTATTTAAATCATTGCTATTATCTCAAGTTTAGGTCTGGTATTTTTGTTTTTTTGTGTTCTTTCTGTTCAAGAATTGAAATCAAGGTAATGGTTTAGTGGTAGACTTTTGTTGCTATGGAACTATTCATTATCTTACGATACGGGATGCACAGACCAGAGACACAAAGATTTGATTTCATAAACACAATATGAAGCTTTTAATCCTTTCACTCTTACTGAACAATTTACATGGCACACTAGTTTTCAGTACATTTTTTATTCTCCAAATGTGTGCGCTGGATGTATTTTAAATGCCTTCCTGAAGAAGATGAAGACATAGGGTATGAGTAGGGCTACAAAGATGATTAGGGGACTGGAACATCTTTCTTATGAGGAAAGGCTGAGGCACTTGGGTCTTTTTAGTCTGGAGAAGAAAAGACTAAGGGGAGATCTTATTAATACTTACAAATACTGAAGGGGTGGGTGCCAGGAGGATGGGGCCAGTCTTTTTTCAGTGGTGCCCAGTGACAGGACAAGAGGTAACGGGCACAAACTTGGTCATAGGAAGTTCCATCTAAACATGAGGAGGAACTTCTTTACTTTGAGGGTGGCAGAGCACTGGAACAAGGTGCCCCGAGACGTTGTGGAATCTCCTTCTCTGGAGGTATTCAAAACTTGCCTGGACGCATTCCTGTGCAATCTGCTCTGGGTGAACCTGCTCTGGCGGGGGGGATTGGACTAGATGATCTCCAGAGGTCGCTTCCAGCCCCTATTGTTCTGTGAATTCTGTGATTCTGTGAGTATGCATACACGCATGTGTTTGTGTGTGTGTCTGTATGTGCGCATAAATGTGTTCATATATACTTATTTTTCCTACAGTGTTTTTAAACATACCAGACTTAAAATCTAAATATTGGAAATCCCATAGAAAGATAATGTGTCTTGGTTAATGGTATGATGCTTTAGGAGGTATTTATGGGGTACAAAATTATTTTTTAAAGGGTAGCGTAAAAGAAGCATTTAATGTGTCAGGCACCTGGGCAGATTCCTAGGCAGGTGGAATCCTCTGCAAGGGAAAAGGAACCAGGTCATAAAATTCACAGAGCAAAATAGGGGGACTAAAAAGATGGGAAAATCTTCATGGCATTAGATTTTTTTAGTCTAGGTCCTGTTGGTGGCCCTCTGTGGAGAACTGTTTTTCATCTGCACTACACTCTTTCAGATGGTGGAGTGAAAGGAATCTCCATAGCTACATGGATGAGAAGGCAGAGCAGGCTTTGTCCCACTTACAAGACTATTCAGGCTCTTACCCTAATGTACCATGCAAGATCATGTAAGAACACTTCATATTTTGGAGAAGAACAAGGGAAAAAATATTTCAGTCCAGGCTTCATCAGGTAACAAATTTTGGGGTGGAAAGTTCACATTGTGAAGAAAGAAGATGAGATTAGTATGATTTATTTATTAATTTACATTGGTATCTACCTCAGCTTGAAAATACTGCTCTGATAAATAAAAGTAGACTGTAAGGCAGAGCAAGGAGGAAACAAAACAATGTCAGGGATAAGATCTCACCAGGGAAAAATACTAAGAGCATTTACTGAATAATGCAGGAACTATTAATCAGAAAGCCAAGCCTGCTCCCTGAGCTGTGAGCTTGAGAGGGAATGTGTGTGCATGTGTGTGAGTGTATCTGTGTGTGATCTCAAATGAAGCTTGCACTTCAGCTGTTGCAGGCTGGGGACACCAGGCTTCAGACAAAAGAGTTTCAGTTAAAAGGAAGTACTACTCAAACCAGCAAAGACAGCTGGGGATCTCTCTGGACAGAGAAAGAGGACATATGGAAAAGACAAATTATGAGATGCAGTCTGTGTAGACATGTGAAGAAACAGAGGCTAGACTCAAAAAATCTAAACAAGGTTCAAGTAATCATTCTGCTGTACTGAGATGAGCAAGCAGGGAATCACACCAGATCGGGACAAAGACCAAAGCTTGTTGGTGAGAAGTAGTAGGCAGGGGACACACTAGCCAGTGGTATCAGAGGAGGAAGATATTGAAAACAACTGTAGTATTAAGCTGGTGGAACATATTAGCTGGCCTTATCTCTGAGAGTTTACCCTAAACTAAACCCCAACCTGGCAAAACCCCCGTCTTGCTTGAGTCAGAAAATCTGCTATTCCAAGTGGCTGAAACTGAAAGAGAAGAAGCTTGATGATTGGAAGAAACCAACAAGATTAAAATTAAGACCAAGGGGTAAAAGGTAGATTAAAATGCAGTATGGTCCTAACTATGTGATGGGGGAAGGATGGAGAGAGAGTACCCTAGTTAATCTGGTGACACAAATACCAGGCAAATGCTTTGGACAGCCTTCATGCTGCTAGTCTGAAAACGTGATTCTTGAACAAGCCAAGGGCAGAGAAATACTCAGCTTCCTGAAGATCACCTTCTAGTCCAGTATGTATATATGCCTCAAATCTCCATCCACTAGCTTTTTTAAAAAGAAGAAGCACTGAGTCTAGAGAAGGCAATTTTGGTCACACTGGATGTAGGCATTTTCGTTGTCTACCTGTCTGGGTAAGGCTTTAGTTTTATAACAACAGAAACAGGGCAAGCGAATTGGCCGATTTCCAGCACTAAACAAAGGGGAGCCAGCTCTCTGGCTTCTTGTTATGCAGGGCAATGACACACCAGGTATCTCTGACATTTTTTGTGACAGCGGTGGTGCTGAGGAAAGGTGGGGCTGCAATGTTCTGCCTGCCTGTAGAAAGTGCAGGGCTACCAGAGTTGCCACTGGTAGAACAGATGAGACACTGACAGACTTGCAACCAGGCAAAACACATGCATCTTTCTACATCTGATCTTCCAAAGGTGCAAAGATGGCCTTGCAGGCAGGCTTCAAGGAGTATTCCACTCTTCTGAAGGACTTTCTGAATTCCTGGTTTCATCTTGTGGATTCAAAGAAGTTCTAGCTAGCTCCTTGGACTCTGTCTCAGAAGGGATGTAGAAATTACCATGGCATACATGAAAGTATTTTCATCCAGTCATAGAAGCAGCATGTGGCTCATGCTGAAAAGTGCTCAAAATCTTTAAAGACTGGATTCACTAGTAGAGTGAAGTAGTTATAATGATGCTAGAGTGGAGTTTTGTCCTCCATAGCTCTATCATGAAGGTGATTCCAGTAAAAGTGTTGCAATTATGCTCTGCCCATAATAGAGGGGTTAAAACTCTCTGCACTTCCTTTACTCATTTGGTTCTTTTCATAAACAGGAGGGAGAGGTAGGAACAAGAATGATACTTTATTACTTTTAGGACTATCAGATCTTCTTTCTCATAGTAGTTTGATTCTACTGGACTATACAGTGTTACCAGAGCTGTTAGGGACCTCAGAGGAAAGAAAGACAGCAAAGGTCTCACTTCTTATAGAAGCACTAATAAAAGAACTATTAATTGTGAAATGGCAAATAACATACAGCCTGCATAGCAAGTCTGTTTTCTCATTCCTCCTTCACAATGCCAGAGCTGAGGATCAAAAGGACGTAACTCAATATTTACCTCTTCAGCAGAGAATGTCATGTTTCAGATGCCGGAGGTAACATTTTGACCAGAAGAGAATCATCATCAGAGGTTTGGTCTCCCTGCTAGAGATGTAAGCAGCTGCCTGCACAGCAGTTGGTAAAGCTTGGGAAGAAAAGTTTAATTAGATGTGGATATTTGTAACCCACTTGTGCCTGCTATGCACCTTTGCATGAATAAACTGCATGTTACATTTAGAGAAACAATTTTGACTTTAAACAACCATAGACAGCCATAAAGAAATTTCCTTGTATAGGCCAAAATGCAGCTGGGCTTCTAATATTACAGGGAAGCTGCAACTCCAAAACTGAGGGTTAGTCTCCAACTGGCCTCTTCCCTTGAAGAGATGAAGGCAATCTCAATTACATGTAATGGGTAATCTCAATAGGTTCAATTTTAACTGCTTTTGGTCTCAAAGAAGAATTTTAATCAGAATATGGGAAAATCTGGTGGCAACTGGATCCTCATCTCCATTTTGCATTAACTTTATAAACTAGCTAAAACAAACCCAGTTGTTTATCTATGATACAACCTTACATTTTGGTGGGCTGTCATGATAAACCATAACCAGTGAGATCCATTTATGATACAGGGACATATTGTATAAAGCTATTTGCACATTTTATTTGTATAGTCCTGAGGTCAATACTAGCTTCACTACATACAGGCTGACAATTGAAATGGTTTTATTTACATGTATAATCAAAGAGGCAAACTTTTCCTGCCCTTTGGTATTTTTCTTACTAGAAAAGGAAACAATGGAAGCATGATAATTCATTATATGCCTCTTTTCATCCATTTGCGTCCTCGTTTGTTCTTTTTTAGTGCACCAGAGAAATTAGGAATGCAAAAGACTCATTAGATCATGTCCTGATTTTTACCCATAGCTTCTGGTGATGTAAGAATATCCCTTCTAATTTAACCATAGTCCAGTTTACAGCTGAACTGCTGAACAAAACCGAAAACTAGATTTAAAGAGTAATTTCTGTGTTCCAGTATGCACACGTATCAGGTCAAAGTAGAAGTGCCTTCAAAGAAATGTTTTGACTTATCTTTTCCAAAGATGTTCCAGAATTGCCTTATTATGACACCCAGAAATCACATGTCATTTGAAAGCAGACTGGCCCTTGGGCGTTCTGTCACCCTGATTACATGCAGGAGCACATTGGGGACCTAGTTTGGGACAGCTGGTTGTTATTCTTGGGTAAAATTTTGGTTACACCCTGTGCTTCGCGACCTGCTCCAACATGTACTTCTCAATGGAAGCCAAACCCCAGCATATTGAGGCAATAGTATAATAGGCACTTTTTTTTAAATCGGCAATTGTGGCTTAAATAGACATCTTCTTTCCCTCCTCCCATCCCTGTCCCACTTTGTTCCTGTGCTTGCACACACCTTCAGTTGTTTGAGTCTGCTTGAGTTGTACTGGAGAATGAGAAGTATTCTCATTAAAAAAATAGCTGGTTTTTTTTTAGCTAGCTCAGTTCTGTTTTACTACATGGCTACAGAGATAATTGCACCTGTCACTATACATGTTAGATACTTCTTACTATTTTCATGGTTTTGTTGAAATAATTTTTAAATCTCTGATTTTAAAGGCCCATAAAGAATCAAGAACTCTTGCAAAAAACATTAGTCAAGAAGTCCTCAACTTCTGTTTTGACACTGATCTGAATGTGAATCATGGGCTGAACCATAATTTTTGTGTCGGTTTTCCCAGCTTTAAAACGTGAATAATAGACATTCTCCTACTGCCAGATTGATAAAGACATTAGCAGTACAAAACTGGAAAGTGCTAAATAAATGCAAAAGGTGTTGGGTTTTGTTGTGATTTTTTCAGAAGAAGGTCAGCACGTTCTGACACAGACAAACCACTGTTGGAGGAGCTAACGCAGGGACAACCATTATTTGCTGAAGGAGCCTCAGAAGCAAGATTGCACTTTTAATGCAGCTATGGCATAATTGCTTTAATGGACTCTTTAAGCACTAAACCCTGGTTCTCTCAAAAGAAGGCCCTGGTTTTGATTTTATTCACACTATGGATCCATACTTAGTGGTAGATTGTTATTGATTTAAAAGCCCTACTAGCATGAGCATCGGTAAGCCTAATTAATAGACTCAATGAAGATTCTTATGGAAGTATATTTCAGACAGATTATTTTAGTTGAGCTGCTGCAGTTTCTTGCAATGACCCTAGTACTCGCCTTCTAATGAGTCAATTCACTAATTTGATATCAGAGGCTGTAATTTTCTGCGTTTAGGTTTATTTGCACAGCAATTTTAAAATACTTAAAAGGCCATCTCAATTTGATGCAGCAGTCTAAATATGCATTGCAAATGCAGAAGTACCAAGTTTTATGGTGAACATGGACATACATGATGTTACTGTGAATTCTATTGTGTACAAATGTGAACAGATATATCCTACATCTTAGGTGTTACTAAAAGTAGAAGGTCTTTCTTTGGGGGTGCTGTAAGCCCTGAAAGATGGCAATGTTCCCTACTAGGCAATAGGAATGTAAATATATTCTCTACATGATTGTAGAGAACACAACACTCTGTGCTGTTCAGTGATGTCTAGTACTCTGCTGTGAGGTCAGTATTCACAGTGGCAGTCAACAGCCACTGCAGGTAGTGGCTTTTGAATAAAAGGTCATGTTTTTCAATAGCCTCATTCTGACTGAAAGCCTGAAAGCTTCTTGGAACTTCTTGATCTCTGCAGTATAAAATCAGAATTAAACAAGAAACAGAGTTTGACAGGTAGATACACAGTCTGCAAAAATCTCTTCAGGATGCCAATTCCCCTGTTCATTTGAGACCTAGGGAGAAATCCTAGCCCAGCAGAAGGTGGTGTGAGTTTTTCATTGACTTCAACAGATTCAAGATTTATCCTTGATATTCTAAGAATAAAATCTATGAAGTCCACCTCTCTCCAGGTGCTCTGGGAGTTTATTGTTACCATAATGGAAGTCAGCACTCCCCCCACAGTGCTGAGTAAAAAGCGTTCCAGCTGGGTAAGAATTAGACCTTATAATTAGGGATTGTCAGACAGATGGAATCACAGTCCACCCAAACCAGGAGGTATTTATTACACAAAACAGCTCCAATTCCATATTAGCATGTTTCGTCAAACCTGAATTCCAGATTTGTTTTATTCTTTTTAAGCAATTCTGCCTTCCCTATCTGGAACACAGTACAGTGCAGGTGGGATTCATCTTACCTGGCTTTACGCTGTCACAGCATGAGTCCATGCTGGTTACTTAGGCTGCTGTTTTCTCTATGGAGCACAATAGGCACTTTCGGAGTGCAGTTCACCTGGTCTGGTTTAGATGTGGGAAGAGCCTTAAATGGTGCTGCTAAAATTCTCAATCTCCTTTCAGGAGAAAATCAACTCTCCGATAGGCATTTTGGCAGAGTATCTCATTCATGTCCTTACTTGTTCTGCTCCTCCAGCTTGCACTTAAAATTCTCCTGCTGGATACACCCGAAGTCAACAAGCATATCTCTGTGAATAGAGATGGATGGATCATTGGTTTGCTGACTGTTTTGGCCCAGCCTGGAACTTCACTTCCCGAGAGGAATATTCTAAAAGGATCAATAAACTAAAATATACAAACCCCAATAATTTCAAATTATACAAAGAACATTTTGACCCCAAGTGAAGTGGCGTACATAGATTTTTAGTTTAAAGTGAAGTCTCTTTTATATATACATGAAGGAATCTCAAAACAAGAAGTTCTTTCAAACAGAAAAGTTTTGAAAGTAAAATGCTTTGGTGTTAAAAAATGGTTTTAGCCACTGCTTTTTTAAATCCAGTTCTGTGTTTAGATGTTGGCTCCTGCTGAGCTGACTGCAGCTTCATTCCTGTTTATATCCAAGAAACATTCTCAAATTAGGAATCAACCTACCCTTCTCATCTACAGGAGCCAGTAGGCATCTAGATCATATCATGGCCCCCACAAAGGACGGTGGGAACTTGTAAAAAGTTTGTCATTACCATCACAGTAGTTAGGGCATTCAGTGGTGACTCAGATACGAGACCCTTCAGTTAGTTGTAAGTAGTCATTTACACACAGTCTCTCCCAATGTAAAAAGCTGAAAGAGGCTCACCTTAGAAACCACAGTTTTCTAGTGCTTATGCTGCAGACACACGCTTTTAAGTTAATGTTTGAATGACACTGCAAGTTTGAAAACTGCCCTCAACTTCCCAGTAGAGTGCTCTAAGCATGTGGCTAGTGGCCAAACCACAGCATGCAAGAAAAGGGAGGGTATCTGTGTAACATTTCCATTGGAACCCAGCAAAGGTGCCAAACTCCTGGGGAGAGTTCACAGCTGACAGCTCTTGGCAAAAGAAGTCAGCTGCTTTCTGAGCAGCATTGGTTTCAGGCACAGTGCCTTCTCCTGGCATGCTCTGCTGAGTTGCCAGGATGGCTCTGGCTCAGTTTCTGTAAATAGTTTTCTCCACGCACTTCCTTGTAGCACAGGGGCTGAGCTCCCAGCTCAGGCCTGGGAACTCCAGCGCAAGACAGAGCATGTTGTGGGTTTCATCCTTCATTTCTCTGGGTTCAGATTCCTATCTATCTGCAAAAGTTAGAAGAGTACCAAGGTGTAATTAGGCACTAAACCTACAAGAAACTATTGTAGACAGTCTTGAGATGGCATGTTACTCAAAGAAAGAACTTCCAAAAATATTGAAAACTTAGAAACTAATAATATAAAAACCCCTTCACGTAGATTTGGTGAGGTCTACTTACTGCAATAAATTTATCATGGTTTGCTTCCCAATTCATTCAACAAAAAAAGCAGCTCCTAAAATACTTTCATTAATTTAATCAAAGACAGGCTATACAGGAGTATAATGATGGATTCAGCCATGTACTTTCTACTAGTTTACAAGATGAAGTAATCAATATGATGACATGACACAAAATTATGAGGGACCATCAGTTTTGCGTCTTTTTCAGTGTCAGGTTGAATTAAATTCTACAGCCACAAATAATTACATGCTTTTGCAAGAAGAATGGTCATATTTCAGTTGAATTTTATGAGTGAGTAAAGATAAGAACAATCAACTTTGCACATACCAACAATTCAATTTTTGCCAAGGTCCACATTTGCATTTAATCATAAATGAAAAAAACCCTCTGAAAAATCAGTTCTTATGAGTAGTTTAGAATAACTGAGTGCAAGGACTGAAGAATGGCATAATTCTTATAATTTTCTACTTAGTTTACACTTGCTGCAGTTCAACTGAATTTGCCTCCAATTAAGCAGTTTTGGCAAATTTTATCAATAAATCAGAAAAAAAGATACAATTTCTAAAAGGCATGGATATATTTATACTCTACACATGTAACTTATAGAACTATATGTGCTTTATTAAGCCCACAAAGTGGAAATTAGACACTGGGGGCATATACACAATGCCCTTGTGCAACAGCAGTATTTCCTAAAGTCTTTGGGGCCAAGCAAAAAGCTCATTGTGTCTCAGTTTCTTTGGCCCAAAGGGAACATAAGACTTTTCATGTCTCTTACTGCTTGACAGACAAATCTATCCCAATCCTTTCGGGTCCTCAATATTCAGATAAGACTGATTCATACGTTTTAATAATTTTATATGTAGGAGCTGGTTTTGGAGCCTTAGCTTCCTGTCCAAGCTGATCTCTGCAGGGTGGTTGAGAGGTATGGTTTCCTCCTCTGACCCCAAGCAAGGGGGCAGTTTGCAATCCATGGTACGTTCACAGACTGTATCTTGACAACCTGTCTTCTGAGCTAGAAAGTCTTTTGTTGTTGTTGTTGTTGTTGTTATTATAGCTTTTAAATTTACTTCTATTTGGTTGGAAACCAAGAGCAGTTACTGCCCTTGTTCTCATGGCAGAAGGATTCTCAAATCCAGTGCTCTCCAAGTCCTTCTAGCTAGCTCTTCCCCGCCACTTCTTCCCACCTATGGAACCAGCCCCTACCTACTGCAATGGACGTTTTCCCAAGAAGAGCAGAAGGATGGACAGGATCTTCTGCAGGGCTGGGTGTGCTGTAGACCTCATACCTCAGAGAGATGGGGAAAAAAAGGGTCCAGGAGTTAGCTGGAGGAGGTAACTTTCTTCTCCAGCAAGGAAAGGAAAGGGATAAAGATCCTGCAGGAAGATTGTAGAAGGTTCTGGGCATTGAGGTTGGGCAGGGAAGAGTTGGAATTAGTGGGTGGAGAGAAAGACTTCATAGTTGTGCAATATCCCTAATCACCACTGATTCTGTCCATTCTGCTGAGGCCTTAAACTCTCAAAATCTCTGCTGATCCATTCCAGGTCTCACTCCCTAATGTCCACCTCCCAGCCTCTGAAATGACACAACCTAGATCTTCCCTTTCAGTCCTTACGTCCTTTCACCCCCGAAATCTTTGCTGATCCATGCTGGGTCTCATTCCTGAATGCTCACCTCCCCGTATAATTTGTATTATGGTAGCAAAGCTGAAGTGCACGTCAAGCCTTGATGCTGGTTTCAAGCTCACCTGTCCTGCCCTGGTGAGTTAGGAAAATACTTGGATCTAAACCAGGGACCTGAAGTCATAGATTATAATTTTCTGTTGAACGCTGCCTCCAGAAGCAGGAGTTCAGGGTCACAGCATGAAAAAAGGGCATGTTTTAAAGAAAAGTAAGAAAACTGTAAGGAGAAAGTAATCTATGAAGAGGTACCTCTAAAGCCATGTAGTGGCAGTACTGTCAAAATTTAACTCTCTCTTTAAGAAGAGGTCAAGTGGTAGTGGCTAGTGGAGGTGGAGCAGGCTGTCCCACAGTTCCAACTTCTCCCTCATCACAGTGAGATCTTGCTGTGGCAAAGTGGGACATGGATGAATCTTCCTCAGCCCCTTTAGTCCTTGTGGCTTCTGCTGAATGCTTCACGTTCTGTCATGATGCTTCACGTTCTCACACTCTATAGCAATGTCCTCATACCTGCTAACAGAGACTGGTAACAGCAACTACATCTCCCCCTTGGAGACTCGCTGAGGTGTACTGTCCACAGCACGCAGCCTGCCTTTCTCTGACAGGAAAGCTCTTCTTCACGCCACAAACCCAGTAGATAACTCTGGTTTTGCTTTTGTTTCTCACACTTCATAATTTTCATGATTTGTAGCTACAACATCCCATTACTATTTGTGGTAAGTCAGCTTAGCAGTTGAGGCCCATCATAAAGGACCTAATTCAAGGACGGAGCTCCAGCTGAAAATTGGCAGCAGCTTATGTAACAAATCATGTATCATTTCTATTCGCCAGACAAAGTAACTTTTACCATTTCCCGTACCGTATTAAAGGCACTTGAAAGGAACAACGTGACGGGACGTACATAAGTATTTTGAGCTGACGTGTAGTAGGAAAACGGTCTGCGCAGGAGACCGTGGGGAGGACAGCGCTGCGACGGGCCTGGGCTCGGCCTCGGCCTCGGCCTCGCCCCGGGCACGGCGGGGGGGAGGGCCCGGTGCGGGGCGCTGGCGGAGGCGGTTGTACCCGCGGGGGCGTTGGGGGGCTGGTTGTGCCGGAGCGGGGAGCCTCCAGGGCCTCGCGGGGAGCCCGCGGGACTCCCCGCGGCGCAGGGGGCTCCGCAGGCCGCGGCCCTGGCCGCCCTGGCCGCCGCCGCCGGGCGCCCGTGAGGCGGCGGAGGTGCTCGGGGGGGCGCTGCGCCTTCCAGGAATCGGGGGCGTTGAGGGGGCGTGCCGGCGCCCGCCGTGACGCCGCGGCCAGGGCCTCCCCATTGGCGGGCAGCGAAGGGTGTACCCGGAGGGCGGCTCGCGGTTGGCTGCCGCCCTGGGCGTCGGCGGTGCGCTGGACATTGGCCGGAGGAGGGAGTCGGGCCGAGCGGCCGTGCCTCCCCCGCTGCCCCGCTCGCCCTGAGGTAGGTACGGCGCTGCCCGCCGCCCCGCTGGGGCACCCGGCGGCCCCCGCGCCCGGCGGCGGTGCCCGGCGCTCCCTCTGGCAGCGAGCGCGGCCTGGTGCCTGCCGCGCGGGCAGCGCTGCCGGCGAATCGGCCGCTCCGCCCCGGCCTCCCGCGGCCGATGCCTCCCGCTCACTGCGCTTCTCCCCCCGCCCGCCTGCCCGCCCGCCTGCCTGCTGCACCTCCCTGCCTCTCCTAACGGGGATTTGTTTTCCTGCGCGTCGCCCCTCCTCGCAGGAGGCTGGAGGGGCCCTGTCAGACCCACAGCCGCAGGTTTAGGGGGGCGAAACACGCTGGCAGCGCCGGGCACTTTAGTTTAGCTGGGTCTCAAGTAGTAATCGGAGGCACAAGTTGCCCGTGTAAGTGTCTTCAACTCACTCTAGAAATAGGATCATATTCAAATTGTGTGCTGTAATCAAATGCATGGCCGTTAGGTTTTTTGCCTTTGCTGTATTGCTCAGTGCTATTTTAGTCTCAGTGAAACTCGAAGGTGTGTGGAACAGCCCCCACAGCATGGGTGATGCAGCACTGGTGCCATCTGGCTCCCTCGCTCAGCCAGTGTGCTGAGGAGGCCAGAGAGGATTCACCAGGTCTGCAGGCTTTGCATTCTGAAGTTACTTTCACTTTTACAACAGGATTTCAGTATCTCTGTGGCAAAGCCTGAGCATACACAGGGAGGAAGGCCTATGAACTTCTGGCCTGCCAGAGGTCACACAGAGTGTTTGCTTACTGCTGTGGTTCCCCCTCACATGCTGTAAGTGCAGAGCAGCTCACTCCCTCTTGAAAGTGGTATTTTCCTTCTTGTAGGACTCCTCTGTGTGAGGGAAATTTCCTTCGCTGCAGGCTTGGGTATGAGGTACAGCGCATTGGTATGCACTCCTCTCATTGTTATACTTTTGTGTGCAGTAATAGTGACATTGTGTGACAAGACTTCCTCTATTTTTGAGAGGTACTGACATGCTCTGTGAGGATCCTCTTAGCATGCTGAAGAGCGGTGTCATAAAATAACTCCAGCTTCTGTACAGTAGCTTCCGCTGGCGGACAAATCTAGGGATGGTAGGAAGACTACACTCAGAGCTAAGGTAGAGGACTGTGTGCTTCTGTTCATGCCTCCCTTCATGTGCTAGTTTTTCTGTTTAAGCAAGCCTGGAGTTAAATAGGACCTCTTAAGGCTTTAAGTGTAAAGAGATTTTACACGATTGAAGCATGAGGACAAACAGGATTTTCCAAGTGACTCGGATACAGATATTCATGCAATTGTCAGTTAAAATTGCTTTGGAAACAAAGTTCACATCTTCGAAGCCTCTATCTTTGAGATCCACATCTTTTAATCGCATAAATATCTGAAGTCCTTAGGCTCCTAGGTATTTGGTGCTGGACCTGTGTGGTCCCCTTGCCATTCACAGCAGAGCTAAGCAGTGGCATATATGCTTCACTGGGAGTGAAGAGGAGGAGAGAGAAAATAAAGGCATAATCCTCTGCAGTGAGAATCTATCCTGATGAAGCTTTTCCACTTTGCATAAAATTTTGTTTAGGAAGAAAACCTGTTGCTCTTGGCCACACATATGCTGACCACTAAGCAGTAGTTATGGTCTTGTCCTTCCATTTTCAGCTTGTGTAAGAATTAGTTATGTAAAAATACTTAGCATTGGTCTTACATATTGGGCTTTCTCTTTTAATCAACTGCTTGCATTATAGCCTGTGTTCTACTTTCTTTCTGTGTGTTTTTTACTTCTTACTGCTCTTGATGCAAGCTTTGATAAGTGCTTGGTCTTTGCATGTTTATGCTGGCAAATTAATTTAATTGGTATATTAAGTTTCCAGCATTCTTTTTAAGCCATGTAAGTAAAAACTTGGTACATTGAACACATGAAAAGCCTTACTTTACAGTAGTACAAACAATTTGTTTCTGTAACGACACCCCACCAAACCAAGATGCAACAAAGTATGCTGAAAGTAAATTCTTGTCTCACAAAAGCAGGTTGTAAGTAGAGTATAAAGTATCTGGTTTGTGTTTTACAGCAGATGTTAAAGGAGACCAGAACTTCTGCACAAACAATGTTTGAAGCATACATATACATGTATTATTTTACTACTTTGTCTTTGCTGCCATCAGGCTTTACCATGCTCCGAGCCTTTAGTCACACAAATGGTAGGTGTGCATTCCATCACACTAAGTGTTGGCATCATCGTAAGTCTGTGCTGGCGATCAGGAGAGAAGACGTTAATGCATGGGAAAGAAGAGCACCTCTAGCACCAAAGCATGTTAAGGAATTGACACAGATGGGATACAAGGTCTTGGTGCAGCCGTCAAACCGGAGAGCCATCCATGAAAAGGTAAGGTCCCATTTTGAGTTAGATAAGCAAAACCATAGTTCAGGTATTAACCATAGTACAGGAAAAATAATATTCAAAGGATATATGTGAGAAAACATACTATGAATTTTGTTGTTAAATGAGGAGTCATTGAGTCCTAGTAGAGAGAAAAAGGAGTAGTTTGTTTAGCCTTTTAATGTAATGTTGGCACACTGGTAGGTTTTTGGAGCTGTTTTTATTGATTTCTTGCCCTTTCGTCTGTCTCTGGAGAAGTTTTAGGTGCTCTTGAAGTAGAAACTTGGGAATTCATTTAACATTGGTGTTTTTGTCTTCTGTTTGTGTGGAGGCAACACTCTAAAAAATAAGCATATTTAAAAGAAAAGGAGGAAGGACCAATCTGGTGAATCCTATTCCTGCTTCAATCCCATTCCTCATATAAAATGAGGCGAGAGGTTTTTTTTTTCTTTCATGCTGTGAGCTTCAGGACAGAACTTTTACAGTTTGTGTAGCAGCAGTAATACTCTGCTGCAAGGTGTCAGAGCCAACAGATAAGAATTGAAACATAAGTAGGGAATTAGTGATCATTTGCACATATCACCTTTTAATTATGGCACAATGCTGGTTTTCACCAAAGCACAGATCACATTAGGTACACAACTACGATACTGAAAGCTGGAATTTTAAAATGTTTTTGAGGTAAAGAAGAACAAGAATAAATTTTGACATGGAAAAACATTCTTTTAGAAGTTGCTCTTCAGCTTGGACTTAGTTTTACACAGTTTTATAAAATCACATGTCATCAGTCTTCAGATTAATTTGTCAGATTTCTCTAAACTTATTTCCGAGTATTTCAACACATTACAAAGGACTGTTCATTATTGCAATACTATAAGATACTTTAAATGTAGTAAAAGATCCTTTTTGTAGTCTGAATTTAAGATGAAGTATTTTACTAACATGTAATTATGTTCTGGCCTCGTATAATAGGATATTAGCATGGAAATTCAGTTTGATATTTGATACCCCTTTTGATAAAGAGGTTTATGACTGCATCACATGCAGTAACTTGTTTCTGCTTTGTAGAATTATCTATTTGTCCTCTCTTCTAGCTGCTTATGTGCTGAGATCTGAATATTAAAAAAACCAGAAAAATTTACTTTGATTTTTCTCTTTCATAGGATTACATCAAAGCAGGTGGCATTATTCAAGAAGATATTTCTGAGGCTTCTCTGATAGTAGGTGTGAAGAGACCTCCAGAGGACAAATTAATCCCTAAAAAGAACTATGCCTTCTTCTCTCACACTATTAAAGCCCAAGAGGCAAACATGCCCCTTTTGGATGAGATTCTAAGACAGGTAAATTGTGTCATCGGGAAGACAAGTGGCTGTTAGCATGGGGTAGAAGCTGAACTTAATGCTGAATTGTGATCGAAAGTTTGCTGCCTAGTATGGTTACTTTCAGCATGCATATCTGTAGATAGCTAATGAGGACTGTTTTCAGTATCTTTTCCTGGAGCCGAGTATTTCTTGCTCAGAGGATCTCGTGCTTGCAGTGCTACTCTGTTTATGTGCGTAAGGCAGATCAGTTGCGAGGGTGGTATGCTCAAGAGAGGTTCATGCTGTGTGAGCATGAAGGCTTGTTAGAAAGTTATTAAGCTAGAGTGCGTGTTGGTTGTTACAGAGGGAGGTAGCCAGTTCACTCAGAAATGAGCAGCCTCTTGGCAGAGGATGTGAATGGGTCTGCAGCAGCTGGAGTGGCACATTGGGGAGCTTTATGCCGAGACTACAGTGGGCAGTGCAGAAACTCTTTAAAACAAGAATTCGGTGCAACCTTTAGGTTTTTATTTTTATACTTACATCTTGTTACGAATTATTTGCCTTTCTCATATATTCCCATCAGCCTCTATCGCAGAATCACAGAACCATTAAGGTTGGAAAAGACCTGTAAAATCATCAAGTCCAAGCATCAACCCAACACCACCATGCCCATGTCCTGCAGTGCCACGTCTACATGTTTTTTGAACACCTCCAGTAATGGTGACTCCACCACCTCCCTGGGCAGCCTGTTCCAATGCTTGAACACTCTGTCAGTAAAGAAATTTTTCCTAATATCCAGCCTAAACCTCCCCTGGTACAACTTGAGGCCATTTCCACTTGTCCTATTACTTGTCACTTGGGAGAAGAGACCAACACCCACCTCACCACAACCCCCTTTCATGTAATTGTAGAGAACGATAGGATGACAAAGGCATATGAAAAGGTAGTTCCTAGGAGAGCAACGTGCCACTGACTGCATTCGCTGAAAATTTTAATACTCAGTTTGCTATGTATTTTCAGGAAATTCGACTGTTTGACTATGAAAAAATGGTTGATCATAAAGGAATGCGAGTTGTGGCCTTTGGAAAGTGGGCTGGTGTAGCAGGTATAGTGCATGAAGTAAAGGCAGGCTTGCAACAAGTAACATCTTGTAATACTTCTGGTTGTCTGCGTTTCCTGAAAGTTGAGGCTTGCAATGTGTTTTTAACTGCATTCTAAACTCTTGCTTTTAAGAGCTTCTTTTGTATTCTGTTTTGTGCTCCCTGCGCTTTTGATAAGACTACATCCTGGCAAATCTACTATTTTACATTGTCTTGAAGTCCCGTTTGTTTATTCAACTAATCTGAGGCAGACTAAATATTGAGAGATCATCTGAATAGGCTTTTGAAAGAAATGGCTGCTGTCAGTCCTGAAAGTTTGAACAACATCTGTCTGTTACTCTGTTACTCATTTATACTGATTTTTGTGAGGCTTTCATTCCTTTCTACTGAACTTCAACTCTTTTTCTTCAGGAGAGTCTCTTTGTTATCTCCTTTTTTGGAATCTGGTGATGTAGATGCATCTCATAAAAGGATATCGAGTATTAAATAGTGCTGAAGCGCACAATGTAAGCCAAGAGCAGGTTTAAGGTCATGGCCTGCTATTGAATTTCTCCTTCCCTGGTTTTATGTAGACTTTCTTTAGAAGTAAAGTATTAATAGTAAAACACGGGCAAAAATATCCAGGGTGGTGTTAGACTTCAGTCAGTCTTTGTAGTTTCTAACTGTGCGTATTCATAATTAACACCGATGATCTTATTTTTCTTTTTTTTTAACAATAGGAATGATCAACATTCTACATGGATTGGGATTACGATTTTTAGCCCTCGGACATCACACTCCCTTCATGGTAAGAGTATATGTGTATGTATTTTTCTTTAGCAAAATGACATTTGAGCATCTGCTAATTATCTGTATTTGAATATGGAAAATATCCTGACGGTTCTGTGCCTTTGATTTCAGCACATTGGGATGGCACATAACTACAGGAATAGCAGTCAGGCTGTGCAGGCAGTACGGGATGCTGGGTATGAAATTTCACTGGGATTGATGCCAAAGTCAATTGGGCCCTTAACATTTGTGTTTACAGGCACTGGTAATGTTTCTAAGGTAAGAATTCAAGATGAAATGCTATATTATTTTTAATAGAACTTCTTGGCATTTGATACATACCAGGTTAAATGGGTTGATGGGTTCATTTTGTTTGCTTGGACTTCAGGTTTTGCTTTGCCAGTAAGAATTTTTAAGTACCCTGAACTAATGTCTTTAAGGTGAGATCATGCCTGACAAGGCTGACCACGCTATCTTCTTACCATGAAAAATGGGTTAAGTCTTACTGCTCCTCTCTACTTTCCCATCTGCATAATTTTTGTCTCCCTCTCTCCACTCTGTTGACTCTGGGCTTACAAGGTATGTTGAATCACCCCATTAAAGTATGGGGGTAAGAATTATTTTTTCTAATACTTGCTGAGTTTTTATATCTGTTTTTACAGCATTGACTTGTCTTACAAGTGCTGTACTTCAGAGCTATTTTCTACAACATAGGGAAAAGACCTCTGGTTATGGCAACAAAGATCTATTAACTAGGCTCCAGTTACAAAGTGAAATCGCTGCCTATGTAAATGTGTGCTTTCTGGACAAAAGGATGACATGTCTGAAAGGCCTGTGTTCTGTAGTCACAGCTTGTTGGGAAAGTCATCTTGAAGTTCTTTGCTTTTAGAACAGCCTGGTTGGTGAGGGAGTGGCTTCAGGGGTCTTCCCTAAAGAGAAACTGCTCCTCAGAGTGGCAGCAAAACCATCTATTGTGGCTGAGTTGAGGCCTCCCAGCTCTGCCATTAGAAATATAAACCAGACGTTGGATTGTGGGTCAGGAATACTGCAGTAATGGGGAATGATGTAAATTCCTTGTACATAGAGCCCAGGCAGCTTTGTTTTGCGGGGGTGTGTGTGAAACACTTTGTATATCTCTGAAGACGTTCTCTGGCAGGACTGTCAAGTTGTGCGTGGCATTTTTATATTTGTTTTCACACACTAAAGGAGCAGTGTTACGCTACCTTTATATTCTCTGCTCATTCTGAATCCTACTTCATGGTTTACAGGGTGCTCAAGAAATGTTCAATGCCCTCCCATGTGAGTTTGTGGAACCACATGAATTAAAGGAAGTTTCCAGATCTGGAGGTATGCTGTGACAATAAAGTGATGAAAAACACTGGAACCCTTTTTGTCCAAGTATAACAGCTATTTTTTTTTTTTTTATTTTTAACCTCAGACCTCAGAAAAGTCTATGGGACAGTGTTAAGTCGTCACCATCATCTTGTAAGGAAACGTGATGGACTATATGATCCAGTAGACTATGATAAACATCCAGAACTTTACACTTCTCGCTTTAACACTGATGTGAGCATCTGTTCTGTTCTTTTATGAAAGGTTTTCCACAGAGTGTTGGTAGTTATTACACCTTTGCATATCCATCGATTGAGAGAGTATTAATTTAAAGCACTAGACCAGGTGCTTTCAACTTCTTAAGGTACTAGATGAGAGCGTCAGGCATCTGTAACTTTCTTTGCAGATTGCACCCTACACAACTTGTTTAATTAATGGCATATATTGGGAACAACATACCCCTCGCTTGTTAAGTCGGCAGGATGCTCAGAAGCTGCTGGTGCCAGTTAGATCTGCTGCTGGTGCAATGGAGGGCTGTCCTGAGTTACCACACAAGTAAGACATCTCAGTTTGCTCGTAACAATTCTGCAGCACCATGATTAAATCATAACGTTAGGCAGTGTCACCACAGTATCTACCAAATGATTCTGTTTCTTACGTTGTTCCTCTTGCATGTTGCAAAATCCCCCATTGATTCTGCTTTCATTCTTCTGTGCTTTGCAGTCTTGTTTTCACAGTTTGGAGTTTTTGAAAACATCACAGTACAAATGATTGACAGGTATTGGCTGTCTTTCTGCAAAGGTAGTTCTGCCATTGATCCTTGTGCAGAATCCAATACAATGTGACTTCTGGGAAATGTACCTATTGCACCGTTATTGCTAGAAGTTTCTATGCCTGAGTGGAGTTTGTTGGTTAAGTTCTTCCTACCCTGTCATTTGGCTTGTACAAGTTCAATAACTGTTCCTTAATACCTCTGATTTCTGCAGCAGGTAGTGGGAATGCTTCACAACCCTGAATAGGTTTAAGGATGGGATGTGAGGTGCAAACCCAGGGTTAGCCTCCTTTCAGTGAGGGTAGGAGCCACCCTTTCTCGAACAGCCCAGTGTAACAGTTCTCTGGGAGACTGGCCCGGGGATGGATTTGGGGAGGATATGACAGTGTATCTTGGTGAGGAAGCAGGTCTTTGTCTCTTCTCTGCGCACTCTTGACACCTTTCTTTCTCTCACTTGACAAATAAAGAATTTAAGTGTTAACCTTGAGTGGAGCCAGAGGTTATGACTACAGTGGGGCCAGATTTCCATTATGTTTCTGGAGGTCATTGTTTGTGTTGTGTGGACTTCTAAATTGGTTAAGATGAATGAAACTACAAGTCTGATAGATCTTCTCATATTTCTTTTATTTCCTGTTCACTTGTGATCTCTTATACTGATGTTCCTTAGTAATTTGGGTAATGGTCTATTCCTTTCTCTTTTTTATTTAACCGCTTTAGACTTCTGGCAATATGTGACATTTCGGCAGACACGGGAGGATCTATAGAATTTATGACAGAGTGTACAACAATTGACAGTCCATTTTGTATGTATGATGCTGACCAGCATATTATTCATGACAGGTGGGAGAGCCTTTAATTTTTATTGCTTTCCTTTGTAATTTGTATAGTGAAACATTATATTGAAAAATTATGCATTTAAAACACTTCTGAAAGGTGGTACCTTTCAGGTACCAAGCAGAAGCAGAGGAGCTATGTTCTCTCTTTCAGTGTTGAAGGCTCTGGGATTCTGATGTGTTCCATTGACAATCTGCCGGCGCAGCTTCCTATAGAAGCAACAGAGTACTTTGGCGATATGCTTTTCCCGTATATTGAAGAGATGGTAAGGTCTTATGTGTCCAACAAGAAGGTAAAAGACTCAAACTTTGTTTTTGGTCTGCTTGTCTGTTGCTTTTCTGGTCTCCAGTATACATTCAAAAGGAATCTGCTGTAGAACATAACCGACTTTGTACTTAAAAAAAAAAAAAAGATTTCTAAGTCTTGAGGCAATGCTTTCAAAAAGCAACATGTCAACAAGACATTAGCGACCTGGATGTCTTAGGGATTTGTCAAGAACACTTTCTGTAGGCAGGAAACAGGCTCTGGCAGGTAGTTCATTGCTCCTGGACCCTGCAGTAGATGTCTAAATCTGATTTTCTTGGGGCACTCAACAATCACACACAGTCAGACTGCTGTTTGAATTCCTGTATTTTCATAAAAGTCAAATGAAACTGATCAGGGCCGGGAGAATTTCAGATCTACAAGGTACTGGTATTGTTGCATGCATTTAAATGTTGCTTAAAATCTTGATGTTTTACTCTGAAAAAAAATTATGGGAAATAAAATGACCTGATTTCAAATAACTTATCTCCATAGCTGTTATCAGAAGGCTCAGAACCTCTTGAAAGCCAGAATTACTCAGCTGTTGTTCGAGATGTAAGTTTTGCAATTTGGCACTCTGCTTGTTTTCCTCTGCTTTAAAACGTACAGGTACAAAACCCCTCAAAATTTGTTTCATGTATTTCTAGGCAGTGATTGCATCCAATGGCTCACTCACAGCTAAGTATGAATATATCCAGAAATTGAGGGAGAGCAGGTAATGTATAGGTTCTTAAAGTTTATTTGGTTCAGGATTTAAAAAAAAACTTGTCTGCATTCTATTTCCCCGTCTGCATTTATTTACACTTGTGTTTTGGTCGAATACTGCTATGTTGCACTGTGTCTAAATGTCTCCTAGCTTGATGATTTCCTTCTTTCTTCATGCCCATTGCCTAAATCATTAACATGTGTTGTTAGTAACTTCTACTGAAGTTGAGAAAGTGGTCATTTTTCTCTTTCTTATGTTATGAAGATTGTTTTACCAGAGGCAGAAAACAGCCACATGCCAGTATTATTCTGTTACTCCTTGCCGTTTCAAAATGGATGTAACATACAGTCCTTGGAAAGGAATAGCTGAAAGGAAGAGGCTCTCTAACATACGTTGAGTCTAGTTTCTTCTGGTATGTCTCAAGTGCTGTGCTGTATAGCATTGTTCTGTAACTGGATGTATTCAGGAGCCTCTGTGAGACCCTCAGACTTTTCATTACACTCCTGTAGCTACAGCTTTAGCTACCACTTCATCCATACCCTGTCTCAGTAGTTACCAGCCAGTGCTAACATGAAAAAAGTAGCATTGAGTGGATTAAGCTAACAAAAGTATAAATAACCTGGGTATCCCTTCCCTTCCCCTTGCTCCCTATTATTAACAAGCACCTATAGTTTACCTATGTAAAATGTTAATTTGACATTAAGTGGGTACCTCTGGCTTCATGTTCATGGTCAGTGCCAGCTGCACTGTACATCATATAGAAGTTGAAATTGGTCTGACCACAAGCACTGCATGTGGTATGCACTAAAAGCATAGTGTGTTGACTTTTGCGTGCCAAACTTCTCCAATTTTCTTTGGGAACTTTCGGAGTTCTGGTTAGGAACTATAGGTGTGTTTTCCACCCAAAGTAACATGCTGTTTGCCTCTCAAAGACTTCAGCTCACAGTGATTTTTGTTGTGTGCTGTTTGGTAGATCACCTCAGAGGCTGTCTCAGTAACCAAGTTTCTTATTCCTCACACAGCACGATGGTCTGTTTTTTTTTCTTTCTCCATAATCGCTTGCATGGTCTTGTGTGAACTGCCCTGAGAATCTGGAGACTTCATTCCCGAGGGGGTTTTTGTGGGTAGATTTTTGATATTTCTGCAGACCTGTGTGTGTGCATGTGATGTTCAGTTGTTCATTGTTGTTGCTCACTTAGCTGTCAGAAAAGCAAGACCTGCTAACAATACCCTCCTTTACTTTGCAAACTTTGGAGATAATGCAAATGAAAGCAGGGATTTTACTGCTTAAAGTGTGATGGTTTAGCTAGAGATAGGCTCTTGTTTAGAGCCTGAAGGAATTATGTGGCTTATGTTATTACTCTAACAAAGTATTATGCTGTGTCTCGTTTAGTTTCTGAGGGCTCTATTTAGACTAATAGCTTATACCCTTTGGATGTACATCAACATTTCAGACTATAGGATAGCCAGACTCTATGAGCTGAACTGTCTTGGGTGCCATCGGAATGCAGGAGCAGTTTGATCTACCAAACTTATCTCCATCTTTTCACCTTTATTTGCTTCGTACCTGCTACCAGCTCCTCATCCACAGCTGCAATGGCATATCCTATTAACAATGTGGACCTCTAAGTATTACTGTTATTTATTCATAGATTAACATAGTTGCATTATTTAAACTTGTATGTAGAGAATAGGCATAATCTGAAATTTTCTTTTCTGGGACTGTGTAGATTCTGTTCCCACTCTTGATAGGTCATTTGGCAGCTCGTGTTTGTGCCTATCCTAGAGCAGACATGCTATGTTTGATCCAAGTGTGACCTCATTCTAGACACTGGAAAAGTTTATAATAAATATGATAAGAAGTTTGATTGCAAAATCCAGCTTTCTTTCAGATAGGAAGTTTCCACTTCATCAACACTGTTGCTCCAAGCTCCTGCATAGCACTGTTGCTCCCTATAAGTAAAGGGTGGAGAGGAATTCTTTCTCTTCCCTTGCCCGTGAGGATGTAGCTGTGGAAGAAGGCATTCTGTTAGAATTGATAGTAGTCATAGGAAGGTCCTTGGGTTTGTTGTACGAAAGGATATGATGGGCTTAGGAGGCTGTGAATGGATTAAATCATGATTTAACTTTTTTAAAAAAATCAAATCTGTGAAACTTACATGAAGGTCAAAATATACAGTAATCCATAGTAATAATTTAGATAGATGAGAGAGGTGGTACTTTGGTACAACCCATTCAGATTTAATGACCTGAAAAGAATGACTTTTTAAAAAATTTTAATTAATCCTGAAAGTGGAGGAAGGGAGGATAGAACATCTGGAATTTTGGAGAGTAATTTAAGCTTTACAAATACTCAGACACAGTTAGTAGGCTGGAATGTGCTTCAGTCAGATGATATAGATGTATTTGGTATTGATTTACATCTCTTCACTCAGGGTAGTCTTTCAATGCTATTGTTTGAGGCCTTGTTGCCCCAAATGTACTCGGGTACTTCATGCCATGCTTTAGGTCATGCAATACCGCTCTTGTTGTCATGCTATTAGGTGTTGCTCTGGCAGGCTGCAACACCATCCTTCATTATTATGGCCATTTTTGAACTGAAAAAAAACAACCGAAAATTGACTTATGGACGCCATGTGGAGCCCCAAAAAGGTCTGAACCAACATTGTTTAGTAGACATATGGTTAGTCCTCTTCTAAGGGCAATAGCTTTAAGCAAAGTGGACATGAGCTTGTCAGCTAGAGGTCAGGATTCTTTCTGTGACATAATCTACAGTGCAGTATATGCCTGTGTAAACTCTCAGTAGATAAAGGGGAAACTGAAGAACTTGCTTATACACTTATGAAGTTTCCCATAAGTCTGTATTTTCGAAGGTCCTACCTATTTATTGAAATTTGTTTTCAGGATATGGGATAAGAAAAGCCAAACCTCAATATCCATTAATTAGATTAAACAATAGGGCAATGAACAGCTTCCTCTTCTTCAACAATAAAAAGTGCTTTAAGGAAATATTTTTATTTGCTAAATAGTTTTTATCTGCATAGTGGTGATACTTTAGACAAAGAGTTTTACAATCTTAATTTTACAACTTCATGCAAATTTAAGCTAAAAGGGAAAATAATTATGAATAACCAAAATGTGTTTTCCTACTATAATTGATACATTTATGAGAGTGTATTTAAACAACTGCTGAACTACGTTATTCTGGTTGGCAAAAAGTAATGCAAAATCTGATGTGAATACATTTTATATTGAAAGTCAATAGGAGAGCTACTTCTTAAATTTGTTTAGGAGAGTAGTAGAAGCTTGGTTGAAACACTCTGTGATGGTTTTCAAATCTGAGTTCTTGTCTGCAAACAGGATTTCTTAATTGGGCATTAACTTTTATTTGATTTTTATTGACTATCATGTTCCTATGATGGACTAATATGAACCTAGTATAACTTACCCAAAATACACTTTCACCAGCATGGTTTTGTGTACTTTAAAAGTTACCTGTGATGTAAAGGGAGCAAGGCAGAGCCTGGAATCCCCTTCTGACAACCCAACATGACATGGACAGGTTGGCGGTCCTCAAATGATCAGGTTACAGTAATTTGGCCATTGGGAAAAATATAATGACAACTGAGGAAAAATTTGTTGAACAGCCAGTAGCAATTGGAGAAGCAGTAGAGATGTTGGTGGATTTGATCATGTTTATATTAGAGGAAAGAAACTAGAAGTTATGCAGCAGCAGAATGGAAGCAGTACTAGACAGTGATTGCCCAGTCTTGGGTTAGATAGCCAGGAACTTGACTCTTGGTCTGAATAGAGCTCTTGGTTTGTAGACTTACTAAAACATACTTATTCTGTTAGCTTTAGCAGCTTACAGTTTCCTTTTTCTGTGTGGTTTTTAATTTTGCCTGTAACACCTCCTAGGGAATACGCTCAGTTGCTGAAGATGGGTAATAAGAAGAGGGTTTTATTGCTTGGATCTGGCTATGTTTCTGGCCCTGTGCTTGAATATCTCACTAGAGATTCCAACGTTGACATCACAGTTGGTATGTAAAACTTTGCTTGTTTTTAATTGAAAAATTATGTCTTATTTAAACCTGCTAGCATGGCAGAACCTTTCTCATAAGTAATAAATTGATCTGCTTCTCAGAACAGATGAAGAAAATCTTTACTATTATGCACAGCAGAAAAGCATTTTGTAGCTTTCTGAGCATTTAAGTTTATATAATTGATTTGAAAATGACATAGCCACATGCAGAGTTTACTGTTTGCATGTGTAACCTGCAGGGAAATTAGAAGTATTTTTCATTCTAACCTGCTTTGGGCTTGTGATTGGTTTTGTAGCTAGTCAGTCAGTTTTGTTGGTGCTTGGCTGTGTTTTCAGCCTCACACAAGAAGATGAAATTGTTTTTATAGATATCTGTGTGAGTGAAGCCTCTGCTGTTGTTATAACTAGTACTGTGGTGGTAAACCTTCAGACCCTGACCTTCCCATCAGCCCCACATGCCTGCTTGTTTATTGCTCTGTTTTGGTTTTATCTGTAGCATATTTTAGGCTGGACATCTCAAAAACACCTTTCTGTACTCTTGATGTTGACTTTACCCTGGTTCTGTGATTTCAGATTTAAAACCCAGGCTGCATTGCCTGAAAGATACTTTGCTGGGAGGTAGTTTCCTTTAAAACTCAACATTGTGTTTCTGTTGATTTCTGTTGTTGCTATTGCTTTGGTTTGTTTTTTTCCCCTCATGCTACTTTCATACTCAGCTGCTTTTGCTACCCTTTGTGGTGATAACCATAGTACTTTAAACTTCTGGGAAAAGATTTACTAGGAAGAAGAGGGGAACTCTAAGGAAGCTGCACCCTTGTTATTAGCACTGCCTGATGCAGTGAACAGGGAGGGATTACAGCAATGTGCAGTGTCCATCCTCTCATCAGTACGGAGGCTGCACCTAGTCCCTGCAATACAGTAGCAGTAAGGGAAACCAGGTGAACTGGAAGATCTGTTTTGCCAAGCACTGTGCAAATACAGGAGGTGCCTCTTATCTGGGTAGCTTAAAAACACGCAGTTTCTACAGCACACACCAAAAAAAGCTCAGAAGGAAAAAGACACAAAGATGTTACTTGTCTAATATTTGACAACAGGCAGGTAGACGAAGAAAGCATAAAATGCACATCGCAGTGCCACATTTGGTTCCCTACTGTTAGGCTACACCACTTTAAATCCAAATGATGAAAATCTTAATTGGGAAACCTTCATGTAGTCAACTTTTTTTGGTTTGAATTTGTAGATGATTTTGCCTAGCTCTTTTCTCTCAGCACAAGTTGATTAGTAGGGTACAGAGAATCACCCTCTGGCAATGTTTATTTCCCACTGACTTTGGAAAGGCCATAAGGAAATAAGGCCCTAAGTTAAAGGCACAGATGCTTTTAATTCTCCGCAAGCCTCTGCCCCACCTGCTGCCTTCATTGCCTACTCCTTTCTTCTGGCTGTGTTGCCGTTGCTGTCCTTATGCTGGCAGCATAGTGAGCTGGGACAGGAAACCAATTCACTTTCAGTCAGATGTGGCATATACTGGTTGGTTTAACCTGGATCTCTTTCAGTTCTGCTTTCCTTATAATAAGTGCTGATGGCAGTAGGAGCAAGATAATAGTAAGGAACAAGTGGAGGCAGGCAGAGACTGGATTTCTCCCTTTTACTGATAATATTAGCATATGCAGGATTGGTAGGACTAAGCCATAGGTAAATATTGAAACTAGTCAGACTGAATCTGGGTCTTTTAGTCATATTTGGCCTAAGCAAAAGCTTAATGTTTTTATCTTTGTTATGTTAAAAATGGCGAATGATGTGAATTTTTTTTGTTTTAAGCGATTAAGCTGTTCTTGGCTATAAATAGGAATTCTGTTAAAATGTACTGAAACAGAGTTTTGAAAGATTTCTTTTTTTAGCCATGCATTTATAGATAAATCTGGTTATGTGGAATGAGGGATGGGGTAAGCTTTTCTGGGCATGTGTTTGTTCACTAAATCTGTTAGTTAGCTGTATTGAACCTGCGTGTTCACTGAGACCTTAAAACTAGTTAAGGTTTTCCTGTCTCACTTAAACCAAGCATAGCCTGAAAAAGAAAATAAAATTTTCCTCTTTGGACTTTTTCCCCTCCTGGATGTCTAGTCAGCTTCTTGCTTTTCAGTGAAGTAGTCTGTGCTTTTGCGGAAATAGCTACTACCATCAAAAACTGATTGAATACCTCCCCTTGGCATTTATTTGGCTAGGTTAGAGAAGTGACCATTTTTAAAACCAGGAGAAAATATGTACTGCATAGTGACCTAAAATACTTCAGGCCTCAAGATAAATTGTTGCGCTAATTGAAAATGGTTGTTTTTCAGCGGGATGATGCTAATCCAAAACCAGTTTATTTTTAAAACACATTGGGCATATAATTTTTCCATTGCAATCTTCCCTCAAGAGCCAGTGCAACACAATATTTCATGAAATTGGGAAGCCCCTGGCATGCCTTTTCTGTATTTCCATGTGAAAGTCAAAGCAAGAACAAAACCTCTGCCTGTTTCAATGCTATTTAATTATTCCGTTTCACATGAGGTTGTAAACCTGCAAGGAAAGGCACTTTTGGGGATAGCCAATTTATTCTTTATTTTTTCCCCTACCTTTCTAGTTGTGCAGTGCTTCTCCAGCAAATTGATAAGCTCATGAATGGCAATAGTATTTAATACATCTAGGACCATGATGCGAGTTTCTGGCATTCTAGTTTTCTCCTACACCTTGTTCTGCCAAGCAGACCACTGGATGACTCATTTAAGTAAGCATTGGTATACCCAAGGGATGATGTCCCTCCCAAATCAAAACATGAAGATCAAGTCTGTTGTGTGATTGTCCACCAAATAAATAAGGAAAAGAAAAATTGATGCTTGGTTTCATAGTGCTGTATGTGGGGTGTCACTGAGTTCGTACTTGTTGCTCTAACTTTGGTTCTTTTTAAAGTTTTTCATTTGTCTGATCCTTTTGACTCCCTATCCCTAACAGTTTTTCCACTAATACTCTATCTCCCAAAAATATACTGGTCTGCCTGCATGGGCTAGTGGTACTTCTGAGTGGGCATAGTGGAGCTGTTGATATGTTTTTCTGCTGGTCATCTTTATTTTATTTTTCCCAGACCTCATGTGGTAGGATTATTGTTGTGGTTCAGATGAGCCACCTCCTCCTGCATCAGCAGAAGTGTTTACTGCAGCTCTTGCCACTTTATTGTGATCTTTCTCTAACACTTTTCTTCAGCCTGAATGTACACATCCAAGCATCCCTCTTGTGTGACTGTTATTTGCATTCTTCACCCTCAAACACTTTCTTTAATTGATCTGCTTCTAGATCCAAGATAACAGTGCGTTTCCAAGGATTCCCAAAGAATCTGTTTTTATCCTTCCCTTAGTGGTTTGGTCACTTGTTCTTTGAAAACTTTGTAATGTCTTTTTCAGTACATTTTGAACTTACCAAAGAGTGGCAGGTGTTCATCTGAGATAGCAAAGACACAACCTCCAATATGTCTGTTTTTTAAAACCTAGAAAATACCTTGCCACAGGTTTTTATGAAGGGTCAGAATTAAAGCCATGGGAGTGTGCTTTTGGAGTGGATCACAACTCTGCCTAGCCTATAATAAGTGTTGGGTTTTTGTAACAAGTTAATGACACTTTTGTGACACATTTCTGCATAAGAGATGCATTCATTCAGCAGACTTTTCTCCCTCTCCCTAAAAAACACTTAGGTGTGAATGTGTGCTTCTTTCTGTTTAGTTTATCTGTTTTTCCACCATACAGTTGCTCAGTTACCTGTCAAATGTAGACAGTGCTGCTATAGAAAACCATGCCGGGAGGACATGTGCACGTGATGCAAGCGAGCCAGTGGGTTCTGGGGTGTCCTACTGTACAAAGATAGGTTTAACAGTCCTTTATCTCATATTCTAGACTGACTTCTTCATAGAGTGGAAAAGAAGGGAGATGACTTCTAGTTTTGCATAAATAATTTGTGTTGACCTAGTCTACTGATAGGAAAACTGCAGCTGAAACTTGTTAATTTTAAGTACACCCACAAAGTTGCTAATTGGTTACAAGTCTGTTCTCATTACACAATTTAGCAGTGAGTGGTTCTTTACTTCTGAGAGTAGGTATTCTTTGTAGATTCTTGTTCTTGAGTTATAGCTGCTGTGGCTTGACACTGGCAATCTGTAATAAAATTCACTACTTTGGAGGAAGTAAGGTGCTTTATGCCTGAGTTCTCTTCAACTGTTAGTGAAGGAAAACATTCATGCAACTGTTTCTCTTTGGGAAGAAGGAGGTGTGTGTAAAGCACAATTATACATGGGGGTGCTTTGGATTTACCTTCATGTTTAGCTAGCAGTTGATGTGTTCTACTTTTAACACAGCGTCTGTCATGAAGGAACAACTTGAACAACTGACAAAAAAATACAGCAACGTTACTTCGGTTCATATGGATGTCATTAAGCACGAGGAAAAGCTGTCCTCTTTGGTGAAGAAACACGACCTTGTGATCAGGTCAGAACTCTGTGTAAAACATGATAGGCTCAACCCGAAGTCATGCTGCTTCTTTCTCCTATTTCACTGACCTAAATCAACATGGTAACTTTTTTTTTAATGCCCAAGAACTGGGATTATATTTGTGTATGTAAATAGTTGTAGCTGGCCACTGCCTTCTCACATAGCGGGGCATCAGGACTTTCAAAGGGGCTTTGACTGCAGCATCTCTTTAGAAGTGTTCACCAGTTACGTGGACAACCGTCTTAGTGTGAGTGGCCAGTTGCGTCCACCAGTGTATGTGTTCCTGGGATCAAATTTGCATGGTTGCAAGAGGAGACAAAATTCTGACATGTTGGTCATTTTTCCTGAATATTCCATTAAGAAACATTTCTTTCGAGGTATTGAAACAGGGGAGGAAATGACTTCATAGCCCTTGCCATTTTGTCCCTTTTGCCACCTATGTCATGAGTGTTGTTTCCTTTCCATGTAGAGCATGCTTTTCACAAAGCACTTCAGCAAGATCATTGTAATGCAAGCTTTCTCAAGGGTGGTTTTACAGTTTTGCATCTTCTAAACCTCCAGCATGCCTGTTTAGGAGGTGGCCTTGAAAAGAGGTCAGTGGTTTGTTTTTTACAAAGAGAAGTGTGACAAAAGTCTAAAGAATGACTCCCCTATTGTCCTGCACCCTGGTCTGAGTGCATTCAACAATGCTCTTCTGATAGGATAGCATTTCACTTCTGTAGGTGTGAAACTGCTCAGGGCAAGGCAGGTATGACTGTTGCATTTACTTAAGTTTTTTTGTAGGCATACAAAAAACATTTGTGAGTGTCTTTCCAGTGACAGTATAAATGACTGGTTGGATTTTGATGTTGCATAATTCTCCTTCATTTGTAGTTTGCTGCCTTATTCAGCACACCCTTTGGTTGCTAAGAAATGTATTGACAACAAAGTGAACTTGGTAACAGCCAGCTACTTAACACCAGCTATGAAAGAACTCGAGGAGAGGTAGGTATGAGAATAGCATCTCCCTGGTGTTGCTTCCTTCTTTAGTGCATTATCTGAACATTTTGCAGTCTATTACACCTGCAATGCTTACTGTGAGTTACTGTTTTCTGCATTCTTTCTCCTTCCCTTTCTATGCTGGAGGACTAAGTACCTTTCCCCAAAGTTGCATGTGGATGCTGTGGCAGAGTGGAGAAATGAGCGCATACCCCAGTCTGGTCAGACTAGTGCTCTGAACACTGGAATGTACTTTTCTGCATGCCCCATCTTATTCCATGTTAATGTGCCTTCCCCTCTCCCCTCAAACCTGTTAGGGTGTTTGAGCTGGGCTTAGCCCAGCTGTCCTGTTCTACCAGTGACAGCAAGCTTGCTTGTCATCCTTCGCATTCCCCGAATATAAACTCATTCTTGGCTTATTGTATCTACAGTAATATCCTCCTTCACGCTCTAATGTTTCTGTTGTCCTACTTATTATGTGATTGGAAGTTGTTTTGGGCGTGGAGCTTCATCTAGGTGCTCCTCTCAGTCATGGTACTGGAAACTCTGAAGTGAACTCAAGTGAGTGAGATGAGAATTGTACATGCTGTGTTCTCTACAAAACATAAAACAGAGAAAGCTGGACAGGTAGAGAACCAGAGTTGCAGACAATGAGGGAGGTTTAGGGGCCTCTCCTCCCCTTCTTGCTGTGATGCCAAGAGGTCATATCACACTCTCAAAAAAAAAAAAAGTTGACACTTCTCATTTGTCAAAACACAAAGTGATTTTGAAAAGAATGTAAATCACTTCAGTTTGTGGTGATAAGTGAGCTGCTCTGGGAGTGTAGACAACTGTTCAAAAAAGAAAACCCAAATGCTTGTAATTTGGGAAAGTAGGCCTTTCTCTCCCCAGCAGGAGCTGTTTAGTGCAATTATGACTAGCTCTGTGCTGTCCTTTTCATTACTACCTTCCTGCATTATAGCACTCACCAGGAGAATGTGGGATATGGAGTAGCTGATAGGAATTTCTTTTTTCCACCAGCCCCTAGGTATTGCAGCAAAGTAAGAGAAACCAAGGCTAGAATGACTCTTAGACAATTGTCACTGTTCAGGTTTTGACATCTGCTTCTTTTTTCTTCCCACAAGCTGCAGACAGAGCCCGGAATTTACTGTGTTGGGGAATGTTCACCGGGCCTTTGTTGGACAGATTTCCTGAATAAAAGGCCAGTAATAGTGAATATTCTGACAGCTCTGCATTTCTGTTATTTTTAGCGTAGAAGCTGCTGGTATTACAGTTATCAGTGAAATGGGTTTGGATCCTGGTCTTGACCATATGTTGGCGATGGAATGTATTGACAAGGCAAAAGAAGTTGGTGCTACGGTAAGGTTGGCAGGTAGTGCATAGTTCTGCCAAGATTTTATTAGTAAAGTTGTTCCTTTAACACCACCCAGGTTTTGGGCATGTCACTGATGTGTAACGGACTCTGGACACCTTACTTTTTCTGATGCTTGGAATTTGGTACCAACTAATCCAACTGGTGAGACCGTCAACTAAGATGGCTTTGCCCCAGTGTATGTTTTGGTTTCCTCTCCTTTACGGACAGCGCCTGCAGTGTGACAGCCTGACACTGTTGCTCAGTGAAATTTTTTTGGTTTCCCCTGTCCACTGTAGATCTTCTGATTTGGCCCATTTAGGGGATAATGACAACAGAAAATTTTAAGAACTAAGGGGGATCCTGCAGGGTAGCTCTGTACTGTTTGCATCCTGGTCTGTCTTCTTTTCATTCTTTCGTGTGGATAAATCTGACAGGTTGTATCCTACACTTCTTTCTGCGGTGGCCTACCAGCTCCAGAGCACTCTGACAATCCTCTGAGATACAAGTTCAGCTGGAGCCCACAAGGAGTGTTGCTGAATACCATTCAGTCTGCTACGTATTTAAAAAATGGAGAGGTGAAGTAATCCTAACATTACCATTTAAATCCAGACAAAGAAGGTGGTATTAGGCTAAGGAGGGAATTGGGATTTGTAAGGTGCTGTGTTTACTTTCAAGCCAGTGACAGTCAGTTGCTGAAGCAAGTTGCATGCATCACCTAATCCTGTGTTTGGAGCGTGATAGTGGCTGGCTGCTGCCAGCTTAATTCTTACTTACTATATGCAAACTGATTGCAAAGAAGGAGTGTGTTCAAATGACTAAAGCACTGGATTGAGGATGGTGTTCTGGGTTCAGCTTCCCTTCCTCTTGTGTGTTGCTGTTGCCACTTAATTGCCCTGTCTTTGGCTCTGTGAAACAAAGGTGAAAGTGTATCCTTCTACTTGCTTTTCTGTCTAGTGTCTAGTCATGTTTGTAAACCAAACAGCTTCATTCTGTACTTGCACAGTGTATAGCAGAACTCTTGATGTCTTTTTCTTTTAGTGCAATCTGTAACACCAATAACCCACTGAGTGGGTTTTGTGGAAGTGTACAGTGCTTTCTGATGTGTTTTATGTAAGCTCTGTTTTGCTGTTTGTGCAGGAGTCATTAGAGTAGACTTAACCTAGCAAATGTCACTGCATGTTTTATAGAAAGATCATAAGTGGTTTGAGCAAAGCTATTGCAAGCCATTATCACATTTCTGCTTTCCAGTCCTATCTGTTTGATCACTCCCACTTGCTCAGAGTAGATACTGAGCAGGGGCTCTTCAAATGTCAAGGAGACTGCCTTGTATAACCACTGTAAAGTTTAGCTAATTATGTAAACTTTTTGATCTGCAAAACTGAGAAATCTTTTGAGATGTTTTATCATGACATTTTGGTGTTCTAGTGTTCTTATTGCAGTAAGAAAGGAGATATTCAGGGATTGTACATTGAATCATTATTTAAAAAGCAACAACACATAAGTTTCAGATGAAAGGGTCTCTTGAAGTTGTGAAAATGTTTCTTATTTAATACTGTCCTGGTTCACGCATTGCTAGGAAGAATTAGATCATGCATATGAATGATTCATTATGAGCACACTCTGTGAGCTTGTCAGTGAATTGTGCAATTTTTCCTCCTTGCCACTAAATCGTTAGCTGTCTTTGACCGTTGCACAGGATTCTTCCACACCAGTGTCTTGCCTGACAAACACAGTAAGATCTTTCGGCATTGCTGCAGGCTTCATTGCTTTAGTCTTTCTTTTAGAAGGAAATCTTGCCCCTTTGCTCAGAAGTCACAAAATGAGTTTGTATTGATGCTGCATAGCAGATCTGTGCATCAGCTGCTTGAAGGAAGCAGGGTTCAAGGCTTTAGTGGGGAGTGATAATAGAACTAGTCAATGTTATTCTGTTTAACGGTATGTTCTCTCTGTGCTTTGTAGCTGCAACTAAAGATACACATGGGCAGCAATTTTATACCAGTGTGATATCCCCTGATTTATTTTAATCTTTAAAAAAAAAAGAAATGAAACCCCATCCTTCTCTTTACGTTTGCCTTCTCCTCCCCCATAAAAAAAGAGAATAAAAAGGTTGACCAAAAAGCAGGGAGCCTATGGGCAAAATCTCCCTTCACACTGGTGTGGTTTGGGGAGAGGCTTCAAAATTACACTAATGCAAGTGAAATGGGAGCCTGCCACCTTAATATAAATGCAGCAGGAATTAACAGTGTGTGTGAGAAGGATGTGGCTTGTTTTAGCCCTTTGATTAGTAATGGCTGACATAATGCATGTTCCTCCATCACAGGATATGCTTAAATGGCTTGTGCAACTGCTTTATTTAGATTGGGCCTTTGCTTGCACCAGAAACACTAAGCATATTGTTCCTATTTTGAGCACACTTCATTTTTTCTGTTGTAAAACAAAAAACCACTGCGCTGAAATAATATTGCTGTTCTTTTACAAAATTTAGATTATCAATATTCCAGCTGGAGGAGCATTACTTGATACTGTTACTCCGATGGATTTTTTCCCAGGATTAAATCTTGAAGGTTTTCCTAACAGAGACAGTACAAAATATGCTGAGCCGTATGGTATTCAGACAGCTCACACTTTGTTGAGAGGCACCTTAAGATACAAAGTAAGTTGTTGTTATTATTATTAATTATTGTTTTCCTCAGGAGGTGAATGTTGTCATTTCAAGAAAATGATATATTTAGAAGTCAGTCTTTTATAGCTCTGTACTTGCTATTTATGAACTCTCCACTATCCCAACTGACAGATAATTGAAAGCACTTTTCTCATTTTTTTAATGTAGCTTTACTTGGTTTATTTAACAGGTGTTTGTTGCAAACCAGAAAAATAGTTTTACTTGTTTTAGGCAGCTGTTAGCTTGTATAGTCTGTATCTGTGCTTCTTTTTTTTCTCTGGCTCTGTATTTGGTGTCAGATAAATAGAAGATTTAAAAAAAAAAATCTGACATGTTTTGTGATGTGTGTTGCTGTTACATATTTTTAAGACTTGATCTAGTCTCTTGAACTTGATAAAAAATTTGAACCTACAGTTTGTTGCTTATATTCCTATGAAAAACATAATGTAAAAATCTTACAGAAAATTATGGTTTTCCATCAAACTGAAAAAGCTTTTCATTAAGTAACTGGAAATCTTGAATTTGAGCAGCTTTAACATTTTGTTCAGTTCAGTAAAATGTTAAGAGAAAAATGTGTTCCTTCTAACTGATAGTCTCTTTTCCTTTCATTTGTTAGGTGCACAAAGCAGAATCAAAACATAGTATTTTTTCTTTCAGATTTCTTTTTTTATTATTTTGTTGCTCAATATACATTAAGAAGGAATAAACCTAAAACCATATTGAAGGCTTGAAAAAGCTTTTATGGATGTCGTGATATGTCTGTTGAGTTAAGGTTTATATCAAGGTTGGTTTAAGTTGTTGTTTTGTACATGGCTTGAGGAATGATGTGTATGTCCTTTCCTTCTTAATTCCTCTGTTGCAATACAACAGGATTTTTTCTTTATTTCTGGGAGGGAGGCTTGCTTAGCAAAATAAGATGGAAGGCCTGTGTGGGGGAATAAGGGTTACAAATTGCAATAGCTCTTTTTTTGTCAGTCTAGATATGATGTCTTGTTCAGAAGCTAAAAATATGTGGAAGGCATCTATCTCGTCATGAAGTCTTAATACGACAGTACCTACTTTTCCATTTGGTGCCTGGTAAAATTTTCTTCTTTTGTATAAGTGTTAGCACAAGCAAAAGCAAAGATGTCAGGGTGACATGAAGAGCTGTTATCAATGTGCTGCCAGAATGATATTTCTGTGGTTAGTGCTGTTTTCTTAACCCCCGAAGCAGGTCCATCACTTTAGGTTGGGCTGATGTTGGTAGGGTTGCATGGAAGAGCTTGCCATACCTCTGCCTGCATGGTACCTACGTGCCAGAACATAGTGCTGAGCAGGGCAGAAGTTAATGTTGGCCCTTTGCACATGCTGCTGTGTGGCAGAGCAAAAAGCAATCTGTTCAGTGCGGAGGCTAGCATCTCCTCAGAGTGCCTTTTTATAGATTAAGTTCAGATAGCTAATGCAGTCAGTTTAAAAAGAGGTGTCACAGAAGGATCTCACTGCAAGGCCATCTGAGCTGATGACCTAGTGCTGGTGGAGGTGGCTCCTAATTATAATTAGCCCTCTTTCTGGGTGCTTTATTTCCACCATTCTTCTTGTTTACAGTGTTTCTAGTCACTTGCATGTAAGTGTTTTCAGGTATCCAGCAGCTGTGTGGGAGTGTTAATGGGCTACAAATAAAAATGAGCAGAAGCCAGTTGGGACTTCTTTTGTCGTGCAGCCTATTGCAGCCTTTGCAGTTCCTTTTAAAAACCACTCCTCTGCTGTCCTGGTTGTCTCTCTGATATTCCTGAAGGAAAGATACAAATACACAGGATTCTTATCTCTAAAATCAGTTTATCTGATGTCCATACAATCACAGTGGTGTAAAACTGGGGTGAGCTGAGTTCAGCGTTGGGCTCTCTGTTTTCAGTAGTTTGTTAATGGCCAGATGGCTGATACAACCCTGTCTGTAATGACGTGCTGGAGTTTGAACTAGTGCTGGCCAGCATAGCCCTTTGATCTCATGACCCAGTGCAACTTGCCATGGAAGTACTGATGGCAGAATAATAATAAGTCATTAAGGAGGATATTGAAAAAATAGGGGGAGGGGTGGAGAGGGGCTGGGGAAGGTACCTCTCTGTAGCAGTAACCCCACTGGCATCGTGTTACTGTGGCTGTCTTCCCATGGGAATAACGCTTAAGACTACCATTGTTGTGTCCACCACTACATTCAAACCAAGGAGAAATATTCACCTCAGTTTCAAGTGATTATTATTTTTAACCATGTTATGCTTTTATTTCAGGGATACTCTAAAACTATGGGAGGCTTTGTAAAACTAGGATTAATTAACCCAGATCCTTATCCTTTGCTAAACTCAACCACGCCACCTCTAACTTGGGTGAGTTACTCTGATTACTCTGCTGCTTTTCCTCTGTTTTATTAATGTTTTTCCTATTGCTAGGCTTGGGTGTGCTCAGCAATGGGAATCTTCTGTTGCATCCTGGTCATCTTTGCTTTTTGTTCCTGGAAATTAGGAAGGTTTTTTTTCAGCAGGAATGTAATACAGTGCTGGAACAGATTTCCCAGAGAGAGACTCTGGAGTCTCTGATGCTGGAGGGTTTCAGGGCTCAGCTGGACAAAGCCACAGCTGCCTTGAGTGCTGTTGGTACTCCTGCTTCAAGTAGGGCATTGGGCTAGATGACCCTCAGAGGTCCCATACAATATTTTTATGAATTGTCTTAAATTTTCTGTTAGAATCCAGCCCTCAGTGCTGTGAGTTTGCAGTGTCCATATTGGTACTGGCCCATCATCTTCAGTGTAAATGTATGTTTCAGGGCATCAAGAAGTAAGAGATCATGCCTAAATGAGTATATTAAAATATTTTTCTCTGTTAAAACTCTGTACAAACATTTTTTTTGTCTTCTGTTATCCTGCTTTTCTGTCTTGCTTACTGATGTCTCACTTCATCTTAATCTCAGCCAAGGTATAACTCCCGTGATGTGCTGCTGTTACATTTGACAGTCAGTGTTTTGGTTGTCTCTGTGGGCAAAGCAGGGAATTTCATATTTCAGTATGGTATAAAGAGGGCTGAATTTACAAACAGCTTACTACTTGTCAGGTCTGTTTGTCTTGTGAGAAATTTTTCTTCCATTTTGCAAACAACTGAAAGAGTAACTTTGTTTATTACTCAGATGCACAAAATTCAGATCTGTCTCCTGTTTTCTTCCCTGTGCTTTTATCAGCATTAGTCTGGAAAAAGACACCAGGCTTATGCTGTGTGATGGTCTGAGGAGAGCACGGTATTTTTCTGATGATGCCATTATTTCAAGTTAAGAATGTCTTGAGTGTTCTCAAAAGCAAAAAAGCACAAGGCGAAGAGGCCCAGTCTTGCTTGTCTCTGACTAACATACAGCACTGCCCATCTTCCCAAACTCAGGAGTTTTTGGGCTGGTGTATGGGCTGCCATTTCAGCAGGATGTCCATTTCAGTGACTGTAAAATGGCCCACAGAATCACAGAATCACTAAGGTTGGAAAAGACCTATAAGATCATCAAGTCCAACCTAAAAAAAAAAAAAAAAAAACCAAAAAACCAAAACCACCACACAACAACAACAAACCACAACACACCAAAAACCAACCCACCCAACACCACACAGCACCATGCCCATCAAGCTACATCCCACAATGCCACATCCACACGCTCCTTGAATACCTCCAGGGAGGGTGACTCTACCACCTCCCTGGGCAGCCTATTCCAATGTTTCACTACTCTCTCAGTAAAGAACTTTTTCCTAATATCCAGCCTGAACCTCCCCTGGCGCAACTTGAGGCCATTTCCTCTTGTCCTGTCACTAGTCACTTGGGAGAAGAGACCAGCACCCACCTCTCTGCAACCCCCTTTCAGGTAATTGTAGAGAGCGATAAGGTCTCCCCTCAGCCTCCTCTTCTCCAGACTGAACAACCCCAGCTCCCTCAGCCGCTCCTCATAAGACTTGTGCTCCAGACCCCTCACCAGCTTCGTCGCCCTTCTCTGGACACGCTCCAGCACCTCAATGTCTTTCTTGGAGTGAGGGGCCCAAAACTGAACACGGTATTCGAGGTGCGGCCTCACCAGAGCCGAGTACAGAGGCATGATCACCTCCCTGCTCCTGCTGGCCACACCATTTCTGATACAAGCCAGGATGCCGTTGGCCTTCTTGGCCACCTGGGCACACTGCTGGCTCATATTCAGCCGGCTGTCAATCAACACCCCCAGGTCCTTTTCTGCGGGGGAGCTTTCCAGCCACTCATCCCCAAGCCTGTAGCATTGCCTGGGGTTGTTGTGACCCAAGTGCAGGACCCGGCACTTGGCCTTATTGAACTTCATCCGGTTGGCCTCAGCCCATCGATCCAGCCTGTCCAGATCCCTCTGCAGAGCCTTCCTACCCTCAAGCAGATCAACACTCCCTCCCAACTTGGTGTCGTCTGCAAACTTGCTGAGGGAGCACTCAATCCCCTCATCCAGATCATCAATAAAGATATTAAACAAGACCGGTCCCAAAACTGAGCCCTGGGGGACTCCGCTTGTGACCGGCCGCCAGCTGGATTTCACCCCATTCACTACAACTCTCTGGGCTCGGCCATCCAGCCAGTTTTTTACCCAGCGAAGAGTGTACCTGTCTAAACCACGGGCCGCCAGCTTCTCCAGGAGAATACTGTGGGGAACAGTGTCAAAGGCTTTGCTGAAGTCCAGGTAGACAACATCAACAGCCTTTCCCTCATCCACTGGGCGGGTCACCTGGTCATAGAAGGAGATCAGGTTGGTCAAGCAGGACCTGCCTTTCATGAACCCGTGCTGGCTGGGCCTGATCCCTTGGTTATCCTGCATGTGCCCTGGGAGCACCCACAAGATGAACCTCTCCAGCAGCATAACATGGGCTAGGAATTACTTTTATTATTTTGAGATGATTTTTTGTCCACTTTCAATTCTAGGGTTGGTATCTTCAAGTTTTCATTGCAAAGATGGCTAGAATTTCCAGTCCTTCTAGCCTCAGTGAATAAGGATACAATGTCATATAATCTGTGAAAATAACTATAAACTCATTAGTCTCAGTGCAAACCTTATCTCAGCCATGTTGTTACATCTTAGTACTTCCCTTTTATCTCCTCTGCTTTGTGTTTTTAGTTTTCTTGTAAACAGGCTAACCTGAGCTTCTAAACAGACTGCAGTTCTTGCTTGCTTCATGTCTTGTTCATAGCTCCATTTATGATCTGTCTTGCTGTGAATGAAGCAAGCAATAATTAGCATCTAGATAGCAGAAAATGGCCTTCAGGTATGCACAAAAATCTTTAGAAGGCTTTTTGGTAATATTCCCAGGATTGCAAGAGCCTTATTCATCTCATCAGTCTGTTTCCTTCCTTTTGAAAGGGACATTCTCCATTTCTAGACCAGCTGAAAGATATCCTTAAGTTCCTGACTCTCTGGTTGTCTCCAGGTGGCTTCTCTTTCACCTTAACATCCTCTCAGTGTTCCCTTTTTTATGCAGATTTCTTTCTTCACTGCCAGAGGAAGGGATAAGACTAAAAAGTAGGGGGAAGCAGCTGGGTGGTGGGCTACGAAGTGTTTTAGGAAAAGATGACCCCTATTCTCAGTTGTTGCAATTAAAAATCTCAAACTATCTCACTTCCCTGTACGCATAACCTGTCCTGGATATTAACTGAGCTTAGTGGAGCAGTGGGTTCTTAAAACCTTGACGGAAAAGGAGTGGGAACATATGTCAGGCCTTCAGGAACTTTTTTTCTTTTCTTTTAATACAGAAAGAGCTCATGTGCAAACTGGTTGGAATTAAGCCGCCTGCTGAGTACCATGTTCTTAAAGAAGCTGTATTTAGCAAACTGGAAAAGGACAAAAGTCAGCTGGAGGCAGTGGAGTGGTAAAATGTTCCAGTGATTTTTAAAGGTTTTAAAAAAACAAAAAAGGTTTGCAATTCTACCCATTTTAGTCCATGTTGAGACTGTTAAACTGGTATGCTGAACAAGCTGGAAAGTACAAAACTGAGACTATGCTGCTGATAGGCAGTGATATAAGTCTATCTCATTTCCTCTGCCAGGCTAGGTTTATTGGGAGATGAACCAGTTCCAGCAGCAGATTCCATTGTGGGGGCTCTTGCAAAGCACATGGAGATGAAGCTGCCCTTTGGTATGTGAGAAATTCTTCTTTTTCATGGCTTTGAGTGGAACAAGTCAGTATCTCTTATCAGCCTTAATTAGATTAGTTTGCTCACCCTCCTTCGTGTCAGGTTTTTTAATGTCTTGTGATGTTGTCCACTCCCACAATTTATCCTTTTCTTTCCCTGTTACGTTTTTAGTTTCATCTTAATATTCTGTCCTCCCTAATAGTCCCTATCTTAAGTCACTTCCCTGATACATATGTGCTGTGTATGCATAGAGCCTTGCTTGTCAGGAACCTCATCTTGGTATGATTGAAATACAAGTAATGAAGAGTTTGTCTGCTTTTCTCTTAGGCACTGGAGAGAGAGATATGATTGTTATGAGAAATGAAATAGGCCTCAGGCATCCTTCTGGTCATTTGGAAGACAAATTTATTGATCTGGTTGTCTATGGTGATAACAAAGGATATTCTGCGATGGCTAAAACAGTAGGATACCCCACGGCTATTGCTGCTAAGATGGTTCTAGATGGTAAGTGACTGTTCAGGCTTCAGCAACAATATTTCATCACACTGGATCTTCCTGCCTGTAGAAAGCAGATGTGTAGTGTTTCTGAAGTGTATATACGTAGTAGTTTTTGGTGGTGTTTTTTTTTTTTTTTATTTTTTTTATTTAACCAAACGTTTCCTGTTGTCTTTACAGGAATTTTTAATCTGCATGTTTGGATACTTCAGTGACTCTTCTTAACTGTTTTATCTATAGAGATTTTTAGTAATTTAATCTTAAGTGTTTAACGGGAGTAGAGGGGACCTTTGGTGTGGTAAATTACAATTGATTATGCCACAGTGAAGCAGGCTAAAATATACCTGTGCTGAACAAACTAGTGACTTCCACTGATACTTTCCGGATTGATCAAATTTGAGGCTTGGGGCATATTACCTGATCATGTTGTGTGTGTATATATAAACAAGCAGACTCTGCCTGGTCATCACTATATTTAAGGAAATAGTGTGATTTCCTCTTGCTTGCTCTTAATCTTCAGAGTTTCATTCTTCTCCTGGCTAACTGAAATGAGCAAAAACTTTGGGCTTGGTTTTTTTTTGAGTCTTTTTTGTAATTTTAAAAAAATAAACCCCAAACTTTTGGAGTTTAGAATCTTCTCACCTAATGACAGTTTCATAGCTCCATGAATGAAATTCAAGCTGTGTATGCTACTATTTCAAACTTTTTTCCCTTGTTCTTTGACACAGTACTGCTGCTGTGTGAGAACATAATGCCAAGGTTGATAAATCTGCATATATATGAATGTAAAAATATAAAATTTAAAATTTATGTAATTGCAGATTGATGTTTTTACTTGTAGTGGGTTAACCTTGTCTGGCTGCCAGATGCCCACCCAGCTGCTCTCTCCCCCTCCTCAGCAGGACAGGGGGAGAAAATAAGATGAAAAAGCGCATAGGTTGCGATAAAGACAGGGAGATCACTCACCAGTTATTGTCACAGGCAAAACGGACCAAACTTGAGGAAAATTAATTTATTGCCAATTAAAAATAGGTTTGGATAGTGAGAAACAAAGACAAAACAGCACCTTTGCCCCCACCTCTTTTTCCCAGGCTCAAATTCACTCCTCCATTCCTGACTCCTCAGCCTCTTCCCTCTGCCCCGAGCAGTGCAGGGGGATGGGGAATGGGGGCCTGTGGTCAGTCCATAACAGCTCCTCTCTGCTGCTCCTTCCTCCTCACACTTTTCCCCTGCTCCAGCGTGGTTTCTCCGTGGGCTGCAGGGGAGTCTCTGCTCCAGCACTTGGACCATCTCCTCTCTGCCTCCTTCTCCAACCTTGGTGTCACAGGGCTGTTTCTCACACATTTTTTCCTCGCTCCTCACTGCCATGCAGCATTTTGCCCTTTCTTAGCTTTGTTTTCCCAGAGGCACCACCGTTTTGGCCGCGGGGCTCAGCTGTGCCCTGCGCTGGGTCGGTTGGAGCCGGCTGGAACCGGCTGTGTCCGGCACGGGGCAGCCCCGGCCTCCCCTCACAGAGGCCGCCCCGCAGCCCCCGCTGCCAAAGCTTTGCCTGGTAAACCCAGTACAGCCCTTAACACTTTTTTCCCTACCTTTATCTCAGGTGAAATAGATGCCAAAGGTATGGTTATACCATTGACAAAGAATGTTTACGGACCAATACTTGAACGTGTTCGGGCAGAAGGCATTGTGTACAGTACTCACAGCGTTATCAAACAGTAACTGGAAGCAGTGGATTGAATCGGTTTTTGGCTTTGTTTGGTTTTCCCCCCACTTTAAGAATCTTGATTTGGAGCAGCTAAAGGCAGCACCTGCCGTTTCACGCACAAATGATGCCTTCCATAAAACTGGTCGCCTGATTTCGATGTAGAAACTAGATACCCAGATGCATGAATTGTGGTGTTTCCTCTTAAAACTGTCATGCTTTCATGTACGTGTTTCAGCATCAATCAGATCTTCCTTGTATCTTTCCTAAAATATCTCGGGAGGGTTTGGTTTTTTTTTTATTAATAAAGTTTATCTTCTAAGTGAATAGGGTTATTATTGAGACAAACTTAAGCTGAACGAAAAATCTGTTAGTGAATTCTTTCATGGTGGGAAAGTCTGGTTAATGAATTCCATTGATTAAGCTTGATTTTTCATGTGGTAAAAATGATTTATCAGAATAACAGAGATGAAAGTGATACTTCAATTTTAAGTCTTGTCCCTTTCCTTTTAACAGTATTTGTGAATGTTTTCACAATAACAATATGCAAGAAATAGTTTAGAAATTCTGCACTGCTAGCAAATAAGATCCTGTTAAATCTTGAAAATATTCAGTTGTTAAATATTTGGAATCTAGATCTTAATATTTTTGAAATCCCTCTCTTATGGATGTAAACGTAAATTAATTGGAGGAGGGAGGAAGTTTAAAGCAAGCCTCCCCACCATACCCTTTCCCGCTACAGAGTGGAAGCTGGTTGCGATGTATTGAAATGCCTGCTGTTACGTGTTGCCTTGTGCTGTGAAGAGAGCACAGCAGCATTTAGCTCTGCAGCTAGGAAGGGCGTTCTGAAATACAACACAGTTAATGTGCTTAGAAGCTGCTCAAAATGACATGTTTACTCTTCCCACTTACACTGTGTGCCTCGTCCAGGTTAAGTACTGTTACAAAGGGAATAGATTGTGTCGTATAAGCAGCTTTGAAATGCAGTGGGCGCAGAGGTTTAAATCACTACTTTTTGAGTTAGCCTCTGTGCTTTTGCTGTCATGCTTTTGAAGCATTCATTTGGGAGCCTATCCATACTGCTCAATACAGTGCCACTTCAGATCGATGAGATGTTGCCAGTGTACCAGCTCATTTGATGCTAAGTGCTGTGCTGCACAGACGTGCCAGCCCGGCTCTAGCAGCAGTTTAGCTGCATCAGCCCAGAATTGAACTTTAGCCCGAGCACAGCTTATCTCCGAAAAAACAGCAGTTGCTTCCTTCCAGTTCAGGGCTGCTTCTGTGGCTTTTGCTCAGGGATTTCAACACCACCTTGCAATGCAAGTGTGGCTTAGACTTCACCAGTTAGGCCTGTGAGATGCAATGCTGTGGGCTGATACCATTTGCACTGGTACCTGTGCAACTGTCTGGAGCTCCCCTTTCCTAAAGCTGAATACTGATGCTGGAAGCTGTCTGCTTTCAACTTTGCTCACCAGCGCACTTTGCTGACAAATGCACAGCCTTTTACCTCCTCAGAAGCATAGTGCTATTACCATGGTCCCGAGGGGCTGGAATTCCAGGTGTTGCTCTGCCCGGAAGGAAAAGCAGCCATAACCATAGCTGAAGTTTTGATCTCCAAGTCTTGCTACTCAGGATTTGGATTTTCTTTATGCATATATAATGAAGTAACAACTGCAACAAGGAGGAGCGTGAAAGGAGCCAAAGGGAGAAGGAAGAATGAAGGGCAGAGTATTACTGTCAAAGAGGAGGGCTTTTTATACTGAAGCACAGAATGCTTTTGTACTGTCAAATTTGGGTTCTGTTACAGTGCCATGCATGTTCTGACTATTGGATGAAATCCTGGCTCCACTAAGTTGCTTTGCTTCCCACTGACCTTACAGGCTGTTGGTCTGTTGTATGGCTGGTGCATGCAGCTGGGGTAAGGATGGAGCCTGCAGTGGATGTTCTGCTCTCTGCTGCCTCCTCCTTCCCCTGGTAAATTGAAGGCCTACAACTAAGGGTTGAAATTAGACTTGTATCTGCTGGTCTCTTCCAGTCCAGTGCTTGGTGAGACCAGGATTTCACTCAAGAATTCTCTGTTCCCTCCTTTACCCCACAAATACACAACCATGGAGTTGCATGCACCTTGCTTGCTTTTCTGCCTAGGAAATGCAGTATGCAAAAAAAATTGGAATTTTTAAAAAGTATGTAATCACTTTGGAGCACAAAAAGCATGAGCACTACAGAGTGTTTTCTTCAAGAAACACTGCTACTATTTTTGAAACATTTTGTATCAGAATATATTTCTGTTTCCTAGTGCAATGCTGCTTTTCATTTTCTAAGTTTAGACTTAAATGAATTTATTGCTCCGCTTTTGTATGAGACTTCTCGGTTCTCTTTGCATATTATTGGAAAGATAATTGTATCTTATACACAAGATTGCTTGAAAAATAAATCTGAAAAACTGTGTTTCATTGTCATGTCATCTTTACAGTCTAATGAGATGTATATGAATGGGATTTGGTTTTTTGCATAGATGGTTATATTGAAAGGGTGTCTACACATGGACTTCTCTATGTACATGAAATACCTCTCCATACTTCTTGCTACTCACAAGAGAAGACTCTTCAAGGATTGTTTAAGCATCCACATCTAACATCCATATATATATTTATATACGTATATGTATGTACCTAGACATCATCTTCAGCTATAGTCTTAAGAGATGCAATTTTTTAGCATGTGTTTTGTGTTTGGGCACAAGGACAGGTACTTAAATGGAAAGCTATGGAACAGTAGGTGTATAATGTCTCCCTGTGCCCAAGGAAGAAATGAAAGCTTGGTGTCTCACTGCCTATCTCAGCTTGAGGGCCTTGCTCAGCTGACTACATGGTTTGGTTTCTGCCATCACTGCCGGGGCTGAAAGGCTCTTAAGCTGTTTGTTCACATCAGGCTCCAAGGAACAGGTTGTTTGTCACTGTGTGTCTCTTGTTTTTTAATTTTGGAATTTTTTCTAGTGCCATCTCTCCGTGACAGATAAGATCCCCATTTCCTTCTCAGATGGAAGCGCTCAAGCCCTGTTACACTCAGACTCTCTTCCTTGCCTCAGTGTTTCACACTCTCTCTATCCTGGCTATTCCTGTAGAGGGCAATTACATCCCTTTTCAGGGAATGGAGCAAAAAAGTGTGAGTGCTGGACAAAGGACATGCGCTCATAGCACAATAGCTGTTTAAGGGGAAAAAAATCTAGGGTAAAGTGATTGTGATTAGGCTGGAAAACTAATGAGGAGGGGGAGAAAAAAGAAATTTAGCTTTGAGTGTCCAGCAGAATTTATCAAGGCAAATCAGACCATCTCAAATACACTATGACTAATTACAGGGTCACAGGATGTGACTTTGCTAAAACAAGGGAATGAGTTCAGTAAGCCAGAAGGTTGGTTTTTTTCCTACTTTTTCGGTTCTAAAAAGAAAAGAATGCAACTGGAAACAGAGGGGAGTCAGGGGAAATGTGGCCAAATGTCCTGAGAAGAATTTTCTTCCCTCTTGTCCCTTTGAAAGTCCTTAATCCACCAATGCGCAAACCTGTGGACAGAAATGAATGGTCAGACCTTAGCCTGGCTGCAAGGAAGGAGTGAAAACCAAGACTTTAACCTAGGACCCCACAGACTTAGGGTAGTAGTTGGGTTCCTGTTTCTGTTTTTAATCCCAACAAGACAACATGGCTCCTCTCCTCCCCAGCCCTGCTTTGCTCGTGCTTCAGAATGATCAGAGAGAGAAATGAGTTTAACTTTGCTGAACTCATATTGAAGTAAGCGTTTACCCCAGAAAATTTCAACCCATCTGAGATAACATGTTATCCTAGGATGTTGTGATGAACTGTGCCAGGTAAAGTATTGTGATAAAACGTTGCTAACTAGTTAAGTCAACTGATTTGCAAAGTCCATACTAAGGTCTTTAACTACACGCTGTTGTACTGATAGCTATGGGTTTGTATGACTTTGAGTCATCATTTATTGCTGACTTTTGTAAAGCCTTTCCATAAGTATTAAATCACAACACCACAATCACTAAAAAGTTGGTGATTTTATTAAGTTACTTTTTTTTTTTTAACTCTCTACTCACCTATGATTTCTTAGGAGGAAGCTCACTAATCAAGTTTTACTTAGCACACACGACTTGTAGCTTTGTAAAAAAATAAATCTTAAACTGACATTGTTTATCAATATCCTACTTCTTGCAGGAGATACATAACATCTTTTCCACACTTGACCCAGTTTGAAAAGGCAGGCTATATGTCTTTTGAGTCTGTAGCTTGGATTACAAGAAAAAAATTAATTAGAATTAGGCCTTTGTCTGAGAGAGGAACTGACACACATTTATTAAAAACTGTAATCCATCACGGTTGAAGATTATAGAAGATTTTTTATGATTCTTATTTTTTTCTAGATCAGAACCAATATGTGTGAGTAAAGAGATTATCCTAAGCACTTATGTTTTAAATAACTTGTCAGCATGCTAAGACGATAAATGTGATTACAAAAATCTCTGGAAGAAACCTTGAAAGACAGCTGATTCCTTGGATTATAATTTTAAAATGTCTGCAAAACATTTAGGTTGAAAGGAACAGTTATATCAAGATGGGATTTTAGAAAGGAGGATTCCTTTTTTGCTTTTGGTCCATAGAGTCTTGAAAAACATAGTAGAATTAATTGGCCTGAAAAAGACTTTGTATATACAACTATATGAAACTGTAAATACATTAATAGAAGATATCAAAATAAAAAGCAGGAAGTTATGTGAGGCTACAAGCCAGTTTTCCTAAAGAAAAACCTGGAGAAGTAGCACATGAGCATTACAGTTTCTGATGTGTGCTAATGTGGTGAAGAGCAGAAGTATATAGTAAAAAGATTATGAAATACGGTTTGCAAATGGCCATAAGATCACAATGAACCTCTCTCGTACGGGCACCTCCAGAGATTAAGAAAGGAAAAATATGTTTTTGGAATGAGAGGGGGGAATTATACAATATCACTGTCCTCGTTAGCCTTGATGTGCAAGCATAAGGTGTCAGTCAACCTGAGTGCTTTAGAGGAAGTAGTAAGGAACCCCCTGGCCACCTGGAAAAAGAAGATACTCCCTTCCTCAAACACCAATCATTGCACACCTTTGTGTACACCAACTTTGTGCCTGAAAGCTGTCAAGAAAGTGTATGTGTAATTCAACAGCATTATAAAAATGTATATCGTTTGGGACAATGAGCCCGTTCTGTATGTTTGTAACTCTTATCACCCCCAAAATAATACAAGTATAATAAGAAAGAAAAATATAGATCTTATTTTTCAAAGGTGTTTAACTTGGCTAGGCATACATTGTAAGTTCACTTGCACTTCGAAGCTGTATCTCAGTCTTATTCTTCCCGGACTTCAGAATTAGCAAATATGCAGGTATGACAAAGATCACAGGGAAAAAAAAAGCGTAAAACCTGAATAAAGATGTAAAGTAGATTCCCTCATTTCTGAATTATTCAATCAACTAGTTATGGCTGTGAACTAAAGTGGCAAGTACTAGTATCTGCAGGCACATGGCTGCACCCCTGGCCCGAGGCTGAGCAACCTGCACAGATCCTGCGAAACTGCTGGGCACAAGAGGGGAAACTGCTGAAGAGAGCAAGTTACTCTCATGGCCTGTGTTAGTTTTAAACAAAGATCTATTCTGCTCCAGGCTCCTCCACCCTCCTCAGTGCTGCAACCTTCAGTACAATCAGTATCTTTTCTTGCCAGTTCAGAAGGTTACAGAAAATAATTGAGTGGCCAAGTTGAAACATTTTGCTTGTGTTCTTGCAGAGATTACTTGTTTTACTGCTTCCCAGAGTTTGCCTTTTGCTTTGCCAAAGGAGGCAGCAAAGCGGTCAGCAGCTGAATGAATGATCTGAAGCAAAGCCAGCATGGAGAAGTCTTGCAAAAGGGCAATTAAGGCAATTTGGAGGCCTGGGACAGCCCATTAGCCCGTGGGTGACCAGACTGGGAGAGGCTAAACCAGGAGCTAACGTGGACACTATGGGTACGGATGGAAGTGGAGCAGAGATTAAATAGCAAAACAGAAGGTTTTCTAAAACTGTCTTCTGAACTCGCAGACTCCACAGGAAGGGCAGCCATCTCCCGATCAGCCTTGAGTCCTCACTCTTGTAAGTAAAAGCTCTCTCATATGACAGCAAAGACTGTTTACTGTCTGTGGCAGACCGCTAAGCACAGACTGGAATATTTATATTTATTTTTGCAATGCCATAGGTAAAAACAATTTAACAATGCCAAGTACAGGTGTTATTCTCATAAAAACTTCTCATTTCAAAACAAATGATTTCTATTTCCCACAAAAAGTTAAAATCACATGCAGCTATATGAAGGTTAATTGCTTAAGATGCACAATTATGTATCAGAAGACTTTGTTAAAATAAAAACAAACTGGACTACATCATTTTAACAAGGCAATTACACAGAACTAGAAAACTGACTCTGTAGTAAAATATAAAAATCTACAATTATAAATATAAATTTGGTCCATGGAATCACTACAGAAGTAGCAGTATTTACAGTAAGTATCAGATCACTATTCTAAATGTCTAATTGAAGTCTTAAAATGTTGAATGTTATGGAGAACAGTATTTTATTTACATTCTACTATATTAAAAGTTATAGTTCTAGCAAATGTAAATTGTTATAAATACAGCAAATAAAGCAAATACTAAAACCATGACGTTTGTAATTGAGAATCCCTAACATCTATAAATATGATAATTTTAAGTTAAAAGTAAAGCCAAAAACTAATACTGAAAAAACATACCACAATTCAATTCTTAGAAACACTGTAAAAGTCAATCAAGTTAGTCCAGACATAACAATGTATTACAAGAAATCTGTCAAGAAAAGGCACACATTGTTAATGATAAAAGTTCCGCAGTAAAGTAATGTGTAACAGAAATGATTGTTTGAGCAACGGTTGGGATCTGATTATATATATACTGACTGGACAGATTTCCCCCCCACAAAGTATAAAACTGAAAATATTAATGGTAAACTCCAGGTGTGACTGGTGTGATGTAGGTATGTGTGTGTTTAATTTGATGTGTTAATTAAACTAAAGATTCTAAACTTTCAGCCGCATTTCCATCGGGTAAAGCTGAGCCATTACTGTCCATAGATGCTGAAGGGTTTTCTTCTTGCCTTGTGCTGACAAGGCTGAGAATAGCTTTGTACAGAAACTGGTACTGTTCCTGGAGAAGAAAAGAGGATATAGTCAGTGTGTTGTCAGATATAATAACACTGGATTATCTTGTAACACTGTTACTCGAAATTAATTAACAGCTGATGTGTCAGCCTGTTAATGTACTGTGCTCCACAATTTATTGTGTTACTTAGCAGCTTTATTAATTTTCTGACTAATGGCTCCCCCTGTACACAATGTAAACCACAACATTAAGGAACACAGTACACATGGGGGAGAAAACTGTATTTTAAAAGAAATACTATGTGCTAAATCTGATCCTTGTTAAAGTCAATTGCAAAGTTCCCACTGATTGAATGGGGTCAGGATTAGGACTACTATTTGCCTGTTGGCTTTTTTTTTCCATTGAATATGTTCTCATTTTTTTCCCTCTGAATTCTTTCCAGGCAGATTTTATATTTTTTTGGTACTTGCACTTATTGTTTATGTTTTTGAAGACCCTGCCAAGTGTAGGAAGATAGATGAGACTTTGCGGGAAGATTCACTGAGCTGGCCACTGCCTAGAAAGAGTAGGGGGTCTCAGTTGGGTGCAGTGGGAATTGGGAAGTGCCAGAAGCCAGCTGGACTGCGCTGTGGGCTGGGAGGGGGAAAACAGCTGGATGCTTTGTGCAGGGCAGCATCTCGGGAGCACAGGCACAGCGAAGGCTGTGCTGCACCAGGTAACAGTGGATGCTCTGAAAGGGCAGAGGAATATTTTGGGTTTTAGGATGGATATATGAGGATAAAGATTTTCTGTGATGGAAGGAGTGGGGAGCAGTAATACAGACTGAACAGAGTGGGGATTGGGGTCTGGACTATTAGGTTGCACTAAGAGATATGGCGTAGAAAGAGCAATGAATTTGAAAATCTGCAGTAGGAGGATGGGAAACTGGAAATGTGAGATAAAGGGCCCAGGTATTCACTGGAAGCTCCTGGAGCAAGAGGAATGAAGGTCCTAGTGGTGCTGCTGAGGCAGGAAGAGTTCCCATTTTCACTGCATTGTCTGCCAGGCACTTCAGTCTGGGGTAGCTGAGCAGGGCAAGGGGTGGACACATCTGTGAATCCTGTGTCATGTCCTGGTTTTGCTGTCAAAAAATGTGATAATGCTAACCCTAACGTTTAACTCTTACAGTGTTCTCCTTATTACATCCATTGTAGCTCTACAGGAGTCAGATTTGTAGTGGTATGACCAAAGGGGCAGGGTTCGTAGTTTTTCATTTCTGTGATGAATTTTCATTCGTATGACACTGACTTAGTAAGTAATTCTGATTCGTTATACTTTTCATGTTTTTTCTTTCCGTAAGTAGAGTGACAACGGTGTCAAGTGACCATTCAACAGATCATAAAAGATCAAAGTCCATCCTGAAATGGAAAACTAGGGTAAATACTTCAGGGTCTACTTGGAGTACAAATTTATTCCTGCTGAATTAAAACCTTCAATTACATGAGATACTGTGGATTTTATGATGACGGTGGCAGCTGTGCACATTTTGAATATGACCACTTGATAACCGCATAACAAGTTTTCACGGGAAATACTTTGTTTTGGAAGAAGCAGCAGGTCCACTACAGTACCTCTGGGAGACAGTTTTGATTAATTCATGCAGAAACTAAGATGCCAATGGTTCAGTAATGTTGCCCTAAGATCTAAGCATGCTAATAATACCACACATGAGGAAAAAAAAAGCAAGCACACTTTTTGCTTATTACTTACAATGTCTGTAAAGACTCCAGGCCTCATCAAATTTATCATCTTTGCTACCTGGTAAACATCCACTGAGTTCTCATTTTCCAGTTGATGCATCAGTGTTGTTAATGCACAGAAAGTGCCTGCTGTCACCCCTCCGTGCCTTTGAAAGTAAACAAAACAAAACAAAACAAAAAGTCTCTAGAAACTGGATCAAGTTTCTACAACTGGAGAAAATACAAAATCCAGGGTAAACTGGTAAGATGAATATCTGTTATGTGATCTTTACACTTTATGAAATAGGCCTGCCCAGCAGTGCCTTAACACAACCTTCACAGCACCTGGCTATAACTTCTGTCTTTAAAAACCATTCTTAGAGTTATTTCCCTACAATCCTCTACTAATCAAATCCTGAAGGCCTCAGGTCCTCCAGTATTTCAACATTTCAGTATTTTTGGCCATTATTAAACAGCTGGAGAAGGGTAAGGTGCCTCATCTAAATAGTCTTACTTCTTTCAACAATAGACAATGAAGCCCTTATTATCTCCAGTACCCTACTCAACAATCATCTGGAGTATCAAAATGATAGAATTGAAAAGAAAACATTGAAGTGTGATGAAATAAAAATGTTTCTCTTGTTGATGCAGCTGAAATAGAAGCAGCAGCACTATTGTTAGGTGCAGACTTTGTATGTTGTTTCAGCGGCTTTCACTCTAAATGAGATGAAAGGATGGTTCTAAAGAAAAACAAAAACAAACTGAAAGCTGCAGTTCTTACTCATCATGTACAATCATGGGTCCGTCACGGTTGGAAGTTTCCTCTTTAATGATGCTGATCAGTTCAAAAGTTTTACTAATAGGACTATCAGGATTTGGCCATTTTGGACACTGAAAATGCCTTACTTCAAGTACATAGTCATCCTAAAAGAGTGAAAAAAACATAAAACAATTTGGTAAAAGATTGACTGTCTTTATTCTTATCCTTCACCCTGTTCCAGTCCAGCTCCAGCCTCCAGATACAGAATCCCACTACTGTGGAGGTTGGACTAGCCTATTCCCCATGTCACCACGATACCTATGGAGGTTACCCCCTCCCTGGGTGTTTCAAGGACATGGAATTTTATCACTCATTTACCATAGAAAATGTAACAAAATGTAGGCATTACCTTTAACAAATCAAGTCCTGAGTTACATGTTTATGACAGTGTTACCTGTGTAGCTTCTAAGATAAAGTCTTGGACTATGAGCTTCTCCTCATTAGACAGACACTTGTGTTCTTCAGCAATCATAGTAACTTTGAAACTCTCACAGTTTATAGGCTCATCTTTGTTTGGCCAGTATACAAATTCATCTTCAGCCTCCAGGAAAAAAAAAAGAAGCCATAAAAGTAAGTAATATTGAGCTCTTAAAATAAAACTTAATCCAACATAATAAATAATATCACGTATGTAATCAATGCAGCCAGCTAGATTTAAATTGACAAATCAAAATTTGAGTGGGATTACAAACATCACAAGTGATGATTTTCAGACACCTGTGTAGTGATCCTGACCAGAAGACCACTGTACCCCATGGAGATAGTGACCCACACAACAGTCAACACGTGCTGTGCTGCGCTGCGCTTTGCCACAGGTGCAGCCTGGCCTTCAGGCTGTGTTGTGCTGCCCATAGCCCATGGCCACAGGATGAACTTAGCTGGTGGCTTGTAATATAGGAGCCTGCAGGCAGCTCCCACTCTGTACTGACGATTATGCCACTTGCGTGGCCTTGGGATTATTAGCAAGAAGTTCTCATGAAAACATCCTTTCTGTTTGACATCAGAAATGATGAACAGGGTTGTTTTCTTTTAAGAAAATCCTATAATAGTTTGAATGACCAAAGTGAGAGTAACCCTTCCATGGATGGGAGCATGGCGTGATGTACGTTGATCAGAGGCCTGTTTGATGCTGCACAACTCGGGGTTCCCAGCATCTGTCTGATGAGATCTAAGATTATCTATATTACCCTCTCCTTTATAGTGTTAGCTCTAATAAATAGCATTTTAAATGATACTTTACAGAGTATGAGTGTCTTTCTTACTGGGATCATAATGAACCAGCACCTCCTGGTAAAACAACGTCCTTATTACAGGGGCTAACTTAAAAATCCATCTGTTTTACAGGAAGTGTAACATTCATAAAACATTTGATGAGAAGAAAAAACCAAACATTGTCTTGGTTGTATGTGTTTTTCCAATCGTGCAAGACTCTCCAAAGCATTTGCATGGCTTTCCTCCAAACTCATTACCAAACATGATGCCCTCTCACACCTCAGGATTTCTCTAAGCACCAACCTAAAAGCTCTCAGATATTCCTGCATTTCTAGTAACTGAAAAACATATTCATTTGTTATTAAATTACAACATGCAGGATGAACACGTAAGCTTCCTTTGCTGTTTAGAGTCAGATAAATCCCTGCTAAACATTTGATTGTAACTTTAGGAGATGAGCAAGAGAAACAAACTTGTATTTCTCCCCTTACCTAACAATGGCTGAAGGAGCCATATTACAACTGAAGTAAAAGTCCTGGAGCGAAAACTAACCTTGCATAACATCTACTTCTGCTGTTTGGTTCTTTTTTTATAAATTATATAGGAATGATTCAATACTTTCTCATGCCAGCTGCAATCTGCCCAGACAAGGATCTCCAGATTTCCATTAAATGATTTGGGGATTTTACACTCAGTACACTATTATTAATTTTTAATTGTTTTTTGCAAAATCCAAGATATTGTCTCATGTCCTGCATATTTCAAAATGGTAATACTAATAAAATTCATATATAAACGAGTAACAAACAGTCACAAAACTTACCATATTCTGACTATCAGGAAGCATGACTATTAGCTGGGCATTATGGTCCCATATCATTCTCCAGAAATCCTTGATAGTGTGTAGTAAGGGATGCTGGGTAATAATGAATTCATTACTTTGATAATAACCCTGAAAAACAAAATCAACAGACTCAGAACTGATGCCCAACTATTAACATTTAAAGGAAGCTTCTAGTGTACAGAGCCAGAAGCCTAGGAAATAACTTGCAGACTTGTGCCTCCTTTGGCTTCCTGCAAATATTAGAAGAATATAAAACTTCCATTGCAGTATTTTCCAGATGAAAAGAATAAAATCAATTACACTGAAATAATTTTTGAAACTTCAAAAAATTTGATCGAAGAAAAAAGACAAAAGAAATCAGTGGAGACCTGAACAGCCAACTCAGAATGAAAATACATTAACTCATACACACATGCTAATTGTTCTACATTAGCCAGAATTCCAGAGGAGCTGGCAACCTGAAACAAATAAAAGAATACTTGAAAGATCTGCAAAAATCCCAAGCGATCTCTTAGTTTGTACAGAAGTCCCAGATCAACTTCTTACCACAAAAGAGAGTTCCTTTGCACTAATGCACCTGCCAAAGGATCATGCATACACAGCACTGCAGGGAGCTTTCCCATCTCTTTCCTGAATGTCCAGGAAGCATTTACTCCTCCCTCTCAGCTAATGAAAGGGAAAACTGTTGAAGAAAACCCAGGGAACAAAAGGATAATGGAAAGCTGATGAGCTATGGTGCCTTGGGCTATGCCAGTTGCAAAAGCTCTGTAAGATGAGCAGGTAGGAAGGCAAACCACAGTACAGCGATTAAAAGCTAACTTGTTAACACTTTTAGTTCATCTCAAAAGATCCTTCCATAGGAGGCATTCAGCTTTACCAGTTTTTAAAACCATGAGGCGATTTCTGGTTCTACAGATTGTTAAAATGCAATGCAATTAACCAAACTTAAAAACAGTAATAACAGCAGTAATACTTCCTGCAAAAAGAAAGTCTTTCAGACTGAATAATGGAAGAAAGGAGCTTTCAAAATCAGGACTGTGCTGCCCTAACTTGGACACATGGCAGCTCTGAAAACAGCTATACAATGGGACATTGTTTTTTACCAATACAGTTAACTGACTTACCATAATATAGGAAGCATTGATGTAGTCTGTCCCTTCACCAGACAGTGATGAGATACCCACTCTAGATCTTTCCACTGTAAGAAAACAGTCATGAACTAGTATGTATGTTGCAATGACTTATATTATAGCATTTATCTCACATTATCTCATAGTAATAATAACACTAAGCTCCATCAATAAGGATGAAGTGTTAGCCAGCCATCTATTTGTTCTCCTATGTGTAGTACTTAAATAATTTCTTCACTAAAAGTACTTTACAGAACATTGCTCCACACCAATGCAGACGTCTTCAGTTCTTGCTGAGGAAAGATTAAAGGTTTGACACACACAGTTCATAAACATTTTGCCACCCAGAGAAGCCGATTTGAACAAGCTTACCAGGAATGATGGATGAAGTTCGGTTCTTTTCTCTGTTACATTGTTTGAGTGCAGTTGAATAATCACACTGCTGTGTGTTAGACTGGCTCAGTAACTGAAACAATGAAGTTGTTAAAAAAAATCAGGTAACTGTACAAAAGCCATTCCTTCATTAGCTGCATTAAACAGAAGGGTGCACGCATTGCAGGTTAGCGGTCTCTCTTGACTTTAAGTATCTAGTTATCTGGCTAAACTACTTAGCAAGTCATCAGAATCTTTTTTCTTCACTGTTTTATCAGTTCAAATGATTCCTGAGCCCTAGATTGATAAGCATGTCTTTGAAGGAAATGCCACTTTATGTTGTTCCATATCCAGCCCCCCAGTGCTTGTTGCCATCCTGGTGTCACTTCCATTTTGCCTGCTCAGCTGTTTGTGTAACTTTAAATAGTTTTGGAAAACAGTAAACGTCTGTTGCAAAAAAATCTGTGTTGTTATACAGACAGTATAGCTCCTGATGTGAGGCATATCTAGATAAGCCAGTTATGAGCTTCCTGATTTTCTCTCTGAACCTGTGAGAGGAAAATAGGACTGATCTGGAGGGGGTCTCATTGACTTGTTTCAACTAATACAATTCAAATAGACAAGAGTATGAGAAGGAACCAGTATATATGTATATACACCACAACGCTGTATATATACTGCTTAGGCATGACATAAGTTTGGAAACCAGGTTTTTCCTAGTTTTTAGGGAGTTTTTTGATTGCTAGTAAAATCAACCAGATTAATCAGAATGTTCAAAAGAATTCAAAAGATTTTTCTGTGATATTTTGGGCTGGGCATGTGTAGCTTTCAGAAGCTGCCTGCTTTGGAAAAACAGATAGCAAACCAGGGAAGTTCCATCAAAATGAATTAGACCACAATTTCTTTTATCTAAAACAGTTTTTCAGTAAAACAAGACTCCACATTTTTATTATCCTAATAATTTTAGCTTACAAAGGAAAATGAGCTTGAATGAGACATGTCCATTTCCGATAATATTTAAGCTCTTGAAATTGGAGCTCTACATGGCTCCTGCAATTTTCACTGCACACTCTAGTGTTTCTATATATTTACACATTCTGTTTGTATATAATATGTATATAATATAACTATTCTTTCATCTGTGTAGGAAAGGTGGGATGCTTATTTCTCCAAGCACATCACAGCTGACATAACAGTCCCTACTTTTCCCTAGGAAAAAAACGTGCAACACTGTTGGATCATTCAAGCCAGGATATCAGCAAACTGAAATCCTTTGGTATGTTGTTCCTATTCTATTGTTCTGTATTGGTCATTATCTTGAAGAAATAGTAGTTACTATGCTTACGTGACCAAAATACTTCATAAAATAAATATATTAATATTTTTCGTAACCTCATTATGTACTGACATTATCTACAGACTTATCTGCTTAAGTTTTTACTTATGATCCAATAGCTAATTGTAGAAAGAATATACATTATCCCTCACAGTCCTCCTTAGAATTAAAATCCTTAGAAAGGTTCTAATAATTCATTTCCTGTTAAATTAGGGAAAGCAAAGTTGGTTTTGTCACATAATCTGGAAAACATTTAAGCGTGATTCACTTCTCTGGATTCAAATTAATTTGAAAAGGTAGGATTTTCTGTGTTTCCTCTGTAAGCCACACAGTGAACGAGCTAGACTTCCCATTCTCCCCATGACTCAATGAGCTGTTTCTCTCATAGATTCTGGGCTGTTACCCGGCTGGGTCTGCTCTTTCTCTGGGTGACTGAAAGTCCCATGCATGTACACACTGATCTCCACATCCACAAGCACCAAAGTGTTCACTTATCGCCTGCTGAGGTGAAGCCTGTCTTCTAGACACTGCTGTACACTGAGGGGTATATGTTGATTGATCAATACAACATTTTTGCCAGAATGACATCTTTCCAGACTGTTGTTTTACCTTTGGGATCTTTGTGCAAAGGCATGTAGTTAGATTTTCCAAAATCTACTTACTGGCCTATCTCTCATGCTCTTGTTTTTTTTTTTTAAAATTCCTTGTTTAACAGTATGCAAATAATTCTTTTGTCCCAACTGACTGCATCCATTTGTTAAATTGCTCTGAATTTAGGCTCAGCAGTTAAATTTTAGATAGAGAAAGCTCATGAAAGTTGTGTTGAGATACCTACTTTTCCGTCATTCAAGCTTGCAAGCCTAAAGCTTTTCCTGTTACTATGTTGGAGAGCTCACCTTGAATTGTTTCTCCAGTCTGGTCTTTCCTGTTGGTCCAGGAATCAAGAGAGCATTAACATAGGCATGAATGTGAGTCTCAAGGACTTCTGTTTCTTTACTGAGTATCGCTTCGACCAGTGCATCATGAGTGAAGATGTATTGCTCCTAGGAAAATAAACCCAAACATCTGAGCTCTAAATATTTTCAGATTCCCCTAGACACCTCTGGCTAAGCTGCCACTTCTGACGTGGTCAGCATTTCTTCACAGCGTGCTGCTGTAGGGGATTTTTCTCAAAAGTGGTCTTCTACAGTGAAGGCTGTCCCTCCACAGTGACAGTACACATTTACAAGCACAGTTGAACTACGCATGCAATATATATATGATATAATACCAAATCCCCACCATCTATGGTATCTCATGTTCACAGAACAGAGTTAAAAATGCAAGCATAGCCTTGAGTCAAATTTTCAAGTCAGCTTGTTATGCCACTCCCCCAGCCTTTCTTGCAATAAAGTGATCACTCCCAGTTCCTACTGCTATCCTCTATTTTCTCTCTCAGATCTTTTGGAACAAGTGCCCATGCTGTTGTTGATTACCTTTGTTTCTATTGAAAGGCACTGGGGAATCTAACCACCTGTTCTTGAAACCTGAAATAGACTTTCAAATGCCCTGCTGTTGTCGCTATTGTTTTCTTCTGGTCTTTCACTATTCTATACATCATCTTTAGTTTAAAGCAGCTATAAATAATCTTCTGTATGAAGCAGCTTTTCTTCCTTCTTTTTATTGCCTGATATCAACCATTTGATCAGGTTCAGTGCAGATCTGAACATCTGACAGTGGTGTTTCCTTAAAAAAATCTACGACAAAAATGCATGCCCTGCCAAGAAAGTGCTACTGCGGGAAGCATGATTTATACAGAATTTCTCTCTTCTGAGTCCTCCCTAATAAAAACACAAGAGCCCACAGATAGGTAATTTCTAGTGCATTGCTCTAAGCGAGCCTAGAAGGATGTCTCTATAAAAACAACGGAAGCAAAAGGGGAAGTTCAGTCTGGTGACTGGCTGCCAGACTGTCTGGTGGTGCCAAAAAGATGACTGTATCATCTCTCCTCCTGCAAAGAGAAATAGCCTGTAATAGTCTCTTGCTATATATATTTTATTCTTACCTCCGTCTGCACCAAGTAGTTCCTTTGGGTACGTATGTGTTTTAAGAATCCAAATATGTTGACTGTCCCTTCATGCTGAATTTGCTGTAGCATGCTGTCTAACACTATGTATGTGCCTGTCCTTCCAACACCAGCACTACAAAACAGAAAAATAGTCTTGAGCCTGAAGTAAAACAATAATGAAAAGAACAGTTTCTTATACATAGCTTTTTCAACAAACTGGTGTGTAGGGAAGATTTTCCTCTACAAATGGTTTTATTACGTAATATGCTTTGCTAAAACTTCAAGGTTGGTAATGAAGAAAAATGTTTTCAACTCATCTTTTTCTTTGTGCAAGAATAGATCTAAAGATAATTTCCTCAAATGGTTTTTAAAGTATCATTTGAAATAGAACTAAGGGGTTTCCTGCAAGTCTGCAATTTTCAGGCTTCTGCTATTCCTTAGGATACTTTATCAAGTATACCTAGAAAGGGTGGCATATGTCAGCATTTTGGCACAGTTAAAGTGCTCAAGTTCTTCTGTGTTGAAACACACATCATTTTAAAGGGAAAGTTGCATTATGCCACCCATTACAGATATAGAAGATTTCAAAGATACCAGACTGAGGAAAATCCCAGGAAGTGGCAGAGCTGCTGAAGGTACATCTGTAAAAGAAAAAGCTTAGTGCTGCCCAGGTACAGCTAAAAGGGCAAGCAATGGTTGAAACCCTTCTTAAAAAGGGAAGATATAGAAGAAAGGGTTAATCAACTCACTCCTGTTATGAACTCTGACTCATTTAGCATAAAAACAGCTATATTGTAAAGATTAAACCCCAACTTTTTCTTTCATAAAATATCTGGGTAGGAAGTACAATGTCAAGAGGTCATTTTTTGTTATCTAATCATATATGGGAATTAGTCAGTTGTAATTTCCCTCTAAGTTATGAGGAAACATTATGTGTATTGGTACATGTAACTTGGCAGCGACACTGTGCTGGGTCTGCATGGTCCCTTACGGGCAGATCCAAGCTCAGTCCGTACATGCTAATTCAGTCACCTCATTTCTTCTACAGAGGTGACACAAAGCACGGGAAGCATGAGCTCAGATTGCTGTAATAAACTGTCTAAATAAATGTGGTATAAAACTGAAAGGTCCAGGTTATCAACACACTATTAAACAAAAAAAAAAGTATAAAGATTACCAGACACCATGGGTACTTGTTATGAAAGACAAAACATGAAAAGTACCAAAACATAAAAATAGCTAAAAAAAGTTTCATGAAGTTCCTCATATGTGTCCTCCATATAGCCTGTAAAGATAAATAAAAGTTACATTTCTAACATGAGATGACTCCTTTGAAATTCCATAGTGCATTAGAACAGGTGAACTAAAAACCAAATAAAACTGCCTCCAGACAGAGGTGAGTTATACCTATGACCCAACGGAAAGGTCTGACTGAAGCCACACAACTTACCACTGTTCACTTTTTAAAAACTCAGCTTAATTGGCTTATAATGTATTGCTGATCTCTCAGCCCGCTGGCATAGAGCTCAGACTTGGCATTTTGGGGAAACTCTTATTTTGAACTTTCCCAAGAACAGGCAGGATGTAGATAGCAGCAGAACAACTAAAAGGTGGAATTTTCATTTTCCAAGCTAAAAACAGATTTCAGTCAGATTAGATCATCCCAGAAATAAAATATCTTCATTTGCAGCATTTGTGAGGCGACTTTACCTGTTGGCTTCCTCAGAGTCAGCTCCAGAAGGACACAATTCATGAGGAGGTTCTCTTTCCAAATGTTCCATCAAAGGTGAGGTACTACAGTGGAAAACCAGAACCTGCTTATATATTTTACAATAACCCGGTCCTTCACGGGCATTGTGAAGTCATTCCAGGCCCTACAAGCCCTTTTTAACCAGTTTTCCCTGAGCTGCCCAGTTTTAGTGAGCACTGACAGAACACCTGCCTGCACATGCAGACCTCAAACCGTTCCCCAGAATGCTTTTCCATTGCAAATGACTGCTAGAGCGCGGAGTAATGTTAAAAACAGCAGAGTTGTAGTTCAGCCAGGAATAGTGTGAGTCTTCTTTTGTGGACAGAGCTCCCCTTAGGATTACAGAGTATCCCTGCACCAAAGAAAGCATGAGCCGAAAACATCCTAATGATGTATTTGCAAAAATGAAACAATTACTGCTATATATGTATCTGGTAAGCTCATAGCCATCAAGACAGTAGTATAGAAATGTGCAAAAAAGTAAAAAGAAAAGCATTTTTGCAAAAAAAAGAACAGAGTACAGAGCACCAACATTTTGTTTACAGCCATTATGGAGATTTATAGAAGTGGCACAGACAGTTGATTAGTTGGCCTTCCCAAGGATAGAAATATTGGCTAAGAAATTAATCTTATATCATCAGGAACTGTTAAATGTGAGAGTGAAATTTTGCTCAACCCACCACTGAAAAATTCTTTTTTCTGCAAAACAAAAGTGGAGTGAACCTTATGGCCGTAAAAACCACACCTGCAATGAACCACAACAGGCCCGACAGCGTGGCGCTTGGCATGCGATGCCTTCCGCACGAAGGTGAGAACGGGCAGTGTGTATTCTGGAACACCCATGTCAGGCCACTGGGTATAATGGTACTGAGTTACTATACGTCCACTAGACCTCCCTTTCTGGGAACCCTGCAACAGAAAAATAAATCCGTATGTAAGCAGCCCATATCTGAACGGCAGCTCTTCATAATTTTATTTCTGTACCTGACAGATCTTGAATTAGTACTGCCCCTATTTAGTTAACAGCATGCCACCTAGCTATAAATATTCCAGCTTTCAAAGAGAAGAAGGGGCAGTGCTTCTGTCCCATCAGCTTGCCCACTGAATGGAAAAATGACCTGGCACTGACCCTTGGAAAGGCATAAAGAAGGGCTAAAGAGCACTGGAAGGATAACAAATTACAGCTGCTCTTCAGAGTCACCAGCTATTTCTGCCACTCTGCTCCTCTGCTGGGTGGGCAAAAAGTGTAGGATTCACCTCACCCAGCTTTAGTGATCTACAAGGGAAGTAGCCTTGTGTAGGCTGCTTTTCTAAGCTCCCTCCCTTAATGGCAACTCAGAGGCAGGGATACTTGCAGAGAGCAGGTCATGTCATTCAAAGACTGGTTCCTAAAATAGGCAGAATAAATTATTTGACAGTAAGTGCTGTACTTTAGCCATTAACTGTACAGGGAGTCCGAAGACTAGATGCCTAACATTTAGGTGGCTGTAATAAATTAAGCTTTCAGAATGCCCCTCAAAGTAGCCAATGCCACACTGCTGAGCTGAGAGCATGCTGGTTCTGATGGCAAAAAAACAAGGTGTGGATTCACCTGTTTTGCAGGGGGGTAAAAATTCAGTCCTTAAAAAGGAATTTATTTTTTTTCTTGAGTGATTTAATTCATTCCACGTTTTCTGCTAGCTACTCTCTTTCTGAAAATGTATCCTCCTGCTCACCAGGCAGGCAAAGTCCAAATCTGCTTTCCAGTGTGATCACAGCCTTTTCCCTGATGGTCCTACATCACACCAGTACTGCAGGCCAGTATCTTCTCAATTTGTTGATCTGATTAACTCTGAAGTTGATGAGCATCTTGGCTGGCTGAGACCTACAGGGTTCAGCTTTACCTATACAATAGAAAAGAGCTGCCAACTGCCTTCTGAGAAACTTTTCACACTCCCTTTTGCCCAGACCATGTTTTCAGGATGCTACAAACCTTTTTAATCTTTGTATTTCTAAGAGTAAAATTCCTCACAGTGTAATAGGCAAGCACATGAACACTCTTCTGAGTAACCAAGAAGTTCCCATATTCTTCACTACCTTCGGCAGGCCAGTACTGGTCACATTTTCTCTGTTAGAAAGCAAATGAAAAACAGAGAAAAAGAGAAAGAAAACAAAATGTCAAACTAGCAAGCTGAAATGTTCAAATTTACAATCAACCACAAAACCACACAGGGACTGTCAATATACCCAGTTTCTAATAGACATGATCTTCAGTGCAAAAGAACAAATAATGTGTATTTATTTTGTGCTGTAAAGAGAGATGGCTGTGCAAAGATGCTCTTTATTTGGAATACTCAAAAAAAGAGAGGTTTAAATCATACTGTCAGAAATACTGCTCTCTGATATTGTGGAACTTGCCATTCTGTAGGCACTCTAAAATCTAAAGAAAATAACAGATAATCTATAGGAATAATAGGAATACATTCAAGTCAGTAGAGTTGTTGTCGCAAATGTTTTAGTAAGTAATGGAGTGAACCTTGCCATCAAATTCTGTTCAGTTGCATTTTTATAAACTTCTGTTAAAATCGCTTTTGCCAATATCCTTGACGGTGATTCTTTAAGTGGCCTAAACCACTCATTCGCGACAGTTGTATGCGGCTTTTGGTTCGTTCATAGCATGGGTTGAGTATACTTGTATCTGATCAGCAAGGGCAGGAGTGAGCTTGTTTGTGGCCAGAATATACAGTAGAGAGCTGTGATGTTCAGCCTTTTAGTTGGGCAGCCATATAGCCTTCTCCAGCAGTACTGGAAGAGTACATGTTTATAGCACGGTATTATAAATGAAGCGGTACCTCCCAGTTCGGCCCTCGTCTGCATTTGCTGTGTCTGTATCATCTGATAGAGGCTTAATAGGTCATACGACAAGACTTACATGCATTTTAGGCATTGCTGCCAGTATGTGGCAAGTGTGATGCAATCTCTCCTCATGTGACCCCAAGGTACATGCATACTCCTATCACGTAGCCAGAGAAACACACATCCTATGATGGGGTTTGACCTCATTTTGTCTCACTGGACAAACGTGTATCTAGTAATGTGGCAGAAAAGGAACTGTGGGTCCCAGGGGATGTTAACAGGGAGCAGCCAGTGCATCCAGAAAAATTCACCCAAACTACAGGCCTCTCCTTTCCAGGGTCTAAGGCAACTGTGAGAAAGAGAATGACGGAGAGCTGACTGCTGCTGGAATGTGGCACAAGGTCCACAGTCTGGCCACTCCTAAATATATTCAGGTCTTTTTTTCAGTATAAGACAATCTTTTGTAGTTAGACCATGGTATTTTCAAGACTTCAGTTGTTGACAATTGAGTTTAAATGTTTTCTTTACTTTCATACCACAAATCCTCACCTTTATACTTCTATAGCCAATCCTAGTACGAACAACTACTACAAACTGTTGCTTTTTGCTCGATAAATGCCTAAACCAGATTTTTAAAAGAAAGGAGTCTGCTAGAGGTAGATCTATCAACATCAGAGAAAGAAATAACAGACAAAGGTGCTCATACCCTTCCTTTCTCAACGAGATTAGTTATCATCACAATAACTTCTACGTTATGTTCCCATATCATTCTCCAGAAATCTTCTGCTGTCGATTTTAGTGGCCCTTGAGCTGCAATGTAGGCTTTTGGCTTGTTGTAGCCCTAAATTGAAATATAACAAATGACACTTGTCAAATCACAGTCCGTGAGCAAAAGGAGGATGGGAGGAGTACATGACATTTTATGTATCTATTTTTAAAGAATCTCAAAAGCTTTTAAGTACTTTTGAATTTATAACTATCCAAATTGCAGAAACCCTGCAGCACCAGATGACAGATGAATGCAACTGTTATGTCAATGTTTATCATTCCAACAAATAGGATATATGTTCAAGTGCCCATGTTCCCACAGAATGTTGACATGATAGTGATTACGAGACATCTGTTATGACAGTGGTTTAAAAAATGAATCAAGATCATTCGCATGTAAATTACTGGGTAATGAAAACTGAATAAATGGTAGCTCAGTGAGACTCTCAGCCAAATGGCATCTTCCTCTCATGAGATTATCTCAGACAGAAGAATTAACCACTTACCAAAAATGTATAAAAGAACAAACATTCAGATGTGAAATGCTTCTGAAACGACTCAGATGTGACAGAACATTTTTTGTTTCATAAAGCTTTTCACTAAGCTGCAGCTACTACAATATCAAGACGGATTCAAGAAAGAATTGTAGTTCTACCTGTGCCTTTTAACTAAGGCTTAACTTAGATGATTAAAGTTTTTTTAACAAAATCTGTAATATTGTGCTGTTTTTTTTTTTTAGGTCTATTCACCTTCATACATCAGTATTTACAGAAAAAGCTGACAGATGAATAGGCTGGCAGGTAGAAGAAGGCACTTACATCAACGTAGTTGGCATTAATGTAATCAGTCAGTTTTCCATCCTTTTCTGCAAGCTGTGCTAATTTAACCCTAGTATGATCATCTGTAGTAAAACAAGGGAGAAAATATGCATAGTTTTCTGCAAGAATTATATCCTTTCTATATGAAATATTTTTTAAAAATACTGAAATGAATTTTTACAATACATAGGACTAACACAGTGAGAATCACATATGCAAACACCCCGTGCTTAGGTGTGAATCGGATTGAAAATTCTAGTCTGCAGAAAAATAAACTAATGAATCCGAGGATTCAAGGATTCAGAACTTAGTTGCCTGAACAGAAGCACCTCGGGTCATTTTAGGCACCATGACATATTCCCCTACAGCCTCCAGCTGCTGCTTGTGAAGGGGCATGGGTCTTCTGTGAGCCCTGTGTCGTGACTGCCAAGCCTGCACAGTGTCCTGGCTGCCCCGGGATGTCTCAAACGACAGTAGGTACTAGTGTTTAGGCACAGTCATTCCAAGTTAAAGAGAGCAGAACCTGCAGCCTGGAAAGCGATGGGACCTTGGAGAAGCTGGTCAGCTGAAGAGCTTCAGCAGTGGCTACCTCAGGGACAGATGAAGCTTTCTGTAGCCTGGACTGATTGTACGAACTAGAGACTTGACTTAGTTGTACAGGGCAATTCTTGCTACTTGAGCTGCCCTAAGCTGATTGAGCACTGCCCTTTGATAACAAAGCCCCTGGATTGGCACCTTTTGTACTATTAGGTATGAATACAGAGTGGCAGAGGAAAATCCCTGACTTTCCTTCCCTCTAGTTATCTTCAGCCAGGTGGAATGGGATTTCTTGCTGCTGGTTTACATTGTCTTCTGCCAGATGGGCTCATTCTGTTTCTTTTTCTATAAAGCTCTAGTGACACCAAATGCTGAACATATATTTAATTCAGAGCTTCTTGTTATCAGAACAAAGTTGAAATACTATAGAGTTAAGAAAAATAAATTAAGCCACCAAAATGATCAAGAGCCCAGAGGCAAAATCTTCAAAGAGAGATGAACAAAACTGAATAGATGTGTTTCAGAAAAGAAAAATCTGGGATAGTGAAGAAGGGCAACGCAATGGGAAAACATGTGTCCTGGCTAATGAAGCTGATCTATTACACTGTGGCAGGGCACAATACAACATAAACCCAGTACATTTATATTTATATATGACAGTAAATATATCCAGGGATTGTGAAGCTCCTAGAGAGGATAAATCATCATTATTCCAGATCAAAGATGGATTAATTTTGGCAATCAAAACATAGCTTCTTTGGCTTTATAATAGCATTATAATGAAATCTCCCAACTCCCTTTAGGTCATCTCAGAAGATACAAATACGTCTTGCTAACACATGCTCATCAAAGCAGCAGAATGCCAGAGGACTAACTTGGAGATGTGAAATTTCATGCTACTCCTCTTCAAGCATTTTGCTGAACAGCATCCAGAGCTTTCAGTGTAGAGGTACTTTTTTTTCCTCTAACAACATATAAATCTATACTTGTCTATAATTATTTCTTAAACAAAACACCAAGTGACACATTTACTTACAAGCAACAATGTTTATGTATCGATTCTTATTTTTGTTGTCAGGGTGATTAGAGCTGTCTGATGTAATACCTAGATCTACAGTACAGCTCTGGATTTCCTGAAAAAAAATGTACATCATACTTTAGTAAGTATTAAGATACATAAAATGTCTTAAAATACAGTAAGTCAGCATGAAAAGAACCACAACCTTATACCCAATTATCTATGATATTTTACAACTACTTCATTGCTAAAAAAATTCAGTGAAATAATTCCTTACCTGGTAAAACTCTTTCAGTGTCTAATGAGGGAATGAATGCAAAAAAAGTAAAAAAAATCAAATTCCACAGCACAGAACAAATGGATAGAAGTGTTTATATAAATTACAATTACTATATGGAAAACAGTTATGGTCATGCAATATATATCTCCATAATAACAACAAAGCTGAATATTTTGACATAAGTCTTAAAGGAAACAAGAGGTAATTTTCCTGTTAAAATAATGGTATCTATTTTCCTATCTTTAGCTTCAATGTGAGACCTTAGGCCGGTGAAAGCTTATACATATGAGCAACATCACTGACTTTAGCCAGATTATCTATACATTTAACTGTGTGTAGGATTTGTAACTGGTCCTTATAACTGCATTAGCTTCTCTGTGGAATGCTTTTGCTGTCTTTGCAGTCAGCTGTAAAACCTTCACTGGAGCAGGACAGTGTGATGCTCAGACAGCCTCGTGGCACTCTGGTGAAGGACAGCATTACAGCCCTCCGTCTGCCAGCAGTTTCTCAATGAACCCAATGTTTTTATAAAGAGAGAGACTGAGAAAGACAGGCACAAAGTCTATAAAACTCACGAAATTAGTTTATTTTATTTTATTGATTACTTTAACTGACAGGAAACTCAAGCATTTATAAGGTCCACATTGTTAAGTAGGAAATATGTTGTCATGACTAAAAGTATTATGTTTCCCAACACTTTTTAGGATTTATTTTAATATTAATCACCTTCACCTTCAGCTATTTAAGTATGTATATGAAAAGTGGTCACCAGCCTGAAAATTAGATTTTTAAATATGAGCTGTTTTATAGTAATATAAATAAAAAACCTGAACCACCCCTGTACTCTCCTCTCCAAATGTATGCTGACTCTGCAAAGACAATTACTGTATTTCAATTTTTCCATATCTTCTCTGTTCTTTATCGGTGGAGAAAAGATGGGGAAACTAGTTCTGGGGTAGTCTGTAAAGCCAAAAAGGATCTCCAAGAAATGATAAGGACACTGAGTTTTTTGTAATAGTTAAAACAAGCATGAAATATTTCAGATGGTGTAGGTGTAGCTCAGTGAGATGCAGCATATTTGGTCTTTGGATCACTGCTGTAATTTAGGAAAAGAACAATTTTAGGAAAAGAACAATTTAGGATGAACAGTTTAACTTCTGTATTGCTGTCCTCACTAATGGTGAAAGAACTTTGTTACCATTGTATTTACACACAGTCTGCTCTTATTAAAAGCCAGACTAGCTGGAGCCCAGTCCTGTCAGTGCGTATGCACACGTGTAAAATATGAACACGTACTGGACATTCACAAGTATTTACAAGTTTGGTCCCACAATCAGATGGATATTTGAACGTTAAATGAATTGGAGAAGAAATGCTGATGAAGAAGGTTAGGTGAATGACATGGAATTTTTGTTCCATTAGATCACAACACATTGGCTGGGGAAACAAAAGCAAAACCAAAAGATGGAGAACTATGAATTTCTTTACTTTCAGTATTGTTTTTGCAGCAGGAATATTACAATCATATTTTAAATTAATAGACATAAATTAAAAAACTTGTTTCCATCCTAACTGACTGATTTTGTTAGAAATTTCTTGTCAAGAATTTTAATAGCCCAGCATTAATTACAGAGTTTGGGTTTATAATGTTCATTTTATGTGACTTAAGTTAGAACATATCTATCTTTAAATTGTTTGTAATGCATATGAATGTGAAAAACAATGAAGTTCATTAGTTACATATGGTGACAGTAACATTATATGATGAGAGCATATGTTTCAAAGTTTTTAAATACCTCTTATGAACCATATATTTTAGGAAAGGAACTGTAAAGCTTTCACTACGACATATGAAGACTACATTAGCTCCCCTGTTAATCAGAAGTCTTGCCACATGTACTTATAATTACTTCCATATTTTTTTCTCTGTAAATGGAACAAGCAAATGTGGGTAGCTTCTGCAAAATTCAATTGGTGTTAGTGTTGGAAAAGCTTTACATCTATATCTTATAAACTACATAGTTTGCATTATCTTTGCAGCTTATTGACACAACCATTTAGTATTTTATCACAGTGATAAACATTCCCATTTGGATCCCAGTCCTGTTAGCTTTTATAAATCTCCCTAGCCTTTATGCACAAACAGTCCTTACTGGACTCACAGTACTCATATTTACATGCATTTATGAAATTGGTCCCCAGGCTAGAATGTAATGCCCAGTTGTTTCCAGGCATTTAAAATTAACATTATTTGTATGTGCTAAGAAGAAAGATGACGTCGTAAAGCCATACCTCAAATTCTTCAGAAAAACCATTACTTGCATGTAAATCTGCAACATGTTTTGGAAAATGCTTTATTGGAATTGCTCCAACATCATCTTAGGGGCGGGAAAAGACAAAAAATATATTTATGAAGAACAAAATGCCAGTGACATATAAAGAAGTTTACACGTAGGCAATCCAGACAACATCCTGAAATAAAATTTTTGGGATGAACTTTGCATATACAACTCCCACAAAAATAAAAATTCTTTAACACCATTAACATTTCTAAAATCATTCTCTAACACTTAGGCATTTCTAAACAGCTGTTCTGAAGGAAGATATAGAAAATGCCTAGCCAGGTCTTGGTCTTTCTTTAAGTCCCCAAAATCAAGGTGCTGACTCTGCAAGATGCTGATCTTGTCTGTAAATTGAGGAGCACTCAGAACTACCTGTGAAGTCAAGAGGAAATGGGAGGATTAGCAGTTTGCTACAAGATGTTCAGTGGGAGAGGGTAGGAGCAGAGCTCTGAATAATACTGGTAAGGAAAGAATGATCAGGCAGAGGAGTCCGGGTACTTTAGATTGATTAATGTTGCACTGGGACTCTGATACAATACATGGACTAGCCACATAGTCCCAAGCCTGCTAAATTAATGCAGCATTATGCCAGTAGTATAATTTAAACTGATGTGTTGCATGTTTTGCATTGGCATCCAAAGGAAGCAACAACTATTTTTCATCTTTTACTGCATGAGTGAGTACTTCCAGGAGGGATTTTTTCCCCCATTCTCCTCCATGGTTCTAAGATTACCTATTGATAATAATCTTATGTCTGATCCTGGGAGTATTGACTGAATTTTTTCACATCAGGTTTTATACTTCAAGTTTTAAGTGAAAGATTAAGTTTAAGACTTTCTGGATACCCACAAAGACAATATCTACATTCTCAGCCAATAAATGTGATTCATGCAACTTCTGGGTTCTGATACTGAGTCTGAATTTTCCATCTGATGTTTATATTTCAGGATATCTCCTTTTTACTTTATACAAATACAGAAAAACATTCTTGTGTAGAATGTTCATTAGGGACCATGTCAAAAACCTTTGGGACTTTAAATCTTTTGTTTCCTGCAAATATGCTATGTAAGCAAAGTCATCTGTTCTGTTCATTACCTGTTAAAGGATGACATTATTTCAGCTAGTTTTGGTTCTGAAGAATAATTGTGGTTGTTTTTTTTTTTAAAGCCTTTCATGGATTAAAAATATGTTTATTTCACAATTTGTAATTTCATCACTGTTTGACATGGGAAAGAAACATCAAAAACATTGAACAAGGACCTGTTATTTACATCAACAGATGTTCAGCATTTAGGCCACCTAATAATTTCAGTTTTCAGTTACCAAGAATTTGTTGAATTGTATTGAGATCCATCTAGTCTTCCACTTACATGAATGGATCTGAATACAAAAAGTCAATTTATCCAGTCAAGCCTAAGAGAAGCTGAACAAATGTGTAACACTATCTTCACACTTCGGAGATGAAACCTGGCATAAAGTGTTTATTCTAATGATATGCAAACACAAAACCAGAAGGGAAGGTAAATGACCCTAAGTACAAGGACATTAAGGGAGAAAGAGATCTCAGGTTTGGTGTAATTACTATTTTATTTTCTTGCCAGTGCTAATCTCTCAATTCAATCGCTTCTGACTCCAGGAATATATTTTGTATCTGATGGCAGGTATCACTTGAAACTACTTACATGTTGATAGTGGGTCCTAATATTACCTTGTAATTCATTATTTGTTCTGAATGTATCTTTGAATTATGCTGTGAAGTGCCAGGGCATTTTCTGTGAATAACTGCAATTCTCCTATCTCTGCCAATGAAATCCCACAAAAGGAAAACTTAATATATAATGAGATCTGTGGAGTGTGCTTTTAGTCAGTCATAATAAAAAATTAAGCTCAGCAGTTTTAGTTACAAAATGCTCTTCCTGCTCTACGCTCTTTGCCAGTATTATATTGCAGTTAGTCTCAATTGTTGTAAAATTAGACTGCTGAAACACTTGTGCAATAGAAAACACAAAAAGTGCTCACTTGACGTCTGTTGCACGCAAAATAAAACAAAAATATTTCCTCTGTGCTTGCAGATTTTTCCATAAAATATTTTATGTATCTTTCAGTCACTTAGAAGCACTTTTCTCTTTAAGTTAATATTTATCAATATTTCAGAAGGAAAACCTCCAGCATCAAAACACATATTTTAAGCACTCATAATAACTGTAAGTGCAATTCTGTCTTATGACAATGGAAAACACTATCTCCCTGAGGTGAGCTGGTCAGGAAAAACTGCAAGAAATTTACACAGTTGTACTGCAATATACTTAATGATAGAGAGTAAGAGCAGAGATTTCCTATAATGATTGCCACTTGACATTCATATATAATCACATGTTTTCTGAAATCAAGCTATATCCCTGCCTATTAACCACTTAGAAAAAGATCATGCATCTCCTAACAATAGCTATCAATAAAAGAGGCATTTAAAGATGCCTACAATTTGGTTACAATAGAAGTCTAATGTTTGGGATTTATTTAATTAAATGTGTTTACTAGTTATCTACACAAGGGCTGATTTTGCTTCCCTTAGTCATTCCAAGGGAACCCATCACCCTATGCAATAGCACAGTTTGCAAAAGCATTACTTGTGGAACAAGATATCCTTTTCTCATGGGTGAAAATGTGGCTTGGGATCTGCTGCAAAATTAATCTATTTAAGGTACTTTTCATCCTACTCAGATTGAAAAAGCTGGGAGGGCTGCATGTGCTCCTCTGATACTCTTTGAGGAGGAAAGAAAAGAAACAGTTTCTCCAAATAACTGTGGTGGATATGGAACCAGAAGATGATAATAATATTCTGCACTTGTGTATCATTTTTATGAGAGGCTCACAGAGAACTTTACCAGTAGTAAGTATGCTAGTAAAATCTGTAAGTTAAATAAGTTTGTAACTGCAAATGAAATGCAGATAGATGAGGCATACATTGGTCCTGCTGGTAAAAAGAATAGGTCATGTTCTTTACATCGGTGACAAATTCAGTTAAAGTAGAATATGTTGCTGGTGCAATCCTCTGTTTTGTGACAGTGAAGCAGAGCTATTTGGTGTAGCTCAGATGACTGCACTAGAAGCCATTTCTAGTGAGGCTACACCTCAAACGGCTAGAAGGCACAGTGTGTCTTTGAGACAACTCTGTAAGGTGAGGATATTTCTCTTCTGTGTTACCTACAGGAGAGAATATTAGTAACACTAGTCTCTGCCTCCTGCCTAGTCAAGTGCACCTGTTTATTAGTACAAGAGGGTACAAATCTCTGGTTTACAGATGTTACAGTATGTGAGTAATTCATATGGACACATACAAGGCAGCACCTTCCAACAGCTAACACCAATCCACAGAACAGCTGACAAAAAATACCTGAGACTGGGAAAATTGGAGCTGGGGGAGCAGAAATCACTCGAGGTGATGTATTATCTTCTAAATAAAAGTGAGCAGTCTGGAAACATTTCCTAGAGGGGAAGAAAGATAAATAAATATTGCAAAAAAAACCCCAAAACATTATCTGACATCTTTTGGAATTCTGGCATTTTTGAGTAAGAAAGAAATCACGGTTTTGAAAACCAGTTTTCATGGAGTGTCAAATACTACTGCTGTAATATAAATATTCCCCCAACACACCACCAAATTATGCATACAACTTGAAGATACTACATTAACTCAGCATAATACATAGTTCATGCATCTTTACCTATACCAGAGGCAGAAGATAGAGCACACATCAGACATAGTGAAAGCTGGAAGAGGAACTCTGCATCAGGAGCTACTGTAGATGCTGCACAACAACTCCAAGTATAAAAAATGCCATTGTCTTCCTTGCTTATCCAAATTCGCACACTTAATTACTGTTCCCTTTTATGTGATTATGCTAGCCTGAAGATGGAGCAGCGTACAAGATCAGTTCTGGTAATTCATAGCCAGATCCTACTGCAGACATGGAAACGCAATAAAAGGCAACACACTCTGTAACAGAAAAAACGGTGGCTCTGGAACCACTATGACTGGGGCTAAACAATTTTTTTCATAATGTAATTGCAACACTCGGGGACACCTTAACCAAGGAGGACTTTCCAAAGTTGAAACTGGGGAATTTATAACTCCAGGAGATGCTAGCTTTGTTGCAAAAATATTGAAGAATGAATACAAATGGAATCAACCTTAACTATGACCCACAATGTTATTTGTATCTGTGCTGTAATCCAGATGTGAAGATAATAAGAGTAGCATCTGTTAAGAGTTGAAGCTATTCAAGGGACTAAACAACCAACTGCTGCTGTAAGCATTGCAAAGCCTCCTTAATTAAAAAAATCTCCATATGATTAGACATGCTAATAGCAATCTTTACTCTGGGTCACTTAATCTATTTGAAATATTATTCACTAACCATTAAATTTAAAAAGAAATATATGCATCAGGAAAATATTATCTCATTTTATATTTACAAGATTCTGCTTCTTCAAAGCTATTGTCTGAAACCATTATATGATCTTTTCCTATTTTGTGAGGTCATTGGTGTTTTAAATTCTTCTGTACCGTTCCTGTATCACCGCATGGATAAAACCCCTCATATAATTGTTATAATCAAAAAGAAATTTTGAGGCTACTTTGAGAAACAGATAGGGAATATGTGGATATTGTCATTCTTTCCAGAACCATTAATGTAGATTATAAAGACTTTGGTAAGCTTATTTGAATTAAGCCTTTGGGAAACATGCCCATACTCTCAGAATGTGTTGGGAATTTTCTGCCTGTGTACAATGAATATTCTTTAAAGCACAAGAAAAAGTGGACAGCTATATCAAAGGGAATATTGTGGCATACAAAATAGTTCTGGTGATTCACATGACAATTAAATTTGGAGTCCAGCTAGGATCCTCTAAAAGCATATTTGTGATGGTCATAGAGGAGCTTTGGCTTTGCATGACATGTTTGGAGTAAGACAATCCATTATATACTTAGTTTTACCTAGAAATGGCAATTTTGGATGCAGACCAAGAACACATTCAGGATGTGCTTGGGAACATCTTTCTAATTTTTAAAGAGGCTCTAACATTAGTACCCCATAGAGTTAGCAGCTGCTGAGGTGAAAGAGGTTGTCTCAATACTAGCATAATACTCATGAGTTAGTCTCAGGACTGTGTGCGAAACGTCTATGACAGGCAGGCAAGTATCAAAGTATTTCAAATCACTAAACACTTTTGGGAAGTCTGGCCCTGCCTGCTGGGCACCGAGAATGCTGATGTACTATGTTTATTAAAAGCAGCACCAAGAAACCAAACACGCCAACCAGCCTGACAGGAACAGGTTGCCCAGAGAGGTGCCCCATCCTTGGAAACATTCAAGGACAGATCGGACAGGGCTCTGAGCAACCTGATCTAGTTGAAGATGTCCCTGCTCATTACAGGGGGGTTGCACTAGATGACCTTTAAAGGTGCCTTCCAACCCAAATCATTCTATGGTTCTATGAGTCTATGATTCCATGATTAAAGCTCTAAACCCCCAAAAAAGTCCTCCCCCTAATGCCTACTGCTTATGAACAATGATAATACATAAAGTTTATGGACAAACATCACAGAGTTTTGCCACCTCCTTGCTTGAGAAAAGATTCAGCGAAAAAGAATGTAATTAGCATAATGGCTTTCACATCTAAAGCAGTGCTTAAAATGTCCTCATAATATGCCATACATTCACTATCCCTTACTGAGCCACTGTATCTTTAATCTTTAAGAAGTTAATTGTGGCTGAAAATAAATTACACCCTTAGCACATTTGGGAGACAAATTCATAGCAGTTGACTTAACCTGTAATAAGACTCATAAATAGGCACTCCATCTGCTTCTGCATCAGCAGTGAAAGTCTTCACGACTAAACCTAATGTTAATAATCATGTCTCGTTAATTATCACTTGTTGTTAATGAAAAAAGTGATGACTATTTCAAACTTCCAGACAAAGGTCCCATCACTCCATGTTAACCTGATTATTTAATTTACACCTTTCATCACAGCATTTAGATCTTCAACCTAAAACTGTAATTTGTAATTTAGACACTGCAATTCTTTGAAAACACACACACGTACACGTACACGCACACACGCACTTTATACATGGAGATAGTGCTAAGCGATTGAATTAATTAGTGTCTGTATCTGTACAGGAAGGCATGCAGCTCTTTGGTTTAACAGGAGGGATTCTAGATCTGAATGAATGCTTAAAAGTGAACTACTTGGGACAAGACTGTGCCTCAGACTGCAGAGGACATCGTCTTCCTGGCGTGTGGGCCCCTGGACCTTGGCTGAGGATATGTGCTGCCTACGTCTTCCCTGGGGCAGGGACTGCTCAGACCTTGACTCAGATTGTCACAGAGGCAGGCAACACAGCATGGCGCTGTGTGTGCGTGTGAGTGTGTGCATGTGAGGGTGCTGACCGTGTAGGAAGGCAGCTGAACCTCGGAAGTCAGGGGCATCTGTGACAGGGTGGGTTTGTGCATCGACTGCTCTCCCAGAATAGTCTTAGAAGCACAATTACTTCTTTCTCTGAGAATTTCAGGGTCTTCTGTGCTCACAGGGTATGTCCCAAAACATACTCTCAAACACTTACTACAGTTTATTTTTAAATGGTTCCGTTCATTTAAAGAGTAGATGGTTCCAAAGGATCTTTAAATGGATCCTCAGAGGATCCAATGATTCAAATTATTCCATTTTTAAATGGTTCCAATTAATTTTTAAATGCTTGTCAGGTGAAATTTTAATTTTCAAATTTTATTAACTCTTTTATTCATAATTTGATGTCACATAGTTGAGAAATTTTTCCTTCATGGATGGATGAGTGTGGCCTTTGTAAGTTTAAATCTGTTTTTAGTGTGTCTCTGTATGTGCGAGTTTAACTATCCCTACAGAGGGTTCTCAACTCTGTTCCCACAAACCTAACACAGGACTCAAGGCATCAGTTCAAATTGCAGATAAGAAAATGAACATTCTCTGACAGATGTGTTTCAATGAGATAGAGTGGTATAAAAAGTTAAAATTTAAATGACTCCTCAGGATGTTGTCTGTCACTGGGTTGGTCATTTCTGAAGCATTGTTGTCATGTAACTTCTAGGAGGCTTCATGACAGCCGGCTGATAGTCAGTATGTCTATAGGTAGAAATGTAGTCGGAACTGCATTAGCAGTTTGCTGTTCACATTATTAGAGCTACTCTCTTGCTAAGATTCACATATATTTGTTGAAAAAGAATCTTGAATGGTGCAACTCCCACTCACAACTGTTACCATTTTACTGTTTTCCAAGCTCTTGTGATAACCATTATAAAAATTGATCTGCACAAATAGTCTGACATTTCTTCCTATACATCAGTTCATCAGGTTTATTTTCATTGATTACTTCTATCAACTGTTCCAAAAGAGTGTACACATGGATAAGCAATTTCCAGTATATTATATGTTGGCACAGAGAAACTTTCAGTCACCTTAACAGGTAAGGTTAATTCAGCAAAATGGGAATGATTAAGCCATCCAGAAATGAAAAGAACAGAGCAAGGAGATTCAAATATCCCTGCTGCATCTCTGCTGCAAGGACTCAGTCAAATAGATAGATACTAAGAGAGATGGACAGACTCTAGATTTGGATAGAAAATTCTCTCTAAAGCTGTAAAAAAAATCTATGTGGACGACAAGGCCATTAAACAGACAAAAGAATCTCCTTGCTTATTCCACTGTAATCTTAATCATGGTGAAGAAATGAAAGGAAAATGACATTGCTTGAAAATTGCTTGAATTACAAAAGATTTGATACACAGAACTAGAGTAGTTAAAAATTGCATATTTTCCTACTGGCAATGAAACAATCTTTAGACAATATTGTCATTAAAAGTTTTCATCCCTGTCAGAGAAATGAATATTTTATCACAGAAAGATTGAAATTGTGCCTAATGAGATAGGGAAGAGATTGGGGAATTTCCTCAAGTGCTGATTAACAATTTCATGTTAAAAAAAAACCCCAAAACCCAAACAACAGATGGTACAGAATTATCTTTCTGATATAAGTCATTCAAGTGAAGAACAAAATAATTTTGCCTATTTTTAACCTTGAGAAACTGGAACTTGTTGCTTTTAGTAGTTACTTGTTTTTTAAACCAAATAACACACCTTTTGCATATTAAGCACACTTTTTGCATATTCAAAGTAGGAGCTAATAGTGGAAACAACTCAAAGCACTATTGAGTCAAATACCCAGCTAGGATATCCCAATGCAATTTTTTGAGTACTGTTCCCAAAGGAATAGACAATAAATTCCTGCAAACCTAAAATTTTTATGAACTTTAGTAAGTGAAAACAATTGGCTCACATAAAAAAAAGCATTATAGAAAGAAACATTAACAGCTTACATCAATTATTTCAAAATAAACTAAAGCTAACCATAAAAATGCTTATAGACTTTATACTAATATTTTCCAGGCATAAAGAAAACTGCATAGCAATAAAGGTAATGTTCTGATTTTTCCCAGGCTTTAAAAAGATGTGAGGCACCTTTGAAAGAGGGCCACAAAGTCCTACCTACAATACAAACTGTTTATGTTTCATTCCTCGGAAATAAGAAACATGTTACTGGTGTTATCATAATGCCAAGAAAATTTTCTTGAGGATTAACAAAAAAAGAGCTCCGTATTTTATTTTGTAGTACACAAGAAATACAGAAAAGATTAAATTCAAGTTCAAGAAGATATTACTGCTAACGGGATTTTTGTTTTATTTTGAAAGACCTATGTTACAGAACTGTTCATTCCCAGAGAAAGAATACGAAATGAACACAATGTTATTTGACAAAAACAAGCTTGTAACATGTAGGATTACTAGAATTGCACTGTACAATCTGGGTCTTAAAATGGATGGTGTTCTTTGGCAAATAGAAGAGATTTCAAATACTATTTAGCTTCAGGGATGAAACCCTTTGGAAGATGAATATAAAAGTTTATGTTGCGTAACATGGAAGACAGAAGAAGGTTCTCAATATGAAATTGGTTAGCTGGAAATCCTGTGATGGACAGTATAATTATCCAACTAGACATAAACTAACAAATGAGTTGTGCAATTCCTACAGCAATTAACTACTTCTTTGGAAAGAAGAAGACATCTTTCTTAAAATTCATTGCTCAAGTGTCTTTATTCATGCTGAAGGCTGTCTGACTCGCTAGCACAGTTGCCTGGAACAAAGGAAGCTTGAACTTAATGTCTTAAGTCTAGTCTGTTCAGGGGCAGGATGCCATCCAGAGGGACCTTGACAGGCTGGAGACGTGAACCTGTGCGAACCTCAGGAAGTTCAACAAGGCCAAGTGCGAGGTCCTGCACATGGGTCACGGCAATCCCAAGCAGAAATACAGGCTGGGCAGAGAATGGATTAAGAGCAGCCCTGAGGAGAAGGACTTGGGGGTGCTGGTTGATGAGAAGCTCAACATGAGCTGGCAGTGTGCCCTTGCAGCCCAGAAAGCCAACCGTATCCTGGTCTGCATCAAAAGATGCGTGACCAGCAGGTTGAGGGAGGTGATTCTCCCCCTCTACTCCACTCTCGTGAGACCCCACCTGGAGTACTGCATCCAGCTCTGAGGCCCCCAATATAAGAAGGACATGGACTTGTTGGAGCGAGCCCAGAGGAAGGCCATGAAGATGATCAGAGGGGTAAAGCACCTCTTCTACGAGGACAGGCTGAGGCAGTTGGGGTTGTTCAGCCTGGAGAAGAGAAGGCTCTGGGGAGACCTTACAGCAGCCTGAAGGGGGCCTGCAAGAAAGCTGGAGAGGGACTTTTTACAAGAGCATGTAGTGATAGAACAAGCGGTAATGGCTTTAAGCTGAGAGAGGGTAGATTTAGGTTAGATATAATGAAGAAGTTCTTCACCATGAGGGTGGTGAGGCACTGGAACAGGCTGCCCAGAGAAGTTGTGGCTGCCCCAACCCTGGAAGGGTTCAAGGCCAGGTTGGACGGGGCTTTGAGCAACCTGGTCTAGTGGAAGGTGTTCCTGCCCATGGCAGGGGGGTTGGAACTAGATGATAAGGTCCCTTCCAACCCAAACCATTCTATGACTCTATGATTCTACTCTGTCCCCATGTGGCACATACACTGCTGGACCAACAGAAAACCAGTGTCAGGAGACTAGAAGAAAAGTCAGTAAGCACAACCATGACATCACAGCCTAGAGATTACAATAGTCAGTAGCTTGGGAAGGGCAGTCTGGGGTCTGGTTCCTGGTTCTTCACCACTTTTATACATTTTAGATTAAGCAGGATTGAGTAGGAAAAAAAAAAAAAGAAGAAACAAGCTCTGGAAGCATCTGCAAGGTGTTTGAGCCTGCCTTTCCCCTTGTTTGTACAGCTCCTGGAAAAGCAAGGTCCTGTTTCTTGCTGCTAGTTTACATGTTAGCACTGCAGAAGCAGTAATAGGATCAGGTTCCTGGTAATTGCCAAACAAAGAATCTCCATGGCAGGCAGTTTTTGCAACTCATTTCCCCTTTCTGGACCACTGTGTTTCCTCCCTGGCAACCTGTACAATCAAGAAAGTGTTAGGGTTGTGCATGGATTTTGAAAGCCCTATGAAAGCTTAAGCAGATCTGTCCCTACGAAGACTCTCTCTGGCTTTATCTAGAACCAATGAAACAGAGCCAGACAAAGGCTTGACCACTGCTACATACTGTCACACAGCTAACTAGATTCCTGGTATGCTTTTAGCTCAGGCCAACTTGCATTATTTCACACAAAGCTTGACACAGTTTGGGTTAGCACAGGACAGAGACCATCCCCAGCAGGTGATGTGAATGCAGCCACTCTGTTTTTTTCCCCTGTGAGGGAAGAGACTTCAGCTGTATGGAAGAGATCTGTGCCATGCCAGCTGGGGTTGGAGAAGAGTCCCTGCTCTGTTTTATTTCACAGTATAGCTATAGTCTTTTGCCCTCACTGATTATGTTATCATGACTTATAGCTGTCACTTCTCTTTAGGCTAGCGGGGCAAATTTTAGTTTAGCAGAATCACAAAGTAGAACAACTTTTTAATCACAGAACATCGGAACAGCTACCCAGTAAGCGATCTTAAAACATTTATACTATTATAGTATCATTAAACTATCCCGTTTCTGTCTTGCATACAACGTCAGCTATGGCACACTCCTACAGTCCAATATGAATTGGTTATTCACATAGTCCTGTTGAGGACCATAGATTCTCATCCTAAATTGACAACTATCTTTTTTAACTGTTAAAGGATTGGAAAGATAGAAAAAAAACCCATGCCATGCTATTTATTTTTCTTCTCCCTCCTGTTCTTCCCAGTACTCTGTTAAGTCACTTGTCTTCTAGGCATTAATAATCACAAGTAATTGCTTACTAAAATCTCTCAATATGGAAATAAACTATTTGCAATGGTTAAACCCTCTGCAACCAAGAAGAATTGTAGTTGAGCATTTTTGACAGAAAACACCTTATTTTGCCAGTTTTATGTCACTGCAGCAGTGGGAACAATACAAAGACACAGTGAGAGACAAGATCCAGTCTCCCTCCTGTAAACCAGCTCAATAATATCAATCACATTTTTCAAATCAGAGTTCTTTAGAACTGAAAAAAAAACCCAACCAAAAAACAACTTACCTCCAGTATATGAGAATACCCACAAGAATCACTAGACAGATAAAAGTCAGGGCTGATACGACCACAAGTGGTATAACTGTCTTCTTCTCTGATTCCAGACTCTCAGCTAGACCGATACGAGACTCATGGCTACTATTACTTGCCTCTGTAGTCAGAGAAAATTGAAACAGTCCATGTTTAAATTCTGAGAAATGCACAGTATGAGTGAATGTGTCTTATAATGAGTCTACTTAATACCACTTACCTCTATTTTTTACTATGTACCGCAGAAAGTGTATACATTTGCAAACCAGCTTACAGAAAATAAGCAGATAGAGGGTAAAGCAAAGTGTTCAAGCTTATGTGACTCAGCCTTCCAGCAGTGGCGACTTGTCTTTGTAAGAATAGCAGATTGTTGTTAAAATATAGGAGAAGAAAGTTTTTTATTTTCATCTGTTTATTAGCTGAAAGCCAACTGAGTTAAGGAATCTGAATATATAATATTGGAATGTGTAAAGAACATTTTTATATTAAACTGTCACTCATATAATGCAAATCACTTCTCTGACTAATAGTTTAGTAAGAAAATTTTCTTACAATAGTCCCTCTGTGCTTGCCGTCTTGCAGTTAAGCCTTCTGTATTGCCCATTCTGTAACTTGCCTTATAGATACAATCTGCTTCCTTTGAATTCAGTTGCAATACTTCCTCTCCCAACTATACTGGAGCCAGAATTAAATTTCCTACCTCCATCTTTACAGGTGATCAAACTATTATTTAGATATGGTCTAGATTGCACATTTCTGTCAGTCTTGTAATGCTGGGTGTCAGAAATATTTGGGCATAGGAATCTGTATGAAGATTAAACCAATATATTTTATAATCTCATAAAATAAGGGAACAGAATGGTGGACGAGACCAATCCTGCATTTTTAACTTTGGTCATACCTCAAGAAGTAAACACTTTAAAACTGTGATTTTGACACAAAATGACTGATTCTTTTCAATCTGTGCAGTTACTGTGATCTGTGACCATTATATGATTTAAAACACAGAAATAAGCACTTTTGCACTTGTTAGAATTAAACCCCTAGATTTTCTAAGAATGTTTGCTGCTTTTGTGAACAGTCCTAATTCAATGAATATTCTGTAGGGGAGCAGAATTTTGCTGTCTAGAAATCAGTTGCACTCCATTGGGATTTCAAAGGACCAATTCTACATGAATAAAAAAGCTTTCAGATAAAAAGGAGAAGGGAATGGAGTTGAGTCTAAAAAAAAAATATGACAACAATTCACATGTTCTAAATAGGATGTCAAAAAACAAACAGCTTCACACAGTACAGATTTCCAGGCAGCTCTCTGCTTGCTTCTGTTTTCTTGAGTTTAGGGGCTTGCAGACATTTTCTTGGTTTTAGTTCAAAGTACTCTAACACCCAAATCAATCACTACTCTTTAAATCCTGTAGCTCAGTGGGCAAAGTGATTGCAGGCACAAGTTGCTTCTGAAAAACGTGTCCCTGAGTTTCTGCTGAGTAGGCTAATATCAGTATTTCCTATTGATTTCAGAAGAAACTATCATGTATGCATGAGAGATCAGAATACGATCCCTTTGAAGCATTCATACTTGCTTATCCAACTCTGGACTAATTCACAGTGTAAAACCCAGTCTTATCTGTGTGATGACAGGGTTCCTTCAAACGGCATGGTCAAATCCTATTAGCATTCCTTCTACGGGGAATGAAGAGCAGGCTTCTTCTGTAACAGGGTATTTCTTGCCTACTTGGCCATCACTCCAATGATGGCAGCTGAAAAGGCAGTCTCATCTGTAGCAGATTTCTTTGCTCCCTAATAGTTGATGTGTTTGGATCCTTTGCATATTTCTTTATATTAATTTCTCTGACAGTTTTTCAACAGAAGTTGAAAGATTTAGGTAGCCATAGAGGTCTTACGGAGAAAGCCCTAGTTCAGAACAAGCATAAATATGCATTAACGACAAAGACTGGGGAAGGTTTAAATGGTAATTTTTTTCTCTAATGGTCACAACCAGAAGGCATTTCATCAATTTGTGGTGAATTCACTGTAATGTATAAATAAGTTCTCAGCTGAGGGGTTAGGTTTTTTTTTTTTGTTTGTTTCAATGCTTTATAATTGAATTAAGGCAAAGATGTCTTTGATTTACAGGACACCATGTTAGACATGCTCATATTGAATTTTCAGTTTATTAAAAGACAATATTTGGCATCATTTATTGGAAAAAATAATGTACATGAAATGATACTGTATAGTATCATCTATATACTATATAGTATAGTATCATTATATACTACTGTATAGTATCAATGATAGTGTCTTTCAATAATACCTAGAAGACAAACTCTAAGTCTGTTGTAATACTCCTCCTCCTCCTCCAGTCATGTACAATACTTTTTGAATTACTATCAGTAACAATTCAAATTACACCCATTATGTAAACTATAAATTTCTTATGGTAACACTCATTCACATTAGTAATATAAGTTTTGAAATACTGATGTTCTTTTTGCTGATTTTTAAAGAAATGTTATGCATTTTACATAATATGGTAACTACTTACCTACTGAACTAATTCACTTATTGATTCAGTTTTATAACACCTACCTTGTTAGGACTCCTATTAATTTCAGTATGTTTTCTATTTTCTTTTAACTTTTATTTTCTATTTTTTCATATTCTATTAGCCATAACTACACAGAGTGTCAATTTAGCACCTTTTCAAATTAGTATTCTGTTGCTCATGAGTAATACGACCTCATGTGATTTAACTGTGTATTTGTCTAACAGGTCTTTTCCAACCTTAGTGATTCTGTGATTCTGTGTGATTCTGTAGGAACGTGCTGAAAATTTCACATGCTTTGTGGATTCCATTCCTTAGTGGATTTAGTTGGATGATACTGCCCTCTATAGATGCTGTAAGTACTCAACCGAAGTTCAATTTATTTTCTAAAATACCAATTTAATCTTGGTTGTTGGGTTGTGGTTTTTTTCAGACATCATAGTTATTGTTTCTGGCTTTACTCTTGGATTTTTCAACACTCTAACAAAAGGCAATGCAAATTCTGAATACTTCAAATTTTCCCACAATGCATTTTTAAATACAAAAGAAATGCTTTATATTTATCAGGTTTTTATCTATGTGAAGTTCAGTTTTGCCTTCTGACCTTATCCTTAGAATCACAAATACTCTCACTGACGTTAAGAGGACTAAATAGGAAAATCACACTAAATATAAACAGGTACAGGAGAATCTGGCTATAGTATTTTAGAAATATGCAAATCTGGCACAAAAAGTCTGCATCTCACTGAAATTTAAAGGTGGCATACAGAGTAAGAATGAAAATGAATGTTTTTATGAGTTAAGATGAATCAGAATCAAACTGAAGCATCTTCTTCCTTGCTCAATACATCTTAGAAAATACAAAAAAAAACACAAGGAGGAAATGTGCTGCTGTAAGTTAAAAACCAGACTCTCAGAGATATGTTTGCTCTGGCAGAGGCATGGTTTCCTCTGGTGTGTTTCCATAAGGGCAGCACTTGTCTTTGTACAGAGAACTTAAGTCCCTCTTAAACCTTTAAAACTAAAACAATTAACATTGAAACAAACTCTGGTTTTAGATTGTGCACCACCGAACTTCTGCTGACAGTACGCATCTATCCAAAAGCAGAGCATGGATCTTCTTACTGAAGAATATTTCAGGTGCAGTTTTAAGTAGCCAGAAGTAGCACTCACAAGATAGCCAGTTCAGCATGCACCCCCTCTTCCCCAACGCTTCCTTAATCACACCTACTGGCACTGTTATGTTCTCCTTTCTTTATATGTAGATAAACCTTCTCATTCTCTATGGCACAAAAGTATCCCCTCACAGCTTTCCATGGTATTCATTAGACTTATCCATAACTAACCTGCCTCAGAGATGTTGAATACTGATGAGTGATCGCTAGTAACAGATGAGGTTGATGACTGTGATGATCCAGGAGTTAATTCTGAGTTACCTGCTTCAACTGCCCCTTCAGTGTCTCTCTCATTAAGGTCAGGAAAACTGAAATCTGTTGAAGTTTCATTATCATTAAGGCTATCTGAGGTACCTTGGCCAGAACCACTTTCTTCATCACTTGTAAATACAGCCCAGGACTTAGACTCTGATGTGTTTTGCAATGGGACACTAGCAGTTTGAATGTGGTTCTCCAAAACTGTCGGGTCGTTGTGCTTCTGAGGTATCGCACTTGCTGTCAAAGTTGGTACGGATGTATAATTACGTCTGTCCGTGGCATACTTTATCTGACTGTCTGATGCAGCAGTAGAAATTTTCTCTTCTTCTTCAGGTTTCTCAGAATGTGAGCTTAGAATTAGGTTACTCTGATCCTTGTTATTGTTTACCTTTGTATTTTGTTCCTCTACTACCAGATCCTGAGCTTCTCTATGGGAAGTGCATGAGATACAGTTACTTACAGGGAAGCCATCGTCATATTCATCGTAGTCATCCTCAACTACAGAAGGCCACAAATTGGTACTGGACATGATACTGGGAGACAACCCAGAGGATTCTCTAGAAGGAACCAGCAACCTACTCAAAGTTACAGGGATCTCACTTTTGGGAGGAACAGCCGTAACAGAAATATGTACATTTGGTAAAGGAAGAGTGTGACGAATGGACACGTCAGAATCAGAAACAACTGCAGGCATATGAACAGGATCAAAATCAAGTGTAGAACTTGAAGAGACACTGGCAGCCTCACTTCTTTCAAAAACACTTGAAGAGATATGGCTGTCTGCAGGAGTAGCTACATGTGGTAATGTATCAACTGTTAGGAAGGGAGTTGTTATGGCATTCGCTGCTTGGGGGGGAAAGGCATTTGTATTTTCTAGACTGGTCAGCTGGAATGAAACATCGCTACTGTACAATGAAGGCATAACCTGCTGAACATCTTCACTGTTAAACAAACTGGATGGAACATATTCCTCACTTGCATCAGAAACAGATAAACCTTGAAGTGACGCTGTGGGCTTACTAAAAGTGTTTGACAACATATCAGCAACGGAAGGTGCAGATGTAGAATGCAGCACGGTTTCAGTTGTAGCAGAACTTGGTGCCATTTGATGCAATATTTGGTCAAATGTAGAACTATCTTTAAGAACCCTGGAGCTTTCAGCCAATATTGGATCACTAGGCACAAATGCAGCCGTGTTAAGCAGAGTGCCATCACCAGAAGATTGGAAGGAGGATTGCAGTAATGCTTCATTATTTAATGTTGCTGAGGTCTCATAAAAGTACGGCTGAGTCGAGGATAACATTTTGCTATAAGCAGGGGCAGAGAGAGCTTGATCTGAGCTTGCACTAAGCATAGGTTTAAGCAAAGTGTCATCAAAGGCTGGAGGTGTAACATGCAAAGGCTGAACGGAAAGGTGATTTTCTGTAAGTTTACTAATATCATGATCAAATATCTTAGTAGTGGGAAAAGCAAGAGAGACTGGAAGGATTCCCTTTGTGCTAGAAACAGGAAGTGGGCTTTCTTTCAGAGACGTATTCTGCTTAATTACATCATCATTAGAAACAGATGTAGAAAGTTCAGGTATCACTTTACTTTCAGCACTGGAAGCCATTTCACTTAAAGAAGAGGAAATTTGCAGTTCTCTCTCATCTCCATATATATCACCTTTTTGAAGCATCTTATTAACATCACTAAACCCAGATGATTCATACGTAATTTCATCTACAGAATCAGAGGAAGAAATGTTAAGTACCGTCAAAGTATCTGTATCAGGCAAAAGGGACTCACTACCAGAGTATGCTTCAGACCAATCCATATCACTAGATAGAGAGCGTGTAGGCTGCAGCAAAGTATCAGCTTGTGATATTACAGAAGAAGGTTTATGCACCAGTACATTGTTATAGCTGCTAAATAAAGGATCTTGACGAAATACGTCAACAGAATCATGCACAAATTCTGTGGAGTCATAGGAAACAGTAAAGCTTTGGAGGGAGCCCACATTACTAGACAAAGCATAAGGAAGTTCAGACATTGTAGACAGTACATGCATATTTAAATCACTGCTGGATGGTTCAACTTGAGAAAATATGTGAGTTCTATTATGACCAAATATCAGTGTCTCTGAAGCAGCATGAGTAGTCTGATGTGACACCACATCAGCATATTGAGCAAGGCTTGGTTGTATTAATGTATCACCCTCTGCCAATGTCAAAGAAGCATGCAGGGACACCTTATCACTTGCAACAGCTGGAGTAGCACTTTGTGGAAACATTTGAGAAACTGTATACAGACGGTGAAACATTTTACTACTGGAGGAAGCAGAGGAAAATGTAAGCAAAGGTACATCATCATAGGAAGACAGGGTGGGTTCAAATGACACATCAACACTGGGAAATACAGGTGTAGCATGCAAGGTCACATCACTATCTGATGTAGCAGGGGTAGTGTCGAGCATCTGAGAGTCAAACAATAAAGGGGTGACTAGAGAAAACACTTCACTACTGTAGGAAGGTTGAAGAGGTATCTCACCATTATAGACTGGTTGAGTTGTCTGAGAGAGTACCTCACTGGTAGCAGAAGCAGAACCATATTCTCCAGAGCTTGAAGAGACAGAGTGAGGTGATAATTCAGCAGAGGAGAAAGCAAAGGTAGAATAATGTGGCAATTCTAAATCCACATCTGAAGTGTCCTGTGAAACCACTGGGCTGCTGGAATAGGGTACTGTAGCTGGCTTTAATCCCTCTACATAAGCATCAGTGGAACTGGTCTGAGACAACTGCCTGCTATCCGATGTATCAACAGATTGAGTTGTCAGATCTGTAGCATTACGAAACCATAAATTTCCATCAGTGGAAGAAGTATGTTTTGGAGGCTCATCAGAGCTTGAGGGTGCTACACCTTCTGAAACATAATTAATGGAGCCTTGGGAAAGAACATCATGCATGCTTATATCTGGGCTTCCTGAAGGCAGGGTGTCTTCTCGGGAGGTCTCCTCCATAACCCGCTGCGTTGAAGAAGTGGTAAGAAATGAACTCCAAAAGTCATCAGATTCTTGGTGAGGTTTAGAAGGAGATGATAAGAAATCTTCATCACTATGGCCAGTAGTGGTTATTCTTGTTGGTTCAGTGCCTGAAGAAAGGTATATGTATTCTTCTTCTATGCCTTTGGTGGAGTCAATGAGTTGAGGAGGAATTCCAGTAAGTGTTCGGGATTCCAAAAAAGGATCTTCCTCTTCTTCAGAAATTTCACTAACAGGTGGAGAAGTAGGGTAATAAACTGCTTTGAAAGCATCATCCTTACCATTCAATTCTTCTTCTCTTGTTAAGTATCTATTTGTTTTAGCTTCATTGGGTTTTGTCCCCATTTTTTCTTGACTGTAGCGGGATGTAGTCACCTGGAAATCTTTCCTCCTCATTTGGTTTATTGTACTGTCAGTGCTAAGAATCACTGCAGTTTCTTCATCCACCTCTGTTTCCTTTTCATCAACTTCATCCTTTGAAAAAACATCATAGCCGAAGACAATTAAAAATGTTTATAGACACTGTACACAAATAAAAACCAAAACTGCAATAACACATTTTTCTGGCTCCATAGACACAAGAGAGGCAAAACATGACAACACTTGAGAATACTCTTGGTCTTAAAGCAAAATATTTAGCTACAAGAACAGGTATCGTCTTCTCTCTTGAAAATATTAATTATTTGCAATACAAACAAAAAAACCCTGTGTCACATCAACTTCTTAAATATTGTGTTACTTTCACTCTGTTTGAGAGACAAAAACCACTCATAGTATTTATTTAATTAGAAAAGCTCTACCTCTTTCCTAATAAAATGCAATTGTATATGCAATACATATCATTGAAAAAATGGTTTTGCTATCAGAATGTCTTAGAGATTTGCACTAATATCCTAATATTGATTAAACTGTCATAGTAACAGAATTTGCAAAATATATTTATGACCTGTCCTTAAATCTGCTGAATCTTCACAGAGTTTTCTGTAGAAGATGATTTCAGGATGGTCAGTGTGACTGTAACAGTTTCACAAGTGTTGTGAGTGAGTCCCTGTTATGACCCTTTGTTTGCTGAACATGAATAATGATACTTTGTGAAAAACCTGTGTAGGGTTTTAAGGACAGATCCAGAAACAAAAAAAATATTACATGCCTAAATACAATCAGGATTTAGGCAGGCCTTGAGGATCTAAGTTCAAAGCCTTTCATCCCCTCTCCAACTTTCCCTGCCCCAATCAAAAAACGTAATGTGGAAGCATCTAACTTGCTCAGCAGGCATTTTCATTTTGACCTAGACACAGCCGTGCCCGCAGCTCTGTGCTGTGCCCTCATCTAGAACTGCCTCAGAACCAAACCTGTCTGACCACAACTCTGCAAGCTAGATTGAAGGGCACCTTCAGTTTCTGAAGGGGCTTGATTTGATAGGCACACACAGCCCTAAGAGACACCAGCAGGACAGAGCCTCTCACAAAATACAGTTGCAATTCTTTTTTCTTTTGAAGATCTGGCTTGGTGATGTGGTGGCAATACACATCTGCTTTTATTCAAAAGCATAATGTTGAAGGAAAACACCCAGAAGACAGGCAACTGGGACACTGTTCTCAGTCTGAGAAATCCTCAGTTTCCACTATTTTAGGCTGAGTAGATATCCCACTCCTGCACTGAAGTGAGCAGGGCACAGCAGAGGGAAGAATGTTAAGTCTTTGAAAGAAAGTGCCCAAGATGAAGCACGGCTGAATAAACTATTAACTGGGACACTCAGCTAATAGGAGTTGTTAGCTTTTATTGAGTCTTACCAGAGTGAGGGCTTTAACCACTAGACTAGGGCCGTGCTTCACACTTCAGTCCCTTTTTTGTACCAGGAACATCTAGTGCACTCACACAATATAAGGGACCTCAGACAGGACTCTCAGGTTTTGATTTCATTCCAAGGGCTAAATACCTAGAATGTAGGGACAGCAGCACCTAGACTGTGTGTCCTCAAACCTGGACTGGACTGGACAGGCCCTTGTTTCTGAAAATCTACTTTCTGAAGGGCAATGCCTGCACTTTCAAACATCCTTGGTTCAAGTAAAAATCAATCGACATTCATTGGCACACAGTGATTGTCCTGACAGATGCAATATAATAATCTAGATACGTAGCTTACATCAACAGAGAAATAACTGTATTATTGGTCAGTCAGCAACCACAAATACAAGGGAGGGTAAACAGACAGACAGGTAAGCACAGGTTGTCTATTTAACTAACAAGGAATTGCCACTCAGTGAGAATATTGTGGTCATAGATTGAAACTATAAAATAAAAATTCTGAGGGATTACTTGATACAAATGTAGGTCTCACTGAAGGAATGGTCCATGTTGTAAAATCTGTATTAAAGACTGTTATAAACTTCATTGTGATATTTTCACCTCTCTCTTTGCTGGGACACCAGAAACCTAGTTACCAAAAATGAAGTCTGCAGAGGGTATAAAGTTGTATAAAGTAAGAGTTATACTGTAAAGTTTAACATGAGTTCAAGAAGTAAGAGTAAATGTCCCTCCAAGAATTTTGGAATAACTGTTAAATTCAACTGATAGCACTCTGATAGCAGACACACATGAATCTCACTCTTCAGCACAACTGCCTTCCTCCCTTACTTTAGTTTACTACATACTAAGACCATCATAAGCAAGCCCAAGTCAGAGTTCGCTTTAAACAAAATAAAAAGCCTAACACTGAGTGACAGCTTTGATTCTGCTAAATGAACAATTTTGTCAGACTCACTCAGAGGTGAGAGTAACCTGATGTCCCATTTTCAAAAATATTTAGGCATATCCTGTGATATCCCTTACTTCTCCATGTATGTCCAGCCCCAGAGAACTAAATAGTGAGGTATCTCCAGAGTTATCTTGGGAGAAATAGAGCTGAAAGAGAAGGCTGTATATGAATATATATGTATGTATATATAAATGCAGATAATACATTCAGTTGGTGACATAGTTTCGTAAATTTTCAGAGATTATCAATTCAATTTAATTTAAATGTATGTATTTGAAATACTCTCTTAAAAATAAATGAATGCTATACCTCATATTCTTCAGTTTCATTCAGTTCAGGAATGAGGTCAGCCTCTATAAAACAAAAATACACACCATATCATCCAACATTTTGAATTCACAGAATTATTAATTCTGCAAGGACTCAACTGATTAGTTAATATGTTTATTGAGACCCAGCCTAAGATGTTTTATATGATTGTGTTTGGAGAAGTGGCCAACCACCTGGGTTGAGGACTAGCTCTAAGGGTAGCAATGCTTATGTAGACAGGACACATTCAGTCACAACAGTTTTGCCTGGCTCTAATTTGATACTGCAGCACGTGTTGGATGTGCACTGAGGAACAACCTTCTGGCCAGGGAGAACCAAGTTTACGAGAACGTCTTCTATGAGAGAGTAGAGTTTAATGCAGAAGTACAGAAAAGAGAAAAAAGGTAAGTCTGGGAATCATCTATTTCTCTACATTTAATCTGAAAGCTCTGAAGATATTCTTGTGAAATGATCTGTTCTATAATTTTCATATAGCAAATTCCTCATTTGTGCACCCAGGCTTGGAGTTAGGTACTAGTGCAGCCATGCCATCATATTCAGCATGCAGTAGGCTGCCTGCCTCCATCAAGGCAGACCAAAGAGACCCACCCTTCCTAGAGTCCAGTGCTTAAGGTCTTTTCCAAACTCCCACTCCACTCGATTTAATATAAGGACATGAACCCAGTTGTATCACATCCCACAAAACATCCCTAATAAACAGGTACTGGGTGCTCTGCGAAGAACTATGCTAAAGGTTTTTGAGGCCTCCCCACTTTTCATAAATATATAACAGTTGAAGCAGGATCAAGAAATTAATATCCTACAGCCTAGCTGAAAATCCTTCTCTTTAAGATTAGAGGTAGTCTCTCACCTTTCTCTCTGTCTTTTTGGCCAAATCCAATATTGTATTTCTGATGGTGGTCAGCAAGAGAGGCTTCAAAGCACATTGCAAGAAACCTACAAATCTCTGGTAGGAACTGGCAGTGTCCAGTGATGAAATCTAATACCCCTTCCACAGCATTAACTCATCTTACTGCTCCTTCGGTCCTTTCTGGATCTTTCTAAGGCTTTCTCCTACACAATGTTCTAGCACTCTGTCCGTACGTAGGTGCTAGCACGTATTCTAAGGGCTGATTTGCACTAAGCAAAAATGCCAGTGTCTCAGTCTGGGGAGCGATTCTAACAATAGCATCACACAGAACTCCACGTCTGCATTTCTTCCACAATTCCCAAATGAAGTTTCCTCAATACACTAGTATAAAGATGTCATCTTTATGCTTCTCATGTCTGCAAAGTCAGATGGGGATTTGACTTAATTTGTGTTCTCTTTGGTCTGTCCATATCTACCTTTCAAAACAAATCGAGACAGGTATTATATGCAACATACACTAGGTAATGTTTATCAAACTAACAAGCTCCTACAGTTTTATTTGTAGATTATAGCATGCAAACAAATTTTGACTAAACAATGCTGCACAAAATCTTCATAAATTGTTCTTTTGTAAATTACCAAGTACTGAATTAACCTTTTGTTAACAAGATAGAGAAAAATTATCTTACCTCTGACTCCTGGAAGCCTAGGAGGCTCCGGGGCAGGGTGGGGAGGGGAGTGGAGGGGAAGAAGGGGTGGAGGAGATAATGATATTCCCTGGCTTCTCAATAATATAAATCAAATATTGTAGACATTATTTTGAAAGTCTACCCACAGTAGACCCATACCATGTATTATGTACTCAATAGAATTCTCTGAAAAATGTTTTTAATACAGAGAAATTCTATCCATTCTTTCTGTTGTCACTTTTCTTGAGTTGACCTTTAATCAGACTCAATCAGAAAAATAAAATGTGCTGATTGTTCTAGAGTATACAGTAGGCTACGTGCTCTCAAATTCCACCGGCAGAAAACTACAGTTTTTTGCTGTTGTCTCCATGGAGAGGCATTAACATACATATATATAAAAATTATACATTAACAACACTAAATCTTCAGGCATTTTACAAAGCCTATTTAAATTTAGTTGGTCACAGAAAATGTATTTGTCAAAAGCATTAGAGACATACACTTGTAGAAGTTATGTTAATCCTGTTGCTGAGTTTTTTATTTGATGGGAGATTATAGAAATCTGCTAACATCCCCCAACCAAGGAGAAGAACCGCAACATCCACAAAACAACCCATTGATGTAGGTTGATGAACAAGCTTGTTTATTTTTTCTGGAACCACATATTGATTACTCTATAGCTTACATTTTAAAATAAAATAATTAAATCATTAGTTAGAAACTTTTGTAGACGTCTTTTCATAGTCCATTTTAATGACAGATGAAGAAATGATAGAACAAAGACAAAAAAGGTACCTATTTTCCTACGTTTGTGTTCTATGCAAATCTTTAAAAAAATCTCTTAAAACAATCTGATTTGTAATTGTAGAATAATGTGCACAACATAAACCGTTTTCATTTCTGGACTGTCTTATGTAATAAATGGCACGGCAAGAACAAAAGTAAAGCCTGTTTCTTCTGTGATTAAATTAGTTTTCAGGTTTCTACATTTATCAGTAGAAAAAAGCATTCCCTAAATGAAACATTTAAGATATGCTTAGTGCTTTTTAGGACAAAAATTACAAAGACAAATTGCGAAGAAATTGCATAGTTAGACCCTCACAAAGCATTGCTGACAGCATGAGCTGCCTGCCATGCAGGAGACAGCATTTGAGAGCCATACCCCAGCATGGTTTTTTCAATAAACACCAACCGAAGTCTACACAAAGGAAGATGAGAAGAGAGAGAGATTCTTATTTTTCATTTCCTGTGTCAGCAAAAGCATGTAAGTAACACCAGTATTAACTACACAACCAACTACTGCAGAACTTTCAGAGCTATACAGATGTTATCTAGAGAATCAAAGCACACATTTAGATAGTTACTCAAAATCCAATTCTAATAGCAAACGAAAAATTGGTTGGCCTTTTACCAAAGCTGACTAAAACACTATATAGATGATTCCCTTCATTTTTAATGGAGGTTGCGTAGCTACATGACGTAGGGCATCCGGTGACTTCTGCTAAATGGAAACTAATCGGAAACAAGTTTAATGTGCGCACACACTATATCACAAGATGAAAGCCTGCCACACTGCACAGTTTAGGAAAACCCCAAAGAGCAGAGATCTCAACTATGATCATTTGCCCAATGTCATACCAGAGCTCCTGAGGCTTCCACAAACTGAGGCAGAGAGCACGGCCTGAAAGAGGTCCTTCCTCTTATGAAGCACTGCCGAGAACACGAGGGTTTAAACCTGGTCTGTGGATCACCCGGAGCCTGCAGAGCCCTCACTAACCACATACAGGAGGCACCCAGACAGGGTGGGTAGAAGGCATGAGAAATGCTCTCTCTTGCAAGCATCTCAAAAGGAATAGGCTAAAACAATGGTCGTGAGTTTTTTGAACACCAGATTTGTGTCGCACAGTGTACTGAAACTTCCCTCATTAAAAGTGGCCACTCCAAGGGCAGAATTCTTCCCAGAAAAGGGCCCACCTAATGCTTCCACATGACTCATACCTCACTTTAGCTCTTAACATGAAGATTAATTGATCTGGAGGTGACTGCAGTGAATTTCATCTTAATTAAACTGGCTTACTCAGAGTAATTCTTGAAAATGAAAGTTTTAGCTTATACTTTTTGTGAGTCAATTTTATTTCATGTCTTCATGGTGAAGATAACTTTTCTTTCATAAATTCACAAGCAGGAGCTCCAAGAAATCCCCTTTTGCCTCAAGATCTATAAAGCAGATCACAAAACCAATTTGATGTTATAGTAGAAACCAGCAAGTTGGTCTGAACAAATCTTTCTCATTAGATATGTACATTCTCATATCTCTGTTTAATACTTGCAATATTAAAATATTAAATATGAAAACACTTGCAATATTTGCAACAGTTAATTCAGATGTAAACAATTAGTAAAAGTAAGTATGCAAATAAACATTAATATTAGAAATTAATGGAAGTTTTTTTCATATTTTAAAATTATACCCAGGGTTGAGACACAATCTATAAAACTTATTTATAGAGCAATGTACACCCACAGTAATCGTACTAATTACATGAGAGGCATTTTTCCCTGAATTTTCCTCATCCAATGTTTGCAGATGTACCACTGCGGAAGTGTCAAAATAAAAGAACACAAAGTACATTTAGTAACTTTGTGTCCATTTCAGATAGGAAGCATCCCAAAGAAACAGTTTTTTCCAAAACACACAAAATATTCATTTTGGTATTTCATTTTTATTTATAAACTTCCACCTCTCTTTAGGTGTTTGTTTTTTTTTTTTTTAAATTTAAAATAACCTTGAAACACTTCATTTGACCTGAAATAATCTCCCTCAATTTTGAAGCTTTTGGAAAACTAAAGGAAAAACCTTAGGTAGTCCTGAAGCTATTACAAATTTTCAGAACTGCCTTTTTTTGAAAAAAACCCCAGGTGTTTATACAGTTCTGATATGCAGATTATTTAACTCTCCTCTTTATAATGCTTTATTTAAAAGCAAGAAAACTCAGGATAAGAATATACTTACAGACATTAACCTGCTTTAATGCAACATTAAGGAGACATATTTAAATGTTCAAATGACAGAAAACACAAAAATACCATTTTCATAGTTATGCTAACCTGTTCATATTTTATATAGATACATCTTTACATTGTTATGCCTCCTAGGTATCCTTGTGTTGTATTTTCTCACTTCTTTAACAAAAAGAAATTAGCAGTGTGTCTGTGTAAAAAGGCATGAGAATATCAGACCTTCACTCAGAACTGCTAAATATAACATTTATTGCACCAAATTCTCTTGTCTGAGACTACAAATGTCAGAGGAATTTCTGCTGATATACTGGAAGATGAAATGAGTTTTCCAGTATATGTTTCCAAAGCAAGGCCCTCACTCTTCCTTCTACTGAAATGAATGCAAAGCTGCTGCTGACTTCAGCAGAAGTATAACAGGGACACCCTGATCAGTGGCTGTATCTACACTGCTGGCCAGCTGAAGACTGCCAAACGCCCCCCGGTCCTCTTGCTGAGTTTGTTCCCCAGCAGTATTTGCCTGCACCTCGGTGCACTGCGCGTGCTGCCTGCAGCGCTGGCTCCGTGGTCACCCAGCGCCTGAGTGCTCCTGTCTCCCTCTCCGCCTCCTGCATCCATATTTCCTTCCACAAGGAGCCATGGCACACAGCAGGGTGGTATGCAACCAAGTCTCACTGATCCTTACAGCAGGGATACGACAGCAGTGGTAAGGTGGGTTATCCTATAGATGTTACCTACACTGGATTTTTTTGTCGCAATGTCTGTTTTCTGAGCTTTTAAAGCTGTGATGGCAGCACTGCACTAACTTGATTTGTTGAACTGACTGTTGTTTAATAATGACAAGACTACGCTGCTTATTTGTCATTCCATGTAGAAATGGATGTGGGGGTATGTAGATGAAACATCATCTGAGAAAATCTTCAAACACAAAATCAGCAAATTCTGGAAAGGAAGTGGAGGAATATAGCATCTAAGAGGTAGATAAAGGATAAACAGAAAAGTGAAATGTCAGGCAGAATGTCAGAACCTTGTCGTGGACTTCTTAGAAAACTGAAGAGAAATAGGAAAATTCTGGTAGCTATTAGCGTAAGACTCCAAAAATGCATTCTTCTTAACACTTGGTGTTCGAAAGACAAGTTAAATGTTTATTGAAAATTTATATGTACTATATCTGCATCCCCATCCTTCAGACAAAACCGCACTACTATAAACCTGTTACCATTAGTAGTTCATAATTCATGTGGTAGAGATTGTCGAGAATCATATTCTTCCTCGCTGTAAAGGAATGTGGTTCCCTTGAAATGAAATAGTGACCTGTTTTCCCACATACATCACAACAGTGCTAAGGACTTTGCTGTAGCTAAACAGACTTAATGAAGTGTAAAACTGAACTTACAGAATCCATAAATAAACAACAAGAATCCAGGCCCTTAGATAAAAAATGGTTTCTTGCATGATCTTTGATTTTTTCCTATGACTAATTACAGGGTTCTTAATTAAAAACACAGCGCTCATTCACTTTGATAAGAACTGGGTCTGATGCTAAAACTTCCACAGAATTTAAGGAATTATTAAGGACAAGATCAAGCGTCATGCTATAGTTTCAAATTATTTCATATTTACCAGCAGGAGGAAGAAGTAAATCTGGCTGTGAAATCAGTAAGATTTGTTTGTTAGGCCTTTTGATTTTTTGCGAGGCAGCATTAAGAAGCAAGGGAATTCCATCACCACAAGTCCTTTGAAATCAAACTCCAAGTAATCATAAGAAATCAAATTTCAAAATCAATTGATACAGACTTATAAGTCATATATTGGGTTTGTATTACTTGTTTCCTTAATACTTTGGCTGTATGCGTTAATTTTGGGAGGATGCTTGAACCACAGAGAAATAATACCAAACATGGTTTTATTTCCCTACATTATACTGCTAAAAGATATACTTGTGAGATTTGAAATCAGGTAGGTGTTTTTCAGAATATTCTTTAGAGTTAAAAAAAATTAACATGCAGTCTTTCATAGGTAATGTTTACAAGGAATGGAGAATTACATCATGTAAAATATCAGTAGCAAAGAACATGCTGAAGGTTAACTGCAGCGATTTTGAAATTTCATTTTAGCATATTTTGATAGTCACGCATTTTAACTGGTTTGCAAACAAACTACTTCAAATAAAGATTTTCAGCTAAAAATGATCACTAAGCTCAAAAGACTACTTACCTGGGTCCTCTAAAGGCATATCAACAATGACTTGGTCACTGTATTTTCCATATAGACCATTAGAGCAAACAGCAACTATCTGAAGAACATAACTTGTATTGGGCAGCAGATTATTTAGAATAGCCCCCTAAAAGAAAAACCATGTTTAATCATTGCAAATAAGTATCACGTATTTGGAAATGTTAATTTTTTCATAACACATTTTTCACATGAACCATAAAGATCCTTTCTTCTAGGAGTTCAATGTATGCTTTTTACATTTTATTGTCACAAATGTTTTTCAGTCAACTTTAAAAAAAAAGTTTTGAATTTTTACATGGAGGATACCAAACTATGTAATTATTTAACACTGAACACTAGTTTAGGTAACATTATCTCTGATAAGTTGTAAGTCTTTAAAGAGGGTAAAAGGAACAGATCACATTAGTAAAATATCATGAAGCTATAATCAGTAACAATATTTATAGCAGTATGATTGTACTGAATCTTATTAGTTGTTTGTGTAAGTCATTCTCTGCACATCAGTGAGCAATGAAGTACAGATCACTATTAATTGACTAAGGCTTTTATGGCTAAGGAGCTCTGAGACTAACATGGTCATAAACTTTTGGGGATAGTATAGGCAAATCAGAACAGCAATTTGCAAAAGCTGTCTCTCTTCTGGGCAAGAGAGGCTTTTTTTTTTTTTTATTGTCTTTGTGGCTTCACAGCCAAAAAATGAAGTACAGCTTCTGTGAGCTGCAGCTACTGTTTAATCCCTTAAGATAATTAACAGTGAATGTTTTGCCATCACCCCTTTGTATAAAACTTGAAGAGTTTACAGTTACCAAGTCCTGATACCCATCTGTCAGAAACTCATGTTTAGTCTGGTCTTCTCCATCCAGCTGTTGATAAAAGACAGCAAATCTCTCAATTGTGGTGTCGTACACAACCCGCGGTCTTTCCCATGTAACAAGAAGACTAGTATAATTCTTTGGATCAGACTGAACATTTTCAGGTTCTGAGCTGCAAACTGGAAGAAAGAAAAGAGGAAGGAATATGATATTTATTAAATGGTACAAATGACTCTACTAAGATCTTGAGCTACCCCCTAAGAAAATTAATGCAAGTCTTTCATTTGCCACATTTTTAGCTTTCCATTAAAGTATCTGAGATGTCATGCACTATAAATGGAACCAGTATTTTAACACAGATTTTCAAAAGCAAGTTAATTTGAGGACTAAGCCCCCTTTTCCCCCTTTTTAATACCGTATTTTGTGAAGTATTAATAGCCAGTTCCAAAGAAATAAAATATAAAACAGAAAACATGAAGATTCATATATATGCCCTGGCGATTAAAAATCTCTATTACTCTGTCTTTATGGGTCTATCAGAGTAGCATTAGAAGAGCTGCACACTCTCTCACCAGCTGTAATAGACTGTAATCTATAGTAGGCTGTTCTTAAAGGTTAAAGGTAAACCTATCACACTTGAATTTCCTCTCAAGGATGTTTGAATCTTTTTATAGTACCTAAAGAAGAGACAAAAGGCAAATAGGGAAAGGCTAAGAAATAATTAGGTTAGCAGGTAGTGATTTCATCTTATTATATTTTTAAGGCACCATCTAGACATCTGCTGAAGCCATCTGATCAGACCGTTGGCAGTACTGGGCCTGGCTCATGCACACCTTCTTTGGGAGCCTGGAACCTGCACTCCGGAAGAAGCCTGGTCAAGCAGCTATGCTTGCACAACTTCCGGCCTTTCCCTTCCAATACCCTTTTCATCTTATTCAAGTAAGCTGAACCTTCTGATAATTTTCTAGACATATAGATGTACTGATGACCAGTTTGCTAGAAATTTACTGAGACTCTGCCATCTGTTTTTCAAATTGTCCAGGTACCTGCATGTAGCTTAGAAATAATATACAAGGTCAAAGGTATATTACCCTGTATGAAAAAATTACATTAGCAGAAAATTTAAATTATTTAGCTGAAGCTCACTGAAAAATAACCAGTAAGTTGTGACACACAAAAAAATAAAGCAACATCATATACAGCTGCATCATTCGTGGCTGGTTTGGGTTTGGGCTGAGACCTCATTCTCCTTCCTTGCTCTCATCATCCCCCTCTGCTGGTGCAGGGAACCATGTCTTCAGACACAGCACTGAAGAATAGGGATGACTGTCAAAAGTGGTCACTAACTTTTGGTTCCTGACTTGAGAGCACAGCAACTAGATTTGTTCTGATGTCTCAGAATGAAGGCCAGGGGTCCCTGACATTTCCTTTTATAAATCCGTCTTCTTATCTCTTTGAAACTGCAGAGTTTTTGCATTTTGATTGAAATGCTTAGAATGGCCATCTGCCCCTGCCCTAGCTTTTGGGAAGTTCCTTTCTCATGTACTGACTTTCCTTTCATATGTGCTTTCACATGTACTGAAAAGGCATATTGTTCAGTCTATTCCTTCATTTATTACTTCATTTCTATTGCTTTATTTCATCTGTTAGACTTGTCAAGACCACTCACTGATTAGAGTACATGAAGTTTACTTTGAATCTTTCAACAATTTAATTAAATTGTACATATTAAAATGATTAGATGGATATATTTTTATTACAAAACTACTAGCTTGACTTTTGCACAAGTAATTACATAATCATTCCCTATTTGGAATAAATGAGGAAACATTTTTCAAATCTCAGAATCCATTTAAAACAAACTTTGAGTATCTAGCAAAAGCAAGCAAAACAAACTGTCTAGCTAATTTGGAAAACAAGTGTAGATTTTTTTTGGCGTTCTTTTAAAGGAAACAAACACCATGATACTACAACGTTTTTGGTGGACAATACTGCATTTTTTGAAAGAAAGGAAAAAAAATCCTTTCCATTAATTTTGCAATTTGCCACTTGAACACAGGAGGGCACTCAAATGCCAATATTTTGAAAAACTCAATTTCCATTCTGTACACAGGTGGGCAGTTCTGAGCCGCTCTGGTCTGAGCTAGTCAATGGAAGATAAGCATCATTTTTTTTTTCTTTTCTTTTTTTTTTTTTTTGTGTGTGTGAGCTAATGGTAGAGGCAGTATTAGTCTGTGTAATTTAGTTGAATTCTGTAGCTTGCCAGGCTTTGAATCTACTGTGCTACATATCTGACACGCCATTTTATTCATTATACTGAATTATTTTAATTGATGAAGAGCAAATTCAAAAAAACCCAAACAAGTTGTAGACATTCCATTCGATTCCTAAAACTTGTCATTCCACCCCATTTCCACCAGATGGCAAAAGGAAATCATTAGCACACCAAAGACAAGTCCCTTCTTAATTCTGAGCATTAAGGCAGATGACTTAAACTCGGATTTTCTTTTTTTTTAATGAATCAAAACACTCTTCAGCTGTTTCTTTTTGAATGTGTTTAAAGCAACTCTCAAAAAGCTTTTTCATAGTATAAGTACAAAGCTTCTCGCTGTCCAAACTCTTCTCTACTGTCCTTATTCCTTCCTTCCTCTTTTTTTGTCTGTGAGTGAATTTGGTTCTGAAATCCCTGATTGTATTCAGACTAAGTGAGCAACATTATAAAACTTTTAAAGGTGGAAGATCGGTGTCTCCAATATTATTTCTTTCAGTTTCACTTGGTTTTCTTTTCCATATGGTTCTTCCAACTATTGTTTTTTCAAGAAAAAAGTTATATTCTTTTTTGTTCTCCTGCTTTAGATGCTTGGTCCTGTTCATCTCAGCAGTGACCAACAATATTCCTACATGACAGTCATCTGCATATTATTTCACCTCAATTCCTTCTGAAGCTGTTGTCTCTTGACCTGCTTCTGATGCCTCTTCATCAGTCATCCTGCCTGTGCTGTTTCATTCCCTTTCGTGCCAGTCTTAGTAACACAGAGGTACTTTGCTCCTTCCTTTTCCCATTTTCCCTCTCTAGAGACTGGGAAAAGTGAGGAGGATCATGTATCAATTTACCTAATTAAAGACTTCTGCTCTGATACGGACTTCGAAATTCTGACAAAGTGTCTTAAAGGGAGTTCTCAAGTCTGTTACTAGTCTGAAGTCACAGATACTCAGCTGGATTACAAGTATCAAGCAGGAAAATACTATTCACAGGAAGTCAGAGACCTATTCAAGCCCCTGCTGGGCTTGAATTCAGGTCTCTGCTTTCCCCAGATGCTGGTTTTGCATATCAGATCATGATAATGCACCTATCTTTGCTTAGTCTTCTGTGGAATAAAATGCTACCCATACGACTTACAAGTTTTTAATCTAAACTGAATTGCATCATCAGAGACCACCTAGGTACATTAGCCAAATCATTGTTGGAAACTACTGGGGCTGTGTTTTTGACAAAAAGACCTTTATAAGCTGCCCAAATTTGGCTTATTCATGTGTGTGTGTATATATATATATATAAAAAAAAACATTTATGCCTGTATTTAAGTTTCTCTGAGCTTGACACAGTTGGAATAAAACTAGGTGTATTTGTGAGGCAGAACTGGGTAACTCAGGGCATTCTTCCCACATTTGTTGCCTCTTTCTACTTTTAGTTGAATATGGGTTTGAGATTTTTATCTTTTAAATCCAGATTTTCAATTGTAGAAGCCATGAAATCACTTTATTTAGATTAAGACATTTAAAGGCTTTTCAGCTCCCTGTCACAGTGTGTGGCAAAAAGTAGTTCTTCAATATTCCTAGTCTACTCTATCTCTATGATGGAGGTGGAGCAGCACAGTAGATATGTGTGCTGGGTTGACCTTGGCTGGCCACCAGGTGCCCACCCAGCCGCTCTCTCACTCCCCCTCCTCAGTAGGACAGGGGAAGAAAATAAGATGAAAAAGCTCATGGGTTGAGATAAAGACAGGGAGATTGCTCACCTACCACCATCATGGGCAAAACAGACTCGATTTGGGAAAATTAATTTAATTTATCACCAATTAAAATAGATTAGGATAGTGAGAAACAAAACCAAAACTACAAACACCTTCTCCCCACCCTTCCCTTCTTCCTGGGCTCAATTTCACTCCTGACTTTTCCGCCTCCCCACCCCGAGCGGCACAGGGGGATGGGGAATGGGGGTTGGTTGTAGTCAGTTCATAACGCTTTGCCTCTGCCACTCCTTCTTCCTCATGCTGTTACCCCGCACCGGTGTGGGGTCCCACCCACGGGATACAGTCCTTCATGAACTTCTCCAGAATGCGTCCTTTCCATGGGGTACAGTCCTTCCGGAAAAGACTGCTACAGTGTAGGTCCCCCACGGGGTCAGAGATCCTGCCAGAAAACCTGCTCCTGCATGGGCTCCTCTCCACAGGCTGTAGCTCCTGGCAGGAGCCTGCTGCTGCATGGGCTCTCCATGGGCTGCAGCAGGACAACCTGCTTCACCATGGTCTTTTCCAGAGGCTGCAGGGGAATCTCTGCCCTGGCGCCTGGAGCACCGCCTCCCCCTCCTTCTTCTCTCACCTTGGTGTTGCAGGGCTGTTTCTCACAGTTTTTTTCCTCACTCCTCGCTGCCATGCAGCTTTTTGCCCTTTCTTAACTATGTTTTCCCAGAGGCGCCATTATCTTGCCTGAGGGGCTCAGCCGTGCCCTGCGCTGGGTCGGTTGGAGCCGGCTGGAACCGGCTGTGTCCGGCACGGGGCAGCCCCGGCCTCCCCTCACAGAGGCTGCCCCGCAGCTCCTGCTGCCAGTGCCTGGGAACGGATACCCAGCACATCATGTCAGTATGAAGCATCCTGCACAAGAGGAAATGTCTTGAGAGAACTGGGAATGGTTATAGCTAATTTATGTTGTCTGTGGTATGTGAAATGGTAAAGGCTTGAGTCCTTACCCCTGGTCTTGCAAGAGAATTTAACTAAAGTAAGCTGAGCTTTACACAGTAGCATTTTGCATGGGCAAACAGATTGACAAATACTTTTTACCAATATATACTGTCAGTCTTGAATTTTAAGAACCCATTATTTTTTATATCTATCTTTACTAAATCCAGGAATATTAACAAGAATTGTTTTTCCTCACTTAGTCACAGGGCATTACGAGAAGAGTGGAGCAGATAGAAAGTTATGTAATGGGCCCAGCAGTTACCACGATGGTTCTCAGGTTTATAGGAATAAACAATGATTTCTATTATAAATGGATTTTCATGCCAGATGAGGTTGGTGGAGATAAAGCATTACAATTTCAAAAAGCTTTTTGAGTTGAATCCTCAAGTATGGCTGTAAGGATTAGCTATTTTAATCATCTTTTTCTTAAATATATACATACATATTACAGAGGAAAATTACATGTATCACTAGGCAGGCTTGGGGAACTAAGTATCTCTCATGTCCTCAGTAGGGTAGTGCTTGTACACCAAGAACGTTGAGGTTGTGACTGTGTGAAAATTTCTGACAATATGTTGCTCAAGTTAGTTTATAATTGAATAGAAAGGTTCTTTTAGTCCTTCTGAGGCTACTTAGCTGTACTTAAGAAATGCCACATGTTAATAACAGCAATAAATCATGCAGTTAATCCTACTGCCTAATGAGAGCCTACACTGAATCCAACAGGAGAAAACTGGGATTCTAGGTTTCACAACATGCAGTAATTTTTCAGTTATCTACTTGAGTAAGACCCACTCTTGCCATCTCTCTTCGTCATCTAAAGGGATTTCAAAGATTATTTTTCCTCTGTTGACTACAAGGACTTTGCAATATTAAATATGAAACACATAAGCCTATTTACTCTTGGGGACTTAGGCATTCATGTTGCAGTTTTTTCATCTTAACATTTAAGTTTAATGGTGATGAAAATATAAATGTTTCTCTAATGTTCTACATTAAACAAATCCTATAATTGCATTTGTACATGTATATATACACGTGCGTGTACATAAATATGTATATGTATGTATACATGATGTTGCATTTACATAGTGTACATAAATACTAACAGAAATGTGAAATATATATACAGGAAGACTTGAAATTCTTGTGAGCCCTTTCGGCTCCTCCTTGTTTATGGCCAAACCAGAATTTTTAACCTACAATTTGTTACTTTAAAAACCTAGTTTGGAATAAATACTACATGTGCTTGCTGCACAGTAAGGTGAGTGCAGGACACTTTTCTCTTAACCTCAGTAGATTGAAACCCATTTGTTTGGTATTATACAAGTCTACGCACACAGAGATTTTGGATGCTCTATACAACATATTTTATCATTACATGAAGCGGAAGGGCCTTCTGATTTTAAATGGTATAACTCAATGCAGAAAAGGGTCCTAATATCTTTAGACTGGACACTCTTTCCTAATCTGTATGGATACCAAACTCACAGATAAGAGAAAATTCACAGAATCTCTCTTTGATATAGTGCAGAAATGGGACTGGTTGGAAGAAACCTCCTATGCAGTTTTAATGCACACACTGCTTTGGGACAGCATGTGGAAAGGTCCTTCAGGTGTCAGCCCACGGAGTGGACAGAAGGAAGCAGGGGCCTGTCTTAAACAGTATTATCCATCTTCTTGTCAGTCTCTATGGAAATCTAGATTAGAATGGAATAGCTGAAAGTAGCTTCCTTCTATTGCAGTGACTGAGCTGAAGGGTCAAGGCCAAAGTGATTGCAGGTGGCAGAAGTATTCCTGGTCTCTGTCTTCAAAGGTCCTTTGTCTATGACATTTCTTCACAGTAGATTGACTCCTATTTATAAAGGACTAAATAGATTCATTTCCTTCTGACAACACGGACATTAAGAAAAGGTGGTCTGTATTACAGTAACCTGTCTCCCAGAGACCTTCATTAAATGGAGGGATTTGGGGAAGGACAATCTTTCTTTAAGTTAGGTCAAATCAACAATGTCCATTGTAAATCTATTTGGAAACAGGAATTTATTTAATTGTGATAATAGTCTTAATTGCTGCAGCTCAATTCCATACTCCTTCTCCAAGCTTCAAAATTTCAAGTGCTAGTTAGAACCTAAAGAAAAAAACCCTGCCAGAACAAGTATTTCTCAGCTTAGACCAATGCAAAAAAATTCATATCCTGGGCACACATCTGAGGAGTTCATGACAAGCTGAGGTCATACCAGAAGTGTCATTGGTTATAGAAATGAAGCAGTAAAGCTATCCTGTGCAGCACTGTGGCAAAACAGAGTGATGTACTTGTGCAGGGGACCCAGCCCTCCGGCAGTTCTGAATGATTAACATCCCCTAGCTTGTACACAACTTTCATACACAGGATCCTTCCAGTAGGAAAAAAAAAATCCACCCAACCAAGGCGAACTAAAATGAAACTACATTTCTTTCTAATCTGGAGAACACCACATGCTTCAGTCATCTGTCTATGTCTAGTTAAGCACAGTTCAGTGCAACTGAGTTTAAGAATCTACAGGTATCTCCACCCAAGTAGCAACATAATGTCCCAAAATTAGATGTTTACTATTTATTCTTCTGTGCTTGTGAGTATAGAAATCATCGACTTCCATATTCAGTGCTAAATCTTTTTTCCCACTACATAATGTACTGTTTTGGTCATATAATCTTCACAAACTTCCCTGAGGTTTTAGGTAAAACAGAGAACAGAAGCCGGCTTCTGGGATTCTCTCCATCTATCACTTTCTCAGCAGACTACATGAAATGAATTTGGTGACCTCACTTCAGCCTCTGTTGGAAAAGCATTCATATTGCACAACAAAGAACCAAATAGGTTTGTAAAACAAAATCCTACTGCAGTCCCTGAAAAGGCAGCTTTGTTTAAGTCCGAAACACATTAAAAGGGCAGTGCAAGAAAGCTTGAACTGACGTGATCTTCACTGAACATTTGGTCAAGACAAGCATTTAATTTTCCACTCCATTTAATCTGACATGTTTTATGATTGCTAGTTTTTTTCTCTGAAGTGATAGATTTATGAGTAATAATACAGCATGCTACTTTCTACACAATTTAAAATTAGTATCTTTATACTAGGATGAATCTTTTACTGAAAATTGTCTTTCAGCCTGTGAAGAGAGGAATGACTATTCAGTACATACCTGCTTCATGAATTTCTTCTTGTCCAGTGTAAGAGGAAAACACTTGCCCAAAGAACTTGTATTGCTGATCTCGAAAGTTGTTTTGCAGGTAGTCCATCAGCATAACATAGCCAGACTGCTGCATCGTAAGGACTTCACAGAATACAGCTAACTAGAAGAGGCGAGGAAAAAAAGAAGTCAGAAGTCATGACAAATTAACCAGATTCTGCTAACAGGCAAAAACCCTGGGGAAAAGACGTTGGGTAAAGTCTCCCAGTTGAGCTCTCCTGGGTGACACTGAACTTTTGTTCTTCTGTACCAGCAGTATATCTAATGCTTTATTCCACCTGTATTTCTCAACCACTCTGCTTTGGAGCTTTGCTCTGCCCAGTCACCACCATTTAGCTGGGGCAATATAGAAAGAACTCCTCTTTATCTGGGCAAGAAGTCCAGACTGCCTGCAGATTTAGGAAGTGTGCTCTTACTCTCTTTTAAGATAAGAAATAACTCAGAATCTAGTCCTGAGCTAAAAAAGGGAAAAGATAACACACTCAAGTAATATATATGCTTTCTAGTTTAATGGCTGCATGAAAAATTTATAACTAGATAAAATAAAAGCTAGGTTGTTGGGCTGGCAATGAAAGCCATGAGCTTCTACCACAGAATCACAGAATCACTAAGATTGGAAAAGACCTGTAAGATCATCAAGTCCAACCATCAACTAACACCACCATGCCCATTAAACCATGTCCCACAATGTCTCGTCCACACGTTCCTTGAACACCTCCAGTGATGGTGACTCCACCACTGCCCTGGGCATCTTATTCCAGTGTCTCACCACTCTCTCAGTAAAGAAATTTTTCCTAATACCACATACATGACAACTGCTTTTTTTTTGGTATTATGTACAATTGTTTGGTTTTAATACATTAAACAAATTACCTGGTCTTCAGAAATACTAATGGTATCTTTAAACACAATCCATTCAACCGTTTCAGAGCAGGGAGGAGTTGATAAAGACCCGTTATAAGTGTAGTATTTGTCTGTTGCATTTGGCAAAAGGTTCAGCAAAATAAATGGTTCTAAGGCAGCCTGTTTTCCTGAAAAAAAAAAAAAAAAAACTTAGAGTCAGATAGTTAAAATACTGCAGAAGCAATGAATACATAGAAATCACACTCTCCAAAAGAGTTACCATTATAGGAGCATGCTAATTTTGAGGCTTTTCAAAATTTGGTCTCTGGAGAGACTAGCATACAAATAAATTGCTGAGCCTTCTCTATTTAGTTTGAGTAAGTATTGTTCAAAACCAACTTTGTTTACTTGGGAAGGTGTAATGAATTACTCCAGTAATAAATAAAGTAATCAGGACATTGCTTCACAAGAATTTGTAAGTTTACTTGTAAATGTCCAGGATGCCAAATCTTTGTCTCACACATGAACTTCAAAGAAATAATATGTTAAATCTGTGTTCTTGGTCTCATGACATGGCTTCAAACTCTCCCTGAATTTGGTCAAGTCTTAACCTCTGCAGAAAATCACTGCCTGGGGAACTGTTGCCATGTTAGACCTGAGAGTTATATTACTCATGACCACAGAAGCAGAATTTCTGTGGATCAGGGGTTTTTTTAAATGGTGATAGTACAGTGAAAAACTGTTAAAGCTTTACACAAAGCAGAGAAGGATGCAAAGACCTCCTCCAGGAGAGTCCTGTGAAAATAGTGTCATGTCTTTCAAGTCAGCAATTTATCTGGTACCTTGTCAGCTGGGAGCATGCATGAGGAATTGCTGGGAGTCCATCCACAGAAAGCTAAGTTCGTGCTGGTATGGCAGTAGGGTCCAGCAACAGAAATTGGCAGAAATGGTACCAACTTCCTCAAAGCAGATTTTTTTTAGTCTGTGACAATTATCAATCTGGTGACAATTATCTGCCTTATTGTCTGGTGCATCCAAAATAATACTTGTTTTTTATACCTTGGAATTATGCAGATACTTATATACCTTATTTCAATCTAAAGTTACTTATTTTAAATTTCTCCCTATTTGATAAGTATTCACTTATGAATATCTAATGAATTTTCAGACTGTGTATTAACTTGTGGTTTTACAGATATGTTACTTCTTGAGCCCTGTACAGATTTATCACCTGTCTTTGTCTTTATAATTCCTTACAAATTTGGTGAGAGCAGCAAATTACATTAACAGTTTACTACAAATCATTGATGCTTTCTTTCTGTACAGTGACTGTTCCACTGAGTTAAGGTTTAAGAGCTGGCTCCTCCCCTCTCTCTTATCCATGTGTCATGAAAGGGGAACGTTTAGCAGTGTCGAGCAAAGCCCATCCTTGTATTTCTCCTGTCAACATGTTAGTCAACCTTCAGACAAGCTATCACTGCTATCTGGTATGTGTCTAGTTAACGCATTCGTCCTTCAGTAAAAATGAATGGCCAGGCCATTTTATATAGATGCTTGGGGACATGAAACTTCTTATTTATAGTAAGAATCCTGCCATACATCTTGCAACTTTTAATTTTAAAATGCCCTTTAATGTGATTGACAGCCTAGATTCTAAAATCAAACACCTACAAAGAATCATGAGAAACAGAGAGTTTGTCTGGAAGGAACAGGACTGCTCCTCTGCAGAGCTTGAGAACTCAGCAACTGGGATTCGAAGAAGCACAATGCAGATATGACTGACAAGGACAGATCATGTACATCGGAGACAAGGACAGATTGTGTGCTATTCACTTTTCTTCAGGAGGAACAACTTGATTAAGTCATGACCTGAATTTCCAGAGCTCATTTGCATTTTATTCAAGAAAATTATATTCTACTTGTTGAAGTGCTGTGTAGCGGCTGTATCTTGAATCTTGCTGCTGATAGTTTTACAGCTCCTTCCAAGGCTGTAGGACAGTATCTGCCTTGATGTATTACTTGTTCTCCATTGTGTTTCACAGAAGATGGCACACAAAGATAATGAATCTTAACTGTTTTGTATTTCCCCCTCCTCTGCCTTTGTAATTTATGAAAGTTGCTCCCTTTTATATTTGTTGAATGGTGTTTGTTTTCTGGAGAAAAACAATCTTGATTTTAGTGTCATACTTTTGAAAGCTTTTAAAATAGTGGACTAACAGCTTTTTACACTTCAACCTATTGATCTTAAGGGGCTTTACAAAGCTCAAGCATCATTACATATAGGAAAACTGAGACAAAGTTAGCCATTTACTTAACGGGTCATGGCCATGAGGTAAGAAAATAGCTCTCTTCAAGACACTGCTCGTTCATGTTTATTCTTCTGTGAAGCCACCATGAAACTGAGTTAGAAACAGAGCCCAGATCTCCTCATATACCACCCTGAAGTCCATGCGCTCTGATGTGAAACCGCAAGGAATTCTAAAACTCCAAAGTGTCAACATTTGGTTTGAATAATGCTAGTACAAATATAATATAATTGGATTATTTCAGATTTACACAGGAGCTACTGAAGAAAGAATTAATCTCTGCTGAGTCTACTGAATACTGATATTCATACAGTCTTGTAAGACACATCTTGGATGGCTGCAACAGTGTTATTTGGCTTCCAGCCACATATAAAAATCCAGAAATGTATGATTAAGAAAACTCAAAGAATAAATCAGACACTTCTCTTAATTTAGCATTTAAAGAGTTGCAAATTCCTCATGATAGTTATATTTATTCATTTACACTTACTGCTGTTGTTACAAATATTCAGTGTTGGGGTAAATAAATCGTAGAATCATAGACTATCTCAAGTTGGAAGGGACCCATAAGGTTCATCAAGTCCAACTCCCTGCTCCTCGCAGGACTACTTAAAACTAAACCGTATGACTAAGAGCGTCATCCAGATGTTCCTTAAACCCTGACAAGCTTGGTGCCGTGACGACTTCCCTGGGGAGTCTGTTCCAGTGACCGACCACCCTCTCAGTGAAGAATCTTTTCCTAATGTCCAATCTGAACTTCCCCTGATATAGCTTCATTCCATTTCCTTGTGTCCCATTGCTGGTCACCAGAGAGAGGAGATCAGCACCTCTCCCTCTGCTGCCGCCTGGACGCATTCTAATAATTTGATGTCCTTCTTATATTGAGGTGCCCAAAACTGCACACAGTACTTGAGGTGGGGCTGCACCAGTGCAGCATAGAGTAGGACATCACCTCCCTTGACTGGCTAGCTATGCTGTGCTTGATGCACCCCAGGACACAGTTGGCCCTTTTGGCTGCCAGGGCACACTGTTGACTCATATTCAACCTACCATCAACCCAAACCCCCAGATCTCTTTCTGCAGGGCTGCTCTCCAGCCTCTTGTCCCCCAGTTTGTATGTATAACCAGGATTTCCCTGTCCCAGGTGCAGAATCTGGCACTTGCTCATGTTAAATTTCATACAGTTGGTGATTGCCCAGCTCTCTAGTCTACCCAGATGACGTTTGCTGTTTCTAACAAAACAGATGTGGCTGAGCTCTGGAGAACCATGCTCCCCGATGTCTGTAAGGTTTCATAATTACACTGAAATGGAATTTAGTCTAATCAGTAATCAATAAAACACGGAGGTAGACTTACCAAAACGACTAACACTATCTACTCCATTAATGATTGGATTATAATCTGGATTATCTTCTAGTCCAATCTGTTAAAAAGAAATTGCAATTTTAACAGTACAGGCTTCATGAAAAAAAATTGAAAGTTGCAGTTTACCACCAAAATTATAGATGATTTAAAGCAGAGCAAATGTATTTTGCCCATTTGCTTTTCTGTAAGAATAAATTAGAAAGATAAATGAAAATTTTTAACTCAGTGATCACACACTGGAACCAGTTAAATTCAGTTTGAACATCTGCCGTGTTTCAAAGCTTGTTTAATGACACAAAAATATACTTTGTTTACCTCAAACAAAATTGATAAAGCTCTTAACTTTCCATTTCCTTTAATTGCCTCTTCGAAATTTGTAAACTGATCTGCATCATAGCAGTAGATTTGCATCTGAAAATAAAAATATATTCAAATGTTATATATATACAAAATTAAAAAAATCAATCAATTCAGTTATATATATTCCCTTTTGAGAAAAAATGTCCAAGCAATAAATTTAATTACAAATATATGAATTTTTTATCTCTCTCACATGCATTATCTGAAGATACAGAATGGAATTCATCAGCTGTTAGCTATCTAAAAATGACCTCTCTTGGAAAACCGCTAAGTTTGCAGGAGTTATCCTTTCAAGGAGCACAACACTCTCCATGGATAATACAGTAAGCTGAGATAACTTGCTGATACTGGACATCTAACCTAGAGTACTCAGGTGAGATGAATCCTGAAAACAGTGGTAAAACATGAATAATAAGACAAGATGTCCCTACTGCATCTGTCTTGCAGTAAGTATAGAGAAGCATTGGTAATAAAAGATTACCAGGTATTTTGTGCCCACATTTGACTGCTGTCATGGGCATTGGGTTTGTTGCACCCCTTCCTCTCTTTCTCCAGGTGCAGTTGGGAAATCTCCTCCAGTGCCGGGTCACCAACATGAATGGGGGAGTGTCCTGCACCTACTAGCTTTTCATGTGATGGTGGCAGAAGAGAATATTCTCTTTGATGCCTTGGTAAGACAGGTGGAGTGTGAGTCGGAATTTTTAAATGGCTAATGAGGTAAAGGAAAGGACACTGCCCAGGGAAAGCTCCTGGCTCACAGCTCTCCACGGAGTATAGGACAATCTTGGCTCTATTGCTTTGCTGTGACATAGAAGTCCAAAGTGCTCGGAGTGAGGAGCAGCACGGCTGCCTGCCACAATGACACCTTTTTAACTAGAAAATGATCACAACACCATGTTGAGGGACAAACATTTGGTGTGCAGAGTGCCCTCGTGGATCTCTGCGAGAGCTGCTCCTCTCCTCCACCCGATCCCCATGCTGCTGCAAACTCTTCTGCCAAACCAGCCAGGAGTATGCTGGCCTGGCTGCCTGCGAATGCAGCCGCACCCAGGACTTGCTGTCACATTGGGGCTCCTGGTACACCGCTGCCAGCTCTTTCCAGTCCAGTGACATGGGCCGCGCTTTGTCTTGGTAAGGCCCAGCAGCTCCCATGGGCTCTCAGCAAAGCTTTGAAAAGTCCATTTACATTTTAAACAACCAACTGCTGTGGAATATAATGGGCCAAACTCATAGGAGCTTAACTGTTAGTGGGAGCTTGAACTTTGTCAGATTAGCAGAAGTGACTTCTAATGTCATCTTAGAAGACATGTGAAAATGCAGTTTAGACATTCTCAACATGCCACGGAATTACGCCTTATGCTGCCCTTCTAAAATGCATCATTTAAATATTATTTATTTAGTTTTAAGTGAATGCTTATATTTGCAAATAGACTTTAATCAAGTGATAAACAAAGGTATTTATTAAACAATATTACCTTTTGCAGAATGTCAAACCATCAAAATTGTCAAAATCTATTCTGTACTTTACCTCAAGAGGAAATTTTTGTCCTTCTAAACTATGTTCTGATCCGTCTGATGACACGTTGCATTTTCCCCAGTGAAAAGTGATCTTGCTTGCTTTGAATACTGTGTCTAACCCACCTCCACTTACATAATAATCATTTGTCAGGTTAATTTCCACTGAAAAAAGAGAGAGAGAGAGAGAGGGAAAAAAACAGAGTGTCAATATAAAAGACAGCCAAGGCATCTATGTTTCTCGTATTTCAGGACAAGAGGAAATGGCCTCAAGTTGTGCCAGGGGAGATACAGACTGGATATTAGGAAAAATTTCTTTACTGAGAGAGTGGTAATGCAATGGAATAGACTGCCCAGGGAGCGTGTGGACGTGGCATTGTGGGACGTGGCTTAATGGGCAGAGTGGTGTGTGGTGTGGCGTGTGTGTTTGTTTTTGTGGTTTTTTTGGTTTTTTTTTTTTTTGGTAATGGTTGGACTTGATGATCTTACAGGTCTTTTCCAACCTTAGTGATTCTGTGATTCAGTATTAGGTGCTAAAAGGTAAATATGATACATTGATTTCCCTGTATTTCATAAGCAATTGGAGAGGAAATTGGTTATTTAAACTAAGTAAGAAATGAGGTAATTCACTATTAGCATGGAGAAATATGTTTTGTTTCATGCTGCAATTCACAAAACAGTCATCTAATGAACTGCACTATTATATTGGTCTTCTGTTGTCTGAAACTAGCCACAGACCTATGCAAAAAAACTCAGAAAACTGGCTTAGCCACCAATCTGACTGTCTAAGAAAAGAAATTCCTGAAATACATAGCTTCCTGAAAGCACCTGTGTTTTTAACAAAAAGGAAAATACACCCCCCCCGCCATTATTATCATAATTCTAGATACAAATCATGAGGCAACACAAGAAAAGAAAATTCTAGCCAGTTCCTAGGAGGACTGTCCTGTCTGTGAGACTCCTTAGCTGCGGAGCAGTTTTCCATGGGAGAAGGTGATGACAGGTCTTCAGCTGGACATAGCTGTACACAAACTGTAGATGGGACTGAGCATTTGTCTTCTGGAGGGAATGAGCAGGGTGGAATAGACTGAAGCCCCACATCTGCCCTTCCCACCTCCAGTGATTGTGGATTGTTTGACCTAAAACTGCAAATGTAAAACTGCACTAATGGAGTTCAGTTTCATTACATTTCTTTCCTCAAAAGCCTGAAGGCAATTTTAACTGCAAAGCTTAGCAGTTCCTTTTATAATATTTGAATTGCTGTAGATGAGGAAGAGCTCAGTTCACCTTTATGGACTTTAAAGAATATTTCCTCAGAGATCTCTTGAAAAGACAAATGCACTGTTTATCTCAGCTAGTAGGGCAACAGGAAAGTAAGTGATTTGTGGAATAGTATGTAGGATGTACATGATGGGGCCAAGAATGGAAATTAGGATCAATGACAAGAAAAGAAAAGAAAAGAAAAGAAAAGAAAAGAAAAGAAAAGAAAAGAAAAGAAAAGAAAAGAGAAAAGAGAAGAAAAGAAAAAGGAAGAAAAGGGAAGAAAAAGGAAGAGAAGAGAAGAGAAGAGAAGAGAAGAGAAGAGAAGAGAAGAGAAGAGAAGAGAAGAGAAGAGAAGAGAAGAGAAGAGAAGAGAAAAAAGAAAGAAAAGAAGGCGGCTCATCTAAGGGTCCTACTGGAACTGGTAGAAGGTCAAAGACAGTTGTTAAGAGATTCCTTCCTCCATACCTATGACCAAAACAGGAAACAGTACTTTGAACAAGCAGCTTTTAGTTACTCCTATCCTGGATTTATAAGTGGTTGCAAAAAGATTTGTCTGACAATGTAAATGCCACCATAAGCTTCTTTTATAGCTGGGAGAAACAGGCACTTGTAGGCATAAATCACTTCTTTCTAAAATACATTTCTAAGACAGGTGAGACAAATTGGACCATAAAAGCACCTATTTCTCTTCTTTGACTGTAAGAACAAGTCTAAGTGAGTAATTCAGATGCAAGTGTCTACATTATAGGTGTGTCTGTGTAGGTGAGATGAATCCCATCCTGAGTTTTTTGAAACCACAGCTCATCCATGAAGTGCTTCCAGATGAGTAGGTAATTTATTCACACTTTTAAAAAATCATTTGCTAAATTACTGTTTAGCTTCAATGAAGTGCTCATGATGGGATGATAGTAATGATGTGATTGCTTTGGCTCTATCTGTCTGTGCACATGATTTTAATTTGTGTGATTTCTTTATTATGCTTGGCTATTGTCATCACCTGTTTTTTTTGTTAAATGGATAAATTCAGAATGCACCAGCTAAGGAAAAGTGAAATGAAAATGTTTCATTAAAAGTTCTTGGTTGATTGTCCGTCCTATATAATTTTTCTGACCTCTTTTAACTCCAAACCTGAAATTTGACTTTTTACCTGTTTTGCCAGTGTTGCGAATGAAAGTATCTTCCAAAGTTTCCTTTTCCCATCCATGGAACTTAAGTTTCTTCAGATTCACATTTACTTGGGTAAGATCTTCATCTATATTAATAGGAGATTGTTTGGCACCATTGCAGGCTGAGTATTTCTTTCCCCAGTTCTTTTGGTTCAAAGTTCCTAGAAATCAAAACACTTGCGGTAAATACATTTAAATCCTAAACTGGCATCCATATATTTTTTAATGTGGGAAAGTTAAAACACAGTTTGTAATCTGTGATCAGAGTATCTGCCCTTCTTTTAGGCCTCATCTGTAGCAATACTTAGCACACCTACCATTGCATCCCACCTTTAACAGTTAAGTCACTTTTTGACCATTTTAGACATCATACATATATGCTTAAGAATCTCTAGGGAAAACAGAAAACAATCAAAAACCCCCTGCACACAATATACAGAAATAATAAATAAAACAGGGCGGGGAAAAAAAAAGCTTTCAGGTGAAAGAAATTGGCATTAAAAAAAATTTGGGAATTACTGCAAAACCCTCCTTTCCAAATAACTCTTTTAATCATACGAATGTCATTAACATTCCTTCTGACCAATGAAGTCAGCCATCCAATAATTTTTTTAAATAAATAAAAGTGATAAGATCTTTTAAAAAATCCTTACACAGAGGGAAAAAGGTAAAGTGATTCTACCCTGAAAAAGGAAGAAGGTTAGTGATGCTCTGGCTGGAGAACCTGGCTGCATGGCCCGGCTTTGCCCATGGAGGGCCATGCACGCACACTCCAGCCATCTCCCTTTGCAGCTGCCGGACGAGAGCAGCCAGGAGGTCCTGTGCTGCAGCAGGCACCTTCCCCAGGGCACAGGGGCTGCATGGCATTTCACTGTGGCCGGTTCAGACATAGACAACATGACACAGACCGCATGTCCTTCACCAAAGAGTGATTATTTTCCATAAGAAATGCTCAAGTACTCTACAGATCAGCGTGAGAGGTTAGCAGCTGCTCTGAGAATCTTTTGTGTATATAATATAGTAACATAAACAATACAATATTTTGTGTATGTTTATGTGTTTGCACACATATAAGTATTTTTTTCCTGACAGGGAATTCTGGTGACACTTCAGAGGGCTAATTAAAACCAAGACTTGACTGTGTAGACCTAAGAAAATATAACTGCTTCAGTTAGCTTCCCACTTACTAGTAGTTAAGAGCTAATTTTAGTGCATCCAATGCACACATTTGAATTCTATTACACATGTTGAAATGAGCCAGTGCTCATTTACAGGCCGTTGCGCTACATCCAAGTCTGTCAGCAGAAGATTTGCTGTATTGTACCCCAGGCAAGAACAGCCCTCATATTGCACTCAGAAAACACAGAGAGGGGAGAAGAGATGCAGCCAGTCCTGTAACCATGACAATAGGCAGTAATACAAGATGCTCATCTGGATAGCTAGCTACCTAGAAACAAACCGGAGCTAAATTATTCAACAAGTATCAAGTCAAGCAAGTTACCAGTATCACCTTGCTGCATCGAAATTACTGCAGGTCAGAGAGTATATAAACCCATTTATTTCTGGAAACTGTTAGGCACAACAGCCAAGCAAACCAAAATGAGTTTAAGTCACAGGGTTATGAATCTGAATATCCTGCAGGTGGGGATTAGAGCCCCATACCAAGCAAGCAGTGGTCCCCTTGGGAATGGCACATGGGGTAAGCTTCCAGCTTCTCCTCAAGTCACACTTGTCCTGGACATTAGCTGTCAGTTACAGTTTATCACCTGGATAAATAATGCAATATCCTGATTTCTAAAGTGCTTTTCATAACAAAAGAGTGGCTAATATTTCGCCTTTACTCTCAAAAGTTCCCTTAAGAAATTCTGAGCCCAAGTCAACCAAAACTTGGAGATGAATCTGCTCAGATCTTCTATAGTGAATTTTCTAACAAATATTGAAGGCTTTAAAAACCAAGAAAGCCAATTTTATTTAAATATAAATTAGAATCATTAACTTTAAACAGAAAAGCCTCCAAACAGGGTCAGACAGAACAGAAATAACAATTCTCAGCTTGCCCTGTGCATCCTTGCAGACAGGCCCTTGTTTCCAGGTCTGTTTTCAGCCAGCTCAGTGATTTTCCAAGCTGCAGCAAACTCTTTTTGAAAGTCTCTGCCAGTTTGGGCTGGGCTGGCTGCCCATGGCCATCCCTTGGAGTTAGGCTGCGCTCCCCACTCCATGCTCTGTTTCTTTTGCTCCTGCCTTCTGCCACAGCCCAAGACTTCCCCAGGCTCCTGCTGTTACCCCAAGGCAGTAGAAATCTCCTTTCTGTTTCCACTGACATACCCACTCCCATTGCTCACCTGCAGTCTCTCCTTCAGAACATCATCACGAATCTTTTCCCAAGATGCATTTTCCTTATTCCGCTTTTTCCACCACTGACATTAGAACTGATTGAAAATACTACTGTTTTCTCTCTCCCACCAGTGTACTTTTGGGTCCTTTCTTCCATGCTTCTTTTGATGAATGTCATTATCCCATTTTTGCACCTTCCCTTTAAATTCCCTACTATCCATTATCACATTCAATAAAAACAAATACATTAAAATTAAAGAAACTATAATCTCCTTCCAACTTTCATAGTTTCATATTTTGTGGTTTTGTTACGTAGAATGTAAATTCTTTGACTTGCTAGTTGCTGTCTGTGTCTCAGTGTGTAATACAACAAATTTGTAGCATGAAGCTAATTATAATAGCAATCTTAGCTCATCCCAGAGACAATGTCATGCCAACACTGTAATCCATCACAGTGTCCTGAGCCAGGGCACGCGGAGTTACGTACGATGCTGGCTGTAGGCAGTACAGAGGTGCTGTGGCCCGACTAAGGAAGTTTGTTCTTTCACTCTGGATGTGAAGCTTTTCATAAGTATTGCCAGAAATAAATGAGGGCATGGTGGTGTTGGGTTGATGGCTGGACTTGATGATCTTACAGGTCTTTTGCAACCTTAATGATTCTGTGATTCTGTGAATACGAGCGGATTTATAGAGTGAAACAGTTGGGGTTGCGGACCATATGTCTTTCAGAAGGTTTTTCCCTCAGCCTAGCTCTGTCTGGTCCCGTGGGCTGAATGCCCATCGGCTGCTGAAGTGCATTAGGTACGTTCCTGCAGCACATCTCCTGTTTAATACCAGTTGACGAACCCATGTCACACACTGTGAGACAACTCTACCTTGCGAACCAAAGCTTGGCAAGTGGGGAGCAGCCAGGAGGTTTGCTTCAGGAGTCCACTCCTGATCTGAACTAAAGCATTAATGTAAATGCAGCCAGTGTAGGCAGCAGGTGGTAAAACTGCTGCAGTTTACATGACTTGCAGAAAGCCAAAGTAAAAGCAAAAGAACCAAATGTTTTTAAACAAGAGCAGATTGTTTTACTGTAGGTGTTATGATGGAAATCATAAATCAAAGCAGTGCCAGCCATTTTGAAAAATATTGTTGAAACTGAGCTTCGAAAATGAATTCCCCCAAACTGTGCTTTGGAAATCTGAGGAGAACAAAAATGTGCATGATCTGTCTTGAAGAGTGCACAGAGGAAGCAATGTTTGTCAAAACTGTCAGCTCTGGAGAAGCAACTCACAATTCACAATGAAGGAAAATGAGCCTGAACACAGCAGATTACAAGATAATGGAAGACTACCTATACCATAACCTTTACCACTCTTCCCCGGGGCAGAATATCCGAAGAAAATTCTCCTACCCTTTCTTTCTAGCAGATGTTCATACCTAACTCTGCTCCTCATCCTTAGCCCCAGTGATCCCATCCCAGCAACAAGCATCCAATTCTCATTTCGTCCTCCACTTCTATCCACTGCTGTCTTTAGAAGATCTGGCCCACAAGGTGTTACTGCACTTCTGACTTTTGTAAAAATACTTGAAAGAAAAGCATCTGTGAAACAACTCTGTGTGTGTTGGTATCCTATGCAAGCGGAGTGAGCAGGACTGAAGACAAGCTGTGAAGCTGAGTGGGCTGTGGTCCTCCCAGCAAGTTGCCAGGAGAGGGGTTTCTCAGCATGCTCAGATGCTACTACGTGCGTGTCTGCTGGGCTGTAAACCTTCATTATGAGTACTGCTGTTTACTACCATGTATCAGTACTGGCTGAATGTAATACACAATTTATGAAAAATGGAAGATATCTTTTTAAATCAATGGAAAATATGCACAAAGAATTTAAAATGCAAACCTCAAATCCCATGAATGGTATTCTGAAGACATGAAACAAATACTCTGCATTTCTTCTTTGTACTGAATATGGATGTAGAAGAAATACGATCTTAAAAATGACGCTTTGGGCTTTATGGGATTAATAAAGATGTCAGAAAGTTGCATTAGGGTGGAGATATGTTTTACTTGGAAAATTCTACTTCCCAGCACTTCACTTTAGTAACTATTTTCTTGAAATCACAGAGTTTGCATTCTGAGCTCTTATTACGATCATGTTTCTCATGAATGGGCATACCTCTAGCATGTGCTCCCTCAAGAACTGTAAGAAGCTCTAGCTTTAATGACAGTTACAGAAAAAGAAATGCTTTAAATATTGATGAAGAAACAATACTTCCTTCACAAGCGTAAGCTTTGAAACACAGGGAGGTTAACATCATCACTGTTAGATATTTACTGTTCAGATAGAAATAGGGATACAATATAAGACCACGTAAGTTTTAGACTCTAACCAGTTACAGAGTATAAACACTGCTTCTCAAACTGGCAATAATGGGTAGTACAGAAAAAAATCATAGGTCTGATTCAGGTTTTCCATTGCTCCTAACTTGTTTATTATTTCATGATTTAAACTGATGTGAACCCTAGGGTTTATGTTATAGATGAAAGACAGCAGAAAAGAGAGATAGATTCTTTACCTCTACTTAATTTCTTCCTCTCCATTTTTCATCAGCTTTTGCTTTCACAATGATATCATTACTTTTATAAGTATAGATTAGACACATACAGGAGATGAAGGATATCGCCTCTGTGTGGACTGTTAATAATGGATTTGCCTTATCAGAAATGTTATTGACTTACCACTTTGAAGTGCTAAGTGATTTCAAGGGTTTTTTTTTTAGAGCAAACACATTTTATCTAAGAAATAAGAAATCAGAAATAAGGCCATGAAAAGATGTAGGTACTTATACTGGGACAAAGTTTAAATTTAGATGTCCAATGAATACTGCTCTGAACACCAAACTGTAGAGCTATTCTTTTTTTTTCCACTTTATTTCTGCTTCACTATTTAGAGGAGACGGAGATCAACAAACGTCAGGATGCTTCACACCATTAATAGCTATAGCATTTAGCTTATTACCAAAAGTTGCACAATGCAGTCTCTAACCCTCCAAGGCAGAAGAATGATTTCAATTCACATTCTGAATGAGTGCACTACTGGCCCAAAGAGAGAAGTACTGCCAATACTAATCTTGTGAATGTTACCATAGCTCATATTACAAAGGCCATAGCATAACACATTGCATTCTAGGGAAACATTTTGGTCATCAAAAAAATGGAAGGTTTAAGTTTTGCGTATTATTGAGTAGAAGACAACATTTCTGCTTCATCTTGATCTTCATTGTAAGGATTTTTGGGTTTTGTGTTTTTCCTCTCCAAAACCCCCAATCATCCCCCCAAGATGTTCATGATCAGTCTCATAAAGTTTATAAAAATCCTTCAGATTGAAAAAGCCCAGACTTTAACAGGTGAAATTACTTGTCAGGACGGAGTTACAACCACAGAGAAGGAGTTTTGTCTTCCGGGTTTGGGCTTAGCCAATTATTATGACCATCTCAGTGATTTAATTGCTTGTGGGTTTTCCAAGACTGGATTGCTTGCCAATATCTAGGTCAAGTGTTCAAAAATGAAATTATACTGCTTATGTTAAAGAGAATCAGCCCACAGAGTAACTGGATTGCCACTCCAAAAAACTTTAATAGCATTTGAAGCCTCGAAGTTCAACACTAATAAAGTAACTTGCTTTTAAATGAGCAGGAGCCAAATATATTTATCCCATGGATTTTTCTGGCACACATACAGTGACAGAGAAATGAATGCAATACATTTTCTTACTGTAGGGTATAATATTTCAAATAAAGCGAACAGAATCAACAAAAAATTCTAGCTGCTTTGCAACTAGATGCATTCGAGCAAGCTAAAACATCTAATCTATTATTTTGTTTAGTGCCTTATTTGTCATTTTTGTATCTAAGTATCAGCATACCTACATTGCATTCTGTGTATTGTGCGCATGTGCACACAAAAAAACCAGTATGTACTGTATAAACACAGACAAATACAGACTTTTGCTGAGGGGAATACCCTAAAAGATGGCACAGCAGTAACCTGTCTTCAGCTGAACTCTGGTATGTTCATCTTCTCTGTTCCTCATCTAAAATATGTTGGACCACTTACCTCTTATTAAAATCTAACTTAGAAGATGAGTCAGGAAAATTCTGATAAAACATTTTGTTATCTTCAGATTGTCGGATCTTTCTTTCATCTTTTGTTTATTTCTTTGAACATAAACTTTATGCTTCCTTCACCTCAACAGTCACCGAGACATTGCTCAATAAAATAACCAAAAAGTAACTGGGTGAGAAAAATGTTTTGTTCTTCTGCTTTTTCCCCACAGAAAAAAACCCATCAGATAGAATAAACTACAGTTGTTGAGATACAACGGAAAACTGTAATCAGTATTACTAATACAGTGGCTGTCTGGTGATTTTTCTTCCTGGGAGTCAGTTTGATAATGATTCATAGTCAGACTAAGTGAATTAGTGAGCAAAATGCGTAGGAGGATAAATGCCAATGGACAGCTTTCTTTCAATATAGCAACTGTTTGCTGTTCCTCTTATCCTTCTTTCATCCCCTGATAAATCTGGCCATTGCAGGCTAGTTAGAAAATATATAATCAAACTCCTCTATGCCACAGAAATACAGATTATCACTGATGCTCCATTTGCAGCACACTCAATGGGATAGCTGTTTAGACTAGGAGAAGGATTATGGGAGAAACTCAGTCAACCTTTTAAGAGACCTCTTTTCTATAATTCTTGTCCCATTGCTCCTGAATTTGCATATAAGTGCTGCTGGAGAATCATGTAGCAATATATAATGAAAACTTGCCAAGTAATTTTTTGTAATGAATGTAGTGTTAAGATCTAAGCTATATTTTTCAAGTAAATATGAAGGAAGGAAATTTGGTACAGTGCCAAATGGGAAAATGTCCAGTAAAAAAGAAACATATTCTTCCGCCTGCTTTTATTTCATTTTTGACAATGTGTGAAGCCCTAATTGGAAGCCCTGAATACTTCTAAACCTTGCTCTGAGGAATTCAGGTTGTAGCAATGATTTCCTTTGCCTTTAGTAATACTTAAGATCATGAAACTGAATACAACACTGTTGAGTGACAAAGATCATTCCAAGATCACAAATAACCAGAGCTGAAAACAGAACTGGAATACATGGTGCTGACTCACTTTTAGGCTGACTCACTTTTAGGCTAAGAAATAGGCAATGCCTTTTGGCTAGAGCTGAAGAACATGGCCTATGACTTCATTTCATATACCCTACAGTTGCACTTTTTTTCATGCTGGGTATTACAGAATTAGCTGTCAATTTTGTGTCATGGCAATGTCAAAGGCCTGTTTGGTCTTCCACAAGAAGAGGACTCCCCACCTGTTTTTGAGTTGTTTGGCATACTGCTAGCAAGGAAGGGAGAATAAAATGGGATGATCGCAGGCTTTGGCCTCTAAAGCCACCCTGATTTGCAAAATAAAAGCAACAGCTTTCCAACATTGTACAGCCCCATCACAGTTCAGCTGTACTTCCTGGAAGTAAAGCTTACTTCCAAACTTACAGCTACTGCACAGAGAAGAAGTGGATGTATATCGTCTTTCTATTGGTGAACAGGGGCATAAATGAAGCTTATGGAGGTATCTCCCTCTGCCCCATATCATGCAAGTACCATTCTACTAGAAATGTAATGGCTGCATATGATAAAGATTGTGTTGACTCAAAGCTTGCACCAATTTTAAACAGACCAAAAAAAAATGCACTTTAAAGGACCATCAGCTGGAGCAAAGAAAAAGGAAGCAATAATCTACTTCAAGTGCAGCATTTAGCATCTGTCTGATAGCTGATGTAGTCCCAGGAGATGAACACAATGAAACCCATCTTCGACAGCAAGAGACCTTATTTTTACGAGAGTACAGATCACCATCTAAGTCTAATGAATTGCACTATGACAGTCTTCGCGTTTCAGTCCTCATTATTACAAGGTAGACCCTGCTGTATTTTAGAAATTATCTTGGGTGGCAGAACCAGGCATTTAGTACAGAAACAGAATGCAACAACGAATTTTAAAAGAGAGCATGTAATTTCCTCCTTCTCAGCTTCTCAACAGATCAACAGATCTAACAATATTGCCTTTCACTGAGAAAATCAATACGGTTTCCTTTTCTCTCCTGCTGTGGTATGACCTCCCTCCTTCCCCCTCTCCACTTCCTCCCTTCCCTCTTTCCTTCTTCCTTCCTTTCCTCCCTTTCTTCCCTCTTGCCTTCCTCCCTCCTGGACCACTAAATGTTAATGAGCAGTCTGTTTAGTTCCCTGAAAGTCCTGTGGTGGTATACCACAGGGGCCCTTTTTCCTGTTACCAAACATGTGCATTATTATGTTGCTATCACCTAGGAAAATAACTTCTGTCAGTTCTAGCCTATCTACAAGAATAATGTGTCTCATAAAGGCCACAGTCGTAAGTTCTGATCCAAAGCCCGCTGCAGTATATAAATAAATCATAAGTAGGTTCTCTGGGCTTTGGATCAGATTGGCTGTGCATACATAAAAAACCACTACTAAACAACACTAGTGGAACCTTGGATGCAAAAATTCCATAAATAGCCATGAAAAAAGTTGGCATTTACCTTTGAATAGCAAAAAGGCATTTATTTCAACTGTGAAGAATACCATAAAGATCCTGAAAAGCAAGGACTAGACAGAAATAAACCAAAGCAAGACAAATATAAGGATAAAAGACTACTGTATTACATCACTGCCCAGTCAGTCCCAGCAGCTGCCAGCAGATAAATTACCCTAATGTCCAAAAGGACATAGAAGTAATTCTGTTTTTTTGCTTCCCAGGTTCTCATTTTTACAGAGCTTCAATTTTTATAAAATGAAGCTCCCACGTATCTCCAGAAGAACATAATACCACAGGAAAGCGGGATTTCTTTTTAGCATCTTTTAGCAGGACTTGGTACCACACTTCTATGGGAATGTCAATACATACTATGTTTGCATAATGGTAAGGATAAGAGGAGGTGATGGGCAGGAATTTGTTATATACTATAATATTGAGCCATATGGATTTCTTAAACAGAGCTATAGCTGTATGTGTGCTTATCTACACAATTTCTTATCATAGTTTATTTTATATTTTAGAAAGTCAATTCTAGTTCCTAAGATGGCTCTTTAGCAAGGACTTTGACTGCAATAGCAAAAAATTTAATTCTTTTTCCCTTTCCCCCCCAAAATAAAAGAAAATCCCTTGAAAAATGTTAAAAACCAACTCCCTCCTAACATTGCACAAACCTTCCCACACTAACGGTATTACTTTATTTGGACTAAGTATAATTTCAGTGTTACCATTATGTTTCCATTTTGTCCACAGACTTTATAATAGATACTTTCAGAACTGCCATAGCAATGTCAGTGGATGTATATGACTCTTCCTCTGATAATACTCCAAGTTAAATTTAAATAATACTATTATGCGATTAGTCTTTTTCTGAGACTATCATATCCCCAAAAACACTCTTTACCAACTCTTCCACTGAGTGAGGTTTTACCCAGCCTTGGCGTGGTAACAGCATTATGTAAATTACACAATAGATATTTCTTCCAAGTATTTCTTCCACAAACATGTTGTGCAAATCTCTTTTCTTCCTTTGCAGATCTATAAAAAGGCCTAACCAGTTTTTAGAATCTTTCAGTATTAAGAACTTTCAGAGTCACTTGCAAGTGAGTAGTTATTCTTAAGAGTGCACAGCTAAAAGCTATTGAGCGGAACATGTAACTTGCCTCAGATGGGGAACTCACTGTCCATTAATAGCATTTACCTTCACAGCTTTTCCATTCTATCCTACAGTGGCAACTGTTTGAAATGAGGATGGAAACAGCATTAACTGCTACAGAGGCACACACTTAATTCATGCATCTCTGGGCAATTGTGCTCTCACATCTATCTCAGTCAGCCAGCAAGTTCTTGTCCCTCTGTGAGTCTTGTGGTGACAAAATTGGCTTAAAATGTCTTGCTGCTGTTAGGAGCACTGCTTTTTACTTCATATTTTCTGAAAGTAAGAATTAATTCATTGCACTGCTTGTATTGAGAAACTAATAGAAACTGTTGCCTAACCTACTCCCTCTGAGCCAAAAGTTCATAGTGGGGATTCCAGTTTTCATGTCAATATTGCTTTAAATTCACTAAACTCTTTAATAGCTTAGTACTTTTTTTTTTCTTTCTTTTTATCTATGGCTAATACACAGAATAATCAACTTCCATGAAGGGTTGTGTCATAATTTTTATTTTTCTCTTCTCTGTGGAGAAAAAAATATTCTCCTTTCATTTCTACACACAGGAAAGTAAAAGAGGATCAGAAGAGCATGTTACTTTCTTTCTTCACATTGTTACCAGGGATCAAATATGTAGGGTATTTTTTACCACCTGCAAATATAGTCTTTATTTCTTTTTACTAAGTAAACCATTCACGGAGGAAGAGATCTAGCATACTTTATCACAGTTGGATAAATTAAAGGCATGGTTCTTGGTTCACCTATCTATTTTAAGCAGAAAGTTACTATGGCAGGAGCAGAAGGAAGACATGGTATTCCTGACACATTAACATCATCTAACCATCAAATCTCTCCCCAGTGCAGAGGAGAAATTATCTTCTGCCACAGAGTTACACTATCATTCACATAAAGGAATTTAGCCAGTTCTAAGAGGGGATTGGATGCACACAAGTGACTTCAGTACCAAGTAATCCCAAGTACTCAAGAATCCCAACACTTCCAGATTTGTGGAGGGCTTCTATACAAGCAGATAAGGTTTTAGTGAAATTTTATCTACTGCTGCTTCTCCTTTCCTTTTCCATCTTGGTGGAAAGTATCAATTTTATGCTCAGGAAAAAAAATATGCTGCCCTAAATTTGTTATCTTGAATGTAAATGTTATTTTGTTATGTTATCTTGAAAAATGCACTTACAATTACTGAATTACTGCAGACTAAAAATTTTCTGACAAGAATCTTCTCTGTTCAGTCTGCAAGGAATTGGACAGCCATAACAAAACACAGGTCTGTAAACTGTTAGGAAAAAATCTCCCTAATAAACATCTATTGTGCAGATAACTGAAATGTAGTAAATAAAGCTTAAGAGACCAAGCCACGCTAGAGTTCATAGGTTCCCAAATTTTCACCAAAAGCTCCCTAAATACTCTATCACTGCTTGTGCTCTGAGGCACTGTGAATTTGACTAAGCTGAGCAACCAGAATCAAAGCCCATTTTGGATTCACAGACCAGTCATCCCTTGCCACGATCTCCCAAGGCACAGACCTAGCTGGCATGTGCCTAGTGACCCTCAGACTCCGCAGCCAACAGCACCAAGATGAAAGCGAAGCCCTGCAGCTGCGCCTCCTGCCATTCAAGAACATTCAAGTGGATGCCCATTTTAATACAATATCCCAGCAGTTACACCCAGGCAGTGCATTCGGGAGAACATGAGTTAAAGACCATCCTCAGCCAAAAAAAATTATTCATCATCCATATTTTGCATTTCCCATGACAAGGCCTGAGAATATTTAATCGGGAAGGAGAACAAGTCCTCTTCACTCACCCCATCAGTGCTGTGATACCGTGAGGCTTCTTCATAAGAAGGTGAGGGGGAAGGCTGATTTTGTAGCGCAGCAGCTGGAGCATTCAGCAGGGAAAGGACAGGGATGACACAAATGGGCTGAGACAGGCACCTTTCTGCTAATGGGTGAATTCTGAGGCAAGTAACTCCCCCTTGTTTTGTTTAGGTGCCTAATGTAGGTGTCTGACTTTGAATTGTGAACTTAAGAGAAGATATATGTTCCCTACGATCCCTCAGTCATCAGCGCTTTTACAATGGGACATGCTAAACCTCTGTGCACTTGAGAAGTCTACACAGCAAATTAGTGCAAAATAACTACATTTCAAATTCACACCTTAGATTATTTCACATGTAGCTTCCACTGGCACACATAAACCCTAAATCATAGTCTAATTCTTCTATAGTATTTCTCTGGTGCTTTGATTCTCATTTGAATTAGGCCTCAGTCCCACAACCAGATCCATGTGGGCAGCTAGCTATTCTGGTCACAGAACGTACTGATGGCCACAAAACATCTTGTATGTCATTAGTCTGTTCATACAAATAGATCGTATTTCTGTAGCAAACCAAACCCCACTATTATTAAAGCAATTAGAATAAGTAATTGTTATAAATAATTAAATATAATAAATTTCTAGTTGTTTTATATTTGCTATTCCAGCACAATGGCTAGCGTTTGCGGTATGGCATTTAGTACCAAATGGCACCGTATGCATTAAGAGATTTCTGACAGTTCCATGTTTATTGACCAAAGTCTATTATCAAATGATGATATCTAACTCCTATATTCTCAAACAAGTAACTCAGATTACATATAAAAAATGATAATCAGGAAAATCAGAGAAGAAAACCTCACCTACGTTATGCAAAGTATAAACCAACCACTTACTGTTTTAAATCATTTTTTTCTTTTTTTTTTTCTGGAAGAACTTCCCTTGTGCTTACCACGTGCACTCTGCACCACAGCCTATGTGTCACAGTCTCCCAGTGCTCCATTCTTTGAGGACCTGTGTATGTCTTCTCCCTAACCAGGGTAGCTGTGGATGACTAATGTAGGCATTGATTGCAATTGGGGTGGAAAGTGTGGCAAAAGATTATGATGGTTGAAGAGGAGATATAAGGCCAGAGTTTCTAGCTAAGGCATATTGCACAGGCAAGGCATACTAAAGCCCAAGTACTGAATCTGTATCTCTTGGTATAGTTTTGAAGATATGAAAAGATCAGTCTCACTCGTGAACAACTTGCATGACATTTACACAGAGATTTCATTCTGAAGGGGCTGATCAAAAAACCCTGCAGGTGAATTATATGATTCTTCTGCATCAATTCTAAGATAGGGAATAACACATTAGATTGGAAAAATGTGGGAGCTCGGGGGTGGTAAAGCAAGGCAAAAGCACTATGTAAATGAAAGTTTCTGAGAAAATGCAGAGACAGCTTCTTGCATATGTAATTGTGAACTCTTTTTTTAATAATTTCTCTCTGCTGTAGGCAGCAACAACCTTTCCCTTCACGAGAATCAGCTTTATCTTGGAATAATACCCAGAATCTCTTGTTTCCAGTACAGCCTACCTCCCTGTGGGGAAACATCAAATCTAGAAGACACAGTGAGTGGAGTTTCCATGGAATTGTTTCTGCAAAGAAAAGATGTTTTTGACTTCACAGAAAATACTGCCAGTCTGTGACTGTGAGTCACAGGAGATCTGTTGAAAGTGAGTTTTTTTCTATATTGCCTCTTCACTTTTGCTAATATCCTGTCACACTGCAGTTCTGACAAATAATTCCTTGACTGGTGGTTGTCTTTGAAACTCCTATTCTGTGGAGACTTGCCATACAAACTTGTATTGAGACACACTCACCCTTGTCATCTCTTAGCTTGCCATGTTCTTGTATTTCCTTTCTTCTCCAGTTTAGTAATGATCTGTCTTTTGTGTTACTCAGATTCTGTGTTACTCAGAATCACAGAACCACGGAATGGCTGAGGATGGAAGGGATTTCTGTAGGCCACTGTCCAACCCTCCTGCTCAAACAAGGTCATCTACAGCCAGTTGCCCAGGACTATGTTTAGACAGCTTTTGAATATCTCCAAGGATGAAGACTCCACAAGTTCCCTGGGCAATTTGTGCCAGTGCTCAGTCACCCTCACAGGTAAAAAGTGTTTCCGCATGTTCAGAGGGAACTTCCTGTGTTTCAGTTTGTGCCCATTGCCTTCACTGGACTCTCTCGAATATGTTCATGTCTCTCTTGTACTGAGAAGCCCAGAACAGTACTCCAGGTGTGGCTTCACCAGGTCTGAATAGGATCACCTCCCTTGACCTGCTGGCAACACTCCTCATAATGCAGCCCAGGTTACTATTAACCTTTTTTTTTTGCTGCAAGGGCACATTGTTGGCTCATGTTCAACTTGGTGTCCACACCAAGTGTGCACCAAAGGACTCCCAGGTCCTTTTCTGCAAAGCTGCTTTCCAGCTGGTTGGCCACCAGCAGGTACTGGTGCCTGGGCTTGTTACTCCCCAGGTGCAGGACTTTGCACTTTCCCTTGTGGAACTTCATGAGGTTCCTGTCAGCCCATTTCTCCAGCCTGCTGAGGTCCCTCAGCACTCCTCCCAGTTTTATATCATTAGCAAACTTGCTGAGGGTACACTCTGCCCCACCATCTAGATCACTGATGAAGATATACAGTGATACTATTTTCCCATTGTGCTGGACCTTGTAAAGAATAAATAATACGCACTTGTGAAGCCACGTTAGAAAGAAAACCTCTTCACCAGAGCTGCATAAGCTATACCAGAGCTTAGAGCTCCTGCGGCATTACAAGTGTTCTGCATGGCCATCCTGGGCACCCCATCTCATTTATGGGATCCACAAAACCTGGGGATGAGTTGTGCATACTACTCCACAGGTTGGAAAATTATATTCTATGACCACACTGGCAACATCAGTAAGCGGAGCCTGAAGAGCACTGTCCTTGCCAGCCTCTGCACTGTCAACCTGTAATATTACTGCCGTCCCGCCAAAGCAAAATACTGATGGACACTGTGAGGGACTCATGATACTAGCATTCAGTCTCACATCAGGGAAGGATTTTGTTGACAATTGTGTCCTTGTCTCACTTCTTAGCTGAGCAGAATTTAATTAAAACACATTTCCTGAGAACATTTGATCACTGTTCAAATAATCCTCAGCTTGCAGGCACAGAGTACTAAGGGAGCTTTACTCCCTGCCCTTGCACACTCTGCGTTCCCATGCCATTTGACTTGACTGCAGCTGTATATCTGCATAAACTCACCCCTTCAGATTAGGTATGAGAAGTCCCTGTTCTGTAATAAGTAGAGCCCATTGAAAGACTGTAAAGCATGATCTTGCCTTTAATTTGGTACATAATTTAATTTGGTATTAGGACAAACTCTTAGTTGCATGAAATAAATATTGCCATTACACATACCACAATGGTTCCCTTGTTAATGCTGCTGCTGCTGATTGCTAAAATTTGGCAGTTGCATTTCTCCAGATGTGCTGCTTAAATGGCCATTTAGGATGGAGAATTTGCATCCTCTGCCTTATACCGTTTTATTGTTCTCATCCTTGTACATACTGGGCATTTGATGAAGCATAAATATATAAGATCTTACTCTATTTTAATGGGTTTTGAAAACAAGATGTTTCTTTATAAATATTGCGGGAAACAAAGTGACAACAGCAGTATAATGCTGTCTCCTTCGTATCTGGCCAGTACTGAAATGGTGGTAGCTGACATTGAAAACAAATTTACCAATTTTCAGCTGCGTTGGTTTAATGAGTGCTTAAGGGATACCTTATGAGGGAGCTAAAGAAAGGAAGAACTTGCATTCAGGAAGGGCGATTAGTGTTGTGGGTTTCTGTGAAGCATTAACTTGACAGCCATGCACAAGTCAACAGTATTTTTGTTCTCTCCTCTCTACTGGGGGTATTGTTTCAAAGAGGGTCATCGGTTTGCAAGTCTGGCATCTACTTACGTTGTTTAAAAATCTTACAAGACCCCCATTAGAATAATGGGTCCTGACATATATTTCCTAATTTGCTGTATGATATAACTACTGTGGACAACTGTAATCATACTCCAACTGCTGCTTTAGAAAGAGGTTTTTAAAAAATTGCTCCATTGATCTGAGATGTAATCTGCATCTGTGATGGTATAAACAGTATGTCCTGTGGGATGACAGCATTAATATTTTATAAATAACTCCTTGCACAGCCTCCTACATGAACTGTGGAATGTGAAAACAACCTTCATTGAAGCAGAGAATGAAAAATAAGTAGTGGATATATAAATAACCTTTAAGAAACATTTAGCCATTTCAACGTTTCATAAGCTGCATTTCTGCTTAAGACTTTGGCTTTTAAACTGCAGGTTTGCTGCATAGAGCTTAAAGGACGCTTGCTGCCAACTTGAAACCTGGTCAGTCATCTTCAAGAAAATCAGATTACTTGGTTTAAGGGATCACATTTGTCAGCCTTTGAAGTTTGACAATCACATTGACTATTTTTAAAGGATGTTTTTCTCCTGAGCATCCATATGCTATAGTTTCACTCAAACAAAAAAAGAAAACTGAGGGAAAATGCACTGAGGTTTTTGGCCATCTCTCTGTGGCAGTGCACCGGCGTGATGCAATACATCTAATGCAACTGGTGAAATATGCTACGCAGCTGAAGGTGAAAAGACTTGCAGGGGGAGTTCCAGTGTTCATAAATTAAGTGCCTCTCTCTCTCTTCACTGGCTATATAGAAGGCAGGCACAATTATGTGATTGCTCTGGGCTGCTCAGCAAACAGAAAGTGTTTTGTGTTTTAAAGAATGTATACGAAAGGGTGAGGAAGATATGCAGGTGCAAGCCTGACATTTAAAAAAGTGATTACAACTGCTTTTTCTACATCTGCTATTGTTGGGTTAGTTTTGTTTGTAACTATTCCATCTCTAGGCATATATTCTGGCTCCATTACGCAGTATCATTATGACACACAAAAGAAACCTAACATTATCCTCCCAGGGACACGGATTCATCATACACCATGGTGCCGTCACCTCTGGGAATATTATAAGGAACTCATCAGCTAGGCAGAAAGCAAAAAAGTGTGACTTGAAGGAAACTGAGTCACCAAGGACAAATGTGTGAGCACCAATGATGCACCGTGCTGCTTGAAGGAAGCTGTGGAGGTGTTCTGAGACAGCATGCTGGCAAAAGCTGATTTCTCATATTATCACGTTAACGTAAAATGTGACTGCTAGGACAAATACCACTAGAAGCCAGTAGCTGGGTGAACAGGTGATGCTGTGTGGCTGCATTGCTATGATAGGACTGCTAAAGGCTTGATGAAACGACAGGCTCTGCTAGTCCACACTGTGCCCACAAATACAGAGGAAGGTAAAAGCAGTACAAATGCAGAATATCTGAGCCTCGGGCTGCTCCGACAGGAAAGTCAGCAGGTTCCAGCTGCTGACAGTCCAGCTGGTCAGAGCTGCTGAGCAGCACGAGAAAGAAAGTGCTGCCAGCCCTCAGTGCTCTACTGTAAAGAGCTTTTCCCGCAGACAGAAGCAATGAGCATGCATGACTGCAGGCTTGCAGTAGTCCGAGAGACATAAGATGAAATCAATTTAATCTCAAATTGTCTGCAAAAAATGTCCAAAGAAAAGCAAACCACTTTTTCATGTCCATGCGAAGCAAATGAGTTTGGGTTTCAAAATGGGATCCAAAAGCTTTGAAGGAGTAAGTGATTGATAAAACCCACAAAAAGTTATGAACTTAGAGTTACAAGAAATCTTCCATGTCAAATTTGAACTGTAGGTGCAAATCAGAGAAGCCCTAAAAAGAAGTCTGAGTGGCTTAAGAAGTTACTGCCCTCAAACAGATCCTCCTGTATTTCCATTCAAAATAATTATAGTAGTCTAAATCACCCAGATAACATCAAATTAATTCAACACATATTTTATGTCAGGGCATGGTGGTAAAAGCTTGCCCCAGAAACACTTGCCCTACACAGAAAGTGAGTTGATAAAATAAAAGCTACCTCATCCTCCCAGGTTCCAGACCCAAAATGAGAACATATTAGGGCTTTCAGAGAAAAGACTGCTGTGGTTTTTTTTTTTCAGAAGAGAGAAGTTATATATTTTTCTGGGTCTCTTTATAAAAACCACATTTTTGTCTGGAATATTCTCTGCAGTCCTTCCTCCCACAGCCTCAAACAGTCAAAAATGGTGAAATGACCTAGCATAGAAAATAATTTTCTTAGACAAATGGTTGATGATTAACAAAGTAGTAAAGGACTGAAAATCTGGGTAACTTCAGGAATGGTTGGTAGTATTCTCTTTGTCTATGCAACAACACATACACTAGGTGCTGTTTGAAAGATGATTAAATAGGGTCTTAAGTTGCCCCAAAGCATCACAGATGTGTAAGACTGAAAGGTCATCTGGGTCCCTTCCCTCATTACAGGATCAAGTGTAATTAGACTATCCCTCACTAATGCTTGTCTTCCCCATTTTTTTGAAAGAGCTTCAATGAAAGGGATTCCACAGCCTTCCTAAGCAACTTGAGTTTAGCTATTCTCACAGTTGATTTTTCCTAATATTGCACCTAGACCTTCTCTTCTGCAAATTAAACTGCTTCATCCTTGTCACTTTGGTGGAATGGAGAGCAACTGATCACTTTATAACAAATTTTAAATATTTGAAGACCATTATCATACCTCTCTTTTCTATACTAACTTATTTCCTTCATTTTTTCCAAGGAGTTTGGACTTTCTTAGATTCCCATCATTTTTTTGTTTCTTCTCTGTAACTTCTCTCGATTTGTCACTGTCTCTTCTACAAGTGTGCGGCCCAAGGATGAATACAGAAGTATAGCTGAGACTTTCCTAGTGACAAGCAGAGCAGAATAATTGCCTCCCATGCCTTATACATCATTCCTGTTAATTCACCTCAAAATGGGATTGTCTTTTTTGCAACAACAGCATCTTCTTAATTCAGATGCAATTACGGCTAACTGCCATATAGCCACCTAACCAGAGTCCCCATTTTGCATCTATATGCTTGATTTTCTTTCCCTCTTGGAGTATTTTGTGATTACTGTTAACCATTGTATTGACAAATTCTATTTGATTGATTTCAGAACATTTTTACAGTTCATCAAGCTCATTTTGAATTCTGACTATGTCACCCAAAATTCTTGCAACTTCCGGATGGTGTCTTCCATGAATTTGCAAATGCCCTCTCTTCCTTCTGTCATCTGATATATTAGTGAAAATACTGAAGAATATCACATCCAGGAAGAAGCTTTGATGGATATATCTTGATAGACTCTATGAAATTAATTTAAATTTACATATTACCATTAATTTTGTAAAAGTCTCCATCATTGTTGGTTGTGCCGAAAAAGCTATACCTGCATGCATTAATTTGGGTCTGGTACTACCACAGGCTGAAACAACAGCTCTGGAAAGTGTAAACTGAGCCATTCATCTTAGTGAGATATTAAATATGAAGTTTCAGGACAATTGTATATCAACATTAATTTTCACTGATGATCAACTTTCTAGAATTAAGCTAATATGCTTGTAATTTCTCTTATAATGTAAAATAATGAGGGGTCTGCACAGGGACAGCTAATTGCCTTTGGGTATTATAGAGTGATTCCTCACCTAATTGCCAAACACTCCTAGTTTTGCCATGATAATTTTTCCAATTGTTTAATAACTTTCACACACTGAAAGTAGAATAAAAGTTCGCAATGCATTTCTGAGTTTTTTTGCTACCCAATCCATCGCTGCTGAAATCCATACATTTAAATTTTGTTTAGAAACATACTCCATTGTTAATGTGATATAAATTGGTCGTAACTATAAAGTAGGACTGATTCGAAGTTCAATTCTAAGTTAAGGGTTATCTTTTCACTGATTTCAGTTGGCTTTAGTTCAGGCTGTTAGACTAAAGTTTGAAATCTGAATATAGGTAATTAGTTGCAGTTGTAAAGTTTAGGACTTACACAGCAATAATTAAAATGTTATTTATGTAGGAATTTATCAAAATGGGATTTATCTGTGGGTGATAGCATAATAAAGCTGCTAACTGGGTATTTAATATTCATACAAGCATTTATTTTAAGACTATAAATCACTGCAATTTAATGATGCTTGAACAGGAAATAAACTTTCAACATAAGCGATATTTCGCCTAGGATACAGAACACTTTATGAGCCAACTTCCTTATATTGACTCATGTTTATAAAGTCAATGGAGTTTAAAGCGAGGCTGAATTCGCCTGCAGAATGTGAATGAGAACATAGCTGGCTGTTTAGCTGGTATCCAAGTTCAGATATGTTGGGAGACAGACAGAGAGAAAGAAAGACAGAAAGAAAGAAAGAGAGAAAGAAAGACAGAAAGAAAGGAAGAAGGAAGGGAGGAAGGAAGGAAGAAAGGAAGGAAGAAAGGAGGGAAGGAAGGAAGGAATAACTGGAAGACTTTGAAAAACTGGAAATTGTGTAATTGTGCTGAATAGATCAGTAAATACCCAAAATTGTTACCATAGTATCTAGCAAATCAGTACTTTCACTTGTTTAGTAAATACAAGAGAGGGAGAAGAACAGTAAGCAGAAGTAAATGGGAGGTACTAGGCTGTGTGTGTGTGCAGGAAACTCTGGAGTTTCTCAGTTCTGCTAATTACACCTACTGATGACACAACATGTGAAAACATGCCATCACAAGAAGGTCCACTATAGCTTATGGGAAAAACAGCTGACCTTGAGAACTGAAGTAGTAAAAATAGCACGAAATTCAACAATGCAATTTGTAAAACCATACATTTAGAGATTACTACTGGGAGTTTTTGTTACTAATGAGAATCTCACCATAGGAAAAACACGGGGGAGGAGGAGAATCAGACCATGTCTGGCAGTCTCAGAGGACTGTAAACAGACAGTGTGACAGAAAGGCAAGTGTGTTCTGAAGCTCTAACAAAGCAACTCCTAGTAAAGACAGGAAAGTATTAATTTCTCTGCACGAAGTCCTGGGGACAGTTCATCTGGGATAAGCGCATGAGATGCTGGTCACCCATGTTGAAGACAAAAGAATTTTAGCTGAACCATGGGTGAGCAGAAAAAGCTAGTGCAATGATCAAAAGGGAACAAGAGATTAGACTGCCTTGGTTGAATTTTAAAAACAAACAGGAGAGGGATATCAGTGCAGGAAAATATTGGCAATAGAAAAGAACTCTCCAAAAACCAAATAAACCAACCAATTCTATCAGAAGAACCAGATGACCTCAATGGTCTGCTAATACAGCTAGCTTGGAAATCCAGGTAAGGTTTAAAGTTCAAGAGTGAGTTTCTGAGACAGTCTTTCACTGGAACTATGAAGCAAAATATCACAACTATTTTTAAAACAGAGTTCGATAAATTTTATGCAAGAGTTAGATGGCGTGATTGCCTGTAACAGCAGGGTGTTGGAGCGAGGGAGTCCATACCTGGTCCCAATAAGAAAAACCTTCAGTGAAAGGAGCTTAATCACACTGGAAAACCCTACTGACTTCATTCACAGGGGCTAAAGCTGAGCAACTGGGAGAAGAGTATTTTGTTTCTATGAAACATTTATCAAGGAGACAGACCAAAGTACACTGTAGTTCAGAGCTCTTCTCTGCATGATCACTGAATCTGATGCAACGTGTTTCCAGATTATCTAACCATTTGTTGAAGAGAATATGACCAATACGAAACAAGTGACTGGAACAGAACTTCCGGGTAGCTTATTATTTGGAACAAAGGCATTTATTCATGCTTATGTTTGAAATCTGTTTATGAAGTGCATGATATATTTTAAAGTCAACAGTATGACTCAGTTGCATGGGATTTCAAAGTGAGTTTTTAAATCTGTTGGCATTTTAAAAAGGATTTTGCTACTTTAGCTACAAACCTATCTACAGGTTGCTAGCTATAAACGTGAGGTTTGAAAAAGAATGTTTTCTGATGGCTGGATGCAGGATGTACTTTATTTGTATTGACTTTCACACCAGGAAACCATACTAAAGAAAAGCTTTTTTGCTATTAACAATGCTTCAGATTGAATAATAAATTATAAGGAAATAGAAAATAGCTTCAAACGTTTTTGTAGAAGGTAGTTAATGAATACAGCACAGTGTAAATCTCACTGTTCTTCATCAGCATTTATATTTATGTACTGACCTGTTGAGTTGGCAAGCTCATCAGCAGGTTTATATATGTAACTTGTAACACATCTATAGATACACCAACACTCACAAATGGAGGGACAAAGAGAATATTCTTAATTGATTGATGGTTTTTATGGTACCAAATGGGGGCCAATCTTATACAGAACATGCACCAAAAAGCACCTTTCGTTATGTTCTATTTAACTGTGATACAGCAGGTAAGTGCCTTCCCTCATCCTATGTTCCTATAAAACGTGCAGTGGGTGTGCTGGCTTTATGAACCCTTGCAGGCATGCCGGCTGAACGCACCATGGTAACCACGCTGGAGAGTGTCCCTGACATTTAGGAAAAGGCAGCTTGGAGAGACTGCAAGACAGCCAAGGAAACACTCAGCCGGCTCCTTCTCCATTAGTTACTTGGGAGGAGAAAGAGTTTCTCCTGGAAACACAGGAGATAAAGTGGCAAACTGACAGTTACTTCGTGCAGCCGTTAATGAACGTCAGGGAGAAGTAAGGAACAAAAGACTACACAATCATTTGATGGTGGGAAAAAGAATTTTATCATTCAAAAGGGAAACAAGTCGTGGCTGCACCATAAGAGAGGAAATAAGCCAATATGACAAAAAGTGTCAAATGGAAAGGGTAGAAAGATTGCTCTAGAGAAAGGGATGGAGTCAGAAGACACAGGAAGTTGTCTAGAAAAGCCCTTTTTAGCACATGCTCCAGAGCTTCTCTAGACAAAACAAATGATTTCAAAGGGAACTTCAGACTTATGATCAAGGAACTGCAACAGATGATCATCGGTTCCTTTTATGCAGAGGAGAACAAGTACTGTTGTCATTCCATCAGGTACTCATGGCATGGTCACATGAGGACTGGCAAGTGTACTTGATGGTTAAATGTGTTGGTAAAGTTTACTTATGATAACATACTGAATCTGTTTGAAGTGGGTACTTACAGCTGAAGAAAATGAATGGTTGCATTATTTAAAGCATGTGCCCCCTCCCCAAGAAAACACATTACATATTGTCTATCTCCTGTTTGTGCTGGTCACCTTCAATCTGTTCTGGATACTCTGAAAGCAGGTAAAATACAGATTAAAGAGGTAATGTGCTAGTGCTCCTATTTAGAGAGCTTTGTTCACACATACCACAGCCCTACTGTAAAGCTAGCTTTCATGAGGATGTGTTTAAATAATAAGAAAAAAAATCTCCTTGTTTGTAATTTTTCACTGACTAGCACTCCAGCCACAAATATTTGCTTTCCTGAAAACTGACAGAAAAAGTACAACTGAAAAAAAAAGAGATTGATCATACCGTAGTGCGTATATGCAAAGCGGTCAGAACATTTACAAATAGGCAGAAAATCCACTCTATTCTGAAACAGGAGAAAAGAATTTATGAACCATTGACCCAGTATTCCTAACTACTCCAGCAACAGTATTTTTTTCAGTTTTTCCCTTTCAGTTACTCAGGCAGGTAATGCAAGGTGGGCCTTTTGTTGTGTGCTTGTTTTTGCCATTAACTCAGTAAAAACATTTTTTTTATCAGTCTATGACCATGCACCCAAGCCCTGAATTGATGCCTTACACAGCTAGGGAAATACCAGAAGTTTAAAAACAAATTTCCAAGTCTTTACCTGTAAAAGATTCTTCTTTCTCCTTTCCAGCATTTAACACATTGTGCCTGTCTTTGCTTTTTCATTTTTAATATCTTCATTTTCTTAACTGCCTTTTAAAAATGTCTCTGCTTAACACAGTTTTCATCAGATAAAGCTCACTAACAGAGAAGGCACTGACAGAGAAACACCACATTTGGAGGGAAAACAGCTTAGCTCTTAAATGCAGCATCTATGATAAAGGATGGAAGAAGACAGTCAATTGTTTCTGTGGCTCCTAAAATAGGATCAATGCCAGGCAATATCAGATCAAGCCACAGTTTAATTTCTCATAAAGAAAGCTCTTGGAAGAGAGCAGAAAGAGGCGGCCACAGGATGAATATGGCATTTGTTGCAAGCACAACTGTTGAAGCATAGAAAGAACTAGCTAAATACGTATGCAGCTAGATACCCTGACCTGGCTTTTCACAAAAAGGACTTTATGCACCTTTCACAGCTGAAAGAGATGCTCAGAACTGAACTTCTGTGATTCTGGCAACCAAATAATGGAGGGAACAGTTCAGCTGATGAATCTAGTGGATGAACAGTGCCACAGCCGCTTTCCTGTGGACTGCTGCAAATTAACAGTTATAGACTTTGACAGCTTTCAGCAGGACTTTCTCCACAAGAAGCGATGACTTTGAATGTGGAAGAGTGGTTTCATATGCACCACAACTGTAGAAAAATTGTAGAAAAAAGGCAAAGGGAAGAAAGGCTGTGAAATTCAAGGACAAGTACAGGGGCACAGAGTCTTAATTTGGAATCATATACTTTCTTTGGGATGTAAGCAGCTTTTCAACATGCCCACTATTTCTTCAGGGTAGTGTGGATAGCCTGCTACCCTGGTAAAGAAACAGAGCACAGACCTCTTTGGGAAAACTTCCTAGAATGGATCTCCCCATTGTAAATAAAAAGCTGCATAACTCTCCTGTATGATTCAGGTTTCTTAGAACTGTGCTAATGTGCCAGTCATGATACTGCACATAAGCCAACTCTATGTAAATTAACACAACATACCATCCCTTAGAAACTCTTGACAGAAAGTATTCTGTGTACAAATAAAAGTTATTTCTGTCCCTTGCTAATTTACCCTCTTTGTCATGAATTACTACCACTTACAGCAAGCCTGTAGACCGAACTAGCTATTGCTGACACCTGCACAAACTCCTGGCCTACGTAACAGTGAGCAGGTGGAGAGAAATGCAACAACCGTGGTAATGCTTCACAAGGGAGCAGGGGGTCCAGCCACCAAGCTACAAACTGGGCTGGCTCTAACATGCAGCTGAAGAGAAGTAAAAGCTTATTTTTACCTCTGAAATGAGAAGGTGACATTCTTTACACATGGTAGGGGCAGACCTATGGAACTGGAAGTGCCGTTCCTACAAGTTAATTTTAGAAAGGTCAGGATTTTTCAGTGGTTTAGGTTTTTTTTTCAGCAAATGCTGATCCATCTAAAATAAAACTGCTGATGGGCTTCCCTCATTTCTCAATTTGAAAAGTTTTGGAAGAAATATTATTTTGTGGGAAAAAAGTCACATTATAACATTTGAAGATGAAATTCGAAAATACAGCATGAAAACGCGGTTTAAGTCCATTTACAGTAACTTGCAGTAACTTAGCATTCAAAATTTAGAAATTGGAATAGATGTGGTGCCCCTCCTATGCTCTGCTTAACTAAGTCAGGCACACTTGCAAAATACATGTCTCTCACTGGTTGTGGCTTCAGGGGCACCTGAGCCTACATGAGAGCTTTCTGCTGTCAAAGAGGGAGGCCACACTCCTCCTGCTCCCTCCTTCTCAGGATCCTTCCTCTTACCCTTCATCTTCCTTCTCTCTGTGCTCCTAGCCACGCAGACTTGTGTAACCATGCCTTTTGGAGGACTGCTTTAACCCTTATTGACCTATGGAAAAACTATCTAGAAGGGTTTGTTTTCTATTGAATTAATGGTCATGCGTGACTTCAAATTTGTGAGTACGTCGCACAGAATTAGTTATCGCCCTTATTCCAGTAGATTAGCAAACTGTGCATACTGAAATGAATGTGATTTAAATACATCAGGAAAAAAACCAGAAACGGTTATAAATACAGCAGAAGAGCCTTTGAGTAAAAATGTTCATAAGAAAGTCCTAAACAAATAGGCTGAGCAGGTGAGTAAAGCAAGGCCTTCTGTAAACATAAGCAATGGGAGAATTATTTGCTGGGCTCTAAACTTCACAAACCCCTAAATCATATTGCTATGGAGGTAATGATGATCTCAAAGTAATCATCTGTGTATTTTTTAAGCAAGTAGTCCTCAAGAACGTATCCTTCCCACTGCACCACAGATTGAATGCACTTGTAAATAAGAAATCATTCAGTAGTATATACACGAGGATACTTTTATGATCATTTTGAAGGGCAAAGAGGCTTAACAAGAGGCTGTAGTTTACTGTGAGATATCCACAGTTTGCTTTTTTCATTTTACTTCGGTGTATTCCCAAAGACAGCACTCCTAAAAAAGCTTTTAATTTCCAAACACATTTACTTAATGGGTAGTTTCTACATCTTTCTGACCCCTGGCCAGACCTTATCAAAACAGCAGTGCCACACTATGCAAATACCTCACGCTTTGATTTCTACACTTCAGAAACCAACCCTCCTGCGTTTGAATAATCTCGTTGATGCTCAGAATGAGATGCTGTGCAGTTTCTGAAAATGACCCAGCTGTTTCCTTTGCTTATAGCATTTAAGGAGTGAAATGGTGGAAGGAACAGGTCTTTTCAGAGTTCCTTATCAAAAAACTCTGGCAAACAGATCACTTAAATCTTTATTGACAGAAAAATGCTATAATTTTACCAGTGAGGAGCCAAATATGAATACCAACATGTGGTTCTTCATACCTGTCCTACAAGCATCCAACTTTGAAAGGTCCTTGAATATGGGGTCCAATCCTCTTACCTCCCTTCCAAAAAAAACCCTTGTAACAGTTTTCTGTGCAGTTTATCCTACAAATATTGATGGACTCAAAGCTAAATAAATTGCACTTTGCCTCCAGTAGCAACCTACTGCTCAAAGATCAGCTCCTATGATTGAAAAGAAAGGACGTTTGAAACAGACTCTTCCAAACCATATCACTTCATATGAATTCAAAAGTCTGATCACAAATATACTGAATAGAGATCTTATTTGTGTTGAATAACATGGTTTGGGTTGTTGATTCAATACCCTGTGCCCTCTCTGGAAGGAAACGGGAGACCTGGTCACCCAGGATATGGAGAAGACTGAGGTACTCAATGACTTTTTTGCTTCAGCCTTCACCAGCAAGGGCTCAAGCCACACTGCCGAAGTCACGGAAGGCAAAGGCAGGGACTGGGAGAATGAAGAACCACCCACTGTAGGAGAGGATCAGGTTCGAGACCATCTAAGGAACCTGAAGGTGCACAAGTCCATGGGACCTGACGAGATGCATCCGCGGGTCCTGAGGGAACTGGCAGATCAAGGTGCTAAGCCACTGTCCATCATATTTGAGAAGTTGTGGCAGTGCGGTGAAGTTCCCACTGACTGGAAAAGGGGAAACATAACCCCCATTTTTAAAAAGGGAGAAAAGGAAGATCCGGGGAACTACAGGCCAGTCAGTCTCACCTCTGTGTCCAGCAAGATCCTGGAGCAGATCCTCCTGGAAACTAAGCTAGGGCACATGGAAAACAAGGAGGTCATTGGGGACAGCCAACATGGCTTCACTAAGGGCAAATTGTGCCTTACAAATTTGGTGGCCTTCTACAATGGGGTTACAGCGTTGGTGGATATAGGAAGAGCAACTGACATCATCTACTTGGACTTGTGTAAAGCATTTGACATTGTCCCACACAGCTTCCTTGTCTCTGAATTGGAGAGACACGTATTTGACAGCTGGACCACTCAGTGGATAAGGAATTAGCTGGATGGTCACACTCAAAGAGTTGTCAGTGGCTCGACGTCCAAGTGGAGACCAGTGAAGAGTGGCATTCCTCAGGGGTCAGTATTGGGGCCAGTGCTGTTTAACATCATTGTCAGTGACATGGACAGTGGGATTGAGTGCACCCCCAGCAAGTCTGCTGACGACACCAAGCTGTGTGGTGCAGTCATCATGCTGGAGGGAAGGGATGCCATCCAGAGGGACCTTGACAGGCTTGAGAGGTGGGCCCGTGCGAACCTCATGAAGTTCAACAAGGCCAAGTTCAAGGTCCTGCACACGGGTCGGGACAACCCCAAGCACAAATACAGGCTGGGCGGAGAATGGATTGAGAGCAGCCCTGAAGAGAAGGACTTGGGGGTGCTGGTTGATAAGAAGCTCAACATGAGCCGGCAGTGTGCCCTTGCAGCCCAGAAAGCCAACCGTATCCTGGTCTGCATCAGAAGAAGCGTGACCAGCCGGTCAAGGGAGGTGATTCTCCCCCTCTACTCCGCTCTCGTGAGATACCACCTGGAGTGCTGCGTCCAGCTCTGGGGCCCCCAACATAAGAAGGACATGGACCTGTTGGAGCGAGTCCAGAGGAGGGCCACGAAGATGATCAGAGGGCTGGAGCACCTCTCCTATGAAGACAGGCTGAGGCAGTTGGGGTTGTTCAGCCTGGAGGAGAGAAGGCTCTGGGAAGACCTTAGAGCAGCCTTCCAGTACCTGAAGGGGGCCTACAAGAAAGCTGGAGAGGGACTTTTTACAAGGGCATGTAGTGACAGGACAAGGGGTAATGGCTTTAAGCTGAGAGAGGGTAGATTATGGGGAAGAAATTCTTCACCATGAGGGTGGTGAGGCACTGGAACAGGTTGCCGAGAGAAGCTGTGGCTGCCCCAACCCTGAAAGTGTTCAAGGCCAGGTTGGACGGGGCTTTGAGCAACCTGGTCTAGTGGACAGTGTCCCTGCCCATGGCAAGGGGGGTGGAACTAGATGATCTTTAAAGTCCCTTCCACCCTAAACCATTCTATGATGATTCTATGATCTTAAAAGGGATTTCTCTATGGCCAGCAATGCCAGCATGTAGCTTCCTGCTTGAGGACACCTTGTCTCTCTGATGTGAACTGATGCATAACACTGTAATTTCTGTTCCTGAATCATCAGCCTTCCCAAAACCATAATAATGTCATAGGCTTTTTGATTAATGAGCCTGTGAATTTAGTCACAAAACACTGGAACCATGAGTGACTGTGTGATCTGGGGGATGTAAATACATGTAATAAGCTATCATGCAAGAAAAGGTATGACAGCCTCTGAAGCATAAGGTCTACTGAAAAAGAAAAGACCCTCTGCAGAGCTGTTTTTATATGAGTTAATAAAAGAATGCATGTTATTTTGATTTCTTATGCTGCATTCTTTACAGAAGGAACCCATAGGGCCCAAGAGTATAGGCTTTTCTTTACTACTCACAACAGATACAGCACATCAGTCATGATTATACTTGGTGAATATAAAACACAAAGTGATTTGTTTCACAGGAGGTGATAAAAAGACCAGATCTTCTCACAAAGTTATGCTGATACTGCCATGGTAGTTAGCTAGCAAGAAAAAATGTGAACTTAATTTGGTATGCATCATCTCCCCAGAGCATGGTTTTATCCATCCAGTGAAGGCAGAAGGTTTCACCAGCTTTTGGCCAGGGCTCTCTTGGAGACATTTCAGCTTGGTCTGGTAGAACTGCCTATTAAATCAGTCCATTCAGCAAGCAGCTCCTGGATCCCACCTCCAGCAGGCTCCTGCTGGTGCCTCCCACTGTCCCACACAGCCTGATTGTCAGGATTTGTCTCACGGAATGGCTCCTCAATCACACTCCACCCTGGCCCGGAATGGATAGGATGAGACCCTACGCCTCTACCCTCTAGCTCCCTTTGCCCTGCTTCTGGAGCTGTCTCATCAGGAGTGTGCATGGATGCCCACACTCACACACTCTTCAGCACAGCTTCTTCTCCACTGCAGCCGCAGGGCAGAAAGCAATGCCTGTATGCCTGGCCTTGTCCATTCTCCCAGCAGATGGCTGCTGAATAGGGAGACAGGGTGAGGATGAGAGGAGAGCCTGAAACTTTCTAGTTTACCAGGATCAAATTGTGGGGTAATAGAAGCAGGAGACATTTCACAAAATAAGTAGAATTAGCTAGCAATGTCAAAATAATTTTCTTGAGTCACAGCTGAGATAGATAGTGAAGGTCCTTGCTCACTTTTTAGGCTGAGCAAAAAGCGAAATACTCCTGTAAATTATTATGGACATAAGCAACAACCTACGTTCCCATAAACTTTATGAGCAGTGACTTTGCAGAAGAATCTCCTCAGTACTCAAAGATGATAGAACAACATTTGAAATTAAAACATTAGATCTTGTTTGGGCAAGAAAGAGAATTACATTTTCTCAGTACCACTGAAAATAAGGCCATTTTCATTTCTGAGCCAAACTACAGGCATCAACATTTGAAGCCATCAGTGCAAATTTCCAGGACTTTGGGTGGCAAAACCAGCCTTTCAACTGACAACTAAGGTTTTCTCTGTGTAGTGCTAGTAATGGGGAATGATAATCTAGGGGGATATCTCCAGGGGGTGTTGAATCAGACGTAGAATGGTAACAATTTTAAGCTTAACGAGATTAGTTCAGTGTTCAACATGGGAGCAAAACCAACAAGCCATTGCGTTTAGCCGTTATTATTGTGGAAAGTATCGGTGCAAGGGCCAGAAGGGCATCATCAACATACTGCCATGTTTTACTACTGAGATACACCAGATATTAAAAATTATCTGAAAAGTTCATAATTAATTATCCTGACAGACAACGAGTTGTCTGTGAGTCAGCAGTGTGCCCCTGCAGCCAGGAAGACCAAGAAAGTACAGGGCTACATTAGCAAGAGTGCAGCCAGCAGGACAAGGGAAGTGACCATTTCCCTCTACTGCACACGAGTGAGGTGACATCAAGAATGCGGAGTCCAGTTTCGACTTCCTCCCCAACCCAGTATGAGACGGGTATTAACAAAACTAAGGGCCACTGAGATGGTCAGGAGGTTGGAGCACTTCACGTATGAGGAGAGCCTGAGGCACCCGAGTTTGCTGAGGCTTCAGGAGAGAGGGAGAACCTAGCTGAAGTCTACTGTTATGTAAAGGCAATCTACAGAGCAGTGCACAGGGAAAAGGCAAGAGGCAATGGTCACAAGTTGCAGTAAGAGAAATTGTAGTTGGGTAAATGAAAAAAATTCTTTAAAATGACAGTGGAACACACTGCCCAGGCTGCAGCATCTCCCTCCGTGAAGATCTTCAAAACTCTGCTGGACAAGGTCTGAACAACCTGCTTCAGCTTTAAAGTTCGCTCTGCTTTGAGCAGGGGGTTGGACCAGATGATCTCCAAGGGCCCCTTCAAACCTAAATTATTCTGTGATTCATGAATCTTCCCCCAGAGAAAAGGGAAATATGATTCGCATTCTCCTTGCAAACAACAATATTTTTCTTTGAATACCCAGAGACCCAAGAGTTTACACTAAAACCACCCTTTGCTGAAGATCAGAGTTGCCAGTATTTATAAGGCAATTGTGAATCAGTGTATCACATAATGAATGGCAGCACAAACTGAACTTAATACCCCTGAATGATGAGAGAAAGAACACTGAACTGGCTGTGCTATTCATTTACATAGTAAATTCAATTTTTAAAAACCCTCAGCTTTCGTAATTCCTGGAAGGCTGTTTAGAATTTCTTGCTTTTAGCAGAATTCAGGTCAGGCTTTTTCCCCTATACCACTTAACTTGTTTGTTGTGAACAAGAACCCAAATCCCAAGAGTGAAAATGCAACAGAAAGAAATTTCACTGGGGAAAAAAAAAAATCTTTGTGATGTCATTTGACAATTCTACATATGAACATTCAGACTTGAAGTTTTCACGGACTACTATCAACCAGCCATGTTAAAAAGCAGAAAACAGCATTATATCATTCCTTCTGGCAAAAACAATGCAGATAAACAAAGCATCAATAAAAATTCATCTTTCATCTGTAGGATAGAGAAATAATTGAAGCTTATATTGTTCGTTTTATGGTTTAAAATAATACGAGATTGCTGAATCTTAGTGGTGCAGCTAAATAATGTCTAAACGATCTTTGGTCATCAATTAGTACATAACTGATTTGAGGAAATGAACTTTCTCAGTAGACTTGTTTTTTCTACAACAAAAATGGTTGGATTCACTTTTGGTATATGACGTAATTTGAAAATATTCATGTTGTTATAAAATTTTTATTTCTATCACTGTCTTATGAAAAACACAATGAAAGGTTGTTAAAATACAGTCATTTTACTAACAAACCAGCTTCAAGAACCACTTATTCCTGAAAAAATCAGATGCAACTGTAATGTGCACTTGCACTTTCCACTTCTTTAACCCTGTATTTGTTTATGCAAATATATGCAAAGTCAGGACAAAAAAACCTAAATTCATGCTTGCACATGCAGGATTTGTCTGTGGCTTAAAGCAGAGCCCTTAGAAGTACTACAAAATGTTTCCAGTAACATTTATGCCTTCATTAGACATTTACAGAGAGTAAAAATCTGATGGTGAGTCACATAAATTACAGTATGCGAATTTGCTTTTTTATGAACCTTCACCTTCAGAAATTGGACGATTTCAGCAGGTAAGATTCAAGTTATTTCTCTAGTTCCATTTTACTTCCATCTCACAGCACCATCCCAGTAAAGGAGTGTATTGACCCACTGTGGCTAAAGTATCTGAAATTTCTTATTTGATATGGAGAATTACACCTGCTCAGATTAGTTCAGCAAGCCAGTTAGATTTTCCTTAGTTATGGTGGGTTAAACTCCACACTTGCAGGATCCCAAGCCCCACTCGCAACACTTCACTGGCACACAGAGGCTAATTTTTCAGATCTTTCAGTGAGTGGGTTATAAGACACAAGAATATAACTGGTGTCTGAGGAAGGGATGAACTGACAAAGCATAGGTCATCTATTCAGAAACATACATGTTGGTCTATGCCTCAAAACCGCAAGTCTAAGCTAGGTATAGTAGTTATACATACAGTACTTGATATCACTTGCCCCAGGAATAAAATGATGAGATTAAAATAAGTAAATAAATGATTATAAATAAATGAGCTCAAAACCAAATATGCCTCAGCCTCTAGACTTCTGTGCCTCCAACACACAATGTTAAAATTTGTAGTTTTTCTTCACATTCAGGAAGAGTGTGTTTTTTTAAGTGGAAGCTGAATTCGTGTATTCCCTTCATGCCACGAACCAATTACCTGGCATTTCAGGAAAGTACCACACACCACACGGCTCTCAATACAGTTGGCAGCCCTAGACACGGAGGACCTGATTTACATACAGCCCCCCCAAAAGCTTCGAAAATCCACAAGCAACCATGCCTGGAGCTGGCTGCGTTATGAGAGCTGGGGGCACGCGGAGGCGGAGGGCCTGGGGAGGTGGCAGGACCAGGGGGAGGGTGCTGCAGGGGCAGGAGGCTGCCGGTCAGGTCAGGGCGCACACTGCTGAGCAGGGCTCCTCTCACCTTCGGCCACCCCACGCCCCTGACTGTGTAGGTCTGAACAGGGAGAAAGGCTTTGCCAACAGCAGAGCCACTAGGGCAATGCACATGGAGCGAGATGACTACACGAAGGTATCTCATGTTACGGGAGAGAACCAACAGGTCTGGATCCTCTGGCTTGCAGAGTCTGTGCTGTTTTGCCATCCAACCTATCCAGTAAACGTGACCTGCGGCTGCTGCAGCAGCTGCACAGCGGGTGGGTGCTCTGTGCAGGCTAGGGAAGAGCTCTATCCTCCAATATCCTATGCAAAACCCATTCGCTACTCTTGAAAGTAAACTCATAAATTGCCCTCTGGTCACCTGTAATCCTGGAGGCTTATCCCTGCATTCCCCGAGCTGCAATATTAAAAAATGGATGGATTTTGAACACGAAATATTGAATTGATTGATCTTATGCTTGGATTTTGCAGTACAATGTGTGTAAGTGGGAGTTTTCATTATAAATCTCATTTTGAAGGCTTTATGACTAGCCTGTTTCAATTCTCTCCAGGCTCAAAACTTGTTAGATATGTTTTACGCTGGAAGATAAAAAACGTCTTTCAAAAATGAGAAAGAGAGTGAGAGAAAGAAAAAGAATGTGTAACTTTCTTTAACTACAGGAACATATTTTGAACCAAATATATGAAACAGTGAAATCTGACAGTCCTTATTTCTCTTCATAAATTGCGGAGTTTTGACACAGTAACTTAAATCATTAAAAATGTAAGAGTCTATGCACATCCTCAGGAAGTTACTTCTTACATTCTGGGTAAAATATACCTATCATTTAGGAAAAAATTACCTTTTCAATATTACTGAAAGTGCCTTGACTTTTACGGGTGAATCTAGGAGGCAAATTGTGGATTTCCCATAGTCCTTCTGTGATGAGGCAAAGGTCGTGCAGAATTTAAGGTTATACCGTTCTTACTCATGCAAATGAGAGAGCCCAAGTGACTGATTTTTTAGGAGAATCAGAGTGGGAACTGGAAAGGATGCTCAGGTGCTCAAAAGTAAAGTGCAGAAGTTCATATGCAGTATATGGATATGTTCTTACCCACATCACATGCTGTGCCTTGTTCCAGCCTTTCTGTCTACTTTTCAAACTTGCCAGAACAGTAATACGAAGATGATAAAAGAGCACGTAACAATTTATTGGCCCAGCCTTCATCAAGTAAATCATATCTCAGGGTTAATGTTTTAAGGATGAGAACCTTCTCTTTCCAAAAGTAACAGACGTAAGAAATGAAAATAGTCTCTCCTCTTGTAACATTCCTGCAATTTTTCAGACTCCATTTCCCACATTTTTACTTTATCAATTGTTTAGGCATATGGAAAGTGGTATATAGACATAACAGGCTCCTGAAGTTACAACAATGAACATGAAAATATCAAAGTGAAACAAGTTCTTCAATAGTCAGTTTTGCTTACCTGTATATGACCAATCAATCTCTTCAGTCAATTTCCGCTGCTGCCTATAGTATCCGTACACCAAATCTGCAAGATAGCAACAAATTTACAATATATAAAGCAGAAGTCTAACAGGAACATGAAGTGTAGATGACACCCCCGCCTCCAACAGGATAATCACTTTTTTATTTACTGATGAATTATATACTTTGTCCTTATCTTGGACCTCAAATGGTAAGCATTGGTTAAACAGCATATAAATACCACCAACATTGCAGCATATAAAGGACACAAACAAAGTAAACAGAAGTGCTTTTCAGTTTATCTGAATGTAATTTGTTATTCAATTTTTAACTCTTAGCTTAAGACTTGACCTATGTATACTGGTAGGACTAATGGTTTATTCTCCCCAAATGTCATTCCACCCAGTTTTCTTTCTTTATGTTCACATTATGTCTATTTTCTTTATGTTCCACCCAGTTTTTTATGTTCACTTTCTTTCTTTTCTTTCTTTCTTTTCTTTCTTTCTTTCTTTCTTTCTTTCTTTCTCTTTCTCTCTTTCTTTCTTTCCTTTCTCTCTCTCTCCTTTTTTTATTTCAATTTCCTTTCTTTCTTTCCTTCCATTTTTTTCTTCCTTTCTTTCTCTCTTCCCTTTCTCTTTTTTCTTTTTCTTTCTTTTTTATTTCTTTCTTGCCTTCCTGCCTTCCTTCCTTTCTTTTCTTTCTTTCTTCCTTTCTCTCTCTCTCATTCTTTCTTTCAATTTTTCATCACAATCATGCGGTCTCTTTTAAAATTAATACAACTCCCCCTTGAAGAAACCCGCTTCTGTGATGTCCTTTAGAAAGAACCAATCTAGATCACTTGGAAGTCAACGTGAGTTAAACTTCCACTTCAGTGTGGTCAGGACTTTATATATTTTCTCTAACTTTGTACTAGTGATACCATTTAAAGATAGTGAACAAAATATTCTAAAATGTCATTTCACTGTGTACTACCATCAGGTATGTGAAGTTCTTTGTATCTCCATAAACTTTAGGGAGAGAGAAGGCTAGATATTAGATACTTTTTAATAGCACTGTATTTCTCTAGAGAGAAATATCTAACTGTTGAAATACTCATTGATTTATTCTGACTACTAAATAAACTTCTCCGTTATCCTTTTTATGCCAGTACAACTCTAGCAACACTACTGATGTGTGCAAATAGACGACTATGCCCCCTAATACTGATTAATATATGTAAATTGTAGATAGTTTTTTTGAGACTGTCATTTTGAGAGTCATAATTTTAATTAGCGTCATTAAATACTGTTCTAGAGAAGCACAGTATAACCTACTTAAGAATTAATTGCATATGAGGACGTTGAGCACACATATGGATTGCTTCCTTGAGAAAGTGTTATAGAATTCTGCTCACATTCTGCAATAAATAAAATTCAATGAAACAGTTTCATAGTATCCACTTCTTTTTCTTTAATGCGGAAAAGTATGTAGTGCTGATTAAAGGATGTTAAATCTTTAACATGATGTTAAATAACTGCTGTTTGCAAGGTTAAAATTCTGTGTCTTACAATGACTTTCTGCTACCTATCTGAAGTCCATACATTTTAATAACTTCATCAAGATTTCTGCCTCCTCCATGAAATTGCGATTGCCCCTACATGTTTTTCTCCTCCCTTTCTCCCTCCCCGCCAAAAAATACCCCTTGCAACACTCATTCATGACTAGGATTTTTACAAAAAGATCAAACCTTACATATAAGTAAGGGCACTGAAAAGGCATTTACATGCACCAGCACTGTCGTTGGACGACATTTTCAAGTCAATGTGCATTGTGCCTACTTCTTTAATTAATTATGTAAAAGAAAGCTGTTTAAGTTCTGATTCACAGGTGTTAGTTGCTGTCTCCAGTTTCCTCCTTTATCCATTGTCCTCCTAATTGTTACTTCAAACAATTAGCTGAGCATTCATATGCTAACTAAGCAGGGTTTGGGCGTGAGAGCGTCCCACCACTTTTTAAATTCCACATGGAGGTCTGACGGACAAGGAGTGAGAGCTTCAATGAACAAGAAAAAAAGGGGCAAGGTTCACTTTTTTGGTGCATTACACACTTATAGACCCAGTAAATCTTACGGAAAGTCTTTATAAACGCCAGGAGATGTTAGGAGTTCATACACCTTCTTTCCTCTGCCATTCACCTCTGTGCTCCCACAGCCCCTTCACAGCACACTCACAGCCATGTGTCTTCTCGCATCTGCAGGGATTGTCAGTGGTTTTGGTCTTGCCTCTTTCCACTACAAGTATGTGGCAAAACTGGGGAAGGAAAGCAAATTTCATCTGGGGAAGGAAGCAACTGAGGAATCATAGCTAGCACGGGTGTCAGAGAAAAGCTGTGTGTGAGTGTATGAAGACAAGTGAATGCAGCAATTCCTCCCTTGAGCTACTTGTGTGAACTGCCCTGGCAAAACACAACCATGCATCCTATAAAGCGTTGCTGGGTAAACAGTCAGTGTTGACCAGCTAACTGGGTAGAGATCACCTGGAAGGAAATTATTTTAATTATTTTATTTAGAGTTAATAAATTGACATCCCTTTTGTTCATGGTATATGACAGCAGGTACTTCTGTCAAATAGTGTATTTCAATTCCTTATATTTAATTTAAATGAATATAGTAATAATGAGAACATCTTCACAAAAGAGAAGGCAAAACTGATGTCAAATTTGCGGGTTTATATGATAGTGATACTTGAGCTTTATCAGCTTGACAGTCAGCATGACTCTTGTGACACTGACTGACATCTTCAGCCAGTGCCCAAAATAGTTTCAGTTTTACTGGTTGAGGCGCTGCTTTATGAAGCAAAAAATCCTTGATGTTCTGTTCTGCTTCCAGGAAGCTGTTGAACATGTTTCCATAGATTGTTGATTATGCATAGCACAAGGCAGCTCAGTTGCAGGATCATGTTTTAACCAGTTTTATGGTTATCTTTCTATGCCTGTCAAGGAGACACGCAAGATACCACTAGATGCTTTTTGTTCCCTTTTTCTACCCTCCTTCAAAGCCAAAGTTTTCTGTGGGAGGCTGTGAGACTTGTTTCTTTTCATATTCTGTCCAAGTAGTGCTCACCACAGTGCCCAAGGCCCATGAAGTCAGGAATAATGGTGGTAAATGCTCCCCCCTCTGCTCATGAGGGGTAGCGGGACTGACTGATTTGTGGCTGACCTTGTCTCATGTTCAGTCATGGTGAGCAGAGAAGATGGGTTTCTGGTTCAAGCGCAGTGCTGGGAGTAATAAGATCTTGTAGATATTTTTTCCTGTTTAAAAAGTATAAATATCCAGGTTTTCTTCCTCTTGACATGAGTCTGATATTCCTTTTGCACTTACTGGTCTTGGTTGAGTTGCTTTTGATTTACTGCTGTGAATGAAACATTCAGATCTTCAATGTGTATTTATTCATATGTAAAGGTAAAAAAATTAATAGCTTTAAAGATTAACAGAAAGAAATGTCTCTGAGGGAGGCCCTCTTGATTTGGCACTCCGTGCCAGGATAATGAGTCAGAGAAGTGGAAACGGGACCTTAAACCTCTGAATTCTGTTGGGAAAAATCCTCTGAGAGAGTCTGAGGCAACAAGCCCCAAGTATCCACCAGAGACCCCTCTCCTAAGCCTTGGTAAAAAGGGTGTTCTGAGGACAGTGCCCAAGACACAAAGTATGGGGATGCTACACTCAACATACTGCTTTGCTACGCAGGATACAAGCTCATGCGTAATCTGCCACTGTAATTTATACCATGCTGCTGTAATTTTACCAGCCCTTTATGCCTGTCCTTTTTGCCACAGTGGTGTCAAGAGATACCAGCTGCTAGACTCGAGAGGACAAAAGGACAACCTCCTTACGGTTTTACCTCCACTCAGCCTGAACTGTCAGCTGCATCTGCAGTGGAGCTGGCATTTATGAGATTCTGACATCAGAATGACTTATTTATGGGAATTGGGACACCTTTAGGTAACGTCTGCGTTTGTGAGATTTTCTTCAAACGGGCATTGATGATCTGTGTGCACAGCAGGGGCTGGCACTCTTAACTACGCATTCAGATTGCCAACACGGTTTGGTCCTGGGAAATTATGTCTCACTCAATGTTTACCTCCTGTCCTAAAATTTAATTTGGGAGCAAAGAGGATAGACTCTAAAGTCATAAGCATTTATCTAGTATAAGTGGATAATGGCAATGTATTACAGTCATGGAGATAAAGGCTGTGTTGGCATTAAAACTGATGGGAATTTCAATTTACATGGGCAGGACTCGACCTGTTGTTCTTAAGCCAAGGAAGAGCACAGGAACTCTTGGGATGCCAGCAAGGATGTGAGCAATCGCTGAAAATATGTGATGATTTTCTCTTTGAGAAATACAAAAGTTCTCATTTTAAACAAATTGTGTCTCATGAGATCTCTGTTATGTACACTTGTATTACTGACATTGCAGAAACTGGAAGCTGTGAGTAACAGAAGCTTACACAAGTTTGGAAAAGATTCAAAAAACCTGTGAAGGAGAAATCCACAAACACCTCTTAAACACAGTGATACCACTTTTGGCTCACTACGTCTGCTGATGAAATTGGGAGGATTATACGGGGAAATTCTCATTGCATATTTGCCCTATTCTAATGCACTTGCCTACGCATTTGCTACTGGTGATTGTCAGAGACAGGTTACCAGACAAGTGGCTTGAACTAGCAAAGCAGTTTTAAAATATTTATTCAAATACAGGTTGTATGCCCTTCCCCACGCCCAGACACCCAACAAACTGTTTAGAAGGACAAAGGTCTATTTACCCAGGTTCAGATTTTCCACCACACAAACTGACCCAACTCCACTGAAGGCTACCGAGATGCACCAATTTGTGCCTAAATGTGAATGTCTTGGATGATTCTCATCCAAATAGAGTGAGGTAGCTCAGTCTTTATGCCCTACTTGATCTACTATCTCTACTCTTCATCAGCTCTTTTACACACTACAAAACATTTTGAAAGTCATGTTTTTAGACTAAGACTCAAATCTCTTCACTGGAGAATTGAAGCTTGTGGAACAAACTGAAATGGTATGATAAGAAGAATACAGGGTAGCTGAAAGAAGAACTGCACATGGCTAGCGGCTAAGAATGGGACACCAGACAAAGTTACTGCAAAGTAGTCAAAGAGAGGAAGACAAAGTGCAAAACTGGCATAATAATAAATGTTTAAAAAAGAAGGTAGATGTGATTAGCAAAATAGATGGTCAATGTTTGTCACATTTAAAAAGAATACAATTAAACGGATCAGAAAGACTTTTATTATGCAGGTCTACTTCCAAAAGTAAACACAGAACCTTAAACACAGTTAAAACTGTGCAAAATCACCTCTGATGATAAATAGAATGGTTCTTCAACAATTGTCATTTCCTTATTTCTTCCATTGACAGGAAGGTCACAGGACTCACTTCTAATACCTTTCATCCATCTTACGAAGGTGTAGCTTCATTGCCTCAATTGAAATAATTCTTGATTTATACTGACGGAGGAAATTAAAAGATTCAGAGCATCATCTGCCAACAGTCTTGAAGTTCTAACTGACAGGAGCTATCTATAAATCCCTTTGAGAAAATGATCTACATGGTAGCTGTAAAATCCTTAAAACCACCAAAATGCTTTAATAGCCCACCTCTACAATTTCAGGTATTCCTTCTCCCTGAAAGCTGAAGTGTCTAAATCTTTTGTCAATATGTGTCTGAGAATTCTCACAGCCTTAGAGAAATTTAAAAATCTTTTTTTACGCACAGATCCTTCTGTGTAGGCTTATTTTAGGCATTGCTACATGTTCGGGTATCTATAAAGAGAGTCAGTTCCCTTCATTATGCTGGAGTGTAAACTGCTCATTCCAATACAGATTGAAAAAGTGAGACTTTCCCTGCACTAAATATAAAGCTCCTTTCACAATTTGACAATTGTCGTGTGTATTTACTAACACAGATTGTGTTTAAATCTAAAAAAAAAGATTGATTGGTTTCATTTAAAAGCAGTTAGAATTAAGCACCAGAGTATTAATAGGCACTCTGTATACTTAACCTGTACCAACTTTACAGTGAACAGTGCCATGAATTAAAAGGATAATCTGTATGGTATCAGCTAAGGTTTATAAATCCCATTTAAACACAATTGTCTAGTGCATTTGTATATGCAAAAGCAACAAGAACTCCAGTTTGACCAATTTACGTTCTTCCCCATTGGAATTTTACATGCCTGGGGCGTACAGAGCCTCTGAAACTTCTTAGCAGCCAGTGGAAAGTGGTAGGGATCTCAGGGTACCACAGGGTGTGATCCAATCTGCTTAAGTTACCTGCTTCCACCTTCAGTCTGACTACAGGCAAAGCAGTAGGAAATGTTAGAAGTCTCCTTCCATTTGTGATCTTGTGCAACTAGACATCATCTGATGATGGAGAAAAATGGTCTGATAGACTTCAGCTTCCTACACAGCCATTAACAGTCAGCTGAAGCATTGGCTATCTCAAGTTTTAAGGCTTCTCTGGAAACTGATGTAGCATTCAAGTGTCTGCTCACTGAAACGAAGCTGACAATACATGTTTTAGGTGGGAGAGTGGTGCTTATCTTTCCAGAATGGATATTTCTGAACATGCACAGATGAGTGAAATGAAGTGCCTGTGAAGCTCTTGGGCTAAATGCAAAGATATCTCAGTAATTTAAGAACCTACAGAACTAGGTAACCCAGGAAAGCTGGATGACTGGCTTGCTGCTGAAGATGTTAAATGGATCTTAGGTGTCCAAAGCCAAAACCAGAAGGGACTTAAGAGGACTGTAATCTCCCCAAAGATGTTACACTATTGTCCCATGTATGAAGTGAGGCAAACTGGGGATTATGATGGAAATTGGAACTGCTATTCAAAAAAGCACTTATCAAGTAGTGATTCCCAAGACACACTTTTATATAACTCTGCTGCTACCCAGATTCCTTTCCCCACACCCGGACAGTCTTTAAACACAACACATGTAAATTAATGAAATCACATAAATAAAAAGTAAATCCAGACCAGACATGAACAAACAAAAATTCAATCAAGTCTGTGAAACTACAAGCATTTGATTTCAAAATTAATTTACTCCTCTGTTAGCACTACCAGAGAAGTAGGAAAGAGAGTGAGTTGAACAGAATCGGACTTTGTTTAGTAATCGTAACTTAATCTTATTTGCATGATCCTCTTCAAGGTTCTGGGTATTCCACAGACAAACTTCTATTATTTTGATTTCTAGCAAAACTGCGTGTCAATAACTGTAATAAATATATTTACAACTTAAGAATATGTGCTTTACTGCTTACATTTAGCACCTAAGTGTAAAAACATTTATAATCCCCTTTCCAACAAACAAGAAACATTGCAGTAGACATTTCAGAACTGCAATGAAAAATAAACCAAATTTAAGCCCTATATCCAAAATTTCAGAGTTCACACTTAACTGGCTTTTGAAAACGTTTTTTAAAATCTTTACTATGTTTCCTCAATGCCTCTCCACCTCTTAATATTAACATCTACAGATCAGTAAAGCTCTACAGCTTTGGTAACAGTTATCTAAAAGTCTTGAGAGTAGACCTTATGCAAGTCATCTCAAAGGCACATTTACTGAAATATATGCTTTTTAGCATAGTAGAGGCTGTGAAGTCAAGCTGTTAGAAACTTTCTCTTTTGTAGACTTCAAAAGGTAAAATCATCTTGTGGACTCTAATGAACAGCCTTAGACTGCATCCTATGAACATGCTGGTAGGGCAGAGATTGAGAGAAATACATTCTCTAAAGGAGGAAGTCTTTAATCATTAAATATTTTCCTTTTTCATTTATTTGATGATGGAATTGCAAATCCTACTCAACCACTATCCCTCCAGTCATGTTCCAGTAAGCTTCCTGAAAGGTGGCTCTTCAGACAGCAATATCTTCTTTTGCTTCAGGGAGGTATTTACTTGAAACATCTTGGTGAAATTCATTTTTCAATAACAAAGGGGAAAAGAGAGGTTGCCCTGGATGATTTTTGTATAAGTATTCATATAAGTCTAGGGATTATGCCACATACCAAAACCATTCTAGTCCCCTGAGGAAGATCTACACTCACAACATCAAGACTGAAAAATTCCAAAGCTCATCATGGACACCCAATATCAACTGCGTATCTATAAATTACATGTCTCTCTATTTGACAAAAAATATATGAATATAATGCAAACCATACAATAAAAACCTTGTAAACAAATATAGAAAATGACATCTTTTCACAAATCCTTTTAATTATATTATATATATCTGCATAGGTATGTATGGAGATATATATATAAGGATTTGTCAAAAAGGGGTATATAAATACATACACATACATATTGCAATTTCTTATGATTGTATCGTTATAAATCTCATGTTTACTCTTTTCTTTTAGGCATTTCCTTATTGTAACTGATTACAAAAACACATCATTTGAAAAGGAAGTCTCTCATGATTACTACAGACAATAGAGAAAAATGTGAAAAACACTGGCACACTAAAAGCACAAAACAAAGGAAAACCAAAGACACTTAATGTATAGGTTGCTTTTTTTTTTTTAAATAATGATCTTTTTACTAGAGTATCACAGAATTATTAATATAGTGGCATAAGAGAGTTCACAGATAAAGTCAACAGAATAACTGCAATTACTTTGAAATTAATATACTGTATTTCAAAATACACTGCGATGAGGAACCAAAACCTATGCTCCCTCCTTCCCTACAGCTTCTCTGACTGCGGGACTAGAGATTTGTGTGTCCACTTGCGTTTCTCCCACTCCACTCAGGTTCCCCTCTGTGCTGGGTTTGTGTGGCAAGGTAGTGGGGGGGCTTCTGTGAGAAGCTGCTAGAAGCTTCCCCCATGTCCGTCAGAGCCAATGCCAGCTGGCTCGAAGGCGGACCTGCCGCTGGCCAAAGCTGAGCCCATCAGCAATGGTGGTAGCACCTCTGGGATAACGTATTTAAGGAGGGAAAAAACTTCTGCGCAACGGCAGCTGGAGAAGAGAGGACTGAAAAGTATGTGAGAGAAACAACTCTGCAGACACCAAGGTCAGTGAAGAAGGAGGGGGAGGAGGTGCTCCAGGTGCCGGAGCAGAGATTCCCCTGCAGCCCGTGGTGAAGACCATGGTGAGGCAGGCTGTCCCCCTGCAGCCTGTGGAGGTCCACGGTGGAGCAGATATCCATGTGCAGCCCATGGAGGACCCCATGCCGAAGCAGGTGGATGCCTGAAGGAGGCTGTGACCCCGTGGGAAGCCCACACTGGAGCAGGTTTGCTGGCAGGACTTGTGACCCCGTGGGGGACCCACACTGGAGCAGTCTGTTCCTGAAGGACTGCACCCCATGGAAAGGACCCATGCTGGAGCAGTTCATGAAGAACTGCAGCCCATGGGAAGGACCCATGTTGGAGAATTTTGTGGAGAACTGTCTCCCTTAGGAGGGACCCCACACTGGAGCAGGGGAAGAGTGTGAGGAGTCCTCCCCCTGAGGAGGAAGGAGCGGCAGAGACAACATGTGATGGACTGACTGCAACCCCCATTCCCCATCCCCCTGTGCCACTCGGGGGGAGGAGGTAGAGAATTTGGGAATAAAGTTAAGCCCGGGAAGAAGGGAGGGGTGGGGGGAAGGTGTTTTAAGATTTAGTTTTTATTTTCTCATTACCCTACTCTGATTTGATTGGTAATAAATTATAATAATTTTCCCCAAGTCGAGTCTGTTTTGCCCATGACAGTAATTGCTGAGTATCTCCCTGTCCTTACCTTGACCCAGGAGCCTTTCGTTGTATTTTCTCTCCCCTGTCCATCTGAGGAGGGGAGTGACAGAGTGGCTTTGGTGGGCACCTGGCATCCAGCCAGGGTCAGCGCACCACACCTTCACCAGAAGCAGAGGGGACCCTCCTGTTCCTGCAGATAGCTTGTATCTGCCCTTTGGGTGCTCTTGAGAAGCAATTGCCATGTAGATTTGTATCTCCCCAGGCAGAGAAAGGAAGGGAACCTGTCTCCTGATGTCCATGGGGTTTTCAAGCCAGTAGGATGTGGTGAAAAGGAGAATTAGTGTCACTAATACCTTACTTGGAGCTCAACATTACAATTGTGTGTTTTAACATGTTCCGACAAGGTTTAATTTTGAAAGGGTGCCTGAAAGATGATTAATTCTTTAAATTAGAAACATATTTTAGATATGAAATAGGCTCCAAGCTGCTCCACGCTATCCAGAATGAGAAATTCTCAGCAAACTCTAAAGCAGAATTTTAATTATTTGGGAGACTTTCAGGTTAAGAACTGGGTTATCTGTGAAGTCAGGCAACTCTTTATCAGCATTTTCAGGACGTGGGTAACTCTGGACGTGGGTGTCTGTCTTCTACCTAAGTTTCACTTTTCGATCTGACTCCTGTTGTTTAAAATTACAAAACCCTTTAGAAAACTCACTGTTGAATAGGCCAAATCATAACTGTTGACTCTAAGTACAGCCTAATACTAACAGAGATTTCACCCCGACATATTTGGAACTTAACCTTTATGGCACTACCTAAAGGCAGAAATGATTGGAAAAAGAGGTACGTGTCACTTAGAACCAGAAAAAAAAAATCCTAGTGCACTCAGCCAGAGTTTTTTTCCCAATCTTTGAGCTTTGCTCAGATGTGATGGCAGTGGGAAGGGGCTGGCTGTTTGTTGGGGAACTGGTGCTGTTGGATGGGGCTGGGGTTCCCAAAACCCGCATCAAGACATTACAGCCACCAAGGACACACAGCCCCAGGTTTAACTAGTGAGGCCTCTGCTTTTGGTGGGATAACTCATCATTTTGCTCCAGCAATTCTGAAGTTGATTTCAAAAATTTCTAAGACAGTATGAACAGATCAAATGACATAATTTTATTTTCCTACGATTTCTTTGGGAAAAGATGTCATATAAAAATAAAAGAGGCCCCAAAAAAGGGGCTATCTTGAAGTTCTGTAAGGAATCCAGATTTAATCCTATGGTTTAGAGGATTTATGGAAGAATGGTAACTCCACAGGGAAGTGGATGGTCTGGGCTTTCCTCCATGCTTTGCCAGCTCCTGCATCGTGTACGTAAAGCACCACACCACAGCTGTGTTTTCATACAATCCAGGCACTTAGTGCTCACACTAGGCTCTTGATAGCCAGCATGTTTTACTCTTGTTTTGAAAAGCAAGTGGTCAGTATCTGGTCCTCTGCTTCATCAAACATAAACAAATGTGGTATATTATTCTATAGACAATATTTTTATTTTCACAGATTGCTGAAAAAAAAAAGGTCTATTGATTACTCCTGGAGATGACTGTTTATTGTCACTAACTACAGCAATATTAACATCTGGGGTTTTTTTCCCTGTCAGATTTAAAAAAAAAAAAAAAAGGAGATATCAAATAAAATAAGGTCATGTCATTTTAAAATCTGTTTTCTTCACATTTGCTTTCCTGACTTCATTCTTTATTCTCTTCAGTACTTTGTTATCTATATTGCATCAACCATCTGATACAGTTTTGAGGTCAAATTCTGTCTCATGTTTTATGTATGTCCAAAAGAGTACCATGAGGGAAAAAGGAGTCCCATCCTGGTCCTGTCCCACATCACCCACAAAACAGGAACTTCACAGATGATTTTGGAATTCAGATATGAATAATATTTGGGAATGGGGACTCAGGGGGGTGCCAGATACTTTGCATGATCTATATAGTCATGTATCTTGCTCAATTGCATTTAATCAATATGGTCTTCATCTTGGAGAGGGGAGGTAAATCTGCCTGGGAAGCTATATAAGGCCAATGTGAATGCAGACAGTATACAACACCACCTTATATGCATGCATCCCTCTCCCCCATCCTCCTAAGATCTAATTTATGCACATTTTACATAACAGTAATAGCAGACAGAATACAACTTTGTGATCTAAAAAAACCCAAAAACCCCACAACACTGTTTTGTTAGTTCATATTCTTTCTGCTCTAATCCCTGTTGAATTCTATCAGCAGACATAAACCTAGTTGAACAAGGTTTGACCCAAAATGTGGAAATAATAGCCCCGTAAGATGATAGATACATGGTTTAATCAATCATTGTAAACATGAAATTTTACCTTACTGCAACAACCATTTCCCCATATAATCCAACCTTTCACTAAGGCAGTAAAAAGCCTTTTTCCAGGTCTCAGGTGGTGGTGGCACTCCATGAAAAGCCTTAATTTGTGCACTGAACCACAAAATGGAGGTTCTGACCTCTTGTTACTTGCAATCCTACACTGAGTGTATAACACGGTTTGAACTGAGAATCTCATTGCAGCAATCCTCCTAGGTTCAGATTAGTTCACTACAACTGAAAGTTCATATATTATGGCAGTCAGCTGTCAACACTCAATAACCAACTGCAAATTGTGACTTTCCAGCAGTAAGAAATTAAATCTTTGAAACAAAAATCAGGAAGCCTGAGAATGTAATTATGATTAATCTGCAATTTTTTACTACAAATGAAACACTATAACATGAAGAAATTAAATACAACATACCTAACTGTTAAATTTGTTTTCAGTTAATTGCAATGACTCATCTACCAAGCTTAAACGATTTTTATTGCCAATTAATAAAGTAATGAATTGCTCTGTCAATTAACGGCAACCAGAATCAGGGGAAAACATTATCTAAAAATGTATAGTGAGTTAATAGTTTGAGCATGCTTAAATCTTGTAAGTAGGTTTCAATGCACCTAAAGTGACTCGTGAATTTACAGCAGGACCGACCAAGTCACTCCCACATTGGGAATTCGCCTGCGTAAGCTCTTTGCGGGTTTGGCTCTTAGCTCCCAACAGAACTAAGGAGTTTGGGCTCTTAAGTGATGAAGAATTCGTTCTAGAAAGGGATTTTAACACTGAACTCCCATTGTAGGCTCTCGAAGATCCCCAAAGCCCTTGATAAACAGATACCTGCCCTTGGTCTAGGTGTAGAGCACTACAAACCTGGGTAAAGGCATTAATTAGCAGGCTGTGAAGCATGTCTGCCTGTCGTCGTCCCCCCCCCTTATGAATATTTATATAAAGGTTTTATGGTATGGGGAAAAACTTCAATAGGCTGGATTCAGAGTGTCTTCTGTGAATATTCTGTGGGCAATAATTAGGACGCTTTGTACTAGAGCCATTTAGACACTCCCGCCACTGTGCTGGGGAGGAAGCCTGCCTTACACATCATGCGGAGCAATGCAGAGCTATGAATAGGGGATGGCCTGGAAGTTTACATATAGACTGAGAAGTTCTCTCGCTGCCTGTTTTCTTATAAATGCTTCCAATTAAGTGTGCAAGCCTAAACAGACAAAGTGAACAGGGTGCTAAAACTCACTTCTGTGAGTGAGCAAGGAGGGTTTAAACTTCTAGGTCCTGGAGAACATCTTGGGGAAAAGAAAACTGCTGAGAGGAGAGGAACATACAGCTGACTCTACACCAAAACAAACTCTGAGCCCTAATAATATATATATATGTATATAAAACTATGGCTATACCACAGAGTCTAGCAAAGAAAAGCAAATTGAACTCCTAAGGGGTAGCAGGATGAAACAATCAGCACAACGTAACAAACCAGTAAGATTTCAATTACCATATGTAAAATGGCCAAATGGCTCAACAGGACAAAGCTTAGAGAAACAATGCAGGTTGCAAATCTGAAAAGTAGGTCTTGAACACAAACCAGCAGAGGCCTTTCTTGAGAAACTCAAATAACATGCACAGCAAACAGGTCACATAGCGAGAGCAGATGAGCTATTAAAGAGTGATGACTGCAGCATAATTTGAATTGACATTCAATGGACAGCAAGGGTGTCAAATTAGTAGACTGACACCAACCTCTAGCAAATAAAATGCACAAGTTTTTTCAAAGATCCTGAAAATAAAAATATTTCCAGTTTTGATAGCAATACCACTTTTTAGAAGTCTTCAAAATGTCTACTAATTTTGCAGAAATGGAAACAGTTGGTTAAATTAAAAGACTCAAGAGGATACGCCAAAATGTTGCAATGCACTGATATCTCAGTTATTTAGCTTGGGTAGGATGATAGTTTCAAGGAAGTTCAGAGAGCTGTAACAAGCAAGGTAAACATGTAACAACGCCAAATGATATGCAGCTTTGATAGATGTAGCAGCAAAAATAATTGAAAAAAGGTATTGAGAAAAACTAAACTACTTTTACTTTGTTGGGTTTTCAATTAATGGTATCAGCTGAAAGAAGAGACCAGGGCATCCCTGGACAGCTAAATCAAGTTCTTCATTCAGTGTGTAGCTGGAGTCCAAGCAGAAATTTGGAAATATGTCAGAAATGGTGAAGAAAGAACATTATTGCCCCGTAACACAAATGATCAGTGTGGCTTCATCTGGAAAAATGCATTCTGTGCTGGTCTTGCCTTCTCAAAAACAATTAAGCACAATAACATGGGTGAGAGGGAACACTGATGAAAGTGACCATGGAAAATTCCCAAACAAAGGGAGATGGAAAAGGTTAAGAATGCTTATTTTGGGAAGAAAACAAATATAAAGAATAATGAATGTTGCTGAGATGAAGACTGGGAACTTTTGTACTCCCTCTCTCTAGAAGAATAAGAACACCCGAGGGCATTAATGAGAAGGCTGAACGTAAGAAAACCAGTGAAAGGATAAACTTTTTTTCACATCTAGGCAATTATCACTGCAGGAAACCACTGAGGCTAACAGCTAAATGAAAGTCGAAATAGCTATAAAGATATCAAGAATACTGGTAGTTATCACAATACATTTAGAAAGGCACCTGGCATAGATGAGATGTGTGAGAAAAGACTGGGGAAGTATCTCACTTCCACCTACTGTGCGATTTCATCCCTGTTCATCTGAAGCATCTGCACTGGCCTCTGCCAGACAATACTGAATTCAGGTAGGACCCAAGATGGCTTTTCCTGCTATTTGCATACTACACATGAATGATCCACAGCATTTCAAACAGTGGTAGTACTTCTCCTAGATGAAATACAGCTACTATTAAAACTTAAAATAAACATCACTTACTGTTCTGTAACAGATACTCTACTTCCATCCAGGTAAACAACAAAGTTAACTTGGAGAAGTTGGCTCGAGCAAGTGATATGACTGACTCTTCCCTTGCTTAGATTCAAAGGAATCTGTCCCTAGATGCTTTTCAGCAACATCTCCCTTAACAGTCTGAAATTCCGTCAGGGACAGCAAAACGTGACCGCAAATTGATATACCTACTAAATGAAAAAAATCTCAGATCCACCAGTTGCAGCTTCCTTACAGAACTGGGGATTATGTGGCTCTTACTTTTATGTTGCAATATCCACCAAGTTCAAAGAGCAAATGCTGGTTTTCGACAGTATTGGCTTTCATTCCCCTTGTAAGAGAACAGGGTAGAGCAGATTTTGGCCTAACCAACAGTATGCAGTACACCTTCTATAAATTTGTGGGCAATGGTATTTTCAAATGGCAAAATTCTGTGATTCCTCACTGTACAGTTCATCCTCAAAACCCGATTCCTCTGCAAGGGCTTATTTAGGTGACTACTGCCATTACTAATATTGCTTTTTCCTCTGGACAGTTTCTAGACATTCTGCTTTATCTAATTGTGTTTGACCTGGAGAACCAGAAGAATAGTCTGATCTGGCCATTGACCCATATGCCTCCTGTAAGGCAAGAGATATTCGTAAACAGCAGACTTCTGTCTATTCTCTTACTTTTTGTTGCAACTCGTAAGAAAATCCTTGCTGCTATTGTCTGCTCCCGTGGAGAAAGACAATTTAAATGTCCAGTAAAAATGCCAGCCATTACAGTACTTACCTAGCTGTTCTTCCTCTGTCTTGATGAGATTATGTTGTTGCTTACACCCTGGTCATCCATCAATGGCCTTTCCCCTTATGCCTTGAGCAGTTACCATGTGTCCTATTATAGTTTTAACATCCAAACATCTCCACTGGTGAACAGGCACAGGGCACCGGAGCTTTTATGAAAATAATTCCGGGAACTTACAGCTCTTAAATTGGATTAGGGGCAAGTACCAGCTGTTCTTGTGTTAATTCAGAGCTCTGCATTGAAAGACCTGCCTCTTCCCACTGGAAAGCTGTTGGATAATGCCATTTTCAAGGAAGGCCAGGAAATGTAGTTACAAAGCTCTCTAAACGCGGCTTCACGCAGCAATACAGCAAACTCATTTAGCTAACGTTGGTATAAAATGCTCAAGTAGCACTAGACAGATACTGTAAAAAACTTACATGAATTATAGACACTATACTTTTTATTTTCGTACATTATTTATTATTTTTAACCTTGTCATCCTCATCATCATCAAAAGAAAGCCAACCCTAATACAACTCTACCATTAAACTGTGGAAATACCCTGTAGCAAATTAATTAAGATACGGAGCAGAAGGATCTTTTACTTTCACTAGCTGAAACAGATGAAGCTGAGACAGGTATTATTTAATCTTGCAAATTAAATCTCTGCTGAATAGCCAAATAAACACAGGTTGCCTAATGCCACTCTTCGTTGTACTGTAATTCAATTTAAATGCAGGAAAAAAACCCAAATGAGGCTGCTACATACGATTTCTTTTGGTAAAGGTAAAGGGGAATATAGTCTCAATCACCACCATCTTACCAGGGCAGCTGTACCAGCAGAACCATTTATGTCTGAGGAAAAGCAAGATGAGGTGGGGGACTAGACCTGAACTCTTGTTATGTCCTGTGAAGGTTGATAGAAGACTCTGTGTCTTGCCTCTCAGGTGTGCTGGCCACCTCTGCTCAGGCAGGACTCCCACTGCACCGGGAAGGCAGTGAGGACTGGTGCTGCCGAATTTGCTGAATTTCCAGTCGTTAAGAAGCACCGCATGAATTCACTCAGCTCCCAGAGGCAGAAGGCAGGTAATGAGCCAGGACAACTCTGGCATTTTCATGCTCCTAGTTGCCCAAGTAGAGGTTGTAAATAACTGCAGGATATTTTTTTTTTTCTTTATTTCAGGGATATATCTATTCTTCAGCTAACTGTTAAATTTTTATTCTCCTTTACAGATAAATGATGTATTTTGACTGTAGCAGGTGACCAGCATTAAGCTCTTTCAAAGAGAAACCCTTAAAAAATGATGTCCAGCTCTGATTAAGTTGACTATCTGAATTCAAGGCATGTCTTGACTGCTCTCCATGAAAACAACTGATCCTTTTCATGGGTTAATGCCATTGTAACTTCCTCTACACATTGAACAGATTACCATGGACACAAATTCAGATGCCTTCCATTCACACAAGGTCCCTAGAAATTTACATAAGTCTGCAGAGAAAACAGGCAGCCAAGCTTTCACTGGCATGAATATTGTGATGAAACTTTCAAACAATACATACATTTGTCTCCTAAAATACAGTTTACAGTAAAAACCTGCAAATTAGTTAAACAGTAAGGAAAAAAAAATATTTTAGGTAACTGTTTGAAATGGTCTTTTCAAGTAAATAATCACTATCCAACTACCTTGGGCTAATTTGCTGCAAAATCAAAACAGTTTGCAAATACCCCATGTACAGTAAGAATGCTACTCTGCTATGCCATAATACTGAGCTTTTTTATGTAAAAATAATTACTCTGCAAGTCACAGCAGTGCATTTGTCATAAAACAAAACAAAGATATAATATCTTCACTTGACCAATAAGGTGTCCTCAATGCAGTTTAGCTTTGCTGACCTTTTTAAAAATGACAGGCATTTTTGCCATAACCAGACTCCTGTGAACATAAGGAGGGTACTTCTACTCCCCTCAGACCCATTCTCATAAATTTTTTAAAAAAATTTCACTGAAATCAGTTTTGGTCCATAAGACATCACTGTAATTCTGCATTCAAGGACTCTGAATGAGGAGACAGGGTCTCCCAGATACTGGATTTATTGCAACTATGTTTCTATATCATTATTAGGAATTAATTTTAAAAAAGAGCTTGGGGGATTCGAGTCTTCCAAATTCAAATGCTGCTACTCGATATGCTGCAACTGAATGACATGAATTCTTTTAAAAATATTTCCCTGAAAAGCAGCGATACACCTGCTGTTAGAAAATGCTTCCTGAGTAGAAAATGAGATCTTTCTGAGGAATCTGGATTGGTCCCATTAGGCTAACCTTTTGGTGAATAGTATGTTACAGGATGAAGAAAGGTCAGTGTCTTACTTGAATAGTCTCTTATTCCAAAGGCACCGAGGGATGCACAGCCTGTCCCAAATGCTTCAGCTTATATTTCTGATTTTATTGACATCTAATCTCTAGTCTTCCACCCCTCTCAGCTCATTTAGGGCTAACCAGTATCATTGTGTATTCCCCCCACAAAACCCTCCTTCTGTTGACTCCCAAACCTTTCTCGGCAGCTTCTGCACTTGCAAAACCTTTCCTGTGACTCTGTTGTGTACATGCTGAAGGAATTTCCAATAACGAAATACATACTTGGTTTTTTTCTAACAGAACCACATTGAGGTTTTAAGTTGACCAACGTTTTCATAGTAAAGCCCTTTCCATCTAATGAAACTCATGGTTTTTAATGAAAGGAATTCCATTTTTTTCTTTATCTGGAGTCTATTTTTACAACCTATAAAATTGAACACATTTTTATATTTAAGGATGGAAATTCTACAGAGTTCAGAGTTAATTACTAGTTTCTCTGACAAGCTGTGAATTATTTTAAAGTCAGACTACCATGTAACAATCCTAATTACAAAGCTCGTTCTTGTCTCCCTTACGCACCCAAGCCCCTCCACGAGAAACTGTAGCTCCATTAAAGGAACAGGAAGTTTTGCCACTGATTTTGCTGAGACCATTAAGCTCAGGTGTGATATGAGAGTACAAAAAACTCATAACATCATTATCTAAAATGCCCTCAATTAAAGTAGCTTGGAACACAATTGCTACAAATGAACCGCAAGAAACTTTTCTCTTACCCTATTCTTCTTTAAAGCAAAGAACGCCTTATGCTTTAAATTATCTGCTCAGCCAAATACAGGGTTTAACAATTATTTCCAAACAATAAAATACATTTCTTAGTAAAAGAAAATAGAGAATTTAGTAAGAGGCAGTGGTTATTCTGAGTAAATTTTTCAACCATCTATTCTGTGCGTGAGAGAATTCTAGTAAGTAAAAACCCTTAAGTTGACATCAATAATCATGCATGCATGTATGTAGTAAACTCCGTCTGGGACTTCAAAGCTAATCTTGAGGCTGTACCTTAAATTCTGCTCTTAAAATGAATCTGGGAAGAAATCAAGCATCCTGACACTCATCTGAAAAAGACACAAATCCTGAGTTTCTAAGTGATCTTTGTCCAAGGGCATGCACAGAATAGATGATAGTTTGGAGCAGAAACTGGAAAAATCTTTCTTCAGTCCATAAATACCTACCACTAACATCAAATATATCTCATACATCTACATAGCTTTCTGCAATTCAGCATTCAATACTTCATGCAATATTCTCTAGTACTCTATATCATTAACTTGTTACTTCAGTTTTACCATCCGCTTCAAGGGACTTTCATCAAAAGAAGTCTCTCCATAAAAAGGAAATAGCTTTGCTGTGAACAAGCAATATATAAATTATATACTGTTTCATTTATGGGAAATGCAAATTTTCCAAGCTACAAGCATTGATTGTTTGAAGTTATATATAATTTATGATGAAGAGTACTGCCCCTTTCCAAACCACAGGCTTCTGCACAAGTATAACAAAGCAAAATGAGAAGAAAATGAGAAATCAAACATTTTTTTTTTCACTCTTAGAGAATGACACATGGAAGTAAGCAGGAAGAAAATGCTGTCTTTGGAGAAGGAGTAAGGCATACCTTTTGTGTGTGCTGGCTACGACCTGTGTGAACGGTGCTTTTTGAAAGTTCTCATGAGGCATGTATTACAGGTAACTGAATTCAACGAGAAATAGATAACTGTATCAAAGCCTACATTAGAAAACAAAAGTTCTAATCTTCATCCCAAAGGGGAAAGATATTTGGTCCTTGAATGGTTAGAATATATGGATCAGCATGAACTCTCCCCTTTCTTGTACTCTGAGGCACAGCAGAGGAAAGGACCCATGCCAGTATGAATCTCCTAGGCATCTTACAGATGACGTTAGAAAGAAAAAATTATTAAAGGTCTAGCCTTCTACTGTAAATTCCACGTTTCACATAAATGTATCCTGGCTTTCATTAGGAGAGCGTAGCATTACAGAGTTCTCAGGGAACCATGGCTTTTCATAAATACCTGAACCTATTCATTTTTGAGGTCAATGTGCAGAAGACCACAGAGTTAGTATCTGATCATTTTTATTTCTTTATTGCCAAAACTTACTCCTGGGCTGAAGATCAAAATTAAGTCATCACACCTTTCCAAAACATGACATAAATGTTTCATCTCTCCTTCCAGAAGAAAGGGAATTAAAACTATAGGGTGCATGTGGAACTTACTTAAAGTACAAACAAAAATAGAGCTTTTGGAAAAAAGAAAAAGAAGTCTTCTGGAAGAAGTTCTTTGTTAATCCAGAGTAGGACCCAAACCTTCACTCTGCTGTCTTCCAGTTTCTTTTCCTCCTTCTCTCCTTCCGTGCATTCCTAATTTTTCCTTTTCTTTTTGCTTTATTTTATGGCTTAGAAGTTTTCACCTAGTTTTTGCTAATTTTTAAGTTAGCATTTAACCTTCCTGCCAGCCATCATTCCATATGCACGTCTTTCCAGATGTCTAATGTTTTAATTGCTCTATTTAATCTGTTTTCATACACCTTATCATGCAAAGGCCAAGCTGGTGGGCAGGGCCCATAACCACCTGCTGCCAGGGCCGGCTCACGTGCCGCTGAAGAATCAATACAGGCAACGGCTGAAAGATGGTTGCAGTCGTCAAAGCAGTCAGATCCTTTTTCCTAGGGTCATCCTGGGAGCAGAACAAGAGTTTTTCAATGGCCAAATTAATTGCTCTGGCCTGCTCTCAGTGGCTCTCTCTACCCCCGAGTAGGCAGACCCCTATTTGTGTGCATGGATGGCGTCAGGTGAGCGCAGTAAGCTCAGCGCGGCAGGAGTAAGCTTCTCAGCCCTGCTAAAAATGACAGCTAAGGGCAGGCTGTTGCCATCAAATTAACTCCCCAGGGAAAGCAAGCTGCCAGCAATGGGCTGAATGATGGATGAATTGTTCTCTGAGGCTGCATACAACACACAGATCACGGCTTGAACATTCCCTTTCTCTTGCATCAAATTGAAGCTCCCCTTTTCACCTATACGTTTCTGCCTCAGCCCACATCTCAGATTTGATTTACCCATCATTAGCTTCCTAGTCCCCAGGGTCTCATTTGGATTTCATAATTTACCTTTACTTTTATGGTTGTCTTTTCTCAGCATACTCCTCTTACACTGCTGATACATAGGCTGAGCCCTATCATCATCAGCAAAGCAAACTCCTTCATATCTAAACCACTTCTTTATTAATTGTCACACACTTACTTTCTCAAGGCTTGTCATTATTAATTTTGTCATAATTAGATTAAGGGTGAAGGAAGATCTTACCTATGCTGAGTGCCAGGTAAGTGCAAACTAACACTTTAACATGACTGGGGTTTATTTGAGTAAATAATGAAAATTCTATCAGTATTAATTCTGCCTACTATGAAGGTGTGCAATGAAAGAGAGATTAGAGTATTAACAGGGAGAAATCACATTCTATATTCTCTGTCTAGTCCCTGCTTGCTAGTTTGATGTCAACTAATTGCCAAATCAAGCAGTGATGAAAGGTTTGCATTTTAATTTATCCAGGAATGCCTGGCTTATTGCCAAATGAATGGGCTAACTGCTCTTATTCTGGCAGTACACTAGTTTATTTTTGTTAGGATTAAGTGTAATCATTCACTAAAACGTACCTGGTCTCCTGTGAACTCCACATTAGCACTGGAAGAAAAGGGGATGGAAGAATATAACTGTAGGAAAAAAGGTTCTGTTGGTTTTATTGCTATCTTAATTTCTGCTTTTATCTTTATAGCGCTTGCAAGGCTACGCTGGTGTATAGTGAACAATAGGTGGTTCTTACTCAGGCACTGAATACTCCACATTTTTGGCCATGGTTTGGATACTTTCCTACATTAAAGAAAGCAGATGCTCATGTATACTTGCAACTAATACTCTTCTTCAAATTGAGTTTGCTCTACGGTCATTTGCATTAGCAGTTAACTTTTTCTATTTTCTTTCTGAGCATCTGAGTCACATAAATCCAAGAGTAGCTCTTGGATACTAGTTCTTACCCTAATATTATCTTACTTTTACAAATTTATTTCTTATATAATGTATGTCAGAAAACAGTAATGCCTAATGGATGTGCACCAAAAATTTTATGGACTCAGTTTATAACTGAGTAGAAGAATTTATTTTGATCAGGATTTGCACTAATATGTCCTTTTTCCTGCCAATACCATGTTAGATTTATTTATTTATTTTCATAGGAAATGACAGTTTTTCATTTTTTTCCCCATAAAACTAGGATACTCATCACAACCATCATGGAATTCTGGCTTGGAGGGAAAAAACCAAAGATCTTCCCTTTAGAGCTGCAAGTAGAACACCAATTTTATTTTTTAGAGTGAATGCAACCCAGTCAAGCACATGTTTCTTCATGACTAGAGCCTTGGGTGGGTTCTTAAAATAGCACTCATTACAGATATTGAATCAAAAAGAATAGGAGTTGTTTTCTCCAATTAAAATAATTGTGAAATTTAGCTGAAACTTATTCCAAGTATCGTCTCCCTGAAAAAGATCTTAAGCTTATAGAACTAACATGCAACATCAGCCTGTCCACTCCCCCTTGCATGCTAGAACTCTTCCCAGTCTTGACAAATCCAAGTTTTTAACTCCTATTCAGATGTTCCCCCAAAAAAGCAGTTATTAGCAAAGGTCTATACATTTTGGTGCAAACCAGCAAAGTCCCTGTTTGATCTGTAATGCAAAACGATATTCTGTCCATAGAGGTACCAGTCTACCATGCTCGGGAGCAGTGAGTTTTATCGTTAAATCTTGATTTTGCATATTGTGCAGGGAGGCAGCATTAGGTTTGGATACATTTATTGTAAATGAAATGTACTATTCCAACCAAATTACCTTTCAGCCTAAGAATATACATTTCTTTTTTGAAAACGATAAAGCTCCTTGGGGTTTTTTAGTTTACAATGGTCATTATGGCCTGAATATCACTGTCAGCACTCCCTTATTAACAACTATTATTATGATTTATTTGTAATATTGCCAGAACATCCACAGAACTCTAGCTGCATTGGGACTGCATGTTGTATAAACAGAATTTAAATGATAATCTCAGATATGGATGCTTGCCACAGGCAGCGAGTGACAATTACCCAGAGTCTGCTTTGCAGGACTCCCTCCCCCCCTGTCAGAGAAGAACTCTCCTTGCCTCTGGAAGAACAGGATTTTCTGAAGAGAAATCTGGGTCACATCCACCTGTGTGGCCCAGGAAGAGAAGGAGGGGAAGGGGAGTGCATAAGGTCCCCTATGAGCAGGAGAAGAGAGGAGGGGTTGCGGGTCACGCACAGACGAGAGGCCAAGGCAGTGTGGAAGTGCGGGTGAGGGGACAGGGGGTGGTGTCTCTTACTTCCCCAAACCCATCACTGCTCTTCCCATTGTGTCTCTTAACTTCTCCTTGCAAGTGTCAACAGGTGTCTTTCTATAATTTGTTCATTATGCATTTGCTGGAAGTATTACATATCCATTTATCTTTAGAGATCACTGTTGTGGTGATGCCAAGAAAGTTACATAAACAATTCCTGTTAAAAGCAAATATATAAAGACACCTCATCTCTTGCTCTGAGTATTTTTTTTCCTCTGTTGTGATGAATGAACATCTCATAAACTGCTCTGCAATAAACTCCACCTGGCTGCATTTTTCCAAAAAGAAGAAATTGGTAGCATTACCCTCTTCATTTCCCCCACTATGTGGAAGTGAGTCGTTAAAAATAACTGGGAATGAAAGCTTGGAGTTCAGTCACTTCATTTCATTTCTCTCTGTGTTCGGTGATGCGATGTCTGTGAAAGTCACGGTAGGAGTAATTTAACTCCTTTCCCTGGTCTCCTTTTCTAGTAGTTACAAATGGTGAGTCGTTGCAGACTGCAGCAACACCAAACATGAGATAAACAGAAGCTGCACAAGTGCCAAGTGTGTCTCATCTGTAAACTTTCTCCTCCCTTCCTCCTTTCGTCACTCCCTCCTTCCTCTTTCTCCCCTTTTTTTTTTTGCTCTTCTTTTCCTCCATTTTCTCTCTCTTGATTTCTCTGTTGGATTTCTATGAACTCTGGAATAAGGATTCTGGAAACTACCTGTAACACCTTTCCTCTTGTCAGTAGGACACACAGCTTTTTTTTTTTTTACTTTTTTTTCGCCATAAGTCATCATATTCTGGAAGACAACAGAAATCTGGAACGGTCCTTTTATTCATTTTTAAGATACGCTATTCTTTAAGGAGAGAGTAAAAAGAAAGGTAGGTTTTTATCCACTGCTCACTTGTGCAATTTAAAGCTTTTGTCCATGTCACTATTGTCCTTATGGTCACAACCTAAAACTCAACTTCTGAGTTACAAGTAATGGATACAGAGCACCACCTCCCTGAAGTCAGAAATAGAGGCAACAATAATGTGTCAGGACACCACAGTGGTAACTGGCAGCGAACACTGAAGCGCGAACAGTGACACATGTCCCATTCTACCTGGCAGTATGGAGGGCATCAGAGAGAAAAGCTGTACGGATTCACTCGGCACCAGGGACCGCCCAGACAGCGTGTGTTGCAGGACCCCGTGGAACTGAGAAGGCAGCTAATGGAAAACAGCTGCTGACAGCCACCAGCCCTAGGCCCATGCTCACATGCCCACCGTCACAGCATGAAGAAGAAGAATGACACAGGATATTTATATTATTATCACTACTACTATTATTATTGTTGTTGTTGTTGTTCTTGCCATCAAACGTGACATGTGGACCCAAGCTGTACTGACTGCTACGTGTGAGGAAAACCTAACTTTTCAGGATGTTGTGACTGTCCTACCACACTTCTAGCTATACACAGCACATCAACATCAAATTACAGCAATTAGATAAAATAACATCAGTGGTATCCCCTTTCAGTATAACCGTTCCTTTTGTGAGATGTTAGAGCTTTGTTTTATACAGCAAACGACTCTCAGATTTTGCCACATTTCTCCGTGCTGACTTTCAGGCTGGGACCATGAGGTAACAGGCCTTGTCGCATCCATGGTTTCTGGTGTCGTCGGGTCACACAGGGTAGGAATTTCCATTTAGGAATATGATCAGAGAGGATCCACTGTAGGATAAATGTTCTGACCAGCTGTTTTGACCCAAAGTTGTCAGGCGTAAATGTAGCTGCAGTTTCACACAACACCATTAGGAAGGCTGTGGTCATGTTGAAAGGGCTACCTTGTCATCAGAAGAAGCATACCTCACACGCCAGCGCTCACACTATTTATTCCTGACTTTTGTTCCTGACTTCAAAAAATAGGAGGATATTGTCTCAGCTTTGCAGACAGCAAATTGAGGCAAAGAAGGTAAAAACGACATGCTTGAGTTGACACTGTCTGCCAGATTTACTTCCTAGGTCTCATGATTTTCAGTTCCTTCTTGCATCACTAGAATACGTGATGTCTCCAGATGAATGCTTCTCCTTGCCTCTAGGTGTTGCCTGGGGCTCACATGGCACACAGGGGACTGCACCAGGGGCTCCAGGTCAGCCTGCCGGCACGCAGGCTTTAGGTCCCATGGAGGCTGCGGAGGCTACCTGCATCACCTCCTCGTGGCAGGACTCTGCCCTATCACATAAGACTTGGAGCTAACCTTTTTTCTCTTGAAAGAGCTTTAGAAATGTGAACATGCTCTTGTTCACACAAAACACCCCTGAGTAAAGTATTACTACCTCTACCTTACCGATGAAGAACTGGAACAGACCTGTTCGATACCTCTTGGAAAACTCTCACTCGCAGGAATAGCTGGAAAAGACGTGACAGATTTCTGCTTCACCAACTCAACTGCTTTTGATACTGACTAATACAAGCCCATCAGGCTTCTCTTTTTGTGTTGTATTTTATTTCTAAATTCCCTAGGGCAGGTGTCATATTCCTGCTCTGTGTTCATACGGTACCTTACGCAATGAAACCCTGGTCACTGACAAATGCGCTTAGATGTCGTCGATACATAAATAATAAATTATAGAAATTTCCTGATTATACAGCATCTCCACATGTCAGTTTAAACTCGGATCCCATTTTTGTTTAAATATCCAATACCTGGAAAAGCCCCGTTAGAGGATTAATCTGTCCATGGAATTAAATAAGTATAATGTGTAATTTAAATGGCTATATTTCCCATAACTAGTTATAAATTTCTCAAATGTTTGTAAAATTTCTGAAGTACGTTGGTATTGCATCAATAGGCATAGTACTAACATTTAATCCCCCAGTGGCAAGCTTACAGACAAGCGGTGAAATAGATTTTCCCTTCGTTTTACTCGGATGTAACTTTGTTACTATGATATAAACCCATTATGATAATATTTGTTCCTTCAAGAAGCAACTTGAAGAGTATTTTTCACTTACTGAAACATCTATTAGAGAGACTTTATTAAGCAATTAATCAAAGTAAATAAAATGTCTCTGAAGATGCCTTCAACAGGTACACATCATTTGCATGTGACAGCACTACACTACCTTAAAAATATCCATACATCCTTAAAAACAGTCTTTCTAGAATGCCTTTTTATTTTCTTAAAATGTTTTTATTTTCTTTCTTCTATCCACGAATAACTGCAAGTTATTTGAGGAAGTGTAGAAAGTTTACAAGCAAAGACTACACTGCTTTATACCAAAGAACCTCTTAAATTTTAATCACCTCATGAAAAATTGAGTAAGTTAGGGAAACAGTTTGGTGGATGTCATTGCTGAACCCACCACCAGCACCAGTCAAGCAAAGAAGACAGCTTCACATATTTTGCTCTCAGAAAACACAACGGCAAAATCAAACTTCTAGACTGCAGTTAGTTAGTTTCTTTGCAAAATATTTCTACCCTTGAACAGAAAACAATAGGCTTTCAGACACATTTTTCTAATTTTTTTTAAATGTTATAATTTTTTTTAATCTTACTAAAGCATCTAGGTTGGTACATAAGACAGGACAGGTCAGAATATTTTCATTAGGTTCATTTCTAGCACCGTATCAGAATGTAGCCTTGTAATTGCATAGACATTAAAAAAGTCAAGAGGGCATGAAAATAAATTCTTCAATTAAGTCTTATCTTCAGACCATAAGTACATGCAACTGCAGACTTCCTAGGACTCTCACGGTCATTTATGCAATACAGAAATATTGAAATGGCTTCAAATCGAGTTTTGGAAGGAGCAACAGCAAAGCTTCCTCTGGCCCTCTGCCCCGTCAGTGTATTTAGCAGTTTGCCGCTGTTCTGTCACTGTTTAAGTCATGCATTTATTTATTAAAGCGATCAAATCTTTTCCGTCTAACACAGAACATCGTAATTGCCGATTTCAAAGGTTTTTGGGAAAGTTGCTTCGTAGATTTAAAATCATTAGCAACAGCCTTAGTGCTCATATAATGAGTTGTATCTTCTAAGTGTTACACAAGCATTAATTAATTACGGGTTTGACTAAGCCTTTAAGGTTTTGGCTGTATTGGGAGTGGTGTAATATGGTCCACCTCAGCTGAAAGCCTTGGAGATATGGGGCTTTAGGGAGGCTTAATAACTCACGGGGGAAATTGGTATGTTGTCTCTGTGCCATCTAAAGCAGCTGATTTGCTACAAAAAGGAGCACGTGCTGTATTTTCTTCCAGGACACTGCAGCTGTTGCTCACTCGGTTGCCATACCTGCCTGCAGCAGAAAATCTCCTGCTATTCCAAGAGGGGTGGTGCAAACGCATATGTTTCCTACACAGACTAACGATACAGTTGCAGAGTTTTCTTTTCTGGGAGAGATACAATAAACTTTTGTGTCTAACTGGTTCAGTTTCTGCAACACAAAAAACCAGGAACTGGTCCAAGACTGAAAGATGCACAGACTTCATGGATCAGGGGTAAGTAGGTGGCTATTTAGAGATGCCCAGAAGACCTAGATAAGCATCAGACCAACCCATCCAGGAGATAGAGCAGCATTCTTCAGCAGGTTTCAAAACTACAGGAGACAACAGAAATCCTGGTGTTCTTTACATTGGATAGCAGCTAGATAAAAGACAGAAATAGTCAAACTGACAGGGACTGGAACCCCACGTCTCTCCCCTTTCACTGTGAGACACAACCCAGCAAGGTCTAACTGCTGACCCAAGGCTTCAATCCAGCCTGCAGAACATATTTCCTGGCCTGTCCCCTAGTCCCCATGGCAGACAGAGTGGCACTTCCAGCAGTACGGGATGCCTCTGCAGCCAAATGCCTTCGTCCACATTTGCATCCATCCCAGCAGAGAGACGTACTATTGCAGCTACAGAGCGACAGCGATGTGGGGGGACGTGGCAGGGGAAGATGTGGGGGAACCACAGCAGAAGCAGACCAGGGGTTTGCTGCTTGCACACAGCAGCAGCTGCCGCTTCTGGGGCAGGGTAGGGGAGGCACAGTGAAGAAAGGAAGGCAAAAATCTAGTCTGGCACCTGGAAATGCTTCGCTGGACCACCTTATCTTGCCCATGAGACTAGATAGTTAGGTTTTCTCTCTCAAACTTTTCTACCGTTCCCGTCTTCAGCCTGGGTACAGATCAGCACTGTTGCCCATACTCAACTGCTGTGCTCTGTCATCCTGTGGATAATGCTGCTCCCCGCAGCTGTGGTTCAAACCCCCTCACACGGGAAAGGTTTAGGATTGCTATCTCCTGTTCCTTTGGTAAATGTTGTACTATTAAATGATTAGGAGAAGTATCCAGTGTCAACGTCTTATGGCTGTTTTAGGAGTAGTAAGATCAACAATTCTGAATTTCAAGATATTTTTTGTCGGGTCTAGCTATCTAAACAAGATGTTCCAGCACAGTTATTCCCAATATGTAGCCCTAAGAGGCACTTCCCAGTTCATTACTTTTTTATACTTTCTTAACTACACTCATCTTTATTGTACCAGCCAGGCTTGCAGGTCCCAGCGCTGGACATGCTGGCTGTTACGAATCCCAGCCTAGGTGCTTGTAGCTCTCGTGCTCTGTACACGACAAGCAGGATGCCTAACCCAGCATTTCGAGTTCCACTGCAAGGTGACTAAATCTCTCCTTTGATCTAAGTGTAAAGCTACTCTGAGTGGGTCAAATTTCTTGTTGCTTTCAAGTGAACAACAGATTTCAGGGGACCAAGGTTTCATATGTTTAGAAAAACTCTTGTACATCCAAGGAATTATTTAACTAATGAACAAAGCCCCTCAATAATTATAATTTTTCCATGAAAACCTGGATTATAGTTTTATTCAAATGCACTATTTACAATTGTGATAGAATGTGTAGATCATATTAGAAAAAGCAGATTAATTCATATTACCTTATTCACCAAAAACAAGACTATATTTTCTGGTTGCTCCACAAACATTTTCTTCTATTTCACTCAGCTGCGTGTAACCTGAAACTGGCCGTTACACATCACCGCCTTATCAGCTTCACCTGATTTAGCTAAACCTGTCTTCTCCCATTCAGCAGGGCAATAAGGGTATTTTTAATCTGCTCTAAATTGCACTTGCAATTTAGTATGATGAATCTCTTTTCCTACTGTAAACACTTCAATGGTTGCAAAAGCTAATCACATCATTTACGATGTGCACATATTCCTAATGAACAGTATATATCCATTCCTGTTGTCATTCTTCTTTCCATGAATGCAGCCACTACTCAGACAAATCTTCAGCAGATTTTGTGTCACAGTCATATCACCTCACACAAAAAAGCTGGAATTTCCCATACAGACAGTGAAGACTACTGCCACATGGAAATATATTTTCTCTGCTGATTCACACGTTACAAATCCCACAGTGGACAGCACAAACCAGAGAAGACTGAAAAATACTTAGATTAAAGGATAGCTTCTCATAATCTTTTTGTATGGATGCATTTTTCACTAATGGATTAAAAGAATAATTTCTATTCTAAGTATTCCTGAACGAATTCTGTTGAATGTGATAGTGACTTGACCTCTGCTCATAAATATATATATTAAATACAGAAATCTGTTTTCTCCCTGTCATCAAGAGATGTCAAAAACTAAAACTTTGACTAAGTGATTAGACAACTTTGCAGAAAATAAAACTCACAAAGAAAAAAAAGGAATTTACATTTTTTTATCCACTGTTTGGTTAGTTCTAATACATATTATATTGATTTATGTGTTTGGGGTTTTTTTCACCATAGAGATAAAGCAGTAAGCAAAATATGAATCCTTTTTTTTATTCATCCCAAATACAGAAGGGGAGAAAGTTAGTGATGATACAAAACGCAGGAAGAGTGAGGAAGAATTGTATCAGATATGTAAGAAATAAACGTTAAAAAGGGGTAGAAACCTATCAAGGAGGTCCCTTACAAAGTTGCAGGAGTAATTTTACATTAGTAGACTACCATGTAACTGCCTGTGTCTGGAGAAACGTACATGTGGTGAGAAGAGAGTTCACGAGGCTGTCGGGGAGGCCAAACCATTTATATGAGAATGTGAGAGGAGGACATGAAGAGGATTAATGAGAAATGGGTGGATGAGCCTGAGAACACTCTCAGAATACAGCCAATGTAAAATGTGACACTGAAATTCAATGAATTGAAATTTCCTATGGTCGTACCATGTGAGAAAATGAGAGCCCTGCCAGTTCTCAGAGATCTTCTAATGGCTAGTATTTTAACTAAACCCCCAGCTCCTGAAGTCATACAACCACATGAGATTTCAAATACTTTACTTTAAAGGGGTTTCTTACCTTGTGCTTGTGCAAGAAATCTTATTTAAAATAGCGAACTGTCAACAGCCTCAAAATACAATAATTAAACCCAAAATGTATATTTTTAAGTCTCCTGACTTTATATTAGACTTTATTTCTTTTCCTGGATAGATCTATGTTGTTCTACTACTAGTGCAGTCTGAAATGCTGAGTGGTACTGGAGACGCTAAGTGACCAGTCAGTCCCCAGTACTTGAACTTACAAATGCATCAGTCAGTCACGAGAAATGACTGTTTTATGTTGTTTCAGCAGTGGGCAGCTAGCTGGCACAGCCAGGTGCACACTGCTCAGTTTTCCTATTTAGCACAGTTGAAACTGTACCACGGTACTCGCTGCCAGGGACTCCTAGATCATTGATGGGGTTCTTGCCTATTGCAGGAGCCACAGGATCTTGCAAAAAACCATGGTACTCTATTTAAAAAAAAAAATAGGTTGGCTTTTTGCTCCTACTGTTACCGTTGGAAAGACTTTCCAAAATCCCATTGCTGTAATGGTTAGGAACCTTCTTCTAATTTTCAGCTTAAATTTGCACATTGCCAGTTTATATCCATTTGATTTTGTGTCAGCACTATCCTAAAACTTAAATAGCTCTTCTGGATCTTTTTATCGTTGATGCTCATCCAGGATTTATTCATGCACAGTTCCACTGATATGAGCCAGAAGTAGTGCTACTGGGATCTGTGCATCTACAATGATAGTTTTTTTAACAGAAACCTAAAGTGTGTTAAAAAAACCAACCAAACAACACAACAAAACAAAAAACCCCAAAGAGAACCTGGTTCCTTGGGATTTTTCTGCAACACTGCAAGATACACAAAATGCAAAGCTACTATCCAAAAATCAAAGATTACAAAGAAAGAAGTAGGCACAGACCATACAGGACTCACCCCAAACTCTGTGCAGATGATGGGTGGATGGGTTGTGTGGTGAGTGCACCATGTAGATTCATAGCATCGTTCAGGTTGGAAAAGATCTTTAAGGTCATCAAGTCCAACCGTTAACCTAACACTGCCAAGTCCACCACTAAACCATGTCCCTAAGCACCTCATCCACATGTCTTTTAAATACCTCCAGGGATGGTGAATCAACCACCTAACTGGGCAGCCTGTTCCAGTGTCTGACAACCCCCTCAGTGAAGAAGTTTTTCCTAATACCCAATCTAAACCTCCCCTGACCCAACTTGTGGCCATTGCCTCTTGTCCTATGTAACACAAAATGTCCCACACACCTAACAGCGGTGCTCCAGGGCAGAAGGCTCCTCAGCCTCCCAAGAAGTCCCAGCCTGCCAAATTTGTTAATTATCATACTTAACAGACACCTATCAGAATAAGAGTTACAAAAGGAAATGATAGAAACAACTGATGTACACTTGGAACAAAATGATTTTTCCAAATGGCTAGAAATGGATGAAACACAGTTGGTCAGTTTGGGGATGGAGCTAGAAGACAAACTGCCTGGAGTAATATTAGGTCATTTTTATAAAGCCAGCTGTTACTCTGATCATTAGCTATTTCGTCTAAGCAAGCAGATGGGTTTTTTTTTTTTGGGAACTTCTGCTGAAATCATGGAGTTCAGCATATAAAGCAACTGAAGAATCAAGTCTTTTTTTAAACACTGATTTTAAAGGCTTAATTTTTCCTGAAGATACTTGCTTTAGCTTTCAAAAAGCTTTCAGTTTCTTTAGTATAAGCTGCCCCTGCAGAACACTACAAATTTTGCTTTTCCAAGGCTTTGACAACTTTGAAAAATAGCTTTGTATTGGGAAGAATTTGAAGAATTACAATACAAACCAGTCTAAATCTTAATGAAGTCACTAAATCCTTCCATTTACTTACGGAAAAATTTCAATTTGGCCTGGATAGCTTCAAAAAAAAACAAAACAGAAAACCTGTCCCCATTAAAGAACGTGTCATGATTTCCAAGGAAATTTTAAATGAGTCAGGAATTCTTTGACAAATTCTGTTAGGGCATTTACAGAAACATATGGCTTCATCCACTAAGATACATTTGATTTTATTTATTTTTATGCAGCATCCTTTATTTGCAGTATTTTGAAGAAAAATTTTGTAACACAATTTCAATACAGTCAAGTACTCTAGATATCTCTTATTTCACCCTTTCTGATGTTCCTGTTTAATTGACTCTTCACTGCTTTTACTGTTATCCTATCTCAGCAAACAGATAAATACGGCAGTGAAGATGGATACCTCTTCAAATGCGACCCGCTTTATATTTCAGTCTTCAGGTAATCCAGTAGCAGAAACCTTTTAGCAATGAGGATAACAATTCAGAGCCAAAGTACTAAAAGACATACTGCTCCTGAAAACTTTTAATTAAATCTCTCACTAGTCAGGTGAGCAGTCCTACTATCTTCATACGGAAATGTCCATTGCTGAATGCTATCTGCAAAGTAGGATCTCTAATATTTCAACATCACACAGAGAATTTTCTACAGTCTATAAGTTAAGTGAAACATAAATTGCTGTAGGAAAAAAATATGTTACCCTGTGTGTCTAACTGGATGCTATAAAAATCTAGAGAAGTAAATATTGCTTTTTATATGCCAAGTAGCCAAGCCACGTAGAGCCTGTTTTTCAGCTGCTGAATCTGAAGGTGCAGTGTAAATGATGGATTCGGGAACCCTCACTTAGACAAAAGCCCAGATGCAAGATGGCATTTACCTGAATCACCCACCTGCGATTCAGTAGGCTCCAGAGCCTTGAAGTTCAGGCTCCTACGCTGTCTTTAGGCAAGCTAGGCAGCTGAGTGCAATAACAAGCAACTGGCTTGCCCAAATGGCATTCAGCTGCCCAGGACAGCTGATGTAAAATGCTGAGTTGGTGAAAATACATCAGAGCTCTGCTCACCTTTGGGAGGTTGGGTCCTTCAGAAGTGCAGCCTAGAATCCCCTTCTGAGAGTAAGTATCGGCAGCTTTCAAAGAAATGAGCAAAACCTGCTCTCTTTTTAGAGCACAACCAGAGAAAAGACAGTGGTAGCGATTTATGCATTGTGTCCAGCAAGTGGATAATGAAATACTGAGTAGGAGCAGGCACAAGAACTCATATTGCCTCTCTTGCTGTACTATCCTACCAATTCAGAGTCCTGCCTCCAAAATCCTGAAGCAGATGCTTAAGGAACAGTAAGAAAAAGGCAAACTTCCATGATATACTTGAAAATTTCCTTGCAAACTCTCCCAGGCTCTATTTCCAGCTCCAAAAACTCCTGAAATGGATGTAGTTTCCATCTGCTTAGCAACCCCCAGTAGATTTCTCTTTCAAGAGCTTATCTAGGTGGCCCTCAAAATGTTTTGTTCTCAGAGCAACCTACAGCAGTTTCACAAGTCTATCACCTGTTGCAGAAAGAACTACCCTTTTATTTTTTTTTAAAATCTGTCTCCTACCATGTGCATTTGCTGTCCCCTTGCTCTTGTTCTGGAAGAGTCAGTGAAGAATCTGTTTCCATCACTTGTGAGTTCATAATGCTCTACAAAATTAACTTTTAAGTTGCCTTTGGTCTTGACAGGGAGTCCTAGCTTACTTAGTCACTCCCGAAAACAGATACCCTGTTGCCATTCTCCTACTTTTTCCAAGTCTGCTGTGCCCTTTCCGAGGGGAGGGGAACATAAGCGTACACAATATTTAAGAAGTAGGTTAGCTATGATTTCATGCAGTGGCATAATGATGTTATTTGTTCTTCTCCCTAGTCTTTCCCTCTAATTGACCCTTTTTTCCTTTTTCTTTTTTTTTTTTAAGAAAAAAATGCTTCAGCTTAAAACAACAAGTATGAAGAATCCTCTCATTTGACAAAATGAAAAGTCTTCCCTCTAGACTGTCTTTCCTTGGTAAAACGCTTCAGTCACCGAGCCACAACATGAGAAGGTGGCACAGCCATCGCCTTGTCCTTTGTCTTAAACAGAAGTAGCGACAGCAGTCACATCAACGCACCGGATCCTGGTAGCATCTATTTCGGGAAGCCTTACTGCCTTAGGGATCAGGGAAGTCATCTGAAAGAACATTTGGGTTTGGATCCCAGTTAAACTTAGGGGGGAAAGAGGCACTGAGATGCACATAATAGGGTCAGGTAAGGCACATGCAGAAGAGGAATTGTACCTGCCTGAAAGCTTCCCTGGAAGCCCTGAAAGGTACTAGCTGAGTCAGGGACCCTTTTAATCAAAATTTTGGGTTCTGGCACCTAAGTTCCACTGGCATCCTACTTCCAGTGCTGAGCTTTCCTTATCAAATGTAGGACAGTATTTTTGTCATCCACGGGACTTTTACCACAATAACGATTTCTGAAATCAGCTAACTCAAACAATAGCTCGTGGAGTCTTCAATTAGTAATGAAAAATATTCATTTCTAGGGTGAAATATAGCTACTTCTGGTGGATCAAAGAAAACTTAAGTCAAGCATGGGCAAGAAGTAGAAGGCAATAGGAGCTTTTGAGAGGCATGCCTCATCCAGAATAATCCATGACACTTGTACAAAGTGCCCTTTTTTCTTTAAAAGTCTATTATTTCACCTCAGACAGTGCCACAATATCAGCCAGTGATGCAAAATAAGGAAAATAAACCCTCACCTTGTTTCTAAAATCTCCAGTTATTTCCACCTGAGTCTCAAGACTGAATTGACCGACATCAGTAATTTGTATTCAACAAGCAACCTGCACCATACCTTCCTACAAAAGTACTCTGCTGCCAACAGCTCCCCAACAACCTGCTGGAGCCAAGTTTCATTTACAGTCCCAGCCTCTTTGAAAAATTTGCTATCTTTCATTTAGTGGATTTTGTTTAATACTGTAAGTCCTTTTCTTCCTGTTGATTTATCTTTCTAATGCAGAAGCCTTGACATGTATTCAAAAAGGTAACTTTTGTCTTTATGGGAAAAGAAACTTATTGAATAGCCAAAGGATGTCTCATACAGGAAAGCCACATAAATGGTGCACGAAGCTGTGAGAATCGAGCTGTTAAATAGGAGCAGGGGGCTCCGGAACTGCCGCAGACTTCCAGGCCCTATGGGGAATACTGAGAAGCATGGCACGTTTGAAGAGGAATTGGAATTGTCAGCGAAAGAACAGAATCTGTTCACCCTTAAATTCCCAACTAGAGAACTCATAGTGGGCAGTGACCACTTAAATGATGAGCACAGAAAATGAAGGAAATCGCCTTCCTTAAGAAACGGGCAAGTGCCTACATTCATAAATTAACATCCTTATTTATAACCCAGATTACAGTTACAATAGTTTCAAATTACCACTCTAATTTTATACCTATTATTTTGTTTCGCTCCAGGAATTCAGATAGAAGAGTATATTTAGAGGTGCAGTAATGCCAAATACAACTTAGAAAACTTTCCTAACATCCTGTATTGAATAAACATCGCAAAGTACAGCTTTAACTATTTTAGGTATGTCCCATAGACTAGTGTGCTGAACAAGTATTAGGTTACACTGACATTAATTTTTAAAATGTCATTCATTTCTGCAAAACTTTTCATAGCTGCCAGTATTTGAACCTAAAATAAATCCATACAGTATATTTAGATTTTGTACATATCAATCTTTATGGTACAAAAAAGCGTAACATATAGATGTTTATAATATAGATGGTTAAAGTAGATGGTTTGACAGTCCTAAAATTCTTATTTTTGTTTTACCTCTTATGTTTTAGATATGGCAGGACTAAATTTCTCCATGGGAACTATGTATCATCATCCATAGGAACATGTCATCTTAAGCATAAAATATGCTAAAGCGTTAAAAATAATATACAGTAATATTACTCTGGTGTAATTGAGTTTGAAGTATGCCAAGTATCTGGCCTACAAAAATACTGTCAAAGTAAGAGGTTAGTGCAAAAAAGAAGGATCTGATCCCATAGTCCTTTAACAGTCTAAGGGCTTATTGAATCTAAACCTGTGGACGTGAGAATGAACAGAAAGCGTGACTGGATTTAGAAAGCTCAGCCAATGCTGTCCTTCAGATTCTCATTATTACTAATCACGGCCGTCCAGTAAAGAGTACAGAGTAGTTGCTTTTTGTGTGGTCATGAGACATATGCTGCCTGCTAGCTTGGAAATACAGTCCTGATGTCAGCTATATAAGAAAAATTAGAATATTTAGGGAAACGTTACTACTTTTGTGTGAATAAATTCATGGTACTGGGATGCTGGAAACAAACTAAAAATGAGAGAGATCTCTTCTAGATAGTGGAAAATTAAAGTGAGACATAACTAATTAAACAATTCATAGTTTAATTAGCTAGATTTTGAAAGGCAAAACCCTGGTTGAGGTCAGACAGTGATAGTAGTAAGGTGTAGATGAGCTAATTTTGGAGAGATTTTTTTACATTATTTGGGGAAATTAACCATACATTTTGCTAGTGAGAGCAGAGAATATTTTTTAAGTCTTGCCTAAATATTTACACCTCTTTGATTCAAATTTAGCCACAATTGTAATGTAATTTCTTAAAACATGTTCGTTTTTCTGTTAACATTTTCTTGCCTACACAGATTCATAAATAGTCCACCTATTGAAGAGTCCAGATATTTCTTCCATAAGCACAATGAGACGAAAGCTACAAAAAGGGCACACCCCACTGACTTTCAAGAGGTTATATGGAACCCATCAGTAAGCTGGGGCAGAATTTCAAAGAATATCTTCAACCTGATATATGCAGGCTGAAGATTAGAGTCATATATTTCTCATTTAAAATAAAAATGTAAAAAAGCAAGTGAATTGTCCACAGATTTTTTTTCCTTTAATTTTAGTAACAGAAAGAAGTTCATAGGAAATCTCTATTCTAACTACACAGTAATATCCACAAATAATCACACAGGACTTCTCATGTGCCTTTACTTGTGACTGAATAGCAGCATCTCACTCCACAAGTAGTTCCATTGAACTTCACTGAATGGCACTCACTGAGAATACTCAGATAATACCCTGCTCCATAAATAATTACATCAGTACTTGGCTTCAGTAACACTGTGGAGGAAGGTGCTATTCATCTCTCAGCAGGGATATTAGAATCAAGCCCCTAAGCATTTCTTCAAGAACACAGAGAACCAACTGTCACTGTCTTGTCATTCCCAAAAGAACTTTTTGCCTCCGTCTGCTCTAACAGGTTTTTCTTCAGTAAGGTTGATTTGACCACCTTGTCTTTTCTGAACACATAAGAGACTGAGATTTTCCTGCTGAATCTCCCAGAGGCAACAGCAAAACTCCCAAACAGATTCATTAGAAAGGACCTCCTGTAGAGCTCTGTATGTGACCAGCTGAGAACTCAACAAAATTTTTTGAAACTACAAGCAAATGAGGCCGGGATCTACGTGTTGCCTAGCCTCGACTAGTCGGCATAGTCTCCCGAATGTGAAGGGGGACTGCCACGCTCTTCAGTGATATCCCATTTACAGAGCCTTCGGTCTGGTTTCTTTCGTACCAGAAATACCTAATGGTAAGAGCCAGCCTGTCCAACCCAGTCCTCCTCTCTCACCAAGCCCTAGGAACCATACAGTGGTAGTATGCAATCATTTATTTTTTTATGAAAAAACAAAAGGAAATAATGTCAAAATCCTAACAAAATATTTACTCCTATGAACTGTCAGATAAGAGCATATTTAGTTATGGAGAGATACTCAAAGAGGAACATATTCAAATGAAATCTGATAAAATCAGTCTAATAAGCTGTACAGTGTATTCGTTTTTGGGAACAATCATGTCGTTGAACACACTGAGCAGTCTAGTTCATGAGTCTTCAAAACGAGCCAACATTGAGACCAAATCATCCATCACATCTAGAAAGGGTGTCCCTTTCAGGTCTCATTTGAAAACAATAGTGTACCAGTCCAGAGAAAAAAAAAAAAGTAGCTGCACTTATACCTCATGTGTGAGTAAAAACCTTGTTTTCCCATCCTGACAGATTTTGTAAATTCATGAATATAACGTACACATGCAGGCCAGGTATTTGAATATTACATTATACAAACCCACTTCATTTCTAAAAAGACACGAGATGAAATTATTAAAAAACCATAGGTTTCATTAGAAAAGTTATGTTTCTGTCTTGCGCTGCTTGCAATGTATTAGGATCATCTGAAGATGGAAGTTAGTCTCCAAAATTGAATTGTGTTGCATTACATTATGATCATATCACGGTGTACTCGATCTGTACTCACGCATTTTCATACACCTCCATACACATATACAGGCACCTGCTAATTTTGTCCTTTAAGCAGTCTTGGGAGTACATCTGATTTTAGGAAACGGGTTGGCAACATAAGAAAGATATTACGAAAACTTATCAGAAGTTTTATGACGGACCATTCTTCCCCAAAACAATATAAGGGAATTACATTAGAATAAGTAAGTACCTGTTTTTAGAAATAGGTTAGTTTAAGCGACATTAAAATGCTATTAATGCCCTTATAAAGATGATACATTTTAATTAAAGGTCAGATACATTCACCACATTTATAGTTGAATTATTCCACTATTTCTGAAGCATATTCAGAAAGGAAGAAAAAATATTTTTCGCATGAGAAAATTTTAAAAAGTAGTTTCCCCTAACTAGCAGAACTTGGCACGAAATTGCTTTCACTCCCAGTAACCTGAGACCGATCTTTGTCTATCGAGCTTCATGGTTTCAGAAGCAGCACCACCTATGGGGTGAGAAATGTAGGTTAGTGCCTACTTTATCCCGAGAGACCTATTGTAAAACTGGTTTTGTACATAATGGGCTGAAGCTCCTAAGATCCCCATACTTAAATACAAGCTAACAAATAGTATTTCCTAGTGATCTATTTGATAGAAGCTTATAAATTCAAAACGATCATACAATACGACACAAAACCTGCCACTTAAGCTCCTACTACTTCTTTGACGAAGTATTTAAGAGAGCACTTCTAACAGCATCAACTGACTCACGCTGGTTATAATAATAACGCCGAATAACAGAGCATTGCATGATTTCTGGGATGCGCTCCAGTTACAGAGATCTGAATGAGCTGAAAATTAATTTGGTTATGTAAGTAGCCCTCCTAAAATCTATACATGAATCCATATTCTGTAGGCAGTGTCCCACGTGAATGAACGCCTCACATTTTGTTTTCGAGGCAGCAGTTATACGCTGGTTTAGGGCAATCACTGACGCTGCCCCTTCTTGGAGAACGAGTCTGCTTTCGGACCGCAATCTTGCACCCGTCCCCGCTTCTCTTCGAAACAGTTCATGCGAGAGGCTGGAGTAAAATTTCGTACCCCACGCCCACAGAGAAGCTCGATGTCAACACCGCTTGGCAGGGGCTTCTCCCTCCCTCCCTCCCTCCCCTCCCAGGCGCACCGCGGGTGCGGGCTGCCCGGCGCGGCCAGACCCCTGGGGAGGGCTCGGCGGGGCGCCGAGCGCCACGCGAGACGCCGCTGTGGGAGCAGAGGCAGGGCGGGCTGGCGAGCCCCCGCTCCCGCAGCAGTGCCGGGGGTGGCGTGGGGGTCCCGCGCATCGGCGGAGCCCGGCAGCAGGAGGCTGAGGTAAAAAGGGGTAGGAGAAACGTTCCCACTCGTGGTGTTGACAGCGTGTTTCCACGGTGTGGAAGAGCCGGTGATGGCACCTGCAGCTCTAAGCAGAAGGGACCAGAGGGAGAAAACCCCACCGGAGCCCGGGGAGAAAAGTTGGTCAGAAACCCGAAGATGAATTCATGCAAACGCCACTCACCCACTCTGAGGACACAGACGAGCTGGATGCAGGCAACCAAGCGCCCTAGAATGAGCATGTCCAAATCGTCCTTTGCCTCCTCCCGTCTGCCTGCCTGCCTGCCCGTCCGTCCGACTGCCTCTCAGCCGCCCGCCCGCCTGCCTGCCTGCCTGCCTGCCTGCCTCCGCGGGCAGCTGCACCTCTCCCCAGTGGGGAGCCGGCTCCGCGCCGCGGCCGCGCCCGGCGGCCGCCCCCACGCCGCGGGCGGGCGGGATCAGCGGCGCTGGCTGCTGGTGGGGCCGCGGCTCGGCTCAGCGCATCGCGGGGGCTCCCGGGGGCCGCCCTCCGCGCCGCGCCGCGCACTCCGCCGAGCGGCCGCGCTGCCGAGGGCGCGAGTGCCTGCGGGGGAGCGCGCGGGTGGGTGCGTGTGTGCCCGGGTGCGTGTGTGTGTGCGCGTGATGTGTATGTCTGTGTGTGTGTGTGCGCGGGGGGGCGGAGACCGCGCGCTGCTGGGCGGGCGCGCACGTGTGCGCGCGTGTGAGTGTGCCTGCGTGCTTGTGTGTGAGAGTGTATGCGTGTGCGTGGGGGGGTGCGCGAGCCAGTGCGGTGGCGCGCGCCCGCCCGCGGGCGGGAGGGGGCAACCCACTCCCCCCCCGCCCCGAACCGGCAGGAGGGAGGGAGGAAGCCGGGGCCGGGAGGGGCTCACGTCGCCAGAGCGTGGCCCCGGGGCCGAGGACCCCGCGGCAGCGCCGGCGGGGGCCGGGAGGAGCAGCTCCGCGCGGGGCAGCCCCCCCGGGACATCGCCACCGGCGTGCGAAGGAAAAGTTTATTTCGCCGTGGAGGCGGGCAGGGGGGTGTGGGGTTTCTGGGGTCTCGGAGGGCAGCGAGGTGAGGGCCGGTCGGTGCCACCCCAGGGAGCGCATGCTGCAGGGGCGCGGAGCCCGGCGGCCCTTCGGGGATGGGCGCCGCAGGGCGCGTAGGCGGGGGAGCCCCAGTAAGAAGCACTCGTCGTGGGGCCGCTGCGGCGGTGGTTTGCGCGCCCGATTTTGCCAGCGCTTACTGCTGAGGGTAACCGCGAGAGGCTGGTAAGCGCTACTGGCCTGTAAGTAGGTGGCGTGTGCAGGCTGCTCCCCGAGCCGGCAAGCGGAGAGGATACGTGTTCCCTGGGAGCTGGAGGGGGGAGCGGGGGAAGGGGGCTGGAGCAGCAGAATACCATTATCCGCCTTAGAAGTGGGTCAGGGCGCAGGCACTGGCACCGTTTCTTCGGGAGGACAAAACAAGACCAAAAAAAACCCAAAAACCCAAACCCCAAACCACCCAAACGAAGTGAAAAGGGAAACAAACACCAGGTCCCGCCTGGTGGGGAAGTGCGGGGGGGGCGGCAGTGCCGGCGCGGTGGGCACCGGGCCGGGCCGGGGGGACACGCGCGGCAGAGCGGCACGCGTGGGTCCAGCGGGAAGCCCCGGCCGAGCCACCCGGCCCTGCGCAGCACCCCGATCCGGAGGGAGCTGGCACCCTGCCTCCCGGGCTGGGCCTGACCCCCCCCCGGCCTTCCCGCGCTGAGCTGAGCCCTCTCTGGCGTCCTGGTGTGAAAAGGCAGGTGGGGGGCTAGAAACACCCCTGACAAACACTCCAGGCTTTGGGAGCGTAAGGTGACACACACGGTCCTCCACTCCATCCCAGGTCTGCCCCACTGCAGCCCAGGAGCTGAGTGAGTGGTTTCTGTGTTTGCAATACTGTTCCCATCTGCGTGAAACCGTCTACTCAGCACGGATGTGGTACGACTTTTAATGGCAGGCAACTTAAGTGTAAAAACACTTGGTGCTTTATAGGTACCCTGCTTTACTGGGCCTCGTAGTCCTCAGGCACCGGTGCTGCTTCTGCCAGCTTGTCCTTCAAGGAAACAAAGAAAAAAAAACCTGTGTCAGTTTTTCTTTTCTATGTCTGCCTGCTCTACCTGGCTGTTTGGGATGTTATGAGCTATCTTGACGTGAAGCAAATTGGAAATTTCTGAGTGAACAAAAGTTTCAGGAAAAATTGCCGAGGTGCTCAAGCAGTTGATTGTATTTGGAAAGCAGACTGTGGACGTGTCTTCTCATGCAAGGTCAGCATCTTTCAGGGTACTACAGAGTTTACATACAATAGAGATTGGTTCATTAGGAGAAGGATTAACTTTGAATGACAGTTCTTGTTAAACAGACTTCTTGTATCACGGGAAGAAACAAGATCCATGTGCTGAGCTCCACCAATAAAAAACTGTTTTAGTATTGTCCTAAGGGAAAATGTTGTTAAAGATTTTGTTCAGCTGATTTTCATGTTATTGAAAGAACCTAGATGCCAGGAAACAACTGTAGTGATTTCCAAACCCATACACATGCAAACATGCACAAACATGCTGATGCACATATGCAAGACAAAATACTAATACCGGTGGATAACATATTTGAGACAAGCTCTAGCTGCAACACCATTTTGCAGTTGGCTTAGCTTCTCAGTAGGAATAAGAATTATACAATATTGCATAGCAATATGTATAGGTATTATTATCGTATACAGTATAAAGCCAATGCCTGCAGGACTGCAGCAATGCACGGCTCTTAGGCTGTACCTCTGCTTGGCTTTCCTCTCAAGCTGGTAGGTAGACATAACTCAATTTTATGTTATGTGAGTACATGGGACCTTGCAGCAGCTTTCAGCTTCCCCCTCCACCCTGGTGGGGACCAACTTCTAAGCAGCTTGGTGCCTTTTCATCTCCAGGTTTTCAGCTGTGGCCAAAGCTTTGTGATAGTCTGACAAGGCTAAAGATCACTTCTAACAGCTGCTAACATGGTTACTTACTCAGGTAGGTGTTGGAAAAGCTTTAGATAGGTCAGTGTGCTCCCTTTCTTACAGGATTTCTTTAAGAATCCCCTTTTATTTATACCATGAACAAGTTAACCATCGTGAACACATCCACACCGAAGGGCAAGCGCAGCGTTCACAGGAGGGAGAACTATTTCCTAGTTTTCCATAGTAAATTACTAAACAGAGAGAGTCTGGCCCTGACATGGTCATTATGCCAATAGTTAACTTTCACTTCCAGCAGATAAAATACATTGTAATAATTTACAAGGTGAATGATAAACATCTAGGACAGATCACCAGTGAGTGTGTTAGACTCCCCATCATTTGAAACCTTTACATCAAGAATTTAGTCTCCTTAAAATGTAACCACAAATGTCTACACTGAGTAACTCGTGCAGTTTTGTAGCCTGTAATAACAAGATAATAAGGATGGATTAGAAAGTTCATCTCTGGCCATTCAGTGTATATGCACACCTGGTCAGAATAAGGATAAAACGGTAATATATCCTGATATGATAGTACTTTACAGCTGCTTTGAACAGGTGTCAATGGTTTAGAAAAGACACCAGACCAGAGGCTAATTCCTACAGTACCCTTCTCGTTCTGGCACTGAAGAATGGTTGGTGAAGAAGCTCTCTCTATAGTCTAGGAAGCACTTGGCTGTGGTAGGGTGGCAATGTTCATCTTCACCTTTAGCTGTCATGTCATGATGTTTTAGCTTGTGCTGCATCAAGCCAAATTCACTAAAATTAATTTGGAAAAAAGGAAATCTGTCAAGAAAATCAATTCACTAGCTGGACGGATGGCTTCCTCTTTCTCCTATATAAAGTATAAATAATCTACAACATGATACAATAGCAAGCAGGCATGAAAAGGGCTAGTAGTTAACAGTACAGATTTCTATTTTTTTAAAGCTTACTATTCTTATTGATTAATTAGCAATGAAAATATGACTTATTTTTATCGCTATACCCTTTAGTAAATATTTTGTGGATTTACATAAAGCTTCTTTTTCATTACATAATATTTCTACTTGTCCTTTTATGGAACATTAGCAAGTCTTGATGAGAAACTGGTCCCTCTGTAGTTTCTGTGTTCACATTTTCCCCTTTTGATAAGCCTTTCCCTTTTTATTTTTTTAAAAAATTCTTTAATTTTCAGCCCTCTTTTACTCTTCTCATCTGATATCGAATATTTTCTTCAAATCTGCTCTATCCATTGTTACATTTTTCTCAGTCTAAATGAACCTCTCCTCAGTGTTGATACTGTATTTTCCTTTGTATTGTGACAATCTTGTTATTTTCCAGGGTGAGTCATTCTGTGTCTTGTTCAGCTTTTTTTCTAACTTGTTTTGAGTGCTTATGTTTTTTTCAGAATAATGTCAATTTCTTGTTGCATTTATCTTCTGCTTCTCTTGTGGTAAAAGTTTTCATTTTCAGTCCTGTCTTTGACATTTTTCAAATCCTTTTTTGAGTTTACATGCAGCTTTTATTTGCCTTTCTTTCCTGTATGAAGGCTATACCGCCAGTGTGCCCTGATATGTATGGTACAGTATATTAACAAAGAATCTGGTGGAATTCCATCTTTAATTTCTGATTTACTGTAGAAATCAACATGTAAATTCAAAATATTAAAAAGGTGCGTGCAAAAGGTATGTTGTCCTGGCAATAATTATAACTACCATCATTAGGAATATCATTCAGACACAGAAGATGATGCCAAAACCCAAACTCATTAAGTGTCATGCTAAAGTCGAATGTGTCAGATCTGTCTGCTTAGAGTACTGTTTTTCCAGAGAACTTTTTACCATGAGTATTTAATATTAAATAGAGGAGTATTAGCATAGGATCTCAGATCTTTTTTTTTTTTTTTTGTAATATTAAGATAAAAAATGAAAGTAAAACCAGTGTTTTTGTCTACCTCAATTTTGTTTGGCATGTTAGAGTTTCAAGATAATGAAAAACTTGCTAACAAATAAATAAAGACTCTTTTTGCCATATTTTAAGGGAGTTCTATTTTTTGCACTCTCTGTAAAGTAGCGTTATTTTCATTTTGGGGATTGATCTGTAGCATTACTCTCCCAATTCAGTTGCCTTCCAGAGCACAGAAAGACAAGAAAAACGGTGACATTGAACTGCTTATTCGGCCCACTGCAAAACACAAGATGTAACTGAATTGTTTTTCAAAGCTAAACCCAAGGACAGTAGATGGTGTATATTTTCTCCTCAGAAAAAGATCAGAACTTGACAGTTTGCTGACAGCCAGGTACCATCGGACCCTGGGAAGAGCTAGGTGAGAGACAAAGTCTATTCACATAATCTGATTTTATTATTTTAGTTCTCAGTAAGAACCAGGTGAAAAGAGCTGGGCTGTTAGATGCAGTAAAGACAGCATGGTTTAAACCCGTCTTTTTAAGCAGCTATCTGTCTGGCCTAGCCATGGAAAAGGCTTCAGTATCACATCTTCTGGCAAAACAGATGATCTGTTGAAAGGTTTGGGGGCTAGAAATCTTAGATACCTGTTTCTCACAGCTTTATTAGCTGATCTTGAAATCTACTGTCTACAAACTCTGTCTCTTCTGGCAAAAACAATCTGTACCTAGCTGATGCCTTCAGCGTCAGAACAGCAGCCCCTTGTTAAATCTGCTGAAGAATGACCTTCTAACCCCACCACTTACTGAACGGAGTGGTTATAGAGTATGAGAAATAAGCAATGAGGGGCTGAAATGCAAACTTTGAAGAGATCGGTTTCATATACATGTACATGAGCACCGAGTCAAATTTGGCTACGCTTCCTTCATACTCATTTGTGGCCGGTCAGCCACAATTTGCCTCTCTGCAGTGTAGCACTCAGCACTACTACTCAACACACTACTGCTGCTGAACACTTGTGGCAAACAAGTATTTCCAACATCTTCCATGAAGATTGGTGCTATTTTTCCACAAGAAACCTGTGAAGAAAGGTGCACCACTGGCTGACTTTCTGACTACGCTTTCAGCTCTGTGAGAGGCATGGCCATGCTGTAAAACGCTCTGACTCCAGTTGCAAATCCCTTCCTATGTTCTAAACAGACAGATATGCCTGTAGGGGCATTTGGTTATTTTCCCTCCTGCTATGCAGCAACAGAGAAAATGAAAATAATATTTCATACTCCTGTTTAGCATTCCTATTCATTTCTGCTTGGATTATTAAATGGAAAATTGGGAACACAAAGCACAGCTACGACCACACTTGCATATCATCTAACTGAATAGTTACCTGTTAGCAACACAGTAGCTTCCCACAGAGACAGATAAGCCTAGCCCCTGAAATGGTAAATGGGGCAGGAGTGAATTATTTAACATTCGATTCCCCCCTAGTCCCCAAACACAGGGTATTCATGACCTCCTGGGAGGTTTTATTTTTGCTCGTCTTTCTGTGGAGGGGCAGGTAGAAGTAGGTCTGCCCGAATGCCGGGGACGGTGGCAGTGGTGCAAAGCCTCTCCTGGCTCCTCTACAACCTATCCAGGCACTGAATTTGGCCCTCCATTTTGAGATAGGTAAGAAGCCCACTGTCTTCCGTGTCACCCACGCAGTGAACTGTGTCTACAAGTAACAATTTCATAGGTCCCCTTCTCCTCCGGCTCTTACTGCCAGTAAAGCTCTCGTTACGGAGCGTAAAGAAACGTTTTCTATCCCAGTGAAGAAGGTTCTTACAATCAGTTAATGCAGAATAAGGCACTGTTTCTAGTGGTGTTGATGATTAAAAGGCTCTTTTTCTGCTTCTTTTTAAAGATAGTGTACATCCTGACAGGAAATTCAGGCAAGTAAAACCAAAATGTATGCTTACAAAAACGGCAAGCGAAAATGGAAAACTCTAGCGCGTGCTTAAGCGATGTACTAAAGGCATGCATAGACTCAAACATTTGATCATGCAGAGTAAACAGACAGTTTCTATGTATGTGGCAGGCTTTAACAATAGCCCATTTCATAGTAAATAAATTAATAAATAAATAAATCGCCCCCTGCAACCAGCCATTAAACTGAGATCTACTAGGTGAATTCCAGCCAAAAGCAAGTTGTTTTGGCTTATTCGCAGATCTAATCAAACAGTATTTCCTATGTTGACATCATATTTAACAATTTTTTTCTCTTTCATTTGTGAATCTGGTGGCCTTCTTATTGCAGCAAGTGCCGACCTACAACACAATAGATATGAAGTCTCTGGAACAATTTGTCATAATCATCATGCTTGGGTAAACATTGTTGATGATGCTGCACAGAGGAGTTTTCAAATAACGCATATTGAATGGTAGGAACACTTTACTGCTGGCAAATGAAGCACAGATTTTTTTTTTCTTAAATGCATGTTTATCATTTTTTTCTGCATTTTTTTGCTTATAGAAAATTGTACCACTTTTAGAGGGTATGTTTCAATTTTAGCTGAAACTAAAAGCAACTTAGATTATGGAACTGGCCTAGTATTTGACTGCTATTATTCTCACTGCTTTTAAATATATAAAAGTATACTATTCACTTGGGGATAAAAGCAAATGGCAACAAAACCACAACAAGGGTATGCTGATATGCCATAACCCATCTCAAAAATAGCCACTATTTGTCAGCATTCAATATATTCGCAAAATAAACTATTAACAGCTCATCCTTCTTTTGACAGTACCACCAATGTGGCTGGTACATTGATAGGAAAATAAACAGAGGCAGAGATGTTGGCTTCTAGCACATAGAAATAAAAGGCACAAGTTTCTCAAGTAGGCAAAGGAATAACTGAATAAAGCAATATTCCTCCTGAACATCTAAAAATATTTAATGCAGTCGTTCCATTGTAATGGCTTCTAAGATCTCAGAACATCTGTTGCTAGAAAGAATAACTTCTTAAATTTGAACTAAATTTAATCAGAAAATATAGACATATCTTGGTTTGCTATTGAATCTTCAGAGCTGCCTATCAACTGTGGCAGCTGAAATACATAAAATTTAATATACACAGAGAAAAATGAGATGCATGTAGAGAAAAGAATCCTAGGTTCTACTGGAAAATGACAAGATCTGAGATGACTGTTACCACTCAGGAGTGAAATTTGGGGTTATGATAGATATTCATATGAAGATATTAGCTCAGTACTTGGTAGATGTCAAAAGAAGGCAAAAACATTCTTAATAATTATTAGAAAGTGAATAGAGAACAAAACAGAGAGCATTACTTATACCACTCTATAAATCCTCTTTTCTCTTGCCACTTCTAACTCGGACTGAATACAAAATGATTCTTTAGGATCTCTCTTTTTTTTTTTTCTCACTACACACATGCAAATCCCCAAATTTTCATCTTCTCAGAAGAACAACAAGAGCGATCAAAGATGAGGTGGGATCGCTTCTATGTTTAAGGAACAAGGAGGAATATATTTGAGGAATTTGAGGAAAAAAAGAGTCTGGGATTCCTCAGTCTGCAAAAGAGACAACCTATGATCAAGGTCTGTAGAACCAGACCAGACCATGGAGAGGGTAGATGGGGAATGACTGCTCACTTGTCCAACAGAAGAAGCTGCTGGCAGCAAATGAAGCTAGCATGAGCAAAGTTCAAAAAAGACTCCAAACTCGGAGTTCCTCCTGTGATGAGAGTCAGGCCTGTGGAGATCCTCGGCAATGGTATTCTGGACTCAGTGAATTTATGAGAGTCCAAGGGCAGGCCAACAAGAGTTTGGAAGAAAAATTCATTAAAGGTTACTAAATGGACATGTACCATCAGTCTCAGGAAGTCTCCTGAACTCAGAATTAGATAGTGGTGGCAGGTTACTTGGGGAAAGTATCGTATACCAGTCCTCTTTTTCTTTTTCCTAGGCATCTGCTAAACATTGGAGAGAGAATGGTTGCTTTTTCTGTGCCAAACGACACTTTTGGATTAAATTGTTATAGTTGCATTCAGCACAGACAGGTGAGACCTTTAGAGGTCTCATTAATTACAGGTGTGGTCCTGGGTGATGACATAAACTATAGCACATTTAAATATGCCAGGAAAAAAACCACAAACAATGGTGTTTGCCATCAGAACATCAAAATATTCTGTCTGCAATTAATGTGTGTGCCATCAGGTTATGTTTTTATCAAATGTCATTTGCATATTTTAAAGTTCAACTGGAAAAAATGTAAACATTTCCATGGAACTAAATTTCAGGAGAAAGCAAAATCCCTAAGCAAGTTTTATGGTTTAGGTAAGGGTTAGGGACCAATTAAGCAAAAGCTAAGTAGCCAAGTGTAAGGTATGCAGGGAGATGACTGGGCTCTGGCTTGAGGTTCAGCTAATTGAACATGACGTGAGACATTATGTTGTGGGACGTAATGAATAGCAGAGTGAGAAGCTGTCAAAAGTTACAAATAGTACTGTGAAGGCTGGCTGCGTTTCACAGTTGCTTAAGGGCAAGTTACATGAGAGTTGGCCAAATTTCACAATAATTGGAGGGCAATAGTGGGGTCTTTTGGGGAGAAGAACTTGCAATGCCAGCAGTACCTAGGTAACGATATCAGTAAAACCATGTAAGGTCAAGATTACCCAGGTAACTGTATCAAAAATACCAAATTTGGATACAGATGTAGGAAAGCTGGGACCAACGGGGAAAAATAACTAGGGGTTGGTTGATTATCTGGAGGGAGACCAGAGTGGAGAAAGGGAAGGATCAAGGACGATGGGGGAATGTGCATGGGAAAATATTGATGAGGAGCATAAAGGGGTTTGGTCATGTGTGAGCAGATAGCTGGTCAGTAAGTATTTTCTACTTAAATCAACCTGACTGAAACATTCCCAGTGGGTATTATGAATCAGCAGCAATGTGTGAAGACCCATCTGATTACATGGATTATCACTTCTATTGTGATCTTTCACTGTTTTAAAATACTGTTTAATATAATTTGGGCAAATACTGGTATGATAGTCAATCCTTAGTGTCAGGTTACATGATTTCACCCTACCAGAATCAGTAGGCTGCCTTGCTTTGTGGCTGTCCTTGAAAAGCCCAAGCTGAATTCCTGATTCTGTTTTAGATTGTCTTGACGGGGAGGCTATAGTTTGCAAATAAAGACACGTAAATGTAAGGGCCTCCAAGATGACAACGCTCCCGTTATAGCTCATGGAGAACCGATCAGTCTTTTCTGACCAAATGTAAGTGTCTGCTTTGCAGGGTGTGTTGAATAGCCCTCTAAATGCCTTTGCATGTCTCAATTTGGATATTTACTGACTACTGTGAGAGCTTAGAAATCTCGCATATGTGGAGACGTTTAAGGGCTCGATTCAGGTTCCTAAATACAGGCATTAAGTGTTATTTGAGAACTTGAGAACCTCCACGACCTGCATGCTGTGCTGTTAGATCTGCCTCAGGACTTAGGTGAGACCTACAGCCATAAGGAGTTGCATGAGACTCATAAGGTATCTCAAGTGTCACCAAGTGCCTATACATGGGTACATGCACTCAGTCATCATCTTCAAGCTGAATCTTCTCCCTGTGTCACCTTAAGGGAACTGCTAGGAGCTAAATCCACAAAGGGGCGTTGGTGAATGGGGTTTGAGTGTCATTCCATATTGCCTTCAGATGCCTGGCTGTTGGAATAAGATTCATGGTCCTGAGGTAAGTGCTACACCCCTCAGGGGTTAGGGATGGGCAGACATTCCCTCTTTCTCCAGATGGGTATCCTCCCTACAGGACTGACTGGTGCCCATGCACGACTGGGGTTGCAGTCCTTCCTTCCATGTACCTAGGATTATGGATGCTTCTATTTGGCCTCCTCCTTCTTTCCTGGTGGAGATGAGCAGATACCTTTCATCCTGCTGTGGTGCTTGGCAGAACAGGATTTGGGTGCTTGTGAGACAGCGGGGAGAGAATACAGGTAGGCTGATGCCAGAAATCAGGAGGATGGAGAGAAAAGCAGGCTGTTTGCACAGTGCACTTTGGAGACCGATTGTGTAAGTGCTATATACGGAGAAGGTGGGCCACCCTGTACGAGAGCGGGAAAACAGATCAATGAGATGGCTGAACTGTGCTGGGGAGAAATGGAAGATGTGATACTTGTATGGAGGAGGAGGAAGAAATGGGCTGTTCTTGGGCTTGGAGAAGGGAAGCATAAAGTTGACTGCTTATGTGGGGGATGAAAGAAACAGACTACTTATGGCAGAGGTGAACAAAGCTGTAGCAGGTCCTAAAAACAGATCTGGCAACCATGGCTGCCAAGGCTTAACTATCTTGATCTAAATCATCTCTCAAGGTACAGACAATTGGCTCACTTCTCAAGCACGGCTGAAGGAGGAAATGGCCACTTTTTGTATACTAGCTGAAGCTCTCCATAGGCAACAGGACACTCGGGCCCTCTGTCCACCTCATTTGCAAAGTCACTGCTTCTTTTCACTCCCAGAATTTGCCTGAAGGTCCTGGGACCCATTAAGTTGTGTAAGTCCTTTTGTGGGTTCTGCTCCTTTGTTTTTCTGCTCTACAGGTTTCTACCTACTCAGGAAAGATAACAGTGCTTGTCTACTCCCAGGGGGATTTTGGAGATAAGAACTCTGCAGACAGCTCAGTAACAGGAGTCTTTCAGACAAATGTAGCCTGTGCAGCACCTAGTGCAAATTGTGGCACTCCAAGATCTATTTAGATTAAACACTTTGTGAAGAGGAAGATTATTATCGAGATGCTATACCTGTATCTAGCATAATTATATATGAAAGTATGAATAACCTTGTTGAAACATCTCATATTTAGCTAAATTATTATTAATAGGAGACAGGGAGGCTTAATAAGCAGGATTAACACACATGAGTTGCTACATTAATGAACAGTTAGCATAAATGAAATACTTTGAACTTTCATCATTTGGAACAAATAAGCTCGTTCATCTCCTGACTGATTTGTGAATGTACCAAAAATACCCTCCAAACTTTGATGTGCAAGATAGCTACTTTAACAGGGGAGGGAGGAGAGAAAGGGGGAGGATTGTGTGTGTATGTATGTGTGTATGTGTGGAGTACAGCAAGTTCCCACACGATTCTTTTTTTTTAATTTTTGTAATCTCACATTAGCTTCCAGACTCCAACAACACTCAAGAATATGCAAAAAAAATATTAAAATATGAAGACAGAATTGCAGAGTTCTTCCCATATGACCAACTGAGGTCAAAGTGATGTGAGTTGCTTCTGCACTCCAGTCTACCCTGAGTGGTGCTGAGCTTGCTAAGGGCTCCCTTACCTGCTAACTGTCCTGAAGTTGGCGGCAGCCTTAAAAGACTTACTGTGTGTAAAGGTGTGACAAACTCCGTAACTAGAAAAGGTAGGACTCTGAAAAACAGGTCCCTTTTCCACACTTCTGGAATACATGCTGAAAGCTTCCAATTAAATCAAAGATGGGAATAAAACCCATAGTTTGCTATGTCAGCTGCTCAAATTCACTGAAAATGCACAATGTGCTCCTGTATATCAGAAAACAGGCTCACACCTCCAAGTTTTTTACTAAAATGAAGGTAAGTGTCACAACCACTTTATGATACTGGCAAGCATGTTTGTCATGAAATTAATGATTTTTTGTAACTCAGATCTTCTTGTGGTGCTGGATTAAGTCCAGTTGTCAAAGGCAACAAATGTGCAGTAGCTATAAAGCATCTTGGCTTTTTCCCGAAAGAACAGTTTCATGGTTTCTTGGTATACATGGTAAGTAAAGGACTGAATTTGAAATCTTTTGCGTTCAATTTCTTTGTACTCAGGGCATTGAAGAATGGAGGGTTGTTTTTTTCTCCCAGCTGCTTTGCCCTCCCGAAATTTCTTGGGTGTACATGACTGCTCTACTTGTCAACTGGCTATGAAACACTACAGTAACATAAACCATGATGCTTTAAAATGCCACACTAATATACCTGTTCTTTGTAATAGGTGTACTATGGGTCAGTTCAAAATTTAAAACATATTTTCTTTCATACTTGAACTATTGAACCCTGTCTGTCCTACCATAGGACTTGCTATAAATGAGTTTGTGAGGCACATAGATTACTGTAGATTTTCGGACCTGTACTGTGTAAAGTTAGAAAACCTGTGTTCAAATGCCATTGTCCCTCATATGCCCCTCCCCCAGATGCTAGATGACTGTTGCGAAAACCAAGCTATCCTTCTGGCATGGAATGTAGCTTTATAGTGCTACGTCTAGGTCAAGCCTGGGATAAGAAGACCTCTGAAAATATGGATGGCCTTTCTCTTTCTAAAATTTCCTACATTGTCCTATATAACCACTGTATAGCCACCTCCTTGTGAGGAATATTCTCACAAGGTTCAGGTAGGACAATGACATGGGCAGGATCTGTGCAGATGAGATGCTCCTTGTCCAGTCCCAGGATATATCTGTAAAAAAGCACTGTGTACAGTTTTAGGCATGGGATTGACAGTGCTGTAGCACTACATCTTCCCACTCTAAATCTGTCTTCATTTCCATTCAGATAAGAATATTGAGTCTTTACAGAACAGGGTGCATCATTCCTGTTTATGAGGACAATTCAGGCTCAGATTATATGGAGTAGAGAATTTATAAATCTTTTATGGGATGCAATGAGGATGAAATTCGGGCCTCTGGTGGAGTCAGTGGTACAACTCCCCTTTTTAGAAGGGTTCGTGGTTTAATCTAATCCCCTGTACTTTGTAAAATACATTTGTGTACTGCAGGTTCATTTTCTTTAATACTTAGAGACTCTTGTTCAGCTTTGAAATTGTTAGTAGAATAGGTGCTGCCCTTATGCTTTTAAACGCTGCCACTTCCTTCTGCCTCTGGAGAGCCCAGGTGCAAACCAGAAGTTTTTGAAAGCCAGGTTGCAGAGACAGAGAAATAATCTCTCCAGAACAATCAGAGAGGAAGATTTATGTACATAGTGAGACATGTTGTTCTTTAACAGCAACATGTGAGAAAGCGTAAGAAAAACACTGGTGGAGTAATTAAAATGTGTAGCGTCAAACATCATAGAAGATAAAAGATATTCTACCTAGCCCATCCCCACCCTGAAATTTGCATGGTTCCTTTCTCCAGTATCTCTTAAAATACTGTAGACAAACAATTCTATCAAGTTTTTTTTGATCTAGAGCCATGTCTATATTATTGTATCTTTAGATACAATTGGATTCTATCTAAAACCAACTGGAACTGTACACTGACCTTCCAAAACAGCTGCGGAAATACTCAAAGGACAAAATAGTCTTGAATTATGTTCACATATTAAAACACAGGATTACTGAAAGAGATGAAGGCCCTGAAAGTTTACCCTGAAATGTTTGACTATCCCAGTACACATTCAACCTCTAGTGTGTAATTTGTCTGTCGTACATAATAGCTTCAAGAACATACAGAAAAGAGCTCTTGGATCAGCACCTTCCCTTTCACTGCCTGAGCAGCTTTAAAAAAAAACATATCCGCATTGCGTAACTCTGAAATCCTCATCAATTTAGGAAATAACTAATTCTTACTAACACTGAGTGAAGGAAAGCCCTCTGTAGTTTATTTGTGTGTCAAGAAACAGATTTTTCTCCCAGTGCAAACTTACCAAAGGCAGTTTTTGCCCAGGAATATTCAGTTGTTGGTAAGACTTGTGTTGTTTCTCTATGCAAAAAAAAGAAAACATTTTGGAATACCTGTGAAATCTATGCACATTTCGGAAACTGAATCCAAATCATAATGAGTTTCGGAGAGATTGGCTTGGCATTCGAGGAAGAAAATGCAGCAGATGGTGATTCTTTTTTTTAATCTTAGACTAGAAGTTATATTCTCTAAATTGAACAGGATTTCACCCCTGTGTACACAAGTGCATAGAAAAAAACATGCAGAGACTTTATTCGATTTTCTTTTAGCTGGGTAGTCTGAATAGAATTAGTGTTAGTGAGATGCTTCAGCTGAAAGTCGACAAATGTGTATTTTTTAAGCCTACTATCTCACTAAAGGCCGAACTGTGCAACTCTTTCTCATGCTAATGAGAAGTTGAAGTCAATGGGACTTGACATGTAAGTGCTCAACAACTTCAGTAAAGGCTTCATAAGCTGGCCCTAAATGCTTTTCCTTTGATAGATCTCAGTTTCTGTCTCGCTGTCTTGTTGTCTCTCTGTCTTTTGAAAGCGGGTTATCTCTAAAACTTTTGCTGGTGATATATTGTGAGAAGAGAGCTCAGTAGGCTTCCTGCCACTTTTTGAAAACCTGTTAACAGTACATATTAATTGCCGTTTGCTCCCAACTTCATTATAAATATAATTTTATGCTGATCAGCAAGCTCCATCTGACAGTACTGAGCACCATAGTATCAAGATATCTACAGCATCCATTAGCATGACTGACACAGATTAGACAATTCTGCTTTTTATCAACGAGGTTCCTATCTCTGAAGATACTCTCCGTGCAGTGCAAAGCCAAACAAAATGCAAATAATACAGTGTAGTCTACTAAAACACAGAAAAAAGAGTGCTTAAACATCTTTTTGTGTATGTTTTTAAAAAAGAGACTAAGTCTTTGATCTTCTTAAGAAGGAGGATAAATGTTTTAGTGGCCAAGGAGGGTCACTGAGAGGAGATGGGATCATTCTGGCCCCGGACCTATATTTTCCTCCTTCAGTGACATCTTATCTGTGGGCTACATGAGATAATAAGGACTGGAAAAATGAAACTGAGTAAAATTCACACAGTTAGATGTCATGACACTTACTCACTAGATGAGACTCTTCCCTTTGGGCACAGGGAACCAAGCCCTACTCTGCTTACTGAAGGGCAGCTCAGTCTAACCCACAGGACTAAGGCAGTGAAAAATGAAAGCAATTTCACTGATAGAGCCTGCTGCTAATACATGCGTCTGCATCCCTCCTTACCACGCAGCTTATGGGCTCATGTTCAGCTAGCAGTGCTGCACCTGTGCACTGGGAGCCTGCAAAGGATGTGTTTTATCAATCAATACATCAGTGAAAAGGCAATCTTTAATTTTACAGGCTACAAATGACAGGCATCTGTATTGTACACTCTGCACTGAATGCTTAATGCAGGGACTAAATGGTATTCATGATATCAGGGAGAGATTTTTCACTACGATGCGATTCAATTTAACCTGCAAATGAACTCTAGATTCTTGGCCTCTCTGTTTTTCCCCTTCCTTTGTGGCACATGAAAACCAGAAAAGCAGCTGTCGTTGACCTTGGACTGGGGTCATTGTCGTGCTGTCACTGTCAGTGCTCTACCACCCTCTTCATTCTATGGAGCAGCAGAAGGGACTCCCACCCACACAGCAGAGCAGCTCCAGATTCTGTATTTGCTTCAGTAATGGTGTTCTTTGTCCCCTCCCTTCACTGAAAAACAAGGGTATAGTTATCACCTGTATATCCAGCTGTGATAATCTCTTTCTCAGTCCTGTTGAAGGACGTGTGGTCAAGCTCTGGGGACACAGAGTCTGTACAGCAAATATTTGAGCATATTGCATTGCTTTGCTAAAGGTGGCCAGGTCAAAGTGAGCAGAGCCGATGCCCAGCACAGCTTCCAAGTTAATGCCACTCCCATGCTACACATCTGCTGCAGGCTGTAGCTGCTGGGGACTGAGGCGTCACACAACAATGAGATTTAAGGATGGGTATAAAGTGAGTGTCTGGTCTCTGTCTCTCCAGTGGCTAAGCTGTGCTACTTCCAAACCAATTTACTGTCCAGCCCTGTCCCCATCATGCACATGTGGTGCTGTGTATGTACCGACATTGATACATCAGCTACAAAAGAAACATGCATTTAATAGGCTGAGTTGAAGATTCAGGTGAAAAGCCTTTATAGAAAGGAGAAAAAGTATTGTGGGCCATGATGACTTTCGTCTTTTAAAACAAAAACTTCTTTTTGCCAGTTCACTTCCAAAAGATTAAACGATGCTGATTTTTTTTTTTTTTCAACTTAAACAAGAAACTACCTCTATCAACTCTGTAACAGGTGCTTTTTGTGTATTTGTTACTGCAGTTTCAAAGCTCCCTAATGTGACTAAATTTATCAAAGTTTAGCCTTACTGGCTCACCAGTCAGGGCAAGACATCTACTGCTGAAACTCCACCTGTACAGCACAACATACTGCCATTCTGTGTTCTATCCTGTATCCCAAGAAGTACAACCATCCTTATCCTTTCCCCTGGGAAATCTCAGAAAACTGCCATTGAATTACAAGGTGATGTATCTGTATTCTATATTTGCATTTCTAATCAGAAGCTGATTAATTACTTTAATAACATGCTAATTTGCACTGAAGTAACTTCAGGATACTACTACTGAAATCAGTGGATTTACTCCACATAAACGCCAGCTGAGCTGGCTGCACAGTTTTATTTAAAGAGGATTCACATGTGGAAAAGCCAGAGTAAGGTGCAAGCACTTATAAGAGTCCAATGCCATTCTCAAGAACCTTGCAGGCTGTGCAAGCAGTTGATATGAAAATAATGAACCTAGGGGAAAAAAAAAAAAGCTATTTTTATCTAGAATTACAGCATAAATCTAAGAGACTGCAAATGAGTACTATTTCAGAAGTTAGACAAGAAAATAAAAATCTAATTCCTATTTGTCTTCTCAGGATGCAGAGAGTGCAGGACAGCACTCTCTTTTAAAACATTTTATTGAAGCAGTAGAGGACAGCCAGTAGCAAGGCACTTGCCTTCATTGTGGGATGCCAAATCCACATCTCTGTTGAGTCTGCTCTGCATCTGAGACCTAAGTCTTCCACTTCTGTTCGAAAGACCCATCCACCAGGCTACTCGCCTGGGCCAAACCTGAGATAAGACCTCTTAGCTGTAGAAGCAAACCTGAAGGTTTCTCTTCCAAGGATGAAGTGCTCGACTGCTTCTCCACAGCAAACACTGCAGTAAATGGGCTTGCTGCTCCTGCAGGGAAGGACGACTAAGTACAGGAGGTGTCAGTTGCTACCTCTTGTTCCCCTCAAGGTGAAAGCCACTGCCCTGGCCCAGTATAACCTGGCTACCCCCTGAGAAGTAGAAGCAAAAACTTGGTTTCTTAGAGACACGAAAAGGTAGCAGCAGAGTTGTGTTCATTTGCTGCCCCTTGTAATTATCTTGTACTATGTTGCAGAAAACTGTTTATACTTCCTTTTCCTGAGCTCATGCCAAGGTAAGATTTCTCTGTTTTGACCAGAAACTCAGTCTTGAATCTTGGAAATCTTTCCAAAGTGTATCCATAAACAAGATAAGGTATTGATAGACTGAGATCCTTTGATGAAAAAGAAATGGCAGGGAAACTCCTAAGCAGCACTGATACTTATCTTTATAAGAAAACCAAACCAAAAACAACAAGAAAAGCTCTTCTACTCCATGGGCATTTGTGAAAGTTTGATTAATGCGTGTCAAGAGATTTGAGGGTCTGAAATAGGACAACGTGAATGTCCTGAGCATTGAAGAATACTTCTAATTATTGGATATTTGACTCCTCTCAGAGTTAGGATCAATGGGAACTTTGTCTGCTTGATAGCTCAGTAAAAAACATCAAAGGTAGAGACAAATCACAAAATATTTTGATTAGAAGATCACACAAAGTTTGCCTCATCAGATCATCAGCTACAGATCATCAGTTACATTTCATTGGCCATGTTATTTCTCAGCTGCCTCTAACAAAATGCTGCGTATGTTTGGTTTTGTGTTTGTAGAAATGAAAATCATTGCAAAAACTTTCTGTGAACCATTATGGAAATAGTAAAGGTCCAAGGGAATGCCCCTAGAATGTGAGCTTTGATGGCATAACATATTTATTTATTAATTTAGCAACAGAACATTTGCATAAAGCTCAGGTAGAGCTATTTCTATGAATAATCTTGCACAATAACATCAGACATCTCTACTAATCCTACAGAACATCAAAAGCAATGCTGGCTGCTATTCAGCACTGGGTTCAGTGCCATGACAACAGATGGAATTCATGGCTGAGGGGTAAAAAAGAAGACTTCCATCCCCCGTCACTTTTTGTAAGAATCCCTAAAGAGAAAATTATGCAAACTAGTAGAAACTGAATGTAGAACAGGAATGCCTGTGAACGTGTGCTATCTGCATTTACACAGCTTATTTGTGAAACAGCATGTAAGTGGTAAAAGTAGATATGGAAATCTTATTTAAATTCTTGCAAAGGGCAAAGAGGAGGAGGAGGGAGAATGGGCTGGATTTCTCTTCCTCTGAGTTCGGGGGGAGCAGACTGAAATTCATAATATTATGGTCACAGGCAGATGACATGAAAATTATTTTTTGGTGTTAAAATGAATGCTCATATGTTTTGTGAAGAGATCATTCTGAGACATTTTAATCTAAATATGTATGTTTTGCAGTAAAATTTTGTTTGGCAATATTGTGATATCTTTAGATAGAACATTTTGGATGTTACTGTCCTATAGGATAAGAAAACTATAAATGAAAACCTAAAAGTTAAAATTACTCATTGGTTTACATCATCCATTAACAAGAAAACTGTTGAGATGAATGGGAATTACTAGTGTAAAGGAAAAGAGATCTTGGACTAAGTTTTGTTGTTGTTTTTTTTTTCTCTAGTCAACAGCCCACAGAGTTAAGGTGATGAGTCAGATGTGTCTACTATGCAACTACTAAAGATCACAGTTGCTTCAAAAAATCAGGCAATCACGCTTACCAAGTTTAGAAGACAAAATAACCATACTTTCTGATGCACAAAAAGGTCAAGTAACAACAGGCTCAGTCTTGCAGGTAGAGATAAGTATTCTGGGAACTGACATGAAAGTGATAAAAGAAAATGGAGTCTTCAGGGCTGGATCCAGCAATGCATTGGTCAAAAGATAGTTTTTCCATTTGCTAAGATGTTTGCATGATCAGGTAATATATGTGGAGCAGAGTATAGACTAGAAATGGCAGCTCTTTAAAGGTACTCTCTGGTTACCTATCCCTGTGTCTAATAGAAGCACAATGTTCCATAAATAGATTTTCAGTATTGTCTTCACATTTTACTCAGCAATAAAAATGTGGCTTTGCATGATGCTGTCCATCAGAACCATCTGTAGTACAGAACAGAAGCATGAGCGATTTTTTTCTGCAAGATGGTAGTCAGAACTAACCATATGGTTCTGCATTCATTTTATTTTGGAATGCTTATTTAGTACCCTGGTTATCGGGTACTGCAGGAAAAAAAAGAATGTTTTAACATTTCCTGGCCTAGCTACAAGGGCTGTAAGCAAACTTGCAGTGGTCTGCCATTGCAAGAATACGTAAGAAGCAAAAAGCCTAGCTGAATATCTTATGCCTGTATCCTTGACCTTTGAAGAAGTTTGGCTCAAGGTCTTCTTGTTTTGTGGCCTTGACTGCATAGCACTGAGAATTTTCTTTTCTTTCATTTTCCACATGTGGTGAGAAGAGCGAGCCAGCCTTTGACAATAGCTGCAAAATTGTTTCTTATTTTATTTTTCTACTTATTCTCTAATTTATTTACAGTAGTTATGACTCTGAAATACCACCGTAAAATTTCTTTCTGAGATACCTGGTGTTTGTGTCTGGTTCTTTGATCTGACCTATGGCAAGGAACAAGAACAGATGGGAAGACTTCTCTGCCCAAGCAGTGTGATCAGATGCTCAGCTGTGCATAGTGGCATTCAAGAGCATTCAGTTGCAGATGTTAGATTTGAGGGGCATTTTGAAAATGTGGTCAAGAGTATAAACTATGTGTCAGCCTTGTTTTAGATTCCCAGTTCATATACTATAAAAGCATTTATTTGGCCTTTAGTAAGGGCTACTCCACCTCCTGATGTTTTACATAAAATATAGTGTAAGACTAAATCAGCCTTTTTAAAACTGACCATCAACCAAGTGGAGACAGAAATTAATCATGATAGAGTAATAGACAAGGTTACATCTTTTTTAGGCGAAGGAGGAATTTAATGTGCTCATTAAAAAAAATATTCACTAACAAAGTTAACATTCTCGTACAATGGAAAAATTCCTGATTCTGTGATACACAATGGGACATCCAATTTAGAAAGGGTCAGTGAGTTTCAGAGGTCCTTTTCCTCCTTTCTGGAGGGAATACGTTCTTTGGAAACCTACCTTTTGAGGAAAGGGTGGAAGGCAGCAAGACCTATTGAGATGACAATGAGATCAAAAAAGAAGGAGTGATTATTCAAATCCCTCAGAGAAATAAAAGCCTGAAGTAAGAAGAACTGAACCCAAAAAGGAGCAGGCAGGGTGGGAAGTGGGCAAAGGGGAATGAGAAGCAGAAATTGAATGCAGAGGGCAAGGCCTGAATGGGAAGCAGTGAAAGAATTAGGACTTGAAAAGGGAAGGAGGAGGGGAAAGTAGGGCTGAGGAAGAGAAGAAAGCAGTGAGAGGCACATCGTGGTGAGTAAAGCAGAGATGGGAAGTTTATTCTTCTCAGCCTGTAGCAGCTCTTTTGAATACTTTATACGATGGGTCTATGATGCTAAAACACAGCTTAATCGTATTGCTTTTCCTGGGGTCAGATTGATCAAAGTTTCCATTTTTACATCTGTTGTCAGAGTGGGCCACACTGGTGAGTGGCAGGTACTGTAAAGTTTCAGAAGGCCATGAGACAGCACATCCAGTCCTCTGCTTGGTTGCTTAGATACACTAATGAATTGTATTAGGAATTTCTCACCTCACATTTGCACTCCCCTATGTTTCAAGTATTGCATTGCACATAATAACATGAGCAGATTCAGGCACACAAAAATAAATTCCTTTTTTATGAAGAAAGCTACTTACAGTGCGACTGCAACCACAACAAGCCTTTTATCAGAGAGATTGATTTCCTCATCATTTTTCTAAAGTCTTCCCTCTGCAACCTCTGCGCTTTCCTGTGAATACCCTGTAAGTCACAATAGCCCAATTCCTGACACACAGTATGCTGGAATAGTCTTCAAAACTAAATTAGAGCAGATTTCAAACCCACTGAAGGATATATCTGATGATGGGTGCCTGAAAAAGTAGTTGGTGATTAGCCCAGCAAAAAGAACTGATGCCTTCAATGTTCTAGCTATACATTTATATTAGAGCAGGAAACATGTAGCAGGATGTGTTGTGATATCTCCCTAAAGTGAGCTAAGATGTTAGCCTGAAACTGCAATCTGCAAATGAATTTTACTAGGAGTGTCACAGAACTGGCAAAACATGTAAACTTTTGTGTGTGGAGTGACTGTAATATGGTTAGAGAAACAAGCACTCAAGGAGAGTGAATTAATCAGACAATATTGTCTTCAACTCAAAAAAGAGGATAGAGGATCTAATGATGTGCACTCACGGGTGAATATTAAGCTTTTTTTAACAGTTGGCCCTTAACAGAAATAAATGGATTTACTGGCTAACAAGATAAAGTCAGGTTATCAGTGAAGTAGAGCCACATTAATGGTTTTCTTTATAAGCAGTTCCTAATTAAGGCAAAATACTGTCCATATACTTATGTCCCAATTAATTTAAACTTCAAACTCTTAAAAAATTTCATTGCGCTTATTAACTAAAGAAAAGCTAAATTTATCCTATTTAATTCTCTTCTGTTTTTTGAGCCTGGTAGTCCAGCTGCAAGTGCAGTTTCCCTTTTAGTATTGTCATGTAATAAGATGGAGTCAGTGTCATTTCAAAGCATGGGCCATAGCTTGTAGGGTCCAACAGTCAACACACGGAAGACTTGTGGAGATTGAGCTCCTTTTGCGTCATTTTAGCATATTGCATAATTTGGATCAGGTTGAGTATCTTTTTGGCTGCCTAAAGATCTGTGAGAGTAGGAATTCCACCTTCATGGGTCCTAGACATAAATTGAGTCTAACCTGTGTTGAAAAAGAGAATAAGCTGAAGCTGATGCCGAAGAGGAAGAGGATGAGAAAGCGAAAGAGAAAGAGAAAGTGAAAGTGAAAGCGAAAGAGAAAGAGAAAGAGAAAGAGAAAGAGAAAGAGAAAGAGAAAGAAAAGGAGAAGGAGAAGGAGAAGGAGAAGGAGAAGGAGAAGGAGAAGGAGAAGGAGAAGGAGAAGGAGAGGGAGAAGGAGAAGGAGAAGGAGAAGAGAAAGAAAAGGAAAGAGAAAGAAAGAAAAAGGAGCTGGGCATTTGTTCCAATGAAGTTCAGTTAAGAAAAGTTACAGGGAAGATGATGGATTGTTTGGCAGTGAAAAACCTCTTTTTACTAACACTTAAATGTTTATGTTTTATTACCTCTCATGAATTTAAGAAAATGCAAGAAAGGAAACTTATCCTGTTGTGCTCTTATTCATTTATTCATGAAGAACCACCAATGCTGTGATACTACATACTAACAAGTTAGACATAGATGTTAAATATATGGGGTAATATAACTGTGTAAATAATGAGATAAAGTGAAGTCTCTGATTAAATACAGTTTCTGGAAGAATACGATAATTTGAGCATCCTGTTACAATCTCTGATAGGAAGGAAGTTAATAAACAGTGGTTATTAAAAACTGATTTACTGTAGGAAGGGCTGGAAAAATAAAATCTCCCACTAAGAGAGCAACTCACAAAGTCAGCTTAGCAAAAGATAATTTTAAATCAGAATAAAATATATTTTGCCATAGGTAAGAATACGTTCTCATGTGTTCTGTAAGTTTAGTTTGGTGGGGGTTCTCCAAATTTAGTTAAACTGCTTAAAGACATGTTGTGCAATCAAATTCTACAAAGAAATATTCGGAAGCTTGTGCAAGGTTTCTGTCTATTTAGATTCCTGAGAATAGTAGTAGATGGCTACACCTGCAATTCTTCTGAGTTCAGTTACAGCAAAGTGCAGATATCAGTGTTCTGCACAGGAAAGTGTGATTCAAAGTGCATCAAAGATTAGCATCTGCAGACTTTCTCCTCCCTGTCAAAGAAGGTGACCTATTTAATAACAACATTTCCAAAGAAATTAATGAGTTCTACTCATTCCTCTTCCCTCCCCATACAGATGCTGTATTCAATGTCCCTCTGTTTCTGTGTGTTCATGAACCTAGAAATGGAGAAACCCAACAGGGAGTCTAAACTGAGTGTTAACTACTCTTTCTTAATAGCTTACTTTGACATATGCTTAGATGAAGCCATAGCTCTCAGCAGAAATAAAAAAGATCACTGTCCAGATGTTTCAGACAGTTGGGTTTTTTTCCTTTTTTCAGCAGGGTGTCTGTATTGTTTGTTTCCTATAGACAGCAGGCATTAATAGATGAGTAACTAATACTTGCCTCCAAAGAAAAATTCTTCTAAGTAGAATTCCCCATGGCAAAATTATCGCATGCCAAAGACTCCACTGACATTGTGCATACCAGGTATAAGAATGCTGAATGGTCACTCTGCAGTGGCAGCAGCCACCCTTGAGAGTATGGATTAATTGGATCTCACAGACCCCTGGTGGCTTGATGAGCGCTACACAATGAGGTCCCTTCTGTCTCTTCTGGCTAAAAGATGTACACAAAATACTTTAATACACTACTCAGTTGGCTTAACGTTTGGGCTCTTTCCTGAGCCAGGGAGCAGTTTAAGTCATCCATCTTAGAGACATTCAGTAAAGGTATTATGACTCAGAACTTCCAAACCCCATCATGTTACTATATTTAACATTTGACCAAGCACTGGCTGAGTGGCAGTAATTGCCTACGTACACACCCTGGGATAACAGGAAAAAGAAGTCTGAGTTGGACTAGGCCATAGTGGAAGAGATGCAAGCTAAGTTGAAACACCTAATGCTTGCCCCAGGATCAGAGCATGCATCTTGACTAATACAGCTGCTTGACTGACGAGTAAAAACGTGTGCAGCTGAGGTAACCTGTATGTACATCCAAACCCTCAAAGTAACTATTATTCCTCAGCCCATTCTTGGCTCTTGGAAGGAATCCTTTTGCAACTTCAGAGGATGCAAGGCTCGTCTCCTACTCCAGCCACCGAGGAGTGGGTGTGGGACTCTAAAGATACGGTCCCTGTTCAGCCTGCTCATCCTGCCCTGCTCCCATAGCAAAGAAGGAGGACATTGTGGTCTACAGCAGGCCTGGACTAAAAGCAATGCACACAAACCAGGGATCTCGCTCTCCAACTCAGCCAGACAAAGATACATCTAACTTTCAGAAACTTTCTAATATTGTGCAACAATTTCTATCATTTGATTGTATGAACCTACCTGCCTGCTAACACTTGCTTCTGAAAAGTCTTTGGTAAACCCAGTTTGCCTGCTTGAGAGGATACATGTAAGTGTCAGAGTTCAGAAAGATGTACTTAAATTCTGTGTGGAGTTGTTAGAAACTTGAATGAAAATATATGGTTACAGACTGAAAAGTAGGAAAATATTTATCTAATCAATGGAAATTTGCAACCCTAAAAGCAAGACATCTGAAGATAATCAAGATTTGGGGGAGAGAAAAAAGTTGAAGCAAAATTTAGACAGTCATGAAGAGTGAATGGGTTGATGAGAAAGAAGAGCTCCTGAGGAATGAAAAGCTATTTTCATCCCTGTTATATAAGGTAGACAAGTACATATGACAAAGTATGAGGATTTTTTTTTAAATAATATACTCCTGGTAGGGTCACCATGTGAATAAGGTAAGTAGTAAGTTATACAGTCTGTCTTTCCTGTGTGACTTCCATAAAATCCATATTCAGCAAGTCTTGCTTTCTAGCAAACAATGGGACATTCAGCTTATATGTGAGGGGTGAGGGCATTCCAGTGAAAAGTGAGGGCACAGAATGGGAAAGAGAAGCAACATTGGCACAAAAGAGGCAAAGAATGCCAATTCAGAAGGCGGGTGTGAAAGTAAAATCTGCTTCCATGCCTGCTACAGCATATATTACACAACTGGCACTTACTTGGCAAATCACCCACTCAGACACTGACCTTGGCAGCATCACAGGGATAACCTCTATGTGAGGAAGGACTGTTCTTCAACAATGTCTCCAAAATGTTTGGCACCAAAGTACTTTTTTAAGAAAGCAAGCATTTCTTCCACTTCGTATTTCAGTTGAAAACCAGCATTTTCTTTTGGCTGCAAAGGAGACATCCTGTCCGTGACTTTTGGTATATTCTTCATATGGTGTTCCAGATTATTTAATATTGCGTATAAATGCCATTGCACAACCATCCCATTTTGTGGATGTTCCCATGTTAGAGAGCAATGAGTGTATTCAGAGACTTGCTCAACTTAAATGATCTCCTTGTTAATTATTTGAGGAATTATGACAGAGTGCTTGGGGCTGCATGCCCTAGTAGAAAGTCTACTGAAGGAAAACCGGAAAGCATTCCAAATACTAGTGAAATTGAGATGTGTCTCTTCCATGACATGCTATCTTGCGCACAGTAGTGAAAGAAAGTTTGGGTATGTTAATACGAAGAGTAGTCTTTTATTTAACAAAGTAAATCTATTCACAGTAATGGTTTGCTGGAGGTTATGTACTTACTCAGATCATGTAGAAACTCAGTGCCCAATTCTACGAACATGAGAATGAATGCTATTAATTTGTGTGACCAAAGTTAGCAACATGTTCAAGGCATTACAGTATATACCTTTCGGACAGTTACTTTAAAGAGAGATGGGATCATGTAAATCCTAGAATGAGAATTGGTAAGTGTTTTCAAGCATACTTCAAGGATGAAAATCAGTATTCTGGCTAAGAAACTAAGGCTCTCAAAGAAACTTGGGGTTAATTTTGAACATGATTGGAATTATGATTGCTAGAAAGAAACAAATGTGTTAGTCTTCCAGTATGCAAAGAAACATGAAAGTGAACAGAAGCAGAGATGTTTATTACAATGCAGATGAAATTATTTCCTACAGACTTGATATTGATTTGCATTTGGTCTTTAAAGAATAACTGAAACTTTTCAGTGAAGTCAAGTAGTAGGATGTCTCCTTGCTATGCACAACAAATTTAAGTTCTTTCAATCAGGAGAAGGAAAGTCACATACAAATGCGTTGGTATTGTTAGCAATTTACACTGTATTCAATGCCTCCCACAGAAAGCCTGTTTAGGTGGAACATGGACGTTACTTTTAAATAATGTAGGTGTAAATACTATTATGAGTTTTAAAGGATATAGTCATTCTGAGAATTATTCTTGCTAGGAAAGATTGCATTAGTGAACTAGCAGATCTTTGTAGGTAAACATTTTAAGAAGCCTTCTAAATAGTGTTTTGCCCATGTGCATCCCCATACTTACTACCAGATGGCATGAAAATGGCATCACATGTTGATCTCTCTCTTTTTCTCTTTCGTTTCCACTGTCACTCATTTTGATGAATGGAGAGTCACAGCCAAAATGGCAAACTATAACAACTGCCTGGAGCCCAGATGAGGAAACAAGACTCATTTCAGGTCCCAACCTGACCATTTTAATGATGGTGGGAAGGGACAGGAACTACGCCTAATCAGACGCAATCTGCAGCTGACTTTCACCACTCTTCTGACCTTGAATGGACAGACATTCGGTTTGGATGGGACCTTTAGCTTGGCTGTTGCTGTGTCTCCATGCTCTGAGGCTGCAATATGCCCTGTTTTGGGTGCTGGCACTCCCCGACTGGCTGTGCCAGCCTTGAATGTCCGTCACGACCAGACCGGGTACAGATTCCCTGGAGGACTTCACACATGGAATTTGATTCCATTATCTTCAGAAAGAACATTTCTCTTCAGAAGACCATGAATCATGTAGGTGAAAGGATTTTTTAGAGGATGAGCAACAGGTTACAGAAAATGGGCCGAAAGGCCAAAATGAAGGAAATCTTAAACTCTGGAGTTTTTCCAGGTGAAGATTTGCTTTGTAGCTGTTGGAGAGGTATTTACCTTCTCTTCCTCAATTTGTCTGCCTTGGAAATGAGAACAACATTTCTCCTAGCATGGTTCACAGGGAGATACAGGATCTTTGCATTTAAGTGATCTGTCCTTACACTGACAGATAATGTCACAAAGTCAATAGCAGGGAGTTGCAAATTGCCCTTTCCTGTCCGGCATATGGTAAGCCCTGTTTGTATCGCAAACCTAGGGGTCGCTGTAAAGAGTAATGCTCTTGCATGCTAGTGCAAACACTACTTGCTGGATAAATAAAAGAGCTTTCTCTCTCACAGCTGTATTGCTGTGGCTTGTAACTCTTGCACAAAGGTCTTAAAGCAGAAGGTTTCTCTCTTCTGCCCGAAATAACCACATTCAGCTTTTTGGATTACAGCTGAGATGATTGCTTCACAACCTAACAGCCACAGCAAACAAAGTATGGTGACATGAAATTCAACAAAGATTTTTGATGAACAGACATCAGCAAGTAACTGTAGATCTGTGAACACGGGTGCTTAATCCTGCTATTTAAAGTTCTTGGACTCCTTTATTTATAGTCATTTCTATGTCTTGTCACTGTGGCATCTGAGTGGCTCACAAGGCTCCCATGAGCAAAGCAAAGAATTATCCCAGTTGGGGGGGGAAGGAGAAGAGGAGGCTGAGAGAAGTGGCAGTCACGCAGAGCATTTGCAGAACAGCCAAGATCACAATCCATCCTTCCTCCCCTTTATGAGTTCCCCATCCTTCCTTCCTTTTGCTAGACTGTTGGCCAAATAAATATGTGCCTTCTATCCAAAGGTCTTTCTCCTGGTTTTATCATCATGATCGAGCTAATTGGGAGCAGGAGGGTAAATGAGGCATAGCTGATGTACATGGCATGATGCCCAGCTGACGCTACTATTAAGCTGATGCCGGAAAAGTTAGGAAACCATAGCCTGGCACTGAATAATAGGCCTATTGCAACTCAAGTGTGGGGCAGAGAGAGATTTTCCTGCAGCTGGCACCTTGTCTACAAGTGGTGTACAAGAGAAAGTAATGAATGACTTGACTCTTTATGTTTCCTACGTTCATTTTATCGCAGTTCATCAGGCACCCATGAGTCTGACTGATGACTCCATGTAAAAAACAACAATCATTTCCCTTAAGAGAAATGAGTGACAGATGAAGAATAAGCTGCAATTATAATCTCCCTTTTCATGGGTTAGGTTGGCAATTTAACAAACTGTGCTCATTAACTGATTTAAGTTCCAATTCCCTATTTTTATATCTGATGTGAATATCTTTAAGTTAAACATTGCTTGTGATGCGAGATAACAGCTAACAGCTAACATCATAAATAAGGAACACTGGAGATAAACTAAACTTTCATTTCAAAATGAATTTGCTCCATCAAGATAAGGTACCTGGCACCTCGCTCAGCACTTTTTCCATTAAAAGCCCATGTTTGCCCAAAGGGGAGAATCTGTTAAGATCACTGCTGCCACATGGAAGCCTTTTCCCATATGTACTCCATACAAAATGAAACAGGGACATAAATTTTTTCATCACAAATGAAATGCATTAAGCAAAAGAGAAAAACAGCTATGTAAAAGCCGAAATCTGCCTGGTAAATACGAGTGAAACTTGCCCTTTTCCCCTTTTATAATCTGATCTTCTCCAAATATGCAATCTGCTCTGAGTACCTGACTTTGGAGGGACGAGGCTGAGCTTCTTGGATGAGACAGTCATATCACCAAAGATTTTTATGAAGCTTCACAGCTATTAGTATGTTACTGCTTGGTTGGAGATGTGATGATTTACAGGAAACTTGTGGATAATTAAAGGCTGCACAGAGTGGTTGCCATTAAAAAGCGATTATTTACCATTGATTAGCATATTATGGTGAGGCTAATTAAGCAGAGGAACAACTTATTCAAGGTTTTGATGGATTCGCCATTGCCGGGAATTTTCTTTAAGGTTGGCTGCTTTTCTAAAAGGTACATGCCCATTCAAACAGGAAATCATAGCCGAAATACTCCTAGCCTCCTTTTGTAAGGGGTTCTATTTTAATTAGCACAGCATTTCCTTTTGGTTTTTTCCTTCTATGCTGTTAGAAGTGTTAAAGGTTTTTGTATACTCATAACAGAAGCTATTGCAACATTTATTTGGGTGGGGCAGCCTCTGGTAAAGGGTTATTCTTTAACACTGATCTTTCTCCCCACCACAAGTAGGTGCAGCCAGGAGGGATTGAAGAGTGGAGGCTGAGAACTGACTCATGGCTCCTTTATGCTACTGTTGGTTATGCCACATCTAAAACACCTTCTCACTGCAGAGCTATATATAGGGAACTTTCAGATTAGGTACAGAACTGGTTCTTCAAGGTTATTTTCCCTTCGTAAGAGCACAGGATTCACCTTCGGAAGGATGGAGGGGCTGGGGACAGAGACGTGGCAGAGTCAGTTGAGAAGCTTTTGGGATCAAAAGAGTCATAACCAGGAAAATACCCCTATGACCCTGCACTGCTCCGCTGCAGTGTCTAGCAATAGTGATTAACCCATGTTCAGAACTCTAGGAAGAATTACAGCTGCATGGGCACTTCCCACACCATCATATTTTTCTATTCCAGGGCTTTTTTAGGCGTTCCCTGTCCCTCAGTTCCTTCCAGCAGCTGCTTTTTTGGGGTTCCCTGCCCCTCAGTCCTTTCCAATAGCTGCTGCTGCTGCTACTGTGGATTTGCAGTTGCTCTTTCTGCGTGGGCTCTGCTGTCATATGGCACAGTAATTCTCCCTTACTCACCACTCTCCTAGTATCCATGGCGTTATTGAATAGTAGATCACTTTGTTCTCTGAAGAGAACGTTATGTGTTGTGGCTATTAATCATGAATGTAGTGTTTTTATTCCACAGACCTGAAGGCTTAATTAAAGTGATGCCAATTCTTTCGTTCTCAGTTGTCACTTATACTCTGCAGTGTATGGGAAGTTTTCCTCTTTCCACCCATCCTTGCCTGGTCTGCAAAGCTCTGATCAGTGGGCAAAAAGATGTTCCCAAATGTGCCATCTCCAGAAAATACAGTTTTCAGCAAAACATATCTTAGAAAAATAATGGAGATGATTTGTTCAGATGGGCTGGGAATGTTCACTCAACATGGTGTCCCATGAAATCAAACATCCATGCTGTAGGTCATCTGGGCTCATCTTTCACAGTCTATCAGTGCATTTGCTCCTGATTGAAGCCTGTGATGTCAGGGTGCTGTGGGTAGGCAGGTTGGTTTGTCTGTCTCTGTCTAGGCTTTGGAGCTTTTCTGTAGTACCACAGCACCCGGAGCAGAAGTCAGCCAGAGAATGAAAGGAAGGGGAATTTAACTAGTTTTTCCCCTCATTCTCCTACTTTTTATGCTACTTTCCGTCTCTATGTTTGTTGCATGTACGTGAATAGCTATGAGCTGTAATGACATCCTATTTCTTCTGCAAAGACCCTCAATTAACGACACAGCTGGATCAGGCACATGGGCACATGCTTTTGCCTGCCAGCCTGAAATGTCTGGTATACCAAAGGCTGTGGCAAGCAACACTGTTGTCAGCCTGTCATATCCTTATGCTCTTTTCTAGAAGAAAGGAGAAGATACTGTGTAGTTTTAATGCTATCCATCAGAAAAATGAAGACCATTATTATACGATATTTCTTGGGCTTATTTGGTCATTTACTGTAAACTACACATTAGGCAGCAAAAACCCTATTGAGCCAAGAGCAACCTGCCTGAAGATCATAGGATCAAACAGTTAAACTTTTATATCCAGAGTTGCAAGATGTCAACTGATAGAATCTTTGCTTTCTGCTTTGTTGCAATGTGAAGTGCCTCACACAGAAAACCGGGATGGCGTATGAATAATAAATATTGCTGAGTAACAGCTGGAGTTTCTCAGGGTGACTGTGTTCCCCTCAGTGAAATGCTTCCCTGTATAATTTACTAGGTGTCTCTCATTAAAGCGGAGATAGTATATACAATTACGGTTAACAAAACGATACCTCTGAACAAAAAGGGTCACTGCGTTGCCTGGAAACTGTTAGTCTGTCTAAAACTGAGTGCCGGCTACTGCAGACCTGTGTTAATTTGTGCTGCTTTTGAGCAGGAGCGGCTATGGGAACACAGCCCAAGAGCAAGGCACTTGCTTGTCGGCAGGAGGAAGCCTGCCGTAGCTGTGAGGGCCTCCTCGCTCCACATGCTGGGTCACCTGGACAGAGTAAATGGCATTTTACTGCACACCGTGATGCTACGGGGTGGGGGTAAATCCCAAAGTCTCTGTACGTGGAAGCCAAGGGACAGCATACGTGCTCTTGATCCTGTAAAATAGTTCTAGACATAACGTGGCTGTCGTGACTCTGCTCTGAGTGCTGTTCCCTTCAACAAGGGCATAGCAGCAGCTTCAGGCTCTGAGCAAGAGGCGGGGGTTTAGCTTGAGGATAACTTTTGTGCATATATTAGTACGCTTGTTTCTTCGGTTCAGTGGTGGAGGAGCATTATGGACTTTTTCCTATGATACAATGTCACAATTAGTTGTGAGAGCCACTGAGCCTATTATAAGGGACATTTCATGCAATCATGTTTGCTGAAAAATTTTTCATGCTTGCAAGAACAAGAATATATACCCAATTATTTTTAGAGTGGCAATTTTCTCCGTGTGGATTTAATTAGAAAATGAATAAAGAGAAAGTAGGTTTTTTTTGTTTTGCTTTCTTTTTACAAACTCAAGTTTCAGGAAATGAATTGCATAAATGTTGCTGCCTTGGTAGCCTTTAAAATGATGATAATAATAATAACAATAAAATCTTGTTCTCAAAAGACCAGGAAGGCATTTGATGTAAATAGACCCAGCTCCATGGAAGTTCATGGATTTTTGCCAGTTGATACCAATTTAGAATCTGTCCTGACCTTTCATTCAGGGATATAAAGTGCCCTGATGGCAACTACAAATTTTGAAAACGGCAGAGTTCTTTCAAGACACATTTTAAAGAATAATTGAATCTTGAAAAGAGGAAGACTCAATGACAGAAAGTCTATGATAAGGGTATTTTTTGGAGGTGGGGGGTAACCCAGCGAATCGTATTTTCTTGAAGGCCTTGACTCTGTTACTCAGAGTTATATTGAATTGAACCTCAGCATGTGAGAAAAGCCGATTGATGTTGATGGATTTGCTTGCAGATCAAGGTGCTTATTCAGTGACAGTTAAGTTGGCAGAATTGGGTCTTGTGATAAATACAAATAAAACGTTTTTGTGAAAGACAAATGAAACAGGGTAGCATCTTTGCAGCCTAGCTACCTCCCTAACCCTTTAGACCCTGACCTTTCTAGGCATGTCATTGGAGGAAGGCTTGAAAAAACCTTCTCGACACTCACGTACACTCTGCAACCAGCAGTTGTGTACTCTTTGCATCATGCGCTGCCAGTTAGTGCCCATCCTTGGGAATAGGAAACTCTGAATCCAGGTCTTCTTTATCTGAGGAGGATTTGATTCCATTCGGGCCGTATTGAAGGGTTGCCAGCCCCCCAGCTCTGTGGTGTCCTGGATAACAGCGTACTCGGCTCCCTTGAAGCTGCATGGTGCAAAGGGCAGTGCAGTTTGCAGAAGGCAAGCAAAGCCAACGTTCTCCTCTGCGTAAAGGGACGGCACCCTTCTGCTTTCAGGCGTTCCTCTTCTGCTCCCTCCTACTGGTGGCAGGCACCCAAAGTGAAGTGCGTCTCTGCCTGAATTACATGCCTAAATTGGGTTCATAGTCTCTGCGTTAAAAGGGGGATGGGAATACACTCTGTATCCAAATGTTATATCATCCCTCATATTGCAGTATTTGAGAGGAGTTGTGAATGGGAAAGAGCTTCACATTGTTCCTCTGTGTGAGCTGCCATCACACAGCAACACAGGTGGATCTTAGATCTTTCTCCCATCTGCTTTGTTTTTCTTTCCTGCAGTAAAACACCTCCGTTCTTTCGCTTATTACTTCTGCCTCTGCCCTCACCTGGGAATTTCTGCCCATATGTTCTCTCCTTCTTAATATAACACTTCTTGTTTGTCCCACTCTGCCACAGCAACTGAGGACTGCAGCCCTCAAGAGCTGTTTTCGTAGCCCTGCCTTGGATACCTTGCTGTTCATGGGGTAACACTTGCCTGATAACCCAGCTCTGTGCTTTGCAAGTTGATTTGACAGCAATGGCCAGAACCACTGTGAAGTTTCTCCCATGGATGCATATTTCCATGTCTGTTTGATGTCTCTTCACTTACCTGTAGTCATGCTGAGGCTATGCAGCTGGAGTGGGGTAGTCGTTGGTAAGTCCTATTTTGCTTGTCATTCTCATGTCACACAGAGTAAGGAGGCAAGAACAACTCTGGTACAGGTCTAGTGATCAACTATTTTCTGATTCCTGGCATGACATATGAATTATCAAGGACAGTGTCTCAATCAAATAATGTAACGTACAAATTACCTTCTTCTTAGTTCTCAAGCTATAAATGCAAAACCTGCAAATCTGTGTTTGCTGGGAGGAGCAAAAGAAAAACAAAAGGATATGTTATAGAAAAAGACTATTTTAGCAGCTATGACATAAATTGCAGAGTGGGTAACTTCAGAATCAGTTAGAATATCCTGTATTTTGGGAGAAAAATGACTGGATAATAACTGTATGTGGTTTGGAGTTACAAGTTAATTGAAAGCTCCGGAGTTTGGTGTCAAAGATATGTGTTTGCATTAAGACTGGGATGAGGTTGAATACAGAGAAACCAAGTAAGGCAAGTTGTTGAGGGATATTTAAAGGGGAATAAATCCTATAGTGCCTAGATAGATAGACTACAACAAGTGAGCAGCAGTAACTGGAGAAACATACATTGGAACATAAAGGGGCTGCATTGCTCTATCAGTAGATACTGCATTACCTTATCAGAGTGCTTAAGTATAGGAAATAATATGGTACATTAAAGACAAAAAAAAAAAAAAATCACTGTAGTGAAGCTAAGGTATTGGAATAGAGCAGTGTATTTATTACAAACAAGCAAGTTAGAGTTAAAAAAATAAAAAATACAAGGAACAAAGAATTAGTGTAGTGCTTCATAAGCAAGCTTTGATTTAACTGGCTCCATCTTAACTCTGCTCCAGAATTTAAAAAAAGAAAAGAAAAAGAATCAGGTCTTTGCATATGTAGACATGAATGTAATTTAAGAAAACAGGCTGAATCATGAATTTAATTACACAGCGAGTGCAAGTAAAGTGGTTGTAATGCTGTTATGGAAATGTGACTGTGATAAACTTATTCACATTACATTCTGTTGCTAATTCAATTTCCATGCACAAGCCCAAAATGCTAGGTTTAGTTCTGTCACTACAGATATAACAAAACCAGTATAAAGGAAGACATGTTTTGTAGCTCTTTCAATAGTTGGATATTAAAAAGCTATGTTTTCCTTCCTAATTAATGTTACACTTACAATAAAACAAACAAAAGCACAATTTTATAGCCAACCTTTCTGTCCATGAATGATAAATACTGCATTAAAAAATTGAAGCATCCACAGTAAAATTGTACATGAAAACTCATGCTGAAAATGAAACAAGAATAAACTTACAGAAAATCTCAGTGACATCTAGGAAATCTATGGGAAAAGAAAATTCAGTCCCTGCCTGACTCCTCTGCTTCTCATCATTATCACAGGAGTATTACTACACCCGCATTTCACAGCCACAATTGTGTTACTAATTAAAATGTTAATAACTTCTTAAAATGAGTCTACGTATTTGCTCTTCAATTCTGTGCACTATATGAACTGCAATCCCTGTCTCTGCCAATCTTGTATTTTTGTTACAGGGTGGTGAAAGCTCTGGAAAATGTCTATGCTGTAACGACCTAATTAGTTTTAGAATGGGCAGTTTAGGGATCTGTTGTCCAGATGACATAAAATTTCATAAGAATATGCAATTTTTGCCAAAAGGTAACAATTTTAAGCTCATTTCACTTCTTTTTTTCCTAAGTTTCAAAGCTGAGGGTAGGCATCAACAGTTGGATATACACAACAAAGCAAGCTCCTGCTGGGAAGGGGAGAGTAGTGCATCACTGTTCCCTGGTAAATAAGTTACGTGCTCATTTTTACCCACTGTTGGTATGTGAGGTAAGTGTGGAGGAAACGACTGCAGACTAACTATGTACACATGGGAAGTAGCTGATGTTGGTAAGCCCTTTTCCTGAGATGATAACTTGTCTAATGGTATGCTGGTCGTACCATTACATCCATCACAGAAACCCATCCACAGGCTTGATGTTGAGGAGGTTGTAGAAACAACTTAATACCATCATAAAGTTGCTGTTGATGACTTGACTTGCCAATTTCCTTTATTGATTTTTGATTTGTGTTCTACAGGATTTACAGCTGGCTAAATAAAAGCTCTGGTTCCTTGGCAATGATGTGTGTGCTGTTCATGGATAGGTCTCCGTCAGGAAAAGATGTACATACTTTTGATGCCAGTATAAAGCTTCTGACATTATAGTAGCAACAGGATTATTATGCCAAGCATAATGTATAATCTGGTTTGCAAGAAGAAACAATTTTAAAATATTTCATTAAGACTTGAACTTCTCAATATCATAGCCTAAACCACCTAGTAACTTACCCAGTGGGAGAGCAATAAATGGCCAAATTCTGCACCAGAAGAAGCCATTTTTGACAAAAGAAAACATTTTGGCTTTGATATTTGTTTGACATTTGGCAATAGAAACCATTCTGGGGAAGTAAACGTGACAGAAGTGGTATATTGAAAGTAATTTCTAAAGAAGCCCTGGTAATGTCAAACTGTAGTCACCTGTAGCCCGCAGGTCTGTTGCACACAGCTCTCAGAGGGGCCACCTGTGAGACTGTCCTCATTCCCCAGGTGATCGAGTGATCACTGAGGCTGGAGTCTCTTCCAGCTGTTTGGAGACTGAAGATTGTGCATGGACACGTGGGATCCAGGGTCCTCAGAACTCACGGCAGACTCACCTCACCAAACCACCCACCAGTTGGCTCTCAGAGGGGCTCCCACCCATAGGTGACTTTCTGTAGTAGTTTGTTAATGGCCATCATGTTGCTGGGGGTGGTGGTAGTTGATTTATGTAATTTCCTATGTAGTCTCCAGCCTGACTGGCCAAAGTGGCCTTCTAGGAACAAAATTTTGGGGATCCCCGTCCTTCATCAATGTTGGTTCTAAAAGAAAACAGGGAGACAGCAATGCAAGAAGACAATTTGCCCAATGATCATGTCAAACAGTTTATTATTTTTGTAATTCTTTCAAAAGGACAGCATTGGCATCATCATATATCAACCTGTGAAATGAGGAGGATCACTGTTAACATACTGCTGGCTCTAACTGCTGATGTCTTTGTGTCTTTCTGACCTAGCTCCTTTTTAGTTTACAATTCTCCTTCTTCATCATGCCTGTCTTGACAGATGCATTGTCCCAAGCCTCACCCCAGCTATGCCCTCAAATGATGATTGATCAGGCTACCCTGATAATGAAAGCTATTCCTGCCCCTTTCCCTGAAACCGAAGTACAAGGAGTTGGTCACTGTTGCTCTCACTGTCGGGAGGCTGTGTTCTAGAGTGAAGGGACAGCTAATGCAAGTCAGTGAGCGTTCCCACTGGTTTACAAAAATGCCTAAAATGTTAGACCTAAAAGAAAATTATTGGGGTACCAACCACATTTTTGAAAGTTTTTGTTGTATCTTCGTTATATGTTACACTGCCCCAATAGGATATAAAGAGCATGGTGAATATTTGGTATTTTCATTTCAAGTAGGTGCTTGGAAGTCTAGATACAAAATATCTGCTGTTGCTGAGAATAGAAAAGAAGGTCGGCAGAGATATTCCCTGTGAGCACTGCCAGAAAAAAATAGAATTTTACATAGGTAGAGTAAGGTAAGGTTTCCTTTGCTGTAGGATGTCTCCTGCTCATCTTTGAGAAGATGTTATTCGTGAGACTTCTGAAATTACATCGCCAAAAGTGGGTTTTTTTTATTACCTATCTTAAATTTCTCTTCTAGCTTTACAATGAAAATGTGCTTTCCTGCCTTTTTATTCTGATTCAGTTATATCAGAACTTCTGAATTTTGCTGAGAGTTTTAACTGTTTTAAATAACTTTATGATATAAGAGTCATTCTTCTGGGTAAAATGGAAAATATTTCTGTCCAGAAAAAAAAGAATTTTTCAGTCTAACAACAGGAAAATACCAGGCAGGGAAGGACATTGTCACTTAACCAACCAGTGAGCGATAATATCATGATTTTGGGCACATCCTCATGAAAGCTGACATCAAGGTTAGCCTTTGGCTAAGGTGGCAATACAGTCCAATGTTACTATCCTTTGAAAAGGAAAGAAAATGTAAACTGAAGCCCTGTGTGCCTGCTCCATTTTGGGAGTCATCCAAAAAGACAAGAAATAAGCAGTGTGGCCTGAAAATTTTTTTTTCCATTCCTTCAAAGCAAAGTCTAATGACTAAGGAAAGCACCAAAATGCTTCATTGCCCCTCTTTTTTGTGCACACATTCACTTTAGAAAATGTGTGTTGTTTATAGGTGGAACAGAATATATGAAACAGCCTGTAAGTATTTATTTTGATTCCTGCAGCCATTCAGTTTCTCTTTGAATAAATTAGGCTGCTGTATACTCACCACCTTAGCATGTGCATTGCTCAGCCAGTTACATGTTTCTAATGCAATCTGGTTTTTTTGCTTCTTCTCAGTACAGAAGAAACTAAAAATAAACTTTAGCAAGGCACTAGGAAAAAAGACTTTTTTATATATACCTTATCTCACAGCTAGTGTAAAGGAAGTTAAATAAATAGAAGTGAAATGGAGATCAGTTTTTCTTCAAACTAGAGTTTTGAAAACATCGTTTTAAATATTTAAAATGGAATACCGAAGGAATTTGTTAATCAAGCCTAATTTGTGTGTATAAAATTCATCAGTTATATGTGCACTTCATCATTCCACCCTGGTTAAAGGAGAACTGCAGCCAGAGACAAAGATCTCAGAAACAGGTGAATTGATGGACTAATATAAATAATAATAAAATATAATAATAATAATAAAAAAATATAAATAAAATGAAAATAGGTTCAAGACTCTTTGTCTAACTTATTTGAGCTTTTAAAAAGGATGAACATTAGTCGTGGCTGTTTCAGGATTCACTTTAATACATATTTGATGAGATTTGAAAGAACTCAGACTTAGAAATTCTCTTTTATTTAGGCTTTTCTAAATACTAAAGTGGAATCAACCTTGGATTTAAAGGAATATTAGCTCTCTCCTCACATATTCTGTCTCGTCTTGTGAGAGCTGCCCATTGTACCCAAATACAACAGTTTCTTTAGCAGTGCTGAATCTTAGACACTAAAGACAGCCTCTCCTCAATGGGGGTTACTACAAGGGGAAAAAGAAATTTTCAGTGCGTCAGAGAAGGGACAATCTAATCCTCTTTGCTGGTACATCTGCTCTGGCAGTTTTGCTCTACAAATCAAAAGGCATCCCATTAATTAAAGTTCCTTTTTCTTTCATTTTTATTCAGCTCAAGAAATGTGACCAGTATTCAAAAAAAAAAAAAAAAAGGTTTCAGCTCACTTTAGCCACAAATATCCACCACCAGAAATGTATGCACTTTGTCTGGTTTCCACTTTTTTCTCTTTCTTTTTCTCTCTCCTTTCTTTCTTTCTCTCTCTGTCACTTTCTCTCTATCTCTTTCCTTTGCGCTCTCTCTCTCTTTTTTTCTTTCTTTCTCTTTTTATGGAGAACCTTCTCCTTTGGCAAAGTGCAATACATTCAGAGAGTCTTACAAAACAAAGCTTTCAGTTCTTGGTCAACAACAAACTCATCTTTGTTCATGCAGCTCTATTAAGAAAAGAAGGCCAATTTTATGCAGGTTTCTATGGTCTGCAGCACAAAGGCATCTATCTGCATGCAAGCTATCTGGCAGGCACACAGCAGACTATGAGATCATCTATTTTAGCGATCGCCAGCTGCTATGAGGAACTGTAAAAAATTATAAACTGGTTTATATAGTGCTTTTATTTTTGCAAACAGGCGGCACTACAGATTTATGCATTGTTTTGTGGACAGATAACAAGTGCAGCTAATGGGGTGCCTTCACATCTAGATCTCAGGATCTGGTCGGCATTTTCCCCTACGAGTCTAGGTCTGTTTTCATTGGATACTAATGTCATCTATCTTAAGCAGGAAGTGATGCTCGACTGCTTTATCCCTGGGGTTTTAGCTGTTGTCTAAGGAATTCTGGCCCTTTATTTGACAGACTTTTACTGTGCTTTTGCAACCATCCACTGTTATTCCACAGTGGGTGGCCAGCTATTTAACACTTGCCAGTTGCATCATACACTGCCCAGAAAGACCACGTACTGTAATTTCACAGCATGAGGAAAATGAGAATATTTCAGAATTTCTCCTGATAGAAGAGGAAGATGTTTTAAGGAGGGAACTTGAATGGAATTAGAAGGGCGCTTATATATAAAAAAATAATCAGCACATTATTCATTTAATTCAGTATAGTACTACAGTGTAACATAGGGCAAATCTGGCTCTTACCCATTTGTCTGTTGGGCTATCCTAGGCAGGATGCATAACCTGATCTAAAACACGGTGGAAAGACCCCTTTTCAATCCAGTTGGGTTTGAACTGGGTCTGTGGTGCAGATTGACTTATACTGCTGAAGGGGCTGGGCTGCATTTAGGTGCAGAGTTCAGTTCAATGGGTTTCCTTGCATACTAGCAGGGGAGACGTGAGTGTCTGAGTAGAGAAAGCATCAACCAGAAAATGCTTTCCTGCAAGACAGTATTCCCGTTGTGCACAGTGTCCACCGTATGAACAGGCGAGCAAGATACCACATAGTAAGGTATAGTGGGAAATTGCATTATGTCAACCCTTGCACAAAAACCGCTTTGAGCTTGTTTTTACTGTGCAGCGACTGCCAGGGAGCCGATGCCTCATTGAAGAGTCTCAGCGTTGCTGCACTATGTAGTTAAATTATCACTTCCCTAAATTTGAAAGTAAAGCATACCTTGCCTGTGTCAGAAGCATTCTCCTGAATTTATCAATGCGATTCTAAAATCTCAAACCACTGGATTTAGAATTTGTTTTCTGAAAGCATAATTTCCCAGAATATACCATCTAGGATTTCTCTTACATGAAAACATAATTCCCTGTAATTTCTGAATGTCATGGGTTTTTTTTTAAACTAAAATTACCTAAAAAGCATAAAACAGGGTGGAAGAAAACAGGATAGTAGTCATGTTTCATAGGGTCTGTGAGATATATTCACCTGATGAGTAAAAACAACACAAGATGCTCCCTTTCAAGCCTATTTGACCGAGAACTTTAATAGACAGGAATATAAAATATTCATAAGCTTTTGTTATCCAACACCAGCAGTTTGGAAACAAATTCTGTAAATAGAGAATACTGTGTACTTTTCATTAAAGCAGGGTATCCAGTTGCAGCTAGTGCCACAGGAAAACTCACCATGTTCATGAAAACAAAATCTTTACATCCAGCATATTCTGACCTAACTAGTGTGATCCTGCAATCAAATCAGTGATTCTTCTGTACATGCCTTTTGGATCACAGCATCCATTCTTAGGTACAGAGCAACACATTTAGAACAAATGAATACATCATATTGCAGCAGAGAAGCTGAAATACTACAAAGATGACATTTACTGCTGTAAACAGGTGACTGTCTTCTTTCTGCCTCTCCAGATGGAATCCAGCCTTCGCCTTAGGATACACGCTTGTAGATGCCCTAAGCATTAGAAAAGTATTATTACTTTGTATTATTAGTAATAATATATTATTAGCCTGTATTAACATTACTGTTTACTAGTCTCAGCACACAGCAGATGTTGCATAAATGCTTGTGAGAACTCTGTGTGTATTTGAGAAGATGAATTCTCACATTGCTTTTAGCATTTCTTATAAAAGCCAAAAAATAAGCCTTGTTTTGTTCCCAAATATGAAAGAAAATTCATGCCTTCAGTAACACCTTTGTGAGTGGGTGAGAAGTGAGCTATATTATTTCAAATGAATTATTTAACCACCCACACATGGTTTCATATGGATGATTAACCTGTTAGTGTGTCTTTTCTTAGAGTGTTGTTCACAATTTGTAGTTTTAACACATACACGTGCATGTGCGTGCACACATATGCGCACACACACAGAAGGAACAACATGCCTACTCAAAAACTTGGGTAACCTGACATAGGTGGAAGAAATAAAGGAATAGAAAGTATCAACAGGCTCTCAGTAAAACATTCTCTTTGGAGAATACATGCCTGTTTGTAAGAATATTCAGAATAATATTTCAGAGTATTGAAAATCTGTAGCTATTTCTGAGACTAAGGAAGCAAGATTCTGTGTGTATTCAGCTAGCAAATGCACTCAGGTATCTATTCAACGAGTCACTGTGGGCTTGTTGGAGGAACTTCTGGGTGAAATCCTGTCTAGGATATGAGTCAAAAACCTCTCATGAGCGGAATTTATATATTCGTAAGTTCCAAGGTCCCACTGATTTAATTTGCTAATGGTGGAGTTACTACAACTTAATCATCTACCACGTGTCAGGCAGGCCTTCATAACAGGCTGCATGCACGCTACACGGGAAGCAAGAAGAATTTGACTGTACTTAACCTACAACGGAAGAGCCACTTAAGCCTCATTTGCAGAGCTTAGCTGGGTAAGCGTAACAGTTATTGCTGCTCAGCTGATGTGAAGTAACTTACTATGCTATAGTAACCATGAGGCTGTGGCTTCTATGGGATTTATGTTTCTAAGTGCTTATGTCATTTTTGAAAATGGTAGTGCAACAGCTTAAGTAATTTAGGCACTTTTGAAGATTTTACCTTAAGCAACGATAATAATACCTTCCAGCTTTACAGGAATTAACCTATCCTGGGCTTTTACATTGTGCTGATTTCTGCAGTGCTGAAGGATGCATTTTGCTTTTGGAGCTATACACTGTGAAGACCTCATGATAATAACCCCTGTCCTTCTTTGCAATATAGCATCTGGGAATGGAGCCAAAATTCTTCAGCGAGGAGGAAGGCTTCATTTCCTGGGGACTTCTTGCATGATATGTTCAATTCCATGGGAATAACTAGGCAGAAAAAACAGGCACAAAATTCAGGACATTTGATACTTCTAATCCAGTGTTTCTGTCTGGACCCCAGAAGTCAGTCCAGTTTGCTATTTTCCACCTGATCACAGATGCTTTTCAATATGCAACAGAAGAGTGATACCTGTAGTCAGTTGTTCTCTTACCTTGCTAGAGACAAAGATGCTACCTGGATATCTAGATATTGGTATGTGCATCATAAGTTATAATCTTCAAATAAATGCAAACTGAAATTACTGGTCATAAGAAAATAACCATAAAGCTACTGTAAGAATGTAGCAAGCCAAGGTCTGACTTACCAATAAAGGGAGAGGCACCTCCAAGCTAATTGTGTGATTAGGCTTCTGCCAAAGTCTGAAACAATCTGTTATTTTAGTCTTTAACAATCTGTTATCCCTTAGGTAATAGGGATTGATATACCATGGCAATGATTGGAGAGCAAAAGGAATGAAGGTAAAGTTTCCAAATGAAATCTTAATTTACACAAACAATTCTTTGTCCTTTGTTTTGATATATGAAGCAATCTGTTCATATCTGGTGGTAATATAGTGCAGCATAATTTGCCATTGCTTATTTAACACCAGATATTCTGTGTGCTTCGGAAAAGTATGTAGAGCATAATTATCTGTTGCCCTTCAGGCACCATGCAGTTCAAATTGCCTGACCAGGGCAATGGATGCTCCTATTTAGTGTTCTTTTAGAAAATAATAGCATCTATTTTTTTCCTCACTCAGGATTTGCATAAATCTTACAGATTTAAGGAAGCCAGTATATCTGAAGTCATGAAGACACCACATCTAAAGATCAAACAGCATGGAGCTAACACTTCCTTGCCAAGTAGAAGAACCAGCAAAAATTCTTCCTCTCAGATCTGCACTTGCCTGAAAGTCTGCCTTTCAGGGGAGGTAGCTAGGTTAAAAGAGGCTCTTACAGGATCTCAGTAGACTGGAAGAGCAAAAAGTTCTTTGTCATTTGACAGAACTGACTCTGTCCAACTGTTATGAGCAGAAATATGATCCAATTCTGCTTTTGAGTGGCATTGTGGAAGGCTTTTCTGGGCTGCCTTGGTTATGGGGTAAGTTTTCCTGTTCATATTCCGTGAGTCAAAAGGTATCTTTGGACACCGGATTTTTAAAAACCAGTGTGGTTATTCTTCAGCTGCTTTTGGTTCAATTGATTTTCATGATGCCTTCACAGTAAAACTTTCTCTTTCCCCTACCCGCAATACTGTGTTTTGCAATGGTCATATTGCTGCTGGACTGTAGGTTTGCCAAAAATTCCTTCTTCCTCACTGTCAGGCAACAGAGCATATATTTATACAGCAGCTTTACAGCACTGTGGAGGGAGTGTGAGGCTTTGATGTGCATTTGGAGGATTAAAACCAAAAAGACATTTTTGGTCCTATTAAGGGCTGTTTTCTAGAGTTTTAATTACTATCAGTAAACCCAGATACAGATACTAAAACTTTTATTGCAATGGATAGGGTATGATACATCTGTTTTTATTTTCTTGCAGTAAATACATTACATTAAAGCAGATCTCACTTGCCAACACTTATCAAAAAGGTAACAGTGTTTATGAAGTGTTCATATGTTACAGTGAGTGACTTCTCCTTAATTTATTTAGCTGTCCAAAAAAGAAAATCAAGGCACAACTTAAATCTTAGTTATTTATATAAATATATACATATACAGTCATGTAGACAACAAGGAGAGATCAGTAGATACAATCACAGTCTTTAATCCAGCAGGCAAAGGCAGTGCCTGGAAGTGAAAACAGATAATTAGTTAGGGGATATATATTTTTAACATTTGGGTTAGTTGGAACAAAACTACTAGGGAAATGATGTCTGACTCAAAGCTTCAAGCCTTGATGGTATGTTTGAGACAAATTTATTTACTAGAGTGGTGTCAATGATCTACTGTCTCGCTTGGCTCTAAAATAATGGGTTATATACCATCTGTGATATTATATATCATATATTTTTATATATATTATATATTGCTTTGCCTGTCCTTAACTTTCTCGCTTACCTCATTCAACAGGTGGAATATCAATTATCTGTTAGGAGAAGTTCTTGATCTGAGGGAAGGATCACTGGATAATGCTCTGTAGTCTGTGTTGGGCAACAAGTCATGCTGTCCTATATGTCTCCTTAGGTCTCATGACTTCTGAATTACAAAAGTTGGGATTCACCCCACCTAACTTTAGACATCTACGCTGTTGTGTCTATGTCTTAACCAACTGTCCGTGGCTCCATTTATGTCAGTAAAGTGAAGTAGGTATTTTTAGGATGCAAGTAATCTGTAAAACCTATTCTAGAATGAGCATGTAAAAGCACATAAAAAAAAAAACACAAATGCAAAACATAATGTATTGAACTTTTCAGAAGCATATGGGCTCACTGGGAAGTTCTGACATTTGGATTTTTTCAACTGTAATTCATGGCAAAAATTACTAATGAAGTATCAGAATTTCTTTAATCTTGAACAGTTTGACATTCAGGAATACACAACTTGAAAAGTAATTTCCATAGGACTTGAAGTTGTTCCACTGAAAATGGAGATGTCTCATTGACTTCAGTGGATTTAGGAATGTGTCACAGCATCTGATTTTTGAAACACAGTTTGCATATGCACCTGCCATCAACGTGAACAAAAGTTAACAGTGACATGCACCCCTGAAATCTGGTTGTTATGTTAGGATGCAGTTATCTCATTGATGCAGAATCTGATATATGAACGAGTAGAATATATTGTTCCTTCTTTTATACCTCACAGCACTTAATAAGCAATACCTGTTACACATTAAGATCTTCAGTAAAAGAGCAAGCAGTTTCTGACTCAAGCTTCCTACTGTAATGAGACTTCAAAAATGAGTCATGGTCAGTAGCATTCAGCATTTACGACCAGATAAGGCTTTCATTTTTGACATCAAATAGCAAATAAACTGGATTTGAAAAGGTTAAGCGATGACAAACCTTCTGATCTTTGTGTAGATGTGTGCATATTGACTATCTTTAAAATGGAGATGAGTCATAGATTCAACACACTTTGTAACATCAGCAGAAGCACAGTCACATGGGCACATCAGTATGGTTCTAACAGTAGGGCAAAACTCAAAGCAACGTTGACCAAAATACTGAAGAATTGTTAGTTTACTTTAATAATTCATAGAATTCAACACCCAGCTAGTTGCAAACCTTGTGGCAATAGAACTTCTGAGTTTGGTTAGAAAGTATGAAGTTGTTTAATCTGAAAAATTATTAGATCCTTTAGAGCAGAGGACTTGCCATTCCCATAGGGAGGTGAAAAGCCAGACAGAAAGCAGAGCATCTGGAGGTGGCGGTGAGTGTCTTGGAAAAGTATAGCGGGAATACTGGGAGCTTTGCGAGAAGATGCAGCAGTGGAGTACAGGGAGGAAGAAATACTCTCTAAAGGCTATGGAAAAGTGCTAAGAGTTGGTTAGGAAGGGATGGAAGATATGTTCCAGATCAAAGAGAAGCATTGTAAACAAGTCTTTGGAGATTTGAAGGCAGGCCATGGATCCTGTCTCATGTCTCTCTTAGTACAAAATATTAAAAATAAACCTGTTCTAAATTATTGGAAATATAATTCTGCAGAGGGTTTCCAGTGGCTGTATAACTTAAGGTCTGTGACTAGAACTTCTGATGGAGTACAAACTTACACCTTGCAGTGACTGGTTGGTAATTGTAAATGTAATTAGCCTCAGCATATAAAAAAGCATAGTAGTTTCTATTACGTTACACCACAGTCAATTCATTGTTCTAATGGTTATTTTACTGTCAGGGGAAGAGTATGGAACTTGAGATATGAAGGTCAGAATAAATAATTGTTGGCAGAACAGTTTATTCAGAAATAGTTCTATAAAACAGCATGTGCAGAGTGGTTTTAGTACTGACGCCATCTATGAGAGTGCATTCAGAGCTTAGCAGATTGCTGATGACTGATCCGGGTAATATTCCAAATCAGACTATGTGATCAGTATACATGGCATCATGGAGTCATAACTGAGTCAGGGTTTTTCTCCCAAGGAAGCAAAAAGTTCAAAGCAAACATAAGCTCATTTGATTGCCAAGTAAGATGCTGTCCTGCAGAACACTGCAAGTAGTGGTGATCATGAAGCTATGTGTCATTTCATTCATTGATTGTGTACCCTGAATTGCAAATTTACCTGGGTTTTTGCTCTGAAAAGGAAGTGAGAATTTTTTTTTCAGGGAAAGAATGGGGGAACTGAGTGCCCCATGTATACACTGAAAACAAGGTCAGCAATGCCTGTCAGAAGAAAGATGGGGCGCTAGTGAAAGCTGAAAGGTTGAGAGCCATGCTGCTGATGGGAAAAGAGGAAGGATTATTTTAACATATCATAATGACTCTTACAGCATGCTCTTCTTATGAACTCTGTAAATGTTAACCACATCACCTTCAGCTCCCATTTACTGTAACTGGAAGCCATTGTCCAGGACATCAAGCCACTTACCTTCTATGCTTCCCTCAAAGGTTAAAAGAATACAGTTACCCAAATAGACTGCTCAAAGCCTGAAACTGTCAGGTCTGGTGCTAAGCAGTATCAACAAACCCACAAACAAATTCGGTTGAAGGTCGTTTAGCATGTCTTGTTTCACCTCACAAACTGCTACTACTCACTACTGGGTTATCATGAACATGATATTTCTTTATCAGGGTAGAAGTGCCTGAGAAGACACTGCATCATGCTCCATCTACAGCTGGCAAAGGATCAGAAATACAGCTCAGTACAGAGACGCATTCTGAGTCCATCGACTCAGTTGCAGTTTGGGAATGGAAGATCTTAGAATCAATGTACAGACCCTTGAAAGTTTTAAATAAACTATCTAGAAGGTATGGAGAGCATGAAATGTGATTCAATCCAGTCTTGGAATTAAAATAATGTTGAGGTCAATTTTCCATCCAGCATTTTGGAATAAATGGCTCTTCTGGTTTTCTTCAAAGGCTTGTAAGATACCATACACTTAGAAAGTAAGGTAATCAACATTGCTGCTTTGGTACAGAAAACATGTTCCTAAATATTCAAAAAGCACAGACTGACTTTGAGTTCAAAGTCACATGAGACAATGCTTTGAAATCCTTTTGATAAAGAATAATAGATTAGGAACCGATCCTGTAAAAATAGGCAGATGGATTTTATGACTTAGTATGTGTTTTCACATCTAACTTCTGGATGGTTTAAGATTTGCTGCCAATCAGTATAGAATAGCTACGGGCCTTACATAAGTTGAACTATAGCAATTCTAGAAGTGGCAAAGGGGTAAGGTGATTTCACTCCATATTGACTTTCTTTCTAGGCAGTAAGACTTTTAGTATGCTAGCCATGGATTGCACAGCGTTGTCAATAGTGGACAGCATAATGGAATTGATATTTGCTTCTTTGACAGGTTTTTGTAGATTGTTTTGCAGTTTATTCTTTCTATTTTTTTCCTTGGTTCTTAAATCTTGTTAAGCCTTTTGCAGACATTTTCTAGTCTATTCTGAGCATAGTCTGGCTTTGCACTGTATTTTTCTCCCTATTTCTTTCTATTTCTCTTATGCTGGTTCACAGCTGGAGAACTCTCTTTTCCTCTGCACTCCCTAGGCACTGTTGGTTTGATTGTCTAAGGGAAGAGTGACTATGCAGTTGTTAATACAGAAGCAGTTGAAGGCAATTAAATAAGGCTGCTGAATACAAATCAAACATTTGACAGCCCACAGTGTTGGTGTGACTTTGAAGTGAAAGGGAGACAACTGCAGGTGCTGAGCATTGAACCTCAGGTGTTCTCAAAATCTATGCCCGTCAGAGATGAGCTGCTGCACCCTACGTGAGGTGAAGTTTTCGCCTCGCCTCAGCATCCAGACCCAAGTAGGAGAAATCAAACACGTATTGCTGTGACTAGGTCCTTCCCTAGAGGGTGGGATGTAGGGTTTTGGCCATCAAAGGTGGTAGAAGGTGTTTTGCCACCTTTTCTTATTGACTAATCAAGCTGGGAAACTGTTTTGGCAAAACATCCTAACTGTGTTGACTCTTTTCTATTTCCATTAACTGCAACTTGTATATGAGACAACTGTAGAGATCATCTTAATCAAACTGTTTCAGCAGCAGCAGAATTGTCCAAATTACAAGAGCTATAAAGAGCTTTTAAACTCAAGCTGGGTCAATTCTGGGTTCCTTGCATACAACTTGTAATCTAGGAAGGTGAGAGCTCAGGTAACCCCTTAGAGATTTAAGCATTGCATTTTCAAATAAATAAGGCCATTCTTTTGGGCAAATATAGCTATTTTTCCTCATGAAGATTTTGTTTCAGCAGAATTACCTATCTCTATAAACTGCTTGTGACCATGCCAATCTTAAAAACAATTATTATGTTATACTCAGTAAAAAAAGGCAAAATCCTAAATTGCATTTGGAAAAAAATACCAAACCCAGGACCTACTTTTTTCGAATAAATGTGAGTTCTGCGTATTTAAATACACCTGACTTTCATGAGAACTACGTGGCTTAACTGTAGTTTATAATCTTTGTGATATTTTTCTCTCCACAGTGAGTACCTTTTTACCTGCTTTGTCTTCCCTATGGCTGTGGGAATGCAAGAAGGAAAACAAAATGCATAACTAGTTTACAAGATTTCTGGCTTGATTTAGAAGAGGCTCTGTATCTGTCTGCCCTTCTTTTCTCTGAGTATAGATGTGTTACTCTGCAGGGAGAGGTTGTGACTGAGGTTGATACTAGAATAAGACTAAAAATTCATTGGGGAAGTCAAATGAGACTCAGAGGAACATCAGAGCAGTTACAAGAGCAGTTAAGAAGGAAAAGTATTCTTTAAATTTCTTTTAATCTTCCTTTTAATTGCTCCATTTGCACACCAGTGCCTCAACATTTATACTTCTGGGAAATTTTAGACAGAAGGAAGATGTTTTTCATGAGCAGGGATTTAGGTGCACATCTAGTTTTTAAATGAGCTTAGTAAAAAGATCTCCTGTGATGCTAATGATTGCTGGAAGGTTTTGCTCTTTGGTCTTTATAATTGGAGTCTGAGATAACATCTAAGTACTTTGTTTTGAGTGCTTCAATTTAATTGATTTTTCATTACCATTTTCTAAAATTACTAAAAATACCAATAATGGGTTGATCTTTCTGGGGCTTAAATTTATTAGCCTTCCAAGTCATATTGAGAGACTCAGAGAGAAGACCTGTATGAAACACTATCTGCTCATTTATTTCTGTGCAAAAAGCATAGGATTTTTTATGTCTTCTCAGTAATAATAATTCTAGTAGTCTGTTTGGTTTGTATCATACGGGTTTTTTAATGGAGTGCCACAATGACAAAAATTAAAAAAATCATCCAGTTTTTAGAAAGAATAATTCTTCACAATTCATCTAAAGAGTTGTAGCTGAATTTAAGTAAACTTCAGAGTACCTGAATATTACTTTCCCCATGAAACGTCACCAGGCTCCATCTGAATTTCCATTTCTCAAGGAACTCTAAGATATGAAATGGGATAAGGCAGCAAATATTTCAAAATTCTAGAAAAATGAAAATTTGGATCAGTCTTCTTGAGATGTTTCACCTTCATAAATACAAAATGGTTTGCTTGGATAAGATTAAACTGCTTACTTCCAATGCTATGTCTACTTTCAATAAATCACAATAATTGTTTTTAACTTTATGATAGAATACACATTATCATTTTGTATAAGATAATAATTGAAATGATGATGTGAAAATAAAATATTTGCCTTTGATCACGACAAAATATATTTCAGACCTGTTGAAGCGAGTATTAGATCATATTGGAATTGTGTTGAAAGTAGAAGGAAAAATTAACTGTTTCTGCTACATTGTGGTTCTCTTCAATCAGAGCTACTCTTTTCCTTTTATTGAGATTGCTTGGATATATCTTCTAGTTGCAAGAAGAGCATGATGGTTCCAGAATAACATTCACATTTGTGTGAAATATTTTACAAAAGTCAGGATCAGCACTTTTTGGAAGGAATATTGTTCCCTGTACAGTCGACTTAGAGCCCTCAGAAGCCACATCAAAAATATTGCTAACTGAAGTGGGGTGATAATTACAATCATTATGTCAGTAAAAATAGCGTGAGGCAAAATTTTAGAATTGGTCTCTGAGTAGGTGTGGTTCAGGTAAACTGAACAGATCTCCAAACTTTAAAGCAACAAAGTTACAACTGGAGAAAATTGCAACCACAATTAGCCTATATAATTACACATTGCTTGCATCTGATGAGTCAGGCTGATCCCTGGATCTGGCAACGGAAAGATGTTTTACCTCCAGGTAAAATTACCTGGGGATAGCTACCTCAAACAGAGGCATTTACATTATAGACATCTGAAGTGAGGTGTGAGGAACCCCATCTGTGGGAGATTTTGGATTTCACACACAGAATCACAGAATCATTAGGGTTGGAAAAGACCTATAAGATCAAGTCCAACCATTAACCTGACACCACCATGCCCACTAAACCATGTCCCGAAGTGCCACATTACACATTTTTAAAATTTCTTGCTCTTCTTCCTGTCTCTTGAAGAAGAGCTGGCAAAGCCCTGGTGCCATTCCCAGCAATGAAGGTCCTTGCTCAGAACCCAGCTGGCTCTCAGTGCCATCACCTTGCTGCCTCTTAAGAGTCTTAATTTCCCTAGTAGATTTTAGTAAAAAAGAATAGAATAACTGTGAACTTGTGTTATCCCTTTCTATCAGAAGTCAGTTAGTTTTTCCCAAAGTTTCTAACACAATTTCAGTGGCTGTTATAGCAACTAATTCCTTTACAGATTTTAAACAGCAACTAAAACTATTGATTTGAGAGATTGAACAGAACTGTACTTCTCAGGTCCCAAACGCTAATAAACTCATTTGACAGTGCTGTGCAAAGTGAATGTAACAAATAGTGGGGAGAATACTGGGCACAGAAGAATAAGTCCTACAGCAGCAAGATCCCATTTTTCCTTTTCTCAGGTGTCTGGTTTGAAAGTAAGTAGCTCTGTAAATGCATATATTTGTGTATACATTGGATATATTTTTATACATATACACGCACAGACGCATATATACATATATACTTATATATAAAATTGGGTGACTCACCCTTCTTGCGGAAGAAGGGGACCTGAAGAAGGAATCTAAATGCAGAAAAAAAATGTTTTTAGTGAACAAAACTGATGTTGGAAAGAACTGATAGCCAAGGCAATGTTTAGAGGAGGATGAAAAAGAAAGTATCAAGTACTTGCCCTTAAATGAATCTTCAACCTGTCAGACTGGGATTTTCACACTGCTTTTATTCTTCTGTGATAAGACTGGAGAAGGCCCTGGTAGGTTCTGTCCCATCATCTCTTTTTATTAGCAGGAGAAACATTTAAACACTGTTCTCTGTGTCAGTCTTTGCATCGGTCAGTCATAACACGGAACAACATTCTCAGTTTCCCCCTCTTTGTTATAGGCTGTAATTTCAGAATGGATTGTGAATAGAAGTTCCCAAGTGTTCATCAGCCTAAACCAGCCTACCAACTGCTGACTTGAGCTGAATTTTGGCAGAGACAAAGAAATGAATCTCCTAGATTGGGCAAGGGGAAGATGCTGTATTCTGTCCTATAAGCCAGGACTTTGGCATGGGAGAAGATGTTCTGTAGAGCCTTCTGCTGTTGAAAGACTAGTGCATGGTGTCCCATGATGGTGGTAATGGGATTAGATGATCCAGTGATTCCTTCAGGTGTTATGTTCTCATGTTTCACTCATGCTCCACCTCCCCTAATTCATACCCATGTTATGAGAAGGAGAAGCTCAAGAACTGCCGCAGAAAACGAATGAACAGGCACAAATGTGCAATGGCCAAGACTGAGGAAGTAACTAAAGTCTGATGGCTCTCTAGCTTCATGTGACCTCTCCTCTGACACTGGTGATGCTGGGCACCTCCATTCCCCATCACTGTTCAGCAAAAGACTCATGTGGATTTAAACTGTTACAAGCTTATGTCCTACCAACATCAACAGAACTTTGTCACACACTTGAATTTAGGTATGTGTTTAAGCAGTCAGTTGCTTAGCGATGAACCTGGGCCTCTGCTTATATTTTTTGGTGATCAAAGGACTCTGTGAGACAGTAGAAAGCACAGCAGCAGCTGTTTTGTATGCTTAACAACTCTTTCCTACTGTTATGTTGTGAAGAGGACTTAGGCAGAGGCAAGAACAAGGTTTCAGAACAAGAATCTCTTTTCTTTCCTGTCACATACAGCACTGACCCACAACTTACAGGAGCGCTCCCGTCCTGAAAACATCTTTTTCCTCTAAAACTGATGCTTGTGTTTGAGTCTGATGCAGTTAAGTTGTCTGTCTGTTATTTATAATTCATTACCCAGTTCTTCTCCAAACCCCTTTCTCCTCTCCAATTTGCCTGGCTCATAGATATTTTTTCACTAAAGTTTTTAACTTTCATTGTCACCTTTACCTTGCTGTAACTCCTGGCTGCTTCAGCGAAGAGGGCCTCTCCCCTGCCAGGGGAGTCATTTGCAGGAGACACAGATCTGAAAGCACTTAGCCTGGGCCATCACAAGCGACTGTCAGTCTCTCAACCTGGGGTCCAAGCTTCCCTGTAGGTGCTGCCCCTGCTTTCAGCAGTCCGCCAACATCATCGATCACCTCCCCGCTCTGGGGGACAGCACGAGGCCAAGCCTGCCGTCCAGTGAACTCCCCAAATCCCATATAGCTCTCTGGGTAGTCTGTGCTTGAGACACTGTATTTCATTCATGATCTGCATGGTTTCATCTGCCCTTTTAATCTTGTCACTCTTTTCCCTACCACAGTTTTTGTGTGTTAGTTTCAGTTCTACATTTTTTCAGACTTAAGCCCTTTGAGGAGGCAGTGTTGAATTTCCAGAGAGCTGAATTTACAGGCAGCAAGATGAGCCACTTAGTTTATGAAGACTTCACTTGTAGAATAAAGTCTGTCTATTTTGGAAAAGAATCCTGCAAATTAATTACACTTTTCTCCTACAACAATGTTAATCTGTTTGCAACAAGCCACAGATTTTCATGCTAAAAATCTTCACTTTTCTACCTTGCATCTTTACCTGCAAAAAGTGCTTGCCATCATATTAAAAGAGTTCAAGGTACAACTGCTTAGATACACAGAGCTGATTTTCCCCAGAATTATTATGTGTCAGGGAAAATTTTCTCACTACAGTTATAGTCAGAACTGGTAGAAAAGATCTCATTTTCCCTGCCCCTCTGATGTCCTTTCAACTATCTTTTTGGAAGTCACAGATATTTTTATCAGAAATAATCTACTATTTTCTCAGAGTCTCTTGATACTGCTTCTTTTAATGCTGCTGCCATTCATTTATGTATTCATTATACGGGCACTGATTTTCCAGCGAAGGCTATCAGACTGACAATCTAAAAGTTGAAGAAATATATTAAACACCTTGGGAAGATACATTTCTTGCCTTTACACAATGTCTGGTGAAGGTGGCTCAGGCCTTACTTGCAAGGGTGAGTAAAAGCATTAGTGACAGGTCTCTCTTCGGCCTCCTTTCAAAAATGATGTGTGAGGGAGTTGAATGTACCTGTTGCAACGATAGAACCTCCATGTGCGGCAGCTAAACTGGGATCATTATATATGGGCACCTTCAAATGGCCATGAGACAGTAACAGAGGCTGGTTATAATCTGATAGTTTTGAATGAGCGGCTTTGATGTAAATACAAGTCGTTTTACCTCTGCAAGAAACTTCAGTTAAATGTTGGTACCCAGCCTTTTGCTCTGTCAGAAGTCTCACAGACAGCTCTTTCCATTTGCTCTAAATTCATCTGATGATATTTACTATAAATCTAATAAACAATTTTAGATTTTGCAGCATCCAGAAATAATGGCTAGATTGTGCTAGTCTAGCTTGCCTAAATTAGCTAGTAGTTCAGATCTAAGCCTGTATGGCTCTAAACTCAATTACCAATGTAGTTTCAGTCATAGAGTTTAAGTGCTTGGCCTGTCCTACCTGCCAGAGTAAAGCTGTTGTGAAAAAAAGGCAATAGATTCATAGGGTCAAGTCACAGCTCTCACATTAAGACACTTAAACCTAGGTCTTCACTTATAAACCCTAAATAGGTGTTGAAGCTCCCAAAAGAGTCAGTGTAGATTCAGTCAACAGCTCAGAGACTAGAGTGATTTTAAGCTGACCTGTATTTAGCCAGTTGAGATGCTTTCTATTTTCCACTATCTGTGTCATCTAGATCTCTAGGATGGGATTCAGTTGTCTAAACACTTTTGGGTGTTGTGGAGTGCTCAGCACCAAACTACCGTAAGTCCTGATTCATATCTGCTAGCCCTGTGCGGGTATCTTAGAGACCCAAGGGTGTCTCAAAAGGCAGTAGGTGCCTATCTTTAGGCTAATGAATAGAGTTGACTCTAGTGGGAGCTCAGACATTTGCTCACAAGTAGACATGTCCATGTCGACATTTACCACTTAGAGGAGCCTGTGTGAAAAAGAGACTAATCGAGAGGTGACCTGTTTGTGAGGCCCTATGGTACAGAGGCCCTGTGAGGAGAGGGAGGGCAGGTCCTGTGCCCTTGTTGCTGTGCCACATGCTACTACTGCCTGTGCTGCATGCGCTTAACATTTATTGGACAAAATGTGCAAGCAATGTTGGGAATGGAGAGTAATTTCCAGGACTCTCTCCCTCCTAAATGCTGCTCTGACTTCACCAGAGTCAGGTTACCTCTACCTGCTATTTACTTTCTGTTCCTGTGAGTTTTCCACATAGTGGTCCACTGTAACAGCTGGTGTAGAGAGTGGTCTGCCCAGGTTGGGCTGTAACCAGGCTGTTTAAATGCGCTGTAAATGCATACTTTGAAAAAACTATTTTGGCAGAAGACATGGAGGCCAATACCAAGTATGTAATAAATGTCATCTGCAAATACACGCAGACACTCGTACTGTGGGAAGCAAAGTCCAGTGTTTTGTCTCAGTGCTGTGAAGATTTTTGTCATGGAGCACAGACCCAGACTTCTTCCAGTCTAAGTCAAGCGATGTGGCAGAACTGATGGAAATCTGTAGCTTCACGATATGCCAGTATGACTCAGCTGGATTAGTCTCTTTTCTGCGACCAAGCCAGTTCCCGCAATGTTGCATCACCTTCAAACTTTGGGAACATTTGGATATGAACAGACACTGCAGCATTGTTAGTTCTGCTCCCTCACAATTGCACATAAAGAGAGGTGTGCACACACACAGCAAAACCTCTACCTGATGGATTGACTCTTTTGCTGGGATTTTAACATTTGTGCATCACTGGGATCCCCAAATTTTAAATGCTGTGGGTGAAATTAGTAAACAGTTGGAAGGAAGGGGCAAAAGCTGTACTTCCGCTGGGACTGAGAATGGGAAGGCATATATTGTCATTTGAATAGCAACTGGTTCTGGGACCAGGAACCTGAGCTGGACCCAAGCACAGGACCGCTGTGGGGACCCTCTCCACGTAGGAGCAGGGACTCCGAGGCCTGAGACTGAACAGACAGAAAGGAGAAATAGGAGCTACCCACAGAGCTGGCAGAGCAGATGGCAAGGACTGCCTCATTGCCCACTTGGGAACAAGGATTTCCTAGTCTGAATCCAATGAGGATCCTCTGAAGAGGAGAGGAGGCCCAGTTTGCCAAGAGCAGTGGCACAGCTCTCAGAAAAGAGGCAGCAGCAGGGGTCAGGATTCTCCAAAAGTAGCTTTTAACAAAGGGCTCTCTATCTGGCTGTGATTTGAACGTCCTGAAATGAGCTTCCTCTAGCACACCCTAAATAGGAGGAAATGTTTTTACTCTTGTCTTTAGCTACAATTCATGCGTAACTGAAATAAGGAAAAGTGTAAAGAAACTGAAAGAATATAAAGTTAGGCAACTTATTGAAGCAGTATGGCAATCACTATCCCTCTTAAAAAGCCCTGGGAACTGTTAATACAAGTGGCAGCCAAGATTGCTAAAGAAGTTTGATGATCTTTTTTTCCCTCCCCGTTCTTCAGTTTATTGATTTTGCCCAAATAACAAAGACAATTTTCCTCATTTGCTAATACAATCAATTACTGTCTTATTGTGCATCTCCTGGGTGTTTTTGTAAGGGCTTAACTACTGGGCAATGGCAGATGGGAATGGACCACAACTCCTCAGCTGCACTGTGGGAAAACTCAGGGATCCTGGTTCACCCAGTTACAAGGGCTGAGAGCTTGACCTAAGTCTCCCTTGAGTCTCATCTATCCCATATGCCTGGATCTTCTCCACACAATAAGCAGTGTGGGGAGAGCTGTACACAGCCAGGGATCACCCCAAGATAAAACCAGTTTGTGGCAAAAGTGTGGATCTAGACCCTGGAGATGAGAAGCACCCTGAGAGCTCCTCAGCTCAGAAATCAGCAGTGTGGACTGGGAGTTTATAGACCTCCCTCCATCACTTCTCCCTCAGCATGTGTTGGGGGACCCCCAACAGCACAGACAAGATTTGGAAAATCCGGAAGAAGAGTTACTGTACTTACCACAGACACCAATGGGGGGGACACGAATGCAGGAGTAAGCTGCTGAAATGATGTTCGGTTATTTTTTTTTAATTAATGTTGATTTTTTAATAAATAAATATATATTTTATCTATTTATTTTATAACGAAATATATAAATTAATTTTTAATAAATAATTAATTTTTAAATTAATTTTTAATTATCCAGTTTTCAAGAAAGAAATACAAATGCCTTCTTGTGTTTCTTTTCATTAAGGACATACACAAATGCTTTGCTGATTCAGGACCCTGTAGTTGTGAAAGTTACATTGCTCCATTTACATGAGGGCAGAGTTAAGTCTAATAACATGAAATTAGGGGAAAAAAAAGTAAAGGCTTTTCACAATGGAGATTGTGCCTGCATTCAAATTAGAACGGGGAAAAACCTCACATCAGAGGAGAGGTTTTACGTCCAAGAAAATAATTGGTGTAATCGGGGATCAAATTACAAATATTTTTTTTTTTTAAATAAAAGTTTTAATGATTATTCCTTGCAGAAGTGAAATCCTATTTCATTTAGAAAAAAAAACAGCTACAAATCATTGTCATAAATGTAAGAAGTGCTAGAAAGTCAAATATTGCTTCTGCTGCTTTTTATGTTGGCAAAAAGAAAAGAATTCAGTTCAGGATTGACCTGAAACAAATTAAGAAGTATTTTTTAGGTTCAGCCACCAAATTGAAAAATCAATTATTTGCACATGTCTAATTAGGATTGTAAGAAAAAACCTTACAGAAGAGGAGTGTGAACTATTTTTCACAGCTCAGTGTTCTCATTTTTTTTTTGCTGTAGTTGCTCACAGGCATTGCTATAAACCTTTCTGTTACAGTTAGTTGTGCAGGCTCCAGTGCACCTTTTTCAATTATTAGCAATACACAGTATCCAAGCTGTCTGTCCTTTGAGGCCCATTGTTAAACACAGAGGGATCTAAGTAGCTCCTTTGCACTGCACAGACAGGAGGTAATTTTGCATGCACGGCTGCCTACTTTCAGTAGGTGTGTGCTTGCTCTGTGTACGATAACTTCTCTGTGAGTGTATATTTTGTGAGTAAAATTTAGGTTCGGATGTTTCAGTAACACATGCTTAACTCACAAGTTCATGACTTAACCTGGACTGCTGTTGGATTAAAAATACCCGTTTATCATTTTATCAATTACATTGTCAGGGTTCTCAGGTTACTGGAGCCGTTTCCTGATGCTAATATTCTTGGGCAGTCTTTTTTGCTTAATTAGGACCTTTTGGAAGACCTGTACCTTGGGCACTATTATTTTAAGCTAAGCCTTTTCACTTGTTATACTCCCCATTTCAAGCTGGAATTACCATCGCTTCGGTCCTATGTTTTGCACTTTAATTTCTTCTACAGAAGAGCATAGGTTTCTTTCTGTATAGTTGCTTTCTGTCTTTTCCAAATAAAGTTGATTTGCTTGTTTTGACAGTTCTTGGTATCTCTGAACGGCTTTACTTAAAAGTACTTTCAATGCATTCTGCAGTTTTCTGCAGCCTGGTTTCCACCTTTGTCCCCATTATTTAAAATGGTGACAATGTTTACTTTACTGCACGATGTGCACTTTTTCATATGCCACTTTCTATTTTAAATGCATTGCCTAAATTGGGCAAAAGGACTGTAAAGAGAAGAGCACATGAGTACAAACACAAAATACCAGATAAGGTCTTCAGGAGATTCTCCTTTTGATAGTATTGGTGATACCTGGTCTGAGACCATCCCAAGTGAAAACATTTCACGCCATTGTATTTAGAAAATATAGTGTTCATGATTCTATTTTAACACCACCTTAACAAGGGGCTGAATACCCAGACAGCCCCCTTGAGTTCCTTGTAATGAAATGCGCTCTCCTCCTGTACATTCCGTTTCCCATTAGAGTGGAGTATAAACATTGTAGAGGACCTGGGAATATGAAGAGCTATGCACTCCTGTATTAGTCTCCTCCAATATATTCTTATCTTTTGCATCTGTTGTTCTGTTATCAACCTAAAAAAGAATCCAACAATAGCTATAAAACAATGTAATTGTCACCTATTTTTCAGGAAAAAATAGCAACTCTCCTGACAACTTGTTTACCTTTTAAATCTGAGAAGAATATCAGGTTTTAGGTTGCAGTAAATACCTCTTCACAGGCTTTCACCTTCATAATTTATTCCAAGAGCTGCTTGCACTTCATAGTAAAATAAGAGTACAAATTGGTTGTTCCAAACGTTTCAGACAAATGGCTCTCTACATTTAGCATTACTTGGTTTCTTGCTTTTATTTCTCAGCTGTCATGATTCTTGCCTACTGCATCTTATTACACAAACAGCCTTGTAGGTTGCATTTGAGCTTTTTATTTTTCTCCATGTGGAATAGAGAAGACATGGCATTTCACAAATGCACTGCCCTACACTTGTTAGGCAAAGAAATTATATGGGGCATTTTGTATGCTGAAGGGCGCATAACTGGGAGAGTATTATGTGGGGAAGGGGAAAGAGATAGAACAATCAAATGACAAATCCAGTCATAATTTGATGAACTGAGTACACGTGTCTATCGTCTAGCTTGGATGTGCCTGGAGAAAGTAAGCTGAGTCTAGGCACGAGTGCCAGGTAACAGATACCTTACTTCAGCATTTGTAATACATATTTTTATGGTCTGTATTCTGTTCTTTTATGGAGAATCTCTGTGAAAACATTATAGCCTGGTAGCCTGCTCCTTGGCACTAACGACCTACTCCAAAGCCTGGCTCTGGGTTATAAGCAGACTTTCAAGTAGTTTCCCTGGTGACTTTCCCGAGGCGTGAGTCTGATAGTGCAGAGAGAAGCCTTACGGACTGAAGTGATAAAAAGAGCAGCACGGTTGCAGTGCCTGCTGGAGTGAGCAAACTACTAGATACCTTTCAGAATAGGTAGAACAGACTAGTATTTTACAGCAGGGATCTCAGTTGAAAGGGTTGACTAGAGAAATTACCTGGATATTATTAGACTAAAAGAGCTGCCTCTTTTCTTGATTCTGATGAAAACACCTTCTACTGAGTATTTTATAGTAGTAACAATGTTGCAGAAAGGGTTTGTAAATATTTTTTTCAAACGTAATCTCACAAATCAGTATGGTCCAACATTTTCTGTTGGTTAATTTAGTTTCAACCTTCTCTCCTGTGCTGAAAGCTGCTGCATTTTCCCTTGAAGCCGTGGACCGGTTTGAAAGGTTCCCCAAGGGTCTGCTGTGAGGGGTCTTTCTTTGTTACCTGCTCCTGGAAGAAGGGGTGTTCTCTGTGCCTGCCAGGAACAACTTTCTCAATACAGCACTTGGCACTCCCAGGCTCTGGCTGACCCTTCCAGCCTGGCTGAGAGCATTCAGCCCCATGTCAGGGTGCTCCTCATGGGGGGAGCATTAGACTGACGCTTGCAGACTTTACCTCCAGCAACAGAATGTGAGCTGGATTTGTCAGCTTCCCTTGGCCTCAACTCTAGCACTGCAAAGATGATAGGGAAATTTAATGCAAGCTTTCTCGAGCAAAGGAAAATCTTACATTCTTAATATGAGAGTTGGAAAGAAAGTGGCAAATGGAAAAATAAAACAGCAAAACGTAATTCTAACTCTCCTCCAACAAAGCTTTCATGTCCCACATCTCTCCCCATTGACTTCTGGAGAGGAATTTCAAGAATCAAAAGTCATGCATAGCAGCAGGGTCTTTCTCTCTCCTTACCTCTCTCCCTTTCTATGCAAATTAGGAATTATTGCTTCCTTGGGGACATCCCTAAAATTCTTCCAACGTTGCTGCAACATTTTAAGCCTATGATAAAAATCCACAAAGGATATATCATAAAGATAATTAATTGTGTTTGCATTCTTGTACACCAAGTTCACCCTTATCTTTCAATGCTACATTTTGTATTGGAGCTCTGTCATAAGTAGTTCACGCCTATTTATTGTTAGTTTGGGGGACTCTTGTTTGCAAGCTCCAGATAAATGAGGTTCTTAAGTATGTGCTTAATTTTAAGCACAGGAAAAGTAGTGCTCCCTTGCAGTACCGAAATTTATTTTAATAGAGTTAATGTCAAGAAGGTTTCAAACAAGTCTCTCGCAGTTGCATACCTGAAACTTACCCAGAAATAGCTGTCCTAGCTTGAAAACTCTGCCCTAAACCACCACAGATCATGCTGAGACAGAGGACAGAGATGTAAACCTGGACCTCATGTGTTGAAAGCCAGTGTGTACACAACTTTTTGTGCGTGTCTGTACATTGCCACCTACAACTTTGTGAAGTATGAAAGAATATAATTATAAAAATATCTGGAACAATGTTTTCCTTTGGAACAGAATTGTCCTGGGGTCAGTTGCTAAAGAGTAATTGTACTACAGTCAGCATAATGATCCACATGTTTAAAGGTAAACACATGCTTCCTTCCGTATCACATGGAATTAGGCCAAACCCATAATAACAGACGAGAGGAATAACACTCAGCACAGATGAATGCCAGAGTACCAAAAGGCCCGATCTCAAAAGGAGGCAGCCCACTGTTCTCCTGGGGACAGTGTGCCATGGGGAGCATAGCTTTCTGGGGGTTACTATTTATTCCACTACCCAAATTACATTGTGGGCACATTGAAGGAAGACAGTGACCCTACTAAGAGCATTCGGTGTTATTCAACCTAACCAAGACACGTAGGCTCAGTAGGTTACTTAGCATAACCAAGCCTTAAGTCCTCAGTATCCCTAGATAGCACAATATCTTGTAATTTTGTCTCCTTTCTGAGATGTCAAGAAAAAACTTTTGTTCCCCTCTTACTCACCTCCTATATAAGCAGCCTCACAAGTTTGTCAAAACACATATATTTAAAATTTTGAGTCTTTACAATAATAAAACATAGTCAAATCCTTGTTTTACACGAAGTCATATCCCAGGGCACTGGCTGGCCATCTGCTCCCGCGTACTGCAGAAAGCACTAGTCTGGAAGATGGCATTTCCAGCAGCCCTTGGGGGAGGCTTCACTGTATTGGGGCCAAACAGCTTTTTTCTGGCTTCATGCAGAATATGTGTGCTGGGGCATGTCATGGTTCTAATAATTACTGATGCTGGGTTTTTTTAAATTACAAGCATCTATGTGTATGCATACACTGTATTGTCAGTGTGATAATCCAGAAGCACATGGCTCCTACTTAAATTTCCACCTTAAATTTCAAGGTACATCCCTCCACCCACTTGTAAAGAAGATAATTTTTTCAGGAAGGTGAATTCTCTCTACACTCTGAGGCCTTGTGCTGGGATTGCACTGCTAAAATACGCTGTTGCTTTCCGTAATACCATCTCCTGGAAAGTACTCAGTGTCTTCTATTTGCTGAAGAAATGTCGCTAGCATACTGGTCTTGGTAGCAGACTCACCTCAGATTTTATCATGGCTCTTCATTTGCCAGGATTTTTCTTTTCTCTCCTTTAGTAGGCTTGAGATAGCCTTCTTCGAGTAGCGGTTTGGAGTGGCTTTCTATGAAACCCCTACTCAGGAAGAGGGGGAACTGGATTACCCCACACATCTATACAATCCTTCTCCTCAAAGATCTCAGTGTTACCAGTGAACAAAAACACAAAACCAAAGCAGAATGCTTGATTTTTCTTTCTCTCCACACATTTGTATTCAGCAGAACTTAAAGAAAACACCTCCTAAATCCCTTCTGAATAATTTAGCTTGAAATGTTTACCCTTTGACAAAAAAGCACAAAATAACTAGGAAATAAAAAGTTGTGAAACCATTCCCAGAAGCCACCGTTGCATACATTGTCTACTTATTTCAGTTCCTTTATGCCAGGCAAGACCTTAGGCTTTCTGTTCAGCACAGGGCACAGGGAAATACAAAAGACGCTCAGCTCTCCTTCCTCATGGGAATGGGAGTCTCAACAGAAGAGAAAGACCGGTTCACTGTGCAGGAAGTTGCTTTAGCTTACTGTGAAAGTAGTTCTCTAGTGTGTGCCGAGATGTTCAACGTAGCTGGATTTCCCTTTTCATTTAAGAAGCGAGTTGCAAAGCAATAGACACTTTACTATTTAAATTTTTAGTGTGCTTATGATTCTATGATGATTAATCACCATAATCTATGAGACCACCTTCTTATGACACAAGAATCTCCTGTTCCTTAGACCCCCTTCATCTAAGCACCTGAGCAATAGATGAAAGAGTAAAGGCTGAAAACACAACGTATATAACAACGTAATATATAAAAAATGAATGTGCTTAATGTGATGGTTTCCAAGAAACCAGAGGCCAATCTGTTGAAAGACTCTGGGGAAGGACAAAAGTAGAAGCAAGCTGTAACGATGCAATTGAGCCAGGAGGCTGAGCTAGTTGAGGCACATTATTACTGTTAAAATTATTATTAAAAAATCTACTGATTGAGAGCATACAATGGAATGTCTCAGTTTAGGTCACTAACAAGAGAAAATAGACAAGAAGAAAACCTTCTAATTGTATCTTAGAAGTAAATGAAAGGAAAAGACAAGAATGAGCCCAATACTTACGAGGAAAGGGGAGAAAGTAATGGGTGAAAAAAGGCTTAGAAGTTCTAAGTCTTTTTTATTTCAAATATCACAAAAAATAGTTCTCCTATATGGTTAAAGTAGTAAGAATGAAAAACAGAAGTAAGAACCCAGGCTCAAAAACTTTTGAATATTTTAGATATTCTCAAATTTGAGAGGTTCTGATGGAGTGTATTATAGCAGCTCTCAACCCTGCAGCAATTTTCTGCAAGAAATCATGAAAGCCAAGGGAACCTGGTGACAATGATATTTCAGATTTTGAAAAGGGTAGAATGGAATTATAAAAATATGCCATTTTGATGGTGAGGAAGAATCAAAAGCAAATTATTAAAAGCAGTTTGTAAGTATCTAAAGGATAATTATGTAGTAAGAAAAAAGAATTAACATGTTCATGCACATTAAAACATTTAACATTTTCTCCAGAGAAAATCATGACACGTACAGAGAGAGAGGCAGCAGGAGGATGTATCTTGACTTTTGGCCTTTCAGATCTTTCCACATGGCACTCTCTCAAGGAAGTCTTGTATAGATGATGGTTTTGGCAGCTAAAAACACATGTCTGCTCCAGAGCTATTTGTCAACCATTTCTTATTAGTCAGGTTCTCTAGGGCTCTGTCCTGTGCTCAATATTCTTCAGTATTTTTTAATAGTTTGGATGAAAGAACTTTCATTAAAAACTGAGTGAGTGAAGATGGCAGGCAGGGTTCACTGAAGATGATCTTGACAGTCCGAAGAATCATTTGATAGAAAAAAGGTGAATTTCAATAAAGGTGAAATTCAATATACTGCATATGGGGATTTAATACAGAAGAGAGCATTAGCTGATTGGCAGCGATAACATAGACAGGACCTAGAAGTTAGAAAGCTTCCCAGACTAACTTTGAATCAACTATGTCATGCTGTTGTAAGAAGGCATATGTCATTTTGTGTTGTCTGGAAGGTCACTGTTCTGCTGCATCTGGCACTGGTGAGGACTTAGCTGGAGTACTATACTTAGTTGGGCCATCATATTTTAAGATGCAGTCAAAGAAAATATAGAGAAAGCAATAAAAGAGCTTTGGAAAACAGGAGCCATTAAAAAGTTTGGAAAGATATGGTTATATTTAGCCTACATATAAACAAGCTAAACAAGGGAGGAAAGACATGAAAAGCCTTCCAATCCTGTAACAGTTCTTCTTTTTTTGTTAGCAGAATAATTCTCTTTTGTATTCCCAGTCCACAGAGGGTAGGGCAACAAGTAAATAGCTTAATTTGCTACAATTTTTTTTTTTTTAATGTCGAAATACTTTATAATTTAAAGGTGAGTAAAGAATTAGAAAAGATAGTCTAAGGAGGTTGTGCAATCTGAGTGCCTAAAGGATTACAGTTGTGTTTAAATACACCTTTCTCAGAAACGCTCTGTGTTCAGTTGATCCTATTGTAATGAATGTACCCTTTCTCAACCTTTGTTTCTGAGGAATATCCTTTTAATATTCTGTGTATACAAATGGCTAAATGTAAAATCACCATACTTAATTCAGCCCTAAAGACAGCCCAATGCCTGCTGGGTATAGAGTGGAGTTTGTCCAGCCAACTCCCTGTAGGTCATTGCTTTGCTACAAGCATACTCAGGTTGGCAAATTCAACAGCCAGGAATCCTCTTCTGCCAGCCTCCTTCAGACCCAGCTGTAACCCCCCTTTTTAGTGGGCCACCCACAAGGCTCTTTCATGGCAATTATAGCCCCCTTTGCCAGAAACATATTGTTTCTCACGCCAGCTCTGAGCCTTTCATCCCAATATCCAAGCCACCGAGCCCTCTTTCTGCAGCCAGCTCCCACTCTATTTAACTTCTCCCTGCTACTCCAAAAGCCACATAGCCTCTGGCTCTCTGCAACTGCTGGTGGTATTTCCCTTTCTGTGCTGGAACCATTAAGTTCTCTCATGGATATGCACCAAAATTGAATTAAATGAACCTGGTGTCTCACTGCTCATCTTGGTGAGTGATTTCAGGGAAAACTGCTACCCCCCAGATTAGAATTTGGCTGGGTTGAGAAACTGTCCTGGTGGGAAAAAACTGTCCTTCACCAAATTTGGCATCCTAAACCTGTTTATTGGAAATAATTCTTAAGTTTTTTTAAGAGCCTGGGACTTCAGCTTTGTAGCAGGTAACTTTTTCTATTCTTAGAGAAATGAAAACATCTCTTCATGCACGGAATTGCTCCCAACTTGTAATGAAACCATTCCTTCAAGTACATACAAATAAATATCTTCTTACTTTCATACATTTAGACATGTCTGAACCATTTTCTGTGGCTGAACTGAGCCTTAAGACAAGAATCACATTTCCCTGTGTTTCCAAAGTGCTAACAGCACCAACATCACTTGGCAAACAATCAGAATTTCATGTACTTTTTCAGGTGCTAAGTGAAGGAAACCATATGAAGAATGTGAATTCACATGGAAGCCAGACTTTCATAAGTAATACGTTGAAAAAAACTTAGTGCTTTAGTGCTAAAAATAGATGTTTTTTAGGTACAAAAAGCATGTTCTTTGGAAACAGACCTTTAGAAAGTCATTCAGATGTCCCGTTTCAGGTGCTCCATACAGAGGAAATTTCATTGAAGGGACTACGATTTTCCAAAGCAATTTGTAAGCATGTGTGTTTCATGGCTTGAAGTTAAATGGAGGCTTCCCGTAAGAGGCCAGTAAGCAGAAGTGCAAAGCAATGACATTCTGAAAATCTGTCTTTTATTTGAAAATTCGGGTCCTTCCCTCTCAGAAGGGCTTTGCGTGTAAAGATGCCAAAAAGATGAATATTTGTATTATTTTTAACAAATTTTAGTACTAATGAAGAAATGTGACTATAAAAAGACAACTAGTATACATCCTAGAGATGCTTTTCCACAAAATGAATGTTTTAATGTTATTAAAAAAAAGAAGGGGGACAGGGACACAGAGGGGGGAAAAAGGATTTGTAATTAGAAAAAGACCTAGGAGTCAGGAAAATCCTCTGTTAATATGGGTCAGAAAGTTAGGCTAATGTTTTCAGACCTGGGTAATTATGATAAAGCACCAAAATAGAAACATTTTGGTTTTAATCTCTGTGCCTGAGGACTCTGACTCAGGTTTGCAGGAGGAGATAGGTGGGCCAGGTCTTGTATCAGAGCTCCACTTCTACCCACCCCAAAGCTTTCCACCCCTGTAGCAAGTATAATTGAACAAGATGTTCATCAGCTTTGCTGTCTCTGCAATCAGTGAGAAGGCAAAAGTACTAGAAGCCAATCAGTTGTTTATACATTGCCCTCTTTTCTCAGTTATGCATTTTTGTTCAAACATTCTGTATACAAAGGCTTGATTTCTATTCATCACTGGCCTGAGACAAGGATGACTCCACCAAAATCACTGGCATGAGACTGATTCAGCTGAGATGGGAAGTAAGCCTACTATGTCAGAGAGTTTACATATATTGCAGGTTATACATGCAGGGCAGAGTAAATAATGAGAGAACAAGAATTTACAAGCCAGCAACGGTTGTTGAAAAGCTTTGAAAATTAATTGGGGAAAAAAGCTGGGTGAACTTCTATAATCACAGAATTCCTCTAACCTACTTTTTGTAGCATACATGCTTTATAGCGTATAAATTTTTACTCTTACCCAGAATGAAAAGGAAAAAGGAAAAGTAATTCCACCAAATCACATGAGGTGTAACCTACTTGAAAGCTAACAAAGCACTTTCAAAATGAAACAGTCTCCAACATGTTACCTCTTCTTGCTCTTCTCTGCATGTGAGAATAATTACACATGCACTGACACAGAGAAAAAACTTTTTTTCCTTATTTAACTTGATAATAGTTTCTGGTTCTGCTAATGTGGTTATATATTTATATTTGTTCTTTTTCATGGTTAAAAACTTAGGCTGTGAGGTAAGAAGGTGTGCAAAAGAGAGAAGGGAGAAGATAACAAGAACCAAGTGAAGTAGAGTGGTAATTGTGAGGACCTGTGAGCACGGATTTTCTGCAGAGGCTGTGCAAACCATTCAGATTTTATTCCTGAAAAATCAGGAGGGCCAGTGCAATCCTTAACTGAACATTTTCTCTGTGGCAATGCAGCAACACTTTTCTTGTGCATTACAATTCAAAGCAAACATGCACAAATATACTCACACGCTTACCTTCCAGTCTTCTTGTTCTTGCATGTCACATACATATACTGCATAACTGCAACAAAAGCTGGCTGTGACAGACCTAGGAAGTCTGTTCCTCCTTACAATCCAATTTGAGACATCTAAAAATTGAAAAGGAAACCAAGCTTGCTTTTTAAAAAAAAAGAGGGAAGAGAAAAAGAAGGACAAATGTCTAAATCTTTTCCTTGTGGTAGCAGTCTTGAAATGTAGTTGATGATACAAACTAAATGCAACCAATACAAGTTTTAATGGCTTTAATGGTTTTAATGGCATTTCCACTAGGACTTAGTGACCAATAAAGCATCGTCTTCAAAGACCTTGTTTTCTGAGAAGGATGCAAGCAGCTCACAGCATTAAAGCATGATGATGTCCAGGCTCCTACAGGTTTCACCAAGGCCCTAGAGATTCCCTACAACCCAACAGTGAGTTAACTTAGTTTGCTAAGCCAACAGTTTTACCCAGTGCAAGTGTTTGGTGGCAGGAAATAATGCAGACCTAAATGATGGACTCAAATCAGCAATCACAGTTAGGATGAGGTTCACCTCACATACACACTCGTGTATATATATATATATATATATATATATATGTAAAAGTCAGGATCTTGATTTTACTGTCTCCACATGGAGATCCAATGCCATCTGAGCAGCCCAAAGATGCCCTGCCTACTTCATAGCTGCCATTCCAGAAAGTTTCCCATAGATTCTGTGCCACATCTGCCAAGCTAAATACATATACCCTCGTATGCCCTAGAGAATCTCAAATGGCCTTAGGCACTGAAGTCTGAGCAAATGATTTGACCTCTAAGGTCTTGACAATTAGAGCTAACACGGGTTCACTTAGACTGTATTTCTAGTTCATGGAGACAAAACTTCATCTTCAGAAGCAATTTGTCACATTTTAAAGAGGAATGGAGAGAAATATCCACCATTAAGACAGATTGCAGTGTTTGACCAGCCTGGCTGAACAGAGACCTTTGGCTGGAATGCAGGAAAAAAGAGTTTATTACCTCTGGAATAAGGGGCAGGCAACTCGGAAGGGCTACAAGGATGTTGTGAGGTTGTGCAGGGAGAAAATTAGAAGGGCCAAAGCCCAGCTAGAACTTAATCTGGCTACTTCCATAAAAGACAATAAAAAATGTTTCTATAAATACATTTGGAAAAAAAGGAGGGCTAAGGACAATCTCCATCCTTTATTGCATGCGGGGGGGAAACATAGTGACAAAAGACGAGGAAATGGCTGAGGTACCTAATACCTTCTTTGTCTCAGTCTTTAATAGTAAGACCAGTTGTTCTGTGGGTACCCAGCCCCCTGAGCTGGAAGACAGGGATGGGGAGCAGAATGAAGCCCCCTATAATCCAACGGGAAATGGTTAGTAACCTGCTGCACCACTTAGACACACACACAGGTCTATGGGGCTGGATGTGACCCACCCAAGGGTACTGAGGGAGCTGGCAGAAGTGCTCCCCAAGCCACTTTCAATCATCTACCAGCAGTCCTGGCTAACCGGGGAGGTCCCAGTTGACTGGAGGTTAGCAAATGTGACGCCCATCTACGAGAAGGGCCGGAAGAAGGATCCAGGGAACTACAGGCCTGTGAATCTGACCTCAGTGCCAGAGAAGGTTATGGAGCACATCATCTTAAGTGCCATCACATGGCATGTACAGGACAACCAGGAGATCAGGCCCAGTCAGCACGGGTTTATGAAAGGCAGGTCCTGCTCAACCAACCTGATCTCCTTCCATGACCAGGTGACCCGCCCAGTGGATGAGGGAAAGGCTGTGGATGTTGTCTACCTGGACTTTAGTAAAGCCTTTGACACCATTCCCACAGCATTATCCTGCAGAAACTGGCTGCTCTTGGCTCGGACAGGCATATGCTTCGCTGGGTAAAAAACTGGCTGGACGGTCGAGCCCAGAGAGTTGTGGTGAATGGAGTGAAATCCAGTTGGCGGCCGGTCACAAGCGGAGTCCCCCAGGGCTCAGTTTTGGGGCAGGTCTTGTTTAATGTATTTATTGACGATCTGAATGAGGGGATTGAGTGCACCCTCAGCAAGTTTGCAGACGACACCAAGTTGGGCGGGAGTGTTGATCTGTGGAGGGTAGGAAGGCTCTGCAGAGGGATCTGGACAGGCTGGATCGATGGGCCGAGGCCAATTGTATGAGGTTCAACAAGGCCAAGTGCCGGGTCCTGCACTTTGGCCACAACAACCCCATGCAACGCTACAGGCTTGGGGAAGAGTGGCTGGAAAGCTGCCCTGCAGAAAAGGACCTGGGGGTGTTGGTCAACAGCCAGCTGATTATGAGCTGGAAGTGTGTGTGTGTATAGCACACATGTAGACATCATAGGTTAGGCAAAATGAATCTCACTTGTAAAATTTAAATATCTGAAGTTAGGAGAGATAATTCTCAGCCTCAATTTCTTCTTGAATGTTTTCAAATCACCCAGGCCAATATCTTCTACATGAATAGTGAAAGACAATGTGAAAAAATAACGAGTCCTCAGCCAGCGTGATGGGCATTACCCTACAGCCTCAGGTATTGAGACGTATTGAGTGCTTGGACCAGGGATGCAACACTGGTGTCACTCCTTTCCTGACCGTGGAAAAGTTCCTAAGTGTACAAATGTAGAGTTACGTATATTACTGGGAATTTTTCTGAATACTGAAAATGAATCTACATTTCTGTGTTAGTTCTTACTTGAGTTAGTGACTTTTTTTTTTCATTCACTGAAAACTTTGAAGGGCACCTAGCACTGCGTAAAAGCTTTCTTAATATTACCTATATTCAGTATCAGACATCATTTCTGGAATTTTACATCAAGACTATGCTATTGAGAGGAGGGCAATCCGCAAGACAATCACTGCACTGAAATATGGTCAGCTTCTGGGAAGATTTGAGGGACATTTCTACAAAGGAAGAGATAAATTGTCACTGATTGGAGTTATGATATGAAATAGTGATTTTGATCAGCTGAAAAAGAATGTTTATCATGTGGGAGAAAAAGAATCGATCAAGCACATTACATAAGACAGAAGTCAACTCTTTATACAAGACACGCTGAAACAAAAACAGCCCAACCCAGGAAAACCTGTTGATCACCCTTTCAAAACAAAGTAAGAAAGTTGCTTGGGCAGATTATGGGTGTGTTGTTTATCAGTATAGCCTGCCTGGCCTTACACATATAAAGCAATTGTCTTGCAGAAAAGGATCTGATAAGTAATTATTTACCTTTTAGTACAAATATTAACTTCTTTAAAAGTGAACATCCTCATAATCAAGTGAGAAGCAACTAGAAAAGCCCAACAAGACTTTAATTTTTATTTACATACTTTGTTATTTACATACTTTGTTATCTACATGTACTGTTAGGAAAGCAATCAATGCCATCATACACCTATCTGAAATAACTGAATTTTTCCAGCGATAATCTGTGATACTCACAAAGATTGAACTGTAATCCTATATAGAATTACTTATAAAAATATCTCAGATAAAGCTAAGTAGCTAATCCTCAGTGAATAATTTGGTTATTTTAGCTTTTTTTCATAGGCAAATCACATGAATTTTTTTTTTTTTCAATTTAAAAATAAAACAATTCTGCATTTAAAATTTATTCACCAGATATTTCTTGAAAACCATTTTTATATGTAAACTCTGCTGGCAGGAATATGCAAAATCCAAACTGTGCTAGAACATGCTGATCACATGATGTTCCTTTCTTCCCAAGCTGGATGAGTAAAACTTGGAAATAGCTTTCTTCACAAGGAGAAAAACGTACATGTATTTGCTAATGCTTCGTTAGAAATGTATTGTTTAACTCATCATTCCTGTTTGAAACCATATCCATGGGAAATAAATACAAGAAAAATTAGGCAAAGCAGTTTCAATTTGCCATTTTTAATGAATATGCATGTGTATGTGCATCTTTATTCAGTTCTTGTACCTGACTTTAGCCAAAACCAGTGAAAGACAAGAGCTGTCATTACATTACATTCACACGGACTTTAGTTACTCCGACTAATTGCTGCTATGTTTCTCGGGTATGTTTACTATGAAACATTGCACTGAGAAAGTCTGAGCATCCAGTTTAGCTCAGTAAAATCGCTCTTATGCTAGGTTCTCAGAAGACCCCTAAAGACTGACATTTGCAAGCCTGTGCTCTCCACAGCATCACAGTAATCCACCACTGACCTATTCTTGTATTGTGTTTCTAATAGCCGGACTGTCTTTTATCATACAGAATAGGCATGTTTACTAAAAAAAAAAGATGTTAAATGACAGTTTTCAGCCTGTCCATAACTACCTTTTAGTATAAAACTACCACAGATGATGCTGTAAGTCCTTCACTCCAAAAAGATTGTATTCCCTTAGTACAGTCATGTCTTCTGTTCTTAACTGGTTTTGAAGTAGAATATAACAATGATGTGGAAGATTAAGTAAGAGCATAAAAAGAATTTCAAAACTTCCCACTAGTTTTTTGAGGTTTTTTTTTTAAAAATCAATAGAAGCAAATAAGAAGAAGTCAACATGTGTTTTCTGAAAGGGAAGCTCACCATCTTTGACGTATCATCTGAAATATATGAAACTCCATTATTTTTATGATTTTTTTTATATTGCTCCTAGACAACTCCCTGAGCAATTCAACCTAGATAATGCTATACCAGCTGCAAAGAATTTGCTGTCTAACGTATGAAGTAATTATAATTCAGTAATCAGTTTGATACAAAATGGTGGCAAAGGTCACAATTAGAATAATTGACAGTTCCCTCAGATGTCTTTGAAGATAGATATTTTCTAGGATCCAGTTGATCTTTTCTTTTTTTGTGTAGTAGATTTTTTAGATTTTTTTAGCAGGGCAGTGTTAGTTCAAGTATCTCCTGCCAGTTCAAGAGCCCTATGCCATTATTGTGTTGATTCAGGATAGTTTCCACCTAGCTTTAACCCTACTGTCGGCTAAGACAGAATTAGACATCCTCTTCCTGTGTCTCCATTGTTATAACTGAAGAGGAAGAAGACTGCAGTCTTCTTTCTCAGACCTTATTTTGGTCAGTAAAAAGAAATTATACATTTGTCCCTTCCTGCACCACTGCATTCATGTTTATAGAGGCCTTTGGACAGAAACCAGCTTACGCTCCTTTGTAAGTGCTCAAGCTTGGCTATCTCTAGGACTGCCTCTGATCTTTTCTAAGTCTTCACTGACTTCAGAAACCCTGAAATAGCTTCAGCATGATACACTGCTCTGTTAGCCTTTATGCCTTGCAGAGCAATTCCCTGTTGCTGAGTCAATCAAAAATACTCAAACCAACCCCATAACTATCTGTGGTGAAATGACTGGCTTGGTAGACGAGTGGAGAGCAGTGGACAACGTTTGCCTTGACTTCAATATGCTTTCAACACTATCTGCTGTAAGATCCTCATAGAAAAGCTGATGAAATAAGGACTGGATGAGCTGACAGTGACGTGATTGAAAACTGCCTGAACAGCTGAGCTCAGAGGGTAGTGATCAGTGGTATGAAGTCTAATTGGAGGCAAATAACTAGTGATGTGCCCCAGGGGTAGACATTGTGTACAATACTCCTCAACATCATCATTAACGATCTGGATGATGGGACACAGTGTACTCTCAACAGTTTTGCTGATGATACAAAACTGGGAGAAGTGGCTGATACACCAGAGGGTTGTGCTTCCAATCAGAGTGACCTCGACAGGCTGGAGAAATGGGCTGACAGGGACCTCATGAAGTTCAACAAGGGAAAATGTGAAGTCCTGCATCTGGGAAGGAACAACGTCAGGCACCACTACATCCTGGGGGCTGCCTGGCTGGAAAGCAACTTTGCAGAAAAGAACCTGGGTGTCCAGTGCTCTATGACTGAGCACTGGAACAGATTGCCCAGAGAGGTTGTGGAGTCTCCCTCCTTGGAGATACTCAAAAGTCATCTGGATGTGGTCCTGGGCAACCTGCTCTAGGTGACCCTGCTTGAGCAGGGAGGCTGGAGCAGATGACCTCCAGATACCTCTCCCAACCTCAACTATTCTCTCATTCTGTGAAAATATTAAAGAAAAAGGCAAAAAGAGTTAGCTCATTGACTCAAGCAGGACAAAGATTACACCCTAACTCTATTACAAGCATTTGGAATATTGGAAGTATTCACCTGTCCCAGGTGAAAGAAATAAATCACTGCTATCATCTGCAAAAGCAAATGTTTTTCTGACAGGTATTCTAAAACCAGTGCAGGATTGCCCATTATTTATTAATCTCTTAAAAGAAAGTCTCATTTGGGATGTTTTTAGCAGAAACAGGCAGAAAATGCTGATCCATATCAAAAAGCATATAGTGGTGGTTGGTAGCAAAGGTGTTAGTGTGGATGTTCCTGGTTTATTATGAAAACTTTTGGAAAAGCATGTAACACAGCTACCCTTCTTAACCCTTCCTTAAAGCAATAAATGAAATGTGGTTATCAAGAGATCTTGTGAACAAATAAGCAAGCAATCACTGCCTATGTTTATTGTCATGAAAGCACCTCTTATTTAATTATTCAGGAGAAACAACTGGGTTAAGGGATTTAAAAACTATAAACATATGCCTTAATTGCTAATCTACACATAATAATCTGTGGAATATATCTAAATGCAGATTGTAACACTGATGTGAATTTGGGGCTTCCCATGTGTGCCATGTCCAGATTGCAACCTTGGCTTGAATATGGGGTTCTTTCTTGCTTACGTACTAGAACAGAATTCAAAAAGTCAGTGATAGAGGTCAAAGAAAACTCTTTGTCCTGAGATGGATGAATCCAAAAGAAAAAACTGTTTTCTCCAATTGTTCTGCAGCAAACCAGCATCTGAGGCTGCTGGATTTCTCCAAGGCAGAACAGCTGCCCTCGAAAACTACTGTAGCTGAAAAGCAGTGAACAAGAGGAGACCTAACACTGACAGTGAAATGCTGGACAGCAGGGAAGGGACATGAATTTATATAACACAAGCTGATGTCTACAGTTATATTCAAAATCTTCCTCAAACAGCCTGAACTACCTGAATCTCATTGCTTTTTCTATTTCAAGTTTTGCAGCTCCCACTGAAGTGATTCATAACATGCTGTTATAAACCCCCAATATTGCAGCCAGATGTATTTCAGGTGGGTTTGCCATTAGCAAATTTTCTATGCCCAAAGTTTACCTCACATCACTAAGTTCCAGTCTCATGTACTTAGCCATTACAGGTGAGACAAGCCAAAGAAGAAATAAAATGGCTTGCTTGAGAGTGAGAGAAAGGCTATGAGTGTGATGAGAGCTTTCACATTCATTGTGGGGGATCCTGGATTTCTCAGAGAACTCTGAAGCATATCCAATGAATGCAGAAGAGAAGGCAACTGAGGTGGGGAAATTCTGACAGGTGTGTTATTATTTTTTTCTAGATCTGTGTATGTTTATTATAAACAGAACATAATTATGTTTTGGAAACCCTGTAAAGTCTTGTATCTGCTTACTTTCAGTTATAGTGGTGTGCTCAAGAATAAACCCTGAATGGGAGTCTTGGATAAGGAAACATAAAATGCTGTGTTCTCTTCATACCAAGAGAGCTTAAGAGCACACACAACTTACATTGAACACTGATATGTGTAATAATAATTTTCACTGATATATCTAATCAGAGGGCTCATTCTCAGGTTTGCAATTTTGTGTGATGGTAGCATACCACACTGAACTGTGAAAATACATTGATAGACTTTTGATACTTGAGGGCTCCCAAGTACTCTAGGCCGAAAGGTATGAATTCTGGTCTAATGACATCAACACCAAACCAATATCACTTATCCAGAATGGTAATCAGTGAAGAATACAAATGGGAAAAATATGTTGTGTAAGGTCATTGATGTTGCTGTAAAAAATGCACAATCAGGCTTCCATTTAGAGACTATGGGAAAGGAAAAGGTTTTGTTTTCCCCTTCTCCCTAGAGGTATCTCTGTGTATATCTGGCCAATAGTTTAGTGGCAGCAATTGATATACTTAGTGGAAAGTGCTTTTCATTACCTGTTATAAAAATCACATTGCATGAGGAGGTAACTATCTCATGTTAACAATCTAGAGCCATTTGCTTCATGGCACTCCAGCATCACATTTAAATGCCACTGCATTGCTCATTGCATACTGATGATTAGTTAACTTCAACATAATTCATAATTGGATTAGACAGTTGACAAAAAGATGAAAAAGGGAAGGAAAATTATTCCTATGTCCTTCAATGCCATACTTTTGATACAACACAGGAGTTACTCAGGTCTGAAAGTGGGGGGGTAAAAGCAGATTCAGGCCCTTAGTCCTTGCTCCAGCTGATATGTAGACTAAGTCAAGTAGCATGGTGGAACTGCATATTTGGTTCTTGTATCTAAGACAATGGGGAAAAGAAGCATCATATCCACCCCTGAAGGTCTACACTCTCTCTAGAAGCACTAGGTAACTCTGAAAGCACATATATCTAGATAAATCTGCTTTCTGGAAAGACATATCAGAAGATAAAGATAGAAAATGGACTAATGACACTGGATTACATTCCTCTGGAACTCTTACAACCTAAGAAAGTATAACAAAGATCTTGGAAAAGCTACCCATGTCATATCAGAGAGAGTCAAACTACAATTGCAAGGCAGAAAGGCTGAATGACCAACTGAATATCAAATGCCAATTGAACAAGTGCCAGAAATCACATGAGCTGGCTATAATACTGTGCTAAACAAGGCCAAGGCACAGCATTGAGCACTCCGTGTTGCTAGCACACTTACATTGACATGAGTTTGGTTTAAGAAGCAAACCCTCCCAGCATATCGGACAGGTCAGGCCACCAACTGTTTCTATTAAAGAGTAGAGAGAGGGCCATTGTCTTTCAGAGGTGGGTGACAGAAATATAATCTAGCTGTACAGATATGATCTGTATGGTGCAACTTGCCCTCAGGGCCTTAGAATGGGACTTGCTCCATTTTATTTACCAGTAAGATGCAGCCTCAGATACCAGAATGGGAGGTAAAGTATCAACACTGAAATATAGAATGTACTCCCTTCTGTATATATAAAACCATTATTTTTCAGCTTCAGAATTGTAACAGTATTTGGAGTTAGAGGTTTTGCCTTTGCAGAAGAAGTACACCCATCACCGCACACAATTATTCATAAAAGCTGCTCTTCATCTGTGGCTTACAGAACATCACAGGTGTGTTTAGAATTCATTGTCCATAATCTTTAAAGGTCAGTGCACATATTTAACAGTTTTGCTGAACAAAGATTTGCTGTTGAATGTAATTTTAGGTCACAGTACTTACGCTCACTTCAGCTGAGGTCAGAAAAGAGAAAGAACTAACAAGGAGACATAAATATTATAAGAAAAACATCGTAAAGAAGACAAACTTTTTATTATTTATTTGAGGCAAAACACAGAGAGATTCAGTCCAAAAGCAGAATCTTTCAGAACGTTATAAACAATTATGAGCAAGGTTAACCTGGAAATCACGTTGGAAACTTAACTATAGCTGAAGTAATAATAATGGCCTTTTATAGAATGTTTATAGATGGAGTAGTCACTGTAAAATGTAAATCTTTTTTGTTTGTAAGTCTTTTTCTATGATAAACACAGTGGGGTTTTATTTTATTCCAGATTTCATTATAGAGTGCTATTCAATATAGTGTTACAATGTCTATTTAGACATTGCATGCAAGAACAAGGCACTTAAGGAAGCCATGTGATTGTAAAAGTCTCTTAGCTGTAATTGGATAAGTTTCTGTATTTTCCTTTGTATCGACTAAAGAATCTAAATGTCCTTCTGGAATACATTTATTGTAATTGATAGATAAATTTCTTGTTATTGTAACACTATCTAGTATTCTCAATGTCTAGTAGGATTGTTCCCCATTGTGTTCCACATATGTACGAAACAGTGCTGTATTTTTAATTTTTGGTGCTTGGGTTAAGGGTGACTGGATATAATAAAAAGGATGTGCCTCATAAATATAACATGAAAATTACAGGAACACAATGACCTTGCCTACTAAAGAAAGAGGAGTTCATTTGCAAACCACAGACAAAAAAAATAATAACCAAAAGACAAAGAACAGAAAGACATTCATTCATTTATGTACTAGCTAAATTAAACCCACTACATTAAATTTCTCTCTCTCTCTCATGACTATCTATATTAACTAGACTTCCCATCTGTTTCCATGTTAAAGCTATAGAAAAAAAAAGAGGAAATAACCACAAAGGAAAACAAAGCTAAAAATCCGTTCAAGTTACGTAACAGAAGAAAAGTTGTGTTCACATCAGAGAAAATATTCACTATTAGTTTGTGGATCAGATTCTTCAGTGGTGTTATTCATGCTGGTGTAAATGAGAATGGAATTCGATCTTTAATAATTTTCAAAACCTGAATATCATCTTCTGGTCACTTTAGGAAAACGTACATTAAAAAGAGATAATTTATCCAAGGATGGATAAAGCTATGTGGCTATCTCACTTCCAGGTCAGTGCTTTTTGCAGTAGCACAGCTCAGTTGGAAAAAACAAATCCTTACCACAACAGCTTTTTGGTTATCTGGGCAAAATTAATTAGCGGTCTCAAGTCTCTGGAAAAAAATAGCTACGTAAACAAGACTGGGCTTGACTCTTTCTCTGACATTGCAATGTGTGCTCCATTAAAACCAGCGTAGACAACTCCTACTTCGTGAGTGTAAAACTGAGTATAATTCTTTCTGCTATAGAGATGGGCTGCCTATATGAATGAGCTGAGGGAAGTGAGGTAGACATGTTTTTCTGTCACCATTCTCTTTCTCTACACGCAGTTACACATCCTCTGTAAGTGCGGAGGTTTTTTGATTGGGGAAGACCCTACTTTCAGCTGTCTGCCTGCTAGGAGTTCCCATGCCCAGAAATCAGCTGATTCAGATCTTTATACTGGGTTTCAGTTGTCAATCGGGTGCAGGCATGTTTTAACTGATCCTTGAGAACCTGTCTCTTGAGAATGAAACAGACAGCAATCTCCTCTGCGCATCCGCAGCCAGGATGAGATGTGTCGACATTCAGCACATACCCATGGATTACAGAAGCCTAAGAGTCAATTTAAAGGCTCCCTTTATGGGTCTAGTCCCTGGGTGACTTCTCCAATTATTTAAAAAGCTTCTGGTAAAGCAGAAACTTAAACCAAGAGCTGAATCTGCACTCAAAGTTCTGCATTTTGCTCCATCTCATCAGCCTTATGTGTTTCATAAAAAAATAGATATAAACCAAAACCTCCTTTTTTAACAAAACTTTGGTAGCTCACTATGTTTTGCGCGGACTTTGTGAGTGGCTCTCTTCACCTTAATGTTAATTTTGTAGCAAATTACCATTTCAGAGGGCATTAAAAGAGGCAGTATTGTCTTTCCCTGCCCTTTCAAGTTTTCCTGCGCTTATTGTGAAATAAGTTCAGGCTGAGAGATGAGACAGGTTCTGCTGCTTAAACATGCTTATATAAAGCATACTTTACTTCTTGGGCATTGTTATGTTCTTTGTGCCTGTTCAGTGATACCCCAGGGTTCTCTCAGTGACAAAAAAGTCTGTGGTCTGGAAGGCTTCTGTTTGAAAAGGGTTAGGTTACTTCAAGAAAGAAAAGGTTGGGAAATATAAGCATATGACAAGAAAAAGCTTGTTTCGTGTAACTAAGTGCAAATAACCAAGGCTTTGCATGCATCTAAAAATTATCCTGGATTAAGATGGGATATACATATATATATATATGTATATATATTCAGGACTACTGAATTCAGTATAATTCTAAGCACAGTTCTTATTCAGAATGAGAGCACATTTTCCTGGCATTATCTACTTCCAAAACACTCTCCTCCTGGAATAAGTGTCTTAATTTGGAATTTTTTTTAAGGCAAGCAGTCCCAAGTAAAGTCTACATGTTTATGAAAATAATCTGTTCTTGATTAGAAACAATGGAATATTATACACTGTAGCTCAAGAAGCATCAGGGTAAGCAGTATATAAAAAAGGTGGAGCAAATGCATTTTAATGAAGATGTTATGAGATAAGTTCAAGGACCATAAAACAAGCAAATTCATATTTATCTTTAATTGTAAGAGAAATCTAAAGATGTTAACCTTGAATGCTGAAATGTATCCAGGCATTAAACCCAGTTCTTGACAATCACTGGTGCTGGGATTTAGTTGCCTAAATACAAACATCTAATGCATATATTTGTAACTATATCTGTATCTATCTACCTGTGTTATATTAATTGTGCACAGGAACTATGGGAGACCTTCTCCTTTCTGGAGCATCAGCTTTCAGCCAGTGCATCTCAAATGGCAATAGGTACCTCTGTTTAAGTGACTGAATTCCATCTTTGGTTTCATTGCAGGTAGTTTTATTTCTGTTTATGTAAAAGAAGCTACATTGAAATATTCTAAATAAGAAATTAATGTATGTAAAGCAGTATATTGATGTAGTCTAGTTCTCTTTGGAAATAAAATACAAGATATATTGATCCGATTTGATGAGGTCTTAGATTTCAGCAGAATGGCTGATTCCATCAGTCTCTAGCTCTACCCAAATTTCTCTGACCAGCTCTGCTGTTCAGGTTCTGGCCTCTTATAGCTTCTCACATGACACATCTGTTGTCATTTACTGTAGTATAAAGTTATAGTGTATATACACTGGAGAGCACAGTCTGGCCCAGAGCCCACAAATTACTTTGTGTATCTGTTTTTAAAGCCAGTCTTTACTGCCTCTGTGAATGCAAATGGCTAAGCTGATTTACATTCAGACTTTAGTTATTTCTTTTGTGCAGATACTTTTATTTTGGAAAAAAACCCACAAAATATTAATTGATACATGAAAAAAATCAACCGGCTCAAGAGGTATAATGAAAATTAGTTATGCTGAAGTATTTGGACAGCTTGAAGTAGAAGTGCTATCAGTGTAACTTAAAACATTGTTGTAAATGATCAGAAAATGGCCTAAAACTCGTCCAGTTTTGTTGACTGCTATCCTGACTATACATTGCGGTTGATCAGAACTGAAAGAGTTATTTTCTGCAACTGGAAGTTTCATTGCTGGTAAAATGAACTCAAGAAAGAGGCACGTCTATAAGCAGGTTTGTGCATTCAGTGGAAGCTGTGCTAGGATATGAAAAGAATGATGTGGATGGGGTGAGGGCTGAATGGGCAGGGTCAGCACCAGTCCCACACTGCCGACAAAACAGTATGGGTACAGAGTAGAAGGAACAAGCAGAAGCGATATATGCAGGCACAAAGTAATGACAAGGCCTTTACATGTTACCAGACCACAAAGCCCAGCATCTGGGAAGAAAACATGGAAATGGAAGAGACTTAATGAGACTGTGATGACTGGTTGTTTACTCAACTACAGCACAAAACTCATTAGTATCAGCTGACTGCCCCTGTGGTGTACTGTGAGGGACCTCACCTAATTGCCTGAGTTCCTGGAGATGAAAGATCTCTTCCCTTGAATAAGCAACGATCTAATTAGTGCATTTCTGTGCAGCATTTCTGGTTCTATATCTTTCTCGTATTTTGGTACCATGTTATGTGGTATCCAAAGGCAACAGCATTGAACTCTTTGGACATTTAGCGTGTTGTGCTAGCCTTTAAAGAAAGGTTTTTCAGAGCTGAACTGCCATGGGAAATTTTAATGAATCAAGGTACAGATTTTATATTCTGCTTTGCCACAAAGGTGTTCAGGAAGCTGCAGATGAAATGTATTTATTGCATAACATTTATTTGAAAACAATTGGATTGGTAGACTATTCAGGGAGAATCCTACCAAGAATGTGAAAGAACCAGAAAGCTCTCTAAAAATGGTTTTCCCAATGTGCTTGGCTTCTACACAATAGAAGAGTAGAAGAATTTATGAGCTTATTACTTAAGAAAGTCAGTGGATGCCCTCTGCAAGACCACCTACAATGAGATTCAGTTGTGAATTCAAAGGAGATTCCTCAGGTACAAAATATTACACATGACAAAAATGGCAAATGACTGGACTGAACAATTAGTACAGTTTATGAGGATTTACAGAAGTGATAGCAATAAAAAGGGCAAAAGGAGAAATATTCTTCAGGTGAAAGTGACTGTCAGGAGATACGCATTTTATACATACATATGAAGCTCTTTGTTAGGCTTGCTTTGTAACTCTTGTCTCAGCTAATCCAGGGATGATTTATACTCCTGGCTACACTGATGAGTCACCTGGCTGGTCTGAGCTTCAGCTTCTTCATCTATCAAAGTGGAGAATAACAATTCTCTGGCTTGCTGGAGTGTTACAACTTAGAGTTCTTAAAACACTGTGAGTTCCAAGGTGGTAAAATACATGGAAATGCAGAGGATGGTCATTACTTTAATTCTCTGTGCTGTGGGGTTTTTGCCCAGAGACATATCTACCACAGGTATTTCTTTGATAAGCTTGTTTGAAGTGGTACGCCAAAAAGCCTTTCAGCTTGCAAGGGACTGTTTGTGTGTGCTTTGGAGCATGCCAGAACATATCTGAAAAGCAAAATGTATTTTCCAGGTCATTTCACATCACAGAGCATCCACACAGCACATAGCTGCAGTACATACACTACCTTTACACTACCAGCCCAACAGAAGCCTTTATTACCTAACAGCAGGGAGGACATAACGAATCCTCTCCAGATTGCATGGAGAAACAGACAGGGGAATTGGCTGGTGAGGTCCAATGGATAGAGTGTGTGGGTGACTGCAGCTGGAGCCTCTCTACAGCCCTTACGCAGTTTGCCCATCACTGTGGTAATTGCTCCATAGCTGGTGAGAGGCAAAGTGCCTCCAGGAGTTGAAGCTGCCCGATGCCCAAATGAAATTTTGTGTATTTTCCCAAGGGCGCTGCTCCTGCCCCTAGGAGTGCCTTACACAGATGCAAACCCTCACACCCCTCCCATGTCTGGGCTAGAATATCCCTTGTCTTACCTTAAATCTCCTCACTCCCCCATTCAGACTGTCCCTGCCAAACCCTGCTTTTGCTGAATTTGTCACAGGCAGATCTTTGCCAGCCAGGCCATCTTTAACAGATCTTCATGCCTACATGAGGCTACGTAGAAGTTCCCATGTCCTGGTTCAACACTGGCCTTCACATACCTTTAGAAACCTTCTCTTGCCCCAGGTTAGGATGTGTAAGAGATGGCTTACATTTGTGAATGTGACTGTAATCCTCAGTTGCAGATAAGTAGTCATCTTCAAAAAAGAACACGTAGAAACACAGTGAAGGTCTGGTCAGATGGGTGGTAGGCTTAACTGCAAGAACTTGGATAGCATTTAGGCACAACTAAGTACACTTCCTGTAGTAAGCAATAAACTCTGCCAACTCATTAGGAGGTTCAACCCCATACCACTTGTCTTCTGAACTGCCTTTGAGTACTGAGGAGAATGAACAAGTGTGTAAAAGTGCCATAGACACTGAAGCATTGCCCAGAGTGAGATTACATAGAGTTGAAAGCCTCACAGAATGGATGAGATTCTCATGCTTCATGCAGAAACAGAATATAAGCCATGTTCAGATGACGTGGAGGCAATGTCAACTTAGTAACTAAGTATGGTATCAAAAGTAGACAGAACTGGGAGAAGTTTGCTTCACTTATTCTTCATGTCTTAGTCCCAAGCTATTAGTTCAATGGCATATACATAAAATCTGTACAACTAGAGACTGAAGTCCTTCTAACCTTGTCATTGCTTGTGCTTCTTTCCATTGAGCATATAGACTGACAGTGGTTGATTAGTAGTGACTTGAGTTCATGTCTCTCTTGATCACAGGTATAAAAACTAAGAGGGGCCCTCAAACACAGATCTTCTGCAGAGAGGAGCTTGAGAAGAAAAAAGATGTTACTGTGCCTTTTGTGGCATGTTTAGCCAGTCACACTGCACAGTTTATTCACTTCATCTAGCACTTTAAAAATATGGCTTAAGTGATAATGCTGCCAAGTACCCTTGTTTCTTTATCAGACAGCTCTTTGTAGAAAATTATTTGCAGCAAGTACTGGAAAAGCTCGCAAAATATTTAGGTCTGTTCAATTATAAGTACCCATTTCACAAGCATTTTCCAGACCCTTAAATAAGGAGGCTTGGGTCCGAGTGGATTATTCACGGAGTATTCTCAAAGCATAAAGCTGTGCCAGAATGAATGATGGCTAAAGAAGTACAGTGAATTTCTCACAATGAATCGTGGATGTTGGTAACCCACACAGGACTGTGAGCAGCAACTGGAAAGCCCCAGCTGAGTGATGAGAATTCAAGAACAAGCAGAAATTCAGTCACTGTGGTATTTATTGCAGCAAACTACATCTTAAAAATTGCTGGTTATCTTGGAAATGGCTGTGGATTAGTCAGGCTGTAAAGCTGTCAGTTTTATTGAGGTATGGGCACTGAATTCATGCTTGTTTTCAGTGATGTGAGAAAAATAGAAGGCAGTCATCAAAAGTGTCTTCAGAAGGAAATGAGCTGGCTATCGTGTGGAAAAAGGCTGTTTTGTCTCTTTGAATCCTGGTCTGAGAAACAAGCTTTCATACTGATTTCAGGTTTGAAGGCACAGGTGATTTATGGCTGTCAAGATTAGCCTAATTACCTGACTTGCTCGTGTGTCTCAGTGAATAGACTGCCAGTTTACAGGAATCAAAAACTATGTCTTTGAACCTTTACAATAGAACTGGGGCAATGAAAAAGCAAGTGTGACTTACAGGAGCAGAAATTGCTGCTCACTCCCAACGCTGGAATTTTTCCTCGCTGAAAATTAATTGAAAAGTGTTCCGACTGCACTGATGACATTGAAGAACAATTGCCTAAATTTGGTTGGGAAGTTTAATGAATCTGGTTTTGACAGTATAACTAATGGGATTTTGATTGTGTAGCATTCATCACAGAAGACACCATTCAAGATGACTTTCCAGGAAAGGAAAAGGAAGAAGTGATTAAATTATGATGTGACAGTACGCTCATACTCAGTCTCAGGAGGGTGTCTCCAGTGCCTTTTTGCTGAGAAAAAAACCCTAATTTGTCAAGCTTCATATTAGGCTTCGATCATCTTGATACCTTGCATATATTACAAAAATATGGGGTTTTTTCTTTCTTATATACCATTTGGTTGGCTACCTAAGATGATAGCTCACTTGCACTTGGTGGCAGCAGTTTTCTCCTTTACCATAAAGCCTACTGTCTTGGGTGCTTGCCTAGGAAGGAAGAAATCTCACTGACTTCTGAGCTGAAGAGAGGTTTGAACTCATACCTCCCCTATTTCAGGAGGATGTGAATGTGCACCGGGAGGCCAGTGATCACAGAGCCAAAAGATGATGAGGCATGAGGAAATGTAATTATAACCTAATGGTTAGAGCTTCCCCCTAATGCAGGAGCAGAGCCCTTACATGCTTGTCCCTCTAGAGCAGTCATGAGTCTGGAACCAGGCTCTCTTTAGCTTTGTTAGATGCCTCAGTAGCTGCAGTGGACAATGGATCTACCTTCCACTCATTCCAAAGTTTGCGGTCTATTTCTCATGGGACCCGTATTCTGCGTTCATCCTTGGAGCCATTGGAAGACACAACGGATTACAATGTGGGGTTTTTTTGCTTATAATGCACCATCACCCAGTGTCACATCTGCCAAACCTTTGTGCCAAGGTGTATTATCTGTCTTCCAAGAGAAGACTGAGGCGGGTTTTTTTTTTGATTTGCCAACATGTGAAGGCTCCTTTGTCTCTACTTGAGAAAGCCAAAGCAGTGATGAGTACAGCAACTCAGCATAGAGCCTAGGCGGACAGCTGTGGTGGAACTTGTAGCTAAAGTGAGTTTTCAATTTAACATCCGTTCATGACTAAAGAGGAAATAGCAAAGGAAAGGAGCTTCAGTCCCCTCACTTCATCATATAACTAGCTATTTAACTTCATTGAAGCAGAATGCTCCTGGTCTGTCACTCATCAGCTCAACTCTGAAAGGGACAGCAAATCACAGTGAGCTCACCCAGCTCAGAAATGCCACTTCTGACAAGTGATGTCCTCAGCGAGGCTTACCTCCCCAAGGAGGCCAGAAGTTCAGATCCGTTTCACTCTCAGGGCATGTTGCAAAGGCTCCTACTTTTAACAGGCTTCAGAAAGGCACAACAGCAATACAGTTTGGTATTTCAGAGAGCTGTTTCCCTCTGTCCTTTCCACCTGTGTAGATGAGAAAATATTTTGTTTTTCATAAGATTTGGCCTTTATGTATATTCTTAAAAACTGCCTATTGCTGTGCTTAAGCATTCTTAGTGCCGTGCAAATGAAAACAGAATAAATAAAAGCACAGAAAGCCCTCTCTTTAATAACTTCATGGAAAACAAAGAAAGTAAGGCTGATGTGATTGTATGAATGGGATCCAGGATTAACTCATCAGCAGCTCGGGGGTACTGTACTGATTTCATAATGTGAATATTCTCCCAACTTTCTGCCTAAGTGTGTATCCAAAGAATTTTAGGGATATATCTCAAAAAATAAAGTGTATCTTTTCCACCAACAATGAGCAGTGTGAACTCCAGTGTTAGACTGAATGACATCACATTTCAGCTTGGTCCTAATTATAAACTTCAAAGACCCTTCAAAGATCCTGAAATCTGTGTTAAGAAAAAAAATCCCTATTTGAAGTCGGTTCCTATAGGGAATTGGAAGATATTTATATTCCAAAAATCACACTTAAATTATAAAAGGAGTGGCCTATTTTATGCTTGAACACAACTCATTAGAGAAATCTCTTAATGAATATTTTTCAATCATCTAACAGAGAAAATCAAAGCACATAGGGCATACTATAAGATCTGCTAGATACTCTAGTGGACATGTACTCTGCAAATTATGTGCCATTAATAGTTTTGTGCTCATTCATCAGCATATGATTTAATAATAATTTCAGTAGTGAATTTCTGTAGTATGTATATTATGAAAGAGAAAAAAATACATGAAAGTAGCCAGCATCTCTGCTGCTCTTAAACAACATCTCTGAGACAGTTACATAATTAATGGTAGCAAGATTTTTACATATACTAATGAATTTTCAACATCAAAATTTCTTAAATATTCTTGTTTATTTCTCTGATTTATTGAATTTTATTATGTGAAGCAAACTGCTACAGAACCTGATGCCCCTTCCTCTGTCATCCTGAAATTTATATTTTTTTTTTTCACTGCGACTTCAGCTTCAACTAAAAAGGACGGAAGGTGATAATAGTCTGATGACTATTTTCTTGGGAGCTGGGCTCTGTAGGTTTGAACGCTCTCAAGGCAAGGGAAATATAGAACATCCATGGATGAGTGCCTGACCAATGGGATATTCTATATAGGGCAGCCCCAGGCATCTTCAGTGATACTAGCTATGCATTTGTTTGAATACTATCTATTTTAGGTGTGCTTAGTGTGGGGACGATCCTGAAGGACACCTATATGAGAGGACATTTAGGCAAAACATTCTGAAAGCAGAGAAAAGAAAGACTAAGAACATTTTAAAAAGTACTTAGGGATTCAGGCTATGTCAATTTTAGGGACAACTGCATGAGCCCCAGCTTTCAGAAAAAGCTGAGCTCCTGGAGGCTCAGCGTAGATATTCTGAGCCATTGTTCATATTTGGAGAATCTAGGAACTGAGATAAAACATCTCTCTGCCACAGGGACCTGTTCACGTTTAGTAAGTTGGCATGTCCTCACAGGGAGTGAAACATGGGACTTTATTGTTTGTATTGACCATGAATTCCTATAAAGAAAGGAAAATTCCATGAAGATATGGCAAGAGAATAAAATACATATCAGCGCATTTACATATGTGTAGTGTGAACCATTACTGCTTATCCAGTTTCCCCCTTACACAGCTCCTGAAAGAACATTGGTTTTTTGAGTTTAATAAGGATAAATTCAGGCTTCTGTAGAAAACAAGAGCTAGATAACTGGTGCACAACTTTTTCTGTGCAGTATGTACTATGGGTTACATAGCTGCATTTGCTGGACTGGAAGAGTATGACAAAAGTATGTGTCTTCTCCTGCGCTCTGTTGCTATACGGAAGAAATAACAGGTTAGCCATGCAGCCAGTACACAACAGTTAAAAGACTACTAACAGATTATATCTTCCCTTCAAACTGATTAACTGGTGATTTCTCCTTCTTTGTTGACATTTTCCCCTGTGCCACAGGAGACGGGGTGTCATGCATAGGGCAGATAGCTTGCCCCAGACAGCTGAGCAGAAGAGACAGTAAGCACACACTTGCTGCTGGAGCACTTCCCCGTTGTATGACTGGGAACATGAGCTGGGCCAGCAAGGATGGGAGGAGTGTGGAAGAACCCTGTTTTCCTATCTTTAGTCCTCTCTATCTCCAATCGGAAGAATAGAAACAAAGGTAACTGTACTAATTTGCAGAAAAAGTCTATTTCTTGTCCCTCCATGAAATTATTACTAAAAATCTATTAAAATGACATAACATTCTACCTTTTAGGGAAAAGTAATATATTCACAAAATTAATTTGGCTTCTTTTCTGCTGTTTGCCTTCCCAGCAAACAAACCTGGGGGGTCTCTCATTGAATGATCTCTGGTGGGGTAGAGTGGACAAGTTGTAGCAGCATCCCCATCAGGAGCAGATCTCCTCTCTCTCTCTCTTTGAAAGATCAAAATTCCTACACTAACTTACTTGAGTCTTTCTACTCACATTCAAACCTGTTATGAAGACTCAGGGGACTCCTCACTCTGTGCAAATCCTTTCTCACTACCTCCACTTCCACTGTCTGATGCCACTTCTAAGTGCCACATGGTCTCACAGTCTTGTCTTCCCACATTCTCCAAGGCCACCTATAGTTGAACTCCTGCCTAATGACCACCCACATGCATTATCTCTTCCCTTTGTTTTATAAATGCCTATCATTGCCTGTTGCAAGAATTATGCTCACTACACAGTTTTTAATCATCAAATGACATCCAAACCACTCTGAGTTGGATACACCATCTGCTTACTCAGTATATGCAGTGTCTGAGCTGCTCTAGCAAATTTAGGACCTGCCTGAGGTGGGTCATTACTCAGCTACTGAGGCTGTGAGGGCAGGGAGATCGCAAAGGATAAATCCACATCAGGCAGTGTAGCAGCATGTAGCATATCCAAACTGTCTGCAAATGAACTGGCTCAAAAACTGCAAGGGTTATAGCCATGACAGAATGATGCATCATCCAAACTTGCCCCAGTGGAAAACCATTAATTTATGCTTCTGTGAGCCAAGCTAATATCTCTGCAAGACAGTGCACTGTACTATTTAAATATATTCATTTACCCAGCCCTAGCATGGGCTCTCTGCACAGCACTGCATAAATTGTACAGGTATACAGAGTAGTCTCCTTTTCAGAGCCAGCTTAGGAAAATCTAAGTTTTGTTGTTCAGAAGATGGGAGGCCAGGGGCAGGCCACCCCTGTTGCAGGAATGGGAGATTTGGAAAAAGGCTTTGCACTGGAGTTGCTCCCACACTGCAGTAACTATTGCTTCACCCACCTTGACCCCTCCCTCAGCAACAGTACCAGCAGCAGCAAATCTAGACTGCCTTGCACACAGTAGAAAAAATCTTGGCCATTTTGCAAGCCTAGCAGTCTGCTGCTCTAGACAACTGCCTGCACAGCCTGTGCCTCAAGGTGGCTTTGCTTGTCTCTCAAAGGTCTGTTGTATCCTACATTTTTACAGGATCCCTGGGGATGGTCAGTGACCCAAAGGAAAAAGCAAAGCTGGCTTAGCATGCCAGATGTGCCAGCTTTATCTTCACAAGGAGGGCAGCAGCTGGCATGCTCCCACTCCAGGAAATGATGCAGTTCTCCACTGCTCAAGCTCAGGCCACTCTTAAATTGCACAGCATAAGCCATAGATTGTAGGCTCCAAAGGGAAGAGACTGTTTCTGCCTTTTTCTGTTTTGTACAGTGCCAAGAATACCAAAGGCTTCCATAAATAAAAATGATAAATAACAACCTCCCAGAGTTTCACTGTGGCTGACACATTCTGTGCTTGAATGTGATTTTACATGATAATTCGTTGTAAGTGGTCTTATTTTCTTGCAGAATAAACCAGATCTCGCAATAAAATAGAAGATAACATATGTCTAATGCTACTTCCACTCTGTCTGCAAGAAGAAAATCGAATTTGCCATTAAAAAATCATCTTGAAGGGAACCATCAAGATGTGCCCAATTTAGAATAACCATGAGATTGTTCCCTCTCCTCACACTATTTACTAGTCCCATTTCTTGTGACATATGTGAAAAGCAGGTTGTATATAGGGTTGACAGAGATTTTTCATCTTTTTGCATAGTCAGCAATATTTCCATCTCACAAAACTAAAATCACAGCTCTCAGTCCAGCAGGCTCTCGCCACTTTTGCTTTTACCCAGCAATAAAAGAGAGCTGAAAAGAGTCCTCCACTTGGGAACCCACAGGCAGACTTAGTGGGAAGCAGGGAATCCTTAGTGCCCTCCCTACCTCTCCCTTGTCTCTCCCTTCCTTCTGTTTCAGCCAAGTTGTGGGTATGGCAGGGAGTTTGAATAACATGGCTCCAAAATGAACCAGCAGCATGATGTACTGGTGAGGGAAAAGAAGGGAAAATCAGCTTTCTGGGCTTTTCAGTTCCACACCTTACGTGGAAGCTGAAAATTTTCATTTTGTTTTAAGTGTGGGGTTTTTTTCTGGAAATCATAAAGATATTGGGGAGGGAGGTTGGCCTTCTCTTTCATACTGGAATTTTTAAAAATTTTTGTCTATTTTTTTAATGTCTATGCAAATCAGGATTGGCTTTGCATTTGCCTGTTAAATCTAACAGGTTCTGCTCTGCAAAGGAGAGATCTTATCTTTTGCTGTGATTTTTGCAGGCATAATATAAATATGTATATTTAAGAGTTAATCCCTATTGTCTTTATTAAATTGCTGTTCTTGCCTGTCTAAATACATATGCCTATGTGAATATATATAATACATATATAAAATACATATATACACACAGACACATGCATATACATGCAGTGCTGCTTCAGCCAGTATAAATTCAACAAAAATTGTATGTAATGATAAAGATAGCCAAGTCTGTCCAGCTTATGTGGCCGAAAGTCAGGTAACCTGAAAACCATTTCCTCTTTCCATGTAAGTATGTCACATTTTCTTATCACTTTTCTTCCATGGTTTCAAGCACAAGTTGAAACTCCAAAGTTTCGGTTTGTGATTAACTTCTTTGAAATTTGACTTCATCTCAATTTGGACTCGAAAACAGATATTTTTTTGTTTCAGTTAAACAGGTGACCTTCTCATCACACCCCCTCCTATATTTTGAAAAGTTTTTTCTCAAGAAAAAAAAACACCAGAATTCTGGAAGATAAACTTTAGCTTCAAACCGTATTGTGTAAATTTCATGTTTGTGTTATTCCTACATTAATTTGTGACACAGGGAGGAGTGCAAGATAAAGTATAGATGAGATTCAGCATCCTACCATATCATTCCATGATAACATTTCCAGTAATAACATTTCAATATTCTGTATTTTGAAAGACATTAACAGCAGCTCCTAATTATGGCAGATTAATGACAAAAACATGCAGTGTCTCCTGTTATTAAAGAGTTTAATGCTTTCAGCACTTCATTTTGTTTTCTGTTGAATGCGTCGTTTCATCAGAGCATAAATGGGGAACACTCATGTGGAAAATAATAAGGGCTCTGATTCACAGCCTCTGATGGATTTAACTACAATGGCAAAAGAGGTTACTGCCTCCAGCTGTCCACCCTTTTCCTGCGGGAAAGATTAACAGCCCACTGCAGAGCCCGCAGAGCATGCAGCGTGTCTGCTCCTCACCCTCCACAACTCCTGGCCAAGCCTACCACGTAAACTGCCATCAGCTGGGGTTAACCCTCATGTCTGAAGAGGTGCTGAATTGCAGAGGGACTGTGAACCAAAGCTCTCAGGCAGGATTTTCAAATAGCACTAACTGGCAGCTGCCCTTAATGCTTATTCATATTTTCTGGGCATCTGTACTAAATGCTTAGAGTTGCCTCTAGTTCAGCCTCCTGATTCACCTGAGACCATGCTATTCTTCAGACTGCTTTACAAAGGAGATACAGATAAGTTAAATGACTAAACTAATGTTGTATGGCCAGGAAGCCACTGAACTGGGGACACAGGGACCTTTTTCAAAGTGCATGGTAGTGCTGAATCCAGGTAATGTTGCCTGCAAGACAAGATGGTTTCCTGCCCTGAGTCTGATAAGAAGCAGACACCGGGGTGAATTAGGCTAAGCAGGACTATTACTCCTCTGGGCTCCCATTTTGTCATTACCCAGATGGTTCCCAGAATGTCCATTTATTTGGGGCAATGTTTCCTGTACTCTTGTCAGTAGTGGATAATGGAGAATTGAGGAAGAGGAGTTGTAGGGAAGAATGTTCCTATGTGACAGACCAAACAAAGAAAACTATTAGATGTTTCTTTTTATTTTTTTCTTTCAAGAAGGAAATAAGCTTCAGACTGAAAGTATTAGCCCCAGCTCTGGAAAGGCCTAGTTTTCTGTGTTTCCAAAAGGTACGCATCCAAGGCCACACAGGGCCTGCCATGGTTTTCCTTTCTGCTCAGTAAAAGGTCAGGCAGAGTACAAGCTTGTTACATAAAATGAGCTGTTGACAAACCCCGTGCTTTCTGTTAAACCCAAATGTCTACATTAACTGTCCTCACTTGAAGAGTGGTTAAATCTGTTAGACAGGACACAGTAAGATTTGCATGCTGATGGTGATAGCAAATCCTTTCTCCTCTTCAGCGTAGATAAAAGGAGGCTGCCTCTATCTGCCAGAATAAAACCGTCGGGCTGATTTCAAAAGACATACACGTTAGCTTTTGCCCTGAATCTCCCCCAGCACTGTTCTAAACCATTTCGGTCGTGGGGTTTTGCCACTACTTAGCGTGTGTGGCAGAACACAAGGCGTCGGTGTGTTGGGAGATCTAAAATTCCCACTTGCCCACTCCATTACAGTTTCAGGAGGATTTGCTAGGACATTTCAGGTATGCAGAAACCACATCAAAAGGAAGGTGGCTGTGCACAGTGAGACATCTCTTAGACCATATGCCAATTTCTACTACCCAAAGCCAGTCTATGAATACCGTTCACGTAAAGCTGCGGTCATAGGGCTTGTTTTGACTGTTACTAAGCCAAGCAAATAGATTGTCCCCCTTCCTTTTCGCTCAGCTGGTATAACTGCACATGTAATCACTCCCTGACCCAGTTCAGTCAAAATGATCCAGGTTAGCTCACACACTTTAAATAGTAGGGGTTTTTTCCTAACCTCTTTCATTTTGATTGAACTGGGTTAGGGAACAATTATGTACACGTATCTGAGGGGGAGTGTGGGGAACAGGGAGGGTAACCTTCAGACAAGACAGCGAGCAGCAGCTGGGACTGGGAACCTTTTTGATCCAGATCAGTTGAAGCCAGACATGCGACAGCAACTGAACACTGGCACAACAGGAAATTCCTATGGGATTGGGTCTTCACCTGGTGCAAAACATCTTAGTTCCGTTGAAGTTGAGAGTGATACGTTCATTTACAGTACCGGAGATACTGTCTCCTGTGTATTTCTGCAGGGTTGCAAGGTGTTTTACAGCCATTCAGACTGGCTCTCAGTAGTGAATTGCTTTAACTGTTGGAAATATCTGCAAACAGAAAAGATTCATCTCAGAAAAGGATCCCACCAGTGGGTCTCTGTGGGCTCACTTTTTTCACTCATTGACAAATTCTACTGACAAGGTTTCTATATTGAAAGCAGAGATAAGCTCAGCTTTCCAGGCTGCACTATTCTTCATTAACTAAGGAAGAAAAAGAAATACAATAAAGGAAGACCAAACAAACCCCAGGAATGCTTCTAAAGGCTAGGGAATTCAATCCTTTAAGCTTGCTTTTTCCTTATAATTTCTTTCCACAAAGTCCCCGGTATGAATCGATTAAAGTGGGCTTGCTACTGGTTAAAGAGCTTGACTGTATATTTTTGCACTGTTGGCCATGTGCTGGCCACAAGGGCAGAAAAACAGAAGAAATAGTACCTGAAATCTTATGTCTTTATGTGAATAAGTAAGCTGGCACCGTTTGGCAATTCTTGCCTTTCTTGCCTGTAGAAAGAGATGTCTGAGATCTGGATGTTTGTCCACTAAGGCAAGGAGATCCTCTCTTCACTCAGTTCACTGAATGCTCTAGGCTTTACTGCCTTTGAATGGTAAATTAGAAGGAACAGAAAGAACTGTGCAACTGTTATTTGTGTAGTCAATCACTGTGCTAGAAATATGAGTAGAAGTAAGGCAAGTGCTCTGCCCTATAGCATCTGCAATCTAATTTATGTTGTTTGATAGATGTAAAAACGAGGGATATAAATCATCAAGGAATTGATCATGTGTGGGTGGAGAAGGACGGGCTGAAGCTAAGGCAAAAGAGAACAGGGTAAATTTTTTTCAAAATCCCAAACCTTCACCTGGTTGCAGTCATCTGAGTTGCCCAATTATGTTAATATCCTTGGTGTATTCAGCTTTTGGTGAGCAGGGAAAGAGTGCTGAGATGGGAGTTTTGCTGGAGGGCAGAGGGCTTGGGTGGAAGGAATGAGAGATGGAGAGAAAGCAAGATTTTTTTTTTAGCTGCTCTGTAGAAGAGGGGGTGTAGAAGAGAGAGAGGGGCAACATGAACTGCACAGATGTCATTGGAGATAAAAGGCATAGAAAAAGTCTGAAAAATTGGTTAATAGAGTTTGTGAAAGATGAGGTAGAACTGTGTTGCTGTGCAGAAGGTCTATGGAGAATGTAGGACTCCTATGAAGAGTTTGTGCGATGAAGCTAATAAGGAGTGAAGATAAGAGATGACGATGGTGTTAAGAGAATGAGATGAATTCCCTCATCATGAAGAAACAGTCAAGAGGGAACAGTCAAACCTACATTTCATATGGGCATGAACAAAAGATTTTTTTTCTGTGGGCCAGACAGGGAAGAGTAAGCTTCAAAGAAAGACTGAACTTTGGAGAGAGATTCCACATGATGGAAGTGACAGGGATAAAAGGAGTAGGGATGGGAAAATGGAGTCTTGTGGTCACATCATGAGAGCTAGAGGTGGCATCCACAGCCACATGATGCTTTCAGGATAGGAAACTATCAGGTCCAGGCCAGCTTGCTCTCCATCATTAACTGATCTCATGAATCCATACTGCTGAGTAGGAGTTCTTATTTTGTCAACAGATCCCACTCAATCATACCATGGAGGTGCTCAGGGATCTCAGAACGATTCTGTGCACGTTCATCATACTGCAAGAAATGGTGGAAACATTGCTGAAAGGAGTTACAGAGGTGTTTGGATCAGGCATGCTGCACTAAGGGATAATATGATCCAAAATTTCTTTCCCTGGCTTTTTCCAAAGGTCACCACAACCTCATGTTTGCAATGCTGACACAAGTATTTAGTCTTGCATGGCCTCAGGCTCCTCCTCTAAATGCAGTCTAGATATAATTAGGTGTGCTCATCTTATAGCTGTGTCTCTGATACTGACTTTCTTTTATTGGTTGCCTTTGGGTGAGTCACTTAACTTCCCTACCCTTTCTGTCTTCCTGTCTTTCATGTTTAGAAACAGATATGGTAATATTTACCCGCTTGGCTTTGAGGCATCTTTCAGAGATGAATGAGTGGTTGCTCATGAAACTCTTTGAGGATGAAAATATTCTGTACATGCTAAACAATAGTTCCCTGGGTTTGATGTAACAGCCCAGTCTCACTGCTGACTATTCATATGCATTTGCACAACATTGCAATTCAGCCTGCTCATACACTATAGACAAAGTTGTCTATAAAATGAATGCTGTAGTTTTAGTTAATGCTCATGTAACTGTACACTGCTTAGCTGTTTGGCACTGTAAGATCTTAAATGAGCTACTAAAATCTCTGTGAAGAAAGCAAAAGGAATACATAAAATTTTCTAGGCAAAAATACATTAGGAAGGGTCTGACTTACAGAGCTGTAGGAACATATTATAATGGTAAAGTCAGAGATGAGGAAGACTTCCCTAGTAAGTTTTTCAGAGTTAACATTTGTTTAACTGACATCTTTATCTAAATGAACTGACTTCAAATGTTTCTTAGAGATACCCAGAATTTTTTCTAGTCTTCTGCCTAATTATGAGGCAGAAATATTTTTTCTTTAAAATCTCAATCCACTAAGAAAAGCCCAATTGCTTCTTCTAAGCCAGTATTCTGTTTCTAGTGGTGGCTGTGAGCAGCTACCTAGGGAAGAGTGAGAACAGGGCAGGCATTGGCAGTACGCTTCTCCCAGCACCCTTAGCCTCTGACCACCTTCAGTCCAGAAGGCTTCCTGAGTAGATTTTGTAGTCTGTAACAGACCTCTCTTCAGGTGCTTGTCTCTGTCCTAGAGCCCAAGTAAACTTCTTGCATCTGTGATCACACTGTAAAGAACATCTTTTCCTTTCACTGAATTAGCATTGTCTCAGTGACAACCCAGCCACAGCTGCACTGCTTTTCCCCATAAGCCTTGCATAAGCAAAGAGCTTTAAACAGAGGGGATAAAAAAGTATGAGAGGAATCCACCAGTAAGTTAGTTTTTCTGTGCATTTTTCCATAATTTTTCTGTTAAAGGGGCTACTCAAAGTGAGACCATGCAACAGTTAGCCCTGTGGCTGTTTGAAAAATCCTTGTAAAATAACTTCTTTCCTTCCTGCTGCCTGCTTTTTAAGACAAATGTATATTGTAGGAAATTGTTTTATTTGTCTTGACACTCACCACTAATCCCACATTTTATGACATTCTAACTTCAATATAAAAATGGAATTTGGCAAATACCGCATGAATTGGCATCCATTTTGTTCACTGATCCTAAACTGAGTGAATGGAAGTTACATAGCTGTGCAAAAGAATTAAAAATAAATTCATATAATTTCATAATCAATTAGAAAAAAAATGGTCTTGATTTATCAGCTATTTGCTGTATTACTTTTACACACCAACTTCAGTAGCTGAGGCATCAACTCCAGTGCTCTGTCACCCCGGAGTGAAAACAAACAAGCACCCTGATAAAGGTTTCCATCCTGTGTTTCCTATATGCTTTTCTTTCTGCTAATGCACTGAGTTATTAGTGCAGTACTAATGAAATCCATTTATAGCCTGTGTTGTCCAAACAGTTGCCTGAGATTTTCACATTCTATTCAGCTACATATCTATGAGATTAACTGCACGTTAATCAGAGTGATGCCTGCCATCTGCATGGCAAACAGCACAGAACTTATAGATTGCAACCAGCCACAGAATTTAGTCAAACCACAAGAGATGTGGGACTTTCATCTTCCCTGTCTTAATGGAAAGGAAGGTAAGAAAATGTGGAAAATTAAGATAAAGGGATGCCCGAGCAATGGGTATCTAGAAAAGATTCTTCACTGTGTCTTTCTTTTTTTTTTTCCCCTCAGGAGCATCTTACACATAAAACAATGTAAAAAACTATCTCCCCAGCAAAATATGACTATCTTTTCACCAAGACAAGTCACCTGATTTGACTTCTTGCAAACACAAAACAGTTTGATCATGCATATTGCAAGACAGGCATTTCAGTTCTTTCTTAGCCAATTCTGTTGTTCTACAGCCAGATGGGAACTTGTTTCCCCCAGTTTCTGAATCCATGCCATTAAAAAAGTTACGTAAAATCCATGCTGGTTGAAGCCTGTATGCTTAATTTAATTGATTCCCTCTGACTCTAGGGAATTTAGGCAACTTTAAGGGATGATTCAGATTGCTGATATTAGCTACCTGTCACTCATGTTGCAGTCTACTCCTGCACTCCTGAGGCTGGTAACTTTAATGGAGCTGTGTGATAGCAGTGATACTTACCTTTAATGTAACAGCCTAATGATTAACGAAGCTGCTCAGAAAGTAGGATGACTTATGTGATGGGTCTGTGCTCCCCCAGTCTAAAGAGGATTGAACCCTTCAGAATACCTGAATTCACAGCATTCCATGGTCTGAATATTAGGGCATCCTTTGTCCCTCTGTCAAAGCTGAGCCCCATGATGCTGGGAGCAAAAGCCAGAGGAAGAGAGTTGAGCAAAAGACTCTCTGGCCTCATGATTATGACACTTGCCTATGGGAAACAATCTTACTTTCATCCTTGGTTTTGTTTCCACCCAGCAACAGCCCTCTGCAAAGTTCAGACTCTTCTTGGGGAATGCAGAAGCCCAGTGGCAGGAGACAGGAGACTTCTCTCGCCACTAGACAAGGAGATGGCTTCCTGTTGCCCATGGTCTTGTGATTTTTGCTATATTTCTAAAATGAAGAGACACCAGCACCCAGACCAGTCCCTTTTCCATGATCCCCTCAAACATTCTATAAAGAAGTGTGGGGAAAGGGAAATGAGCACCAGTAGGTCAGAAGTTAGCTGTTAGTTTTGAGCACAACTAACTTTCCAGGCTGCTGCCAGGACTTAAATGCTGCCTATCTGAATGAAATACCAGGCAGTAAAGCCTCAGATGGGAAATAAACATTCCCCTTCCAGGAACAGGTATTAGAGTGTCTAAGAGCTTTCATGCTAAATAATGAGGCATACAATGCAGTTAGGCTCCTCCAGAGGTAGGTAAGTGATGGTGGAAAGTAGCTGGATTTAGCCAGGCTGAACTCCTTTCTCTCAGGAGTTTTGTTTGATTCCCTAACTCATCTCCCTTTTATTCCTAACTGGGAGTTGAACCAGTTTATCTCAGTGTCTTTGCAAACTACATGAATTTTTATATGTTAGAAAAATAGAATGTTTTGATGCATTTTCCTCTTTGAGATACTTAAATGTATCTGTTTTTCAAAAAGTGTCCCTAAAGGAAGACATGCAGCTGCTGCAAGTATTAGTTATCCATAAGGGATAGAATTAAAATAATATCATAAGGAATGACTATGGAATTGATTGAGGCCAGATACATTTTCTTGTAAAAATCTACAGGCTTGCTACCAAATCAAATATTCATGGAGATTCATCCAAAATGTTTTAATGAACTGGTATTGCAGATCACTCTAAAGCAGCTAGAAATCCATTGCAAATTACAGAGCAGATTCTGCAGGGAGGAATACCATACAGCAGGTATTTATGGGAAATATATTTTAAAAGCTGCAGATTAAAGAAAATTGCTGTTTTCAGTTTAGCAGAGACAACCCACCAAAACAATTGAGTTAGCAGAGAACTGAGCTGACATCCAAAACGGTACCCATAAAGATAAAAAAATTCAAAACTGTCAAGGATTCAAAGAAGGATTGGGGATTTTCAGCCTATTTAACTAAGAATAGATATATAGTAGCTCCTGCCAATTTAGCAGCATGTCGTTCCAACACTGGTGCACAAAAAATGTCCTGTCATTTTCAACATGACCAATCAAACTAGGTAAAGTACTGCACATTGAAAATGTCTGAGAATGAGGGCCTTTAAGACTTATCTATTTGGCTGATAGGTAGTACTTGAGTGTTCATTATTATTTTCCTTAAATCCTATTCTGGCTTCACATATACATTAAGTATGTCATTTATCTTAAAAGTAGTCTTTTTGATGCCAGGTGTAACTTAATTGTTGGGTAACCAGTGCTGCCAAACTAACATTAGAAATCATGAACTAAGTCCACTGCTAGACATGAAAATAAAGGGCTCCAAGGTAATAAATTGAGCATTGACTTAAAAACATGTTTTAATTCTGTAATCTCTTGTCATAGTATCAAGGCTTAGGCTTGCAAGCTCTTCCAAAGCATTAAGGCTCATCCTTTCAAGGTTTTCTTTTTCTCTTTAAATAAACTAGAGCTTTTTCTTCATCTTGGGAACTTAAGACTTTCGAGGTTCAACAAATTTCTGTAGATACAGCAAAACACAAGTGAAAAACTTTGAGGATGACTACCTTGACTATCCGATCTTTGGATTTTAGTTTTATGGATAATGTAACATTATGTGGGGAAAAGCCTGGGTGTAGGCATCTAGGAGACTGCACTTGTAAAAAAAGAATCTGAAAGAAATACTGTCCTGCTTGTAATGACATGTTGGACACAGTTTCTTTTCCCAAAGAAATACAAGGCTTGAAATTGCTTGCAAAGACTTTGTTTGGTGGATTTTTTTTCCATAAAACCAAAAATAATCGTATATTGAAAATTTCAGACAAGTTTCAACCAAGGTCTTTGCTTTACATTTATTTATAGTACTGTTCTGAAACATCTACTTTCTCTTAGTTTCTTTATGTGAGAAAACTTAGACCAGTTCAGCTCTGATTCTCCTGTTGTAAGTCAAAGCCATGTTTTAGTGTTAGGCACAGGACCATGGCTATGCTCACTGTCAGCAGTGTTTCATTTTGATTAGCTTCTTTGCTTCTGAAGACAGCTGTTAGTTAGGTGAGCTTGGCAAACAGATACTCTAAGCTGATCTTGCTGATTATTATGTGAGCTGACATTTGGCTGACAATAAATGAGACTGAGTAACAATTTAGCAACGACTGAAATTAAAACCATACCTGATGAATATCTTGAATGTGCATTTCCGTTACCTTTGCATTTTCTGTTACCTTTGTCACGAGATTTTCAACACCCTTAATAACTTTGGAGACTTTCTGTGGATGCAATGCTTGAAGGTCAGCTACTGGGAAATCAATCATTTTAAACATCTTTGCTAACTTTTATTAAGCAGGTTCAAGCATCCTTGTCTTAATTTTCTCAGAAAGTCTTCTGGGTAGAAATTCAATACATTGTAGCTGTACCTGTAACATTAAAATGTTTCTGTTACAGAAAAAAAGCTATACCCTTGGTCTGTTTGTATGGTCTGAAGATAATTAAGTGCCTTTTCCTGAAAGGACCGGCCCTCTCCATGTAAAATATTTAACTATTATAGAGTTTTTAGCAGAAGTATCTATCATCCCTAATGGTGTGCAGCCTGGCTAAGAACTAAAGAGAAAGTTAATTTTCTTCTTTTTCTAAGTCCTTTTGAGGTCTCTTTCAGAAGCTCTCATTACACTGTCATATACCTAGCCACTTGTAGGCAGTTGAATATAATTCTCAGAAGGTAAATCCAATGCACCTGCAGAAGGTCCATCTTGGATAGAATCATGGATGATTTCCAGAGAAGATATAACTTCATATTTCATATGGTATAGTTTCTGATTTTCATATTTTGTTATACTTCTATGGCTTATAAAAATATCTTATTATTTCAAATGTACTCCTTGATTTGCAGTCTTGTTGCTATGCCTAGTGAGATGCCTGCTACATGAGCAAAGCTGTTATAACAATGTCCAGCAGTTTTTTATCCTGTTATTTCACTACCAGCGATGGTTTCCTTCACCAGTTCAGAATTTACATTTTGAACTTTAATACCTGAAAATTTTATGGAGAGTTTAAATTCGTGAGCTTTGAGTCCCCTGGCTTGAACTTCCCTTTCATAGTGACGATCCCAAAGAAGACCAAAGGGACTTTTAAATACAAAAGGCAGTATTTATTACACAAGCTGATCTAATTTACTGCACAGAGAAAATACAAAAGGAATAGGTCAAGAAGAACAGGATAAAAAAATGGGAACTATACCCAATTCTCCTCCTACCCATGCTGTCTCTGCAGGCAAGTCCTTGCTTCCAGGTTTGGTTTTAGCCGAGTCAGTGACTTTCTGAGTTGCAACAACTCTTCCCAGAAAGCTCTTCCCATGCCTTCTGAGACTGGCTGCCTCTCCCAGCTCTTGAATCAGCCTCTCTGCACCAGCTTTATGCTGTTTTTCTTCTGCCACGTGCTGCTGTCTGGAGCCTTCAGTGTTCATATATGTAAAAATTGTACAATGATGTTTACTAGAAAAAAAAAAATCAGTAAACTTAATTTTGAAGGAGGGTTTTGTGCTTCCTGGATATTCTTTGTTAATTTTTCAGCTTGTTTTTTTAGTCTCTGTTCAGAGGACTGATATGAGGGAAAGGCAGTAACCTCTGAGAAGGGAAGGCCCAGATGACAACACGGAATGAATAGGTTTTTTTCCCTTTCCCCACTGTAGAAAGATGTTTATAGAAATCCCACCTAAGCAGGGATATGTGTGAACGCTTGTTTTCATTAGAAGTGAGATATTCAAATCAAAGTTATCATCCACAAGTTTTGTGGAAGAGTAGGTGAGAAATTCAGATCACATCAGAAGAAAAATGAATTGAGGTGAAACTCATGAATTTGAGGGGAATTAGACTTCTCATCCTTGCTCAGTTCAGGTTATCCATGTATTTGGTTGTGGAGTCTTACAATCAGCAGCAGTTCGCATTCTTGAAATACGGTTTTCTCCTTTTTAATCACACATGTTTGAAATTATGGCGTTTTAGTGCTTTGGAAGTGGAGGGGACTTCAACTTTCTTACTGTCCCAGTCCTCAGAGTTCACTACCACTACCAGACAGCATAGTCCCTGGCAGGGGAGCCTCTGGGACTGTCCTCATCACAGGTTGAGTGCAGAAGCACTTTGAGTCATTGGCTCTAACCTGTGGAGAAAGGAACTCGAATTAATCACAGAAAATGTTCCAGAATAATTTAGTATGCATTGAGATAGACAATACAGGTCAAGAGAAGAAGATGCATCTTGGGCTGGACCTCTTTCCCCAGAGGGATTTGCAGGACTAAAGGGGGACTAATAGCCTCTTCCATTCTAAAAGCAAAAGGTTATTGTTGTTGCTTTTAATAGTAGCATGAGAACTATAAAAAACATGTTCTCGTACATCTAGTACACAAGGAGATTTCCATTCTTTGAAGTTTCCCTGAAGACACTGAATGTTAGTGTGGCTGCAGAGGTCTCTCTGTATCTCTGTGTTTCATATAAAATTAAAACTGTTGGGTCTGTAGCTAAAGCTAAGCTACCTTGGGTATCTGAAGGATTTGAAGGGATAAAGGAGTGCTATTGTCTAAATAACATTCTGGTTTAGTGCCCATCAGCAATTGATAGGAGTTTTCTCTCTTTCCTTAACAATTTTGTGGCCTCTTTTAACTCTCTGGCACTAGTTCTTTTAACACTTTTAATTCTCAGAAGTATTTCTGCTGTAAGAAAGAAGGCTTTCACTCCCATTCCCTTTGAGCAGTAACTACAGTTTGCACTGCCCTTCTCCCTGCTGCTTGCTGGCGTGTTTGTGAGTGGGTTTCTGCTGTAAGTAAAGAGAGTTTAGGGTTGGGATTCATCTTGAGATTAAGACAGGCAATTTTTTAAAATGTCTACATTCATATTCATATTCATATTCATATTCAGGGTATTCAGCTCCCTGCGTTGGAAGACAAGGATGGAGAGCAAAATAAACTCCCCATGATCCAGGAGGAAGCAGTTAACGACCTGCTATGCCACCTGGACACTCACAAGTCTATGGGGCCTGATGGCATCCACCCAAGGGTACTGAGGGAGCTGGTGGAGGAGCTTGCCAAGTCACTCTCCATCATTTATCAACAGTCCTGGTTAACAAGGGAGGTCCCGGACGACTGGAGGCTTGCCAACGTGACGCCCATCTACAAGAAGGGCCGGAAGGAGGATCCAGGGAACTACAGGCCTGTCAGCCTGACCTCGGTGCCGGGGAAGATTATGGAGAGGTTCATCTTGAGGGCGCTAACAGGGCATGTGCAGGACAACCAAGGGATCAGGCCCAGCCAGCACGGGTTCATGAAAGGCAGGTCCTGCTTGACCAACCTGATCTCCTTCTATGACCAGGTGACCTGCCCAGTGGGTGAGGGAAAGGCTGTGGATGTTGTCTACCTGGACTTTAGTAAAGCCTTTGACACTGTCTCCCACAGTATTCTCCTGGAGAAGCTGGCGACTCGTGGTTTAGACAGGTGCACTCTTTGCTGGGTAAAAATCTGGCTGGATGGCCGAGCCCAGAGAGTTGTGGTGAATGGGGTGAAATCCAGCTGGCGGCCGGTCACAAGCGGAGTCCCCCAGGGCTCAGTATTAGAGCCGGTCTTGTTTAATATCTTTATCGATGATCCGGATGAGGGGATTGAGTGGTCCCTCAGTAAGTTTGCAGATGACACCAAGTTGGGCGGGAGTGTTGATCTGCTTGAGGGTAGGAAGGCTCTGCAGAGGGATCTGGACAGGCTGGATCGATGGGCGGAGGCCAATTGGATGAGGTTCAACAAGGCCAAGTGGGGAGTCCTGCACTTGGGTCACAACAACCCCATGCAATGCTACAGACTTGGGGAAGAGTGACTGGAAAGCTCCCCCGCAGAAAAGGACCTGGGGGTGTTGATTGACAGCCGGCTGAAGATGAGCCAGCAGTGTGCCCAGGTGGCCAAGAAGGCCAACGGCATCCTGGCCTGTATCAGAAATAGTGTGGCCAGCAGGACTAGGGAAGTGATCGTGCCCCTGTACTCGGCGCTGGTGAGGCCGCACCTCGAATCCTGTGTTCAGTTTTGGGCCCCTCACTACAAGAAGGACATTGAGGTGCTGGAGCGTGTCCAGAGAAGGGCGATGAAGCTGGTGAGGGGTCTGGAGGAAAAGCCTTATGAGGAGCCGCTGAGGGAGCTGGGGTTGTTCAGTCTGGAGAAGAGGAGGCTGAGGGGAGACCTCATCGCTCTCTACAATTACCTGAAAGGAGGTTGCAAAGAGGTGGGTGCTGGTCTCTTCTCCCAAGTGACTAGCGACAGGACAAGAGGAAATGGCCTCAAGTTGCACCAGGGGAGGTTTAGGCTGGATATTAGGAAAAATTTCTTTACTGAGAGAGTGGTGAGACACTGGAATAAACTGCTCAGGGAAGTGGTGGAGTCACCATCACTGGAGGTGTTCAAGGAATGTGTGGACGAGGCATTGCGGGGCATGGTTTCATGGGCATGGTGGTCTTGGCTGATGGTTGGACTTGATCTTACAGGTCTTTTCCAACTGTAGTGATTCTGTGATTCTGTGATTCTGTGATTCTGTTGACTAACCTAGTGTCATGTATGTCCCTAGACTAACCCACGTGCCCTCCAGCTACCAATCTGGAAGGGCATGGGTCTCCATTAGGCCTTGCAACAGATATGCAAGCTCCATGGAGGTACCTTAGATATCACAGGGAATCTGAGACATTAGCTGGTACCCACTGAATTCTTGCCGAGGTTTCTCTTGACTACAGTGGAGGTTCAGACACCCTGTAAGGGGCTCACCTTTAAACTCCAGCACTGGAGACAAGTACATTTAGGAGTCTGAACTGAAACCTATCTTATGTTGCCATGTGGTCAGGGAACTGACCTGGATTAAAACTAACCAGGGTTTTGCATAGACTGTTTTCTTGGGGTATACACACAACATAGAAGGGTAGGGTTTTGGTTGATTGTTTCAATTGCTTGTTTCTACTTTAGTTCTAATCAGATCGATTCCCTGATCCTGTGTACTCATTCCACAGCCACACAAGGTGTTATAAGACAGGTAGTTATATTTGGTGTCATGGCTGACCTGTGCTGTCCTGAAATGCTCTTGGAACATCAGCCTAATTGAAAAGTTTCATGATGCAATTTTGGATCCAAAGCCCTCACATCTGAGGAGGGGATGATTACTTCTCCTAGCTTTGCTGTGTTGTCTAGCACTGGAAAAAATTACAAAACTGGAAGTTCATTCACATGTTTCTATTTTATAAAAAAAATTAGTGAAAGGGAGTTTAACCACATTCCCTTTAGAGCTTGCTAAAACTTGATCCTGTCTACAAAGTGAAATGTAAGACTAGATTGAAACAAAATGATAACCTGAAGGTCTATGCTCATCACAACAGATGAATAAAATGCAAAAACTTTGCCAGCAGCAAGAGTGCAAAACTGTATTTTTCAGACTGATTCACTTTTAATAATGTAGCATTATTCATAATGTTGTAAAGGTTATGCATTAAAGCTAGTTTTGCATTGAGCATTCCTTAAACATACCCTTGAAGGGTATGATACGAAATAAAAAATCAGGCTTGTTGCTTTCTTCCAACACCTCAATGTTTTTAATTAAATAATAATTGTAATAAGCCATTAGTAGCTGGCAAAGAATCAGTTTGAAAAGACCTCACTCTGTGCATTGTCTCATGCACTGTCTAATTGCTCCAGTTACAAAGCTATAAACCATCTTCAAAGAAGGATTCTGATTTTGCCACGCTAATAGTTAGGTATCTATCTGGTTCTTTGGGCAGTGTTTAATAGCCCTGATTGAATTTCATATGCAATGGATGGAGTACTAGTGGCATAGAAATCAAGATTCATCTGATGCCAACTAGGTAGGTATAGGAAAAAAAGCCATAAGGAAAACTTACACTTGAAGAAGTTCTGCCTCTCCTCAGCATCTATTAGAGACTGCAGTTGTCATATGATCTCTCTGTTGTCCCTCTCAGCACAGTTAATTGCCTCCTTCACGCCTGCTGTAATACTCTCCATGCCTTCCAAATATTCTAGTGGTCACAGCAGTCCTGCAAGCGTGGGAAGAGACTTGTCTTTCAGGCCTGGCACAGGCACCTGAAGAGACTCAGACCCACAGACCAAACATCCCAGGCAAGTTTGCTAACCACCAAGTTGTGGGCAAGGCTGGTGTCTGCCGTGATGAACATGGGATATGCTAAAAGGTAGTGCAAGCCCTGTGAGTGTAGTGGGTTTGCTTGGGGAAGGGATTTGGTGACTGGGGTGCTCCTGTAGCTTATCACTGGGCATGTACAGTAGCAAAATCTTATGTGAAAACAGGAAAATTCAAAGCACTGAACCATGTTTACAGAGAAATATGGTATGTAATTTGAGCAGTATTTGCACCTTACAAGCTCTTGTTCTGCTCTTCTCCTTCCCCTATAAATTAACTGTATAATCATGAGTGCAGAAGTATTCTACTGCCCGGCAGAAATTGTAGAGAAACAGTAAAGGTGCCTTGATTATTTTTCCATGTAAACAAGCTATAAATGAACCAAGAGCAGTCCCTTGACTGATACAAGCTGACTAATTCCATATGTTGTTATCGCTGTTCTTACTTCAGAGCCAATTGCCTAACGTAAGAAAGACAATCAAGTCTGAACGCTAAGTATCTGTAGCATTGAGTTCTTAAGGCAAATATTTTCAACCACATATTGTAGCTTTTATATAGCATCCAAAAGTGTGTTAGGTGCTGTACAGACAAAGGATATAGTTCCTACTCCAAAGCTTCTATATAGTTTGATTATTCATGACAGATCAAGCCAAAAATCAAAAGAATGGGAAGAACAAAGGGAAGCAAGCCCAAAATATAATGTGTTAATATGTTTGTTTTTCTTTTCCTTCAGGAGTCTTACTAGTTCAGGCATTGTGCATACTTGTGTGTGTATTTTGTTTAAAAAATACATATAAAAATAACTGAGGTAAAAATAGGAGAAAAAAAACAATAATAGGGCAAGAGGGCACGTGTCTGCACAGGGTACAGCAGTAGGGAAAAGGAAAGGCAAAGCAAAATGAGAAGAAAGAGAGAGCAATGAACAAGACAATGAAAGATGAAGGAACCAATGCCAGGATGTAAGTCTGACTATACAAAAGATGTGGCAGTAAAAGAATGATGGGAAGAGGTCAATTACAAGAAAGTCTGTTATGCAAAGTACTTCCAATACTGGAGGCCGAAGAGATCCCAGAGGTGATTTTTAGTGGCTAACTCAGAACAAACTGCACTCCAGCAACATGACCAATATAGCATACATGGAAAGTAGAAGTAAAACCACAGAAATGACGTACAGTTACAGCCTGGAAGGGACCAAGTTGTAAAATCCATTCTCTTGCTGAAGGTGTTTCACTCCCAAGTTAGTAAATGAAACAGAAGTTGAGAGTTTGCATTGCAAAGCTGAACGGAAACTCTAGAGTATGGAGTCTCTTTTCAGAGAGCTCTTCTAATCAGAGCAGAATAGAACCAGACTGACATATCAGATGGTTATCCTAACACTGTCAACCCCATAAAGAACTGGAGGCAACAGGTGCCAGTGCTAGGGCATGGCTTCTCAATAATAGCATAGGTCCTGATGGACCTTGCATTTGCTCCTGGTGCCATTGCTCTGCTGGTTCAGTGCATATTCTCTAAGACTTCCTCATCATAATACAGAAGAATTTACATTTTCCAACAGTTACTTCTAAATTACTGATGTCCATTTTTTTTGGCTAAATATTTATTACTTGACATACTGTTCCTAAAAGTACCCCTTTTTGGGATAATATTCAGCACACTCTAGACCTTAGAAGTATGCTCTTAGACTCCCCACTGTAATTATTACAGCTCTTTATTAAATATTGAGCACAGCTGCCATATGCTACCTTTGATGATACACTCCCCATGTGCACATAAAATGGCATCTCTTCATTTTGTTGCTGCACTTTTGTTACACAACCAAACTGCTTTTGCAATGGAGTCAACCAGTTGGTATAAAAATACCTGTCCTGTCAGAACAGTTGAGCACACGAAGTTCAAATAACCAATTAATCACTGCAACTGCTTCAAACTCCCCTTAGAGGCTTGCATTGTCTGAACCAATTGCCCTTTAAGAGTTTCTCTTTATCCCTAGGCACTTATGACTTCATTTGATCTGAATCTAATTAGGTGCAGAAGAATGTGAAAAGCAAGTCATTAAGACAATGGAACACAATTCTCATCACTGAATTTTAGAGCAGCACCCATAGCAGAATTATCCTAGGAATTTCAGAGAGTAGGCAAAACCCCACATGCTATGCTACGGAGATCGTATTTTCAAAGCTAAGCATGCTGCTCTAGCAAATGAGTGGGACTTTCCGATGTCTCGCTACCTGGTTGTAGAAAGCTGTTTGAAATTTGAAATCCTGAACAAATGGACTTCAGACTGCAGTCTGAAACAAAAATGGAATAGGTATAAATTGTGATTTTGGGACAAGTGTGCCAATTCCTGCCTAGTATTTCAAGGAAAGACATATGGGGTACATAAGACATAGCTTGATGTTTGCCATAGGACACCTCTGTAGCTGCAAAGAGCTTCCATTTGGATCAGCATTATGTCTGCCCCAAAAACATTACAGACTGCTTATTCAGAAGAAAGCATAGTATGCCTGATTGCCATGGCTGGTGACATATTTCTTCTTTCTTCTGCTTGCCTTTTTTATTTTTAAAATAATAATATAAATGCCAAGGCAGAGTTTACACAATTCCAGATACTCCCCTTACACCACAAGTAAGCAGTACATACTCCTAAACTGATAGATACCTTGGCTAGACTCACTTCTAGCTGCAAGTCCCTTTGTGCTGGAATGATGCCTGCAAAGTGAAAAATCATTTTCTGTAAGCACTACTTCACAGTTTCAGACTGACTACCAAGATTTTAATCCATTCTAGGTTTTCTAAGAAACCCTTATGCACTGCCTTTTCAAACTCATGTGGTCTTTTAATTCTAATGATTGCTCTCCTCCTATTAGTTGCTGAGAGGGAAGAGACAAAGGTGTCCAATTTGATAGGACTTTAGCAGAACTCATGCAACTAAAATCCCATGCAACCTTTAAAAATGTCACAGACTCAAGAGTGACTAAGCACTCCAATCTCTAACAGTCACGTTGACAATTAACAATTTTATTTTCCAGTTCATTAAATTATGCCTCTCAGCATTTGGGACAACACGCATCTTAAACGTCAATCAACTCCAGAGTGACAAAACATAAAATTCAAAAATTCAAACATCAGATTTTAACATCTTTGTCTAAAGATGTCTACACTTCATCATCAACATTCTTCAGTAGAAGCAAAATGAAGTGCAAGGTCTTTCAGCATGGTCTGGGAATTAAGAGCTCCAGGCCACTGATTTGGGTTTAAGGCAAGTGCTAGTCAAATGCCCTTCCTTAACACCACCATGTCACCAAGACTCAGAAGTTTCAACTGATATAGGGTTCAGTTAGGCCTCTCAGATGGACTCAGTAGTTGTGATGGAGTCCAAAAAGGCATATGTGTGTGGGAAGTTGGGGGTGAAGGAGTTCTAGACTTTTTTGATCAATTTTATGTAAGACTTTTGTATCATTATTTGGGTTCATATAACAGCCCTTCTTTCAGAGCTAACATTCTACCTCTGATGCCAACATGAGCTTCGTCATTAACCTCAGAGTGAGTAGCAACAAATTCTAAACCCACCAAAGACAAAGTCATGTGTCACTCCACAGGCTACAGCTAACCATGCGTTACAAATGATCTGGGAGCCAGGGCACCCCATGCAATACAGTGCACTGCATGTCTTTGGACATGGGCTGAGGAAAGAGCAGGCAGCTGCCTTCTGCACTTTGAACCAGCTGAAATTTGTGAATAGTCTTCAAATGCAGATCCAAGCACACTGCAGTCATTGAGTCAGTAAAACACAGACTGGCACATATGCCTTTGTTCCCCCGTGTCTATAAGGCATAAGACATTTAGTGGCTGCTTTCATCCTGTCTGTCTGCTGGGCTAGAGTTTGAGCGGGATGTACCCATTCTGCCTAGAAGGGCAAAATGTGTGTGTGAGGCAGATCTAGTCTGGACATGAGTTTGCTTGCCTGGAAAGCCAGCTGTCTCATTCCAGATGTGAGTCAGAATATGAACTGGTGTGTGGCCTTTATGCTCACGTGAGAGCTCAGGACATGAACTAAGATGACAGTAGTTAGCTCTACCGGAGTTGAGTCTTTAATATTCATTATTGTTCCTGATTCTTGCAGAAATGTCTTTAGCCCTATTCACAAGGTCCTTCACCTGGGTGATGTCCATGAGATTTGAATAAAATTGTAGAGGTCTCAAATTTATAAGCCACAATTACAAAAGGCGATTTTAAGCTTGCAGTTATTTCACACTACTGAAGCTGTTTTTACAAGAATGTCTTGAAAAGACAGTTTTCAAAGTGCAGTAGTATTGCGTATGTGTACAAAAATAGAAAAAACCCCACTGTCTAGTCAGCCTTAGGCATGCAAAACCTCTGTAATTATTAGATAGAAAACTAGGAATTAGTTATATTATCAGAAAGCTAATAATATTGACAACTTTCCAATATATAAAGCCAACCGCTGGCTGTGCTGAAACATACAATTTACTTCTAGACATGAGAGTGACCTAGTTCTGTTTTCCTGATGCTGTGCACATTGGAATCAACTTCTGTTTCAGAAATCTCATCATTCAGTGCAGGAAGATGTTATGCTGAATACACTGGTGAGAACCCTAGCCTCAGTTTTCCTTTCACCTATGCTCAGTTACACAGACTGAATTTCTTTGCTTATCAGGGAGTATGAAGTCAGTTGTACAGTGGCAAACAAGAAATAAAGTGATCTGACAGTTTTGGTGTTCATATGAAGTGGGTAAATGCTGCACTGTCCAGGTTAGAAACAGATGAACTCTGTTCACCTGGATTTACACTGCTGAGGGAAAACCAGCAGTCACGAAGGAGAAGATCAAACCTAATGATACTCTAAGGCATATGAAAAACCAAAGGCACTGGACTCTGATGTATGAAACCCTTAATATGTGACAGCAAAGTTTGTGACATGTTGGTTATGTCTTTTGCCCTATGGCAGGGTTCAAATTCTCACTGCAAACTTTGGCCCTTATCCTGTAAATCGGTCCATGACACATCTCCTTATTGGGTCAAAACCTTTGTAACTCATTGCTGGCTGAAAAAATGGTGGACATTTGATTTTGGTGTATTTGCATTTTTTCTTCCAGATTTTACTTTTGTGTATTTGAATTTTTTCAGCTAGTCTGAGGGTTTGCAAGGGACTGTCCTAGAGAAATCAGGCAGTTCAGAGGGAGCAGAGGAACCTGTGGGAGGTGGCTCCAGCTCCTGCTCCGGCTGGGCTCCTGTAGGTACACCAGCAGAGCCCTCTCGTGGAGATGCAATGTGGAGCAGCAGCAGGAGGTTTTTTTCTAACCATGCAGCTTGCATAGTTTTCCTCAAAGAGCTAAAGAAGGTGAAAAAAATCTCCACTCTTCATTTGACAGGTCTACACACGACATTTGGTGGTGTAACCAAATTGCTTAGGGAGGATGCTGTCTTAGCCAACACTTGCTATCCTGGCAAAAGCTTGTATGCATTTGGCTTAAGATCCTCAAGTTTCACTGATAGAGGGTTCAGCTGCACTAAATATTGCCATCATAGGGAGTGTGAACAAATCATATCCTCTGTTTCACATGCTTATGCCAGCAAAACCGCTTATGTAGGTGGAAACAGGCTGATGGAGGAGTGCTTTCATTGGCAACGTTAACATCGCTAAGTGTGATGGTGTGTCTGTCTCAACAAGGAAAAAGGTCTTTCTCCAGGCGCTGCCTGTGCTTCCCTCAGGGGGGTCAGTGAAAAAACCCTCTGATGTGTGGATATTGACTCTGAACAACAACAAACTAAAACTAAGGGCCTTAATTGCTCGGCCTGTGCCAGTGGAGTCTTAGGGTAAGTCTGTACCATCAGCACTAAGTCGTGAAGATATTTGCCAACCAGTTTCTCCAGCAGCCTGAGTATTTCTTATGCGCTGAATCGGTAGAGTAAAACTACTTCTCCCATGAAGAAATAGCAATGGTGGTGGAAGGACAGCTATGAAAGTATAACTGGTTTTGCAAAAGAGTTTCTGCCATACAGCAGGCAGTCCTGAAGTGTAGATTTGGTCCTAGACTGTAATCTTCTGGGTTGTTTTTTACTTGCTGCCTCTCAAGGAAGAATAGCACTAATTAAATTATTGACATTTGCATTTATCACACTCTGGTTACATTTTAATACCACTTACTTTATTCTTCATCTCGCTTGATTTAATTATCAGTTCAAGGATGTGCTGAAAAGTCAATAGCTACTTTCATCAGGCCACCCCTGGTCCTGACTATTTTCCCTAGCATTCCTGTGGGAGTTGTCAAAGCCTGCTCATTGAACACTGCTGGATACTTTCTACAGGCTCATCTGTATTATATTAAACACTTAGTCCTTAGGAGTTTGGAAAACACCGAAGAAGCACAGGTAAATAACCTGCTGATAGATTCCACATTAGAAGGGAAATGTGCTCCAGGACAGTGAACTTTGTGTCTTCTGCCCCTTTGTTTGCTGCCATCTTTCACTTCATGATGAATGACTCCTCTGCTAACCTATACATCTGTCTGACATCTTGTACTTTCATCTGCTCTTTCTTAACTTTGGTTCCTGATCTCCCCTTCTACAGCTTGTGGCAGGGCAATTCATTTCCACAGCACTGGCGGAAAAGAAGCCTAAAGAGACCATATGGCAGCTAAGCCTCCTCAGTCACCAGAGAAAGCGATCCCATTAAAGCTATATTTAGCTGGCAGTAGTCCAGCCTTGTGAACTGTGACAACAACATTTCTGTGGCCATCAAGGCAGCAGAATCAGATGTGGGGTTTGCAGCATGTCTGTAGCCTGTACCTCACAGCATGTTGGGTTTGAGAGATCAGAAATCCATCAGCAAAAAGAAAGAAACAGGCAGAAACTGATGCAGCTGATCTATTACATTTCCTCAAGACTGTTGGACTGTTATATTCCCTCAAGAGGTTGTAATATGAAAACAAAGAGAAGGTTAAGCAAGTAATAATAGAAAATGTGAGCAACTTCCAAACAGCCTCAGTCATAGCTAATGTTCATATCCTGATAAAGTCTTATATCAGGATGCTGAAGGGGATCTTTGGACCTTACGCCTTTCACTGCTACCCGCCATGCAGTTTTCTTGGCTCCTACATAGTCAGAGTTTCAGATCATCGCTGGTTATACAGGATAGGGGAACCTAAGTGAGCTAAGACTTAGAGGGTCTTAAGACTGCAGGCACAAATAGTCATAATTCTGCACACGCCTGCTTGTAATGTTCAATTTCCTCAGAGGAATGGAGGCCAGAGCCCATAGCATGCATTAGAAGTGGAGAACAAATTCAGGTTTAACTCTATTATTCCCCAGAGGTTCTACCTCATGCTGTGCATGCTAAATTATCCATGCTTGTGTTGTTTACCACTTCTCTAACATTCCTGATCCTGAAAGCACCTAATGTGAATGCTGCTGTCTATCACTTCCTTATTCAGCACAGTTCTGTGGATAAGAGCAGAGTGTCTGCCAAAGTGTTTTTGTCAGCCGCCTCTCTCTTAATAAAGTTCTGCCTCTTTGACTAAGCTTTCTAGGTTTTTTGAGTCCAGGGGCAAACATAGTACAAAGCTGGAGTAAAAAGTGAATTTGGCTCAGAATGAGCTGGGGAATAAACCTAAAACCCTTCAGCGACTTGATTGTGAGTCTGAAATCTTTTCTGAAGAGCTGCTTAAACTACAAAGCAACAAAAGTGTTGGAAAAAGGGTGCTAGGGTGCTGAAAAGGTGATTCCTTTGTGAGACGTTCAAGGTTGCCAAGTGTATAGGCATCCTATATACCAGAATTCCTCAAGTAAAACAGGGGACTGTGGGAGCAATCTTCAGCTCCCCCTGGCAGAGGGTTGTCTAGATTCCAAGTTGCTCTGGGGTCATTTGAGCATGAATGCCCTCATTCAGGTCCTCAGATGACACAGATTTAGATAGCCTTTTCCAGAGGTAGGGAAGCTTATTCACATTTCTGAAGACTTCCTAATCCTACAAACACCAACCCTGTCCTGTCCCCACCTCACTGTAGGAAGAAGACTGCACTGTGCAGGAGATGCATTCAGGAGCTACTGAGTGGTATGGTGGCAGGTCCTGTCTTAAGGCAGTTCTTAGGGACATTTTGATCTCTTTACGGAAGAGAAATATTCCTCTGCCATCAGAGAAAAGAACAAGTGCATGAGGGAAAAGCTAACACAGATTTTTACCCAGAAATTACCAGTAATACACTGTCTCTGGAACAGACGAGAGATGCTTAATGGACTAAGTAAAACATAGCTACTGAAAACTTGTGAAAGATCCATGCCTTTCTGGATCATCAGCTAATGAAGTTTGCTTTCTTTCTACTCCCAGGGCAGGGAGGATGGGGGATTCCTTCATGTAAGCTAGTTTCATTTGCTTCTTGTTTGTTGTATAAGGTCTACTTAGACCATGCATTCAAGAAGAAGGGCAATGAGTGCTTTGTTCCCACCACTTCTTTCTGCAAGCAAGCTTAGTGGCCTAATGACCCTCATACTGGTGTCTGAAGCCAAGGCAAAGACGAGTGTGTACCGAACTATTTGCTTGAGTTACAGAGATCTCTGACAAAAATTAGGACTCTCTTAGGTATTACAGCTGCATTCAGGGCTGAGACTAAAGACATTTTCAATGTGATTTGTAAGGTGAGGTAACAAACAGTAAAAGAAAATATAAATAAATAAAACAGGAATGAAAGGTTCCATAGGTAAAAACACCTATTATTATAATACAATCATTTTAGCCACATGGACATCCCAGCCTTTGCTCTGCATGCATGGGGAGCTAGAGATGAAGAGACATAAGGAGCTGGAGGAAGCATATGGGAATGTCACAGGTGTTGAGGACAGAACACTGAGGTGACACTTTCACAGCAGTCATGGGCCATCAGGAGGAGAAGGAATGAAAGGAACCATCTCAGTAACCTTTTGATTGGCAGATGGGTGCAATGTTAATCTGACAACTGCTTTGCAAGTCTTGTTCAGGCTGTTTCAGGCTCCTTCAGGCTGTTCAAACCTTGTAAATATACACAGCCTGATCCTGTACATCCTGTGCAATGCAGAAGTGCTATGCTACTCCCAAATACTAGTTAATATCAGATGTTCGCTGAAAGCTCAGTGCTTTATACACTTCTTTTTACTGTTAACATAGAACATTAAATACCACAGGCTCACATGCAAGTCAATAATGGTTGATGCTTATAGGAGTGTCCACCAACAAAGTTACCACTGCTATTTTTAAAATGCTTAAATTCTTGAAAATTTGAACAGAAAAATAAGGAGCGATTGTCTTCCTTAATGCAAAAAGTCTTAAAATCAATGAATTTTTAGGCCTACAGCTAAAATTCCTTTACAGAAGTCCAAGGAGGTCATGAAGACACATAGGGAAGGTTGCTATTATCCTATACTCTACTACTTAGGAACACAGTCCGACGTACCATCTAGTCCTTCATATTAAGTCCATCTAATTATTTTTTTCCTAAAGGCCAATTAACATTTTAAAGCATAAAGTGCACCTCTTGCTTTAAGCATGACATTAAGCTCATGTGTAATCATAGATGATTCATTTAATGATCATACTGATTGCTATAATTTTTATAATACACCATGTTTAAAGATCTAATTGGTAAGAACTATAGTTTAATGAACGTCCAATTTCACTATAGGCAGAACTTTTAATGATGCCTGTAATTCACACTACTGGTTTTGATTATATGATCCTTTCTTCAATTGCCAAATCTGAAGTCTTTAAGCATATGTCCAGTCCTGATGGCTACCTCAAGCAATTATTTTTAGTTTCAGTTTGAGGGGTCCAGGCATTTCCCAAAGTGAGTTCAGAAAATTGTAACATGTCATTTTTACCTGCAAATCTCCTGCATTGCAATGCTTTGGGACAAATAACTAAAATTGGAATTTCATTCATTCTTGGGAATGTGCCCGTGCAGTCCCAGTGAAAATCTGCCTACAGGTACACATAACCTTGAGAGCTGGCAAGCAGTGTTGAGTTTCCCAACATATACATAAACAATGTGGGCTAATTTTTCCTAATAATAAAAGTTCACAGCAAGGTTTATTGTCTACACAATGTGATAACAGTATAGGTTGAAGTTCAAGTCTTACCTGAGAGGAGGAGGCAGGAAAGCAATACAGCCATCTTCTCATCCTGTAATCCAGAGCAGTGCTAAGGCACTGTAGCACCATTTCTTTCTCGGTTATATCCATTCCTGCCAGGAATACCTGAGGGAGTAAGGGTCTCTGCTAACAGGTCTAGGTAGCACAACCTAGCTTTAACTGATTAAGGGGGTCCTTCAGCAATCAGATGAATTCTATTCCTCTCCAATCTCATGACTCATGTGACATGATTTAATTAATTTGTATTGATCTGGATTTGTAAAAGAAGATTCTGGCCCTTACTAAGTAGAATAATAACATTATTCTGTACCTCCTTTTGTCTATGAAGCCTAAACTGCTCTGCACTACTTAGAACAATACTAACAAGACAGTTGATTAAGTACAGGTTATTATCTCTTGTGTGGGTGCACTTCTACTGTAATACAGTGTAGGTGGAAGTCAAGGGAAGGCAAAGCTGAACAATGTGTTCAGGACTTCCCTTCCCCTGACCCCCAGATGTCAGAAGCATACAAGTCAGCAGGATGCTCCACAGTCACCACTGAAATTATCCCTTATGCACACTGGTAATGTGCTTTTCAAAAACCTTTCTCTTCCCAAACCAACCCTCTTCCCTGATTTTCTCTGTTTGCAGTGCAGAAAGAAAATAAGTAGAGACAGTTGCTTGGAAGATTATAAATGTTAGGAGGATACTGTGCAACCTCCTAATTAGTTTCATTTCCCCAGTGTGCAATCAATAGCCCATTTAACATGGAATGTTATCAGAAGCCTTTTCTATCCATCCCACTTCTGCTGTAGTCTTTTTCAGACAAGTGACTTCACAGTCATGTGAGCTTTCTGACACTGCCCTGTTCCTACTTTCAATATTTCAGCTCTTTAAACAAGTGGGACATTTTTTTCCCTCCCAGAGTATGCAGTGTTAGTATTTGGGTTGCTTGAACACTCTGTAATAAAACATTTTAAGGATGTCAGGAGAACCTGCATGTGCAGCAAAAGGAGATTCTTTCATATAAAATGAGTCTGATTCAGCAGTGCTAAGAGATTTAAATAGGCCTTCAAACTCTGAATACATGCTAAAATCAATCAGTATGTTCACACATCAGTACAGTCCAATGCTGAATGCTCAAAACTAGCCATACATTGGGTTGCTTTTTTCTTTAGTAGTTGAGCAATATAATGTCTGAAACCAGGAACTAGGAGAAAATTCCGTATTCTGGTGAAATTCACTTAACTCATGAAAACCTGAGCTGAAAAAAACTGAGCTCATTTCAGTTCCTAAGGCCAATAGATTTACTGTGTATGGGGAAAATCAAAAGCTGCATTGTTGCCTTTTAGATTATATTTGCTGTGACAGTTTTTAATTATATTAGCACTGGTGCTTTCATGGATGGATGAACCCACTGGCCTGGGGGCTAAGGTTTGTTTCCTCACCTTAGAAACTGCAAATACAACAGAATGTTGGTACTTCATATCAAAAGCAGATTGTGACTGAAGGTCTAACCTTTGCCTCTCTGAACTCTAATCCCACCCTTAAACCTAGTGCAAGCCCTACTCTTGGTCTGAGCCTTAGCCCCAAATGGGTATCTATGGCCTAGACCTTATTTTGATCATCATAGTTTGTTGCCTTTCTAAAATTTGTCTTTCTCCTAATCCTAACCAGGGGAGTAGGCTGAGCTTTAGCCCAAGGCCTATAGCCAGAGTCCAGTTAAAAAAGTGTGAATTTGGGAGGAGGCAGGGGTACGTGAATTTACTACTGTGCATTTTATATTATTAAATCTGACATTTTTATTTTTTGTCCAGTTGTTAAGGTTATCTTTTTATGTGTCTACACAGTTCTGATTTCTCTCGGTATTGTTCTTATCTTCCAAGTTTATGTTGTCAACAAATTGCATTAATAAAGTGTTATTTTTTGTGCCCACGTTATTAATGAAATGTTGAAAACTCACTGCCAGTGATGATCTTTAAAAGCTTCTGATACTAAGTCTCTCTACAACTCAGCAATTCCTTCTCCAGCACAACTCAGTGTTATACCCATTAGATCAGTTCCTACCTACCTTAATTAAATAATCATCTTAAGGGCATTAACCCCTTTGAGTTTCGTTTCCTTCTTGATTATGTTTATTTTCATGTTCGTAGCCTCACGTCCAGTGACAAAGACAATCTGTCTTTGTCCATAGGAAGAGAGGAAAACATGCTGGAACATGGCAAATTGTGATTCATTACAACAATTTTATTATTTTTTAAACATGAGTTGGTCCAAAGCTGGTTGGCCAGAGATGCTGTGGAATCTCCATCCTTGGAGATGCTCAAGAATCAGTGGGACATGGCCCTGAGCAATCTGCTCTGATTAGTTCTGCTTTGAGTTGGGGGAGCAGGGAGTGGCTGGTGGACTAGATGACCTCCGGAAGTCCATTTCAAATGTAATTATTCCATGATTCTGTTTTTAACATCATGATCCTTACTGAAATCAGAGGCTAATGCATCTCTATATGATCTTTTACTTCTATCCTGTTCTCCCATCACAGTTGTACTTCTTTTCTTGTTCTCCCTTATTTATGTGATTGAAGTGCTTGCACTGTATTTTAAGCATATTTTTCTTTTTATTTTTAAATAATGTGGAAACAGAAATACAAATACAGTTACGTTGGCACTGTGTATGCATAAACCAGCACTGTCTTACTAATGAAGTAACAGCAAAACATTGATTCATGAGGCCAGAACTTGAGCCATGAAAATGAGAAAGACAGTAGCCATTGAAATAATTTACAGAAAGATAAGTCTTAAAGTAAAAAACTATAGACATGAATAATCCTTTTTCGATGTCATAGAAATCAAGCTTCTTTGGAAAATAGGATTTGTATCCATATGTGAGTCTCATTTTTTGCACAAAGGCATGCAGAAAGTCATACAAGATGCTAAAATGCTTCTGTGCAAACCAGCAATATTTAGTTAGACCCACTGCAGGTGGAGCAGAAATGAAGTCGGTGAATACATGACTAAGCAAATTTCCTTGTAATTTTCCTTGTTATTAGAAATACAGAATAAACTTAGAAGTTATTGAGATAATCTGATACCATAATGACATTTCTATTAACATCCTGGCAAAAAGTCCCAGCATACTGCTGAGCTTTCAGGATCAGTGCTGAATACCTGAATTTGGCCCTGTCTTGTGAATCACTTACTATAATTCATTCTCTAATCAAATTCCTCATCTGATTGTTCCTCTTTGTAGCAAAATTATGCCTCGTAAGATTTGCACCTGAATCCCACTGTACTTCAAGACCCACAAATGTTGTGCCATTGCCAGGTGGACTTGCTTACACAGAGATGGCTACCCTGCTGCTATTTAGTGAACTGATGGTTTGGCACCAGTGCAACCAGCAGAAATCATCCAAGACAATGAATGAATGCTGAGAATGCAAGAGAGACATTCAACTAATTTTAAATTACCTGCTAGCTTTAAAAGGATTGGGCCAAAATAGATTTCTTGCACAAAATATCCTTCTAAATAATTATACTAATTTAAAAAATGGGCATATGTTTACAGAGCATTGATCACAGCCAAGAATCAAATCTTGGAGAAATTGAATTTTTCTTGTCACCTTTTACTTAGATTACACTTTAACTATGAGCAATTTCACAGCTCCAGGGAGAATTCTCTTCAAGCTGCATGACAAATTACAAATACTTCCTAGCAGTTTCATCTTACTATAACCTTCTAATCATATGAATTCTCCTACAACTTTGCTCTTCAGCTTGACTTATGTCCTAGAAAGTTCTTTCACAACTGTCTGCCAGTCAATATCTTGCCGTCCTTTCAAATTCCTCTGAAAACCTGTGTGACGTCACAGAAAGATATTAGATGGTCTCAGAAAGGACTTCAAACTGTTATGGGCAGATACAGACACATGTTTAAGGCCCTTACAGAACCATAAAACATGTCATCTTTCTTATCATCTAAGTCTTTTGTTTCTGAACGTATTTTTGCCCCATTAATCTGAGTTGTTAGTTCATGATCAGGCACTTGCAAGATTAATTGTGAGAGAGGGACAAATGGTGAGAGGTGGATTTCCTTTGCTGCAATTCTGCTTGTTTACAAGGGGTATACATGAAGGTGTTTTCTTGCATAGAAGAAACAGGCAATTTCTTTGCTTTCAAGTGCCCTATCTGAACCTTCTGTCAGTTCTGGGCTAGAGAAGCTCTAATTTTTTGCTGCTTCTTGAAATCCTTTTATTTTCTGATGGATTGTACCATTGCCTTCTGCCTCAAATGCTTATGGATATCCAGCAACGTTTTGTCCTAGATTCTGATCAGGTCTTTTCATGAATCTGTTGTCTTCAGTGGTGTTTTGAATTACTCTCTGTGGACAGACCTGATTGCTCGTTCCATTGACCTAACATATCCACCATCTGTAGACTAGCCTGCTATTCTGTGTTAAGCAAAAGATCCACTTCACGGAAGCTGTTAGTACCTTTCAACAATATTTCAGACAACCCATTACTCAAACACTGCTGTTATAACTAACTTATTCAAAACATCTCTTTACCTGACCTCAGTCACATGGCAGTTTTTCCACCCTCACTAGATTATTGAAACCTCTGTAAACAGCAAGATAGATTGAATGAGTCACTCCAGTTTAATCCCTCCTGTGAAATTTTGCACTTCTGTGCTAATTGTTATGAATAATTTATTTCAGCTTTCTTTGTGCCAACATCCAGTTACCAATATTTCAACAGATACTGAATTTCACTGCAAACTAAAATGAATCTGCATTATAAAAAATCTTTTTGTATCTCTTGTAAATTAATCCAGATTCTGGTTCAGAAAAAGCTGAAAAAGAACAAATTGTTGCCCATGATGTCCAAACCTCTTACGCTTGTAGACTGACCAAAATTCAACAGCTAACCCAAATATGTTTTACCAGCTACTCCCTTCCTTCCTTCACTTGCACTAGCATATGTTTTCTTAGTTGTTCTGGATGGTGTAATACTTCTATTTGCCAGTGTTTATTTAAAAAGCATACTAAAGAAGGTTCATCTAACTTGACATCATTACTGAGGGCTTTATCCTGACCAAATCCTGATGTGTCATGGCCAGCTATTACTCAACACCTCCCAGGATTTATTAATAACATAATAAAGCTGACATTTTTATTTCAAAAGTGCCTTTCAGAATAATGGATAATTTTCTCATGCTTCATCTAATTATCCTGTGAAGACCATTACACATCTTCATTTGTTTTGTTCATTTGTTCCCCTCCTACAGCCGTTTTATTTAGTTCTATTACAGAAGCTCTAGAATCTATGAGGATTTTTAGAAATAAATGTGCATAGCTATGTATAAATAGTGGCTGTCTTTTACATTCAATGGATCAGGGAAGTTTCTTGTTTCATGATATAGTTTAATAGAAAAGGTTGAAATTGATTTTGGGTCCCTCCCTTCCATCATCTGCTAATAACAAACAATTATTTTAAAAATATTTTTTTCTGGAAATAGAATATTTTTCCTCGCAAAATAAAAATGCTTTTTTCTCCTTGTAATGGCTTCAGTATCAGAAGTCAGAGCATGCCACAATGGCACAGAAAGATTATGGTAGGCACTAAGCTGCAGTGCTGGGTGCAATCTCTAAAGTGCAACTGCATAGTAAAATAATGGGGTGTAGAAGTTGCAGACAAGTCAGAAGCGGTGCAAATGCTAGAAAGGTCTCACCAGGGGCAACGCAAGCTCCTGGGTGGTAGGCTGAGGGCGCCTGTCCTGACATACAGTATGCATAACATACAGTTAGCATAACTAAACTCACTCCACATTTGTTGTCTGTGGTAATTTGTGTGGTCCTGGGATGTGCTGGGTTGTGCTGGATAGTCCCTCTTATGGTTAAAATAAGAACATTTCTCTGAGGAGCACTGACTGACAATGTACATCTCGGCCAGTAAGGCCCTTAGTTACCACGGCAAACAGTAAGCTATTATCAGCATAGACTTGCCAGCACTAAACTGCTGTACCTCAGGTCTGTAGGAGTTTGTTGTGACCAGAAGGACATGCCCACACACTTCTAGACCCAGAAGTAGTTTTGTTCTGCAGTAGGTGTCAGCTGTAGGATGCAACAGTGGGGTGGACTAAAAGAGGGGCTGACAGGACACTCCAGTACAATCGTTCGCTGATGGATACAGATTGCCCCTGGCAGCTACCACTTGTTGGCTGCTCTGGGATGGACTGTCTCTGGATGCAGGAATGTTGCTGCTTTGGCTAATGACACTGTTAATAGCCGTAACAGGGCTGACACTATGAAACAGTGTGTGGGAGATCCTTTCGAAAAAGGAGGCTCAGAGCAAGGCAAATGTGGCAAATCTTGCGTCTTTGGATGCATCCTTGGAGATCAGAAGTTTGAGGGCAACTGAACTCTCCCTCTCCAGTTAAGACAGTCTTTCTCAGAGCTGTGGTTGTGCACATCAAGACTCCTCAGCCATGGGCCTTTCCCTGATGTGGATGTGCTTCTCCATACTTTTAGCAACTCCTATTTTCGCCATGGACACACAGCACAAGTGATTATGTAGAGCCCCAGAAGTGACAGGCAGCAACAGAGCACCATTCTGAGTGAGAAAAGGCCACCAGCCTCTTTGGGACATACTTCTCTAAACTGAGAGAAGAATGACTTAAAAACCTCTGCAGCGTCACATGCATGAGTACAGGAATATTTTGTCCCTGTGAACTACACCTTTTGCATTAACTGCTCCTTAAGACCCTCATAAACATTGTGCTGTTGGTACATGGAGCAAAGCTGTTAGAGGTCAGGTGCTCTGTGGAAAGTGAAATTATTAATCTCTGAACTGCTTTAGCACAATACTGTTGCTGACATTCAAATATTAGCAGAAACTGAGATGCATTCGCTGTATCAAAATTGTGCAGTGAAGAGATTCTAACCTTTACCCTCAATTAATGTAACACTCTTGTCTGTTCCAATTTCCTGAGAAGCAAGATTACTTCGATGCTTTTATTCAAGAATGACATTTTTAGTGGTATTTTAGTGATACAAAATCATAGTTCTGGAGCCTTAAAGTCCAACTTAGCTCCTATATACTTTTCTGCCCTGAAGGCTAAGTAAAATCTGAGTGCAGATAGGTTATTCAAAAAAAGAGGTATATAATCACTTTCAGACCATGAAATTTTAAGGATTCTGTGGTGAGCTTTAGTGCAGCTGGTATGAATGGAAACCTTTTCTGCTGACAGTGGCAGGATGCCAACCCCGATCTTTCTCCCAGAAAGAGTTTTACCAACATGGTATCAAAACTGGTCTCTATATAAGCCAAAGCTGCAGCAACAAGTCCATCTGTGAGTCAAAATGTGACTATTCATTTTGCCTGCAAAGCTCAGCTGCAAAGTGATATGGAATACAAAAAGATTAAAACCCTCTTTTTCCTATTGACCGCTCCCACACCCAAGATTAAAAGGCAGCCAAGCAGCCAGTCGATTTGACATTCAGCTGCATGTCTTGGGGACCTGACAGTCACTGAGAGGATTTCCCCTCCCTTGTTTTGTGCCACTTAATTTCCAGAAATCTCTACCCTCTTGGCTGTGCTGAATCAAATGTCCCTGTTCTATCTGATGGGACAGAAAGAAGCTGCAGGGGAAAAGGAGGATGGAAACAATTTAAAACAGTAAAAAAGGTTTACTGATTATCACCATAAAAGCACCGATCAGAAACTGGTTACCACTTAACAGTCCTAAATAAGACAAAAATAACTGTTCATGAAAAAAAGAAAAAAATATTATCTGGTGTCTCCCTGAATTAAGGGGACACTTGCTCTCAGTATAAAATATTAGCAGGTATTTTTAATATTTATATTAAAATTAATACTTTTAATATTAATATTAAAGATTTGGTCAAGACTTAGACCCAGATGGCTCAAGGAATGGATTTCTGAAGGAAATGGAGGAGTCCATACGTATTAAACCAAACAGGTCTGTTTGAGGTTGTCCACATGGTTCAATTACTTGGTGTTCCTGGGAACAACCACGATGCATTTCAGATGCTATCCTGTGCACAATACTAACACAGGCCAGGGACTGTTCTGGAGGGGAAGAGTGGATGAGACCACCTTGGCTATGGAAGGAAAGGGGACAACCATTTAGTCGTGTGGATTCAAGCAGCACGACGACACTTGATCTTGGGGCCAAAGAATGGTTCCTAGTTCCCCAGGACTGCAATTTGGATATCATGGACTTAGTGCATTTCCATGTTCTATTTTCTATAGCACACAATTCTCACTTTAAGACCATTTAAAATAGATTTATTTGCTGAATAAAAAGTATATTATTTTCAGTGTTCTTTATTGACATATGGGTGGTGATCAAAGTGCATTTTAGACAACGTATTGGGTTTGCGTGGCAAGGTTTTGGTAGCAGGGGGCTACAGGGGTGGCTTCTGTGAGAACCTGCTAGAAGCTTTCCCCATGTCCGATAGAGCCAATGCCAGCCGGCTTCAAGACGGACCCACCGCTGGCCAAGGTCGAGCCCATCAGCAACGGTGGTAGCGCCTCTGCAATAACATATTTAAGAAGGGGAAAAAAATAAACCTGCACAATTGCAGCCAGAGAGAGGAGTGAGAATATGTGAGAGAAAAAACGCTGCAGACACCAAGGTCAGTGAAGAAGGAGGGGGAGGAGGTGGTCCAGGCGCCAGAGCAGAGATTCCCCTGCAGCCCGTGGTGAAGACCATGGTGAGGCAGGCTGTCCTCCTGCAGCCCATGGAGGTCCACGGTAGAGCAGATATCCACCTGCAGACCGTGGAGGACCCCACGCTGGAGCAGGTGGATGCCTGAAGGAGGCTGTGACCCCGTGGGAAGCCCACGCTGGAGTAAGCTCCTGGCAGGACCTGTGGACCTGCAGAGAGAGGAGCCCACGCTGGAGCAGGTTTGCTGGCAGGACTTGTGACCCCGTGGGGGACCCACACTGGAGCAGTCTGTTCCTGAAGGACTGCACCCCGTGGGAAAGAGCAACACTGGAGCAGTTAATGAAGAACTGTAGCCTGTGGGAAGGACTCACGTTGGAGAAGTTCATGGAGAACTGTCTCCTGTGGGAGGGACCCCACACTGGAGCAGGGGAAGAGCGTGAGGAGTCCTCCCCCTGAGGAGGAAGGAGCAGCAGAGACAACATGTGATGGACTGACCGCAACCCTCATTCTCCATTCCCCTGCGCTGGTGGAGGGAAGAAGGTAGAGAATTTGGGAGTAAAGTTAAGCCCGGGAAGAAGGGAGGGGTGGGGGGAAGGTGTTCGAAGATTTAGTTTTATTTCTCATTACCCTACTCTGATCTGTTTGGTGATAAATTAAACTAATTCCCCAAGTTGAGTCTCTTTTGCCCATGACAGCAATTGCCGAATGATCTCCCTGTCCTTACCTTGACCCAGGAGCCTTTTGTTATATTTTCTCTCCCCTGTCCATCTGAGGAGGGGAGTGACAGAGTGGCCTTGCGGGGCGCCTGGTGTCCAGCCCACCACAGACAAGCAGACTGCCTTGATATAAATTCAGCAAATCAATAATCACAGAGGATTCTTGTAATGTTGCTGAATACTTCTGCCAAATTCAAGCTTACTATTTTTTCTAAGTCCCAACAACATTATGAATGTTACTCTGCTTCTTATTTGTAGTGCTTTCAGGACACAAAGTTTTGCTTATTTTCCATCAGCTAGGAACTTTTTTATCCAACATTGACCATTCTAAACACACAAAATGAAAGAAGACCCACATCATCCAATGTATAATATTTATTTTCAACTACAATAATTTTGAGCACAAAATCCCCAAATGGTCTGCATCCTCCCTGAGGGCCTTCTCATTTGCCATGAGCTATTTCAGTCATTAAGACTAGGGTTACATCTATACAGGAGACATTTACCAGTAGGACTCTGATTCAACCCAGCTAAGTTTAGACATTTTCCTGAGATGACCAGGTCAGGAACATCCTCATTGTATGTTGTATGCTCCCTCAATAGCCAACGGTGAAAAATAGGCACCCACAAAGGGTGGTCCAGAAGATTTCTGGGATGAAACACTGTCTGGGCCTTTCTCTCCATTGGCTATTGCATGCTGACACCCTGAATTACTATTAGTCCTAAAAGTATCTGACATGGAACTGGACTTTGGTACCTAATAGAGCCCACAATGGAGCTATTCCTAGAGGAGATGCCTTACATATAGACAAGGAGAGTGAGATAAAAACCTTACTCCACAGAACCTGTCATGCTGAACTGAAAGACTCTAAGCTAGCAACTAAGCACATCAATACCAGTGGCGGGAGGAGCACACTAAAGCCGCCAGGATTAAACACAGGAACCTTGATTACAAAAATATGCCTATCTTGAATTATGATGTATAGTCTTCAAACTTCTTCTGGAGATAATTGAGTGAATCAGCCCTTTCTTACAGAATATTATAGGATGAATAATTCTGTTTTTATCATGTGTCTCAGTGGTTGTAGACTTTGTCCAGGTGATAGCAGAATTAGGTTTGTTTTCTTCCTTTTCCTGAACAGCTTTCAATCAGGTTTTTGTGTAACACAGCTCTCATCTTTAAGTTAAAAAGTCTTTTAGAACGAAACTCTCTCTTTCCTGCCCCATCCCATGTTTCACTGGGCCAGACAGATGATAGAGTTCTGTAGCCTAGCAGTTACAGTATTCACCTAACAGAGAGAAGAGATGATTTTCAGTCCAGTCCTTAAGTCTTTTTTATATTTAAGCTTTCCCTGAACTCCAGACTGGAGCAAGACTCCTTTCTTCTAAATGAGTAATCAAACGACTAGATTTGGGAATAATGTTTGTTATTCTTTTTCTCACTGTCTCACAGAAAGTGACTGAGCAGGACTTCAGTTTCAACAGACATGTGAGGAGTCCTATGTCTAGGAGTTACCTCATGCAACAGTACCAGCTGGGCACCAAATAGGTAGGAAATAGCTTGGCAGAAAAGGAACTGCAAATCCAGGTGGACAACCAGCTGAACGTGAGTCAGCAGTGTTGTCCCTTTCCGTGAAGAAGGCCCAGCTCATTACTGAGTTGTATTTAGGAAGAAGATAGCGAACAGATCAAGGAAAATAATTGTTCCCCTCTATTGGCACTTGTGAGACCACATCTGGAGAACTGTGTCCAGCTTTAGGGTCTTCTGTGCAAGAAAGGTGGTGACATACTAGAGCAAGTCCAGCAAAGGGCCACCAAGGTCACTGGGAGGTAGAGGACAGGACATAACAATAAGAAAATGAAAGAAATGGGTTTGTTCAGTCTTAAGCAGAGAAGGCTGAAAGTAGATCTAGTTGCTCTCTACAAATATCTGACTGGAAGGTATAGACAAGATGCATACAGACCCTTTTCAAAGGTGCGGTGACAATACAGGAAGCAAAGGATACAAGCTGAAAGGTAGGAAATACCAACTAGATTTAAAGGTGAATTTTTTCACCGTGATTATGGCCAGACACTGTAACAGGTTGCCCAGGGAGGTTCTGGAGAGTCCATCCTTGGTGATATTCAAAACTTGAGTTATATTTGTAACTCAAAACAAGGCCCTGAGCAATGTGACCTAACTGAACCTGCTTTGAGCAGGGGGTTAGATGAGATGACACCAAGAAATCCCTTCCAAATAAAATGTTTTATGATTCAGTGATTTTATGAACTGTGGCAATCCATTTGAAGTGCATGAGAGTACCTTCTTACTCAACTGTCTGTCCATGGGATGTGTAAACTCTGAAATGTGTATGCTAGCAATCTAACTATACTAATTAAATAATTTCTAATGTAACTAAATCAGTTACATTAGAAATCAGACAAAGTATCTGTGCAGCTTTTGACTAAATTACATAGGCCAAATTCAGCCAGGAGTAAGCAGATTTAAATTCACTGAGGCCACTTTGTGGGAGTAATGTAAACTTATGCAGGCTTTTTCTAGTCTCTCAGTATTGTACAGAGCTGACTTCTGACTTTTTAAAATCAAATGGTGAAACGCCTCCTCCGGTTCTGTTTTATGATCCGAGGCTCTTTCTCACTCATTTTCATGCCCTATTCTCCATCCCCTCTTTACAGCTCCCTCAATTTCAGCTGGTTTTCCCATTTTTATAATTTAATATATTTTCTCATAATAATCTATCTCTGGAATACACTCCTTGCTAGAGGCTATCTTGACCCCTTAACCTTTTGCAAGTCAGTATAATTATCTAGTCTTCCATAGCCACCCTTTTCATATTTCTTGAAAAAATTCCAGCAATGAAAACAGATTTATGATGTAACAGTCTCAAAACCATATAATCTTTTATTCCTAGGTTCTGCACTCTCTGGCAATAGATTTTCCAAAACCTAAATGAGGTCCTAGGAACAGATTGCTGGCTTGTTTGAATATAGTTTCATGTCGGTGGTTTGCTGTGATGTTAATACATGATTACCTGAACAGGGTGAACACTCATGGTTAAGTGGGGTACAGTTAGGCACAACTTGGGATCAGTTACAAGTGGGTATTCTGGGGCTTATACTGGTTTGTGCCCATAGACTGAAGTCTGGATAAATGAATCAAAGATGTTAACAGGATGGGGTTTGATTTATCTCTTCCCCTGAAACTCTTCTTCCCCTTTCTACCTCCCTTGGCTTTCTGTTCCTTCTGCTTGTGCCAAATCAACCATTCACAGAGACATGCTAAAAATCAGGTTATTAAAGTAATTTGGGTTAACTCCTCCAGCCTCCCACAAATGTTTTTTACAATTTACACAGCATCAATCGTGCTGTTTCCAATAAGATCTTGTTTACTGCTTATATAAAGAAGTATAAAATAGTATTTCTCAATCACACCTTCCAGTACCTTCCAGAAGCCCTGACATCCCATGAGTCTGGGATTAATTCTCAGAGGGAACATTTCCTTGCCTACGACTGTATAAATCTTGAGATGTGTACATGAGTATTGAAGCAGTCGCTTGGGGCACAACTTGTGGCGGTCAGCTGAAATTCGTATTTCAGTTTTTAACTCCCGCAACAGAAAATACCTGAGATGAAATCAGTTCTTCAGTGATAGCCCTTGGAAGGAAGACAGAGTTAACAGCATACTAATACATACTTTCAATAGGACTCCGGGATAAGAAGCTTGTTGGAAACCTCATTTTAGTCAGATAATTGAATGGTAACAATTGAGAAGCACTGAGCTGAAACTCTTTAAATCAGAATGTACATAGATATTCTATTGTATTTTCTTGTGCCGTTTATGCTTTCATCAGGTTGTTGTTGGTTTTTAAGCTGTTTAAATGTACTGCCTTTAGCCTGTCTGATAGCATGTCCCAGTGCTTCATGGCAATAATTTCAAAATACCCAAATTCTTGGTCCCCTATTCTGCCAAATTGTTATTCCTGGATAGAAATGTGTTCCGTCAATTACTCACAACATGTAACTGCCAGAAATATTCTTTAGCAGAGGGAGAAACTGTAGGTTGAAAAGCCAGAGGGCAATAGGCAGGAGGAATCATTGTAGTAAGGGTATTTAAAAAGAAATTAAAAGATTTTTAATTATGAGAATGGCAGAAAGAAGAGTAAGAAAAAAAGAGATGAAGACATGGAAGAGAATGAAAAAAAGAGAATGTATTGTTAGAGGTAGGTGTGGAAAGGAATATATAAATATTTAACAGAGGCAAATTCCTGAGGTCTTCTCTGCTTTTGCTACGTTGCCTTTTCTTTGTCTTTTCATGCCTATTTCCTACTCCAATCTGCTGCAAATTCTGCCTTACAGCTCCTTAAATCCTGCTGCAAAGATGGAAGAAAGAAAAGTCCTATACACATTTTGGTATGAAAAAGATTGGAGTCGTTTTCCCACTTAAAAATTGCCAGCCAATCAGTAGATTAAAAAGTTCACTATGTCTCTGGCCCTTTTTGGTCTTTGAGGCTACATCTGTACTAGTAAAGCAAAGAAGGTAAGGGCAGGGCCACCAGCAGTGACATATGAGTGCCCATGCCATGCAGTCACTAGCATGCTGCGAGGAACAGTTTCGGACTGTGTTAGCTACTTTCCCCAGGGGACAGCACAGGCCATTAGGGTGCTGCTGGTAAGCAGGACATGTAAGGACACCCTATTTTTGAGGAAAAAGTCTAGTCCTTGGAAGAGATTTGTGCCATGCTGCTTGCCTTCATCAGGGAGAGCAGTAGCGCCTGCCCCTTATACATACTCGTTGAGACATAGGTGGAAGAAACTCCCCAACTTCTACTATGGGCACCATCTGCTTAATGCTGTGTCGACCAGATGTTGACACCTGCATTTCCTCCTTCCCTTAGAAAGCTCCTCTGTCTTGTCTGATTTCTCAAACAAAGTACTAGATTAAAAAAATGAATGTTTAGAGAAGTCTTGCCAATCTCATTTCCTCTGCTCTTATATTTACTTCATTACAAGCTACGATAAGAAGGATTTTCCTCTGAACACACAGGAAAGAAGAGAAAAGAGGATGGGCATATGTGCTGCTGGGAAACTGATATCTCACCAGGTCTCTAAGGTCTCATGCCTCTGTGTAAATTTGTCATGTCTAAAATGAACATGTGTTCCTTTAAGAAATGGCTCTTATTACCACTTGCTCCCTCAAACACACCTCCTTGTTCCTCTACACCTCTCCCTTATCAAAGTTGCTTTTCCTGCCACAAGCTGCCCAGTGGAGGCAGACAAGTGTTGGTTCTTCGTCTTCATCAGTGTAAAACCAGTGATCTCAGCTTAAACCTTCGGTGAGCCTACAGATCTATCCCTGTACTGGAGTATGTGCAACGTAGCCTGAGATTAATGGATTTTGTACACAATAAAAATGGCACATTCATAAAAAAAAATGCAGGTCTATTTGGAGGTAGGAGACTATAACGCCAAGTTAAAAATGCTGGTTTTCTGCATTTACCCTACTACTCCGAAGAGCACTACATTTTGGCTAGTAGATCATAGTGACTAGCTGATGGAGAGATGTACTCTAGTTTTTCAGCCAGCAAAACCCTTAAAATCATGTCGGATCATGGCCTTTGAAGATTTGCTGTTGAGATATCTAGGAAACCCCTTCCAGGGTAGGTTCGTCTGATACTGTCAATGACTTGCACCATTTCAGGCAGTGAATGAGGCAACATGTATGGGTAAAAAGAATAACTAGAGACACTCCCCAAAAATAAATGAATAAGATGCCTCCGCAGTTCCATTACTTTTATTCACAGCTAGCAAAGTTGGTGGCTAATTTTCTCCCAAAAAAGAATTGCTCCAAAATTTTCTTTAATATTTTCCCAAAAATGGTATTGAAAATGTCTTATTTTCAGCAGCTCATAATCCCTATCAGAGAGCTGTGTGGACAGTGACAAATACCAGTGTATGCCTAACAGACTGATTCGTCTGGTCATTGATATTCTTTCCTCCATCTTTCTCTCTCTGTTTCTAATCTACATGGATCTCAAATCAGTATAAAATACTGCATTCTGGCTATTTCCCTTTGCCATTCGTAGTAAGATTTCAATTAAAGATTGAGAGAATCGTTAGGAAAAGCAGAATCTATTCTGGTACCACATGCATTGACATTACTAACATTAAACTGATAAAAAAGTAAGGTTGTCACTGAATTTATTACTATATTTGAAACGCAGTGTGTTCATTGATATTTGATAGGGGACCTATATAATCAAAATACATATTGAAGAAAAATGAAGGGACATGAAAAAAGTCTTTAAGACAGTTATGTTATGTGTCCCAAACTGTTTTGGTAACCCAGATTTCAACCTATCCGATGATTTAATTTTCAATTGCATTTTTACTCTTATAAATTTTTTTCTAGGCAGGTTTTCTCTTTAATTCCTGATCTAGAAATATTAGCTCCAAATGGAAAGATGAGTGTGTCACACTGTGCCCTGGGAAGGTTTTTGTGATGGCCATCATTCACCTAGAATGAAGTAACCACTTACAATGCTCACATGCAGTAAAAACCTCGTATTTTGTCTCTGCAAGGGAGCTAAACGAGAGCTTTAATCCTCTTCTGCTTTAGTGCAACGGTAGTAGTTATTTATAGAACCGCTCTGGCAATGGGTGGGCATTGCAGATGGCTCTGTCTCACCACAGAGCTAAATTAAGTAATTTGTTTCTGAAGGGGAGGTTTATTTATTGACCTCAATAAAGTTAATCGTGCTTTCGCCTAGAGCTCAACACACAAGTATAATCCAGCGGGCTCATTTCACTTACTCTATGATTTTTCTGTCTTTAAATGCCTGGGTTTGTTTCTCTTTACACCCTTTATGTTTTAACATACCTTTCATTTCAGACCCCACTGCTTTAGGCATATCTTCTGGTGTCATTTTCTGTGAGCATTTCGATTCAGCCGGCTGCTTGGGAGCCTGTCCTCAGTCGTAAATACGGTGTGAAGTCAAAAACCTGTGAAAGTCATGGAAATAGCCTCGCGGCTGAACTTCTCTCACAAGAGGGCCTGTTGAGTTAAAATGCCGCCGCTGCCGCAGACCTCTGGCTGTGCCCTCTCCTACCGACCGCTTTGCTGGCTCCTGCCCTCACAGTGACACTGGGGTGGCCAAGAGGCTGAGCTGTCCCCTTGTCCCCTGACCTGGGGATGTGTTACGGTGCATCAGAAGAGACGCACTAAACCAGGCCTCCACGCGGAGATCAAACCCTGCGCTTTCGCGTTTCTATTGCTAACAAAGGCAGTGTGCGTTTGGGTGTTGCTGCCGAACCGAACCACGGTCACTTTTGCGAACAAAGGCTGCTGAGGTCGCTATTGCGAGGTGACATTGTGGCAGCCAGGCTTTCTGCTGTGCCGTGGTTTAAGCCCAGCTGGCAACTAAGCACCACACAGCCGCTCGCTCACTCCCCCCCTGCCCCAGCGGGATGGGGGAGAGAATCGGAAAAGTAAAAGCGAGAAAGCTCGTGGCTCGAGATAAGAACAGTTTAATAAGTGAAATGAAATAAAATAAAATCATAGTAATAATGATAATAATAATAAAAATTGTAATGAAAAGGAAAACAACAACAATAACAACAACAAACAAGAAAGGCAAGTGATGCAAATGTAAACAATTGCTCACCACCCTCCGACCGATGCCCAGCCCAAGCAGCGGTCCCCCGGCCAGATTTCCCCCTAATTTATATGCTGAGAATGACATCATATGGTATGGAATATCCCTTTGGTCAGTTGGGGTCAGCTGTCCCAGCTGTGTCCCCTCCCAACTCCTTGTGCACCCCCAGCCTACTCGCTGGTGGGGTGGTGTGAGAAGAAGAAAAGGTCTTGACTCTGTGTAAGCACTGCTCAGCAATAATGAAAACATCCCTGTGTATCAACACTGTTTCCAGTACAAATCCAAAACACAGCCCCATACTAGCTGCTATGAAGAAAATTAACCCTGTCCCAGCCAAAACCAGCACATGCTGCCCTGCCGAGGCAGGCAAATCTGACCTGTCCTATAGCTTCAGGATCCTGACCGATCTCACGGCGTTCATGGCACTGCCCTGTGTACTCCTAGGGTTTCTCTTACCCAGCCTGTTATCTCTAGGAGCAGAAAAACTGCTAATGATTCCTGAGGCCCTATTCAGAAAAGCACAATTTCTTACCATACAACATCATGAGCTAAAATTCATATGCACACTGTACTGAAATTGCTCACAGTATGTATCCCTTAACACCAAGCTACGGGTAAATCACCTGAGGGACTGACTGCAATTTTTTTGTATCAAATCTCAGGAAAGTCCACACGACAGCATTTCAGGCAACGTGAATGTGCCTTGATGAAACAGCAGGGCCTTGCTGATGGCAAGTATTTGCACATTGTTTTGCAATGAGTTGCTTCTAGAGTAAATATAAAAGTGCATTTTGTAGCTCAACAGAACTACCGGAAGTACTACCTTCTTCAAGAAAATAAATTTCACTACAAACTTTATTGCAGATGAATCTGAAGCTGTCAGATGTACCCATACCAGGCAGACACTTTGGCCCCTCGTCTAGTCTGCTAACCACATACTGCAGCTATTTACTGCCTGGAGAAATTAATTTCTATATGCAATTTTCCAGTCCACATCTACATATATGTTTTTAAAATATTTCTGCTTTTTTCCCTCTTTTTCCTTTTGGGGGAGTATTTGTACCAAAGATGCTAAATTCTGTAATCTTGCCTTACATATTGAACTCTTTCTTTTACTTCTGTAATAGTTCGTCAGGTCTTTTGTTCACTATAAGAATTAATTCATGGCCCAATTTAATGTTTAAAGGTGTGCTAAGGAAAACGGATTTATTTTAGCGATGGAGTTTCCTTTAGTAATACGGTGATTCCTGGATCTGGTTCTTACCTCCTGTGGAAAAGGAATCTAGTATTCTCATGGAACCCAACAGCATTTGCAGGAAATTGTATTTTGGCTTATTTTTGTATTTAATTTGTAAAATAGTATCATTATATGGAAAAGGAGCTATTTTTTACACACACCTTTTTAATTTGGTGGTAATTCTGTGACACACTGGGCGAAACTGGGATTGGAGAAATTTCAGCCCAGGAATTCTCTGTATTGTCAGTAAGCTCCTTATGTCTCCCCAGAACAGGTATGACTCCCCAGTCCATTACATTTTTCCAAAAACCAGGAAGTTTCTAGCACATGGAATAAGATTCATCTGCCCATTGCATGGAAGAGACATGTTGCTTTGCAAAGATGCCTGTTTCTCTCCATTGGCTGTGAAAGGAACCTTTAGTGCCTTGCTCAGCCTTACACACCTAAGTTCTAGAAGACTAAACTAAAGCAGAAAAATCTGTTCCTAAGAGCAGAATAGCACCTGATGCACTTCAAAAACCAAACTGCAAAATATTTTTTAGTTGTTAGAAATAAACATTCTCAGTCTTTGGACTCTCAATGGTGATTGTAGTACTGCATATAGTACAGTACATAAGAAATATACCTGTTTTTTTCAAATTTTAAATTAACTGAACAGTGTGTTGTTATAGAAGAGGCCTGTGTGATCGGATGTGCTTTGGGTGACACACAGCAATCTCCATTGCATCTGTTGTCTAAGGTTACTCACTAAACTTCAAGCTATTTCCAGACAGTCTCCATACCTTCACTTAGTTTCTAAAGAAAGCATGTTATACATGATTCAGTTACAAAATTATACTATAGTTTAGATATTATAATTCTTTGAATGTTGTGCTGTATTAGTGGCTTGATACCGCCATGCTAGAATGATGTACTACTAGAATTTTAGGCTACATTAATAAATTATAATTTCAGATCAGTTTCTACTAAAAAATTATTCCTATTAGTTCTATACCATAGAACTACTTTTTCCAGGTACCCAGGAACAGTTCATTCCTATGGAGTATGCAGGAGGTTCTTTACATGCCAGAAATGCAATGTGGTCAATGAAAACAGAGAGAGGGTTTCTGAGTCTACATATTTTATTATATTAAACAGGATTTTTTTCAGTTCTGAAGATCACATTTGCTCAAGATGCAGACCACCCTGACCTCTTATGCAATAGCATAAAAACATTTTTTGCCAGAGGAAAAATGAATCAATGCTCTGTTTCACATATTAATTTTAGTCATATTCATGCTGCCGTATAAAACACTGTGACAATCAACGTCACTTACGTTGTGGTTTAAGCAGAATCCACTTAACACTGTCAGTGATTTTTAGTCATGGTCTAGCTACTGTAGTAAAAATTCCCTGAAAAGTGAAATGTTGCCTCGATCATGTGTAATCAGCATATTTTTTTCTTATAAATTTTGGATACTCATAGAAGATTACTTGAGCAGAATATGTATATATTTGAAGATTTCTTAGGTTTTGCAGATTAATTAGGTGCGGAAATATGTTGGAAGCTGACAAGTGAAATATTTCAGAGGAAAACTTAAATACTGGCAAGCAGCCACATATGCATTTCAGCTGCTTTTCCTAATGACATTCACTACTCAAAACTAACATTAAATACATTCATAGTCTGCAAAATGAGGTAATCCTAACCCCTATCCCTTTTTCTTTTCCTAACCATTTTAGAAAGTCAGCGTGAGGTTTGCTGTTGGTTTCAGCGGCAATAAGGAAGAGCCTGAGGAGAGCAGCATTTGCTTGGAGCTTTGGCCACAGAAGTGAGTTCTTACGCTCCAAGTCTTGTTGTCCTCAACTTTTGTCAGTAAATGAAATCCCTGGACAGAGTATAACGATACGGTGCATCTGTCTTGCAGGAATTACCCAACACTTCACCCCGTCTGGGCTCTAAGGATTTTGATGGTCCTGCACATTTCCACAAAGGCCAATTTTTGCTCACCAAAAAAAGTGTTGTGCTTCAACAGTAGGAAGTACTGCAGCTCAGACATGGACAGTCTTGAGTGGGACCTTGCACAGGACTTTGTGACTCTCTGTCACTATCTGTTCATTGCTATTTGTTCCGATTCTCATAAGAAGGATTTTTCTGCTGAAAAGGAAAAGATGGAAGGCAGGTTATCAGGTAACAGATGTGATTCCCACATTTTCTGAGTACCAAAATATGGATAAGTGGATTGTGCCTAGGAGGCATTAATTAAATTCCTATGGTAGGTGGCATGGTTTTACCAAGTGCTTTGTTCTCTATTTATTTATTTATTTGTTCTAAAGTTCATAGTTAAGCCTCAAACACTTTTCCTACAATTCTTTTGTATAATTACATACTAATAGATAATTCCAGAGCAAAATCCTGGTCGCACGGATTTCAGTCTCAAAAATTAGGTCAATTGGCTTTATTGTCAGAGAGACAAGTTAAAACAGCCTGAGCCCTGAGCTTCTGGCCTGCCTTGAGATATGCTTTTAACATCTCAATATGTATACTACTTTCCATCTTCACCAGCATCAAGCAATAACTGAAGGTAAGCCAAGTTTTGCTATTCAGGTGTGAGACTCAAGGGACACCCAGCAATCTGGTATGTACTCAGACCTGCACATCAGGGCTGCCAGAGCTCCTTGTCAGCTGATGCTTATGGAAGAAAACTTGAGAAAGTGGAGGCAAGAGATAAATTGAACGATTTTCAATGGGATTGCACCTTCTTATACTGGATTTGCTATCTAATGCTTTGTATCCCCACAATAAAAACTTGTTCACACAAGCTTTAGAGGGTAAATGAGTTCCCAGAAGTGAAGGAGGGTAACAATACTGGTTATTTAAATGCACTTCTGCTTTATTTTACTTTAAAGACTAGGAAATATGAAACACTACCAGATTATTCACATATTCATCAAGGTTTTTATTTCTCTGATGATTGGAAGGCTTGAATTGAAAAACAAGGAAAAAAAGGCTCAGCAAGATCTTTTTTTTTTCTTGACAGGCATTACAGAAGGATTTCAAAATATGGTTTCCTGGTAGAAAGTCTACATCAATAATGTATTAGATAAAGAGATGTAGTATTCTTGATTGTTTCCATGTCTGCTATTTACAGCTGTGATATTTATACATGTACCACACTCCACCCATATCAAACATTGTGAAACGGAACCGTCCTTCTCAATAATAAGCAAATCAAAATCATAATAGGTTGTTATGAAATTTACACACACAATCCCTCTCCCCCTGAAGACTAATATGCACTTTATCTATCTTTCCTTCAAAATCAACATTTACTAGGGACATTAAAAGATTATATCCCCATAATCCATGGCAAACAATTTTCCTGCAAGCCCCCTCTACTGTCAGATGCACTGTAATCCTTCTTTCACTCTATCAAATATAATCCTACTTCTGCATCAGATACCAAAACACAGCTGCTGCTGCTGCTGCTGCTAGGACACAACTTCCTTCCCCCACCCACGCCATGTCTAACATGAAGAAACCTTCCTTCAGCTGTAGCACAGGTTAACTCTGCAGCCCACGTTGCCTATCTATTGGTTGGAGCAGCTCCAAACAAAACAGATCAAGGTTCTAATGTGTTTATTTTCGTTTTAATGAACCAGAGGTTTCTGGTAAGTTTCTCTGTTATCACCATCCCAAATTAGCTGGTTTGTCATTGTGCAGAGGAATCCATGTCTTACTGTACTATTTGTCTTTTGGATTTTCTTTTCTTGCTATAAATTACAGAAAAGAGTGCATGATTGAGAACATATGCTCTACTGTAATTGAATATGAGGGGGTTGTTGTCATTCACAAACCACTTAAGTTGAATTCACTGTATTAGCAGGTCATCAAAACCCCCTACATTGCATTACCATCCAATATTCAGTTTTCTATCTTGAGTTATTCTTTATTAAAATACGAAGTGAATCACTGCACAGCAGGCATCTTGCCAGGCAAAAGGTTATTAAATCAAATGCAGGAGACACAGGTTTGGCTGAAGCACAGTACTAGTGGTTGCCTCATTTCTGCTCTGATTAGTGGCCAGATTTGTCAGAACACCTACCTTACCTTCTCCTGTGACTTACAGCCCAAAATGCTCTCAGCTGCTCAGTAGGGATTTATAAAGACATCTGCTTTTCAAAGACATCTGACTTTTTTTTTTTTGCTTGGGACCACCTGCAAGAGTCCTGTTGGGCATTAAATTTTACGTACAGAAATGGCAGCCACCTTCAGTGCTGTCAAAAAGAATCAATTCTTTTTGATTTGGACATGAAAAATATTCCATGTCTGTCTCAATACATGGCCATAATATAGGGGTTTCTTACTATTTAACTACTAGGAATTTTAGATGCGGTGCTCTGCCTGCTAGATTTCCTGCTGCAAAAGAAAAATGGCATGGGGTGTTTTTCTTTCTCGGGAAAATTTGATTACAATACTCAGAACTTGACATCATTGAAACAATTTGCTCTAATCAGAACAACCATTTCTGTCCTTATATTGCATCTGTTCCTCTTGACTTTAGACATTGCAGGCTGGAAAATGCCTCATACTTTACTAGTGAGCCTTGTGAATACTGAAAGCCAGTCATTCAGTACTGCTGGCATGTATCATGTATAACAGATGCTAAACCTTAAGAAGGAAACCATGACCTGGGCAACAGTAGACTGACAGATGCAACGTGACAGCAGTAGAAGGATCTCTTTCTGTCCCTTGAAGTCAAAGGAGGTCCATCAGTGAGAAATCCGTGTTAGGAAAGGGACCAAAAAGACACCAGAGGGGTTTCTGAGACTGAGAGAGACGCAGCTAGGATATGAAACCCTCTACATCAAGTAAACATGGGAAGACCGCTGCGAAGAGCAGAGAGTGAATGCAGACAAGACTCAGAGGTGATGGAAACAGAGAGACTACAAGTTTTGGGAAGAAGTCTGTTCAGTGATGAATGGCATGAGAAGAGGACTAGGCATTGATTGTTCACTCCCTCTTCCAGTATAGCAGCTAGGTGGTATCAAGGAAACTGTGAAGAGGCAAGCTCAAAACAAACAAAAGGAGATGTTTTCCTCATGTGGTGTAGTTAAGCTCTAAACCTCCTTGCATAAGGATGTGGATGTTAAAAGTTTGTACTGATTCAAGGGAAGGCCTGGTAGGTTTCTGGAGAACAAATAATCTGTGTTAAAAAGAATATAGAGACTGTAGCTTAGAAGATATCTGAGTCTGGTTAGAGATCAGAGAGTGCTTGGGGAACATACTGCATATCCTCCTGCTCTTATAGTCTTTCCTAAGCATCCATTTTTGGCCAGTCTCAGTGACAGGATACTGGGTTTATAGGAATTGTTAGTCTGGTCCAACAGAGCCAATGTCATCTTCTGAATAGGAACGTCATGGATGTTTACCATGGATTTCAGAAAACAAACAAGAAGCAGATTAATGAAATTTAATTAATCTCAAAGAACGGACTCAAAAAAGGTTTGCTTAGTTAACATGCTGGTCATTTCAGAAAGCAATCGAACTCCATATGGTTGAGTTTAATGAGTTGCTTTCTGAAATCACTCTGAAATGTTGATTTCTTAATGAACAGTTGAAAAAAATCTACATCATGCAAGTGATACAAGGCTTATCTTGGCAGCTGTGATTGGCTGTGACAAGTTGAAAGTTAATTAGAAAGCTTAGCTGGATTTGATAAATTTCTGAGTTTCACCAGTTGTTAATCCTGCTGAAACATTGATGCGTAAACCAACTCTACTACCAAGTCATGCAGATGAAAGGACAATTATATCCCTCTGCTGCACGCGCAGTCTTGGCAACCGCCTCTATTCAACAATCTCATTTCAGGCACTTGTCTCAGGTGCTCATAGGTGTTCAGGAGCACTGCAGACGAAAGGGGGCTGCCCTCAGTGCTTGTTCCCATCCTCCTTGGATATCATCACCTGTGACAGGAGAATGAGCCACATTTGCATTCCTGACTAGCGTGACATACTTGTATAAAACTGATTTCCATGTCACACTGCACAGGGCACACCCTGAAGTCACAGAAAGGCAATGCAGAGATGCTGCTGTACTATCACAATGCTAAAGCACTACCAGACAACACCAGGGAACCTGGGCAGTAAGCATGATCCTCTTCGGTATCATGTGCTGTGACAGACCCTGATGATACTGCCTGTCGTAACTGCAGGTACTGTTTGTCACTGATCATGTTTTAGGAAAGAAGCTGAAACATTCTCCTTCCCTGCCCCTTCCCCCTCCTCTTGAATCAGAGATACTGCACTTGCTTCAAAGGTCATAAAACAAGAGTCAACCTTTCTGAAAGCTTGAGCTAGATTTTTACTAGCTTTAAAGGTCAAGACAGACCCTTTGACATCGACATAGGACTGGAGCCATCTGATGTCCATACTGCTGCTGGGTTGCACTGCCTCAAGGCTGTGCAATTCAGGCACTAAATTTCATTTCAATTTCCACTTGGTCTTCAAGATCAGCTGGGAATTGCAATAATATAGCACACGTTGGTATGAGAAGACCACGTCTGAGAGAAAGGAATACAATCCTTTCACATCAGAGATAAAAGAGGCTCTTTTGAGTCACGGTTGTTGTCTTGGAAGCTAGAAATAGAAAGTCGTCAGGTGGGGGTTTATTTGTCCTGTTGTCATAGGGGAGATTTGCCGAATGATCTGAACTGCTGCTCCTATCCATTTTGGGACTTTGAGGCCCAATTTATCTAATACTCAGCTAGTTTCAGCATGTGATGCTGTGGATGAAATTTAGGTCTACAACATGAATAATTATTCTAAATCATAAAATGCATCCCTATCAAAGGCAGCTGCTCCAAAGACAAAATGGGAGTGATCATTTTGTGCAAATTTTTACAAAAAAACCCCTCAATACAAGCTTCCTTTTGGTTAATGTTGAGCATTGACTCAGGCTGTAGCTCTGCTTCTCTCATGATTTCATCTGCCAGACGAAAGATACGTAAACATCTGGTAAATTCCTCCTGCTCTTACAGTTTGCCTTCTTCAGTGCTGTGACCCTGTCCCATCACTGAGGTTTAGGTGATCCGGAGGGAAATTGGTGGTCTTTCCAGCAAGTTTTCTGTATTAAGCTGTCCCCTCTCCCATGCAGTATTCATGAAATAAGTTTCTCCTCGTTGCCACATTTAAGCAGATTGGGCTGAAATACAGTTTAAATACAATAGTGGAAGTAAGCTCTTGCTTGTATATTTCTTTTTTATCCCCCAAGACCCAAAACTGTATAGTTTGCACAGCTTTTATAGAGGGTATATCTACACAAAGGGGTTCAGACAACCTCAAATGCCTCTCCTGCCCTGCAGAGGTGAGATATTCAAGCAGCTGTAGGATAGTGATGAGGCACTCAGCAATCAGGCATTTGGGCAAGAGCTCCATTAGTTCTGAGCAAGGGCAGAGCAAACCTGTGTCTACCAGCACCCACCATCCAGACAGACCCACTTTTAGCATTTTTTATCAGTCTTCCAAAAAACAGTTTTTCCATTTGCTTAGTACACCCACTTGAGTGCAGTTGCACTCTGGTTTTGGACTGTGAGCACTGTTGAGACAGGAATGCATGCTTCATATGTGCTTTATTATCAGTCAGTAAAGGATTATTTACATCTAAGGCCTCAAGATAAGACTGTAATACTATTAATATTTCAGAAAAGATTTGGTTTACATTCAGACACTATAACATTGCAGTCAAAACTGGTCAATAAAGAGCTTTCATATTCTGAAACAAAATGTTGAAATAAATTTCTTTTTCCCATACTAAAATTAAGGGTTTTCAGCAATTCACAAGAAAGTCCAGAGAAAGAGAGAGAAGTATACAGCAAAACCAGCCATTAAATGTTTTAAAGATAGGCCTTGAACACAACATGTGAATGTCATCAATAAAGGTTGTAACCTCAGGGTTGTTCTGGGGGTGGGTGTGGAAGGTAAATTCCTCACCGACGGTTTGGAGCTTGAAAGTTTCTCTGAAGACTTTTTCTTCAGTCAATTTTTTAACAAACCAACCTTTTTCAAGGAGTCTGTGAATACATAGCAATACATATATGCTACAGGGCAGAGAAGGGGGGGGGGGGGGATCAGAAACCCAGAAAAGCTGCAGGGCCAGAACTGCAGGACACAAAGTTAACAGGTAGCTGCTGTCTCCTGCTTTATCAGGCCACCGAATGTATGTATCACTAGCTTCCATTTTAGATAGTTCAAATCTGGCAGGTTCATAACTTTAGTTGATTTTTGCATTTACTTTAAGTTGGATTCACCATTTTTTCTGTCTTTTAGAAAGACTGCTGTAATCACTACCTTGTTCTCCCATCAGAAGTGTCTGCATTTCAGAGTTCAATATGCTGCAGTCCAGAAGCAAATATGACAGATATATATGTGATTTCTGATATCCATGCACAAAAGAATTTTAAGAGCTATTTATATGAAAAAAGTGATGGTTTTCTAATCTAGGAGAGTTTTTTATTATAGGACATATTAATAACATGTATGTAATACTGTGAAAATACCTACATTTCAATTCCACCCAAACATCACTAGATGGCACTAAGAGCCCCAGCAATTCTTGGTCACAGGACACAGTTATTAAACCAAATGCCTTCGGTTTCATCGTGTCAATGTTTCATTAAGTTTTATAAGAATTTTTTACCGAAAGTAAAGCAGTTTTGAACACCCGTTTATCACACCATGACACATGTGCTCTTCTGGTGGATACTGATTTCTAATTTTCTCAAACGTCAATATAGTAAGTAAATAATCCATACATTGAAAGGATATGGATCATCCTTGCGCTTACTGAAAGCTGGGTATGTTTTCAAGTGCATCCCTTGGAGTCTTTGATTATAAGCTTGTTTTACATCTATATAAATTGTGGTATGTAGTAACATGGTAGATTGATTAATTGAATAGTTAGAGGTGGGATCAAACTTAGAAGCAAAGAAAATGCTGACCACAGATCTAAATGGCATCTTTCAAATCTATTCCTGTACTCAGTGTGCCAGCTGCCAAGGACCCAGCAAGGGGACTCTGATCAGAATTCAGGTCCAGGTTTTTTATCTCTGATCCATCCACATGCAGTCACCAAAGGAGATAATGTGACCTTGGAAGCTTTTATCTGAATCTCTCCATAGTTGCAGAGTTCAGATAAGCCGAAACTAAGATACAGGCTCCTTTTTATCATCCTTTGATTTTCCCAAGCCAGAAGTTCACTCATTTTTTGCTCATCTCTAGCAAATTACTCCCCAGCATTTTGTTGACTTAATCTATGCAATTCATGCTGACTTTTTGTCTGTTAAACAGTAAGAAACACCGATTATTTGGAGAAAGTTTCACAAAACAGCTAGGGGCTAATGTAAATAAAGGATGATGGCAGACATTTATCAATACTCAGTTTTAAATTATTTTTTGAAAGATGAGCTAGTGTGCGGAGAAACTTGTGAGTAACTAATAGATGTGTCTGGGGAATATTCTTGCAGTTTAAACAGTCATGGAACTTCAGACCAGGAAAAAAATGCCCTTAAACCAGATCGTGCGAGGAATGTTTGTTCCTCTACATGGTGGAAACATGAAGCATTTCCTAAGATCCTAATAAACTCCCTGATGATCCCTGATGGCCTTGGTCTCTCCTGCTCTGTTCCTGTGTGGTTTTTATGCTTCTGGCTTATTATATGCAAATATTTGAAATTTGATTGTTGTAGGAAGTGTTGTGCAGTTTCTGGTACACTGCACGTGCATTGGCCAGGTTTTTCTGGCCTTTCTGAATGTACTGGGATTGTTTGGGGACCTTTATGATTGCTGTCATTGAATGATTACCTGCAATTTTGAGGTACAAACTTTGAAGATTCCTTTTAAGCCTCTGCTCCTATTTTCACTTACTATAGATAATAATACAAAATTATTATACTGCAACACTAGGAGCTGTTGTTGAGAAAAATAATAATAATTTCTCCCTCACAAATGACACAAAACTCTCTTTTGCTAAAAACTCACTATCCCCACATCTCCCAAACTGGGATGACTAAAACACGACTCAAAGATCACCAGAACAGCTCGACTGTGATGAGGGGAGGGATACAAAATTCATAATGTAAGATTTCTTACATTGAAAAGAAGTGCCTTTACGTAAAAATCAGCATCTTTATTATTATTTTCTAAATCTTGACTTTATCCCCAGTCAGTGTCAATGTGAAAGACCACATCGTGCTGGTGCTAATGGTGTAACTGACCTCAGAGTCTCCTTCCCACGGGCAGAATCAGCCTCATCTGGTCACAGCTGCCGAGGAGCCTCAGAAACCTCAGTCGTAGGTTCCTGAGGGGACAGAAGGGCTTGTAAGCAAAAGCGACAGGACGAGATATGAGGATTTCAACATATACCCTCCAAGAAAATGATTATCTGTGGAAAAAACTCTGACTCCGAAGTAAGGGGTTTTGGTAGAAAAGTTAACTTAATGCCAACCTCCTACCAGGCATCTAATAGAAACTATATCAAACTATTTATGTTTAGTACATGAAAATAATTAGCATTACTGAAGTAAGAAATTGACTTTGCACTGGAAGGCGCTGCTGAATATTATAGACCTACTACAGCAAATGTCACACTAAGTTGTGAAGTGCCTATGAAGCTTTCAGTCTCTAATCATGAAGGGTACGTTTTGGAGTGTGGAGCGCAAAGGACGTAATTCTCAGCACTTTGGATAAATGACACTTATTTCTCTCTAGCCATAAGAATGAATTAATCAGCTCTTTCTCTGTTGTATCTTTTCTGCAAAGGGAATTACAGAGAAGTCCTTTAAGTTTAAATTAAGTTCCCGATAAGTAGAGCTACAATACATACTACATATACGACCACGTACATAATTGCAAGTAGTATCACATTATCGGTGACAAGCGGCGCATTCATAAAATCAGAACGACCCATTTAGACACAGCTCTCACATGACTGTAACATCTGCAAGAGGAAAAAGAAAAAAGAAAATGTAGAGTTCCCACGAGTCAAAGTAGTTACAAGGAAAAATCCTGAAATGTAATTTCACTACTCGCCCTGTAACATGCCGAACACCTACCACCTCCACAATGCTGGCTCCTGCAGGAGCTGAGTCAATTTGGCATTCTGAAGTGTTCAGCATGTTTCAGGACAGGACCTTGCTGAGCCTGATACTCCATATAAATAGATAAAATCACTAGTGATTGCAATCTCTGAAGGGAAATATTGCCTTCCATTGTATCTAGATCTTATCACCTAAAGTGAGTGTAATTTGAAAAGATGCAAGTGGATGTAATCAGCTTGGAATGTGCATTGTGCAATTCTTGAACCGGACTTGCAGCATCGACCTTTAGTTAAAATACATGACTGAAGCCATAAAAACTGTCTGAATGAAAAGAAAATGATATGTGCAATCATATGAAAATCTTGAATCTTAAAGTTTCCTTTGGGAAAGCTTTTCCCTGTCAGCCTTTCTCTCCCATAATTAAACTTTTGTGCAAACATTCAAAGCAACTTCTATTAGTGACTTATATTAATAACCAAAAAGCACCACAGACACAAACCAGACATGAAACAAAAAGATTTTCCCAGATACTCTGAGCTACTGTTTCTGTTTCTCTTCTCCTTGTAACATTCTTAAATCCTGCTCATAGCTTTTGCTAGAAAGTTGAGATTCCACTTTTACCCTCAAAGGTGGAGGCTCCTGCTTTTATCAGGAAAAGATTAGCAAATGCTTATTTGAATCTTACCATTTTTATTACAAGCCACAAATATTGCACACACAGGCAAAGTCTGACCAGTGTATTTTGGAGGACTGCAGTAGTCCAATAAGAGGTCAGCTAAAGAAACTTTAGGAAATTTCTCCTTCTCCATGGATCCCTACTCCCAGTCTCCATATATGATTCAGCTAATCCCTAGGACCTGTGTGCTATTTATAACTGTACTTCATTTTGTTACTGAACCAAATACAATACCGTTAACACCATGCTAAGGACTAGCACCTACTCCCAATAGTATTTTATTAGTACTTTTCTATAACAAAGGTTTGTTGTGTTCATTAAGAAATTCTTCTCTATTAGAATCTGGTGGAACTTTTCCCACTACCTTCAGCCGGACCAAGAGACTATCCAGTATATTTTGTTTCCCTGCACATTTTAACAAAACTTTTGGTGAATTCATTGTTTCACAAAAGTGATAAAATTCCAAGTGATTTCTTTGGGGACAGGACATTAGCACACATGTTTGTTTATTTTGTATATAGTAGGCTTTTTCCCCAGGACCAGACTTTCATAGATGACAGCAGCCAATAAACACACGCATCTGTTTCTTTTCTTTGTTGATGCTGAGTTTTCTTCCTATTTTTTTTATCTGCTTGTATCGTTGTATTTGGACACTTGTATCAGTTGGAATGCTATTTGCAGTCCTGAGGAACAGCAGTTTCTATTTCCGTACCATCCGGTTCTCCCACTCAAAAAATGAGCAGCATATGTGTCCCTCTCTTCCTCTCCTGTTTTTACACAACTAAACAAGTCTGAACTTTTCATCATGAAGAGAAGCATTTAGAAAGAATATCATAACATTGCGAATTATTATGTGAGCCAAGAAGTAAGAGCTTCCTTCAGGCTGAATCAATTGCCTCAATGCAAGGGAGCAGTCTACGTTCTGGAGAAATGAGCTCAGTGAACAGGTAGCCATCTAGGCTAATCCTTAAAAATCCTCCCTTCCTTCTGAAATTTAGATGCCTTAATCAGGGCATCACTGAAGAGCTTCAACCTGTCCTAGCTTCATAGCCTTCTTCATAGTCATGACTGGAAAAGAGATGCTGGCGTCTTCATTATTCTCCTCTGGGAAGGGACTCATACCCCCTCCTGGGTCCTCAATTTCACAGTTTATGGTTTGGATTGTACCTTTTAGAAGCTGCCAGATCCAGTAGCCCATTCGAGGTAAGGCTGTCACAAATTCATGGCCCCAGGTCCAGCCAGTAGTGAGGCTGAGCATGTATGCCCAACAGGAACATACACATGCACACAATACATATACACATATACACAGATAAATCTACACATGTACATGGTTGGCCACACAGACAGCAAACACAGGACTTAAGCAAGCACAGCACAAAAGGCCCGATCCTGTTCCCCTCTCTGGCTGATCAGGATGAAAGCCCATTAGTGGAAAATATGTAATTATATATATGCATATGACCAGTAGCTGCCCCTGGATCCCAGCCTCCCCTGCTGCTGACACTTGGACATAGGCACCCCCAGGTGCCTGCTCACGCAGGCACACACACACGTGCATCTGTGCGTGCACATACACACACACACACAACCACACCCCCAATACACCCCCCCCCCCGTGGGGATCAGATGCAAGGCATGGCCAGACACAAACTGTTTACATATTTTATCCCATTTCCCCTCTATTTTTCCACACTTGTTCCTCCTCAAATGACCTTGATCCCTCCCCTTGCCCCACCTTTGGTTCCTCCCTTAAACATCCCATAATAAGTCTCTTACATGCCCAAAATGCTCTTCCCAGCATGCCATAATGGAACCCATACCCCTGGGGGTAGGAACTCCCCCCCTCAGTCCGTCAGGCGATCCAGGGAGAGCCTCCCAGGCTGTGGTAGCCCAGAGAGTAGGCGTGCTCTGCTGGCACTGACTAGGTTACTGGGTTCCTCTGCCTTACCTTGCTCCCCTACTCCTTCATATTTATGGAGATTAGCCTTAAATCACATAACCTAAAAGTCCCACTTTGCACAGAAATCATTACTCACTAGGCTAAAGTGAGTATCAGTCAATGGGCTTGCTCTTAGGCGAGTCTTGCTGTCGCCCAAGAGAAATGCGGGTTTTCTGGCAGCATGGTGATGCCAGATAAAACATCCACCTAACAACAGAGAACCTGGGTTTAAATCCTGTGGTGCCATCCAGACCTTTACAGGTCTACAGACTTTACAGTCTCTGCTCTCATTAATGCTCTGTGTATGGGTTAGAGCACAAACCAGAGGCCAGGTCTCTTCCTTCCAGGTGCCTGAATCATCAGATCACTGACTCTTTCTCACAATCCCCGTCCGCCCTGCTCACTGCTTTGATGAACCCACAATCTCCAGCACAACATGCACCGCTGTATACACAGCAAGTCTGGATGCTCTTCTGAGAGTTTAGGCTTGCAGCTTCCCACCCCCTTCAGCAGAAGAAGAGGCAGAACCCAAACTCTTTCCTCTTGACTCTTGAACATCTGCACAGAAAGAAGAAAAGTAGCACTGCCAGCACACTCTCCAGCCATGTATTTGGGAGAGATCTATCTAGTCATTATAATATAAATGCCTACTGGGCTGAGTTCCAGTTTTCTGAGAAACACCACTTTACAAATCATTATGCGGCTTAATGTGAAATAGTTGCTGAGCTTTTGTAGATGCCAAAACTTACAAGGAAAAAGCTTCAAATACCTGGGCAATACTTTACATTGGAAATATGAATACCTGTGGACTTAAAGCATCTTGAGGGTTAGATGGCAATTTTTTAAGAGCTGGATTTTGGGTGTCTAACTACAATGGAAATTTGAAAAAAAGCAACTGAGACAGGCTTCCCTTCTGTACCTGTAAAGCCTATCTGGCATCTACATTTATTGTGGGTCTACCCTGTAATCCTGATGGGTTGTCTGGACCTTATCTTTGCAGTCTAAATATAGGCTCCCAAGCACATGCTGAAATGCCCTACTCTGAGCTGCCAGACCTGCGAGCTTTCACATCCCCGTCCAGCACACGTGCGGACACATCTCCAAAGAGCGCAGATAAACGCATGTGCACCCGGCATCTGTTCCAAGAGACAACCCCAGCTTCAGGCAGTGAGTCATGCAGTGAGTCACCACCTGAACAGGGACATCACCTGTGTTTCTAGAATTTCAGCGTAAGTAACCTGAAATATTTTTTGTTTTACTTCACTAGGAGAGAAATACATTCAACACTTCCAACTATGATGCTCCCACCTTTTCTTCTCTAGCTCTGCAATCTCATGCAATAGCCTGTACTAAATTGTATGAATTCCTCAGAAAAAAATATAAAAAGAATAGTCTTTTCTTACTTGCTTGATTTACAGATATGCTTTTTTAATTTTACAGATAAACTGTGGGATTAACGAGCATGTGAAGAAAACAAGTTTTCTTTTGGATAGCAAATCAATATTTCTGTCACCAAAAGAAAAATATCTGGGAGTCTCCTTGGAAAGACTAAATGATCCTAGAAGTTCTACTCTAATAGACTGACATTAAAAAAAAAAAATCCCCAACTAATGTGAGCACACTAACAGTTTATGTTATTTCTTCTAGCCAAGGTTCCCACGGCTTTTTGCAGCCATTATTCAATAAAAGCTTCCTCACAGCCTTGTGAGAAAGACAAGCATTACTTTCCCCACTTTCTGTATAAATAAACAAGCTCAAGCAAGGTTAAATGACACTAGGTAACACAGGAAAGCTTCAATCCTAAATTACTGCAGTATCTGCTCCCCTGGAAGAAAGGGCTAATACCAGAAAATCCCAATGCTATTTTATAGTCAAAATGTATGAAGTGACCTGTCTGTGAATTCATCATTAACATACAGAACTGTCTTTCCTCCTACAGACAGCAAACCTATGGAATTAACCTGAGGTTCATTTATCATGCATTTTTAAGAAACAGAAGGCAGAGAAGATGAACTTTTCTCTTCCCATTAACCAAGCTGTCCTAAGGAAGAAACGATGGGCAGTATCGCAGCCGTGCCTAAGCACTCTGCACTAAGAGACAAGATTTTTTCACCTGCAGTTTAACAAGCTGCTGGTAATTGATTGGAGGTTCTCACTGCAAATGTGATGTAAAATGTGTCAGCTCAGGCTTCAGGCTAGGTTAATAACAGAAAAAATGTTTTCCCTGGCATTTGCCAGGGAAGGAGCGAGCACCGTGGCAGTCACCTGCCTCGGCTGACATGCAGTAACTTATTAAGGTTCAGAAACCCACTAGTGTGCCTGAACCATTAGAGACAAAACAACGTATCACCCTAATTAGAATGCAGCTCTGGAAGCTGCCCTTCAGGAGAAATTGTATGTGCAATGCTGGCTTAATTCTGTTTCATACAGGAGGGAGAGTGATTATGCAGAGTCATGAGTTCACTTTATAGATGGAGGAATAATATTAATGATGGAGCTCTTGGAAACAGAGAAGCCTGTGCAAAGCTTTCCTTGTAGGATAGATTATACTGTCAGTGTTATGTACTAAAAGGGTTTATTTTTAGTGGGCATTTTTTATGTCCTTTTTCTGCATTAAGCTGTACCTACTATAAAGTATTACAAGTACTTACATCCCTTTTATTTTGTAATTGTGTTTTTCTTCAGAAAATAAGCACTGGCATTGGGTTGGCAGCAGGTAGGTCCCCTCTGTTCCACCCTGTTCTGGAACTGTTTCGAGGCAGAGGTGAACAGGCAGCTGGATAGGGCACAGGACTGCCAGGGAGGAAGGGGAGAAGGAAGGAGTGCCGCAGCCTGCAAGCCACCTTGCCTGGGCGAGAGCCATGGGAAGCCAGGCCACCAACTGCTCTTGCCGCTGTCGTGGGAGGGCAGGCTGTTCGTGAGTGCGTAGCTGTTGCAGGACAAGTGGCCCCAACACACGCTATAATCACCCCTCTGCCCCTCCATACCCCCCAGATGTTGCAGGGGCTGCCAGCCCAGCTTCCCTGGGCTCTTCCCTCAGCGATCCATCCTGTCCTCCGACCTTCTGCACAGTGTTTGTGGAATAAATGGCCAATTCACTCTGGGGTGGCAAAATTCAGTTTACTTGCACTGCAGAGGTGCACGATTCTCCACGCACTGATGTTTCTTCTCAGCTGCGAGACTGTGCTATCCTGGTTCACAAACATTTCCACACTGAACTACTCATCAAGATGAAAGAGGGCTTCAGTCTCCCCTGCATTTAGCTTTGATTTCTAGAAAGTGAAAGAAACTTTATTTGGGAGCATGCTATAAAGAAGTACCTAATAAAGCAGAGGGCAAAGGAAAACACTACAGTAAAGGAGAAATAATGGCTCTATTTCGTGTTCTTTCTCCTGTATAAATCTACAGAAATTGTCCTATGTAAGCAGGAGAGGGTCAGGCAGCTTTGGGGAGGCAGACCACGTTGAGGAATTGCAGCCTTAGAACTGAAAGACAATCTTGAAGTAGCTTTGTGCTGCGTAGCACCACCCTTTTGCTTCCCGTGCTAGCAGGACTGGGTACTGGAGAGGGAAGTGCAGGCAGGCTGCGTCCTAGGGTATTATATAGCCAGGAGTAGACAGGGGCCCAAGAAATCAATCACAAGCACTTTGCAAAACTTCCTTGTTCAGCTTACAGTTTTTCTCCTTTTGGGGGATTTGCTACCACTGGAGGTGATGTTTTGCTCTGTAGTAGTGATTTTTTTAAGTAGAGTGTTACTGAAAAGTTCAATAATCATTCATCCAAAGGTTTCTGACAGCAACCTGTTTCATTCAGTTCTTGGGCTGTAACTGATAAACAACGTAATCTAAAAATCCAGAAACAGACTAAAATCAGCACTTGTTGGAACTCCATTCTCTTGAGGAAAAAATTAACATGATTAGCTACTACCTTGCTCCATTCATCTTCTTCCTCTTCGCTGTTGACCAATATAGCACTGAGAAGGTATAGCATTAGCACTCACAGGCAAAATGCAAGAAGGTGAACATCCTGGAATGGATTTCAGAAGCATCCTTGAACTAGAAGCATGAAGAAGCAGATGAGACACTGAGGTGCACCCTGAATTGAGGGGAGACTTTTAAAATCATCTCTATTCATGGCTAATATTGTCTGGATAGTGAACTAAAAGGAAAATAGCCCAAAGAAATGTCTCATATGTGGAAATAAGCAGAATGCCACTCACAGGAACAAGGAAAGAACAGTCCTGTGAAGGCAACTGCCTTCCATTTCAAAACTTCTCCTTCTCCCAGAGGTTCCTGCTTTGCCGCTGAATATAATGGCAGTACAGCTGTGCCTGCTTTTCCTTGCATAAGGAGTTATTTTTAATTCAGACTAGGGACAGCAATAACAGTGGCAGCCTAAGAATGTTTCCTAATGGAAGGGGAAGACCAGACATCGTGTGCAACAGCATTTGACTAAAACAGACTAAATCCAGATATTAACCTCTCTTGACAAGAATCAAGAGTCTTCAATAAGGTCACACTGCCTGAAATGACAGGATGTCAGGCTATTCTTTGCAAATAAAAGATCTGAGGATTTTTTTGGGTTTGCCTCTCTGTGGATGATCTGCAATATGAATTTCACCCTGGTAGCTGCATTGGTGCCGACCACAATTATTCCTTGTCCATATTTGCAGCTAGTTTTTTGTCCAGCACCCACTTGCACACTGTGAACTTCAGCAAAGAATACTCTGTGTGTGTAGATCAGGCTGTGTGCAGACCAGGCTCTTCTGGGTGGTGCATAGATCTTGTCAACAGTTTTCAAAAGGACATTCAGTCAGAGCAAGCAATTGCCAGGAATAGGGAATAATTAGTATGTCAGCCAGACCACTCTGGAAAAGCAGGTTTCCAAAACAAATCTGGCCTGATTTGCAGCATTGGGACATGGCTTTGCTCTAAGCCATGTTTGGAGCAGCCAGTCTGTTCCTTCTGGAAAATGCATGAGCCAGCGTTCTTCCCTGGGAAGAGACATAAAAGGTGATGCCACGCTCAGCTCTTCCTCCCTGCAAGGCAGTCACATTCCCGGGTCTCTGTGTGCCTACAAGGCACAGAGATGCTTTGTCTGGTAAGTGTCACCATAAACAGTCAGATAGATTAGCTCACAGTTTTGCCCCTACTAGTCTCATGGCAGCTGGCAGACACTATTATTTATTTCCATTTTAGAAATACGTAGTTAGAAAGATGTCTCCTTGCCTTCACACACCCACTCACATAAATGCACTGAGAGGGCAAGTGCTCAGACCCCCTTCAGAAGGTGTTTCCAGCTGGGCACTCCATACAGCTCCCTTCGCTCTCTGCCCAGGAAGGACTGACTGAGGCAGCCAGTCTATACTAGCTGGTTAAATGAGTTTGCAACGCATTATGAGAGTGGGTTCATTCTGCTCTGGCTTTTGCCACAACTCCCCCATGATCAAATAGGTAATTGAGCCTTTCTGTCCTAGAGACAGTTTTGCCTGGATACAGCCCCATATTCCCCTCCAACTCACGCCCTTTGACGCAATGCAGAGATTTATTACTGTGAAAATATCTTTTCTCAAATTGAATCCCTTTGAGTACTGAGAACCAAATTTTGCAAAGGCAGGGCAAATGGGAACATTTTAGCAGGTAATAAATGGACGCTCAAGCTCATGGTTTTTCTCAGAAGGGATCCTTGGCTTGTGGTCGAATGATTTTGGATACTAATCTGCTAAAAATAATGTGGTGTCTTGCATTCCAATGACAGGATTGTTATTGTACAGATAATACTTCAGGCTGCATGAGAGAATGTGGTTTAGCAGGTCATGCCCTTGAGGGATTTTTTTAACGGGAAATAACTTTTATAAAACCAAGAATGAGTTAGTAAAATACCAATTCCTCACGCTCTTCTGCAGTGAGAACACCCAAAGGCACACTGACATTGATTGGTGTTTTTTTATTCTGTGAGCATAATTTTGCATCATGCTTAAGCCTAAATTAGTTCACAGCATCTTCTTACATTTCATATTTTTGTAGGCATTAACTATGTGATTAATTCTGGTGTTCCATGGGAGATAATGTGCCTCCTGCCATAGTTCTCCATTGCAGCATCCAGACTCTGTAGGAGTATCCTGATGACCAGCGACACGCTCTGTTTATTGCTGTGTGAATCAACTGGTTCCGCTGCAGAAAAGAGCAGGTTTGTGATATCGTAAAAGTGCCACCCATGAGAATTACCCAAGACTGAAAATGACAAAAGCATCATTAGCCCTGAAGGCTAAAGCTCACAGATGGAGAGAGCTCTCTGATGCCATCTACAGAGGACACACAGGAGGGAATGAAATGGGCAGGCAGCTTCTGCAAGACGTCAGGCCAGGCCAAGCAGCGTGGGGTTTGGCCAGAAATCCTTTAAATTTCTGGTGCAAAGCTAGTGAGTCCTCTTGTCTGACACAGTATGATCTGACTGGCAACCTGTAGTCAAATCTGGCATATAAGATGCTTCCATCTGGTCTCTTCCCTGGAGGAGATGCGGTAGCTTTTCAAATATGAATGAAACTTGAAGAGACAAATGCCCCTGGAGGCTATGAATGAGCTGCCCCAGCGCTGCTGCTGCCTCCGGCAGGCAGGGGCAGGAGGCAGACATCCCAGCCATTGCTGCCGTCGCCCACTTCCCCATCACTGCCTACAGCAACAGTGGATCTCCCCGAGACAGGCATGGGGTGCAGCTGATACCACTCTTGGTGGCAAGAAGTTGAAGGTAGCAACAGCTTCCAGGAGGTGAGAGCAGCCGGTGGAAACCAAAGAGAAGGATGCCAAAAAATGGTGAGTCTTTAAAAAGCCCTGGGTGAACACACCGCCTTATCCAAACTCTCAGTTCAGGGACTTGGGCCAGGGCAGGGTTTGAGATTTCTTCTCAAGCGGAAGGATATCCCTGGTGCTCAGACGTTTCTCGCGTGTCCTCACAGAGCTGAAACTCATGCTTTGCTCTGAGGACTTGCTCAGACATTTGATGGCACCATTCATACACTCCCAAGCAATAAGCAAACCTACCCCTAAGTAATTCCTGTAGGGGTGTTTCGTTTGACTTATTGACACCAAAGAGACATGGGAAACATGAAAGACTCGCTTTCAGTGTTTCTCAGGATTATGGCTGAAGAACAATTACGGCTGGAGAGCTGTTTTTTCTAGCATTATGTGTGGTCAATGCATCTGGACACTTCATAAATTCTTTTAGGGAGCATTCCAGGATTTGTGGAAAAAAAAGTCATTTTCAAGTGTTTATTTTCCAAAGAGGTCACGTACTGGTGTTCTTTCATAATGACTATTTCTATTGTACCAGATGACTGATGGAGCATTAATCAGCTTATCTGATGGTCTCTGTGTGCTAGAGTGACATTTTCTCAATTGCTATTGCAATTGATCGCTACCGTCCCATTAGCTTACAGAATTGACTTATGGAACACTTTAGACATAGGAAAAGCAGTTACTACACAAAAGTGCCCTCTGTTTTTATTAATACACTACAGCTAAATTGTCAAGGGTTGACCTGACACCACTGATATACAAGAAACTGTAACCTGTCTGCCCTTTATTCTTGTAGGTATGTGACGCATCTGCATCTCCCCATGGCGTTAGTGGTGACCTGAAATGGGATGTCCGTTGCTGGTAACTATGTCTCTCTGCTGAATATTAACAGAGTAACTTTCTATAGGATTACAAAAAGAAAATGCGGAATCTAACTACGGTATATTCTAACTTTAACAATATTTACGTTTCCCAGCAAGGCACTTTCATTATTGACATCAGTTGCCTCTGTCCACTGTCAGGTCCTGCTCCAGCAATCACAAGGATAAAGATGGTCTAGTGAAGAATTTTTTTACAGAGTCTATTTTGGACAAAAAAAAAATGCTACTTTTGGTTTCAGTGGACACATAGCTCAGGTTCTTTTCCACTCTTGTATCTGGAACCTGAACATACTCTCACTCAAGACAGATGAAAAAATTCTGCTGATGTCCCAGGATGATGATCAATCCCCATAGCTCACTTTCTGACAACAAGGACCTAAATAAACACCAGATCTTCCATAGGCAGGTCTGGTTTTGAGAAGAGGCAAAGTAGATTATTGCAGAAAAATCTGTGCTGGCTCAGCAGCAGTGTCAAAGTGGCTCTTCCATGGCCCCATTTGCTCTGACTGGTTCAGAGCATAGAGAGCAAGCAAGCTCCACAGCCCCCGTAGTACACGGCTATCTGCACCCCTGCCCTTGCTCTGTGCCTGCCTCTGCACCTTGTGGGGAGAGCAGCCGCACTAGCAGGAGGCTTCGCAAGCACCAGGGTGTGAGCAAAAAGGAAACAGAATCACAGAATCACTAAGGTTGGAAAAGACCTGTAAGATCATCAAGTCCAACCATAAAAAAAAACAAAAACAAAAAACACACCACCCACAAAACACAAAACGCACCACAACCCACGCCAAAACAACCCACCCACACCACACAGCACCATGCCCATCAAGCCACATCCCACAATGCCACATCCACACGCTCCTTGAATACCTCCAGAGAGGGTGACTCTACCACCTCCCTGGGCAGCCTGTTCCAATGTTTCACTACTCTCTCAGTAAAGAACTTTTTCCTAATATCCAGCCTGAACCTCCCCTGGCGAACTTGAGGCCATTTCCTCTAGTCCTGTCACTCGTCACTTGGGAGAAGAGACCAACACCCACCTCTCTGCAACCCCCTTTCAGGTAATTGTAGAGAGCGATGAGGTCTCCCCTGACCCTCCTCTTCTCCAGACTAAACAACTCCAGTTCCCCCAGCCACTCCTCATAAGACTTGTGCTCCAGACCCCTCACCAGCTTCATCGCCCTTCTCTGGACACGCTCCAGCACCTCAATGTCCTTCTTGTAGTGAGGGGCCCAAAACTGAACACAGTATTCGAGGTGCGGCTTCACCAGTGCTGAGTACAGAGTGACAATCACTTCCCTAGTTCTGCTGGCCACACTATTTCTGATACAGGCCAGGATGCCATTGGCCTTCTTGGCCACCTGGGCACACTGCTGGCTCATATTCAGCCGGCTGTCAATCAACACCCCCAGGTCCTTTTCGGCTGTCAATCAACACCCCCAGGTCCTTTTCTGCAGGGCAGCTTTCCAGCCACTCGTCCCCAAGCCTGTAGCGTTGCCTGGGGTTGTTGTGGCCAAAGCGTAGAACCCGGCACTTGGCCTTATTGAACTTCATCCAGTTGGCCTCGGCCCATCAATCCAGCCTGTCCAGATCCCTCTGCAGAGCCTTCCTACCCTCAGTGGTGGGCAGCACTGCCTTGTCTCACCCTTTCCATGGTCAGTGGCATGGTATCGCCTGAGTAGGGCTGGGCACGGGAGGTGGAAGGGAAAAGAGGGGCTGGCACTGGATCCAGGCATGCAGGTAGCAGACCCATGACTGCTCCTGCTGAGAAGGGGATTTGCTCAGCCTTAGCGCTCCAAGCTGGTCATGGAAGACGACACTTTAGTGAGCAGCTTTGCTGCTGCCACGACATTGATTTTTTATAACCCAGTATGAGGACAAAATAATATATTTAATCTTCTTCAACGATGGGGCAGAAAACCACATTTGCCTGCTTTGCCAAGGTCACCGAGCCTACCTTGCGCACTAGGGCTGATATAGATGAAACAGCTCTGTGCAATGCAGTGTGATGGACTGCCAAAGAGATCCTCTGACAGGACCAAGAGGAAGGCAGCTCTGTCATGTCTGCCCCATGCGCATGCAGCACATTTGACTCACCCTTTTTCTGCATCTTAGGCAGTCATTTATACCAACGCAGTTAGCTGCTAGCAAGCCAATTTACATTCCTTTCAGACATGAGAAAAATAACCAGCGCGTAGTGCACAGTGGTGGTGAATCCAACCCAAAAGAGAAAACCTGAGAGATGACTGACACCTCTGTCAACAAGCTAAATAAAATAGACTCTACTTTAACTCCGCATTCTCTGTCTCAGCCAGATATGCATGTCATAGAGTATATCTTAAGAAGAGGTTGGAGTTTGGCTTTCAATTTAGACACAAGCTGTCAATATAAAATTTTACCAGAAGCTCAGTGAGCATGGTCTGTATTTCAGGAGTCACAGGTCCTTTACGGGCTTCTGAGATAAGGCTCAGTTTCTCTTAAAATGAGTAGTGCTAACAAACAGGCTTTATTCTTGACTGTCTCCTAGATCTTGCATCAGTTACCGACAGTTCTGAATACGTCCTTCTTTTACAGTAAAAATGACTATGGATGGTTCCCAGAAATGGACTCTCAGATGCACAGGAAATGCATTTCTCCTTTTTTTCCTGTGTAGGGATCTCCCAGATTTGTAAAACTGCTGCAAAAATATGTCTAAAAAGAGGCAGTCTGAAAAAATAGGCCTGGGACAAAGTTGAATGAAAATGGATCTTAATACTGTTGCTTCGGGAAACAGATAAAGAAAATAGAATGGATTTTGTAAACTGATTATACTTTGTCCTTAGCTTTGGCAGTGTCTCTCCATAATCTGTTTAATTCCTTATACTCTTGGAAAAACATCTTTTCCTTTATGGAGGTCATTCATATTAAATGAATAATTGTTTTGTACTTTTGCATGAGTTTTTATTTAAAAAATAATTCATAGGCAAATTCTGTATTCCCTCTAGATTTTATGTATTATAAACCATACATTAAGTCTATTTTACTTAAACGAACAAATTTCACTTTCAAAAGCTAGGAGCTCTTCAGCACCATAAGAAATCAGCAATATCTAAGCAGGCAGATGATAATTACCTTGCTTCTTTATTGTGCCTGTGAATCTAATGCACAGTATTTGGAGCTTTACATGCAGTTCTGAGTAAAACCTCATTCTTCAAGGTGCTGAACAGCTTGCCTAACACCTGGAGGTGGTAAGCACCACTTCAAGGTGCCAAGCTCCTGTAAGAATTGGGGCCCCCCTGTTATAACCCAAGGCTTCTTCAGCTGCTTAACAGAGTTTGATACATCCGTTATAAATTCTGTCTCAGAGAAATCCCTTTATTTTTATCTGTCTAATCTTTGCGTTTAACTTTTGGCTATCCAGTCTTACCAGAGAACTGTAAGTGTTGTCACACTTCTAGGGATGACAGCTGAGTTTGTAACCATCATCCTACATCTTATTAAAAAATTAATTTATATTCATGTATTAATATAATGTAATGTAATGTAATAATAACTGCGTATATAGTAACTGCATGCCATATAGCATGTATTAGACCAAAATCTCACACTCTAAATTCTTTATCTAGCTCATTTCTTTTATGACTTGGCTAAACCTGGAAGTAGAGTTTATTTTTCTTTTGATCAGTAGTTCTCTGTACTCCTGTATTTGCAGTTGCTGTTCCACACCCTGATCCACTAGATAACCAAGAACAGGCAAGAATTATCTGAGATACAATTTCATTACTGTAATGATAGCATCCAGGACTCAGCCCCTTGTTTTTTAGTTGTTATTGCCTTATCTCATGTAATTTCCTGTCTTTCTGGCAAGTGCACAGAAGACATTTTGTGTCCAACATATATGATAAATACTTCTCAAAAGATTGTATGCCGAGACATTCAAAACTTCAGCTAAGTTTTTAGCTCTGCTAGTGTTATTGTAAGCCTCTTGTCCTTACAATACTACTAATTCAGTCCATTGTACAGTCTCCCTGACCAAGAACGCTGTAGCGTTTCGATTTCCTAAGGATGCCACTACACATCATCCGCATTTCTGCTCCCGCAGGAATTCAATTTCCTAATTGCATACATAAACCATTGCATTCTTTAGGTACACCACTCAAAACTGAAGTTCTCAAGACAGGATCTAGGACACCAGGGCTAGTTTTTGCATTATTACAAGAGAAGATGTAATTTTCACAGGTATTTTAGTGGTGCAGTTTTTTGAAGTACCATTCTGCTTATTTTTATCATTTTATGGTACTTGAAGAAACTTGAAGTTATAAATTTTCTATTAAAAGAAGGAGAAATTAAATTACTTTTGAAGCCTCCTCTCAAAAATTAGGACCTAGAGAGTACAATCTATTATTTAATTCTCTTATGATTTTCTGCTCATATCAGTGTTGTGCATCAGAATGTGCTACCAGCAACTAGCTGAAATTTGTTGTAGCCATTTCACTTGCTGCAATTAGTATTTTTTTCATAGATACACAGTAGTTTGCTTTTCTGGATTCCATGGGACAAGATCTGCGGGCTGTTTGAATTGTGTACAATATCATACAGAAATGTTACAGAATGATTCCAGATTTACCAGCTTTATTTTTGATGTGTTAGAATTTGTCCAGACTTTTGCCTCAGCAACACAGAAATTATTTATTTGTGGAGTGTGACCATATTGTCATGAGTTACTGAGCACTGATTCTTTTTGAAATACGCAGGGAGGGTTACATTTTGCTCACCAGGAGCAATAAATTAAAAGAACATTTTCCCCACAGTTGTCATGCTATGACTGTTATCAAACTTGACTCTATGTAGTTGTTCTGCTACAAAAATTTGTACTTATCATAAACTGATGCAAATACACAGAACACAGATTGGAGATACAGAGCTGAATGCGCAATACAAAACACAGGAATGTCTGCAGGTGCCTGCACTGAAGTGTTGAAAATTCACAGTGAAGTTCTTGCTCCTGGAAAGTTTTGTCATTTATGTCTCTCTCAGAGCCATATGTGCTCTGAATCTTTATGAAAAAAAGAGAATGATAAATACTCTAGTGTGTCTCCTTAAAATAAAGATTTTTTTCCATAAATCACTCCCTTCTAAGCTGACTTACTTTTCTGTCTTAATGCTTGGAATGTAGTACAGTCTTTAAAATAAAAAGGAAATGTCTGCTTACATACCACACAACCATTCAAACTTTTTAATAAATAAAAAGGATAAGAAATGTTAATAAATAGGAACAAAAATCTCTAATTGTTACAAAAAGCTGATTTTAACATTAATTTACAAAAATATACCATAATTATGCTTTCTTTCTAGAACAATGTGGTCCCTCCAGATGAGACATTTATTGCTATCACTCTCTCAGCTGTTTAAGTGATCTTCTAGGTGAAAGCTCTATGGCTAACTGCTCATCCGATTCAGTGTCAGAATGTAAACCTTTTAAAAAAGTGCAATTTAGCTAACCTAGAATACTTTCTTCTTCTTCTTTTTTTTTTTCATTCAAATGGATGAATAATTAGTTTTAGAGCAAATGAAATGCCTAATATGAGAAGTTGCAGTCTGAGGCCCTGCTGGGAACAAGGAAATGAAGGATGGTGTAGCTTCACTTTCACTTCCACTTGACAGGTACCTTTGGTTAGGGCATTCCCCAGGGCTGGGGAGGGCCTGAGTTCAAAGTGCCATTCTGCTTCAGGGCAACAGAACAAACATCATCCAGAGGAGTGCTCTCAATCTTCCAAGCCCAGGGACTCTGGGACTTTGCTTTTTGATTTTCCAGTCACTTGGCCTTACTCAGTTCAACTCAACATGAATAACATTGAATATTCTCTGGGGACAAAGGGTCTTACTGTCTCGCTGGCACTATGCTTGTCTGAGACCCGAGGCAGGGGAGGGATACTCCTGGGATGTGCTTGTGGACTATATTGCTGCATCCCCACTCAGGATAGGTGTGTGGGCAACAGGCAACACTAGGCAGTATCACAGCTTCGAGGGCAACTCAAAGTGAGCAGAAAGACCAGGACTTCAGGTGCAGATGGGGGGGATACATGTGGGAGGCCATAACCATTCAACTAAGGTAAGAGGATGAATGTGCCCTAAATAGATAAGGATTACAGGAGGATAAGAAACCGTAAAGACACCTCAAGGTAATGAAACAACTAAATATAACTGCCATCCTGTTGGGGTTAATAAGAGGACAGCAAGTAAAGCAGGATAAGTGAGAGAGGAGAGTGTGGAAAGAAAGAAAAGCTTTGACTTGCTTTGTTTTACAGATACCAGAAGGAAATAATGCCGTATTCCTTTCTTTTTTCTATGGTTGTGAATGGGAGAGGGGAGTGAGAAGATAAGTTTCAAGCATGCTCATCAACAGAGTGCGAAGTCAGGAAAGTAACTCTTGTTTTGGTTCCAATAACTCTCTGTATTGGTTCCAGTGGGAGGAAGGTGAGCTGGTGAGGGAGGAGAGCAGATTTTATCTGCATGTCAGTTGGAGGAGCAGTGAGCAGAGTGGGAGGACAGTAGAACCTTTTGTAGGTTTCTGAGATGAAAAGAGCTGTGAAAACTTGAAATCTAGTTTCACTTCATTTGGTCATTAGTGTGCAAGGCATGGAAGAAAGTTAAAATCTTCCATTTCATTGGTTGAAGGGCTTTCAGAAAAAAATGTAGCATTTATTACTGTTGTCATGTCCTTGTATTTATTTTATTTACTGTATTTATTTTGGTATTAGTATTCAGTTGGAGTGTATTGCACAACTTGTATTGTGGTTAATGTTTAATTCTAAAGGAAGGAATGGAAATAGGATGTTTTCATGAGGGGGAGGAAGAAATTAGGGAAAGGAAATTCTTTTTTTTAATCTTTTTATTTATTTTTATTTTGAAAGGGATTTGAAGAAATTAAAGCAGTGGTTTTTGCATGTGTTCTCTATGAGGAGAGAAGTTTCTCCTCACATCACATTTAGTCCAGCCCATTTAGTCTGTGTGTAAGAATACATGAAACATCCTATTGTAGGACCAGCCAGTCAAACTATCAGTGCCCATACTGTCTCTTACAGTGGCAATTCAAGATGCTATTTGGAGAAAGCATTCAAGACCTCTATCTGGGGTCCATTCCCCTTAGAGTTCCCCAGCATCCACAAGTCTTGGTTAAAAGGTGTCAGAAGGTAACATACATTGCTGCCTGTTCCCTTTAATGAATTTGTCTACTCCCTTTCAAGCCTGTGATGATAGTATCTCCCTTTTGACTATTTTAAACAAGTTTCACCAAGTGCTCTCTAGTCCTAGTGTTGCAAGATTTAGTGAATTTCACTTTTGTATTTACCTTTTCCACCACCTTCGTAATATTGTAAATCTTCTTTTTCCTTTCAGCCTTCTCATTTCCCAATTGAACAGCTTCAGCCTTTTTAATATTTCCTAATATGGCTGCCATGACATCCCCTCAATCATTTTAGTTGCCTTTCTCTGTACCTTGTCTAACTCCACTGTGCTTTTCTTGAGGACGCAGAAATTTTAGGTTCACAAAATGAGGGTTTTACATAGTGGCAAAATGATGTTCCCTGTCTTATTCTCAACAACTTTCCTGAAGATGATCTACATTTTACTGGCTTTTTTTGGCTGTCACTGAACACCAGGCCAATGATTTTGGTAAACAGACTCTGATGTTTCCAAGATCACTTTCCTGAGCTGAAACCACCAATTCTGAATTGTGCATGTAGGCGCACTTCAGATTATTTTTCTCTAAATGCATTGCTTTTCATTTAGATAGAGTGAAACTGATGCCTTTTTTATTCGCTCAGTTTTGTAAAGTCCTTCTGGAGTCCCTCACTGTCCACTAGAAGAGCTTGGTGTCATCTTCAAACTTGAGGATTTTGCTGCATTTCCCTTTCCAGATTGTGAAGATGATGAATAAATCTGGTCCCAACACCAGTTCCTACAGGACTCCACTGCTGATATTTCTCCACCCTGGAAAGCACTAGTTTTTATTTCCCGTCCTTTATCCATCCTTCAGTCAATAAAAGGTCATTTCCTGCAATGCCGCGTCAGTGTAAGGTGGTTTTTTTTGTAACTTTTGACATGTAATCTGATCAAGGGATTTTTGGAAATTCAAACGTACTATCCCCTTTGTCTATGCTATAGAACTCCAGCAGGCCAGGGAGGCAGGATACCACTTTACCCCAGTGATGCTGACACTTTTTCAATAGACTGTTTATTCATGTATTCAGCAATCTTTTTTATTATAGACATTTTTCTACCATTCTCCCATGAGTCAGACTCACTGCTCAGTAGCTCCCAGGTTCCTCATATCAGCACTTGCTGTAGATGGCCAACAGGTCTGCAATTTTATGTCTCATTTCCTTCTGAACTCCTGGGTGAATGCCATCTGGTCCTGGTGACTTATTAATATTTATAACTTCTGTTTGGTCTAAATACTTTTGTTATGCCTGCTTCAAACCAATCTTCCTCATCTGATCTCTCTGCTATAAAGGATGTATATGTTATGGGAGCCTTCCCGAGACTGAAGCAAAGAACCTACTGAGTTTCTCTGCTGTGGCTCTTTTGTCCCCAGTTGCCCCTTACTTCCAGTCCTCAAGCAGTCCCACTATCTTCCACCCAGGCTTCCTGCTTGTCTGGATAGGGCTGCTTGACCTCCAGGAGTAAGAAGAGTGCAGGACCTTCTGGGGTGCTCTGTCCCCTTCTCCCCTGTAAATGTTCAAGTTGTGGAAAACATTGGTATTATCACCTTGACTGGGGTCAAAGCTAACGTTCATGTTTGCCTGCAGTGCTTGATGATAACATGCATAATGAAAAAGATCATAGCATAGTAATTAATGATCATTTTTCAAATCTTCAATAAATAATACTATTTATCTATATCTCTTACTAAACTTAAACTATAGGCTATCATTAAGAATGTGTTTGTACTGCTTCAGGTTAAATGTCCATTCAGCCTAGCAGCCTGACGCTGACAGACAAGCATAGCAACAAAGCATACTCCTCCAGTTGCTAACAATTTGTGGTTCAGAGAACAGTGAAGAATTATTCCCTATTCATGCTCACTATGACACTCATCTATCATATTGTATCTCAGGGGAATGCTCCTGGCTGAATAGCTTTGTCTATTAAGCAAATCCTTTCCTTTCTGTCCCATATATTTGATCATTGGAACAGGTTGCCCAGAGAGGTAGTAGATGCCCCATCCCTGGAAACATTCAAGAGCAGGCTGGACAGGGCTCTGACCAACTGGATCTAGTTGAAGATGTCCCTGCTTATTGCAGGGAGGTTGCACTAGATGACCTTTAAAGGTCCCTTCCAACCCAAACCATTCTATGATTCTAAGATCATCCTTATCCTTCTCTGGACCTTAAGCTAGAGATTTTTTGTTTCCTTACCTATTATCAAGTCATTTGCCTGGTTTTAATTGTTTTATGCATGTCCAGAGCATGTTTTATGCATATTATGTCCAGAGTATAATGTGCAAAATAGGGCATCCTGCAAACTTGTTCATTCTCTTCCTCAGAGCTCCAAGTAGGTAACAGACTCTGGCAAGGGGATTTGCAACTCTTTTTAATCATGTATACCTGTGCACACTCCACATTCAAAAAGCATCCCATATTTTCATCTGGGATTTCTGGGATTTCTGCAGAGCGCCCATCACAGCTGTTCACACACAGTTAAGCCTTACAGCTGAACTGACTTAGTTCATTAGATGCTCACCATCTGTCAGGAAACAAACATGTCACAAAACGAACTGTAAATAAAATGGGAGCAGATTTTCATTGGATTAACAAACTGAATCAGCGTATCATGCGGTGTGAGGCATGCTAGAGCAACAGAGCTATATGGCTGCAAGCATGGGAGGAAAGGGCAGGAGCAGTCTTCTGGGAAGCAATGAGCCACGAGGATGGCCAGACTGCACCCGACCTGCACACTGACTCACTACGGGTGGGCCAGCTGCAGTCACAGGAGGGTTGCAGAGTTAAACTGGATGTGTGCTGCAACTTGGCGCATTCTGGACAAGTTGGACTTACTGCACACTTGCACAGCAGCTGTATTGGGTGTCCGTGCCCTGGTGTTGGCAGCGGCGGGCTGCAGGGGTGGCCTCTGTGAGAAAAGACAGGGGCTGCCCCTGTGTTGGACAGAGACAGTTCCAGCTGGCTCCAAAACAGACCACTATAGGACACAGCTGAGCCTGTCAGCCAAGTTGGTGGCACCTCTGGGAAAACATATGTAAAAGAGGGTTAAAGACACTGCACAGCAGCTGTGAGAGAGAGGATTGGGAAAATGTGCAAGAAACAGCCCTGGAGACACCAAGATCAGAGAAAAAGGGGAGGGAGGAAGTGCTCCAGGTGCCGGAGCAGAGATTCCGCTGCAGCCCATGGAGAAAAAAAAGGTGATGCAGGCTGTCCCCCCGCAGCCCATGGAAGATGATGGTGGAGCAGATATCCACATTGCAGCCCATGGAGGACCCCACACCACAGAAGGTGGATGTGCCCTGAAGGAACATGCAGCTCATGGAAAGCCCATGCAGGAGCAGGTTTCCTGGAAGGAGCTGTGGTCCATGGGGGACCCACGATGGAGCAGTCTGTTCCTGAAGGACTGCACCCCATGGGAAGGACTCTCGCTGGAGCAGCAGAAAAGTGTAAGGAGGAAGAAGCAGCAGAGAGAAGCTGTTAGGGACTGACTGCAACCCCCCATTCCCCATCCCTCTGCACCCCTTGGGGGAGGAGGAGGTAGAAGAGTTGGGAACAACAGAGTGAAGCTGAGCCTGGGAAGAAGGTCTGGGGTAAGGGAAAGTGTTTTCGTTTTGTCTTTGTTTCTCACGATCCTACTCTTCTTTTTTTTTAATTGGCAATAAATTAAATTAATTTTCTCCAAGTTGAGTCTGTTTTGTCCATGACAGTGACTGGCAATTGATGTCCCCATCTGTATCTCTACCCATGAGCTTTTTCACCTCATTTTGTCCTCCTGTCCTGTTGAGGTGGGGAAGTGAGAGAGCAGCTGGTTGGGTGTCTGGCCGCCAGCCAAGGTCAACTACCATACTCTGTAACACATGGAATATCTTAATTGCAACTGACTCGTTGCACATGCAAAGGAGAAGTACAAAGTACTCATTTCTCAGGGCTGCCCAGTGTTTGGGAACCTCAGTCAGAGCAGTACCACCCAGTCACACTGTGAGACATCTGGTAACCCTGGCAAAAATGTGGTGATGCTGTAAAAAGCACAGAAAAACCCAGCAAATCATTACAAGAAATGACACTGTTGGCCAGGCTGTACCAAATAATAAACAAGAAAATGTAAGAGGTTATTTATAAGAGCAGCTGATGCGACATGTCATCCCCAGTTATGGACATGGGAACCACCATCCCCATGTACAGCTTCTCTCTTCCCCCTCCTTATGTTCACAGCTGGAATCAGCCTCGTCTGCCGGGGCACCTGCCCTGTGGCAGCACTGCACAGGGTTCCCTGGGAATGCTGAGAATGGGCTGGCAGGTTTATAGGGGTCTGGGTGCCCTGATTAGTGACAGGAGCCCTGGGATGCAGTGTACCCATGTCACTGCACGTTAATGCAAGCCTCCCTCTGCCTGGGTCCCGAGGAGAGTGTACCAGACACAGCCCACGTGGCCCTGATAGCACACAGTAGGAATGTTTGAGAAAGAGGTGGGTTTTGGACCTTACAGCATTGTTTATTCAAGTGATAACTTTATTTTTAGATAGTTTGCAGAAATCTTGGACTCGGTCCAAGTCATACTTGGCATTTTTCCAGCAGGAGGGATTGTTGTTATAGTTTTACTTTCATTGTAGTCGTGGGTATGGTAGGGGCTTGCTAGTTGTAAGTCTTTGCCGTTTCCCACTCTTTCTAGCTTCCTGTTTGTGCAGCTGTAATCAGAACATTAATGAGCTCCTTGAAAAGCTGTAGTTAGGTACTGACATTCTGTTCATGATTTTGCAGAGTTTGTTCTGAGGTTCAGCTACTACAGGACATATGTTTAAAAATGCATGATGATACAACTACCACAAAGCATCATTCTAAACAGACAAATGATTAAGCTCTGTAAAACCACTGTGTTTAGGAGAAAAGAGCTAACAACAGTAATATGAAATTGCAGATGCTGAATCTGCCTAGCTCAGGTCAAATGCAACCAAACCTTACAGACATCCAGAGATGCTGTCGTGCTTGCTGAAGTCAATGGAAAGATGCTCACACATTTCAGTGTGAGCTGGATCAGAGTCAGCCATTTCAAAGACGACAGGTAATTAACACACAGTGCAAAAGAATGAATTTGTAGTAAATCCTTTTGTACCATTCTTTATAAAAAATACACTATGCTTTTGAAATTTGTCATTATTCCTTCTCTTTTTACTCACTTGAGCAGCTGAGTACACAATACTTACTGTAAGATTATTTGGATGGCTGGTTGCTTTATTACTAACACTGAAAATCAGTACAACTCCAGCATGCTAATGATCACGGCCTCTCTGGAAACATGCCTGAAATTAGCTTCCTCCTTCCTAATACAAACATTGAGAAAAATAAGATAGTAAAGCCAAGCCTTCACAAGCCTGTAAGATGTCCCAGTTAGGGCTCTTCATGCTATCTTAGTTTGTTCTTCCTTGTGCGTAAGTGTTATGATATGTAAGTTAATTACAAGATAATCCAACTTCACAAAGGGAATGGGTGACAGACTGGGACAAATCTGGAGCCTGTAAGGGTAGAGACTGTAGGTTGCTTCCTTTAAAGCCATAACTAGATGTGCAGTAGGTAAGCCAGGGAAAAGCAGGATGGCAAGTGATGACCTTAAGACTAGATAGTTGAGTGCTTTTCTGGGGGACTGAATCCTAACCTTCCCCCAGCTACAGACTGCTTCTGTGATTCTAGACAATTTTTTTACATTTAACCTGTTGTATTGGCCAATAAGTGATCCTCATACTTTGAAAATTTAGGGCCCCAACTTTTTTTTAAACAGTAGAAATTGGCATATATTTTGCATTGATAATTTTGGCTTTCATTTCTTTGCCTCTGCCTATAGAGCGAGAATAATGATAGCACATAATGTAACAGTCGCATTGTGGAGATAATGATAATAATGGTTTTGAATTACTTAATTTTTTCTATTAACAAGCACTCCTGAAACCTCTGTAAAGAAAATGAGATTTCTTTTTAATCTAAATCACTGGATGAGGTGGGAAACTACTGAAAAATGGCAGTACAGTTTCATACTATTAAAGACAATCACAATGCCTGTGCATCAAAAGACCAAATTAAAATTGCACAGATATGCCCAATTCTGTCATCCTCTAGGTTCTCAACATGTGAATCTAAAATCTTTTCTCTATTGTAATGCACCAATTTTGAACATATTTTTTAACATTTAACTTTCATTTCCAGTGCCCACTTAATCACTTCTGGAAAAGCAGATAGTAATAATAAGATACTATGTTAAGAAAAGAGTCACAAATGTTACAATAAGTTTGGAAGCTGTTTTCTGATACCAAGATATATGTTAGTTATTATAATCTCTTTCCTTCCAATTTCTTTTGTCTGCTGCTCTTCTGCTGGTCAGATTATTAATCTTCTACCTCCCTAATTCCTTCCTAGCTTCCAAAGGCCCTCAATGAACTTACACCCAGCATTATTCTGTTTTGCTGCATTACAGAAAAAGTCATGCTTCACCTCCAGAGCTGAGACTATTTGGAGATTGAAAATGCAGTCAAGCTTTGGCAAGCATAGCAAATGATGCTTTCCCAACTCTAATGAACTCCTATGTCAGATTCTTCTCTCATTTAGCCACATTTCTGAACAAATTCAACCATAATGGGCTCTCAGCATCTAAAATTTAAAAAAATAAGATACTGAAAAATAAGTATGATCATTAAAAATGCTGTATGATCTTAACAGCTAATACTAGCAGTATGAAGTCACAAGGGACTGCACGAGAGGCTGAAGGAGGTCTTCCTGTTAGGATCCATAGTGTTAGAGGATGCAGGGTCCTGCTAAGCTTCTGTCCCCACAACATGCTGCAGGAGAGAATCCCTACCAAAATTCTGCAACTGCACACTTATTGATCTACTGATGTGCTTGCACCTATCTTCCCACCCGTCATGTTGCGCTAAAAGCATCTATCTGAAAGGCTTTACTCTGTAGGAGACAGGTAGTGAAGTTTTACACAAGCAGCCTTTGCTTTGGACTTCCTTTGGGACTGGGAACTCATGAAACCATAATGTTGTTCTGACATAATGGGACTCAAAATATTCTTGACAAAGCAGCATTTTTGTATAATACTGCTATTCCCTTCATGCTGGCCAGCTAGCCAAAAATGGTGGAGTTGTTGGCTACTCTATCAAGAACCAAAAGTGGTTGGCAGTGTGTTTCTTTGTTAACACTCTCTTTATTTTAAAACATGTACCAAGATCCATATCTTTGCACTGAGGAAGAAGAAAGAAATAAAAATAGATTATTCATTCATTTTGAGTTTTCTTGTGGTCTACACACACCCCTAAAAGCTCATTCATTTATCTCTAGCTGAGGTCATGCCCTAGAGCTAGGGTCAACCTTTGGCCTCTGTCAACTTCACTGTTCCACCACACCCCTCCTTCTCTTCAACGACCTCAGCTCCACCAATATGTCTTCTATTAATAGCACCCAGATGAAGCCCTTCTGCTTTATGCAGTCAAATTTTTGCATTCCAATAACTAAAACCAATGACAGACATCCTGGTTTTGACTGAGAGTTGACAGAGATGAATCTGGCACATCACATAGATTAGCATAAGCTATCGAAAAAGTTTCAAAATCTCATGTGCCAAGCTTGCATTTGTTTTATGGTAAATGTAGAAATCACAGCACTAAAAATAAACTTTGCTAGGATGGAGATTTCACTTTTCTCATAGTCATTAGATCACAAAGACACCTCCTCTCCCAAATAACTAATTACCCTTAAGTTGCAGTATCACAGAAGTAATCATTTTTAAAAGCCAGTCAAGTAAATATAATTAATTTTCCAGAGTAATTAGCCAAGCAGCTATGACTGAGATGAGCGATTCAATTAGAAATTGAATTATGCAGAGCTTGTTTATACTGATACAAAAAAAAAAAAAGAAAAGATTCAGTCCATCCTTGGAAGCCTGTGGCTTTTGTTGACATTCCTATCAAGACAACTTCAAGAGTAAAGGCTTCCTTGCAGGCAAATAAACAAATCTATTTCTGAGTAATTATCATCAGACTTCAGGTAGTGGCTGTTGCAAGCCATGATGCTGCATGCCTAGTGACTGACTGCTAGAGACATAGAATTAGCCTTTAGAAATGCTCTGCCTGAACTGCTGTTTGTTTTTGAAATCAATTACAGAGCAGCAATAAAGAGCAAGATCAGGATTTTTTTTTTTCTGTAGCTATCCAAGAAGGTGAAACGGTGTCAGAAGACATCCCCTTATACTCTGCATGTGAAATGGTTACAGTGCCAGCATTTGTTAGCCCTTGAGAAAATGGTCAGCTCCGTCCTAGCAGTGCAGAATGGAGCACCCCTTCTAGTGACTCTTCTGCAACCACAGAAGGGTACGGAACAGAAAGAAAAAAATGCCCTTTTCAAGTATAACAGTGCAAACATTTTTTTGGATGTTGCAAAATTTGGACAGCCATTTGCACAGTTCATCTCAGTTATTTTAGGCATCTAACTGAAGTGCCTAATTTGTTGCTTAGGGTATTACTTTACAGCCAGTGGTGACAGGGATATACCTTTAGAGAGTGATTCAGCCAAGCCAACTGCAAGTGCCTATCTCTGTTCATTGACTACAGGAGGTTTGTTGGACAATTCAGTTAAGGGACCAAAGTTGTTTGGAATATGTTTATGATTTTTAGAGGTGTCGTAGGGCTGGTGGAACTTCATATTGTACACACAGCAGAGTGCAAGTCATATGCACAGAATTTACAGATGCAGGTAGAATACTTTTAAATGTTACTTTAAACTCAAACCAGAAACTGCTGAGATAAATTAGTTATCTCAACTATACTCGTGCATCATGCATTGTGCTGAACATTTAGAAAGTGGCTTGATGCTTTCTTACCATCTGTACAGGGCCAGATGCACCACTGGTACAAGAAGGTCCAACTCCATTTGCTTCATAAGCATTCTGTTTATTTGCCTGCAATATAGTAGATGTAGCCAAGGAATTTCTACGCCATTTCATCCAGTCTCATAGTGTTAGGTATTATTCTCCTAGGTGACACAACTCTGTATGTGTTACGGTACTTTTGCATAGCAAGTCATATCGTGGATTGTCATGACTGTATTATGGAAAATATTCAAGTTGTCATATACAATAGGGGTATAAGATAATGCATGTTCATGCTCTGCTCTGCTGGTGGTTTCTTAACCTTTTGAAATTCCGAGCCCATAGTTGCTGTTCAATATCATCTTGGATACCACAATGTCTCCCTCTATTTTAAGGGAGAAATGGAAGTGCTGAGGTACTTCTGTGCAAATAGGGTCGTCTTTATTCTGAACTTTGTATTATTTTCCTCCTGTGGACTATGTGACACAGACACCTTTTGCACACTTGGAGATTTGCTTGTTGTTCACCATGGGTCTCGTGGTAAGCCTAAAGCCTTAACCACCATAGTAACTAAGCAAATAATAAGCGATAGTAGGCAACACTGTAGTTACAGTAAATCAATGCACGTACACAGAACATCACATCAATCTTGGTGTGAAACTAGAAGAGCAGACCACAAGCTAAAACTTTCCGTGGTGTCTGTATAAGGAGGAACATAAAAGAACACACAGGCTCATCCAAAGAGCAATGGGGAGATGGACAAATTAACCAGTGACTCACACAGGGCTGCTCTGTGTCTGTGGTCATTATCAATGAACACGCTGGAAGGGCAAGGGCAAGGTAGAACTGATTGCCTGCTCCTTCCCACCACATTGATGGACATGAGTGTATCTAATAAAAGCATCTTATCTGCTATCCAGTTTTGTGTCTCTCCTTGGGGAATCAAATTAGGGAACAAGCTGTCAAAAATCACTGGCTCAGAAACAGTGGTAAGAAAATATGACTACATATAGAAACAGGAATAGATATGGTAATGGTATTTCAAAAGTGCAGTTAAACTCGTCTTCGTTTTCTGAATCTGTTGCTCATCTGAACTGAGTAAGGCTCATGGTGACTGAAAGAGGTTGAAATACAGTCTGCTGAAATAAGTCCTGCAAAATAAGTTAGGTGGATTTCATCCAGCTCCCAAGAGAGACACGTCTTCATCACAAAATCATCACTGCTCCTGCCACTAACCAGCATCTGTGCTGGCAATTTCAACAGAAGAACTGAAAGCGCTGCCAGAGGATGGAGAATGAAATCTTCACTGCTCCTTAGGGATTGTCATTTGGGACAGGCATGAGACACACTCGCAGGAGCAGAGAGCAGTGAGTGTCTGTGTGAACTGCCTGAGGTCCTGGAGCTCCACCGTAAGTCCAACTTACGGCCACTTACCTATCCTTATACAGCTTTCATCACCCGATTACTTGAGCCATGTGTGCATGTGTGTGTGTGTGTGTCTGCGTGTGTGTGTGTTTGTCTCATGTTTTGTGAAGTACCAAAGTGTTCCCTCCTTTTTTCTTTCAAATGGATAAAGAACTGAGGCGAACATGTGAAACGACTTACAAGCTCATACAAAAAAGTTATTCTCACTCCCACCACAGTCACTAGGCACAAAATCACTTTCCTGAGGCTTGTTTCAGGAATGACTGACTTTCACCTGGGGTGAGCAGAGGTCTTCGACTTCCAGGCTTGTTGATGTGATGTATTTTATAGGTTTGATATTTTGCATGTATCATTTTTTAAGAAAGAATAAGACCAAATATAAATTGCTTAGTATATTCTAGGTATGTAGGCAGGAACCCTATTCTATTGCTTAAATATGACAATACCAAGTATGTAATACTGTCATTATTTGTGATCAGTGTTTTGTTCATCCTCTTTTTATTCTTTTGAGATTGCATTCAAGATGACTACAGCCAGTTTAATCAGCCATTAAATTGGTGTTTCTGCCCTTACTAGGAAAATTCAAGTGATCATTAGTTCAAGTGATCAAATATACTGCAGAGCAAATAATAAACTGCTGTCCTCAGAAATAAATAGAGATGGACTTGTGTAGGCTGTCTCTGAAAAGGAGTCTCTGCCGATGTTACTCCTCAGCAGCTTAGAGTATTCCTTCTTCAAACGAGGTGTTACTAGGTCTTACTTACAATCAAAATTTAAATGTTCCCATATGATGCAGCAAAATATGGATAGAGAAGTGCAGCGTATAATAAATACATAACAAAAATGCTCTGTAGTTGCTTAGGCAATTTACAATTTTACCATATTTTTTTTATTCCCGGGGAAAAAAATTGCATTTTAACACAAGAATTAGAGAAATAATTCTTAATTTGCCATGTTTCATCTACTTGTCAGGGTAAAATTGCTACAGAGACTTAGATCAGCACTGACTTTTAGCTCTCAAAAGGAAAATGACTCAGATGTTTCCTATTGTAAAAGAATCATTCCAAAAGAAATTATACTGAGGTTGGGTACAAAGGTGCACAGTGTTGCTATCTTTGTGAAGTTCTCCACCTTTTCATCTGTTTGCTTTATTTTGACGACCATATTTCAAAAATAGTCTGCTTTAAAAATACAAGGAGTGTTTTACATACAATCATGAAAAAAAGAGTTTGTGAATTAAATGCACTTATTCCAGTGAGTCTACAAGCCTTTGCCTCCACAGGAAAAATATTACGCATTCAAGTAAATATCAAAAAAGTCTCAAATCATGTCCTGGAGCTAACAAATCATGTGACAACTTTATAATATTTCTTTTTATCCATATCCTTATCTTTATTTTATGAATATCAACCTTGTGTTCTCAAAACCAGGTTTCATTTTCACAGGTGCTTGTGAAGCGCACAGTTGCCAGCATTTAAATATTTAATAAGAAATGTCAAGGCTACAGTGTTAAATGCTGTAACCTGTTACCACCATATTAATATCCTTTTCTTCAAGAAACAATTTCAAAAAATTAATTTGCTATCTTTCTTTTCTCAAGGCCTTAGCTTGAAGATCTTAAAGCTACAGTAGCATTTGAACTAATTTATTTTTTAATCTGTAGTTTAAAGGGAAAATTGAGGCAGTTATCTCACACAAGGTCTGCATTTACGTCACAAAAATCATCACAGCTGACAGTTTCAGTTCAGCCCAGACTCAGGATCAGAACAGCTTACAAGCGCTACATCATGGCTGAAGCACTTTGGCAAAACAATGTGGAAAATTCTGTACCTGTACAGACTTTCATACCTTGAGCCACTTCAGTTAGGCTCGAATTGATATTGCTTTATAGCTTGCTTTACAGGGAAAATAATATGGTATTTACTGATGTTGCAATAGCTATGTCTTGCAACAGAATGTTATCTCCAAGTCTAGGTGTGGTTGTTGAGTACCCCCACTGAACTTACAGGAAAAAGGGAGAAGTAAGAAGCAGTAAGCATATTAGTTCATGATAAGACCCTCTACTATTGCTCAGCTTATTCAAAACTAGCTCCTCTACACAATGGAAGTGACTACAGTGGAAATATACGGTACCATACATGGGTGTGTGCAGCCTGCTCAGAGTCAGGAAGATCTGTGGGCAAGTTTGGTGGATTTATTGCATATGAAGAAAACAAAATTACTTTTAGTTTTTAGCAGCTACTGCAGCACTAGCTGTCTGTCTGTCTTCTTTCAGCAGCAAAGCCTGATTTTTTTGGTTTGGTTTATTGAGTTGGTACCTGATTTACAGGTTTACATTTTGTTCCTTGCTCTGTGCTGCATGAGAGAGCTCCCAAAGCACTGGGATAAAAAGATAGCACAGTGTCCTTATAGGAAGCACAGTTCTACTTCTGAGAAAGTTTCCTACATACTTGTCATTAAGTATGGATGGCAGATAGCTGCAGCAGTGTCTCCTCATACACCATACCTTTTTCTTTCTGATCCTATGGCAGATGTCCATCTTGGCCAGCCAAGCTGAGGGGGAGGTCATGCTGTACTACCACAGGCTTTGATGAAGGAACAATTCATGCACAGCCATGAATTCTGAATTCATAATTGTGAAGTTTTACATAGGCTTGACCAAGGTATGAGGCTGAGATAAGAATGTTTCTTGTTTTCTTCCTTAGCTATGAGCACCCTCGCCCTCTGATTTCAAACTATCTTGCAGCCTTGAGGAAAGGATCTGTGTTGTCTGAACCCGGCGATGCTACTGGCATGTGTTGGACAGTATCTCACTCTGCTAGTGAGTCCAATGAAGTCAGAGAAAGACTGTCGTCTTTTCAGCCTTGCCTACTCCATCCCTGTAATCTTCTTTCAGACTAATGCGGTTCATACATATTTGCATGTGCATGGAGCCTGATGTATCCCAGATGCATTAGAGCTATTGTGCACGTGCAGACTGAACCTTCAATGCATGTGCTGCAAAATCAGTGTCCACAATGTGTCTTACTTCCAGTGCATGTGCAAATCAGTTGCACAGTGGGCCCCACGTGCTATAAACCTCTCATGCTGTGCTTATACGCTATAGCACATGTACGCACTTGAGAAGTGGATGTATGTCCTGGATTTGTGGATATGCAGACACTCAGACACTTAGGAATCCTCGACAAGTGACAAAAAAGCAGTAGTTCAGAAGGTGATTCATAAAAGCAGCAGCCTGCTGCTAAAACGGGTGAAGTATGAATGGGCACCCCTGGCAAAGCACTGCTGCAGACTAGTTTTCCAGTGTGATCATGATGCCAGTTCAGTCGTAATGCCAGACCACAGTGTAACTAACTGGGGTGTGATGACCATTTACATCATAAATAAGCTGATTTAGGTTCTTAGATTATTTCAGAGTGATTGGAAACTATTTAGACAGTGTATTAACCAAACTGCAGAGAGAAAGTCTGAGGGGATATATTGGACTGGAAACCCATGTCAGAAATGGTGATCATAGATGTAACTAATCTTATATTGGTATCTCTGACTTCCCTGGGTGGGGTGAGGTTCTCCACTCTGTGCCAAATTGTCCTGTACCTAACTTTACTTGTATAAAATGCCTTTTCAGGTGTGTTTTTCTGACTGGCTGGGTATTCAATGGAGTGAAGCAGAAGACTCGAGAAAGTTAACTCCTTCTCTCACTCTTGCATCCAATATTTCTTTTTTGTCTCCTGGAGAAGTGTTAGTTTATAAGACCGAAAAATCCTATCCAAGAGCAAGAACAGTTACCATTTGAGTTCCCAAGTACTACAACATACAGAGAAATGAGAACTGTCAAAGCGAGCCAAGACAAACAGTAGCAGAAACCCAAAGATACATAAATTTCAGATTGAGTCAAAACCACCCAGGAGTTTTGTATAAATAAAAATTTGGAATTTCATTTAAAAATAGCCCATTAAATGAGAAATATTCCAATACAGTAGATGAAAGTGTATGCACAGAGGGAGTGAATCTGCTCGCTTTGAAGTCAATGAGAGTAAAATTGGGACCCCAGTATTTTGGAAAGAAAATCAAGGAATAAGATCATCCTTAAGGCAAGAAACTTGCGTGTGGGTTAGCCTAAGAATTCTGTAACAGACAGAAAGAGGAGCCTAAGCTTTGAGATAGGCTCAGACACCAGCCTTTCATCTGTTGCCGAGTCGCTCTGTGTTTTCCATCTATGGTATAGTAGTTGTTATCCCGTAACATAACTGCATGTTTGACTAAGCAGAAAATAAAGTTTAATCACTATATAACAGATAATTCGGTCTTAGATACAACTCTGCCAGCAACTCTTGCTCACATTTCTCAAAACTTCATTTCATGTGCCTCACAGTCATGTCCATACAAGGTGTTGGCCAATATAGGCAATGGGAAGTTTGCCATGACTTCAAAGGAGTCAGGATTTCCCACAGATTCATCACATGGCAGTATGTTTGGCATGACAGCAAAAATAAGGATACTTTAAAACTCATTTATTATGTGCAAAGAGGTTTAGGCAAGTAGTCAAAGGTGAATCCATCCAATGCCTCATCTTTGCCAACACATATTTATCCTTATACAAGGCACACCCTTTTGCTTAGTTTACTTTCTAAAATACATATACTTCTCAATTTTAGTCAAATGACTGGTAAATTACCACAGTCTTGTAGTCTCATAAGTGGGCAGATTAAGACTATCGGCTTGAAATCCTGCTCCACTGAAATCGATAGGAAAACTTTCACCGATGTTGCATAGTGCCAGGATTTCATGCTCCCTCAAAGGCAGTATCTGAACATACTGTCTCTTCCAGCCGTGACTGTTAGCTAGAAAACAGCTAGACTTTTTGTTACCTTCAGCAAATGTTTACATTCTACAAATGTGGAAAGAGCCATTATACTTTTCTTTAGGAATCCAGAACTGGTATTTTCCTTAATAGATAGGTCAATCTAATGGTCCCTTTAGCTCAGTATTTGACAGTGGCTAGTACTATATACTTGGGGAGAAAAGATTAGGAAAAATCATGAGTACAACATAACAGGGTTTTTTCATGGTATGTCCTACCTTGATATCCTGTTTATTTGCAATAAAGAAACTTCCAGAGGTCTTGGTTTCAGCTAGACAATTGTGTTTAATGTTAATCAAATAGAATTTTAGAAAGTATAATTTTAATGGAATCATAGAAATGTTGCTTAGGCAGGAGGTTGACTGGTCCATGCTCCCACTCAAAGCAGGACTACAGCCAACATTAAATCAGGTCAGCTAGATTTTGTCTAGTCAGGACTGGCAAACCTGCGAGGGCAGAGATTCCAGAGTCTCTCTGGGTGACCCGTTTCTCTGCTGAGCCATTCTCCTACAGGTAAAGTTACCCCTAATGTCCAAACGGAACCTCCCAATTGCAATTTTGTGGCTGTCACTCCTTGTCAAGCCATCTGCCACTACTGAGAAGAGTTCAGATTTGTTGTCATTGTAACTGTCCTTCAAGCAGTTGTAGGCTGCTATCAAATCACCCCTGAGACTCCTCTTCTCCAGAGTGAACAAGCTTAAATCCCATGAACTCTGGGTTACAGGATAAGCTAAGCCTAACCAGCCAGCTGATAAGCTATGGCTTATCAGCTAAGTGTCTCAGGCCCTTGACTGTGTTGTGGGTCCTATCCAGTTCTTGACATCCTTCTTCAACTGGTGACCCTTAACCTGCACATAGCATCCCAGGGACAGCCTCACCAGTGCTGAATAAGGGGGCTAAGAGCTCCCACTGATCTACTGACCAGTGTTCTTCTGACAGAGCCCAGTATGCAGTTTGTCTTATTCACCATGAAAGCAGTTACAGAAGCACAGAATAATTTAGATTGGAAAGGTCTGCTCTAGATCACCTGGTCCAACCTAATGTGCAAAGCAGGGTTGTCTTCAAAGTTAGATTAAAATGTTCAGGGCCTTCTCCAACCAGGTTTTGAGTATTTCCAAGGATGGAGATTCCACAGGCTCGGTTGGCAACCTCTCCCACTGTCCTTAATCTCTCCCACTGTGGTCTTTGTGTCTGTCTATCCGATTGAAATCGTCCTTGCTACAGGTTTTGAACGTAGACTGTTGTCCACTCACTGTGCAATTCTAAGGAGACTAGGTCTGTCTTATCTTTAAACCTTCCCTCCCTCATTAGGCAGTTTAAAACAGCAACTAGATTACTCTCTTGGCTTTCTCTTCATGCTGAACAAACTCCCTCAGGCATTGTACATCACATACTCCTCCCCCCTCACCAGGTTAGTGGCTCATATTCAGCTTAGCATCCACTGTGACTCTCACCACCAGCCCTCGTCATCAGTGTTGCTACTCAACCAGTTACCTCTCAGTGCATGGGGTTATCCTGCTCCAGGTGCAGAACTTTGCACCTCCCCTCTTACAACTTTATGAGGTTTCTGTTGGCCCAATCATCAAGTTTCCAAAGGTCTTTCTGGACTGAAGGCCTATGATTTGGTGGGCCACGCATTACCCCAATTTAGTGGATTGTTAGTAGTTTTCATTACATTTAGTAATTCTAATTGTATATTTTTCTATATTTGACACCATTGTGCATCATGAAAGGGATATTGGAGCTTTTCCCAAAACATTTTAGTGTGGAAATGCCAAACCACCATGAATAACGTGAATAGCAAGTAGCCTTTTTGGAAAAATCTGGTGTGGCTTTTAAGTCACTACCATCTCCATAGCTGTTTTCTACTGTCCTTTTCCTGTATACCCCCAAGCCAATAGCAGAATCGGCACACAGGTCATGCTGCCACGACAAGCTAAGTTTGAGACAGAGGCAATGCCATCACATGGAAGTGGGTAAGAAACAGTCACATGCTCTCTCTGTGAGCTGAGCAGTAAGGGCAGTAAGTCCCTTGATTGTAAGACTACCATGTAAAAAGTGAAAAGAAAAGGCAGGGAAGGTGGTGTTTTTATTGGCTGAAGGCAGAACTAGATGATCATCTAAGGCACAAAAGAAGATATTTTATGTTAACTAAGACTCTTAATGGAATATGCTGGACTGTGCAATAATAAACCCGATAATAATGATATGTTTTGTGGTTCTGAGCAAACCAGCGACATATGCATGTCAGGTTTTTGCCTCTAAAATGGAATATTACTTATTAGTACTTCAAGGACTTATTGGAAGAACTAATCAGTTGTTAAGTACTGTGAAGAAAAGTATTAGCAACAGCAGTGCTTATGTTCAGGTGTGACCTTTATCATTTGTATGCCTATGTGTAGTCAGCCTGCCAGAGCCCCATTAATATCTCTGTAATTTTATATGACAGCTTGTAAAAGTAGATATGCACTCTCTTGCAGTATTAGGCTCTGATCAGGAATACAGACTCATTAGAGCAGCATGAAGAAATACAGATTTTTCTTCCAGTAGAAGATTTTAATATTTCAAAGTCTGGAATGAAACCAAGGAGTGTTGAGTCTTTTCATGGCACGATGCCTCAGCTCTGGGGCAGCCTGTCAGCCTTGCCCCCTGCATGTCTGGGGAATCGGGATTGCCAAGAAGCCACAAGCTGGAGGGTCTTTCCTTCCCAGCTCTCAGCACTCTGTCAGCCCCAAAGTGAAGCAGTCTGTAAGCCCAAGATCCCCTCGAACCAGCCAGAAGGGCTGTTGAGAAGACAGACAGGAAAACTGGCAGGCTCAGTTGTCTTGGAAACCTGCCTGGATTCCATTGGAAATTGGTCAAAAATGGAAATTCTCTTGTGGAACATTTTGATTTCAATGAACGGCATATCCTGATGAGAAAATTTTTCATCAGAAATTTCCTAGCCAGATTGTTCACTGCTGGAAGCAGATAAAGCTATATTATAGATTTTTTTTTTTTTTTTTTTTTTTTTTTTTTTTTTTTTTGTTGCACTCTCACGTGGTTTGGTAGGATCAGATTAATGAGCAAAGCATTCTGAACATGCAATGGCATTTGGTTCTGAGGTTTTACTCCAGGAACCCCTCCCTCTGGCTGAAATCTAAGTTCCAGCTCCATCATTCAGGCCTCATTAAGAGAAATTGTATCAAGAGAAGCATGCTGCTACCAAAAGATAATCAATTGCTCTCTACAGCTACATTTCTTACATGCCCATAAGTGCTCTTAAGTTCAGAACAACCCTTGCATAATGAATGGAACTAGAGGCCTGCCTCTGATTAAAGATACACAGTAATACCAGATTAATCTTAAATACAGGAAGGGAAGATTTCCTATGGAAATTCTGGTATATGTTTCTGTAAGCAGTTTGTGTTCACTTAGACAGCTTGTAATAGTGCTACAAGAAATAAAATCTAATCTGCCAAAAGCTGCTTCAAAAAGTGTAGAATTTTCTGGTTATTTCAATTTAAAATGGTAATATGTAAATAACAATCACTCTGTGACTATAAATGTGTTTTGTGGTTAGGTGGGCAGATATTGCTTAATTGCTTTGAAATCAATGAAGATTCTATTAATGCAGGAGAAATGTTACTTCAAACACCATGAAGACCAAGTGTCTTTCCTCAGACAAACATCAGAGGCCCTATCATGCTAAAGAAGAGTAAAATTACTTAGGTGAGTGACCTAACCAAGGTAACAGCTCATGTAGATAGAAGAATGATACCTTGATGTTAGTGGGGTTGCGGACTCTGCCTTCCATGAGATTTTCAGGAGCGATCTTGGCATACAAGTTTTAGAGAAAACTGTTATGACATGGGTGCAACACTGATGGAAAAAAAATGCACTCAGCTGTATAATGCCAAACCCCCTTTGTGCTGTGCTATCCACAGTGGTCTGTCCTGGTTCTGGTACAGAGCACTACTCCTATTAACACTCCAGATGATGGAGTATATAATTATTAAATAAACAGATAAAATCAGTCTGCAAAAGCCTGTGAGGACTTTAGAGACCAGAATTAACTTCAAGAAGATCTTGACACATAGCAGAAATGGTATAAAAAAGACAGGCTACAGTTTAGAGTTAGAAATATAAAGTATATAAATATAGGACTGGAAACTCTCTGCGGGGTAGCAGCTGTACAAAAGAGGATGTAGGGGTCATACACAGCCACAGCAGAACATCAGTCAACAAGATTGCTGTGGCAAAAATGGAAGAAAACATCATGTAAGAGTACTGTGTGCCATAGACAATTTTACATTGGTGATGTCTAAATAGGAGAGTTGTGTTGAGGTTTGGGGACCATGTTTCAAATAAATTGTAATCCAGAGAAGGGGACTGAAAGTCTGGAAAACGTGACCTGTGAGCAAGGATTAGAGGAAGCGTGGCTGTTTTGTTTAGGGAAGGCTGAGAGAAAACAGAAAAAAAGTCTTCAAACACATAAAAGGCTAATAGTAAAGGTAAAGGAAATACATGGTTCTCTGTCATCACTGTAGATAGAGGAAGAAATGAGCTTGCACTACAGCAAGGAAGGTTTAGGTTAGATATTAGGATCATAAGCATAGGTAGGTAATGGTATGGATCACTTGTGGAAACTAAATTCTCCATCACCAGATGGAGATAATATGAATATGAAGCAACAGTTGTAAGGAAAGGTTTATGTATTACTGATTCTGATGGGAAGATAGATCAGGTGACTACTAAAGGTCCCTTTCAGCTTCTTCCTAATATTCCACAAAAACTATGTATTACTTTATCTGATCGACCAGCAACAGTTTTGGCATATTGTAAAAGGAAAGGATTTAGGGGTAATTTAAACCAGTGTACTGGGAGAAACATCTTCAGTGGATTTTTAACAGAAATAGAGCACTTTAAGAAGAAAAGTTCATCAAAAGGATGCTTTGTAACACAAATCTGTTACAGTAACACTTCTGTGTAGTGTAAACCAAGTAACTTTAGCTTCAATATGTCCTGTCTAGAAACTAACTCTGCAACAGCATAACAGACTCTCACACCTCCAGTATTTTCCTTTCGTTTCATTTCATGAAATGTTTCATGTTCATGTTTCCATTTGCAGGATAAAAGACTGATTGCATATAATAACAGTCTAGAATTCGAGTCTTGCCTAAATTATTTTTTTAAAAAGTACTAAATAGATTTTCCTTTTGACAAGCTATGTTGTTAAAATAAAAAAAGGGAAAAAAATTGAAGAAAAGGAAAAAACATATTCAGGCAAATACAAATGGTAAATAAAATCTTTTTGGGAGTGTTGCTAGAAAGGGCTGTTAGTACTTTATTGACAAAGTGCAAGCCATTTTGTGCACTTACACAGGCAGGCATATGTACAATCACACATCCTTTATAACTAGTGAAAAGTCCTACAGAGACACAGGCTTGAAAGACAGGGTGTGGACTTGGTGGAAAAAGAAGTTCATGCTTGTTTGAAGAAGCTGGCTTTCCTCAGGAAGGTGAGCCCCTCTGCATTTTTAGAGGGTGGTTCTAGGAGATTTTGCTGTCTGGACAATCCACAAACTAGTATTTAAATTGAGACATGAACACAAGCCTAACAAACTGGGTGAACAGACCCAGCCAAAGCAGAGTAGGAAACACCCCGGCACCAAAGGGTGCCTACCTTGAATTACTTACAAGCTGCATCTTCCTGTACCTCATGAGTTCTTTCTTTCCTATGCTGTTTATACAGCACATTACTATGAAACAGAGCAAGCATTCTCCCAATGTCATTCTTTGAACTAAAAGTTAAGCTATCTGCATCATATGGGAATATATGTTTTTAAAATTCACTGAAAGCCATATTGTTCTTTTGTCAGAAAATCTACAGTATTAGGCTTGTAGAGTACTGAACCCAGCAGTATGAGAAACAGTTAAAAGTGCTGATGTATAAGGAGTGAGTGTCGTGCAACAAACAGGAGGTGTCAGTTCTGACAAGGTATCTTGCCTAATGAAACTGTTGTTAAAATTGGCTGCTTCTCACACCATACTGCTTTGACTATTGAGGTAAGCCTCCTTCAAAGACATCTGAGTTTCAGTGACCATGTCAACTCTGTGATAGGAGGAAGTGGTCAATGAGAAATATTTTTTTTCCTCTTAAAATGCTGAGCTTAGAAAACCACAATGCTTGTGACCAGACGAACAGGAACTCCCCGCTGCATTTGTTTTACTGCTCAGCAAGGCTGAATCTCTGCTCCAGCTGGACTGTGAATAGCTTTTGAGACAGGAGTTGGTTAGCTGCAGGCAAAGCCAGAGTCTGACTGCAATTCACTGTGAGTGTTACTGTGCTACTTTGAGACTCTCGGCAATAGCAGTGAGATCCATGGAGGCATAACACCGGCGGGAAGATGACAAGTGAACAGTATCAGAAGGCATATGGGTTAACTGAGGAGCTGACACCTTCCAAGTCATTCCAGAAGTTCTCACAGTTCTGGTTCTTTTCCCCACAGCTGCAAAGTAATGCCGTCTAACCTCAGTGTCCAAACTGCCACAGCTTCAGTATTGTAATCTCAGGGTACTGTATCTCCTGGTCCTTGAAGAGATCGGTTTTACAGTGTGATCTTATGGTTGGTGAGCCATAAGCTCTGCTGCATCACCAGGTGTCTGCTCCTGGATTTTCCACAGTTGCCAGGGATCCTTTCATTAGAGCTGAGCTGCTTGTGCTAGCTGGGCAACAACGCAGCCTAGTCTGGTCTCTGGATAAATCTCTTTGGCCTAAAACCAGCTGCATTTGCATCTGCTTCACACAAAGTGTGTTCGCTGTCCAAGTTCTCTTTTGTTTTCAAAGTCAGTCAGACGCCCCCGTTAACAGTTCTGCAGCACTCTGTGGTTAGAGCTAGAATCCCCTCTTCAGGGTTGTGCCTATCAATCTACAGCTAAGGATGCAATTTATCTTCTGGCCTCTAGCCAAGCACGACAGTAGGGATGGGATGATCACCAATGTCTCTGCACTTTTTATCTTACTCATCACTTGAGGCTTGGAAGGATGGGGTCCGGTCACTCCATGCTGGTGAAAACTGTGTGAGCTGGCAGAATCCAAAATTATACAGGCTTCTTCCTATTTCTGGATACATAGGATTTAATGTTTTTTATTACAGTAGCACCTAAGGGCCCAACCGAGTACAGGCTCTACCCTCCAGATATTTGCTGAGCTGCCCTGTCTTTTTGCTCCTTCAGCCTGAGAGTTTCTTCACCAGATGGGATTCTTTCCTTTCCACTAGAAAAGCACAGACATGACAACTACTGGTTTATATGGTAAGACAGGAAGAGTTGTTATCTTGATTAAGCTCTAAGGTGTGGGTGGACATGGAGAGACTGTCCATCAATTCCTCACTCATCATTTGAGTTGTGTTGTGAAAAACAGAGCACATTGATCATGCAGTTACATGGGTAGGAGGAAAGAAATTATGATGAAGGCTGGAGGCTTGTGGCTTCTAGCAACAGGAGGAAGGCTCCTGCTCCATCCGCAGATCTGCACCTACAAAATAGACTGAGTGCCCTGGTAGCAGCTGAGGGGCCGTGAGCTCGGTCCAGCAAAGTGGTTGCACCAGCTACGCCTGACCCCACACCACCACCAGTGAGAACTGGCAAGTGCTAGGCTCCCGGCTGTGGGGAAGGAGGTGTCCGTTGGCTGACCTCATGCTGGCAAAGGGCATTTCCTTCTTGCTGGGGCTCGTATCTCAGATATTGAAGAAAGACTGATAAGACTTGTGGGGCCTTAGATTTTTATCCTCTGCTGCTCTTCCACATGGGCAGCAATGATATTGCCAGGGGAAGCCCTGAACACATCAGGCATAACTATATGGCTCTGGTGGTGAGAGTCAAGGATGTAGAGACCCAGGTAGTTTTCTGCTTGATCCTGCCAGAGAAAGGAAAGGAAAGGCTGAGGAAGAGTGGACAGATACTGCAGATCACCAGCCAGCATCACTAGGGATCTGGTTTTTATCATTATAGAACCCTATCTGAGGGTCAACAACTGCTAGGAAGAAACAGGATCCACCTGATAAAGTCGGGCAAAAGCAATTCTGCCAAATGGCTGGCCAACGTGCTGAAGAGAGCTTTAAACTAGGAATGACGAGGGAGGGAGATGAAGACCTACAATCAAGTAAGGAAGTGGTGGACCAGTTTGGCAAGGAAATGGTGCAGGGTAATGTGTGACCAACAGAACAAGGTGAAAGAAGTTGACTTAAGCAAATGCACATCAATAAGGAAGTGCCAACAGTATGGCATTGTGGGGAAAACTCTCATACCTTTTCTGGGAAATCAGCACAACTGGGTGTTCACCTGAAATGCCTGTACATTAATGCACGCAGCATGGAGAACCAACAGGAGGAATTAGAGGTCTGAATGCAGTTGCAGGGCTACACCACCTCATTGGGATCCCAGGGATGTCGTGGGATAGCTCACACAACGGGGGTGATGCAATGGATGGATACAGGCGATTTAGCAAAGGCAGGCTGGGAGGGAGGGGAGGAATTGCCCTTTTTGTGAGAGAGCAGCAGGGATGCATGGAGCTCTGCCTTGGGAAAGGTATGAGCTGTTTGAGAGCTTATGGGTCAGGAACAATATCTTGCTGAAATGAAGCATTAATAAACTTGGAAGCAAGATTTATATGCTTCCTATGAGGAAAAGTTGTAGTTGGAGGAGCTTCACTGTGCAGAAAAGAAGAGCTCTCATGCTACCACAAGATGGTCAGAGTGGTGCTTGTGACCTTTGACAGTGCAACTCATGAACAATACCATCCCTAGCGTGTCTGTCTCAGGGAATCTACAGTTTTCAGCTGGTGATGCTTGTCCTTGATCTGAATGGGTACAATCTCAGTTGGAAGTGTTCCTCAGATGCTCCTCACCTAAAACTGGAGCACTGATTTTTAGGACTTCCAAAGCTCTTTGGGAGACTGCTAAGATTCAATAATGTCATATGTGGGAACCAGCAGATCTGCACATCCACACATTGGAGGTTTTGCAAAAGACTGCCATTTTGCTCTTTATCACTGTGTGCAGATTTCTTGTGGGTCTCCAGCTCATTACACATCGCTTATAAGACCTCAAGCCAGCAATGTTTCACTGCATCTGCACTAATACCTACGCACCAGATGTTAAGACAAATATTTATGAGTCCCATATGGCAAAAGAAAATTACCACCTTCCACTTCTCCTGTCTAAATGACAGAATATTCTGTCCTCATTGGCAACAAATTGTCTGATTTCACAAAAAACATTATATTTCATACGGAATTAATGGGACATTATATACAAGGAATAGCCCTTGTAACATTTAAGGTACTTTAATAAACAAGGTAAGAAAGCTTCCTCTAACCTATCCTGCATATATAATTTACAGAAGACTTTGGTTTCTACTATTGTGCACTAGATGCACTCACAGGGAGGAAAATTAAATAAGAAACCCAGTGGTCAAAATGTGACATTATTTTAGCAGTTGCAATTATACTGACTCCAGTGGAATTTTGCTCACTTACATACAGATTTCCTTTTACAATCATATGCACTTAACTTGAAATAAAAATAGACCTAAATAAAGGAAAAAAACCAAAACCCCAAATCTGAAATTTGGGGAATGGACCTGGAGTTTATTTTGACATTACAGAAAAATGAGACGTTTGTGAAATACTGATCAGGATCAGTGCATCAGTGAAAAGAAAGGTTTGGAGGTGTTCAAATCCATCCTCCAGACTTCAATTTTTGGATTACTTCCATATCCATCCTTTCTATCCATTGTTACTCAGACTTCTCACATCAGAGACCTGATATTTTGGCTGCTTGCAAATTAACTTCTGATAGCAACAGGGCAGGAAATCACAAAAATGAGAAGGTATCTGTTTTAAATACCTACCACATCATAGGGCATACACTAAATAATACATTCTTTTTCAGATACACATCCATACTGTTTATATAAAACTTGATGACACCAGCCAGAAAGATAACAAAATGTTGTTTTGAGGAAGACTTTTCCATACATGTTCTCACCTGTTTGGAAGAGGCAGGAGAGGAGAGAGGAGTGGGCTTCGTGTTGTGCTCATACATTTTAGTTTCTATTTATAGTCAAGCGACTCACAACCTGGTGAAAATCACATTTTCCTATTGCTTCAAGGCAAACTGCCTAGAGCATTCTCTAAGTAACCTCTTGTTTCTTCTTTTTTTTTTTCCTTTTTCTTTTTTTCCTGTATAACATTTAAAAGATGGCTTAGGCTTTGCATTTTATTTAAAACAGCACTGTAATACTGATCCTATCAAATGCAAAGCTAAGTGTTTCCTATGATTGTGCTACTGTGTTGAGAAAAGTAACTTTCATGCCACCGATTTCCCAAGCTTTGGAGAGCTGGGCCTCTGCCAGCAGTCTGAGGCTGGCTCAATGAAAACTCCATGGAAAGATCAGCTAAGGCAGAAGTATTAGTTTATAGCATACAAACGTGAAGTCTAGACTTACAAAGTACTTTTAAAAAGGAATTGCTTTGATACCAGAACTGAGAATCAGGACTGATGACTGATTAGCAGAACATCTATTGCCAGAGGCAATAATCAACACCCTAAAGATAAAGCAGCTGAAAGGGTTTGCTTCTGTAGTTTACCTTGTTTTTGTTTATCCCTGTTAGCCCTAGGATGCTAAATAAGGCACGTATCACATCTAGCTTTCTTGTAATTACATGAAGGAAATGTTTCCATTTTCTTAAAAAAAAAAAAAAAACCATCGTGAAGTGCTATAATTTCATTTAGTAAAAATTAGTAGTTATTAGAGAGACAAGAAAGCAAGTTCAGGTCAAATGCTAGAGACACTAGCAAAGAAAATTGTCAAAGATGTGAGTAAGGCCAACAAGGTAATCTTTTTTAGGCCCAATGTACCCAAATTCTTAAGACACCTTGGTTTCTGATGTTTGCAAAATAAATAGTTAAAGTATATGTTTCTCTTAGAGTTTAACAGTTGAACGATAAAAGCAAGCTATTTTATTTATTGTTTTAAAAAAATGAAGGATTTTGGATTTAAAAATGGTGAATTTAGAACATATTACATCATGATGAAACATTTAGAATGTATGTGGCTACGAAACACATTCTGTTTCATACTGTATTTCTTAATCTACAGACACAAAAACAGTCAATTCGTCACATACCATAACAAAAAGGAATATAAACTCTTCTAGGTACAGATACTATCTATACTTCTTATGGAAGACCTCCACTTAATGGCCATAGCTATTTCATTATAAGGCAAATTACAGAAAAGGAAATTAGAAAAAAGGAAAAAATATAAGGCAAATAATAGAAAAAAAAGGGAAAAGAGGGACTAGGAGATTTCTTGAGACACTGTGGTGTCTGACATACTCCCTCTTCTTTGGGCTCCTGCCAGCTGCCACATATCCCAGGAACTGTGACTCTCCACCATGTGTGCTTTGTGGCAGCCTTTCAGGTAAATAATCAACGGGATTTAATTGCAGCCATTCTCAAGTTTTATTTATTTCTTCGACTTCGATACAGCTGTATTCTGACGTATTGGTTATTGTGCCGATAGTATTATTTCTCCTTCTAATAATTTGATACTGTTAGTTACGTAATCTTTTAAAAATGTTTGTTTCTGTTGCAAATATTTGCTGTCAAAGGAGCCAGCCTCCTTTAGCATACTGACCTTAGTAGTCTGTTATGTAGACAGTGTCACCTAATAAGTAATCAGGGGAACATGGTGAAATTTTATATATTAAGCACTGAAACAACTGTCAAACTAAGAGATATCTAGATCATCATCTACAAAAAAAAGGTATGAAGTCTTTCTTTTTTTGAGCAATGTTCCCACTGGGTATTTCTTTGCTCATTTTGAGTATGCATGAAACTTCAATGTATTGTGAGAATTTACTGAAGAAATTATTTGATTGATGTACAAATAACCATCCCATACCAAGGAGCACTTGGCATCAATGTATGTTATTTTAAACCCATTAAAAGAAAGATCTGTTGACCAGACGTTGTTAAAATAAGACACGGAAGCTTCCTTTTGTCTACCTGACTTTGATGATGTGCGATATGCCCTATATTTTAGCTGTGGCTTTGTTCTCTGCTAAGAGAAGCGCCACACTGATTTTGTAAAAATGCTTTCTTTGTGGTTTGGAAAGAGTGGAATTGACTGAATCTGGCTGTCTGCTGCCCCAGCACTTTCTATACCCACCCCAGCAATAGTCCAGCTGAGGGAGTTGGACAAACAGACATGTTCTTCCACACAGTGAAATGGTTCGAGTCTCCCTACCTACACCAGCTCCTGCTGGGGTTAGAGGAATACCAGTGCCCACCCAAAAGAAAAAAGGGAAGAAAAAAAAGGAAAAAGAAGCAGCAGCCACAGAGCACAGCCAAGGATAAAGAAAAGAAAGGGATTATTACCCTTTCTGCTTATGCGGTAACACAGATCAGCTCTGTCCTACTGATCAAAAAGGTTTGTTTTAAAAAAAGGGTTTTTTTTTAAAGCAGAAAATGCCTTTTCTCTTCGGTAACAGAAGACAACTTCTGATGTGTTTGGGGAAAAAAAGGTATTTAAAATTCAAAAGAAAAGAAGCACAAGCATTTCGAAGTCTCCCAGTCCCTCCCGGCCCAGGGCCCAGGCTGGCTTTTGGGCACACCTAGCACCCCCAGCCGTTCACTTGTGGGCGCGTGGCTGTTGGATGTACGTTACGGGATTTTTTGCATATCAGCCTTCGTTAAATTATCCTTCATGATGTTATCCAAACAGCTGTAGTCCAGAGCGGCCCTTCCTACGCGAAGCGACTGCGCCATGCCAGCTGGGACTGACCCGTCCCCAGCCTCTTCACGGCGCCCGAGAGCGCGGCCCGGAGGGCACCGGGCAGGTGCCGCGGAGGCTCCGCTGCCCCCCGGGACGGCACTGGGGCCGCCGCAGGAGCCCGCCCCGCGCTGCGGCCCTGCGGGGCGGTGGTCGCCCGCCCAGCCCAGGCGACCCGGCTGGGTCGCGTTCGGGGGCCGCGTAGAAAGACCCCGGGGGCAGCGGGAAGGGGTCTGGCTCCGAACCGCGTCAGACGCACCGTGACTTGCGCGCACCCCAGCCGCGTCTAAGCCGGAGGGCCCCTCCGCTGGCGGCGGGGGGCAGACGAGGGCCCCGGGGGCGGGAGCAGTGGGGGACGCGGAGAGCCTGGGGGCGGGCGGGGGCGCGGCTGCGGGGCGGTGCCGCCGCGGCCCCGGTCCGCCACCGGTAGGGGGCGGGAGCGCCGCCTCCGCGCCTTCCTCTGCTTCTGCCTCTGCAGCAGCGGCGGCTCCGCTCGGCTTCCTGCTCCGTCGCCGGCGGGCGGGCCGGGGCAGCCTGCGCGGCGCGGCCGCTGAGGGGACGGTGCGCGACGTGCCCGCGGCCGTACAGCCCAGGTAGGGGCTCGCGTTCTCCGCGGGGCTGGGGGGGGGGCGGGGGGCAGACGCTCGCGCCTCACCCCGCCGGGGCGGCGGGTGGCCCCTGCCCCTCCCGCCGGGGAGGCCCCCGGGGAGCCCGCCGCTGGCTCTGCCGCCCGGGCGCGCATCGCTCTCCTGCGCGGGGCAGCCGCTGGTCGTCTGCCCTTGCCTCCGCTGCCGGCTTCCCCCGGCGGTGCAACTTCCCCGGGCCGCCTGGCTTTTCCTCGTCCCCTCCCGCCCGGGACCTGCCACCGGGAGGGGTGAGGCGGGTCGGCGCCCCGGCACCCCCGTCGCCCGTGGCCGCTCGGAGCAACCAGCCGGGCGGCGGGCGTGTCGGGGTCTCCCCTCCTCCCCGCTGCCCCGGTCGGGGGTCTCCCCTCCCCTTCGCCCCGTTCCCTTCTTCTTCTCCGTCGGCTCGGCACGGCGGGGGGGCTCGCGGCCAGCCGGCGGCTGCGGCGGTGGTGCGGCGCCAGCAGCTGCTCCCCGCCCCGTGCCCGTGCGAGCGCGCGGTGCCGTCGGTGCGCTGGGCACGCCGGAGGCAGGGGGAGGAGGGGGCACCCTGTGGTGGCGGCTCCCGGCGAGGCTGGACGCCCCGGTCCGGTTAAGTAAGTGAAGCGTTGCAGCGTAGGCAGCCTCTCGCTGCTGAAACGAAGGCTTGGCACAGTGAAAAGGAAATGGTGCTGCTTCTCAGCGTTTTTGTTCTCTTCTCCTTCGCTGTTGAGTAGCGGCTCACGGACGTTGTTGGCAGGCGGGTTTTAAGGCTCAGCTCCTGTGTAACTAAAACACTAAATACACAGTTACAGAGAACTGTCGTGACCTGAGAGGGAAGGAGAATGCTGTGCATCCAGGTTTGCAGAGAGATACCTGTCGAAGCAGTCTGTGTTCCTTTGGTTTCTAGCCTCTGAGCCGCTGAAGTAGGAAAAAATACAGTAATTCTATACTTTCTTTTTTTGGTAGCTAAGTGCTACCGTATCTTAAGTTGTATTTTTGCCTGAGCTGCCGAGGGGCTGTGTAACTCACCTGATTTCTTGATCTTTCATTTTTTTCACATTTAAAAGATGTTAAATGATAATGTAATGACTCCAGACTTTTGTAAAGATCGCTGCATGTACCAGGCATTCTTTGTAATAGTATGTGTGCCCCATAACGCCGCGCAGGCCTGGAGCCCGTGGTCGTTCCTTGCTGGTGAAGCTAGCTGACTGGTGCTCTTCTCTTAACAAAGTATTTATTTAATACTAATAGGAGAATTATTTAGGGAAAAAAAACCCAGAAATGGCTGGTTAATGACTGAGCGCAACAGTCTCTTTTTTTTTTTCCTAAAGCCTGTGAAACTAATCATGGTATGAATGTCTTCATTAGCACATATGCTCCCCCAGGGATTCTTTTAAGTATGAAGAAATCTTTTTCATCGGTTGGTTTGCATAGTTGTCTGTGTGGCAAAACAAGTTTTGTAACTTGCTTTAAGACTGCAGGTAGGCTTTTCACAAACTAATACCTTGGTATTGTTGTGTAATTACCTCCAACCACTTCGGGACAGAGGAGGAGCCTGGTTTGTTGCAGGCCGTAGCTTCCATCTCTTTCCAACAGTCCTGACCATTCACCCAGTAAAGGTGCAGAGTAAATAGTTACAAAAGTCGCCGCATGGTACCCACAAGTTATTGCCTAGCCTCTCTAGGTGCAGCCCGAGTGCTTCAGGGAATACTGCTCTATGTTTAATGAGAATTTTCTCAGCGTTTTAAGAGAAGGGTGATAATATAGAAAGAGTTTGAGAATGTAATGAAACTTCAGCAAACTAATATGTAAAAAATGAACTGTTACTACTGAATGTTTAGTTCCTGGTTTTGTTCAGAATATTAGCATAATATATGGGAAGGGGATTTTTTTTTTCTGTACGGTCACGAGATGGATCAGTACTGTGTAAGTTGCAAAAAAATACCAATTTGCTTACAGATTATTTCAGAGCCTAAAGATTAGGTGTCCATAAGACGAATCTGCAGCAGACACAGAACTTGTTCCTTAAGGTTTAAATTGTTCAAAGAGAAGTTGTTATTAAAATAGAACTTAGGTTCTGGTTTTTAAACCTGCAGTCCCAGTGAAGTCAGAGGGTTGACGTGTGAGTGTAAGAGCTGCAAGTCGTACCACTTATATCAGTGATCAGTGTCTGCATGAGTCCTAATGTAAGTGATACATATGTTCAGCGAAGCCAAGTGCCAGGTCCTGCACTTTGGCCACAACAACCCCATGCAACGCTACAGACTTGGGTACGAGTGGCTGGAAAGCTGCCCTGCAGAAAAGGACAGATTCTGCCCTGCAGAAAAGGTGTTGATTGACAGCCGGCTGAATATGAGCCAGCAGTGTGCCCAGGTGGCCAAGAAGGCCAACGGCATCCTGGCTTGTATCAGAAATAGTTTGGCCAGCAGGAGCAGGGAGGTGATCGTGCCCCTGTACTCGGCTCTGGTGAGGCCGCACCTCGAATCCTGTGTTCAGTTTTGGGCCCCTCACTACAAGAAGGACATTGAGGTGCTGGAGCATGTCCAGAGAAGGGCGACGAAGCTGGTGAGGGGTCTGGAGCACAAGTCTTCTGAGGAGCGGCTGAGGGAACTGGGGTTGTTCAGTCTGGAGAAGAGGAGGCTGAGGGGAGACCTCATCGCTCTCTACAACTGCCTGAAAGGGGGTTGCAGAGAGGTGGGTGTTGGTCTCTTCTCCCAAGTGACTAGTGACAGGACTAGAGGAAATGGCCTCAAGTTGCGGCAGGGGAGGTTCAGACTGGATATTAGGAAAAATGTCTTTATTGAGAGAGTGGTGAAGCACTGGAACAGGCTGCCCAGGGAGGTGGTGGAGTCACCATCACTGGAGGTATTCAAGGAACGTGTGGATGTGGCATTGTGGGACATGGCTTATTGGGCATGGTGGTGGGTTTTTTTTGGTTGATGATTGGACTTGATGATCTTACAGGTCTTTTCCAACCTTAGTGATTCTGTGATTATCAGCAGATTTTAGTGAAAAACTTAAAACAGAAAGTTTAGAATTTAAGGCATGATTATTGTAATCCTGCATGTTTTCTCTGCCAGTGGCACAACCCTGTGACAATCGTTTTGCTGTCAACAGCACTGAAGTTATTGTAATTGTTTCATGGTTTAGAAGGTTCCCTCTGGGAAGTTTCACATTGATCTGAAACCAAGACTGTCCATAAATACTCAGGATTACTTTAGGAAAAAGATAATCTGCAATAGTGTCAGAAATCTTAGAGTCTTACAATGAGACTTCATGAGATAGCTGAGCAAATCTGACAGCCTGATGCTGCTGTGCTTTGCCTCCCAACACTCTTAAAAGTTGTCTGCTAATCTGGCGGAAATTATATTAATTCTCTTTCATTAAGTTAGTTTTCCTTAGTGAGCAAACTCATGTGGCCTGGGCTGGAGCAATGGTGAGTGGGGCTAGAGCAACCTGGCAGGTGAGCTCACCTATCTCATAAATTTTCATGCTTCCTAGTACTGTGAAGGCCCGAGGCCCAGCAACATGAAAGGCCGGTGATGAGGAAATAACTTAAAATTGGTATTGCTGCTTGAAACCTCATTTGTTAGCACCACAATTTTCAACTCTGATCGCTATTAAAGCATCTGTAGCCTATAAATAGGTGCTCCTGGCTTCCTACTTCCTTGTCTAAAATGCTGTGTCTAATCATGAAACCAAGCATAGCCTCCTCATGCTTTTCTTAATGCTATATGTGTCCCAACAGGACTTCAGGATTTTTTTTTTCCTAAAACAGTATTTTTCTTGATAATTTGTAGTTCTAATTCTGCCTTTTAATTTGTTTGCATCTGCCTGCATCTTGATGTTATCCACAAATTTGAAAAGCTTATCCCTATTCAGTAGTCCAAGTCATTGATGACAATATTAAATATTATTTTACCCAGCCTTCCTGAAATCCAGTCACACTGAAGTTTTCACAGGGAGTTATTAATAGTTATTCTTTTGGAATTGTTCAATTTCTTTTGCTCCCCGTATACAGTACCATATTTCTGTGATACAAAAATAGTTTATCTTCATCTGCAGACAGAGCTGCAACTTAGCTATTTCCAGCTCTTGTTGGAGCTTAGTGAGAGGAGGATATGGAAGAGACTTTGTGGGGGAGGGGAGAAGCTTTGGAAGACAGAGGGAGCTGCTGGAGTAAACTCTGCCCTGCATTTAACGTGTACTGCTGTTGAGTCAGTTTTAATGGCAGAAAGTTGCACAATGTGTTTATACGTACAAAAGCATGGTAGTTCTCATGACAGTCCAGTTAAAATATTAATTAACATAAAAATAGATGACACTTGCAGTCTCCCCTCTGTTCATAAGACTTGCTTTCTTCTTGTGACTGGCTGACTTCATTCCCTTCTCCAACTCTCTCTCCAGTTTTCTTTTATGCAAGGAGAGGGTAACCATCTCCTAGTAGCAAAGACTTTTTTTCTTGGTCTCTTTTGGTATCACCAGTTAGTTGAGTCATTATTTCACAAACATTTAAGCTGGTATAAGCTAGTACTACCGCTGCTAGAAAGCTGCTGACCTGCTCCCAGACACTTACTACTACTGCTTTTGTATCAGCCCAGATATTCGTGCAAGTACCAGCTGAGGTGGTTGAAGAAACTGCCATGGCTGTTGTTTGCTTGCTGGTCAGCTGAACATCAGTGACACCTGAATGGTTTTGGAGCTGCATTTGAGTTGATTCAGGCAGAAGTTTATTACAGGTATTTCTGTCATAATTAGTGAATTTCTCTTACAACAGTGTGATCCAGAGAGGCATGGCATCAGGAGTTGTTACAGTATACAGTGATTGCATATCAGCATCTTCATGTCAGCTGTGTATAGAGCCTCAGTGGTAAGCTCACTGTGGTAAGCACCCTTCTGTCACTGAGGGATGCTGTTCCTCATGTTAGTTTACGTGTACTTAATGTGGCACATTTCTCCATAGATGATGACGTGCAGTAACTTGCTATTCCACATAACTTTAATTGTTCCCACCTATGATGATCCTTAGATTTTAAAATCTGGAAGGATAGAAGGTGGCTGTGTTGGATTTTAGTTAGTGGGGTATGCACCAATTGTTAACTAAATATTAAAGTATACAAAGTGTATATATATACATTAAAATATAAAAAGAATACATTGCTGCTAGAAATTTTTTTTTTGCTGTGAAATTAATTCTTCTCGGATATGGCTTATGTGTTTGGTACTGGTTGCTGGAAGATTGCACTCAGCCAGGAGATTGGTTATGGATCTTTGTTCTAATCCCTTCATGCTTAGAAACCAGTCTAGAGACTGCAGTTTTTGTTGCTGTCTCTTTGTGTCTTCAGTAGGAAGAAGTGAGTCACTCTAGAGCTGTTAAGGATCATGCGACTGACCGACTTCCTCTCCACTTGTGAGTGTCCTCCACCTCATCACTCACAAATGATGGCCTGTTCAGTGCTAATATGGACCAGTAGCAATGACTTGCCTGTACCACAGGAGCACTGCGATTCTAAGTGTGGCATGTAGCATAGAGGTTATTAGTAACAGACAGCAGTCTCGTATCTGCAATATGATCCCACTCTGCAGTGTCCTGTAGGCATAGCGTGGCCCCTCTGCGTCTTGGGCCTGCTGTGCTGCTGCTCTGCCTTCTTCTCCCAAGCTGATGCGTGATGCTTTCTCTGCAGGGTGCTTCCCTCAGGCAGTGGCACTCTCTTTCTATCCTGCAAAAGGCCAAAGCCAAGTGCTGCCTCACATGGGAGGTGAGTGGATGAGAAGGCACTCTGTGGTGGAGCAGGGGTTTCTGTATCTCTTAGAGCAAGAGGACAGATACCAACAGTGCTCTGAGCAGTGGTTGTCACCTGGGAGTACTTTCCCCAGAGGCACATCCCAGATTCCTAGTGAGATCAGCTTGCTACTGAGCAAAAGTTAAAACTCCTTTCCAACATGCAGCCTCAGATCATGCTGAGCTTTTGTTAAAGAATCCTAAATGCTTGGTAGTATCATAGTATTTTTTTTTGGCAGCAGCATGTGGCAATGTCCCTTGCTGCTATTGGTACCCTTGATCCTCTCTGCCTTGCAAAGTATATAGGAGCTCCATGCCGCGCTGTGTCTGTGGTCTCGAAGTGCAGCTCTGTGATGAGGTTGATGTGGTGGTCTGTGCAGTAAATGAATCTCACTTGTAAGATGATGTCATTCTGACATAATAAAGCTACTATCTAGAGTCTGGTTGTGCTTGGGGAGAAGAATAGTGTGGAGCAGCAGATTGGTCTTCCTGCAGTAAACTTGGACCTACAGAGGAAGTATTTGTAATCTTCCTTACCTGTTCTGCTTGCTTGATTGATAACTTTATTTAAAATGGGCCCCAGTGTGAAGTGACTCACTGTAACCATAGCCTCAAGTAAATTTCTGTGGTGGTCGTGTGTGGTTATATCATGTCATAGTAATTATATGTATGTTAATTATTCTTCAGACCCATAAGCTTTTTGTAGGGTAGTTCTATTGAGAATTGCTGTATGGGGCAGGGTAAGATGCATAGTAGTGATGCATTATTCCAGAGCTGCTGGAGCACCTCTCCTATGAGGACAGGCTGAGAGAGTTGGGGTTGTTCAGCCTGGAGGAGAGAAGGCTCTGGGGAGACCTTACAGCAGCCTTCCAGTACCTGGAGGGGGCCTACAAGAAAGCTGGAGAGGGACTTTTTACAAGGGCATGTAGTGAGAGGACAAGGGGTGATGGCTTTAAGCTGAAAGAGGGTGGATTTAGAGTAGATATAAGGAAGAAACTCTTCACCATGAGGGTGGTGAGGCACTGGAACAGGTTGCCGAGAGAAGTTGTGGCTTCCTCAACCCCTGGAAGTGTTCAGGGCCGGGTTGGACGGGGCTTTGAGCAACCTGGTCTAGTGGAAGGTGTCTCTGCCCATGGCAGGGGGGTTGGAACTAGATGATCTTTAAGGTCCCTTCCAACCCAAACCATTCTATGATTATTCTGAAAACAGGCTTGGTATTTTTTTATTGATACAAAGATGTGAAAGCTGTTGGACACTTGAAATGTCTACTGGATTCTGGCAACACCTTGTTTTGGGTGAGACCTGGTGATCTTGCAGATAAATGTGTTGCAAAGCTTTATTTACTCCTTCCTGTTGTGGAAAGACTGAACAGACTTTGCTGTCTTACGAAATTGAGGTGGTAATTTGTTCCTTAAAAAAACATGGCAGAAAACAAATCAGTGGTTTTGAACTTTTGAACAGGAGGAATTGCAGCAGTACTTCAGTTACGAAATACTTTGTTCGTCATTTGACAAAAGAAAATGTTAAACCTTACTCTCTTAAATCTCTATTGTGAGATTTATGTACTTCTCTGATGAAATTGGAAAGCAAGTGGGTGAATGAGGTTCAGCAATTTGTCCTTGAGGATTTTATCTATCTGAATTTCTTTACCGGATTTTATCCAACCCTATGAAATATAGGACTAAGATTCTCTTTAACAGGTACCTCAGCAGCAATGATACAGTTTACTTTATCACATATAAATAGTATGGAATTTAGGGATAGTAAATTAAAACCTGATTTTAAATATATGGAGCAGTAAATTTTGTGTAATATTTGTGAAGAGTCTTCAAAGTATGGATTGGGTGCTTATGAGGTTTGGTTTCTTCTTGTTGTTCTAATTGCAAAAGGAATGTGGATTGAGTTTCATTCTCAGTGGGAAGAATGCCTTAGTACTTTCATCTCAGGCTTCCCAGGATGCAGGAGAATTTTTCTGTTTTTGAGACTGACTAGTTTGTGTGTTCCCTAAGGTGAAAATACTGGATTGATGCCACTAGCAAAAGATTGCACGGTCAGTGATTTGACATGTAATTTGGGAAATGTTTGTTTTGCACATCAGGTATTAAAACACTCTGGAATAATGCTGCTTCTCATGTATATTTCCTTTCTGAGAAGTGAAACCACATAGCAGTATTTGCAACATAGGACATGCAATAGTAGCTGAATTACCTATTTTTAATTTTGGAATAAGTTTGGGTTTGACTTGCTAAATTTATCTGGGTTTCATTTGCAGTTGATAGAAGTAAAATAAAATCTCATTTTAACAAGCAAACACTTAAGGTCTAATTCAGTGTGGTCAGACTACTGAGCTGAATCTTACACATATGTGGAAGAATACAGTTCAGGTGGTATCGTTTTTGTAAGAAGTTAATAATTATACTACATGGTAGTATTTGTCTCAAAGGAGAAAAAAAAATACATATCGGGGAGTATGTAAGTTGTTCTGTGCGGACAAACCTTTTGCCTGTGTGGAGTTCTGCCATAACCACAAGGAATTCATATGGATGTAGGCGTGCCTGTAGGGAACAACTACTTGGGTCATAGCCTGTGTCATCAGAAGACACAAATGGTGCATGATTATACAATGAAATTGAACTACAGTAGTTACTTTTTTAAAGATGTAATTGTTTTCTACGTGTGCCCTTCACCAGTTTCAAATTCAATTAATTTTGTAAACATGGTGGAAAAACTATGCGTAGTCTAGCAGAAGGGTAAGCAATCATCTGGGTAAGGAAATACATCTTGTATTTGAATAAAAAGATCATATGAGAAGCCTAGATTCCTACTCAAATTTAGGCTTGGAATGATTTTGACTGTCTCACTGTTTGGTTTATGGCATGTAATTCAGGTTGGCACAACCACTGGTTTAAAACCAGAGCTCCCATAAGAATAGCTAATGCTGTCCCTGACATAATCTAATTCATTGTGTAATTTTGAGTAGAAAATCACCACTGCTCTGAACTGCTTGAAAACAACAGACTGAAATAGCTATTAACAGAGGCTGTATTAAACAAAGTGTTGTTTCACTGATTGCATTTTACCAGGTATGAAAAGGTAAAATGGCTTTTTTTCAGCTGTTCTCTGACAGGAAGAAAATGCCTCTGCTAATCATTGAGGAAGGCAGTTTGTGCTGCAAAAAATAAACACCATCCTAATCTACTCATGACTCGGAAATAAAAATAAAAGCTCAAGCCTTTTTTTTCATACTAAGTAATTTTGAATGCTTATCTAATTTAGTACAGTGTACTTGGTATGCTATTCATATTAACAGATAGTAAATACAGATAAAACCAAGTATAACATTATTTGACCATTTCTGAAAATATACAAACTTTTAAATCCTGTTTGAGGGGAAAAATTTCCCTCAATGTAATTTGAAGCACCTTGGGCTGATACAGATTTGGTACTACATATCTGGGTTCAGATTTGTGTATAATAGTGTAGAAATATGGGGTTAATATCGAAGGGGACACTAACTAGCACTTTGTAGGCTACCTACGTTAAGAAAACCTGTCTCTTGTATTTTTTTTCAGACTTTTATGATTATTTACAGCTTTCTTTTGTCTTTTCTTGTTTATCCTTGTGGCTGGAAAGTTGTTTTTCTTCAACATCATAGCTACAAATAGGTAAGTGGCAACCAGTTGATACTGAGAACAGTCCATCTCAGCATCTTTTAAATCAATTTTTAAAAATTACACCTTGGAGGTCAGAGAAAAAGGTCTCTGTTCCTTACTTCTCTCTTTGCTTTCACAGTTCCTTGATAAGCAAACCTGATTCTTTTAGCCCTTAGTTGTTTTATTTAGGTCATGTAGTTGTTATCTAGATTCCTCCATTTGGGGATTATGCTTTAAGATAGACTTTGAAAAAACTATGTATGGGTCTCAGTTAAAAGTCTAGATAGCACATAAAGCAGAGTATTTTTATTTGTTTGGGCAGAGCAGAATAATTGCTTTTTGTTTCACACACAGCAATCCTATTGGTACAGTTCACAATGAGCAGTTATACTTTTGCAGCAGTACCCCACTGTTGACCCCAATAGTAGAGAGCTGCTATAATCTCTTGGATCCTTTTCTTCATTAATGCTGCCTGTTTTGCTGCTCTTGATGTCTGTTTTGAAGTGTATTACTTCCTGTTATTAAATATCGTTGTTGATTTTGGTACCTTTTTCTAATCAACTAAGATCAGAATTAAAAATTACCTTGACCTTCTAAACTCTTACCTCTCATTTTTGCTTGGTTTTGTGTGCCAGTTTCATAAGTATAATCTGCACACGCTATCAAATTGCTCATGGAAATACTGTTATCCTGGGAGTGAAGTAGACTGATCTGCGTGTTTCATTATTATCCATAAAAACGTTTATTACAATCGTATTTGAAAAACCCTTATAAACAGAAGTGCATTGCAAGCGGTCAAAGCTTTCATGCGCAGCAAGTAGGGCAGAGGCTGTGCCCGAGCGACGTGTGCCCTACGTCAGGTGTCCCACGGCACTGTCTCTGGGCAAGAGTTGAGCAAGGCTGATAAAGAATTGACAGAATTGAATTGCGTTCAGCTCAGGACTGAAATCTGGACTTCATTCAGTGTTGCGTCAGTGTGGCAGTATTAATAAGAACCGTTTGTGTGTATTTTATCAATTACTTTACTCACCTCAATACAATTTCCTCTTGCACCTTGGTTCTAGGAAGAAAACTTCCTTGATGACCATCTTATCTAATACATGAATGTGGAAAGAACTCAATCTTAGCATGTTAGAAACTTTATATCATCTAATAAAACATGATGATGATTTGCTTGACAGGATTATAGGCTCATAGTTTTCCTAAATTAAGTTGTAATATAACCTTGCTGTGTGAAGTACCTGCCAGGGTTCCCTCAAGAGACACAGGTCACTTTTAAAAGCAAGTATCTGCTGCTCTACTGATTGAAGCTAGTTGTAGTATGTATCAAAATATGTGCAGTAGCTATGTGAACGTATGTACTATATTTGTCAGATTTGTGTTGCATCTGTTGTCCCTACACAGGTTAATCAACAAGTGGAGCAGAGTGGGGGAAAGCTCTTTTCTCTCTTCCTTTTTTTATTGTAAGCTGCTGTTTTCTGGTTTTCTTTTGTTATGTTGCCCTATGCACAGCATTTTGGGCTGTCATGGGGGTTGCTTGGAATGGCTTTGGCACTGGAAATCGCAACATCTGGAAATTGCCCCTGCCTTGGGACAAAGTACAATGCGCAAGGATGGGTGGAGTAGAAAAAAAGCAACCAGTAACCTCAGCTCCCAACTGTCTTTCCACATATCCACTCCCTAGTAGTTTGCATCCAGAATAAGTAACTCTTTTTCTGCACGGATAGACGTGCAGCTCCATGCAGGGAACTGGACAATGACATGCCAGTGTTCAAAAGGGATTTATAACCTGTAACTTTTTGTCTTCTCTTGTTCAGTGAGCTGTCTACCTTTTCCTTCCTGTTCTTGAGGGATTGAGCAACCCATGTGCTGGGCTGTGCTGAAAGAGCAATTTCTGAACTTGCTAATATGGCAGCATCAGCTTCCTGCCTGTCTGCTGGTTTTCTCTTTCTTTTGTCTTTGAGTCCATCATGTTCTGCTAGTTCAGGGAGAACTTCTGCATCAGTTTAACAAAGCATTCCCTTCTTTGTTTTCTATTATTCAACATTTCACAGCTTTACATACTGGAATTTCACCATCTCACTGGACCAGCGTGGCTGGCTCGCTGAGCTTGGCTGAAGGCTAGCATCATCGAAGCCTTAAAGAAGAATGTCCGCCAGCTACTGACAAGAGGCCTGACTTTACCAGCCTGTAGACCACAACCTCTTTGTATTTTTGTGCACTTTATTCAGGATGTGGATGTGGCTTGCTGTATGTAGTTAAGAGGTCGCTGGTCTGAACATCTTGCCACTGATTCTTCTCCTGAATGCTGGCTCGTGTTAATTGGCGACGACAGGCATTGGGGTTCAAAAACCTCTTTGACAGATGTGGTTGTCGCCGAGAGAAGACGTGTCCACACCTCTAGCGCTGAATGGGATCGTAGGAAAAGGAAAACATGCTCCTCCAGCCTCATAGAGTTGCACAAGATTCCTTTTGACAACATAGGAATACCAGAAGTTTAATAGAGTAGCTGAAATACAGTGATATTCATCCTGTGAATGAATGCATGTGCCACGTGCAGATATTTTACTATGCTGACTGTAACTAGAATTTGGTCTGACTTAAAACACCTTCTTTACTGCTGTTCATGATGGATGTAAACCTGCAGTTTGCCACACCTCTCCTTCCAATAGCCTATCGTGGAGAATAACAGCTTCCTTTCTCTTGAAGTAGAGGAAAACAGGCATCTGAAGGCACTGGTTTTAGGTTCTTCCGTGGATAGCTTCTTGTTTCAAGGTACTTGATGCTGCACGTGAGGGATTTTTTTTGGTTTCTTTCCACTGCTCAAGTTTTAGACCTTGGCTGATAAGAGGTTCTTAAGTTCTGCACTAAGAAAACCGAAGAAAAAGAAAATCCATGTTTCACAATCATACAATATAATGCTTCCCCAAATCCAGCCATTTTACTTTGTGACATGTAGATGTTGCTGGCATCTGTTGCCTGTTTCGTGGTGCTCTCCTTGGCCTTTGCATCTGTATAGGGTTCTGCTCTGCTCACCAGGGTGCTGCCTATAGACGCTGCTGTAGGCTGCACCTTCTACCTCAGTCTCTGACTAATAAATGATAAATGTGAGCCTTGTTGTACTGGCTGGCAGAGGTAAATTATATTAAGGTACTAATAAAGTGGTTATTAATATTACTGGACATTGATAAGTCAAGAAGATACTTAGGTTGTAATTCTGCTGCCTCTGCTCGATGGAATCTTAAAGAGGAGAGAAATAGTGTTTGCATTTTTAGCCTATTCCTAAGGCAATTGAAGGAATGTTGTTGATACTGTTCTTGTGCATCTGAGTCTGAGCAAGCTCAGTTGTGGTCCCGTGTTCTTTGTTTGTTTTTAAATGATCCTAAACTAAGCACTATTAGAAATTCCAGATCCACTTTTATGTCACTTCTGTAATTCCAATTATGAGGACTAATATGAAAGATGTGAAGTAATGGTCTATATGCATTCATAAGGGCTCACGGGCTGTCCTAGTTTATTCCTGTTCTGTCTTTAATTAAAAAAAAAAACAACTTTTTAAGATAATACTGTATAGGAAAAGGACTTGGCATTCATGAATTAAGGTCTCTTGCAGCTGCAAAATGCTGTGCAATGTTCATCTGTACTGTAGCATTTGTGTATCTATTCTCTAGATTAAAACCCACAATTTCTTGGTATGCTGCAATTTAGGAAAAGAATATCTACATAACTTTTAAAATTCCTTTCAAGTTGAGGCATAACATTAGTTTTTACTTTTTTCTAAATCAAATAAACATTTAAAAATTAAGAAAATTCATTTTATCTGTTGAATATTTGTTGATTGCAACAAATAATGAACACCAAGGTGGGTGGATGTGGGCGTTTGGATAAAGATATTCTGCAGTCAAGGTTGGATGATGTGATCATTTCACTTAGTTTCTGCTTTTTGGTTTTGTTCGTATTCTTGTTCTCTCATGCTTTCAATTTGTTATGTGTTTTTGCTTATAGTCAAACAAAAAGAGGAAACTTTTTTTTTTCAGTGCTGAGTTAAAACAAGCTCATGGTTGTTCAAACTACAGACAAGTGTTTATTGTAATGTTGATATATTACCAGGGATGGGGAATGGAGAAAAAGGAGCTTAGAATAATTCTGTTCACAGACTTTGAAGTAAAATGAGTTTATGTGCCCTGGCAGATTCTTTTTGGCTTTTTATAAGACAGATAAATACTAGTCTTTCACTGAAAGAAGATATTATGTATGGATATAATATATGTGGCTATAAATATAATGGATATATTATGTCCATAATATGGTATGAGATTTCCCTTGTAGTACAACCTTGGCATTGAAAAACATTTGTCTGCTTTTCAAACTTTGTTGATACTTATTTCAAATTCTTATGGCGTAGAAATAAATATTTCTATACTTGTATTTGTTTTTTCCTGTTTATTTCTCTGCTCCCTGTTTTCTTGGAAACTTTAAGCAATAGAGCACAATGACTGTGTCTTTGGCAAAGAGGATCTGGATGCAAATCACTGAACTTACAGATACTGAGTTAAGTGAAGGCAGAAACTTGTTTGTGTAACATCAATTTTTCCTTCCTAGTATAGACCGTGAGAACTACATGGGGGTTTTGGTGATCTTCACCAAATGATTTGCATTTCCTAACTTCTAATAACAATAGTTTTTCAAATAGTTTATAAAGATAATGTTTTTGATGGGTTTAGAAATCATGGCATAGGACTGCAGAGTGGTAGGGATGCTGTAGCTTTTGTGATGGGGGTGTGGGACGGCTACTTGGATTAGTATGATAGTTTATTACATGTTTTCAAATCCAGCCTTAGTGTAGATGATCCAACAAGATCCTTGAATGCCGGTAGTTTTTCTTTTGCCATATTAAATGTAAGTAGTTATGCAGCAAAATGCAAATTCAGAAGTAGATTTTTTTTTTTAATCCAGAAGGGAAGTACTGATTACAGACTGTTACTTGTCTGAATGCCTCATGCATTTTTGAAAGTAACTGAGGGCTCTTTCTTACTTGTGATGATAAGAATAGAAGAAATGAGATAAAACAACAGTTCAGGTAGAGTACTGTTTTCAAGCAAACTCTAAGTTCAGTTCATTTAAAAAAATTTACATGCTTAATCTGCTTCAATGTTGTAAAAGAAATTACTGTGTTTCTAATGGTTATGTAGTATTTCATTAGTAAAGATTGCAATGTTTGCCAAACCTGAATTGCATAGATACCATGTCAGTGCTGGGGGTGCCAAGTGGCTGTACGTGGTCATCTTTGATCTGTGCTCTTGAATCAGGAGCAGGGGGAAACTTGAGAGAGGTGATGTCCAGACTCAGTGCAGCGTGGGCCCACCATGGCTGAGCATGACCATGGTGCAGATCCAGCAGCAGCTGTGGCTCTGCAGGCAGAGGGCAAGAGATTTGGTACAGCCCAGGGACAAGGGGTTGCTTGAGAAGGAGGTGGTAGCCTTTGAGCAGAGCCTGTGTAGGTTGTGGCCCATTTTGACTTCATGTTGTGGCAAGCTCTTCTCAAGAAGAACCTTTTGGGTGCTTATGTGGTGTTAGCTCCCAGGCAATGGTTTTCAGTTTATTCTGAAATAGTCTTAGTTCTAGGGTTGGTGCTTCTGTCACCGTTGACCATCACGTGTACCTTCTGGATGCTGCTATGAGTGACAAATGTGTTACTACATTTCTGTAACGCACAGATTAAAGTATTAGAATAACCTTCTTTCAGTTCCATTGAATGCAGTTTATGCAGCATCCTAAAGGCCAAAATGCTTAAATCTTTCATTTCCAAAGCATAGTTTGCTGTGTTATGTTGCGAAATAGCAACTTGCATCCAAAAGTTGCTAGGACTTTGAAGCAAAGCAGATGGAGTTGTTGGCTTTTGCCACATACCTTTAGGAAATCAGACTGCTTAGATACAGTACTGATAAATAATTGTGTCACAGATTGAAGGGTTGAAAATTGAACAGAATTTGTAGTGCATTTGATGAAATTAAATTAATGGTTTTTCAGAACACTTGTTTGATGGAGTAACAAATGAAAGCAATACATCAGAAATCCATCTTCTTCCCTTTACTGTGAGAGTTAAGAATTAGGTATTCAGGACAGTCATCATTAATGTTATTGGCTAGAAAATATATGGGGTTTTTTACTGTTAACTCATCACAAAAGTGCTTATTTGGCTGTGATTACAATGAAATGCTTTTCTTTTTCCCTAGGTGGCTATTTTTAATGCAGTAGTGTCATTAGCTCACTGAAGACTAAACATGAGAATAGCAGGTAAGTATGCTCAGTCAAATCAGACTTTTGTCACTTGTCAAACAAGTGCTATAGACAGCATTAACAAGTTGTGACAACAAGGTTTTAAAATAAACAACTGGCATTACAGGCATTGCTGTTCCATTTATTTGATGTTTAATGAAACTAATTTTGGAATTTGGGATGGTTTAAGAGCAAGCAGCTGGTTAAAACGCTTCAGCTGATCTGCAGTGACTGGTTAAGGTGCCATGACTTGACATACTTTGGCTGCTAATTCTGTAAGATGATGAAGGAGTAAGGAAATGGCCAATTGGTGTCTTAAGCGATTTCTTCCCTGCCTCACCCCCCAACCAAAAGTGCTATGCACTATTATAATAGAGTGTCTGAAAGTTCCTGACTGGTGACTGGGAGTTTGAAAGCTATAAAAGCCTTTTCATAGAGGTAAGTTACTGTAGTACAGGGTTTGAGAAACTGATTTTACTTGACAGAAGGTGTAGTGGTTGTAAAAATAAGATCTTTGCCAATACAACACTACAAGAAAATATTATTTTATACATTTCCTTGCAGTAGAATAGCCTGTGTGGCAATTGAACAGTTTTGAGTTTCTGATGCATTGCACTTCTATCAATAGTTGTAGTGTTACGTTGCAGAAGGAGCAACTGTTGGCTCTTTTAGGAGAGAATGACACCTTCTTTTCCAACAGAGTTGCTCGTTAACCTTCTTAATGAATGAAATTAGTCCTGATTTTTGTCACTGCTTCTAAAGTTGTTATATTAACCTCAATATGTATAACTGGGAGCAACCTGCTAAAGTAAATCTGATAAAGAACTGGAAAATGCTGCAATTTTTAGAAGATGGCTAAATCACCTGGACAACTACTTTTCCAAACCTCTTTTTTTTTAATTCCATCTAACTACTTTTATTGCTAAAACCCACAGACAAGATACGGCAGTTCCTATAGAATGTTTAACCTGTAGCAAACAGGCTGGTTTTGGTTCCAGTGCTAGAGGAACTTTTTAGATTTCTTACCTCTCCCTTAGAGGGAGCGCTCGCAGTTCAGCTGAAAGGGTCAGGATATAGAGTGGAGGGCATGGTTGGTTAGTGCTCAGACTGAGTTCTTGTTCATCTCACCTACTATCTACTGAAACAACATGCTCTCCAAGTGCCACTGGCTAGATGACACATTCCAAAATCTGGTGCCATCTTGTCTTTTTAAGCAGTGTTGCTTTGAAAACCTTTTCTCTGCTTCTTAATGTATGTTCAGATCATCTGTTTTCTCTAGTGCTTACACGTGGTTCAGTTCCCTTCAAGTGCAATAATCTTTGGAGTTCCAGCATAATACTTTAAAATTAAGTTTGCATCTGTGTTTTCTTACGTAGTATGCATGTGCTCACACACATGAAAAGGGAAAGTGGAAAACAAAGACTGAACTGCAAGCAAACAAAAAAGTTGTATCTCTTTGTTTACCTTTCTTTTCTTTTTCTATTCCCTTATATTTTTTTAGCCTTTTGGAAGGATTGAATAACATTTCTTATCCTTCTGAAGGCTGAGTAATTTGTCTATTTTAAGGTTTTCTGAACAGCCCATCACAGCAGCAGTCTGAGATCTGCAGGAGTACATAAGTTTGGGGGTTTTCTGAAGGATTTATTTGGGTGGCAATCTGAGACACAGAAGCATGCTGTAAGGTTGCTTCTTCCAGTTTGACATACTGGGGTGAGACAAGAAGGCAGGATGTTGATCAGATGCCTCCTCACCTAACTTCTACTCTCAGTCAGTTAGTATTTTACGATAAGCTAAGAGCGGAGTATTCTGTAAAAATCTGTTGAAAATTATGTTAAAAAATGTCAGGGTTTGTGGCAGTACCACATACACCCAAGTTTCCATTTCAGGTGTAATTTGCTGTGGTTGTGTGCCTCCAGCTCTTCTCCCAGGAGGTAGTTTGACTGCTCAGCAGTGGAGAAAGTTAGGTTTGTAAAACTTCAAGCTACCTGAGGCTTCAACATATTAAAAGGGGGAAGGGAGAGGTAATGCTTTTTATTACTTTTTAAATTAGCTCTTGTGAGTCTTGAAACTAGCTTTTTGAAGATCAGGAACTGAAATTTGTTGAAAAGGAGGTGAGGAGGCCTTTTTTTGTTTGCTTGGGGTTTTTTTGGTTTTTTAATTTAATGTTCAGACCAGACTGACCAAAGCAGCCAGGCTATAGTATATGAACAGATCCCTAATCACTCACTCAGTCTTGGCCATATATTAAAACAGAGGTAGCTCTGGGGGGCGGGGTGGGGGGGGGGGGGGGGGCGCGGGGAAGAGGAGTTTTTGTGAACAGTGAGGAAACAGGTACACATGGCTAAGAACAGGGAACTGGAATGGGGGGAGGTGGAAATTTCCCCTTTGGACAGCAGCCAGTTAGATCAGCTTAGTTCATCTTGTTAAGCTGGCTTTCCATGGAAAGTCTGTGGTTTCTCCTGGCTGCTGAGCTGAGTTGGTGTACTGTGGTGCCAGACAAGCATGAAGCTGGAGAAAGCTGAGAGCAGGGTATGTATTTGGCATAGTAACCTGATGGACTGGCTCAGTTGCATCCTACATTATAATGTCCGTTTCTTGGAGATGATTTCTGTTCAGTGAGTCCACAAATTATTATCCTATTTCTGAGTTCCCCTTAATGTAATCTGATATACATTTCTCATGTAGTTAATTTTGGTAAACTTAGTGTTATAAGATTATGCAGATAATTTTTTGAAACTTTTCTCTGCTTCTGAATAGGTGCTGCAAAGTTGATAGTGGTCGTAGCAATATTTTTATTGACGTTTTATGTCATATCTCAAGTATTTGAAATAAAAATGGATGCAAACTTGGGACACATATTTGGTAAGTGATGACTTTGTTTTCTCCGGATGTCTAATAATATTTAATTGAGCCATAATCAAGAATATCATATTCATTTTGCTTTAAGATTGACTTAAGCTCTTACGTTTAAGAATTCTGTGTTTATTTTTAATGTGTACTTGTTATTTTTAATATATATTATATATACATAATATATAATGTGTGTATTAAGTTATTTTCTGTTTGAAATATTTAACCTACTCTCTTAATCAGTTTGATTCTTTTGCCTGCCAAGTCTGCATAATTTTACCTGCTTTTTCAGTTTACTAGTACTTACAGTCTTAGGCTGGAGTTGTAAACTAGGCTACTTGAATGATGTTTCTGGAAGTCTGCACTCTGCCTTTCTGCTGCTTAAGCAATTAAAAATTTATATTTTGGGTGGGCTTTTTTACTTGCACAGGTACACTACCATGTGCAATTTGAATGTGCAATAATCAAAACATTTCAGATGTGCCCAGGTTCTACACAGAAAAGGATTTAACTCCAGATTACTACAGTGTGAGCTGACATCTGAACCGGTCACCAGAGGCATCTTTAATAATTGCTGAAGAGACACAGGTGTCATTAAGTATTAGAGATGTATTGTAGATATGTGCATGATGAGGTCACTTGTGTCTCTTCCTATTGCAAGAAAGGGAGCCATGAATGTTTGGGTTCAAATACACCTGAGTTGCAGGGTCCCAGTGTTAATTGAAAGGAACCCCATCCTGGTGAAGCTGTAAGAAGGGAATTAATTTCATTTCAGTACCCACACATCCACAAATCCCTGGTGGTTTTGTATCTCCATGGATCTTTGTGTTAATCGAAGAGTTGTAAATTAAGGCAGTGCTTCTAAAATGTGGTTCCTGATCACTTTCTTTCTTCTACTGTGTAAAGGTTAATGTTTTGTATTGGAACATAACGTTCAGATTTTTTGATACTTCATTTCAACCAACCTGTTTTTACAGGAGTACAGAAAGGTTTTAAGTTTATAGGATATTTTATAGCAGATGATGCTTTAATAGTGACATCTTGTAAAACTTTCTTTTTGCATTTTAGCTAGATCAGCACTGGATGCAGCTGCACGCTGTGAGTATTCATATGCATGTGTTATTAGTGACAGCAAGTCACAGCAGTAACAGAAAGACTGAATTTTCATAGTTAAAGTCTTAATTACACTTTAAATGCAATCAGAAACTAATTCTCCACTTTCCCTAATTTTCCCAAATTTCTGGTAAAGTCTGGTTTTTGCCAGCATTTCACTTGCAGTTTTGTCTTGTGGCTTTTGATGACAGTGCCAGAGCAAGCAGCAGGGTGAGAACAAGAATTAGAATAATGAGGTACTGCAGGAACCTAGATTATTTTAAGTTGCTATGAAACTGCAGATGAGATACCGTTTGTCTTTGCTCTTTTCCTTGAATTCCTTCAGAAAACTAACTGATGTTTCTCTGTTAGCCTACCTGTGGTGGTGGCTCTCTAAAATCCTGTTTTATTTCCTTTTGAAAGCTACAAAACCTCCAAGATACAAATGTGGGATCTCTAAAGCTTGTCCTGAAAAGCATTTTGCATTCAAAATGGCAAGTGGAGCAGCGAATGTAGTTGGACCCAAAATTTGTGTAGAAGATAATGTGTAAGTATTTTTACCTGTTGTCTCTAAATATCTCTTTCAAATACTGTCTTGGATCACTTTGCACACAAAATAATTCTTCGTAGGTTTTGTTTTGCCAACAGTTTGACCACATGAAAAAATAATCTTGCATTATAACTTAATATCTGATGAAGCACACTTAATACTCTGCAGTAAATGCAGAAATGTATGCTATTTTAATACATGCAAGATAGCTTACACTTCATTTCAGGTTTACAGACTTAACGATTAGTTAGACTTCGTCAAGTCAGATGCGGAGTTGCCTCCAATAACTTGTTCTTGTGCCTCTAATAGTAATTCAGTGAACGATTGTATTAAGTAATTACTTGTGGTACTTTTAACTGAATGTCATCAGCTAAAACTGTGCTGTGGAATTGTCTTCTGCAAGTCATCTTTTAAACTATATATTTCCATAGTACCAATGTCAGAACATATTTTTCACTTTTCTTTAAAGGATGACTTCAAAAGGGAAAAATAGTATTTTAATGATCAGTAGTTAATTGTGCTGATGGTAACTAAAGTTAATAAAATAATTGTGAAATGAGGAAAGGAATTGCTTGAAACACAGTTTGGTTTTGAGTTTAAGTCCTGTGTTTCTAATAACTGTATTTTTAACACAGTATTATCAATAATACTGTGCCTAGAGTATTTAACTGAATACCTTTCAGTAATCCCCATGATGGGAATATTCATATTTTTAGATTTTTTGTTTCTTTGCTCTTAGGTTGTTCCTGCTCATTGTCACCCAAAGTGTGCAGCTTTGTATAACATAATCTACCCACTCAATTTTGCATGTCACATGTTAGCGTACTCAGGAGGAGATTTTTTTTAATATCAGTCACAGTTACAAGCCTTTGCCTTCCATTTGCATTTAAACTACTCCAGTTTAGCTGCTTCTCAGCCCACACTATGTTAGTACAGAGTGGTTCAGATAGCACGTACAGCAGTTAGTGCTAATAAATTCTAGAGCAAATGGCAACTGCACTGTGAGCAGTATAACCCCATGTAATTCAGTAAATAGGATAACTTATCTATAAGAGAATAAAAAGTATTGGTTTACGTTTTCCATCACTTCAGTCTCTAAAGTAACTCTGTAAGATTAGTCTTACATGATCTTAGAGAAGACTGTATTTTTAGCACTAACTCTGGCAATTAAGATGCAGCGAGGTTGAAATGGAGCTTTTTTTTCCCCTGACAACTAAACATGTGCAGCTTCTTCACTTTGCGTTATTAGTAGAAACACGAGCACCATTCAGATTTCAAGCCGTTCTTCTGTGAGGCTGACTTAGCTCAAGCTGGCTCGCTTGTGTAGGAGTGCATTTGCACCAGAGCATTACAGTGTAGTCGAGGAGCATGTGCAAAGTGAGCATGAGCTCACCGTTGGCACGTACTAACTAAAAGCTGCTAGATTCTGCTTTCCATTCTTATCATTTATTCGCTTCATGACCTTGGACAGTCTTATCTAATCTCTCTGCATGGTATTTTTGTTGGTGTTACAAAACTTGCTACCTTCTCATTCTGGTTGCTGGGAAGCTTAATATATGTGAAGACTTAGGGTGATTCATTGGTTAAAAGTTGTGGGAGTGCAAAGTACTATTTTAACTTCAGGACTATAGGGGCTTTTTTATGTCTCGCTTACTGGTTAACTAAGAAGAGATTGTTGTTCCTGTCCAAAAAAAAATTTTAAAAAATTCTCTACTGGATATTCACTGAAGACAGTGATGAAAAGAAAGTAGTTGTTGGCAAGAAATCCTCTATTCTTTTAATACTAGTGTGCTCCTTGGTGCATAGCTGTTGGAGTCTTCAGTCCAGTTTCCCTTGGCGAAAATCTTTCTGAATTCCTTCTGAGGAGGGCTTGTAATGTCTATTTAAATGTCCACCAGAAAATTTGATTAATTTTATATTGTGTCCTGCTTTGCTTATAGGACGTTTGATTTCTCTTTCAAAAGCTCCTGTAACTTGTTGATTGTAAGTTGCTGTAAGAATTCTAAAACTGATGAACGGCTGCCCTCCTGTGAGAAAACTGACACATTACAGCCTGTAGTTTTGTTACTTAGCTTGTGCACTTAGCTTGTGTGCTATCTCAAGTGTGTAAAGTAGTATCGCAGAGCTCTGAAAGCGCTTATTTCCTCTTCAGTAGCTCTTTTTAGTGATACTTTGTGAACTCACTCCTGCAAAATGCTTTTTTCTGATTACTTTGTATTCTCCTTCATACTTCCAAGACAAGGAAGCAGGGACAAGTTTTCGTAATTTGTCAATGATATTTATATTGTAGGTTTTTTGCTATGTATTAAGCATAAGGATATCACTTGGTTTATGAGAGCACTAAAGGTGCTGATATAATTTAGAATGCATTTAATTTCTCAATTTTTCTTTTTAATTATATAGGTATTTTGGTGTGGAATAGGAATTCTGCTGTATAGAAGTTCAGTTATAGCCTTGTTCTCCTATATTGGAAGGACATAATCCAAATTAGAAAAAAACATACTGTAGTCATCATCAAAATATGAAATATTGTAGTTGCTACTTCAGGGGCTTTTTAGAAGAAGGGGCAATATTGCTATACTACTTTACCAGCAACTTCTCCATGCAGTGATTGTGCCACAGTAATGTTATAGCAGAATGTCACACTACATTGCTTTAATAACCAGTAAGTCTTGTATTCATATCTGCAGGATTTTTTTGTTGTCTGAAATCCATTATAACTTGTTATGTATGTGTGGATTTTCAATGTCTAGTCACCCCACTATTAGATATTTTTTGACTGGTATTTATTTACAGAGAATTTTTTGGTTAAAATAAAAGGAAATTCTTACTCTTTCTGGTAAATTAAATGTCCACTAAATTTTATGAGAGCAAAGGAATGTGTTCAGAACTTCACTGCCTTTTTTTCATTTATTTTTTCAGTCTTTGCCGTATGTTTTTATTGTTTAGAACAGACAATCAGACATGACATGAAAATCATGTGATCAGAGAAGAAATGATCCTCCAGTGGCTAAAATACTTCTGGAGTTCCCTACTAATGAGAACTGAATTCTGCATTTCAGCAGAAAATTTCAGGTCTTCTGTTTTAGAAGTTATTGAATTAGAGTTTTAATTTTAATCAGAATTTTTGGCGGATGGTATAACTTAAAGGACTAACAGAAGACTATGGACTCTCTCATCTCTGATTACTAGTTCTTTAAAACCTAAGTCACTGTGCCAAGAGTTACCATTAACTGGTAGTTTTTCACAGCCTCTTTGAACTAGCTAATACTGAGTCTGTTCCTGATAGTTGTCTATTAAATTTGACATTCCTCTAAATTTTGGCTTCTGTCTTCATCCTGGGTGCAAAAGATAGTATCAGAGAGGAAGATTTTTGTCATACTTCTGTGACAGACCATTTCTTGCTTCTAGCCTATCACTAATAAGTTAGCATGAGAAAGCCGATGTTGCAGTTGTGTGTGTCAGGATGTGGTCCTTCCGAAATGTTGCTTAGAACGGATGTTCAGACATGACCTGAAAATCATATGATTGCAGAAGAAATGTGAAAAAAGTTTTGAACGTAACAGAATTGTACACATCTGCAGCCCCTTCCTAAAGCAAGCTAGGGAGGTTAAAGGAATCCTGATCAGGATGGAATTAAAGCATCTGTTAGATTAAAGATCTGTTAGAGTTATGTGCACCTATATGCTTACGCTGAGGTGCTTTCTTGAATCTCAGCTGAAGACTTCTTCATTATCTTAATTTGTGTAATTGTTTCAGCCCTTACTCCTATTTCTCCTTGTGTATGTTAACTCTTTTACTCCTAGCTTCAAAATGTTAATGCTGGGGTATTTGGGGCCTGGAGGCACAACAGAGATCTTTATACAGTGCCAGTGAAAAGGGATGAGGAGGTCTGGAAGCTTCCTCTCATTGGAGTGGTACACCCACCATAGCCCAAGGCAGCACAGCATCCTAGCTAACAGGCTTGACATTCCCATTAGCTCTTGTTTACAGCTCTGAAGGGCTTCCATTTCACAATGCATCTCTTCTTGCCAGCTCCTTTGCCACTCTGAGTTTGGCCAAGTAGTTGCTGCCGTAGATTGCAATGGTTTTGTTGGGATGTGTAACTATACTCCAAGATTATATTCAACTTTTGTTTAAAGTCCCATCAGTGTATTAACTATTTTTCTTGGATTTCGGTTTCCTGTTATAGGTACAGGTAGCTAACTGCTTTCTTGTTTCTTAGTGTGATGCTGCATTATTAACTTTAAATACCTCTGTTCAATTAGCTTTTAAACTCATTAACACATTTTTGTTCATCATGTGCTTACAAAAAAGCTTAAAATAATGGTTACATGGCTGTGCTAAGCTCCTCAAATTATTATTTGTTTCAGGTTCTTTAACTGCAAGGAATTTTCTTAAATACATTAATATCACTTTTTATTTTTTGTGACACTTTTAATATACACCCATACTTTGAAACTAGGATGAGTAAGCGATCAAATAAAATGGATACAACTGGGGATATCTGATCTATTGTTCTCAATTCAGTGGTGCCATAAAAGCACACAGATTAGTTCAAGGAGATTTTGCTTCACTTAAGTACTCGTGAACATGTGGTCTTTCAACTATGTATCTCTTAAAATTTGATTTATCCTATTTAAAAAACAGAAATATTTCAAATCAGAAAATTGTCCTATTAAAAATAAAATTGTTTATTTTGTTTTAGTTTAATGAGTGGAGTTAAAAATAATGTTGGCAGAGGAATAAATGTGGCCTTGGTCAATGGTAAGTGACATTTTACGTAAGCAGATTGTCTTAATTTTAAAATTGTTTCTGAAATTTAAGGTGAAATACTAAGGGATGGTGAAAGGCAAGCAAGAGGAGAAAAGGAAGTATTCAGCATATTTATACTGAGATAATGTCAGATCTTGGCACTTAAACCTTTTTGTTAGAAAGTAGAAAAATTCAGTGCACTCTTGTTTCTAAAAATGTGTAGTGAAAATAGTAATGTGGAGTGCTGTGGTAACTATCTCAGTGATAAATCAGATACATTCCTAATGCACATACGAAATGGAAAAAGACATGAGATGCATGCTCCTTCTTTTGACTTTGTGTGTTGCCACCACTAATAAAACTTTGTAGACTAAATTTTTGCTCTCTTTTCAGTGAAACTTATTTAACAATTCTGTTACTACATGGAAAGACCAGCTAATTATTTCCCAGCTTGATATCAGTATATCTGATTAGTCCATATCTATAGATCTTGTCCCTAAATACATCATGCTATGTAATTGTGTTCAGGATTCTTAACTTTTATTAAAACCAAACAAATTTACCTCTGTGTCACCTTTAAAGCTGAACTGAATGTCAGTCAGTACTGGCAGATTTGTCCTTAATGTGTAGGAAGCAATTCCTTGTAGCACTGAGATAGCACTTTGTCATTTCATTGCAATATAAATTCATGTTATTTCTGGGTTGTACTCAGGTTTACATAATCTAAAGCATGACTTGAACAATATTTGCCTAATCCTATTTTGTCCTCCTAAATTTCCTCAAGTTGTTCAAAACCAAAATACCTACCTTCGTATTATATAATTACCAGTCTTTCTCCCTGTCTTCCAAACTTTAAATGAATGTATATATTAGAAAGAAAACACTACCTTCCACCAAATACTGCCTTTTTAGACAGCATAGTAAAAAAACCCAAAAATGAGATTACTATACTGTCTACTTTCTTCTATTTGTTCTAGATGTTTAAATCAGCTAAGAATTTCCAGTCTATAGCAAAACATGCAGTGTAATTTTAATCTATCTTACTTTCCAAGTGGCACTAAAGGAAACCTATAGCTGTACTATCTATTTTTGAAAAAACAACTTAAAAAAAAAAAAAGCAAATATATGAAGTGAGTTCTCTTTATTGGCTTTAGAAGCTGTGGGCTCTTTGTTTTATTTTATATTGTACTTGAGGCCAAATCAGAAGTTTGCATCTTCTCTCTTTTTTCCTCTTACCTTTTCCTGCACTTTTTCACAAACTACTGTGCTGTTTAAGGAGTGATCTTCATAAAAGATAAGAGTTACCATAGTAATTGATTTATATGGTGTCTTATGCAGCATTTTTTCTGAAAGAGTCACTAAGAGGAGTTGAGCATGTTGTCTGTAAAATAATTTTGGCTATATTTGACACAAAATATATCTTTTTCTCCAGGTAAAACAGGAGAACCATTAGACACTAAATTCTTTGACATGTGGGGAGGAGGTAGGTGCAGTTATCTTAGCTGGTTAAAGACAAACAACTTAAATGCTTCGTATTCCCCCCCCCCCCCCCCCGGCTTCATTTGCTGTCGTGGTTTAAGGTGATAGTTGAGGGAGTGCTTCACCTCTACCTTTGTAATTGTGAGGAGAGTGGAACTTGAAAGAAGCAAATAGTTGAGGTGGGAGGGAATGGTATGGTTAATCAAACACACTTGTTCTCACCAGTAGTTCCCACTAGTGGTTATGTCTTTACACAACATGGATGAAACTCTTTCTATGGAATGAAAGAGTTATCTCTGATGCATTTTATCTTTCTCCCACTTAGCATCTTTTTATAAATTTATAAGTATATTTATACATACTCAAAAGGATTGTCTTTTGCAGGAAGGCATCGCAGGTGTTTAAATATGGAATGGTTGCTTGTTATTAAACAGTTCTGTGTTCTCTCTTTTCAGACGTCGCACCGTTTATTGAATTTCTGAAGTCCATCCAGGATGGAACAATAGTGTTAATGGGAACATATGATGATGGTGCAACAAAGTATGTCATTGATTTTTATAGTAAATATTGCTTAAACTTTCAAATGCTGTTTTATACTAAAAAAAAATGCATTCTTTATCACACAATCACTTTTGATAAAGTTTTAATCTTCCAAGATGACGGATTTGAAACTCTGCTTTCAGTTTAGTTTTATAATGCTGATGTGATTTGGGGACAAGGATAAAATTAAAACTAACTGGGTGTAATGGGTTATGTATGTATTTACACAGAGGACTGTTAGGTGTATGCTTCTGTGATGCCAACAACCCTTATGCTCCCTTGTTTCTGAAGACCCTGTAGGTTTCTAGCTGCTCTCCTCGGATTTGCCCCCAACTCTTTTTTCTTTTTTTTTTTTGAAAGTATGCTGCCAAGGATATGTGTCTTTTTGGAGATGTGCTGGTTTTCCTACTGCTGATAGCTCGTTCTGATAGCTCATTCTGTCTTATGCTAGTAAATTCAGATATGTCCAGACCTAGAAACATGACTGTGAGAACATACTCTGGTGGAAATTGGTGTGGAAATTCATCTGTTCCTTCCAGCACTTCTCTCGGATCAACTCCGAGACAGAGTTTGGTGGTTACAGGGGTACAGAGACCATTCCCAGTAGGCCTTGCCTGTATCCTTCCTTTTGAAGTCATACTTTTTGGCCTCAGTGTTTGGACTATTCCATCCTACAGCTGTTCAATTTATTAATGTAGACATAGCCTAAGAGATTTTAGTTCTCTTTAAGCATTATCTTCCAACCGTCCCAATTTTGGTCAGCTTTAATAGATATTAAAAATTACTGTAGAATTTCTATTGTAATCTACTCCTCACCTAAGTCATCCTGCCCAAAGGATTGCTTTTCATAGTGAAAAGGAAAAGGGATTTTTTTCCTTTTCCTCTGTTTTAATAGTATTTAACTTTTTGCTAATGTTCTGTACATTTTTTTCCCTTTTGGTTCAACTTGTTATCCACAATTCGTCTGTGTTTTTGATATAGGAGCAGCTTTGTCTGACTTTGTCCTCACTTTGCAGCGTGCAGTATTTGCAGTAAATAATTAAATGTCTGTATGTTCACTGCTTTTAGGAGAAGAAAGCAATTTAATGTTTCTTTATGCCAAGGCTGGATCTTCTGTCTGTTGTTCTGTTCACTTCTTTTGTTACTTTTTGCTCTTTTTTCCTTTCTTCTTTGAAGTTTTAGATAATAAGTACAGTTAGTTTGTTTCAATAATCATGTCACAGCTGATGTTTTTGAAAACCTGTATGTAGGTGTAATATCAGCTAAACAAGAAGGTAAATTTGGCCCATTCATGCTGACAGCCAGGAACTACTGCTTGTTAGCGATATTACATAATTAGCCAAAAGCTTATCACTGGTGGTCGATGGTAATCATAAATGCCAGTTCTTGAAAACAATTAAAATTGTGAAGAACCAACAAGTTTAAAAGATAATTTTTTTTTTAAATATAAGCTGCCCTAATGCTCTGGAATCTTGGAGTGTGGGTTATGCAAATAACCTCCGAAGAACTTAATTATTTTCATAATTTTAGCTGAAGTGAGTCATACAACTATACCTCAGTAAGTAGTAATAATCAGAATTTGTGTGTGTTGTTTTAGTAATTGGGCAAATGTAGTAACTGAAAGGAAGAAATAAAGAGCTGTTATTTGGAGGTTTTGGAATGATAACTTATTCTACAGAATTGTTTTCCCTTCCATACTAAAATTATCCCACTTGGGCTTACAGGCACTGAATTGTGCTGTGGGGCAGCATTCTGAATTTTGAGTTAATTGACCCAAGCAGATGAGAACTTCTTTCCTATATTTAGGTAATTCTCCTAATCTAAAATAGCTTTTACTTTATCTAGACTTCAGCTTGAGCCTGCAAACAATGTTTGCTTTAAAAATTGACTTTTTTAGTTGCTTGGAGAATTGCTAACATGACTTGAGATGTATGTATAAATTCTTCCAGGAAAGGGTTCTTGGCTTTTGTTGGTGTACTGATTGGTTTGTATGCTGGTTCCTTGAGATTATAATATTAAAGAGCAGAGCTCATTAGATCAGGTGATTTCAGAACTAGTCTTATCTGATTTTGAAATATAGATCTTGCCCAATATTGACTGACTTAAACTATGTTTAATCACATTAAAGTTGAATGGTCTGTTGAACAATGAAAGCTCAAAGAGCATGTATTTTATTCACATAGTGAACTTCTTTGTTTTGTTCAAGGCTTAATGAGGAAGCACGGAAACTGATTGCTGAATTAGGAAGCACATCTATTACTAACCTTGGCTTTAGAGACAACTGGGTCTTCTGTGGTGGAAAAGGAATTAAGACTAAAAGTCCTTTTGAACAGGTCTGTGATTCTGTAACTTACTGGAATTTAACAGCTTACATTGATAAAGGCATAGCATGTTTTATAAATACCATGCATTTGTTCCAGATGGGTATCTATTGCAGTAGTGGAACACAGTGGTATTTTCAAGTTTATTCCTTGACTAGCCTCCTCCTTATAAGTGTATAAAAAAAGATTCTTTGTTGATTCAGAAATAAGAAAAAAATCTTATATGGGGCAGATCTTAGTATCCCAATAACTAGATTATTTATCTTTTTAATGAATGCAATTAAACTGAAGAATTAAAAATTCACTGCCTAACACTTGTATTTTAGATGCACTAACAAAGGTAGACCTCTGACAGATAAGTGGTAGTTAGTGTTGGTGTTCCCAGCTGTTCACTTTACTCTTCTGGCAAAAATTATTGCTGCCGTAGCAAAATTTGTGAAATAGAGTATGTTCCCATACTTCAGCTGTTAAAATGCAACGTGTCATTGTTGCCTTTAATTACGAGTAAAGGTAGTTTCATAGTAGGAGAGTAAACAAGGTATGTTCTCTTTTGCCAGCTTTGCGAGGGAGTGGGAACTAGTGCAGGAGCCATGGCAAACTCTTGGAGGCAGTAATGTCTTACCTGACTGCAGATGGTTGCTTGATGGAAAAATAAACCCCTAATTAAAAAAAAACAAACTTGACCATTTGACAATGAATAATGTTCTTAAAATTCTGACTATTCACTTTCAGTGCCTTGTAAATTTAGTATCCTTATTTATTTTTTCCTAGTGGTTCATGCAGTTGGTCTTTTTCTGCCTTGTCTCTTGCTAAATAAACATCCATGATAAATTTTAAAATGTTTTCCCAATATGGCTTAACTGTTTTAAGCATACATTTGTCTGAGGAAGTTACATTAAGTGGTGAATACTGAGATTGTTATATTTGATACAAAGCACAAGGGGCTAATAATGATGTCTTCTCTTTGTCCATGACCTGAAAATAAGTAAATAAAATGTCTTTTAAAGCTGTGAGTTAAAGCAACAGGATAAATGACTTTACATTAATGGTAGATTGATGTTTTCTATTTATAGCATATAAAGAACAACAAGGACACAAACAAGTATGAAGGCTGGCCAGAAGTTGTTGAGATGGAAGGCTGTATCCCTCAGAAACAAGACTAAATTAAAACTAAAGGAAAGGAGAAAGAATATGGAAGAAAATGCACTTTCTGCTATTATTGGGAGAGGGCTATGAAGGAGACTGTACTGTAAATAATATTTTTAAAGCATGCAACCATCTTGTCGGTGTGTGCATGAGCACTGACATTTTGAATATTGGGATTATTTATTGCTAACACACGTAGAAATCCTTTTTGTAAATATGTCCAAAATAAAAGAAACATCAAAAAATTTCTATGCAGGTTTCTTAAAGGCACACTTAAAAGCCTGTGGTAAATAATATCTTGTAGATCAACTGGCTAATAAATTACATATGTGGATAATAAATAGATCCTGACAAATGTTGTACTGTCCTCTTAACAGCGTAATGTTGCTGTGAGTATGTAACCTTTGTGGAATATGTAGATTTTAGTGATAAGTTAATAAAGAGCTTTAATTTTTTCTATCCTCTGCCTTTTTAATGGCAGCATCACTTTTTATTAAAGCTATTTGGTTATTCTAATACCAAGTGCTCCAGAAATTTATTTTGTAGTCCCCTATCAAAACTGAATGATCAGCAAAGGAAGAATACATGATAGTGTAATACAGATATGCCATGAGAAGCACAATATAAATTATTTTTATTAGGGGAAGAGTAAAAGTAAGTATGTAAAGAGTGTGCATGATATTTAAAAGCATCTTGGAAGGATTTGTACTTAACTTGAAAATAGTGTTTACTTTGTAGAAAAGACTTGACATGTTAAGCAGCAGTACTGTGGCTAACTTGTTCAGTTTTTATTGCAATTTTTGCACTGTTGCTTAACCATTGATTCTACCTATGGCTGTTCAGCTGTAGTGGCTAGTCAAATAGTAAATGTACATAATGGAATAGCCTCCTCTTTTAGTTCTAACATCAGGAATAAATTTCCCATCACAAAGAGTTTGTTAGAAAGCAGTCTGCCTTCTAGTGAGAGTTGTATCAGGGTACACAATGATGCACCTTTACCACCTATGTTACATCTAATGTGAGCTGAGCAATTTGTTCTTTCACGGAGATGTTAGAGAAAGCATTGTATCTTGGGTTATGCAATGTGTGACATTTAAACTTAACTGACAATGTTTCCTTCACCTTTTTTTTAATGGAAAAAAAAATGGATCAAGTTGAAGTGGCCTTATTTCTTTAGCTTGTATCAGAGCTGTGAGAAGACATGGCTTTCTTTGGAAAGTTCTGTTTCTTTTAAGTAGGGCCAGCTTGAACTTTTGCTGAAATGAAGTTAGTATGGTATAACTGATGGTGTTGGTATTCACAAAACAGGGGCTGACACGGAATTGGGTATAATCTCTTGGAGCTTTATGTCATGAGTTCTGGTGTAATCTTCAAAAACTTCTAGTTAGTACCATGGGGCAAAAGCCACAAAGGATTTTTCAGTTGAACACACTAGCACTCAAAATACTATTATCGTTGATGTATTCTGAGACAAATTTAACTCTGTGCACTAAAAATTTCAAGCAATATTGGGAATTACTTTGCAAGTCAAATAAATAACCTGTGATACCAGAGTAAGACTGGATTCTGAGTTGTTCTGTATGTTTAACTAGCTTGTTAAATAATGTGGTTTTCCCTCAAGTTTAATGTAGAACAGCAATAAATGCACTTTATACAGTGAAACAGCTTTTGTTAAATCTTTCAGATTTTCTTGTGTAGAAGGACATGTCAAAGTCATGTATATTTTTTTCATCAAAGTAAACCCCCCTGTTTCTCTCAACTGGAAAATGACTTCTATTTCATAACATTAGGCTATGGTGGAAAACTAATTGTGTAAGTCCTGGAATATTCATAGGAATACAGTTTTGTTGGTATATATGCCAGTATTGGTTATGCTGCTATCCAGAATAATATCAAAATAATTTTGAAGCTCCTTGGCAGGGGCTTAAGAGGAAAAAAACATTTGTCTGCATTAACGGTTTTCCTGGACTACTCTTGTTTTCATTCTTTTGGTTTTAAATGCCAATTAATATTTCATCTTTCATCAAATTAAAAAGTTCAAATTTCCTCTACAAAATTAAACGGAGAAGAAATAAGACTGAAGGCAGACCTCTTTTAGCCCTTGTATCTTTTTAAATTTGTGCCTTTGTTCAGCAATCTGAATTAAGTAAATATATTATGACTCTTTTAACCCCTTAAAGTTGCACCTGCCAAAATCTTTTAAACAATGCATTTTAAAGCAATAAAATGGTAGGATTATTTTTGTAACTTCTTCAGTAATTTGATTCTTGTGATTTTGATGGAAATCTGCCTCTTATTCTCTAACCCATGTCCGCACAGCTGTATCATATCAAGTTTAAGATGACTCTCTTCAAGTATATAGAACTTGTACTGGAGTGACCATGCAAATGGGGTCTCCTTGCTCTTGTCTATCATCCTTGTCTGTTGACTTGACACAAGATCTAGTCATGCCATCTCTTCTGTCTTGAGTGGGCTAGTTACAGCACCCCCCTGTTGAGGTAAGCTTTCTGATGCTTACTCTTAAGAAGCAAGACTCTCTGATATTCTGTGTGCATTTTGTTTGCGGTACCAAACACAAAGATTACTTTCCTGGCCTCCCTGGTCTCTCCAATAGCTGGTGGTGAGAAGCTGTTGGTTGTGAAGATGAAGGCATGTTGTACAGGTAGCTTCGTGCAAAAGTACCCAAAGTGACACAAAGCTCCAGGATGCGTATTTTCCTACACAAGGTGATGGGAACATTTGCAGCATCTTGCACATTTGTTGAGGACAAAGCAGTGAGGGAAGGAAAGAAAGATTGTGGGGGATGTCTGCCTCAAAAAGTGCAGCTGTGAGATGAGGTGGGGAGAACACAAGGAGGTTGTAACTTCATTTTCCCCAAGGAGCACCCAGCTGCAATCCAAGCCACCTGAAGACTTCTTCATTGTAAACCACAGCTCTCAATTACTGTGCTACTGTTGTTCTATGTGGATAGTAGGAGTCTTAAGAATCTGAAGGGCGTGTCTGCCTTGATATGCCTTCTGCGTCTTTCCTAGTGTCTTTCATGATCAAACTTTTTTTTTTCTTTTCCTCTGGGAACAGCAGAGCTTTTTACAGCTTTAGTTTCCCAAGTGCTACTTTGGAAAAAGCTTCCCTTTGCTTGACATGCTTTGCTTTCCAGATGTCTTACTGTGGCACTTAGTTCCTTCAAACATTGACAATGACTACCAAATGTTTGATGCATATGTAATGTCTCCTAAACTGTTTGCATTTTCTGCAGTCTGAGTGTTTTTCAAGAATGAGTGTATTAATAAAATAGAGGCCAGGTGGATAACTTCAGGAGGGGAAATAAAGTAATAATACTGCCACTGTAAGTGTTGACTGACTTGCCTGTGTTACGGTGGGAAGGGGTGTAGTCCCTCCTAAACTGACTTGGGTCATGGCTAAGGTGGATACCAAGCAAAGGACTTTTTATTGATGAAATACTCCTCAGTTTTACCTTTGTAAGGCCAGGCTAAGGCCATAAGCTAGCCTTAGTGCAAAGGGGCCTGGCTAAGAAAACTGAAAAAGAAACCTGGAAGGCTGGATGGGAGCTTTGAGGCCAAAGCAGGAAGGTGTAAGAACAGCACTTGGCCTGTTCGGTAATACCATGAGGTGTCAGTAGCTTCTGATGCTGTACTAGAGCAGTGAGGGACCCTGCTTCTCACCCTCTGAGTAATGTGCCAAAAGGGCGCAAACGCCTGGGCTCAGCCACTGCCTGCTGCTGCTTCCCTGGAGGCGAAAAGAATGGCAAGAGAGAATGTGCTCTACTTGAGATGTTTCATTACATTTCTGATTATCTTAATACCAGCTTAAAACCACTTTTAGTTCCTCCTCACTGCTCTTGTAGTTGTCCCTTTCAGCCTTACAAACAAGATGTAATACATCCTTCATAGATGCAGGTTAAAACTGGTTCCTCAGATGTCTCTTCCTATGCATAGCTATCTATCTAGATAGGTTGTCTCATTTACCATCCAAATCTTTGCTGAAAATTAATGATTACTTCTTTGCAAATGGAAAATTGATGGCTCTCAGATGTCTTTTATGTTCTTCCTGGCTCTATCTTTTCCTTTCTAGAACATACAACCCAGTTCCTTTAATCTTGCATTTATCCTTTTTAAATTGCTATAATCTGTAAATCTGTAATCACCTGTTCCCTCAAAAAGGTCTGTTCCTTTTTTAGGGTGTTGTCCATAGCAGGATATAGCTATAACCCCTTTGACACGAAAAAAGGCACTCCCAGCTGAGGAAGAATCATGTCTCTTCTTTGAGCTTGATAGATGGTGGTGGAAGGGAGTGGTGTCTTCTGTGGAACATAGTCTGCAAATGTTTTTTCCTACCAAATGCTGCAGCAATCCTCTCTGGCTGATTATCTTCCTCGGCCTTGACTATTTCAACATTGTCTTTATCAGTACAGCCTCATGTTCCCAGATCTTGGCAGTTGAATCATCATTCCCACTGGAAAACTTGGTGGATAATGTCTTGATTTATGGCTTTTGTATCTAAGACCTCATAGATGTCTCGAAAGCACCTAACACATAATGTAGATAACTATACCTTGTGTTAAGTTCTGTGGTGTGTTAGTAAATAAAATTAACATAATCTGTTTATTATCCTTTGAAGTATGTAGAAATGAAAACTTTCTTTCAGGGCTTTAGAATATATATGGAGAGGGTTTTGGGTCAGTATACAGCACTGTAATAGTCCAGCCATGTTGTGTACTGTGTAAAATGCACAGAAATCCCTCCATCCTCTACAGGAAATTTCTGATCCCTGGAGGCAGCCCAAAGCAGCTGGTTAGTTCTGTTCCTCTTGCTCATCTTGCACTGCAATGCAAGAGGTTTAGATTGATTTCTTAGCATTGCAATTATGAGATAATCAGCAAATGGAAGAAGAAACACTGAACCCAACTAGTATTTCAAGGTTATTTAAGTGGACAGAATTGTGTTACCCCAAATACGGTCTCAGCAGAGAGTACGATACTGTTCTGTCTTGCCCTAGTGCTGTCTAATCCTGAGTGACCCAAAGCAAGGGGGGCTTCTTAAAGAGGTTACTTGCAGTTGTAGTGCCATAAAATTATTGATCAATGGAAAATGTGCCTGCCCTGAGCATCAACCCTTCTTACTGTACATGGCCTTCTTGTTTTCCTGAGAGGGCACAATGTTAGCACATTGCGAGGGATGATAAAACTTCTACAGGAGGTGGCTGTAGCATTGGATAATCCCAAAAATTTGGTTCTACCTAGATCTCTTGCATAAAAATCACTAAAATGGGTTTATTTCACTAGCTGCTTTTTTTGCAGAACTTCTGTCAAATACTTTCCATTAGTCCCATGTGGGTTTTGGTTTTGTTGGTTTCTTTTATGTTAAAAACCTGGAGTTTTCAATGCACGTGAAGTGTGAAACCATAGTTGGACAATATTCTGATGTTGGCAGCAAAGTCAGCTCAAGGAGTTACTACTCCTGGTCACCTCCCTGAGTTCTTACTGCCATGTCCTTGCTGCAGTTTGCTGCTCCAAACTGAGCCAAATCTATTGTTTGTCGAGGGTTTCTGTGAACCATATCGTTAAACTGATCAAGGGTGGGGGGAGCTCAGCCAACCTGGCGGGCAAACCTAGCCTGCGATGAGACTACAGCCTAAAGCCCCAAAGTCAGTAGGTGTAAAACTTAGCAACTTAGTTCTCTAAGTTTCAGGTAACTTCTCTATTTGCTCCCATTGGTATAATCAGCACTGACCAGACAATTGTTTTTTAAAAACCTGAATAGCACATCTTAAACTGGAATTGAATAGTATCTTGCTGTTGTGTTCCTCTGCATGTTGATTCTCTTAATGATACATAGAGCCTCTAAAAACTTAGTGTGTTTAATGTCAAAATATTATTTACCACATTCTGAGACACAATAGAGTGTCAAATTAATTTCTTAGATTATGGGGCAGATTGGTCCGTGCAAGAGAATGGGACATTGTTTCAGTTGTCAGCTGTTTTTGTGCTACTGACATGAGGCACAATGTACCTTTCGGCACAGAGGGTAAATCATCATCCACGTAAATCATACTGCAGTCTGTTTTTAACCTCTAGTATAGTGTCAAGCTTTTTCTCTAGAAAACAGAAATGCTCATGAAATGTGTTTCACTCAGCTCCACAATCAAAATACAAATTTTCAGGGCTTTGGGGAAAATGATTATAGATTCTTACTCAATCAGAAGTTTCAGCATTTTAATTAAGGCATCCTGATACACACATAACTTGATATTAAAAAAAATATAAAAAAAGAATGGTAAGCTGATGATTCTTGAAGTATTAACTAGAAAAATGTGCAGCTCATTTAAAATTACACTGTATAGTCATAAACGTAGCAAGGCTATGAAATGGCCAAACCCTGAGACAGGCTTTGATCTTTGATCAGGTTCAGCAGAAGATTTCACAAGGTATGTGGCACTATCTTCTAACGAATCTATCTTTCTCCAGTTCAATTAGTGCATCTAAAGTCCACGTGTGTGTCTCCTTTCACTCTCCTAGACACTTCAATTGTTACACCTCTTTGCTGTGCAAACGAAGTGATAGCTCCCCTTCACTGAAGACCATCCACTTACAGTAAGCCCTGGCATCCAAATTCCAGCCTCAGCCAGAGGGATCACTAGTCAGCGTTATCTGTTAGCTGGGAAATGAATTGCGGTCTCACGTTCCTATCTATCTGCCACCATACGTCCAGCCCTGCGGAGCTGACACGGTGGCCAGAGAGGATTAATTCCCATTTCATTCTCCGCTGAGTAAACCATTAGTTATTTGACAGAACTACCTGTGGAATTACGCAGCTGTCAATTCAGTGTAACAGTGTACACAAGGCACGAGTATTTTAGCATTCATTATCTTCAGTATTCATTTAATGTGAAGTTCACAGACACCATTTGTTTCAGGACAAATCTGTCATTTGTGTGGGGGGAAATAGCGTATTTGACTTCCAGAAATACAAACCACAGGAAGCCATGTTTAGGAAATGCAGGTTTAGCCAACTGATTATTTTAGTCTTTGCCTGTTCTTGAAAACCTGTACTGGGTTCTGCAGCAGGACTTGCCCAGTAGTCAGGACTCGGATGGCTACTGTACAGTCCCACCTGGCAAACCACAGTTTTCAAACTAGGCAGGCTGAGAAACAAATGCAGTGACCACACACCTAAAGCGTCAGGTTGGTAATCAGGAGACCTGCCTGTTCTTATTTTTTTTAAACCTAGGTCTGCCACTGCTTTTGCAAGTGACTTTGAGCAAGTCATTTCTCCACAGTTTCCCATTTAAAGTCAGAATACTACTACTTCTACCCTCCTTAGTGATGCTCATTGGACGTATGGGTGTGAAGCCCTGTTTCTCAGTTAGGTATTGTTAGCTACTGTCTGCCTGTGCCAATTCACTGACAGCAAAAAATGTGTAAGTATGTAAAATTCTAAAAAATGCTATTGCAAATCCTTGTGTGAAATGAAAACTAAAGTCATGATACCACATTCACCATTACTACTGCTACTGGATCTGGGCACTCCAGATTACCTGACAGGACAGACGGGATACAGTCAGGAAAGGATTCACAATTAGCATTTTTGGCAGGTTATCTAGAACAAACAATAACATTTATTCCACTCTGACACTTCCCAATATTCCACCCTGTGTGATATCTACAATACATTAGATGGCTCAGAGGGACAGTGCCTCATTCGGCATGAAGTCTGCCACAGTGGGATGATCTTTTTAAATGTGTTTAATAAATGTTAGCCAGCAGAGCGAGCTGGTACCAGTTCAGCACTTTACGTGACCTAGCCATGCCAGTTTTAATCTATGAGGAACTGCCCAAAGTCAAGTTGGCTATCTTATGAAACCTCATCCTTCGATGAAATCAAGCGTCTCAACTCCATTGGAAACCTCAGCCAAAGTGGATGTCCTTTTAACACCATTTCCTCTGAATGACCAACACTAATTGCTGCTGTTTACTTTACACTTGTTTCACATACTTGTCATTCACTGAAAAGTGCTGCCCAGCACAGAGGCATTTTGATAGCAATGGGAACAATCTCCATTTGCCACATATCCTTTGACAAGGGATCTCCAATAAGCAAGGACAAGACGGTGTTCTTCAGTTGCTGATGCGCGCACAGATTGACCAGCTGTATTCCTGCAGTAATTCCCCTGAGTGTGTCAGCACTTCAGTCAACAACACAACTTTGCTCTTAAAACACACAGCCAGCCCACATGCATTTCTGTTTTCAAAACTGCATATATAATTTTCACTTTCAGAAGATGTTACAATTATCCCTTCTTCAAAAAGTAAAATTGTGGCATTTTTCACAGGTTTGCTACTTTTCACAAACTGCTGCTCCATGTGTAAAAGAGCGGTCTGAGGGAACAGAACTGAGATAAAACCTTTACCCCACTCAAACTGTGAATTTCTTTCCAATTTTTTTCTAAACTCTCTTGCTCAGATAAGTACACACATAGCTACTTTCAAATAGAAAGGTTGTATTAGTGCAAAGCTATACAAGAGCATTATAAAGCTATGTTTTCAAAGTCAACAACCTTGATCCTCCAGTCCCAGCACTGGGGAAAAAACCCACCCTATTAAACTGAGTGAATGAAATTCATCTCAGTGCCATACACCCACAAAAGTATCTGACCCACATACGTCATACGTAGGCTCCTCTTTGAAAGCTAAGGAGGCATGCTGTCTTACAGATGGTTCCCCCTCTCACGCAAGGAGAGCTTTTCCAGAGTGTGGAAGGAGTAAAGGCAGTTGTGTGGAATAAATACTGCAATAGATGTCAGCTGATTTCTTTAGCCCTGATGCTACTACAAAACAATGTTCATACCCTGATCCCATCCCGAATTGCTTTTACAGATGCTGCCCATCCAGAACTAGTTTTATGGATGTAACTTAGGTAAGTTACAATGGAGCTTAACCTAAAGAGCAATTTGAGGTGCTCATGCTCTGGTCTCACCAATGCAGTCAGCTTTGCTTCCACTTCCCCCTCCAAGCCCCTGACATTAATGCAGCGGGAGAGCGAGCGGCAGCCCCTCAGACCGCATGTGCTTGCTCTCACCAGTGCTCTGCCCTTGGTGCAGAAAAGGTAAGGCCACCTCCCATGCGATAGCTCTCTTTAGCTTCTCAGAAGCAAGACTGGTCCTTCTGCTGCCAGTGAAGCTTCAAACCTCTGTTACCTTGTTTGCTCAGCCATTGTAGCTTTCATAAACCATGTGTGTTGCCACTTCTCTTAATTGGTTTTTGTCATTCTTTGAAAAAATAAACTCTCCCCCCCAAAACCCAGAAAAAAATCTTTCATTAACAACATTTAAGAACAAAAAAATCTTGTTTTGGAACTAGGTGACCTCTCAAAAACAACGCAGCATCAAATACTGGCTAGCCAAGCCGGCAAGAGACACCCTGACTGTGTTGGCTGCAGCATGACTGCTCCACGTCTCCGTGCAATGCTGATGTGAGTGCCCTTCTCCTTCAAACCCACAGCCTACTGCGATTTTTCTCCTGGCCAAATCCCTGAAGCTGACTTTAGGCCCAGGAGTCCAGGACCATTTTCTCCCCATTTCCTATCCTGCCAGAAGTTAAGGCGTACCAAGAAGTACATTGGCGATTTTCCTTACTTTACAGATCAGACATGGAAGAACCTGTAGGTCTGGTAAAAGCTAAGGTAGTTTTGAGACACAGAGAGGGGCTGCTTCAAGAGAAGATCTTGGTCTCCACGCTGAACTCCCAGTGACTGGTTCCTGCTGGAGCCCCATACAACAAAACAGTGGTGACCTCAACACTGAACTTGGTGGAGGCACTGCTAGGAGCAGCCTCATGTAGGGCACCAAGGCACTCACCTCTGACAGCAGCTTGACATAGGGCAGAGTCAGAAAGGGAGAGAGGTGGTCTCTACAACATCTTCGTATCAACAGTGACCAGTAGCATGTCCCATCCATGCTGCCAATAGGTGCTCTGGCATGGCCTGTGGAGACTGTGGGTTTATTTTCATTGCTGGAAGATGCGAACAACATGGGGCTCACAATTCTCTCTTCAGGCTCTTCCACCAGGATGTGTCCTCCCCATCCAAGTTTTCACAGGGATGGTGTTGAGTCCTTCAGCGACTGGCACGCTGAGCACCCTTCCCATAGACAGCAGATTTTGTGGCCTCAGGATAATTATCTGGCTAGGTCAATGGAGACAGACTGGCCAAATATGGAGGGGAGGTCTAAAAAGACCCAGCAGATAAAGGACTTGGTTGCTGGACTGGTGTTCCTAAGATACTGCACATAAGGCAGTGAAGTACCACAACACAGAAGATTTTGTTTGCTTCCTCCTGACCTACACATCTGGTAAAGAGTGATAGGGAATCTGGTCACCATCTTTCATGGGAAAGTAATTGACCACTAGGAAATTAATGCCTTAAAGTAATTTTGAAAGCCTCAATCAAACTGTCTAAGATGATTTCTTTCTAAAAACTGACTGTTAGTGTGGAACAAGTTAAGGGATTGCAACCTCTTGCAAGTCCCCTTGATGTCAGTGGGAGTTCTGCACTTACCGCTGGAGCCAGGATTTCAGTTTGTAAAATGGATTGAAAAGAATAAAAAAAGTATACAGAATATTAATTAACTGATCATTTAGAAAATCACAGTAAGTGTTTCTCATCAGTGTGTATTAACTGCAATAGTTATAACCACACTGATGGTAAAAAACCCCCAACATTTATGTAATTCCCTGACTAATTTCCCCCTGCACATGCAAATAAAAATAAAGGCTACTACAATAGTAAAAAGTATCTAATCAACAAATGTCAAAGGCTGTAATCTTATCACATTAGTTTTGGAAACCTTTTACATAACTTGCATAATTTAAATATTTACAAAATATAAACTTTCTTGTCTTATCAAAAATAGGTCTTTGCACATTTAAACAACAGAAATCCTTTCACATGTTGCTTTTTAAGCCAGGCATTAAATCATTGCATAAAAATAAACAACCTTTCACAGATGTATAATAAAATTGAGCCAACATATGGAGGGGGAGAAAATGTTATCAATAACTGTTTAAATATTTTAGTGGTGTGAGCCAATCCATAAATTACATTGTGCATTGAATTTACTTCGGATGCAACCTAATGAAAAGTTCTAGCTGCTACTTCTATAAAAGAAAGCAATATTTTAAAAAATATTTCACTTTATGGCAGTTTTCTTTGGGCTGAATCTCGTATGGTCAATTGTGAAAATGATGGTGAACCACCAGCAGGATGGTTCAACACGGCAGGTTATTGCACACAGTCCAACAGTGGGGTGACGACCGGCTCACTTGCAAATTGTGCATTCAGATACTGAGGAAATGCCTGCAAAGGATTTTATTTCCTTCAAATACCAAACTGTATTTCTTTCTGTCCCTCCTCAGACCTGTCCTTTGTGTGTTTGAAAGACAACCTATAAAAAATGCTGAGGTTGCTATTTGGTACACCATCCACATTAACCAAGATGTTCTCCAGCCCCTCTTCTCTGGACACAGCTTGCTCCGTGCTGATGGACCCTTCTCATCCACCCAGGCAGTGCCCAGTTCTCTGCGGTCACGCACGTTTCTCAGTACCAGACGTTTTTCTGCACATTACACAGAAGACAGCTTTCTGAATGGTCACAAAGCAAATGCTTCATGGTCAACAGCAGAACATTTCCCCTATCTTTTTTTTTTTTCCTAAAGCCTGCAGAAATGAACCATCTAGTGGATAATCTAGTCCCAGTTTTAAAAATACAAACATAAAGATTATATCTAACATGTCTTACATGCCCTCTTAACTCTTCAGTCTCTCGATCGAGTTTTCTCCACTGTACCTACTGACCACATGGATCTCCAGGATGTTGTGGCTTTTGAAGACATGGAAAGTTTAGTGTCTGGCCCTGCTCATGGACTTACATGTTCAAATGTGTCATCAGGAGTCCTTTTTCGTTGTTTTAGCTGTCCCTGCGTGCAGGCTGCTGTTCACTCAGTTGCTCTTTCATAAGCCAAATGCTTGGTCTACCTGTTTTTTGGCAATACCCACTCCCCCTGAGGCTGATCCCCTTGCAATCCCACACAGTAAGAGTAATTACTGCCTTGTTGCATGTACCAAACAGTGCAGAATGGTTTGGCCATGTTTTCTGTACTTCATCTTATTTGCAGGTATGTACGTCGGTCATGGTCTCACACCTCCGGCAGCGCACATAACAGCACCAGACAAACTTGCATTCACACCTTTCCACGTGCCTGACGACATGGGTGTTGTACCCACGCCCACAGCAGAGGAGGTTGCAGCCGTCGGGTCCCTCCGAGGTGCGGTTACATTCCCTTCCCTGAGTCCCAGGGATCCCCAATTTTTGGTCTTCGACACAGTAGTTGGGCGATTTGTTCACATACAGCAGGTCTTCTTTCCCAATTGGTATTTTTCGCTGGCTTTTCTCTTTCCTGCGTAGCTTTTTTTTTAGTCTGTCTGATATCTGTATGCTGTTTTCATACTTATCCTTTAAAAACCGGCCAATTTTTTCAAAGGAAGACATTGTTTTCCAACAAGTTTTCACAGCACAGGACCCAGAAACACCGTGACAACGGCAATCCACTGACATCAGCTTTGCTACAGCCTGTAAGCAAAGGGAGAACAGTATTTGGATGTGGACTTTCATTCATTAGGAATACTGCCTGACATCAGTAACACAGAGGTCTCAAAGTATTTAATATTACAGCTGCCATTGCCATTTCAGTGATGGGGAAGCCAGAGCACAGAAGAATAGATGTTAGGAATCAGGTTTCCAACTCCAGACCCCCACTATGGGAAGCCTGATCTTCAGAAGTGCTCTGCATTTGCACTTTGCAATGGCAGTAACGTAGCAATATGAAATCATAATAATGAAAGCTTGTACTTCTGGCTGGCTTTTCATTCTGGAGGATCCTAAATACCTGAAATGACACATCCTGTGTCGCTCGTCTCACCGCTGGAATGCAAATGGACCTCGTGGGGAATAGCAGGAGGGCAAGCAGCGATAGGGCAGATAATGGCACCATTCCTACGTTGGAAGACATTTACTGGGCAGGTCTATGCCGTCTTTTAAGGGTGCCTTGCAGCTACCATCAAGATCACTAAACGTTCACAACACAGCCTGTAATTAAGTCCACGGGAATGGCTTGAGGTCACACAACAGTGTCTGTGTGACCAGAGTGGCTCAAGATCTGAAGCAGCACAGCATACAGCCTGGAGGCACCTCAGGGCAGACCTGTGGTGGAAGAGCAGGAGGATGCCCACGTCTCTGTGCTCCATGGAAGGTCTGTCATCAAAGGAGCCACTACAGCTCAGCAGAGGTATCTTCAACTCAGGTTGCTCTCAGTAAATCTCAGGTGCTTCTCACAGGATCAAGCCCTGTTCTTGTAATTCAGGCATACTAATGCTATCATGGGTTTCTAGTGTTTCCAGTTGCATAATGGCTCTATTTAACACAATTTGATAGTTGCATTCATATTACTTTTATAACTTTCAATGTTGTAGCAGAATTTCCACAGTTATTACCAACATTAAAATACCCTTAGATGGGCTACTTTTCCAACCCATGAAGAGGCAAGCACTGGGCTGAGCAATAACTGTCTGACCAACAACGGGAATCTGCAGCCTGCATTAAGCTTTTGCAACACACAAGAATTTTGGCTCAGTTTATAGGAGACCAAGCCTCAACAACTGGAATCTGTAAACAAGCATAAACTTTCTTTTTATCTGGGACTACAACTCAAATAGTCAGCAGACAATCAATATAATACTTCCTTCTGGAATATCTAATAGTCATAGTATAAAATTATACAATTAGACTTGTGACACATCTCTCATTAGAGTTTGGAAAAGTGCACAGAAAAATCGTCGCATGCACAGATACAGCAAAAGGACAGGGTATCACCATCTTTGTTTTGGTTTCTTTTACCTTTCCATTAACGTACTCTCTGGAGCCATCCTGTAGACTCATATGGGCTGTTGGTTAATGGTGTGGAAACCCCATGTTACCACCTTCCGTTTTACTAACCTTTCCCCCCCATATTTAATTTCCACAATCAAGGCAATTTGGAAATGTAACAGAAAGTGATAATTTTAAAGTAACTCATAGTAAGTTTCTCTTGCAACTTCTCATGCAGCAAGGCCAATAGAGATTCAAACTATTCCTCTGTGGAGGAACCACTATTTCCCACAAAATGGGGAAGACAAAAAACCCCCAAACTTCATGATGTTTATTAAATTTCACCATAAACCTTCAGCCTCACAGCCCCCACAAATATTAACTGCTGTCAATCTATGTCTTTCTCAAATTGCCTTAGGGAAGAAAACAACGGAAGACAAATCTATCTAACACCCTGCTCTGGCTTCCCCTGAGAAAGTAGTTTAATTTGTGCCTGTTCCTAAGCCTTGATTCTGCAGTGAGATCAGAGCCCTGAAATCCTACCAAGCCCTATTGACCCTGTGGAGGACCAGAAATAAACTCAAGTCCCAGACTGCTTATTTGTAGCTCAGGCAGCACAAATGCCATCCTCAAAGTTTCAGAACTAGTCAAGGCATGGAGCAGGTAAAATGAGCTGGTTTTACCCTCTGTGTTAAACTGGCACTTTTCATCATGGTGAATGCGGTCACTGAAATTTGGGATGAGTCCAATGTGGTTAAATCCATTGGTTTCAGTGGGAGTTGAGGCGTCCTGGCTCGTTCTGCCCCAAAGATATTGGCACAAGCCTGAGTTGGTATTTGCATATAACTCTACAAATATTATTAAAAATACACATGACCAAAGTGTTTGCTTGGAATCACATCTTTGGTTAATGAACAGGACCTATTTGTTGGTAGAGGTTACTATGGAAGCCAAACAAGCAAGGCATTCAAAGAACCATTAGCAAGAAAGAGCAGGTGTATGCCCTGACCTAGAAGAGCCATTAGCCTTTGCAAACTAAGCCTGGTGAAGTGATGCGGGAGATATTTCCAGGTGCTGTGGATTGTTTCTGGGATTGGAGACTTTCTCTATGCTGGAAGAAATAAGTACACTGCAACAGGCAGACCCTCACCCCACAGCACACACAGACTCTTTCAGCGGCCAATCAACCAGCAGTAATTCTTGTAGATACTTATCTTCTCTCCTTCACAGGCTAGTTTCTGTTTAATAGACAGACTTGACCTTGTGCTCATATTTAATGAATCTATCAATAAGGAAATCACAGGGTAGTCAGAATATGCATCATTAAGACGTAACAGTGATTGAGGCAGATGAGAATTTGAGATCCAAGGACAGAAAGTCTTTGTTAGAATACAGATAACATAATAAAATGTCAAGGAAAAGAGAAACACGATATCAAAAGATAAATTTTACACCCAATTTACAAACAGAATAGATTTAATAGTATTTTCCAATTTATAATGATTAGTTATTTGTATCAAGGCAAGTAACTAGAATCTCAAAGTAGTTTGAAATCACATTGTGCTATAAGATTTATAAGGTGTAATCCTTGCTTTCACTGCAGTATGACAGGGTAATAACTAGGGAAGAAACAACAGGGGAAAAATATGCAATTTGGCTTGGGGAAAGAAGCGTACTTCCAAGTCTGCTAGAATCAGGCATAGTAAAATCTGGATGAGGGAGAAGGATCCGGAAATTGTCAGGGGAAGCACTGGACATGTCTGCTAGGCGCTAAGGGTGAGTTACTTCCATGTGGGCATGCAGCCCAGCAGATGACACTCGGAGTCTTTCTCTGAGGATGAATTGATGAAAACTAAAGGGAGACAGTTTCTAAACAGGAGCAGAAACAGATGTTGCGAGTCTCAGGTTGATATCAAAATATAAAAATGCAGCATATATTAGTAGCGTATGGATGATCATATGAATGCAAGAACTACAAATGTTATTGAGTGTGGAATCACTGAGAACATCCATAGCAGTTACAAACATTTGTGGTTTTATTCTGTGTTGCTCAGGGTTCTCACATGAAGCTTTGATGCATTCTGTTTTAGAACGATTTATGGTGTCATCACAATTCTGCATGACCCCAGGCTATTGCTTCCCAGCTGCTAGGACGGGCAAGTTTTCTGGTTGGAATCCAACATATTTTGGGTCGCCTCTACTGCCAGCACAGGGAGCTGACATCTTGCTTTGGCTGATCACAAAACGTGCCGCTGGATCTCAGGCTGCCATGTGAACTTTCATGAACAAACGCCCATAGTTGAACATCTGGCAAAATTTAGCTACTAGGAATCTTTTGCCATTTCCTTGTAAACAAACCTAAGAGGGTGCCTGTAGAGCCAACACAGCCTTCCGGTGGGACGCGATCAGTGTGGAACTGAGCTGGATCCATGAGCGTTGTGTTCAGCCACAAGCCCACCTGAGCCATTCCTCTTGCCCCTGTTGCCACTCGCTGCCCTCAGCCCTGGTGGTACTAGCGCAACAAGAGCACAGGGTAAAGTGATGAACTGGATACAGCGCTGAACACTGATCTGTGTTAAAAATTAACCTGAAAAAAAGACCATTTTTAAACTGACTTCCTTTCACTGAGCCAATGCAATTAACAGAGGGAGCGGTGTGGGGTGGGAATGAGTGGCTAGAACAGGCGGATGGGCATAAAGCAGAGACTGGTCTGCAACTAAGGAGCGTGTCAGTCGAATCAGTTGTATACCCCTTAATGCCAATTAATGCTTAATAACGCCAAGCTAAGCTCTCTGTTTGCACTGTTCTCAGCTGTGAGACAGTGGATGCCAGTACTTGTTTTGCAATGGGAACTGATTCCTGTAATCAACAGCCTAATTTAAGCCACTGGGAGAAGAGAGCAGGACTATTCTTGAAGACAAGCACACGTCCTACCAGAGGTACAGCACTTAAAAACAGTTGCAAACTGTTGGTGGGTCTGTTACCAAGCCACAGGTACAAGTAAAAACAAACTCTCTGATGAGCCAACCTATTTCAATGTGAGAACACAAGTCCTCCAGATCAAATCAATTTCCACAAGTGGAAAACTGAGCAGAAATTCTTCCATCAGTGAAAGAATACTAGTACAATAATACTCAACCCATAGTGTCTGACTCCCCTCATCCTTTAATTTAAGGAGGAGAGGTTCCCAACTCACATATGCGCATCTAGGTACACCGAACATTACAATGCTAAAAGATGATGAACATTTATCTTGTGGCAGAGTAAGGAATGAAATCTGGATCTTCTGAGGTTCAGGTTAGTATCCTAAACAGTGGACAACTGAGTCAAAGGATCTTTACTATTTCAAAACTGGTATGTCTTAGATTTAACTATGAGATGTAGAGATGTAAAATAGCATTTTGTATGGAAATGGGAAAGTACCAAGAGAATTCTGCACATACCAGTTCCATTCGTAACTCCAGACAAACACAGAAGTATTGTCCCTGAAAGACTGCTCTTGCAAGACGCAGAACCAGGACCATGATAGTATTTATTACAAAAGGTCATAAGGTACCAGAATATATTGCAAAACATCCTTCTTGTAAGCCCCAAAACATGAAGGTCAATGTTTTCCGACATCTCCTAGTTAAGGATTTTGAAATACAAAAATCAAGAGTTTTGCTAAACTTTACTTCAGCTAATATCGCTGCTAGAAATCCCAAGTACCAATAAACATTCTCTTTCACTCTGGCCAGTGGTCAAAATATTTGCTTTATCCTACAGTTTGCCATTAAGTTACAAAATATTTATGCATGGAAGCTGACTAAATACTCTGCATATTTTTTTCCAAGATAATGAACAACAAATACACCATTGATCGAAAATGAGTATAATAAAGATCTTCCGGCCTTTCAGGCTTGCAGTGGATGTTTTTCTTTAAAAAACACAGTAAAGTGTCTTGGAAAAGGAATGAGCATATGTATCGTGTGCACCAAATAAGCCTGTGACAGTGTACTTTGAGAGCCTTGTTGGAGACCGCAGTGTTGTGAAAAGCCTGAAATCCTGGAAGATTCTCAGGACCTGATGGATATTTTTGGGCTGGATTCTACCACATTCCCGGAGACCGACAGCCTAATCTAAAACTCTGCTTTCATGAAGTTATGTATAGTAAGAGGTGCCACTCAACGTGAGTAGTAATAGAAGATACTACAGTTGCATGACATTAAAGATGTGAACTCAGAATCAATTGTATTTTCATGCATATAACCGGCATCTAAGATAACTTGGATCCCGTCAAAAATGCTATTCATGGAAAATGAAGACTCGCTTAACCACATCGTCCAACCACTTGTAGCTTTGGCTCACTGTTTGAAAATATGTTATCTTCAACTGAAGATAACAGCACTCTTCCCCTTTGCCAGTGAGTCCTGTCTCCATGACGCAGGTGGCCCAACTGCCTGTGTGACCGCTATAGGTGAGATCAGGGAACTGATCCAACCTTAATGAAAGCAACCCCAAAATAAAAGTTTTTCTTCTAGGCTCTGTGTGTGTGCGTAGCGGGGGGTAGGGGTGGGTTTAAAGCTGAATGGTTCCTTGGTACGGTTCACAGAGCAAGACCACGGACAGACGTGCTGGTACACCTGTAGGAGTGAGTGATGAGCACAAGGATGGTGCTGGAAGACAATGAGCGAACACTGTCACTGAAGACAAAAGGACAGCAAACTGCTGCTGCTGCTGCTAACATAGAGCTAGAGGCAAACAAGAGAACAGGGTATCAGAGAGACCTGTGTCGCTGCCACCTAAACACAGAAATCACATCTCTGTTTCTCTTGGAAGTTCCTCTGGAGCCTTGCGCTCTTCTTCCCTATACTTAGACTCTCACCCTAATCCGAGAAAATGTCACTGTCTAATGACAAACATGAGTATTAAAATAAAAATTCATATCTGTGTTGTAAAAATCATGAAATTGAGAGAATTTTATGGAGATTATTATCTCCTCCCTTAACTATCTCTCTCTACAAACATGCTAAATGACCCTTTGCTCTTTCCCTAAGGAAATAATCACTTAATCTTCTGTTCCTTTTATTAACATCCCCTACTACACAATACCAACCACTTATCCTTGGAGATGATTTAGCTGACTGGTGTCTAATTAAACTCACAGTAACTGTTCTCAGCATCTGCTTAGTTTTAAAATAAAATATATTACCTTGTAAATTGTAAAAATTGGTTTAAATTAAAGTAGTTTGCAATGATACCACCATGGCTCTTATGATGGCTTACTATGGCTGTTCCCCATCTATGGCTGATAGGAAAGCTGTTTTTTGTAAAACCCACTGATGCTGCTTCTGGCTATAGGAAATTACTGAGTTACAACGAAGTCAATCAATACGTGCAGTCAAAACCAGAGGGTCTCTATTTCTTTTCTTCAGTTATAGCTGTATCACTGAACAGAACAGATTTAAAGTATCATGGGGCCAGAGAGAGACATTAAACACTGACGAAGTTAAAAACTCAAAAGTAAAGCAGAGAAACTAATTTTAAAGCAAGAACCAGAATCCAAGTCTCTGCCATTCCAGGTGTAAGCCCCAAGCACTAGATTACAGACTCACATCTCCCTATATTGGCTGTTTCTGCCCCCATTTATCATCCTCTTCAGAACAAGACAGGAGGACCCAATGCCACACACACACACAAAATTTCCTCTGCAAGCGTGGGTTTGAAGTCCTTTGCGCTGAAGAAGAGCTCTCCAAAGCCAGCCTCCTCTCAGTTCTCTGATGAGTGCCCTAACCAGTCAGCTACTTTAAAATGGATGTGTCATTTCCATCCCATCTTTTAAAAGAAAAGGTTAACTCTCAATTTCCTCTCTGGCCGATTCTAGACTTCTGCTCTCAGACGCGGACCCCAGGCTGTGGATGGGTAACGATGCCTTGTGTCCAGTCTGCCTGCTCATTCAGTATTAGAGAGAATTAAAAATGCAGGTCATGATAAGAACTGAATAATCAGTGAAAAAACTCTTAATGTATTATGCTGATAACAAGACTATTTCAGGTTTTCTGCAGAATATCAAATATATATTCGAGATTACTCTGAGTAGCACTCTAGATGTAATTCTTATTTTGTGATTTTATTTTAACCTGTGAAATTTAGTTAGTTAATTAGTTAAAACCAGCTCTGATTCCGGATTTGTGCACATTTGCTTTGGCAGTGTTAGCGCGGTTCTTGCCATTGGCCCCATGTGTACCTGCAGTCAAGGACAGGCCTCGTTTTGTTGATGCCATTCTGTCAATGAAACCCAACAAGCAATTGCCGCCATTTCCGAATGGTGACACATACCTGCCTCCCAGCCTCGTTGTTGTGCAGGTTCATCGCCACCAGTCCGCTCCCGCTCTTGCCCGTTACGTTCTTAATGGGCACATCCAGGAACTTTCTGCTGAACGACATTCCGTAGTGGATATCGTCAGAGCAGCCGCCCCAGTGCCAGCCCTCGCTGGCCGAGCCCCCGTGCCGCAGGTTCGTGTCGCAGGAGCACTCGGTCATGTTTCCTGCGCTGCACGATCGCGTCACCGAATGCACGAGGCCCGCCGACGTCACTGCGTATATGAACGCGGTCTCCTTCGTGCCTACAAAGCAAGGCACGAATATGGTACGATGTAACTCCCTCTGATTACCTTCCTGGCGGAGCTGTAGAAAGCGATTTTACAAGCCAGACTATAATTAAAAGGGAACAGTTACTAGTTTAAAGTCATCACAGCTTGGTGTGTGGAGTTAATTTGTTTAAAGCAGCGGATAGTCACATCCAAAAAAGACTTGAGGGCCTCTTCATATGACCATGCTATTAATGGTGCTGTTTCTGGCTGCTTGTACCATGCGATTTTTGGTAACTCCTTTCTAAATCAGGTTGGGAACTTTATTTGCCACAGAAACTTTCAAGCCAATTAACTTTTAATAATACTAAAAAAATCAAACCCCAAACAAACCACATCCAAAACCCTTACTCTCCACTCTGCTTTTCACTATTCATACTGATTTGAAGAAGAAGAAAAGGTTAGTTCAGATCTCAGAGGAGGAACTTGAAGCTGTCATGATCCTGGGTTACTTTGGTATAGGGCCAGGACTTACCTCATGCTAAATTTAGCAAACATTGAGGTTGTTCTAACTCACAAAGGTTGCAAACAGCCCCAAGTATCTTAAACCAGGCAGAAATCAGGGCTGCACAAGAATGTTTAGGCCATGTGCTTTTCCTAGAATAAGCTGGCCACGGGCAAGACAGCAGTATAAAAAGCATTTAACTGTTCCTATTATATCTCAGAAGAATCATGGAGGGACCTGCCTGGGCCTCTTAAGCTAATCCCAGTCTCTGAGTCTTCTGGCATAATGTGGAGCAAATCTTTAAACCGTGTTAAGCAAGGTATACTCTCTAAGGAAACTGAAAATCAATGCCTGGCCATTAACTGCAGCTAAAATTTCACTGTACTAATTTTCACTGTTGTAAAAACAACTTGTTATTTCCAGTATCCCAAGTTTCTGCTAATGGACAGGGAAGTTCCTTTTTGTTTCTCCTGTTCGTATTAGTCTGTGGTGCTGGTACGATCATAAAATGCTTTCACAGGACATACTAGTGAAGCTTTGTGAGTTAGTGCCATTCATTTATGGGTCTGTAGAACAGTCCTTCCCATGAGACAGAAGGACTAACGTACAATACATGGCTACATATAGTCGTGTAAACTGCTCTATGGTTTTTTTTCTTTTCCTTTTTGGAATATGCATAACTTTTTAATTGCTCATTTTACGTTTTCATGGTTAATATTTGGGCTTTTTCACTGTTGTATTGTAGTATAAAGTGAAGATTGCACAAACTGGAGACAGACTTTTTAGTGGGGCCTCTTGCGATAGGACAAGGGGTGATGAATGGTTTTAAACTAAGAGGGTAGATTCAGACTAGATAAAAGGAAGAAATTTTTTATAGTGAGGGTGGTGAAACACTGGAACAGGTTACCCAGAGAGCTGGTAGATGCCCCATCCCTGGAAACATTCAAGGACAGATTGGAGATTGGACAGGGCTCTGAGCAACCTGATCTCGTTGAAGATGTCCCTGCTCATTGCAGGGAGGTTGCACTAGATGACCTTTAAACATCCCTTCCAACCCAAACTATTCTATGATTCTATGATTACAGAAGTTCACATCAATGGCTACCGTGAAATCATTGAGCAGAGTGCTCAAAAGAAACTTGCAGGATCAAGACCTCTGATACTGCCATTTGATAGAAACAAAATGTCCCTATTTCACCGTAAATTTCAGCAATCCCTTTATTAGTTCATGCAGTGAAAGCAGCTTTGGTCTTGCTGTGCTGAGCCATACTGCCTAATTGAGCACATATGATACATTTTAAAGTAATTCACATTGCCTATGGTGCTGTGAGCAGATTTTTACCTGCAATCAAGCGACCTTTTCGAAATAGTATGTGTCATTACCCCACTCATTTAGTAATTATGACATAAGGGGATAAACCCAACATCAGGCTAAGAATAACATTTCAACAGAGTTAAGTGGCTCTAGTTAAAGGCACTGTCATCCACGGACGTATTAAGCAAAAATTACAATAAGCAACCCTAATTTTGGAAAGACAATGGCGGGTTTTGTCTGCTCGGTGCACTTCGTGTACCTGTGTCAGCCTCCCGGCGCGGATGCGGCAACCGCCCTCCACGACGGCACTCCTCTCCCCGGCTCTGCCGGCGGGACGGCCGGTCCCCTTGCCCGCCCCGCCGGAGCCCCGGCCCCCCGCCGCCCGCCCCGCGGGACTCCTCCGGGGAGAGGAGAACCGGGGGAGCCCGGCGCCCCTCCCTGCCCCGGCGGGGCGGCGGCGGCGGGCGCACCTGCGGGCCGGCGGCCCCGGCGGGGCGGACACTCACCGCTGCTGAGCTGGTGCCCGAAGGCGGCGGCGGCGGGGCCGCGGCGGGCGGCGGGCGGCGGGCGGCAGTCCCAGCGCTCGTGTCGGAACTGGCTGCGGCACTCCTGGAGGCCCAGGCGCGCTCCCTCCCGGATGGCGGGCACCAGCTCCGGCTTCTGCTTGCACAGGTCCTGCTGCCGGCGGCTCAGCGGCGGGCTGGCGCAGCCCGGCTTCTCCGGCCCGCCGGCGGCGGCGATGCCCAGCCACCTGCAGAAGCAGCCCCCCCGTCAGCGCCGGGCCCCGGCGGACACGGGGGGACGGGCGCCGCGCAGCCCCCCCCCTCCCGCGCCCGGCTACTCACATCCAGGTGCCGCCGGCGGCGGGGGGGCAGAGGGCGAGCAGCAGCGCTGCCCGCAGCAGGCGCGGTCCGAGGGGGGCCCCGCACCCCATGGCCGCCGCATCGAGCCCGGCCCCGCCGCCGCTGCCCGCCGCCCGGCCGCCCGGGCAGCGGGGACCGAGGGGGACGGTCGCCAGTGGCGCCCCCCTACTCGGCTCTCTCCTCCTCGCGGGGCAGGGGGCAGCTGGCGGGGGAAGCCCGGGCCGTCGGAGGGCCCTCCGGGGGAGGACGGGCCGGCGGGGAGGGCGACAGGAGGGGAAGCATTGGGAGCACTCGGTTCCCTTCAAGGTGAGAAAGTTGGGTTTGATCTTTTCCCCGGCTCCGTCCCCGGCTCTGCCTCCCCCGGCCGCGCATTGGCCGCCCGGGGGCCGGGGCGGGCCGGGGCGGGCCGGGCCGGGGCGCGGCGGGAGCGCGGGGGCTGCGCGCCGCTCCGCACCGCTCCGCTGTGCCCCGGCCGGGACCGGTGCGGCTGCTCGCCAGCCCCTCTGCGGTGCTGCCCCTTTCCTCTGGGACCTGAAGCGCTGAGAGCGGCAGCGAGGAGTGCTGGCGGGGGGGCCGGGCGGGACAGAGTGGGGCTGCAGGCAGAGGAACCTGTAGGTCTGCGGCGATTTCACCCGCAGAAAGAAGAGAAGGCACAAAATACTGATGTTATGATCTATTAACATTCCCCACACGTTTTATTCAAAGTTCCTGATGCTTTAGTAGTATTAACTAACTGGCTCCAGAGTCAGCATCAGTATTCACTAGGACAGCATTTATCCACGCCTGTTAACCCCAGTGACAGGCTCTTGTCAACTACTACCTTAATAATCGTTAGTTACTCATTTTACACATTAAAAGCCAATGAGTCAGCTAGCACCTGACGAAGAGCTGGTGTTGGTACTCTGGACTTTCAAGTCCTCTTTGATCACAATACATTGCTGCTTCCTCCTGTGTAAGTGAAACACCTGAGCTAAAAATAACCTGGGTAAAATGGCAGCTCTGTAAAGGCTTTGATTTGACACAGTTATAAATTAACAAAATAGCAGTTGTTGACTGACAATAGCTCTGAGTGAAGAGCACAACAAATCATCTCAAATGACAGATTTTTAAGAGTACAACATGTAGAGAAATAATCACAGAAATGTGGTGTTCCCCCTGTCTTTTTCCTCATGGATATGCTGAGATATTTTAAGAGCACAGGCTGTGGTACATTTAGATCTTTAAAATTCTGTCTCCTTCCTACTTCGTGCTCATTTGCCTGTTCTTAAAGGGTCTCCAAAGCACCACCAGTTCTGGGCAGATGCCATATGACCCCACGAGCTATTTAAACCTTTCGATATGGCTTGTTTTCTCTCTTCTGAGTTGTAGTCTGGAGAACATCTGCTTGTGGTTCCAGAGGAGCTTAGTCCGGAGTGAGGGAAATAGATGGAGGACCACATCGGAATACAGGGAACCAGCCACGAAACAGGCCTGAACCAGCCAAAACTGTGTGGGCTGTGTCAGAGAATTATCTAATTATTCCAGGACAGACGGTTTGTTTTATCCTCATTGCTGCTTCCTGGCTCCACCAACTAAAGTTAATTCAAAGCCCTGGTCCAGCAGCCATGTATTTCTTATGTGCTTCTTGATCTGTTATATGCATTTATCATCCACTCCGAAATTATTTTTTCCTGCCAGTTCAATTAACAGGGTTCTTCTCTGTGGTTTGTTTGTGTGTGGTTGGTGGGGGGTTTTTTTTGCTTTTTTTTTTAAATGTGTATGGAGCTTTTGGTCTTCAATTCTTATATGTGAATTTTTCCCTGGAAGCTGCAGAATCTTATATGCTAATAACAATGTAAGATTTAAATTAGAAAAATATTGATTTCAAAAATTCCAATCCTATTTGTGGCGTATTTTATATATGATACCATAAATAAATTACCTCTCTGTTGGGTTCTCATATGCTGGGATCTGATTTTGTTAACATTTTTTTGCTACAATACCCATTAAGTAGTTAGGAAAACCCTTTGATCGTATACACTCGTGTAAAGTGAAACAGTTGCACCTTGGAGGGCTGATGCTAAAAAAACTAATATAAATTGTAAGGGACTTCTTGAGTTCATCCAGTTCAATCTCTAGCAGCAACTGGAAGCAAACCACATTTTTCCATGACCATCTGATTTGCAGAAATTTGGCTTACCATGTATTTATGTCCTAATCTCCTATCTGCCTCTCTTCCCATCTGTTTCCCGTACAACCACTCCCCCATTGCCCACAGCCCCTGCACCTCCTCTCTGGCTGTTGCAGCTTAGCTCCCCTCCAGATCCCCCAGCCTCTGGCCTTCTCCTACCTCTCAGCTTCCCGTCTGCCCATTTACACCATCTCTCTTCTTTATTCCCTCTAGAATAGTCTCCTCTCTGGGCGAACGCAGCACATACAGGAGTATTTCTATGCAGGTGTATCTCTGTAGTCTAGAGCTATACGTATGCAGATTGGTTGGCTACTAGGAAGGGAAGGGCAAACAAATTTCTCTGCAAGCTGTGTGTTTTGCAAACCTGCAAAGGGACACAACGTTTGGAAATACCTTGCTGATCTACCAAAATGTACTGAAATTTATCAAACGTTTCTAAAGGCTGTAATTCTAGTTCGCTGGTGCTTCAGAGCCCTCTATGCCTGAAGACCATTCACCCCCGGACAGACAGCTACATGAGTGTGATGCAGAGACAATGAACCAGAATCCAAGCCAAGGTCAAGTGCCAAGCCTCAGGGATCAAAATTTAGTATGAATCAGGGAAGATAAACTAGACTTACTGCTTATCTTACTTTGTTTGGCCAAGGTGGGGTTATCTGTGGCTATTTGTACTAAAATGTCCAAATTTTTCTATTTTAGAAAGAAGACAATAAACTGTTGTTAAAAGAAAAAAAGAAGGAAATGTGTCTAAGCTGATCGGTATTTCCTGACTGGACATTTACTAATTTACTGTTTAATGATGATTAATGTGATCTTGACAGAGTCAGTTACAGATAAGTAATTTTTTTTGATTCACTGTTAGATAAAGAAAAATACTCTTGTGCAGAATCTGTGTGAAAAAGCGGATCACTTGACAGATAATATTCTTCAGAGATAGACCAACTATCTCTTTAAAAAGTTAGTGGCTAGCTATCTCGCTATAATCAAGGTCTGCCATCCTGTTTACTAGATGCAGGTATGTACAAAATTAAACACTCTTAACTTTTCCTAAACAAGTCACCACTTCTGAAAGCTTGGTTCAAATTATTTTCCCTCTCCTGGAAGTTCTGATGCCCAGCAGAGACATGAAAAAATCAATACACCACAGCAGACTGCATTATCCCACCTATACTTATGGGTCCTACTGACCAACGAGGGCATTATCCCCTTACCTTAAAAAACTGAGCAGAGATAAACCTGCCTTCCAAACAGAAAAATCTCCCATATTCTTTAAAGCAGATTATCCCTTCAGCTACGAAATTTATCAGGTTTGGTGACCAAGCCCAAATTCTACACTTCTAACACAACAAATGCGCTTTCAATCCGTCTCAGTGCTTGGCTGCACAATGATGCCCATCTACCCTGGGAACTGGGAAAGTGCTGAGCCTTTGCATTGAAGAAACTGGAACCGTGTCAGCATTAGGTGTTGTCATCAAGGTTTGTATGTGTTGGCTGTGACAAACCCTTCTGAGGGAAGCACCCAGGCTGTTTCCAGAGATCATGTGCCAGCAGAGCCTTGAAGTAAGGGTAAAGGTCCCTGCTACTCAGTCAGTGGCTGTGAATTGCTGTATGTGCTCACTTATCAGTCACATAGTGTGGGGCAATACCTTGATAGCACAGCAGTATCGCAGCTCTCCACGCACAGTTCTGCACACTCCCAGGGTTTCTGGGAATGGATAGCATGATATTGCAGCATCTGCAAACTAGGCTTGTGCCTTGGGAGGCCTGACCCAGCCCAGCCATCCTGTGTCATCCTGTGCACCCCGTGCCACCCCGTGCCATCCCGTGCCATCCCGTGACCCTTTTCTCTGCCTCCCCTCCCTCCCTGCTTGGCTTCGCAGTGCTGCTTGTGTGAGCCACCTTGCTCTGGCAGCGGGGAAGGGCTGGAGGCAAGCTGTGCTTGCATCCCACTCCCCAGCAAAGTAGTGTTGCCTGAGCAGAGATGTCACACTGTGGGGGCTGTGAGAGTACTGTGCCCTCAGCGAGAAAGGACATGAGGAGATGTGGGCAGTGAGATCCCAGACTTCAGGGCAAGGGTCCTTATGCTCTGGATACAGTGCCCCCTTCACAGAATCACAGAATCATTAAAGTTGGAAAAGACCTGTAAGATCATCAAGTCCAACCATCTTCCTTATACTGCAGCATCTCCTGGCACCTCGGGGAGTATTTCTTCCTTTGGGATATCTCTATTTTAATTTTTTTTAATAACAAGTGTCTCAGCAGACAAGTCTTAGGCCCTCCATAAGCTCAGGCTGGCAGTGGAAGGGAAGTTAGGAAAAGAGAGATGCCCATTCTCCCATACATAGTCCCCCAAGATCCCCCCTGCCTCTTGTCCAGAGGTTTAACATTATTGCTGTTCTCAGTGTTTTTTTTTCATTTTAGTCTGTATAGTACTGTTGCTAATTTAGACCTGGCACACTGAGTTCACAAATGACCAGGGCAGCAATAAAAGTGCATCCAGTAACAACATGGTGGCAGACAGAGACCTCACAAATGGACCTCACAAACGTGTAATGGTTCCAAAGTTACCCCTTAATATTATCTTTGTAATAGCTGCACAACACAGTATACAGAACTGCATTATGTATGTACATGGACATGTAAAAAATGGAGAAGTAGGACCTGAAAGGGAAGGAAAGAGCAAACCTCTCACAATCCCTTCCATTCCTTACCAAAAAATCCAGAAGAAAGTTAGTGTAGCTTCCAAGAAAGTTTTCTGGAGCCCCTAACTCCAGTGACAGCTACTGAAGCAATTGCTGAGCAGATCTCCTGACAATCTACGTCTATTGGTGATGCGCTGCCAGAAAGTCAGGGCTGAGGAAGAGAGGACTCAGACTGACTCTGGGGTCTGCTGTTCCCCGTGGTCGCAAATCTGGAGGCATTGTCCTGGACTTACTGATATTTACAGGGGTGCTTGAGATCTGCTCATATTTTGGAGGATCCTGGAAATAGATGCGGGTTTCTTCTGAAGCGCCGCTGGCAAATTCTGTTCTCTGACATGGACAGTCTAAATGTGGGTATTTTCTAGAGTTACTCCAGAGAGATGTGTTTGGCATACCAATATTAAGCAAAATGTGTCAAGGGAACGCTGATAAGGCTTCAAAGCATAACTAAGAGGGGTGTGAAAGACATGGAAAAAAACCCCCCTTTTTAATTCTGATTTCACCCACAACCTACTTACAACTAAAAATTAAAATTAGTAGTAAAATTGTATTTGATAACAGTGTTTATGCCACCAGTGAATTTCCCTGGTTGTTTTGAGGAGGACGGGAAATGCTCTAGGAGATGTGACATTATGAAAAATGAAATCTTTCACTGACATAAAATTTGCTTAATGTTTTTCATCCTACTTAAAGCAGCATTATTTAAACTTTTTATTTTTTGTTTTGTACATGAAGTGGATGAGATTAGAGGAGGATTGGTGCTACTGGCTGGTGTCGCAGGACTTCTAGGAGGTAATTACGGAGTTTGGTGAAAAAAAGTAGCTCAAGTCTCTAGAAGAACCCAAGTGACTTTAGTGGAGAGGGGAAGTCTGGAAGTCTTCCTTATTTAGTTTTTAAATCGGACTCCCCTGAGGGTGTAACACCACTGCTTTGTTGCTGTATGTGGAAGCTTTATACAGAAGTTCCTGAGATAAGCAGGATAAGGTACTCTCTGTGTGTGCATGCACACGTGTGTGTGTGTGTGCATGTGCCCACATTCATTGTGTGCGCAGAAGCAGCTTGCTCCCGAGCAGGTCGCTGTATTTTAGGTATACAATACGTAGAGGAAGGAGGGGGAGCTGCTCCCTAAAAGCAGTGCAACTCAGTTCATATTCCCGCCCCAGCTGCTAATTTTCATTAACACTTTCCACACAACTCTTTCAGAACAATAATTTTGTTATATCTCGTAATAGTGACATGATTCACACATACAGAACTATTGCCATCCTGTGATGAGAGAACTGATTTTAATTTGCTGGAGTCAGATGTCACATGGTCATCAAACCCACAGTTAGGACCTCAGTCTTTCATTGTTAATTCCATTTCTAATGAGTTGCTTATCCTTTGAGTGAGGATAATGATAGAAACAGAAGAATCTGCTCCGTAACTGTCGTAACATAAAGCTGACACTTGATTTATTACATTCTCATTCATCGAGGTACGGATGTGTACCTAATCTGTGAAGCATTTGGTCCAGTCATCAGACTACTTGCATCATATGTCTGTATTTACCTACAAGGCCAGTTTCAAAAGGAGGAAGCTTAGGAAAAAATGGGAGGGAATGGTATTGTGTCGACAGCCACAGTAGTCACTTGCAGTCCCCTGCTACCTGCGACGTGGTGGTGATAGGAAAGAATGAATGGCCTAATTTTTCAAGTTCACAGTCTTTCAAGTTATCTGACGTTTAAAAAATCCCAAGAATGGGATTCAAATAATTCATTTCCCACCTTTTCTTCGAATTTCAATGATCTTACTTGTTTCAGTGCAGTAATTTAATCTTTTCTACCTTCGCCTTTTTCCCTTAGACCCTCAATCCTTGCTTCATGTCTTGCCTTGTTCCCATTTAGCACTTTCTGATTGACGAAAATAAAATAAAAATAAAATTCATGCAGTTATGCTCTGGGTAACCCAAAGCCCACATAAAATTGTCTCTCTTCACTGATATTGAGCACAACAGATGTTGAAAACGAAGGTGCAAGAAACTCCCTAGTAAGAAGGTAATCTGTCACTTCATAAAGGTTCATTTTATAGTCAAAAGGTTACAGGTTGACTTGAAGTAGCAGGTTTTATAACACTTCCAAAATTTTTGATTGGGTTAGATGATAAACACCAAACCCTTCCTTGAATCTTACTGAATCTAACTAAATCAGTGTAACGTGTTACCTGTTTCCTGAGCCACCTTCTTACTTCCTCTCCTTAGTGATCCCCTCCTTCTCTCTTTCTAACATGCTTTTTTTGGCTGGGCCTGGTACTGGAGTATTTGAACCCACTTAAACCTTTTAGCACCATTGTCACAGAGAGTCTTTGAGCTTTAAAAATCTTACCCTTGTTATATCCCTGCAGCTGTGATATTTATCCACTGTTGCATAAGGCAGCGAGGTTGTGGTTTAAAATGTGTGTAGCCGCAGGCAAGATGCCAAAGTCTACAGGGTTTAGGCTGTCCCCAACTAATTGAACTCTCTGCTAAACTGGCGAGTTATCAAAGTAGCTGGGGTTTGACATCTCAGCAACCTTGTAATAGCATAGACCTAAATCATGTGACATTTAAGACCGATAGCGATAAAAGGGAAGAGTTTAGGTTGTTTGGGGATGTTTTTTGTGGTTTTATTCCCTTCCTACAGGTAATTTCTTATTGTGCTAATAATTATTTATTTGAAAACTGACTTTGACTCTTGCCTTTTGAGATGTTTGAGCGGTTCAACCGCTGCAAAAATCTCCAGTGACCACCAGTGAAAATGAGGTCAGTGTGGAGCTTGAGCATCTACAATTCCTCCTCCTCATGTGAGAAGGGGTGAGTATCCCTTAGCACGGCATGGGCAGAGTACACATGCCTTGGGTTTCATCCCGGAGAGTAGGGCAAGGCACCCTCCACCCCAACCCCATTCAGGAGCTAGTACAGCCAGCTAGTCTTTGCTAGGAGAGGCAAGTGGGAGGTATGTGGTCCGATGCTGCCCTGGAGGGTCTGGGTGATGCCAGGACCACCAGCAGCTCTGAAGGAAGAATCTCAGCTCCTTCAAAGTGCAGTGGCTAATCCTGACCCTGACAGTGGAGTCCGACGATTTGTCACTCCCCTGCCTTTCCTCGCCTGTCCTACAGAGACAGGGCTGCTGCCTGGAGGGCTGGGAACTCTTACTGGTTGCAGTTCCTGCGGTATGCGAAACATTCCCCAGGTGAAGCGTAAAGGAGCTCACAAACACAGCCATAAAATTAAGTGCTGCAGTGCCATAAATATCTGTTTTTAATAGTGCACACAGTACTACCTTTCCATCTTGAATTAACAATTTATTTACAGCCTCAACACCAAATTAATGTCTTCTTCTGTCTAGAAATTAGACATAATTTTATAGTTTCAATATGCTCACAGCAAATGTTTTCAACCCTTGTTATTGCTCAGAAAATGAAATTATCTTGTGATTCAGACCTTTTCGGCCCTTTAGCTAGTGAAGGACAACAGGTGGGATGATCAAGTCCTTTAATTTCTCATTAGTGTAAATATTAATCTATTTTATTTCCTAAGTATCCTCAGCAGTTGTGGTAGAATTTACTCTGTCTCATCACTCTGCCCCAGCTGTGCTTGGTACTTTCCTGTGTGAGAGCTTAACAGGTGCTTCATTTCTGTTGCTGATTTTTTTAATATCTATGGCTATTTCTACAGAAGTGATTAGGAACTACATTTTGATAATGAAATTTGAGTGTAAGTTATTATCTAATTACTCAGAATTTCTTTCCAATGTCAGACATCCCATTAATTACCTGTCTTCTAATGGAACATAAACCCTCTTCAGCCACACCTTGGGGAGTGTGATCTGCAAGGGTCCCAAGAGAGTCCATTCATTCATGGACAAACTTCATGATGATATACCACAGGCCGGGTCCAATACCCCCCAAAAAAAGAAGGGAAAACGAATCTGTTTTCTGGAAATGACTATCACTATTTTCACATCATCTTGTGTTTTCCAAGGCTTGTTACATTTCCTTTATATGTTGGAGCAAAGGGGAGAAAAGCGATAGGGGCTTTCTATATTTATTATCAGAAAGCTGACTTGGTTAGCATGCAAATCCAGTATCTCTGTGCACTTCTTGTCTATCTAACCCTCCAGGATATCCAGGGTATCATAGTATGCTGGCCAATAATATGGGTGATTCAACAGGAAAGATTTGCAGGCTGACTTGGTGATGCTTGGCCTGTGTTTTGAAGTACAACTTAATGGGCACATATGATTAAAAGCTTTCATGATGGAAGAGGAAGCTTGAGTGTGTGATTCAGGTGCAAAAATATATGAAAGAGAACACAACATATTTTGTTTTATTGTAGCTGTCAGAAATTTTATATTATGATTATTTTAAAGCACTGTTGTATTATTTTTATTATTACATTTGGGATTGAAAATGCTATCATTAGCAATGCCAACAATAATGTCTCCATTAATATTGTCCTTCTGGTAAATGTAGAAATCGAGAGGTAAAAATATACTGACAAAGCCAAAACAAAAATATAAACTGAATTTGAAGGACACAGAGTAAATAATTTTCACTTATCTTTACCAATACTGTTACTGTTACAAAAACTGGCAATGGCAAAGGCTAATGCAGCATAGTTAGAATGGAAGCCTAAATACATAATGTTAAATGAATCATCTGTATTCAAAATGGAGAGGAACATATTCTCAGATCTGGTTATAAAAAACCCCAGAGCTTGGAAATATTCCATATGGTCTCTATTTTATATTTGCGACTACTTTCAAGGAATAAATGGCACTACCTGCACAGTATAAATAAAGCAGAAAAAGAAATGTCTCCTGAATCAAACTGTATCAGACTATCTTTACGTCATATAAACTTACACAGTAAGTGTCTACGGGATCAGATCCCTGCAGCAATATTGGAGGACAAAGTTTCATTGTATTATTTGTGGCTATAGAGAGGTCATATATTAACTTTAAATTTACCTGCCTTACAAAAATAAGCAAACTGGTTTTAAAAAAATAATCAGATGTAAAACTACTCCCTAGCTGCAGAATCTGTGAGTTTCAGAAAGTGGCCAGGAGTTACGGAAACGACTTTTTTATAGAACTAAGCTTTAAGACACTTAAAGCTCTACTCTGAGGTGATGTGTTGCAAGGTAGACTGCTTTTACAGTAAGGCTCCTGAGACCACTTACGCACGTGTGAGTGTGAGAGTTAGTGCAATTTACTCACCAAAACCCCGAATCTGCTATGTTACAGGAATACAGCTCCACCCATTTAAATCAGCGGTCTCCACCTCAGCAACAAAAAACTTTCCTTCCTTTAGTAAGATGTCACTGTATTAGGACCAACTAAAAAGGAGGACATGGCCGTGTAAATACACCATGTAATTTCACCTATACAGGCACAGGCGATGGAAGATAAAAGGGTAGGAAGGACACATTTCTACGAAAAATAGAGATTTGATGAAATTCATGTGCTGGCCAACCAAACAAGAGAGATGAAGGAAGAGATGGCTCTTGTAAGAGAACGTGGAAAACTGAAATGCATTCCCACCTTACTTTAGGTTTCATTTCTCACAACTTTTGCTTCTAACAGATTTTAGTCACACAGTGGACCCCAGTTGTAAACAGAAGGAGTCTTAGCTGAGGAGAAGCTTGCTGAGTCCAGAGGCTTGCTGAGATGTGGAGGTCATTGTAAGTTGGTTGTACAGCTCGTTCTGACCTTCTGAGGAAACAAACTGTTTGCAACTTGCCCCTTCTGTTCACTGGCAAGATAGTCTGTAATCCTTACAAAAGTGGCTGCAGCGCGGAGGCGCACCGGCTCGCTCACAAAGCCTTCACCACTTGTCCCACCAAAATAAAGCTGATGGAGACCACAGCTTCACCAGCTGAGAACTGAACACTAGTCGGCAGGCTGAGGTGGTGTGTGGAGACTGGGAAAATGAGCTCGATCCACTGTTCATAGGCAGGGGGAGGGGGAGATGGAAAGCGTGGAACCCCACGAGAAGTAAGGCAAAATGATGGAAGTGGAAAAGAAAGGCTGAAAGATTCTACAAAGGAATATTCAGTGAAAGGCAGGAAAAGTAAAAGGCTGGGAATGCTTTTGTAATAGAACAGGAATTATTTGTTTGCAGGAGTCGTCAAGATGAGCCAGGAGAGCCCATGAATTGCTTGCATGCCGTCATGTTCATACAGAGCAGTACGTGCACGCAAGTAAAGCATAAGCAAATCTGAAGAACTTTGGGCTTCAGAGGTTTGTAATTTTCTGGCCGTCTGGAAGACCTTTTTGGGGATCTTTTCAAATAAAAATATGAACAGTTGGAGGAAGGAGTCTAGACATGAGGAAAAGGACCCAGGTAGCTGGGCCACATGTTGGAACCATGTGAAAGACATTAATACCAAACAGCATTATCTATGTTCTTTACTAGATGCCTATAAAATGTTTATGGATGCAGGAAGCAGGTCCATTAATAGCAGTTGAATATGCAGCCATGACACGGCATTTGCTTAAACACTTTCATAGTAGTTGTCTCTAAATCTGTCACCAATAACCTGGAAAGATACTGAGCACTTCTGCTGGGTATCTTCTTTTCCTTCAAAGATAGTAAGATATCATGCATGAACAAGCCAGGGTTGGACCTTAGATTTCTGTCTATTGGCCATAGCTTGCACTGCCATTAATATTGCTGTGGTGAGAAAAAACCTGCAAATATTCCATCTGAAACTAAAAAAAAATAAGGCTAGGTCCCTCAATATTACTTGGTGAGAGATGTTAAGACACAAATAGGGAAAAATCTACCACTGTTGTGTCATAGCATTTTTACCAGAGCTCTTGTAAATCAAGCCTTGATTTTTCTTTCATTTTATACTGAAGTGAGCTGCCACTTGGACATTAGCCATACTTTTCACTTCAGCAACTTGCCTGTGGCTGAATTACTGTCAAAACCTTAAATGTGCCAAAGGACTTTTCTCCGCATCAGTTTTCCTTACTCAGATCTTCTACGCTCTGTATGGAAAACCTTTGCCTAGCAGAGGCAATGACAACCTTGAATCAGGCAACAAATAGTGTGGTGTTTTCACCTATGAACATGCCAGAAAACGTGTGGCCAGAATGATGGAAAGGGCAGGATCATCCCAACTTCCCCAAGCCCCAGAAGGAGGCAGAGCCCTGGTTATGGTAGAGAGAGAAAGGCTAGGTCTTACATTCCCAAATGGAAGAAATTGAAGCAAGCCCACGTCAGGGAGCACCTCTTCAGGACAAGAAATGTCTTGCTAGATGTGCAAGTGCTGTCCTTGGCTGGTGTACAGTCCTCAGTCACTGTGCTTGGGGTGTACTGACTCTCTCCCAGTAACTGTGGGACCGTACTCAGTAGTGTTGTGACAGTGGTTCTGTTATTCGAGGGTTGATACCTTACAGGCAGGTCAGCGCACCTGAATTGACCTTCCCACAGTCAAAACAGCTTTTTCTGGAAGGTATCAGTCCAAACTAGAAGGAACTGTGAACTTGGGGGACAAATAATGACTAAGTGGTTGATTTTCTGTCCCTTAGACCCTAGGAAAACAAACGAGTTGCCCCGGCTGGAGCAGCACGGAATACAGTGTGCCCAACGCAAAGTGTGGTAATTGCCTTGCATAAACTGTGCAGTGCTGTTGAGACAGCCTCCACTCCAGACTGGCTCCTGTGGAGCCACAGATCACTCATGAAAATGACTTGCATCTCTACTGAATTTTAATTAAGGAAAGTTTGAGGAGCAGGTATTAACTTGTTTTATAGACTCATTAGAGTCCCTAGGGACTCTCTAGGCACAGTTAGATATAGTTACCAAACATTTAGAAGTTCCTGATTTTGACCCTTTTTGTCTCATTTACAGACTTGTATTTGTAGCAGGTATTTATTCAGATTAATTTAAGGATATTGCTTTGAAGCTGAGCATTCGAACCCCAGGAGCTGCAGGACAAGTCCATCAACAGGACTTCAGCTGGGAAAGATACTGTTTCTGACTGCATCTAACTTGTGGAGAGATTGTCAGCTCCATCCTGCATACAGCTCATCATTTGCCTTTCCCCTCCATGTCTTCGGGGATGCTAACATTCACCTACCAGCATAGCTGCTATCTACCAGCTGCGCAACCCAAACCATCTGAAATTGCCCAGGTTAGCTTACACACTTCAATTCACAGAGGTCTGTTCTAGCCTGGATTGTTTTGAGTGAACTGAGTTAGAGGGCAATGACATGAACAGCTATAAACCACAAAGTAACAGGGCAGTAATATCAGGGGTGTGTTTGTGTGCGTGAGGCATGGAGAGATGCTCAGAGCGGTAAATTCTTCATAGAGCCAAAATGGGGTATGCGACCAAGGTGTTTAGCTCAGGTTTTCAACACCTACTAGATGCTTTTACTGCATAGTAAAGTCAGCAGCCCCTAAATTACTTAGGCTCACCATACACTTCTAGGACAGCATAAGTGCTAGCAGCTGGAACTCTCAGATACAAACCAGGTACCTATCTCTGATTTGGTTTCTAAACCTGAAAAAGAACTTTTGTTATTTTCTGGAGTTAGGTGCCTGTCAGCTTGGCTTTTCTCGCCGAAAAAGAGACATCCACCCAGCCCCCTTGTGAGGCAGTAGGCAGAGATTTGTTCTTCATTTTTTCCATATGAAGGGTTTTGAACCTGCATATCCCAAACTACCATCAAATGTTCTGCTCACCAGCGTACCTGCAGGGCTGGCTTCCCTTTGACCCAGCACACTGTTAAACAATCAAGCAGCTCCAGGAGGAGATATTAAGAATATACCAACTGGTACATGCTGGGGAGCATGTCCTGGTGGTGGTGGGCTTGTGATCAAGTTCCTGGTCTAAATGAGCAGAGTGGAGATGTGAAAACATCTTCTGCACAATGAATCCTACAGCCACTCCTCCCTTGAGCTGACATTCATCTCTCAAAACTTTAGGCACCTATCAGACATTTCTGACAGTTACTTTAGGTTCCCTGTACAGTAAACAATATTGTAGAAGTAATAGACACCTCTAGAGAATAATTCGGATCTTGGTCTTTCTGTGATGAGTACGAAGAAGCCTAGTGTGACCACACTCATAATTAAAATGCCTCAGTTAATTACCTAGAGTTAAGGAGGAATCCAGGTTCTGGTGCCTGAAAACAGATAGTTTCTAGAAGTTGTCATCCTTGACTTCCAGGGCGAACTTGACCCACCAGGCATTTTTTGAGTATGTCTGCAGGCTCTGTTGTATGCATTTCATAGCTGAAGGTGTCCTATTTTGATAGCTCCGCCAGGGCTTCAGCACTGAACTGTTTTGGAGACTGAGGAGCGATGCAGACAGTAAGCATTATGGGGTTACTAGACCCTGACTCCTTGTTACTGCATAGAAATGATGCAATGTGGAATTTAAGAACCAGTAATGGGTGGAGCAGTAAGACCTGTTATGATTTAACCTTTTACCATCAGCAGTAAATCCCCTTGTATGTATGTATTTTATAATAACTGGGCAGGACACAGCGCACAAAGGATATTGAAATAGGATTTTACAGTAGCTAATAGATACTATTTGCTGTAAAGTGAGCTCAACAAAGGCCCTGAGATGAAAAAAAACACCTATCAGTCCACACAAATCACGTTCAAATTGTAATCACTTCAGTAAAAACTTTAGTAAGAGACAACATCATGTTATTATATATGAAGATGTGACTCTGATTTTTTATTTTAAAGAAAGCCAGTTGTGGGCTAGATCATGCTGGGTGCTGCATTGTCTAATGACTTGCAAGGTCAGGTTTTCAGGGTTTATGGTGTTTTATCTCCTATTAGGACAAAAAGGGATCGTCGGGTTTCTTTGAATACATTGGAAGCATTAAAGCTATTAAAACTAAAGCCACTGATGATTAACTGTAAATATACAGAATCTTTGGAGCTGGCATGTGGAAGTAAAGGAAAAGAACCCTGCAGAAATAATAAAATTTCTCTGATCTATAAGACAATTTGACTACCATCTGGGGAGGCTGCACAGTCGTTATCAGGCAGAGCAGAAATATTACTTTAAGCTCCTTAATCCCAGACAATCATAACAGAAATATGGAAGTTAAGAATGACAAATACAAAAGAAAATATAAAAGATGGTTTCAGAATATGGCAAGAGAGAAACTCTGCTGAATACAGATCTGGTCTTCAAACCCTGGCAATATCCCACAGAATTTACTGACTTTAAAGGGCTCCTGACAAATTTCATTTTGCCCGCTTGATCTGTAGTGAGCTCTTTGTAACTGCCCTGACTTCGCCAAAAGGCGTCTGAGGCATTTTGATTCCTCACTCAAGGATTTCACTTCTGCTGTCCTGGCTTCACCCAGAATCTCCCCAGCATCCTGAGAGCAGCACTGGGGCAGGTGGCACTGGCAGACACTGAGCCAGGCACTGGTTGTGTTAACCCACGTTGCCTCTCACTGCTCAAGACACATAAAGAATCACAATACTGAAAACACCGTCTGCCATGGGAAATTTGTCCCCACAATGAGGTATATGAGGGGGATGCCTACCGCAATGACTGTGTGAACGCAGCTCATCTCACCCTGTTAGGTGTGAGCGTGCAGAGAAGATCCCTCCCTTTATTTCATGCAAGCAAGCAGTGGGAAGGAAGTTTGTCGAAAGCTGAGAAAAGACCCTGTTATCTGAGATTCAGCTGAAAGGGACTGAATTCTGCTCCTCATTAGTGCTGTTCAATTCTAGAGGAAACCGAGGAGATGCTGAGTAGGTGCTGTGTTTCACAAAGACCTCAGTTCAGATCTAATTTAAACATACACTTTATCTTCAGTACAGGGTTACTTAATATGGTGTACCTTTACAAGGCTGTTGAACATGTTTAAGGGATTGCAGGAAGGGCTGCCCACAGCTGCTGGGGAGCTGGCCAAGCAGCCAGCTGAATGAACCTAGAAAAGGGAGAAGTCCATCGCAATAGAAGCTGGTGCTGCAGGAGTCCCTGTAGTGACCCTACAGGCCCATCTTGCCCATTCACATTAATGACTTGAGTATTTTTCTAGGACACTTGGCTCTAGGTACTGGTGTAGACTGACACATGTAACAGTATTTTTACTGCCACCAAACCACACGCGAGTAAGGCTAAAATGCATAGCATGTTTTTACTGTGTAGTCAGGGCTTTTCCATTCAATGGATAGTGTGAAGGTACCAGTAAATACTGCAAGATGTGTACCAGCACCAGTACATAGCTATGCCTGCATTATACACCAGCTGTTCTGGTGTTTGGAAGATTTTAAAGATTTACACAGGTAAAGATGGCAGCGGAGTTTGAAAGATGGTGTTTGGCTCGGTAAAGGCAAGCCCCATGAAGAGCTAAGTGCTAGTGCACACTAAGTACTTACTGCAACACAGCTGTTTTAAATTCATCAGAGAAAATCACTGCCCTAGAGAAGAGGTGTGCGCTACCACTGCTGCACTCAGTAGATCTTTTGCCGCTGGAATTGACAAAAACATGAAGATAATAACATTGATATTTTGAAGATTCAGCCTGAATCTGCAACAATCATCTCTCAGATTTCCAAAAGTTGCTTCTAAGGTGAAACAGAAACTTCTGGGATCATCTGAAAGAAAGGCTGATGTGGAATAGAGCAGGTACAGATAGTCATAACAATGAGGTAAAACAAGCCAGATGCAAGGCTAGAAGGCAAACAAAAAGGTAAGATTATATTTTTCATGTGAGCCTACAGAGGCTTGTTCAGCAGTTTGACTCTAAGCCAAATAGCTTGCTGCACCTCTAAAAAATTGCTTTACTCTAAAAAAGTAATCTGAAAGATCCCTGGACTGCAGTCAACTTAATATCACACATATCTGCTTCTTCAAAGCATTCTATTTGGCTCAGCATAGCAACAGAAGCGTAACTATTAGTGGTTATTTCAACCTTGAGGTAATTGGATGCCCCACCACCCCACCCACTAAACAAATAAATTGACTTTGATGTCCTTTTAATATGTCACAGAAGAGAAAAATAAAGGCCTTATGGTGTGAAAGAGATTATTCTAAAGATTAACATTTTCAAATGAATACTAAGCATAAAAATGTTATTCGTAGTTCACAGAATCACAGAATCATTAAGGTTGGAAAAGACCTGTAAGATCATCAAGTCCAACCATCAACCAACACCACCATGCCCATTAAACCATGCCCCGCAATGCCTCATCCACACGTTCCTTGAACACCTCCAGTGACGGTGACTCCACCACCTCCCTGGGCAGTGTATTCCAGTGTCTCACCACTCTCTCAGTAAAGAAATTTTTCCTAATATCCAGCGTAAACCTCCCCTGGCGCAACTTGAGGCCATTTCCTCTTGTCCTATCAGTCGTCACTTGGGAGAAGAGACCAACACCCACCTCTCTGCAACCCCCTTTCAGGTAATTGTAGAGAGCGATAAGGTCTCCCCTCAGCCTCCTCTTCTCCAGACTGAACAACCCCAGTTCCCTCAGCCGCTCCTCAGAAGACTTGTGCTCCGGACCCCTCACCAGCTTCGTCGCCCTTCTCTGGACGCCCTCCAGCAACTCAATGTTCTTCTTGTAGTGAGGGGCCCAAAACTGAACACAGTATTCGAGGTGCAGCCTCACCACCGCCGAGTACATTCTTTCAGCTCCTTGTCAAATAAAGTTCTTTGAAATATAGCATCTCTGATGACAGACCTGACTTGTCAAGGCATTTCCCTTCAAATAGGGAAATCTTTTTTGTTATAGCCATTAATTCCAAAGATGCTCACTGAGAGGGACTTGATCATAGTGGCCATCTACCCTGCAAGGCTGAAAACCAAACCACTGGAACATCTGTGTACTTGTTCCCCAGCCTGATTATTTCAATCCTACCACCAATTGCAGGGCCATTCATGTCTGTATTAGGAGGTGGAACTCACCTTGACAATTAGGTCCTTTGGTATTTTGATGGTAAGTAATGGGACTAAGGTAAATATAAGGAAAAAAAAGTCCTACATTATGAATCAGCCTTAATATAGTAGGAACACTTTAATGCTTATTCAGGCAAAATGTCACAGCAGATGTGATAAACCTAAAGTAAAACACTGATAGCAACACATGTGCACTGACTGGAATTCAAACATGATCATTCTTTTATTGTCTTAATCTGCAAATTTTCATGTGCATGATCAAGCGATGCTTCTGTGTGAATTTCAACTCTCTTCTTTCACATACCTATAGATGCTAGATACATTTTAAAGTTAAATAACGAAAAATGTACCTTGGTGCCTGTTTTAGTCTGCATTCCCTTCGTTTATTGCTAAGATTACATGGATGATATATCGTGTTGGAAAAAACTTATTCAAAGAACTTTACATAAAGGTCAGTTTGCAAATTGTACCAATGACTTTATACAGACATATATATATATGTACATAGACATGTGAAAAATAGAAAACACACAGGAAAATTTCAACTTGATACATTTGAAAATTGTTAAGATTTGGAAAACATTAAGACATCTGGGTGTACAGCACATGTAAACCATTTTGTGGTTAAACCAGAAGTGATGAATTGAACATTCGCTGATATCAGCTACAATATAACAAAGTCAGCTCTTTCCTTTTCATCATGATAGCTGACGTTTCAGCAATAGGCTTTGATTCAAAAAAACCAAACATAAAAACCCAGTTCATACCTTAAAAACATTTGTGTACACAACAGTAACAGTAACAGCATGTGGGTTTAAATGAGCTAAAGAAAAAAATCTTAACAGAAGCAGAATTGTAATAAACCTGTCATTGAACATCTTAATACCCAAGACATCTCACTGCATTTTGCATCTGGTGATACTAATGACATGATATTAAATCCCTCAACTTTAAGATTGTGCAGCCCTGGAGTTCCAGACCCGAGGTTATATATTACATAATTCGCCTACATTAATATTTCTTAGATAATCATATTGCTCAAAACCAAATGCTGACATTTTCAGTATTTATGCACAATTCCTGACCCGTCTTTCACATAAAGTTCCATGCCAGGGAAAACCTTATATAGAAATTCAGGGACATGTATTGTAAGCACAGCAACAACATTTTATAGAGAAACAGAAATACTCACACTGTCTCACTAAATGTAATGTCATTGTCTAAATTAGGAGCTTTGTCAATACAGTGCAATGTCTCCTGAATTAGATATGCCAGATCCTCTTTCTGAGGATCCTCTGATCATCTAGGGAAGCCAAACTCCGTATTACATGACAATTTCCCATCATATTTCCACGTATCTTATCTGAAGGAGCAAGGATTCACAATACTTTAGCTGCGGATACGGACTGTGTTGAGTTTAAGGATCTTTGGCAAATCCTAAATGTGGTGTCATGAATTTCTAGTACTACTTCTGTATAGGACAGCCCCTCTGTGTGCTACTAAGGCCAATAAGATGGTGATCAGTTCTGTGTATAATTTGTTTCTTCCCTAACATTTCTTGAGGCTTCCTTTCCCAAAGGCAGTAGAAGCTAGTGGAGGATTATATATACAATAGTGAAGGGGTATGCATGCCACAGGGCTCGATGGATCCTTTGTTAGACTCATACTTACCTGGTTCTGACCCCCTTCTCTAGTGCACGGTGGGAGCGAGTGATGCTCATTGCTTTGTGACTGGATTAAATCACAAATCCATAACTGGATAATTTGTAGGGAGAACAGTCTCAGGGGGCTTTGCTCTCTGTCACCATTAACCCATCACCCAGCTGCTAAGCCTGGACCACCCTTGGTTTTCCATCGGGCACCACAGCTGCAAATGAATGTGCTGTCAAAGTTGTGGCAGGGGATCAACAGACAGTTCTCCCCTACAGTGGTGAAGCCTCTCCCTGGGGTTTCACCCAGATTAGGTCTACAAACATTGGTGATGTAGCTGGGCTACAGCATGAAACTCGTGTTCCAGTAAGGTCTTGTCCCTGCCAAGCATGAGATACAGGCAGTATATTCCGCTCCTATCATATCGCATCACACACTTATCATGACAGATTAAAAACCAGATCCCAAAGTTCTTATGTGTGCTTGCAAAGGGAATTTTTCTTCTCCTTGTGGTTCTGGCTTCACACATTGGCAAGCATTTTCTAAAAAATTATAAAAGAAATGGCACTTCTATGCAGGAAGAATACTTGCTTGGCTTACAGGCCAAGGCAGATGCTGAAGCACATATCTAAGAAGCCTTCCTGCATAAGGCCACTCTCCTAAACTGAGACCATAAATAAGGTTATGTTAACACATTCACTATATTTACATGTTACATCTAGACAGTTATAATCAGTCTCAAGTCTAAGAAATGTATCTCTATATTAGCTTTAGAACATGCAAAAAAAGGGAGCAGATGTCTGTTCCATCAAAGAAGGGGTGTGTTTTCACTAAAAACACTAGAGTTCAAAACCTGGCGGCATCAGTAAAATGCTAATAGACATTTTCAAGTTGTATAAACCAAGTGTCTAAATAGAAAAGGTTTGATATTGAAGGGAACGCATCCACATAAAATAAAACTCTTTAAAATGGAATGTAGCCAGTTTCTAAATACATTCAAATATTACAGTGTCTCTATAAATAGAAAACTAGATAGTGCTGAAGAGCTAAAGCAGTCCTTTCCAAATCGTTCAAGTGTATATATTTCTCCGTCTTTACTATTGTTAATACACAGTTGCTTGAGCTACAGCTGTTCTAGCCTTTGGCAACAGTTCAAGCAACTTCCCCTCTTCTCTCCTTTGCATCCCTTCGTCTTCCATTTTGACACCACAGAGTTGCCAGGGCATATCTTGATTTCATAAAATTTTAGGAAAAATGCCACATGTCCCAAACTCTGTTGGTGTGTGTGCAGCAAATCAAAGAAGCATGTCATAAATTCACCACGGTCCTTCGATTGTCACTCACATAGTGGCACATGTCTAGTCCCAGTGCTTCATCCAAGAGAGGCTATGTGCTGACAAGCTCCCTCTTACTTGCACAGAGCCTGCTGAGAAGGATTTCAGAATAAACTTGATTTATTGGACCTCGGACATGATATGGGGACTGAGAATTTCTTGCATAGTCCTGCAGTTGTGATGGTTTGCTTTGACTGCCAAGATATTTCCCCAGTGTATAGTGCCTCGAGAACGTCATTGTTATGTGTGGACTTTCTTCAGAGGGATTGGATTTCACCACCTGCAAAAGAAGTGACATATGTGAGTGCTTTCTGCCTGCACCTAGAAGGATACACAGCTGCGTGTACAGAAATGCTGAGACAGTTCGCCACAAAGCAGGTCCTGATACTCTTGCCTTGAACTGCAAGTTGCTCACAAACAGTATTTTAGTGGGCCAACTTGTTATGTTACGTACTAATTAAAGTGCAAGATCTTATTCACTTAAGCCTTGAAATCTAAATGTATAGGCCCATTATACTCAGTTGGTTGACTCTGTAATGCCTTTGTATATTAGACTCTGTTCTCTTCATTCGGGACAATTTATGACAAAATTCATACTTAACAGCTTGTCTGTATATTTACCATGGGAAAAAATAAACTCAGGACAGCCCTGACTTGCAGGAAGGTTTAAATCCTGTTCTGATCCCAAGTGCTTGAGGAACATATGCTGCGTCTCAGCTGTGAGTGCTGCGGGAATGTGTCACTCTCAGGTCTTGATGCAAACCTGGCCCAGCTCCATGTTGAGATGAAAACACTCATGTGTCATGTTTCTCCAAGAAGGGAGTTACGGTGCAATTTAACATCCCTCTCTCCAGGGCATCACACTGACATAACCACAATGTGGTTCAGTAACAGTGCAGAAGAATGCTCCTCCTTGGACCCCCAAATATGTATAAAGCTCTGGGATTATCATGTTCCGTTTGTATGGAATAAACAAATGCCCACGGGACTAACGAGAGAGAAGGTGAAAGGTGTGGTTGTCAGGAGCCTAATGACTGGGGGGGTGGTCTCCTGTGAGATGCTGAAGGTGTCGTTTCAGTGAACACATAGTCACTGATGAATAATGAAGCAACTTCAAGAGAGGCAAAGCCTCAGAATCTTGCACATGCAGGACAGAGGACCCCGGCCCAGGCATTGGCAAATCCAGAGAAAGAAGAAAAGGGACCAAGTCGTTAATTTATTTTTAAAAGAGTAAATACATGCTGACTTGATAGCTCTGATGCCCATCAATATTCCTGTTATATGAATCACAGCAGACACTTGAAAAAGCAACTTCATTTATTAATGCATATATTTGTGTGGAAGCATATTAGCTTTTTAAAAATATAATGTATATTTACTGTCACCGAACAATCAGAAACAATGTTCATATGTAGCGAAGCTCATAATAAATGAAGAAACTCATACGAAATTAAATGTGAGTGAAGGAATAACATGTGCAAAGGCTTGAAAGACTGGGCAGAGAGGCTATGAGGGAGCTGGCTGAACTAAAAAAAGACCAGGAATTATCCATGTAGAAAATTAATATATCCTCTGATCAATTTGATACAGCTAAGCCAAGGGCTGTTATTTGTTTTTATGCAATTACTGCAGGTTCATTTTTCTAAATTAGTGCCTTAGATCTTACAACTATTTCAAAACGATGCCACCTTGAACCAATCACCCAAACTGCATTCCTGTTAGGCATAATCTCCCAGGAATGCAATCTAATGTTCATCCAGCAGCCAGCCACTGATTAAGATACCAAAATCCCAAGGTTGCCAGTTTCTGTGTTGTGACCATGCTTTCATTGCCATTAAATTAGGAAATAAATGTGAATAAAAAAAATAGGTCCCATAAAGGTCTTCGTAACTGCTGGCCAAGCTACTTCTCCACAAGCATTTGTGCAGAATGAGCTAATTAAAAAATCAAGTTTGCGTGTGTGCATAGAACAAGAAGTATGGCAGAAAGTGCCAAAGTTATGCAAGATTTTTTATCCCGGATTGTTATAATCCCTTTGTGAATTCAGATCCCTTGGCAATCTGAGCGAAGATTGTAGGGTCTACAGAGATGTGGATTTCTATGCTATCAGGGTGACCTGAGGCCCTCTGAAGTGGGTTGGTGGGAACTCAAATAATTTACCAGGACAATCGGGGGAAACAGCTTTCTGTTTGGCCAGCTAGCGAGAACTAAATGAGAACTGCTGAATGCATTTCCTTTCTTGTTTCCTGACTGCACAGAACAGCCAGCCCTCCATTCCCACATGGCCGTGCTTTAGCTCAGATGGCATTTACAGAGGGGTGCTGTCTTCTGGGATTTTAGAAGGTCACTATTTAAGAGAAAGAAAGTGAAAGTACAAAGCAGTAGATTTAATCCATCTCATCTGGTTTCATAAAAAATGAGTTTACACAGTGTTCTTGGCTCCGTCTTTGGAGGCAAAATGCCATTTTCCTAGCGCAAACTGCTTCAGCACCTGATGAAACTCCACTTGCCAGGATGCAGAAATAAACTGATGACAAAACTGTTAAAACTAACGAGGTATCAAAAGCATTCAAGGACTTTCTTTTTGCTTTCCCCAAGGGTCAAGTCTGCTTTTTGGGGGCTGATGGATTCTCCTGGGCACATCTATGCCTCTTTCAGGCACAATGGCCACTCAAGCCTCATTAACAACAGCTCCGTGAGCCAAATTCTCCCCTGACCCTCCCCAGAAACACATACTCTCTGTTGAGATTCCTCTGGCAGAGATGCAAGGCCAAATCTGCACATGAGCTCATACAAAATGATGGAGGAGTGCATGAAAAATGCTGATGGCCGATCACGCCCTGCTGTTTTCCTCCCAGTTCCATACAAAACATCTGAAATATTTCACTTTGAAGCTCTCTGTTTCACTCAAAAGCTCTGTGGAAATGGCGAGCATCAGCAATGACCCACGAAGACACCAACATCTGGGTTCTAGACAAAAAAGGGTCAATATAGCCATCTGGGTGAAATGGAGGGGGGCATTTACTCCACGGGACTACTTATCCATCGCATAAATATCTGCTCTGTCACTTACTCCGTCTTCTCCAGCTCCATTTGGACTGAGCTGTGTTCGTGCCTCTCTCATGTACTGAGCAGAGCAGATTAAAGGCTTGGTTAACTAACCACGCCTGCTGTGTTTGGTCCCAAAGCAGGACAGAGGCCATGGCAATGGGCTGAAAACATGTGAGCTCCTGAGAAGCCTGAGGTGGAAACCAGCTGTGAGGTTGACACACAGCACGTGAGGTCAGACGGGTCTGGTAACGCTTCCAAACCTGTGCTCAGTCCAAGTGAGCCTCATACCTGAACAGAGTCCCAACCAGTGGCAGCTGATTGCCTCCCCACTCTCTTTTGGGAATGCATGTGTTGTCCGGCATACTGTCTCTGATATTATATCTCTGTCTGTGATATTTAAGGCCAAAAATCAAAGCCTTATAGTTATTAATTTTTTAATTCTGCTTTATCCAAAAGTGACTGCTGCGGCTGACGGAATTAAATATAATCCACTAGCTACAAGAAAATAGTTAGGCTTGCTATGCTAGTCCTTGGCCAGCGCACACCACAAGGACACTCTGGAGCCTGTGCCTGAATTTTACTATCATCACCACTGAATTTCAGTTCGTTGTTTAAACTACTCCTAGGTTTAATTAGCCACAGTATATTTTGTTTTCCAGTGTATACTGTGGGTGTTGGATGAAGGAAACCTTATTTTTAGATCTTTGCTTTTTTTTGATCTTTAAGAAAAATATATCACAGCTGTCCTGACATTTCTTCACATAAATTAGTGCTTCCACTTCATTCCTGGTGTTACGGCCCACCTTTGTACCTGTGAAGCTCTACGGAGCTTCTGTGCTAAGCCTGCACACGCCCAGGTCCTGGGAGCAGGCTTGGCCAAGAGTGAGGCTTACAGGAAAATAGGCATGACTTGGCAAAATAAGCAACGGGGTTTTATCCTTCTCTTGAGAGATTCAGAAAACATTTGGTGGTCTCTCTTATTTGAAGTAATTTGTTTTGACAGAAAACAAATTCCTAAATTATGCTGGGAAAATGCTAGCATTTCACTTGTGTGGGTGATAGCATTTTTTAATATTTGTGCACTTTTGATAACTCTAATAAAAAAGTTCTAGGATTCTCTCCATAAGAACTAACTTCCTGAGTTCTGTCTTCTAAATGACACATCAAATTGCTTGTGTCATTATTCTAGTCAATAACCAAACTCCTGAGATTTCTTTCAACTAGTAGCTTCTTACTGGCTCAAAGCCCCCAGCTGACTGTGAAACACCATAAATTCATTAACTCTTGGTTTCGAAGAGACCTCTTTCATTGCATCCTTTTTTTCTCCAGTTTTGGTAACAATTTCTTCTCATTCTGTATTTCATTCTGTGAAAGAACTTGCATCTGTCATCTCTCTTTTGATCATGCAGAGGAAATGCAATCTTCCTGAAAGATATGACAGTTCAAGTTTTATCGTTCTAAACAGATTTTAATGGAATAAATTGCAGTAGTTTCCTAGTCTTTTGTTAAACAGACTTTTGTTAATCTAGACTCAGTTCATAGGAATGAAGATCCTTGTAGCATCACAGGCAATTTTTTACTCTGCTAAACATGACACTATCTATAGAGGTACCAGAAGGCTTCTCTGTCCTTATATCCAGCAACGAATGGAGGCATGGGGTTACTGATGATGTCTGAGTTCTAGTTTTCCCTGAAGAAATATTTTTTACTGGGAATCAGGAGCTAAGCACCTGGAAAGATATAAGCCTCCTTCATTCCTCAAAGCTTTTTCTGGTTTCCAAAGGGAGTAATGTAATATTCATGGGTCTCCTGTAGGGCAATGAATGACGTGTTCGGATTCTCAGCAGACTGACCACTCATAACAGGAACCTGAGAACTGGCCTTTTATACCAACAAGTTGGTGTCATGGGTATGAGGAAGGACTTAGTTGGAAGCTACAGGAATAGTCTAGTGGCCTTGGTGACAGTTCTTTAACTATCATATGCAAAATTACTGTCATCAGCCTTATGGCAGAGGGTACCTGCTTACTTGAGTACTTGAAAATTATACTCTCTGTTTTCATTGAGGGTTGCCTGCACTAAACCAGGAGTGCAGTTCTTCATCTATACATAAGGTACAAGAAATCCAAAACTAAAACAGATCCCTCCTTTGCAGATGGGGAAGAGTACTCACTATAAAAAGACATACCACATACTCAAAATACATCTTAAAGGAAACCAGAAAAACTTTAAATATCTTGTTTTTCAAACTCTTTACTTTCACTGGTTTGGCAGTCTCTGGGCTGATTTGGTGCCTAGATATAATAATGTGTTTGCTTATTTGTTTTTGATTTAATCCATGGACTCCTGTCATTCGTAATATATTGTGAAGATTCCTTGCCAGAACTTCGAATCAACAGAAGAATATGCCCTACTCATATATTTTACCATGTCCCTGTTTCACCAGTCCAGCAGTTATAAAACAGAAGACAGAATTTCTATAGAGGTCAGACAAAAAAGAAAACAGAACTATGGGCGTGAGTGAGAACAAGCAACTTATACTTCTGTTTGTATAGTCAGTCACTGTAACTTTCCCAGACAACTCTTTCTCAGACGTATGAAAACAGATATACAGCAATAAGATAGGTCTTTCAATTTTAAGGTCCATTTTAAATGTACCTATGGTTTGATGGGAGTCTGCTGAGCTGCTCAGTTAGGAAGGCTTCAGACAAAAACCTGTGAGACTGAGGTATGGCAAAAAGATAAACTGAATCCATGCAGAAGGAGTAGGGATGTATAAAGTATAGCAAATAACGTAAGAACCTGGAAACTGTGCAACATCTTTTTATATCGGTTACCTTTGCAGAAGAGCATGCTTGTTTTTATTTCAGGGAATCACCACTACAGCAGTTCAGCCCATCCTCAGGTAGTGTTGCACGCTGAACAGTGAGGGACAAGTGCCACTATACAAACTGCTATCTCCGTGGTTTTTATTCAGACCTAACTTTGAGTCACGGATCTGAACCTCGTTGCACACCTTTTTGTTTCTAAGCACCTAACAGTTAAAATCTCTCTTAAATACCTGGGAATGATATGAGCATAAACTATTACCTCATGGAAATGGCAGCCACACTTCCCTTGCAGGAATTCTTTGTAACGTCCCATGGTGATGACAAAGGTGTCAACAACTTCATAGCCGAAATTTTTGGCTGTATCCAGAATAACCAAGTTTTCATTCCACAAGTTTTGCACTTCTGCCTGTATTCCAGATAAAATATTGCAATGTCTTGTCAGAAGGACTGTTTAAAGGTTATTTTATTCTGCCACTGAAATGAATAGCAAAACTGCATTTTGAATAAAGCAATTACGTTACACTCCAGACATGAATAACTATAAATTCACTCTTGAAAGTAGCTATTACTCCAAGACTGTTGTAGATTTTTGACAAAATTTCTTAGAATGGGTTTTGCAGCATAAAAATAGTTACAAGAAAATCTGAAAATTTTTCCCTCAATTACACAACAAATCAGGTTGATTTCAATAAGATCTAAACTAAAAATCAAGTTAGCAGTAACTATAATTACTTTTCAAGAGTTGTGCAGTTTCCTTTATAGAAAGAATTCAATGTTGTTTAAAATATAATTACTGGGTAATTGTTTTTAATATATACTTAGCTAATATGACACGTAATTCAGAAAAAAATTTCTATTATAAAGTTGTCTCTAACAAATGGTGAAATTGTTCTTGTAAAATTAAAATTCAGCTTCAAATCATTGAGTCATTGAGACTGTTGCTTAAAAAGGAGTATAGGGCCATGGGTATCTTAGTAACGGTTACACTGAAGAACAGATTATTATTTCTCAAGATACTGTAGGAAGGCCAGGAATAGAAAAAAGGTTACCCATAAATTTGTCAGTGTGGTGGATTTGACACTGAAGACAGAAGGGCTTTGAGAGTGGCTACGGTAATCCAGAAGTCCAGAGCACCCAAACCACATGGGTAAATTGGCATATGACTCCAATATTGAAAGGGAAAAGAATGTCGGTTACGTACTGTAGTTGATTTTTGGAGTTTTATAAACTACTGGATGAGAAACAGAAAAAGGCAGTAGTGGGAAGCCTTTAATACTCTTTCTGTCCTTGCCTCACCCACCTACGATCAAAGTTCTGCTTCTTCCTCCTAGGACTGAACTCCCCTGAAAGCTACAGCAGGAGCTATGACATTTCTTCATGTTTAGCCCAACCATTTCCCTACTGTATCCTAATTTGGCCATCTGGATAAATTAAAGAAATGGTTGGAATCAATAAGAAGGCGTTTAGTAGAGACAAGGCAGATAGTACTAACTTAGAATGAATGGGCAAAATGTGACAGGGCAGTCTCTGCAGCAGAAAGAAGGGTGAGAGTTAACAGTAAGTCACACACTGAATACAGCAGTGTGTTATGGCTGCAAAAAGACGTGGGCGCCAGTCACCATTGTGATAGGAGTGCTGTACGTAAACTATGAAAGCTACTAATTTTCTCTTTTCAACACCTGTGAATGGCTGGAGTGTTACATGCAGTGCCGTAGGCATCATTTACTCCGTTCTGCCCTCCGATGCTTCCCAGCCCCGTCTCATCCAGGCATTTTATATGTGTTCAATAGAGAACCACCATGCAAATTGTAAATAAAAATATTGAATTGAATGAGTTACACAGCACATTGAAATGAGCCCATCTCTTATTCTGAGAGTCTTGGACATGATTTAAACTTACTGTAACATCCGATTAACATACAAATAACAGGCTAGATTCACTGGTACATTCCAGCAGCTCTGTAATGTTCCAGCTTCATAGGTTGGTTAAGATAGATTTATGGAGAGCTGTGCAATGCAGCCAGACCAGTGAATCTGATCCAGCAGTAACCGTGGAGGAAGCCTGGGAAGGGCCAGTGCTCGTCGTGGTACAAGCAGCAATCCGCCTTTCCCCAGCTTGATTTCTCAGCTTTGGCAGCAGGCTTAGTATCAGAGCCTCTTCTGGTTCCTGGGATGGCTGACTGAGTGTGCCATCTCCAATGGTGCTCTGATTGAGGTGGAATCCACAAAATAAGGCACATCAGTTTGAATCCACATCAGCAAGCCGTATGAGCAAATACAAACATTATTCTTCCTTTGATCCACTTAAAGCTTGCTCAGCAGTGGTTGTAACATATTTTGTCCAGACAGCAGAATTATTGCTGAAATGACAAGTCTTCTGTGAAAATGCACTCTAAATATACTATAGCTTACCTGTGATAGAGAATGTATTCCATCCACTGGGAGGTGAAAACCCATCCCTATGGATTTGATAATTACCAGGATATTTGATAGATTTTCCCTGTTTGGCAAATTAAAAAAAAAGGATACACATTTTACTTAACAGACACATCAAAAGACACTTCATTTTTATTTTTTCAAAGTCAGTTAAGTGCACACTCATGAGAAAACAAATTAAATGTTTGTATGTAAAATTTTTGGTTGTTTCTCATAATTTATCATATCAAGACTTGGAATAACACCAAGCACATAACATTACCTGTTCAACACCTTTTGGATAATTTGCAGGTGATTGGAATTAAGCCACTGAACGCCACCTACAATTAATACGGTCTGGTCTGTATTCTCCAGGGGACGTGATCTGAAACCCAGAAAGGAAAAACAACACATGTTGCCTTAAAACAGATGGCAAACATTTTAACTGCGTTGCATTGCATTTCAGTGAACTGTATCTGGCATTCTGATCAGAGGTCTGATGTCATTTTCTACTATTTTTCAACCACACAATACGGTCTGCACACGTTATGTTTAATTGTTTACTGACTTTAATTGTAAAATGTGTTAAACACGTTTGCGAATAGAATGGGAATACAAACAAGCCAGCAATAGAGTTTGAACGGTACCTCTGCAGCAGTTGTTCCAGTGCTTTTTCAAAAGTTGGTCTCTGGTCTGCGTTCATCCAAAACTGGGGGTAGTAGGAGTAACTGATAAAGGTTTTCCCCTCGTTGATATTATGATAACATTTAACATCATGAGTCTTCTGCCATTCCTGAAGAGTCTTATTCACTCTTTCTATTAGATAGTACATCATCCCTCTGTTAGTTGAGTCACCTATAAAAAGAATCTTTGGATGGAAAAAAAGATACGACTTACTTAGAAGTTGTACACTCCAAAAGCCAAAAGCTACGAAAAGAATACAGTTATTCTGGAGGTTTTTAAGCCCTTCTCATAATGTTCAAGAAATACCTCTGTGAGCTGCCAGTTCTGGAGCCCTGGCATCTCAATACTAAGGATCTTCTTTAGCAAAAACTGTATGATCTGATTAACAAAAAGCTGTATTATGTGTTTCAAAGACAAAAAGTACAGGCTATAAATGGCTATAGCTGCACAGTTAGTCCTGCATTTTTCATCCTTGTTCATTTCTTTTGCTTAAGTTTGTATTTACTTCCAATTGCTAGTACAGAACCTCTTGCGATTGCTTGCAGCTTCCTGCTTTTGTTCCCCCAGTTTTTCATGTGGTTTGTTCCTACACAGCACATCTTGGTTAATGTCTGTCTTCCATAAACGTGATTCATCAGAATTTACACCAAAGTAACACACACAGAGAGATCAATGGATGCAGCTGCTGCCTTATTTGTAGAGAGATGGTCTTTGTGCAATTTCAGAGGGGAAAAAAAGGGGGTTATTTTGGTGGCAGATAATCTGAACAGAGTCCTGGCATGTGTGATGTGACCACCAGGAAGCATCGTGGCCTGAAGGGGGTTAGAAGTGCTGTCAGGATGACAGAAGTCAGCAGTCTTCACTGGGCTACTCTGAACTTGTAAACGAATGAAGTCGAATTCGGGCTAGCTCCCACCCATTCTGTAGACTCCCCTGACAAAATCAAACATCTCTGTATGTGGAGACCACAGAACTTAATGTGTGGGTTTTCCTAATGTAATTGCCCTATTTTTAGTGGATAGGACTAGCATTTCCTCCTGCTGAAGAGAACATGTAAGAGATTACAAAAGTCCAAAGGGGAAGAGAACCCAGGTTCACTGTGTTTTGCCAATGAAACTGTGTGCATAATCTGTTATTACCACAGTCACCTCAGCCAGAAATCCATGTAGAGGAACATAAATGTAAAACGGTGAGTGAGAAGCCCCATAGAGCCACAACACAGTAACAACCCTGTTCTCTGCACAGCAGTATGTTGCTTCTCCTACCTCCTCTAGCACTCAGGGTAGTTGGCACCCTGTAAGTTGGGATTTTGTTCTTTGGTTTTTTAATTTGATTTGGAGTTTGATGCTTTACCACTTCCACCTTGAATATTTAGTTATGCAAATAAAATTCAGGCTGCACACGATTACATGTTTAAGAATACACTTCCAAACCTTCTCTTAGAGATTTTATGTGGTGAAAGCATCTTGGACTTCTCTCACCTAATACATCTCTATTTATCTATTCCCTTCAGGAACGTCACATTTTTAGGGACTGATTCCAGTTCCCACTATGAACCTACTGTGAGTAAAAATAAGCCACAACAGTGTACCAATGACAATTCCCACAGAACAGAAGCAGTTTCAGAGGAACATTCCCTGATTTGGTGCAAGGTTCAAGAATAGGCATGAATGACTTGAACATCCCATGCCTTGCCCATTGTGGGCTGTGGAGAAGCCCTTGGTAGATTATGTATAGCAGCAAACAAATTAAAACAAGCACTGAGCATATAGAGGCTCTTTTACCTCCTGTCCTGGACCTCTCAAAGCTTCTTCACAGTGTAAATTCTTAAACAGCTGCTGTTCATGCCTGGACTGAACAAGTGCTTCCCCCACATGTGAGGGGATTTCCAACTCTTTTCACATTGTGTCAGAAGAAAACTCTTTAAACCAAGCATAACATGACTCACAGAAGTCAAGGATCCTTGGATCCTTGAAGGACTGGTTGGATATTCTCTCTTTCCCTCTCTGATACACACAAACATGCACACAATTATTTACAATTAGGAAGACAGTTCACGCTTACAGTATGTCCTAATTCTAAAGTAGGTTAACCTGAGGTTTTAAACAATTCTTTTAACTTGCAAAATCTCTTAATCTCTCCAGCCTGTCTATATCCATGTCTCTTTAATCTCCATTTCGTAAGTCCATCACTGTAGTATCTAGATGTATATCTATTTAAAAAGCAGTTCTCAGATACTAGCAGGCGAGGATATCATTAACTTGCAATGTGAGTGAGAACATTTCTGTAAAAACACAGAACATCATTAGCAGGATACCAAACAGACTCTACCAGGTTACACACATAGAGCAGTTGGTAGAACATGCTAGATGATTTTTCTTCTAATAACATATGATACCATTTTGTTATCACTGCACCTGGGGATTTCTAATTGCAAAGGCGCATATTCAGCTATTAATTACTCTGATTTGGCAGATGTGGCATTTTTATCTCACTCTTCATTCTACTGTGACTAAGATTCTGACAGATATTTTCTCCTTCTAACTGTATTTGGTCTACTCACATCTACCACTGAATTTAAATAGCAGAACAACACCCTTCATGGAAAAAAAGGAGAGAAGAACCATGGCCAAGGTCAATGAACATGATGCACAGACGTCTAGTTTTGCCAACACTGTGTATTCTCAAGCAATTTAAGTGTGAAGTGTCATTCCAAATATTTCCAACTCATAGAATCATAGAATCGTTCAGGTTGGAAAAGATCTTTAAGGTCATTAAGTCCAATCGTTAACCTAACACTGCTAAGTCCACCACTAAACCATGTCCCTAAGTGCCTCATCCACACGCCTTTTAAATACCTCCAGGGATGGTCATTTAACTGTCTCCCTGGGCAGCCCGTTCCAGTGTCTGACAACCCTTTCGGTGAAGAAGTTTCTCCTACTATCCAACCTAAACATCCCCTGGCGCAACTTGAGGCCATTTCCTCTTGTCCTATCACTTGTCACTTTGGAGAAGAGACCAGCACCCACCTCTCTACAACCTCCTTTCAGGTAGTTGTAGAGAGTGATAAGGTCTCCCCTCAGCCTCCTCTTCTCCAGACTGAACAACCCCAGCTCCCTCAGCCGCTCCTCATAAGACTTGTGCTCCAGACCCCTCACCAGCTTTGTTGCCCTTCTCTGGACACGCTCCAGCACCTCAATGTCTTTCTTGTAGTGAGGGGCCCAAAACTGAACACAGGGTTCAAGGTGTGACCTCACCGGTGCCAAGTACAGGGGCACAATCACCTCCCTAGTCCTGCTGGCCACACCATTTCTGATACAGGCCAGGATGCCGTTGGCCTTCTTGGCCACCTGGGCACACTGCTGGCTCATATTCATCCAGCTGTCAATCAACACCCCCAGGTCCTTTTCCATCGGGCAGCTTTCCAGCCACTGTTCCCCAAGCCTGTAGCATTACATGGGGCTGTTGTGACCAAAGTGCAGGACCCGGCACTTAACCTCATACAGCTATTACTATACACTATACAGTTATTAAACTATATAACTTAGTTATAGTTATATTGTAGTTATAACTATACAGTTATTAAACCTCATACAGCTGGCCTCAGCCCATCGATTCAGCCTGTCCAGCTACCTCTGCAGAGCCTTCCGACCCTCCAGCAGATCAACACTCTCGCTCAACTTGGTGTTGTCTGCAAACTTACTGAATGTGCACTCGATCCCCTCATCCAGATCATTGATAAAGATATCAAACAAAACTGGCCCCAATACTGAGCCCTGGAGAACATCACTTGTGACCGGCTGCCAACTGGATTTTACTCCATTCACCACAACCCTTTGGGCCCGGCCATCCAGCCAGTTTTTTACCCAGCGAAGACTGCACCTGTCCAAACCATGAGCAACCAGTTTCTGCAGGAGAATGCTGTGGGAATGGTGTCAAAGGCTTTACTAAAATCTAGGTAGAATATATCCATAGCCTATCCTTGTCCAGTAAGTGGGTCACTTTGTCATAGAAGGAGATCTCAAACATTGCAGAGCATCAAAGACTGAGATTGACTCATCAGTCTCTTTCCCATTTTTTTGGTATGTCAAAACCAGAGCAAAACCCACCTACCCATCCACACTCAATTGACACTATTAAATACTTTAACATTGTAGGGCTTTACAATTTCTATATGCACACACACATAAGCAGTGGATCCATGAGTGAGTTTTCAAGTCTGCCCTGAGGTACCTAGCTGGCCAGGTCTGCAGAAGGGACGTCACACTCCTTTAGAAAACTAGTACCAGGAGAGACAAGCTAGGTAAGATCACTTCTTAAAGTGACATTTCTAGCCCTTGAGTGCCATTATGCTGAGCACCATATGAAAATATCAGGTGGGCCTTGGAATAGTATTATTGTTGTTGTCCTGATGTTCTGAGAACGTGAAGGAGGTGACAGGAGTCAGAACAGATTCCTTTAGAGCAGTCAGTATAACTGGGCAAAATAAATAACTGTTAGGGCCCAGGCATACTTCTTCAAATATTATCACAAGACTGACGAGACTGCACACAGCTGATCTCTGAAGGAGTAAGTTCTGAGTCTCAGAACATCTCCATTTTCACTCTTAAGTGAGCTTGTTATGAGGAGGTAAAACAGAAGGTCAGGAAATTAGATCAGACAGCTAATGCTATTGAGTGTCTGGGTGTTCATCTGGGAATGTATACTTATTCCTAGGAGAAGGTGTGGCTGAGCAGGATGAGTCAGGAATGAGACAGATGGCAACGTCACATTGGTGAGGAACACAGGATGTTTCACTAGGGAAATTAATGTGAACTCTCAGAAACAAGTCTGCTAAGAGAATAGTTAAGACTTGGTGTAAGTGGGGAAGACAGAAATGAGCCAAAGTGGACAGATCAGAACTGTAGGTTATCCTCAAAGATGTCAGTCAATTATAACAACCTTATTAGTTTTCAGTCAAGAGGTCTTTGACTGTTCAAGTAGGTATAAGCCATACCAGGACTGTATCACTGGAATCATGCAAATCCATTTAACTCCAGCTATTTCTTTCACAGTGAAATCACAGCATTGTTGAAAGATATGTCATTAAAACTAGGAATGCAGTATGTGATACCTACGGTCCCTGCCCTCTAGCCCCGATGGAGAGCTCTGAAGTCTGCCTGCAGTCATCATGGGAGGGTATCAGCAGTTACACTATGGAGATTGTGAGTGCTGGGATTTTGAAAGGAATGCTCTCCCATAAGCAGAGAGAAGATCTCAGATAGAAAGATGGGTGTGCATTCCTTGTAACCAAATCCATCCCAGGCAGGTGGATGCATAGCCCAGCAAATCTGCACACGCAGCATACCCATTCATTAAGACCTTGTCTGCATCCAACAATCTGCTTCTAACTTTTGGTCCAACCATGCTGTGAGACATGTGTAAATCCTGGAAAAATAAACGAATTCTTCTTTTTCTTCTCCCTAAAAAAAAATCCAGGTGGAAGAAGAGGATGTTTGTAGGTAATCGTACTTGCTTTTCAAAGTGCCTTTGTGCAGAGCTGGCTAAACACATTTTCATGTGGTACGTAAACCATCAGAAACCATCTTTCAAAATATCCATCTTTTGCAAGTCAGCTTCATTGTCAGAAAATGCTTGGAAAGGCTAAAATAAATAGTGTTTAGCCCCAGGAAGAAAACATATGTCCTTCAATTAACTCAAGAGCTTCGATGAATTAGAATAATCATTCAATGCAATTGAATGGGTGGTAGCTATGGCCACATTTATTTCTATACACTTGCATGAACTTACTATAGTTGTGTGTGCCAGGTAGTATCTACCACAATTTGAACCAGGGGCTCTGGGGATGATTCTGTATGCAGCTCTATGACAATAATGAGCAAAATGATGGCTAAGGTGTGTAAAATATGAAAATTTCTTTACAGTCTGGCACAAGGCTTAGTCATGTACTGTTCAGGTCAATGGGAGATTTGTCTGCAGGATGACTAAAGGATAAGTCTATAATTTTACCAGACAAAGAACAACACTTTCACACAGACATATGTTTTCAGTGTCTTCTGTTGCAAATGTTTGGTGTGAAAAATTCCATTATAGCTTACAGGCTTTAAAAGATTGTGTAAGCATAGTGGAATTCACTTCTTAACCAGACCTATCATTATAAATTAATCACACTTAGGAAATTTAAACACCTGTAAGTCCAAAACACTACTTAACTTTAAAATATTATTAAGACATTATAAGTTAAATTCCTGTTTTAACAGCTGAATTTTAAGTACTTCAGCAAATATTGCCTTTTCATATTTCCTGTTCTTAATTACACATGACTCAATGGTACTTTATTATAAGACTAAACTCTGAATAGTATTTCTCAATGATAAACAAAATACATATCCCCCTGCTATTGAGGCCAGCTTTCTATATGTTGCTAATTGGATAAATAATTACCTGTTAGAACCCCTTTTCCTTCACCCATTTTTTAAAGTTCTTGTATAAAAATCAAAGCATTATGTCTTAATAGAATTGTATAAATCTTACAGCAAAACCTCATTAACCACAGTTACAGAGGATTTTGTTGAGCCAATATAATACAGATATAATATTTTTATTATGATTGCCTATTTCTTTGATTCAGTTAGGACATACATGTGGAGTTCCCTGAGAACAACACAGTCCGCATCTTATTACCCTTAGTTAGCATTTAAAATGGAGGAGAAAAAGGACTGCAGATCCTGAAAATGGACCGAATGAAAATCTACTAGCCAGAATCACCTTAGCCTCAACACTTCAAAATTCTCCTGTTTACTGTGTCTGAAATGCAAACATATGACTGACTAGTCTTGCTAACACATCATAAAGCAAAATAAGGCCTCATAAAATGTTTTTGTGGATGTATATCCTTTCTCATGTCTCCACCTATCTGAGTGTTATTGTTTCACTACAGGTGGTCTTATGTTTTTATGAAACAGAAACAACTTAGCTCAAACACAGTTTTATATGCACACAAATTAAAATAGCAGTTAATGATGATGTGAAATCAATTGGAAGTCATAGCCAGGGGAAATTAATTTCTGTTATAGAGAAAGGAGATGATAATTTTAGAGATGAGTCCTGAAAAACAAATAAATTTTAATAATATATGAAAGCAGCCTGGAGTTAGAAAACAAATTAGAAAGCATTTTTGAGGGCTTATTTATGTTGTAGTTAGGAAGGAAGTGCTCTGTTTGAGTGACCATAAACATATTTCAGAAACATTGACAAATGCAGAAAAGAAATTAATGAGCAAGAGACATATCTGAATGCTGCGTTTTACTGCTGGTTCTACGAAACATGAGAAAAACAGAATGATTGCACTTAAAGATAAGTTGATCTTACACGTGCTGCATTTCAGCCACAAAGAGCATTCACTTTACATCTTATTTCATCAGTTGCTGAAGCGCACCCAGATCAGGGACACAGCACAACAGTGGTTAACTCATTGCGTGCTTCCCTTCACATTCATTAAAAGTAGAAAGACAAGTAGGCTTTTTTTCTTTTTTTCCTTTTTTTTTTTTATATATAAAACTAATAGGGGACCATAAGAAAACAGCCTGCAGTTATAGTTGGAATTTGACAGTGGCATAGAGATTAACACCTCCTATTTAAAAGAAAAGACATAATGACAGACACTTATGTTGTTTATAATGTCTTATCATGATGTTTTTAACTTTAAGAAGTAAAGCCAGCGTATCAGAATCCGGAAACAAAATTATATTTTTTTCAGGACAAAAATCAGAGACTTCAGCCTAGTGAATCACAGATGTCACTACTTTTTTTACCTGTGATTCCTGGTGAAATCTTGCATGACTCTGAATTTTTTATGAAGGTATTCAGAAGTGAAATTCAGTCATAGAGGGCTGTTAGTGTTTTGATGGAATGTATGACATCATTTGACCTGAAGACACTACATACATACATGTATCTGCTTTCCTGAGGAAGGATTGGTAATTATGTGGGGTGTATGGACGTTTTATTGTCTTAGTTCAGAATAAACTCTGAGCAAGAATTCAGATGTAGATTATGGTACATGACTCCTTTGTAAAGGATTTTGAACTCCAGAGACCAAAGTTACAGAAGCTGAATATTTGAAGTGTGGTAGCATACTAAAAAAACCCAGAATACAGAGGCACACAGGTTAGTTGAGTCCATTTTGAGAAGTGGACACATGAGTGAGTTCTGTTGTTCTTAGCTAACTTCAGCAAATGACAATATAAATCAAACAGCATTCTAGATCATCTCAGTGTCCTCACTTGGGTTGATGATTTTTGTCCTCACGCTTTTTTTGCAATCTGCTTACATTTCCAGCTTTGAAACCTTCTGCTTATTTTATTATGGAAACTATGATGTCATTAGTTTGAGAAGTCAATGGTCTCTGTAGTGCTTAAAGACAAGGTATACAATGGTTTGAAACTAATATCACAAATTAGGAAATACAAATATTTATAGACGGTTACCAAAATCTCTTGTGTAATAAAAATGTATTTGCTCACAAAAATTATATCTTTCTGGCTACTCAATAGCTCCCTTATAAAAGATCCAGGTTGCTTAAACATATATAATAGCATACAATACAACTGACAGGCAAAAGTCTCTTTCAAGGAGCACCTGAAAAAAAATACTTTTTCTACTACATTGCTTAGACTGTGTAAAGTAATTCTAAAGTTTGCCTTAATCACAGGCAGAATCAGGACCTTATCACCCAAGCAGAGGACCATTTTTACTCATCTGACTTAGGTATGAAGAAAGTTTCTCTTAGTTCTTAAGTTCTACTGCCATGAGGGAGTTGGTCCAGGCTCTATGTTTATTTATTTGGTGAAAGAAGCAAAAATGCTATTGCAAAATGCCACACAAAGTTTAAATCACTGCAAAATGATGATGATAAAAATAACATCAGAGGGAAAGTTATAGGCGAAATATACCAAAATGGGAACATGCATTAGAGTGATGTCTTTAAAAGAATAAACCAGTTAAATGGACATCTGTGCAAAGGTAACAGGAGTGATTCAGCAGATTTCTACAGAGTAGTGAAGGTTATCAGACAGTGATGGAAAACTTTTGCAAAAGATGCAGAATGGGAAACAAGCACAATTAGTTTTACAGAAATTATTCTCACATGGTGTTAATGTAGGTGACATAGGATCTGGGTCTCATCTGACACTAGAATAGATCAGTGACCTCAGAGAGTCAGAACATAGTGGGATTTGAATTAAGAAATCAAGCTCACAAACATTCATTTCATATACTTGGTTTTAATGGACCCTTAACAAATGTTGTCCCGTTTTTTGACACTGCTGAATGTGAGTGGCCGGATTCAGGAGGTGGGAATGTCAGCACAATCCTCCCAGCAATGCCCTGGCAATCCACTTCCATAGTGGCATATTGTTCCTCTGCTATCCTCCAGTCATCTGACCAAAGGGTCTTTGCTTATTAAAGCAGCCCAATGTCTATGGAAATTAAAGACCAATGCAAAGCTACGAAGTTGTTCTATATTTTTTGCTGTGGTCAATCCAGAAGTGCATGTTTTGTACATAAGGAGAAAATCAAGCTTCTCCTCTGTCATATAAACCTATGGTTTTTTTAGAAAAATATGTTAGGAGAAACCCACAGCTTTGTAGTAATGGAGAAAACCACAGGCAGAAATAAAAACAAATGGCAATGAAGGATTTTGTGCAGGATGACAGATGACCAGAAAAGAAGGACAAAATGTAACTGAAAGACTATTATTTTTGTATTTGTCTATATAGAAATGCTCTTGGATTTTATGAAAATGCCACTTTTAGTTACTATTTTCTTACCTAGACAATACACTATAAAAATCTTTATAACAGTTAATTACTTACTTTCTGGATACTTGTATCCTCAGTAAGGTACCTGAGCCTCAGATCAGAGCTCTCTCTCAACAGTTTTACAGTCATAGCATGCTTATTAAGGAGACCTTGTATTTCCAAGCAATCACCTTAGAAGCTTCACTACAAGAAAAGAATGTGCAAGAAGACTTTGTAAGATTAGTGTGCACAAGCAATGCCATGCATTAGGTATGCAGCAGAAGAAACCAAATTTGCATGTCAAGTGTGAGACAAACTGTGACAACAATGCAAATCCATCTTCCATTTACAGTCCTTATATACTCACTGCAGGTCTAACTGGTAACCACATACACTATAGGTCTTGAAACTCTGCTGGTGTGACTTAAGCTCCTATGCGAAATGGCAGCAGACAACTGTGTCTGCATACGAGGCTAAATTATGGATAATGGTTGGTTTTCATCCCTGTGGATTTTCCATCCAAATCTTTTTCCAGTTACAATAAAAAGTGATTTTTCTTATACATCAATCATAAAATTGTCTTTAAAGCTTCAGGACACTAAATATCCAGGTGAATAAAACCAAATTAAAATGTAAAATCTGTTACTTACCCTTCTGCCCTCCACACAGCGCTGGAGCTCGGGCTTGGCTAGCACAGAGTATCGGCAGCCGTGGGGCTGCCACGTTATTTCTCTCCAGTCGCAGGTCCTGTTGTCAGAGCAGCTGAGGCAAGGGACAATCCACTGCCCTGGAAAACAGTAATGGGAGGTCAGCATCTCCTCTGTATTTTTGTGAGTAGCCTTGTTATAGAGCAAGCGAGATATTTTTGAGTATTTTGTCATGAAAGTTTTCCCTAAATTAAATGCCCCCAACCCTTTAAAGAGACTATTTCCTTTCTTTGTGTTATGCCCTTTTCATTTAGCAAGGATGGGAGTTTTTCTTTTCCATGAAAGAGCTGCGAGAGTGGTGAAGCATTGGAACAGGCTGCCCAGGGAGGTGGTGGAGTCACCCTCAGTGGAGGTGTTCAAGGAACATGTAGATGTGGCACTTCGGGACATGGTTTAGTGGGCGTGGTGGGGTTGGGTTGATGGTTGGACTTGATGATCTTACAGGTCTTTTCCAACCTTAATGATTCTGTGATTCTATGAATGCTCAAATTTGACAGTCGTGTGTGGGTTCATCTCTCAATTCACGTTGCCTTTCTTGTAGCAGCTTGTCCTTTCTCCCCAGGAGGTATAAGAGAATGGGAAAAGGGTAAGGAGGTTGAATGGGAAGAGAAAATATTCACATTCAGAAGCGTCTAAAGACAAGATTAATTCTTATCTACCACTAAACATCTAGAAGTTGGGTGGTTGATTGAAGCTAGATTTTGAGAGCCCTTGATAGAAAAAAGAATCTAAGATCATACAGATAATGTACAGATGAGAGAGGATGACTTTCCCTGATAAATACTAATTTCTTTAATTTGTGAGAGTTCAGAGAACCATCCCAGACTACACATACACATTTCAGAAGGTGAAAGTAAGGTGAGATGAATAACCTATGTGATTTATTAGAGCCCGGTCCCTATTTTCAAAAATATTTTTGCAGATTAGGAGCATAAAGTGGGATTACAAAAATTCAGTGGGTTTTAGGCATCTCTTTTGCCTAAGGTTGAATGGTTTTGTTATTTTGGTTCTCTAAAGCTATTAATTTCCAAAATCCTACTGGAAGTCAAGAGGTATTTACCTTCTGAAGGTAGACAGAAAACTTTTCAGTTGCCTTTATTTCAAATCAACACAAGAAACACTATTCTCACCCATACAAGTGCACTGTCCTGACAATATCTCCCAGTGTCTATGTAGTTCTGCCAGCAAAAACTGCTTCTGCCTCTGGCTTTGCCTCCGCAAAAGCGCAGAGGCCCCCAGGTCCTTGTGTCAATGCCATCAGGCCTTGCTAGCACAGCTGGGTTTCTCACTGCAGCCCAGCAAACGGCTCCAAAAGCAAATGTTTGCAGAGTAGACCTGGCCTTAGAGTTTGCGACCGTCACTGCTACCACATAGCAGCTCAGCAGCCAGCTGGTTTGCTTCGCCGTATGTGATAGATTGCTGCAACACAAGAAGCGACAGCAAAAAACCAAGGCTGCTGCCTATCAACATTTATCAGGCCAGGGACTGAGTGGGAGTGCAGGATCCCAGTGGCCTTGGGAGAGACAGCTGCTGCCTCAGGAACAAGGGAATTTCCAGGGACGCAGCCTGCACTTGCACTGAGCAAAAGTCCAAAGCAAATATGTTTTGGTAAGTAGCAGGGTGAGTTGTCTTAGCAGATAAAAGAGCCTTCCTAAATAAAACCATCAAGAATTGTTTGTACAGGAGTCCACACTGGTACACCTAAGGGCAGAATATATCCTGCAGTGCTACGACCGTGCAGCTCCAGCTGCTGTGTAGCCTGCACAGCTGCTGCTACTTCTGCCCCGTGCAGAACACACTCACCCTACCCTCAGCTACACTTGCAGATGATGTGGAGCAAATAATGGCAGACTGGAACTAAACAAAAACCTGGACACTAATTTTACTGTGCTGTGGATCAGTGAGCATTGCTCAGCTCCCCTGGTTCGCCTGGGTGCCTCCTGAAGGCCCAGTTCAGCGCAGCATAAGGAGAGGAAGGAGGGATGCTCAGGCCCGTGGTGCTATGGAGCAAATGGGGAGATGGAGCTGCCCAGTGCTCCTTGCCCAGAGGAGTTCCAAGCTTGTATCACCTGTGTCCTAATGACCCAGCTGTTTGTCCTTAAGGATAACATTCCTCACTCTTCTCATCAGCTGAGGACTGTTTTGAAGTTCAAAATTCATTAAGGTGGGAAAATAGCATGATTGTAACCTGGCAATTTATTTGGGAGAAAAGAGATCCAAACTTTGGTCCCTGGGTGAGATTCTACGTAGACTTTTTATCTAGAGGTTAAAATGAATCTTTATCTAAAGGTATGAAGTGGATAACCAGGTTCTGGAGCAGGGAGTGCTCTTCCAGCCCTCAGCTGGGGAACCAAAGGCTGAATTTCACAGAAGCACAGAATCACTAAGGTTGGAAAAGACCTGTAAGATCATCAAGTCCAACCATCAACCAACACCACCATGCCCATTAAACCATGTCCCACAATGCCTCGTCCACAAGTTCCTTGAACACCTCCAGGGATGGTGACTCCACCACTTCCCTGGGCAGTGTATTCCAGTGTCTCACCACTCTCTCAGTAAAGAAATTTTTCCTAATATCCAGTCTGAACCTCCCCTGGCGCAACTTGAGGCCATTTCCTCTTGTCCTGATTTAGATGATTTAGATGATTCCTCTTTATTGCAGCCTCCAGTGCTGACCATTGTGAATCCCTTCCTCACGCTGGCCCTCCGTTGGCTTTGAGGTCCCTCTCTCCAGGCTGTGGCCTCCTGGTCACCACTGGGGCCAGGCATGCTTTGATATTCCAAGATTTCTATCGCTATTTGTGGATCTTGCCCTTAGCTCCTGCCATGCTCCCTCCGCACCCATTTGCAATCCGTGGCTAAAGGGTTGTTCCCAGCTTCATAGCAGTTGTATGAAGAGGCTGAAAAGTGCAAGGTCTCAGATAACACAGCAACAGATGCCATGCAAACACCTTTTATTGCTTTATGCCTTTTGAGTAGCAGAACAGGGCCAGAATGGTTGGTTGATTTGAGGTCTGGACTCAGAGACTACCACTGCTGTAGAGCTCTTCATAAGTGATCTGAAATTTGTTTGGGGCAGTGGTTTATATTTAAAAAAATACATGAAAACTGGACAGTTTTTTCCTGACATTGTAATCTTTCTTTCAAACCAAATATGTAACAGTTCTGGCAATGTCTACAACATCTGAGATCCTTCATTTTATGGTATTTTCTTCTTCTTAACATCCCATACATTTATGAGCTGATCTGGTTTTAGGTAATAAACTAGAAAAGTAGAACTATATAAAAAGAATATTGAGGAGCTGAAACATCTGAACAATAAAATTTTAAACTTTGGCAACTGAAAGTGATAAGTACCTTTTGAAAAGCTTCTTTCAAATAGTGTGATTTATATTCAATAGCTCTCTAGGTATATTAAGAAAAAAATAGATCCATTTTTGGCATGTGCTAAAGGTTAGTGGCAAATGTAAAAAAAATGAGAGAACAAGGATATATGGAGATAAACTTATGTTTATAGGAAGCACTGACATTTAATGCTAATAGAATAGTTGCAGTTTTTATATTTACATAGATTTTTTTAAACTATGCGTGCAAATTTATTTTTAATTTATTTTAATTTTAACCCAATTATTATTTACTTTAATTTTAATTTAACTTTTAATTATTAATTTTAATTTTAATCCAATTATTATTAACTTTTCCTGTTGTAACTTCACAAAAGTTAGTCAATGCATTCCTAACCTTCAAAAATAAGATTGTATTAAAAGATAAAACGAAACTCACATGTAAAAGAGGAAGACAATTAACAATGAAAAATTGCAAACAATCAACATTAGTTTGGCAATTAAGCTTATTTTTTATTGCAATTATAAGTTGGGGTTTTTTCCCATTTATTTAAAGTAGCAGCACCCAATGTAGCTTTCAGCATCATTTCAATCCGCTTGAATTTTGTGGTGCTTCAGCTAAAAGAGTTAGCATCGGCTCTACTAGGTGAAGGAAAGCTTACCTACAATTCACTGAGAGCAAGAAAGAAAGAGCTGCTGTTATTTTAAGTTTATCCCCAAATCCAAAACTGGTAAACCCAAAGTTTTATGAAAGCCTGTAAGTAAGAGGTTTCCCCAGGAAGAGTGAAAGTAAACTGGATTTTTGGCTCATTAAAGCAGTTTATCAGTTGCATATATGAATCTTCTGCTTAACAGATGAGATTAAATATTGCCAGTGCTCCTATAAACTGTCCTCCTAAAATGGTATGAAAGGAAATATACTTTTTTAAAAATTCATTAGGACTGTTTACATTGCATTTAAAAAATATTAGCCCAAAGTTAAAAAGTTTTATCCAATAAAGTCTGTACATTTAACTTGATAGTTTTATTTCTTCTGGATTGGGCTTTCAGCCTCTTTTATTGTTATTCAACCCTTCCCATTGTCATAGCCACAAATACAGATATTTTGCTTTCAAAATCAAAATCGAAGTTTTTCTATAGTGCCAAACAATTATCCATATAAAAAGAAAAAAAATATGCTAAAGTGACAACTCCAAATTTAAATATTTAACCTAAACTGATGCTAAAGGTAATTTGTTGATTTATGACTAGTTTACTTTTACATTTGGTATCTATTTGGCATCCCGAGATATTTGAAAAATATTTTCTCTGTGAATAGGGTATAGACATTTTCTTTTTTGCTTTTAGCTGCATTTATGAACAACAAAAGTAAAATTATTTTTAAAAGAATACAATTTTGATGCTACAGAATAAATGGCCTTAGGCCTACAAACTTATGTCCAAACTGAAATACACTCGTTGCAATCAAAGGAGACACTCATTTGGTTGAACATCAGTTTATGTCTCTGCCGGACCTAAATCCAGATAGCTGTTGATTGCAGAGAGAGCTCATGCAGAATTATGTTAAACTGTATAAAGTTATGGAAAATGTGGAAAGTTGGATACAACTAAAACACGTATGTCATAGCAGTAAGGCAGAACATTAGAAGTGAAGCTGTGATCTCTTACCCACCAGATTTTGTAACTGTCTGCATACCAAATTTCCACAGACTGGAGTAGCCCAATTCACCTGCAGGAATTTAGCACAACTTGGGGTTCTCATGGTCTCTATCAATTGCCTCTCTCTCTCTGAGGAGCCAAACACATGGTTAGTGCTTTCTGACTTCTGTATTATTGATAATACAGCAATACCGAACAGAGAGGTAATTTTCCTATGATAGCCTGGTTCAAACCCCATTGAATCAAAGGGGATTTTCTGACGGAAAAAGGATTTTTGTAGCTATAAAAATCATGATTTCATTCTATGATCCAAACAAGATGGAAAGAGAGAAACTTCCCCTGTTGAATATTCCAGTTTGAATTTATTGATTTAAAAAAAAAAAAAAAAAAAAAAGAAAAAAGAGAAAGAGAAAGAAAGAAATGGTGTAAATTAAGTGCATATTTGGTAATATGCTGAGCTTCCTCCAAAGAATAATGCCATGGTGACTAGGACAGGAGGTGGTCAGTTCTGCCTTTGTTTAGACCCTGAACTACTGCGAGGCATGAAATCCTGGTTGTACTGAACTGCAAAGCAGACTTCTAAGTTTTACCATTAATTTCAGAGGAATTAAGGTTTTGCCTCTATCTCTGCCTCAGCCTCTGCCTATGTCTGCACAAACACAAGCTTTTGCAGCATAGACCCATTTTGCTGAAGTAGTACCTCAGTATCCCTGTACAACTAAGCTGTTCCCTGGCATAAGAACAATGGACGATGCTGACTTACTTCTGCAGAAGTTTTGAGTTCTCTTCTGAGAGGAAACAGGACATTGCTTGGCTTCTCTGAAAACTTAACTTATTTAAGTAAAAGAGATGTTGCTGCTTTAGCTGTGAATTTGCAATTGCTCCCATACGTGTTGGGAAAATGTTCACTGCCAGGATTGGGATATTATTTGGTTGTTACAAATTTGGAATGATTTTCCACGAAAAGCCATGTTTTCCAGTTCCAGTTGGAAGTTGTGACATACATTAAAACTATACAGCCACTTGTTGCTAGATACTGCAAACCCCAGTTCTAGGCTCGTTATACACCTCTTGGCAATCTTCGCTTTATAAGCAGAAATTATTCTTCCCTGTTTAATATACTTGTCCTTTGAGACTACACGTCCTGAAGTTTGTTTCCATTTTAATGGTGCATATTATTTGCAATAAGGCTGTAAAAGATACATGCAGATGACACCAAGTTGGGTGGGTGGGTTGGTCTGCTTGAGGGTAGGAAGGCTCTGCAGAGGGATCTGGACAGGCTGGATTGATGGGCCCAGGCCAATTGTGGGAGTTTCAACAAGGCCAAGTGCCGGGTCCTGCACTTGGGTCACAACAACCCCATGCAACGCTACAGGCTTGGGGATGAGTGGCTGGAAAGCTGCCCCGCAGAAAAGGACCTGGGGGTGTTGGTTGACAGCCGGCTGAAGCTGAGCCAGCAGTGTGCCCAGGTGGCCAAGAAGGCCAATGGCATCCTGGCCTGTATCAGAAACAGTGTGGCCAGCAGGAGTAGGGAGGTGATCGTGCCCCTGTACTCGGCGCTGGTGAGGCGCATCTCGAATCCTGTGTTCAGTTTTGGGCCCCTCACTCCAAGAAGGACATTGAGGTGCTGGAGCGTGTCCAGAGAAAGGCAACGAAGCTGGTGAGGGGTCTGGAGCACAAGTCTTATGAGGAGCGGCTGAGGGAGCTGGGGTTGTTCAGTCTGGAGAAGAGGAGGCTGAGGGGAGACCTCATCGCTCTCTACAACTACCTGAAATGATGTTGCAGAGAGGTGGGTGTGGGTCTCTTCTCCCAAGTGACGAGTGACAGGACAAGAGGAAATGGCCTCAAGTTGTGCCAGGGGAGATTCAGGCTGGATATTAGGAAAAATTTCTGAGAGAGTGGTGAAGCATTGGAACAGGCTGCCCAGGGCAGTGGTGGAGTCACCCTCACTGGAGGCGTTCAAGGAATGTGTGGACGAGGCATTGTGGGGCATGGTTTAGTGGGCATGGTGGTGTTGGGTTGATGGTTGGACTTGATGATCTTACAGGTCTTTTCCAACCTTAATGATTCTGTGTGATTCTGTGATTCTGTGATTTTATATTCAGCTTCTTTTAGCTAGATGCTGTATTCAAAAGAAGCATATTATATATCAGGAGAAACTGATTGTCTGCCCCAGAAGAATTCTGCTGCAGATTTGGTTTGGGCTTTCTAGTTAGGAACTTTATGTCCTGATATAGTAGCTCAGGCTGGGTTGTGCTTCTTTATGATTCACAACTTGCTGTGTGATTAAAATACGCTGCTAGGTACAACAGTGTCTCCTTTGTGTGTTCCCTTCATATAACACAAAATTTATATATGCCTCTGTTTCACATGAAGTGATGCATTCAGGCAGTTCCCAGATTCCTTTTACTTTGTATTGATTATTCCATGAGTTTGTGCAAATTTACTGCTGTGAGAAGCTGCTCCTATCTATGGCAAGATAAAAAATATAGTTGTGTTAGTAGACCATACAGGAGTGTTGGGTTATTTATCATTTGTCCAACAAAGAATCAAGCAAAATTACTTATTGTCTAATCCAGCAATAACTTAACTATGAATAAAACTGCATACCTGAATAGTCCTGTGGATTACTCAGATTTTTTAAAGTATGCTTGCATAAACCTTCATGCAGGTGTGACCTAAACATGAATACCTGTCTGACAATCTGTTCTGATCTGGGTTCTCACTAAACCAAAGAGATGCCTTGATTGTATTGGTTATTGCATAATGTTTGATTTGTCCAACTGTTTTTTTAAGGTATCAATGTATGTAAAAACACATACTTCACCGTTTGAAATTGTAAATTGTTGCTGTGTTTCCAATATAGAAGTGGAAATACAAAATTCAAATGGATCAAAATGTTGTGTTCTTTTTCTAAAGCTAATTTTTATTTTAAGTAGATAATCCCTTCCATTTAGAATAAAGCATTTTCATTTTAAATGGTTTTGATGGAAATATTTCAATGCATTTTAAAGACTGCATGACAATAACACAAGCAGTGATGGATCACTGATTAGAAATTATTAAACAAAAAATTGTCACATAAACTAATTGACCTGATTTTAAAAATCTGTAACTATTACAAGTGATTAGTTAAATTTATTGTGCATAAGTTAGCGCATGTCCACAGAAAAGAGGAAATATTTTTTTCTAGTTTTACTTTGATGAGGTGCATGAGTTAATTTTCAGAAGAAAGAGGATTAAGTACAAACCTTTTGTGTCTCCAGCTTCACAGGTCTTAAACACTGTCTGTGAAATTGCTGAGAGGTATTCATGAGACAGAGGCTGCAAACCACAGGACTCCTCTGGACGAATTAGAGAACCACAGTCCTGAATTAAAATGAAATCTGTGAAAATGACAGCACTACACCCATCCATATGACTCTGAAATCCTCTTCAAGGACATTTAAAGAGGAAAAAAGTTATTTGGGGTTGGTTCTGCAATTCATTAATCCATTGCTCTGCAATATATATTTTTAATACGAAATCTAGAATCTTTTTTCTATTCAGACAATGGTTTTGTAATTTACCATCCCAATCCACAGTAAAAGTACAAGATACCACATTTGCTAAAGCTATAAGAAAATTTATTAAGGCAAATATATATAACATTCATGTAATGTCATGTTGTCTCTACTTATCATACAATCTCTACCTATTTGCCCTTAGCAATTTTGTATGCATATCTGCAGTCATATGGAATACATTTCTATGATGAAATGGCCCAAATTAGCTTCAGGAGATACAGGTGCACAAAGAAAGAAAAAATCAGGAAAAGAGAAGGAAAAAATAAAAATTTCAAGGCGAAAATGTTTGAGCTAGTAGAGGGGTTACAAAAACTTATTATGGGCACTGAAGGAAAGTTATTATATCTTATATTAATATAAATATAATCTTCCGACTGGGTCTTCATGTGAGATGTATTCCATAGTAAACCTCAGACACTACCATAAAGGTAACATAAAGATTTATGTTTTAAAACATTCACCTTTTAGTTAATTTCTTCGTAGAAAAGAATCTGACAATTTTTCACATTCTAGTTAAAGAAGAGTTCACTAAGACCCACAATTGACACAGAAATATTTTATCTATGTTTATGCTTGGATACAGGAATAGAGACTGGTTATTAAATCAACAGAATGTAGTAAAGAACTAGAGACCACTAATGCAATGGCATACACTGTAAACACACTTCATAAGGAGCTGAGTTTCTCACATTTTGATAATTTCTGGTAAGTTTTATAGGCATTAGCAGAAACGTATATGAGAATTAATTAATACCAGATGCTTAGCAGTAACAGCCTGGAATACCAATCAATCTATTTGAAATTAACTTTCTTAAAATTTGTAAGTGAAAAGTGTTATTGGCTTTTAGAAAACTTGAACATTATTCTATATGGAAGGCCAGAGGTGCCAGCAGCTCCCAAAAATTTCAGACAAAATATCCAGATAAATAGTGATTCCCTACCGTAAGTTTTAGCACATGGGGGTTCTTACATTTTAAGTAATGGCCTATATCAACTTTCTGCCTTAGAGTTATAAATTTCAAGCATCTACTGACGTGATAAAAATTATAACACAGCATTTGTGACATTGGGCAACTCTTCTGGTAATTTTAGACATCTACAGTGTATATGGCTGCATAAGTTGCTCATTCTAGTTTTTCTCTATCATTTCTGCAGAGAAATAGCATTCCTAGGACACATTTTTAATCTGTTTTAGATGTGCATTTCAGGATAAAATGAATCACATCCTAAAAATCAAATCTCCCTCAACTGTAAAAAGAGTTTAGAACAATTCAGAGGCATATATCTACATTAGTTCAGATGACTCTATCTTCAAATTACTTTGTAAAAATACTCATCCTCCATACCGCATTGTCCAAACTGGTGCTATTGCCAGTTGTTTCATCAGAAGATAGGAGCATTCTGGGGTCTGCATTAGCTTAAGAAATAGTGTCTACTATCTCATATTTCATATAAAGCACACTTTTACTGGAGTATGTTCATTTTAAGAAGGAGTATTCTTGAAACCAAAAGGAATAATAAAATGTAATTTCTCCAAAAAGAAAAAAATATTCCGTTGGTCTTTTCTTCACTGAAGAAAAGATTTCTGATTTATATTTTTACTTTCTAAAATCATATTAAAATTGATTTGGCAACTGTCATATAATATCACTCACTATTCCCATGAAATTATGCTGTATCTAGTATGCTATGCCTAAACTGGACCAATGAGCAAATGACAATTCTGTCCTAATATTGTCAAGGTGAAACTTGACAGTTAATAGGATTTGTGCCACTGATGTAGGTAGAGATATGAATCCATCCTGGAATTTACTAAATACTGGTGATTATGCAATCAAAACCCAAAGTGAAAAAGTTATCTCACAATTATTCTAATCTAATTAAATTTCATGGTGGGGAAAAAAAAAAGTTAAAAAAAAAAAATCTTCCCACTGTCTTCAAAGGGTTAAGGTAATTTTTGTGCACAAAGTCAGATAAACGGTAGATATGTGTGGATTCTTTTGCACAGTTGTCCTGTTCTCTGCTTAACGCTCTATAACTAGGGAAAGCTGTTATGACAAAATGAATGGCACGGTATCTTCTAGTGTTAAACTGTGATGTTGTCTTGGAGCCTCTGGGTCTGGACACACTGTACAGCTATTTGACAGTATTACTTCAACTGACATTAACATCAGAAAGCTCCTACCTTGCCGTAAAACAATTTGCACAGGACTTCACAAGAAAGCCCAAAATTCCTGAATGTGCTGCCACTGCTCTCAACATAGTGCCATAAAATAACTTAACAGGGATTTTCTTGTTCATACCTCTGCCCAGGGTATGTGTTTAAACAAACAAAAATTTATTTTAATTGCATTCCTTGGACAATATCATTAACAACCATTTCATGTGGCTGGTTTATTACTAATAACAATCAATATGCAGGTCAAACTACGTCACCGATTCCCTTTGACTTTGTTGTGTTTTCCAAGCATGCAAACCATGAATTTTAAAGGACACTGATTGTGTTTAATCTGTAATCCACATCTAAAACTGTAGGTTCATGAGATATTGTGAATCACTGAACAGGCCTTATTTGTTTCATCTTTACTTTTGTGCGAGACCAATCCTTTGTCATCATTGACTTATTTAATATAAAGTGCAAAATGAATATGCGACAGCCACAGATTTACCGCAGCTCCACCAATGTACAGCACATTAAGGGCTTTTCTAACTGCCTGCAGTTTTTTTAAAGTTTTCTTCAGGTGCTGCAGTGACATGACATCCTTCTTGCCTTGCCCAAAGATGAAACATCTTGTGATCTTAAGTAAGTTTACAAAAGATCACTCATGGCAAAGATGAGAGCCAGACATGTAAACTTAACTGATAGCTCTTGCTCTGTGTCTGTTTTCCCTGCAAACCTTCCTTTTTAGAAGGCAGACATAAAAAGGCCCTTGAAATGTCTGGACTAGAATCAAAAGAAAAATTCCCCTGCATTACGTACTTCAGTGCACAGTTAGAATCGACTCTTTATAAGACAGGTTTGGCATTTTGCTAGTAAACTTTCTTTTATCTTTACAGAAGATTTTCTGGACTCTAGCAAATAAAAGAGGAATAAAGCTTTCCTGTGTACATCTAGACAGATAGCTTTCAGTCAACATCAGTTGATAGATACTTAGACAGTGAACATTTCTGGAGTCCATCTGCTGTGTAAAAAAAGAATTGTTTCTGTTCAGAGCACACTACAGTGAACTTCATTCTTCATAGAAGGAGTAAGTTTTACCCTTTATGAAGAGATCACACAGATTTTTGAGCCTGCTACTCTACAGTTTTCTCAAGTTGTTAATTTGGAGCTATCAATGCATATGTTATTTCATTTATTGATAGTCTAGGTGCCTGATTTAAAAAGAATTTTATTTAGCTCAGCTTTCAATAACCATACTGTATTTTGTCTCAATTACATATACATATGCATATACATACATAGTTTCACTCAAGTTTACATAAATATTAAAACCCTACCAGTTTTAAAATCATATAGATGTGTGTGGTTGAGAGAGAGAGATTACCAAAGCATTATAAAGATGATCCACAGTCATGCAGCTAATATGGAGTGAATATCATACAGATAATACCATTGTAGTTGCAATTATGCTTTAGATTAAGAGATCTAACTTAACTATTAATGGATTTTTACTTGCTGTTGTACCTTTTTACCACCTCTACCCTAATGAAAGAATGATTACTCTGAAATTGCAGTAATTGCATATGGATTAACCCCATAAACATCCACCAAACTGGAAGCAGTTAAAAGGAGAGAAGGTAAGAAGCTCACAACTTTCCTGGGAAAACTCGTATCAAGTAGGAACAAACTCTCCATCTGTGTTCATTCGAATGGTCGGTGCTCCAGCAGTGACAGAGCACCACATAACAAAAATAAAGTTCCTTTTAGCATCTACAGCTGCTGCTACCTGCCAGCTCAAAAAGGCATTTTAAAATAGGAAGGTAGGATTTTCAGAATTTTTCTGGAATAATCCAACTTTGCTCATTCAAAGCTGTTGCTAAAACTATAGTTTTCAGTGGAAGCAGACTTATGTTAAAGAATTGAATGCTTTGGAAACTCCCATCCAGGATGCCTGTATCTAGGGTCTACTCTCAGCTTTCTCAGTAGGAGTCCTTCTTGCACTTATATTAAAACCCCTAGTGATCAATGGGAATGGTGAGTTCAACACTTTGAAAAACAGGTAATTTCTGCTTAGCTACTCATGTCTGAGATTGCACCCAGCCCAAATCACTGAAGGCTATCCCCACGAGACTAATAAAGGATCAGTGTATCAGAATGTTTTAAACTAAACAACAAAAGAAATATAACTACACTCACAGGAATTCAATTTTAGTATTGCATAAAACCAACATGTAACCAAAATCCTGCATCCTCTTAACAACCTAAGCCCACACATGTTTGGGAACTAGTGGATAAGAAAAACCTCATTCACTAGTTCTTGTTAAAGAAGGAAGAGGACCTCTCCATCCATCAAGCTCTGTCCCTGCAGACCTTCACCTAGCGTTGCCCATCAGCCTGGCAGGTCACCCAGCCACCTCCCCTAAGGCACCACAACCCTGCCTCGCCTTATGATGCTGCTGGGGCTGCCTTACTTCTTTTGACTGTTTACATTTTAGGCATGACAGAACAAAGCTTCCGGTGAAAGAGGTAATTTTGAATGCTTTTCTGTTGGCCTTTGTAGGCTCACTGACTTAACTTTATTTGATCTGGTTCTGTTTAAGCTGACCCTAGTTTCTCATGAAATCCTTTCATGTCTCTTTAGTCCATCTTTTTATACTATTTTACACATAACTAAAACTGGGTGAAAAGTGATTAAAATGATGCTATGGAAGGAATTCTAATAAAATTAGTCAGAGAGTGAGCTCATGAAATAGTGAAATTGTATCTTATTGCTAGGGACTTAATTGTGTGCAGATGGATTAGTTCCACTCTATCAACTTTATTAATATGGCAGTAACAAATGAAGGAACAGTTGGCATATTGACTTCCATTCAACTGTCTCCCTCCGTCTGGCTGCATTATTCAGTGATAGATGAACCTCCAAAGATTCCGAGGTTCAGGCTGGTTCAGTTCAACACCCAAAATTAACTAGATAGAACTGAAACTCCTGGGTGTACAAAATAGGTCTAGAAAGCTCTCACAAGGAGAGAGGCAGTCTCCCGAGAAATTTCAGCTCACTACTGCTTTTGGCTGGGAAACAATGACCATTATTATTCATCAAGCACTGTCTAACACATAGATGAAGACATTGCCTACATCAAAAGACACACAAACCCATTAAACAGAGAGTACAGGATTAATGGCGTGAACTGATGGAGTAGTGTGTCCGTGTGTTGCAGCTATGTTTTAAAGGAAAGAAACTGCCACCGCTGTGTTTTGTAAGGAACCTAATGTGTTCCATCTGCAAAAATGGGATAATATTTCCCCAATGACCCCAAAGGCACCATCACAAAAAATGCATTAAAAGACTATGAGATGCTCAGTTCCACAGGGATCTGGTAGGGGCCATAAAAACACTTTAGAAAAGGAGTCTGGGCACTCACAGAGTTGGAACATGCAGTGCACAGACATCAGTAGGAGACTGGGAATGATATGAAAAGCTAAGATACTGGACATATTGTCAAGGCATGGTGAAGACATCAGAGAACAGTTTGAAATGTGGACAAAGTGCAGCCATCAGCCTAAATTGCTTTCAAGTTCTTACTAGCGCTATTCATCTTGTTATTATTATTATTTTGTCCTAACAATACAAGCATACCACGTATTGCAGGATTTTTCTCTCTCAAACACAAACTTTTGCATAGAAAATTTTTTGGGGAATAATGTCACATGCTTTATCCAGTGATGGAAGAATGTCATATCTACACTATATCTTTACTATCTGCTAAAGAGCTTTTGAAAATCCCAGTAGATGCCTCTCTACAAAGACAACTGCCTCAAAGCACATACAGATTATATGGACAAATAAATTTCATCTTGACACTAGAGCAGATGCAAAGTGGCTTCCTCTGCACTGAGAATGCTAACCTCAGAGAAAGCTAAGAAGCTGTTTTGAGAACTGAGCACTATTTCTGAAGAGAAAATATTGCAAGTTTCATACCACTATTTTAATATCTTTTATGTGTGTGGAGAATATAAAAAAATCCTTTCAATCGGTGAAGGATTTTGATTCAATTACATTTTACATCATGTTTAATATTGCACACGGTGTCAGTTAGACTCTGCATCTGCCTTCCTGTTCCCAAATAGTCAGCAGTTCAAAGTTATGCATTTGTGAATCTTAGAACAAAAATACTCACATGAGGGCTAAAAAACATGCTTCTTAATGTAGCAGAGACTTGACGATTCTGAACAGCTCAGAGATGCAGCAGAATTAGTTGAAGATGGCTGAATGTGAAATCCAACTCCATTAAGACTAAAATATTTTAAACATAAGTTTTGGAAAATGTTTCAAACTGTACCTAAAGATAATTACAGGTCTTTTTCATTATTTAAAGCTAACATCTGCATGGATTTCTCAAGTGTTTTCTTAGCAAACATGTTTTCCTAATGCAACTAATGATATTTTTCCCAAGCAAGAATAGTGACGATTTCCAGCTTGTATGCTTTATAAACTGAAAACACAAAGCAAGAAAAAAAGGAATGAAAAGAATTTAGTGTTTCTTCCTCCCTCAAAATGAAGATAAATCAGGAACAAGGAAGAGCAGATAAAGAGAGGCCTTTTGCTATTTTAGGTTCTGCTGTTTTTCTAGTTTAAAAAGTGAGATGCTAATGTTGACCTGGAGACTTTAAGAGCTGCATCAGTTTTAGATTCCCATTTAGTCCTCCTCTTTGCCCTCTCTTTTCCCAGTGCAAGCTCTGAATGTGAATTGACTTGAATTTTGCCAAGTTCACTATCTGAAAATGGGGAATAGCTTGAGAAAACCATGTGATTTGACAGTGCAAGAAGTAACTATTTTATGTGATAACCAAAGGAATTTTTATGTACTTACAGTTCTTTCTCAATAAAGTGCCGATATGGCCCTGACTGTTTTCCCTGGCAATTAAGTAAAAAAAAGTTCTGTATTAGCTGGAACATCCCACAGCCTTGTGGCTATTTTTAAGGAGCATTCTTTCATACCCTCCCATGCTCACGGTATATGGCATTCACAGTTCAGATCTCAAAGACATCTATACTCTACATCTTCCTATGTGCAAGAGGCACTTGAGCTCTAGCCTTGTCCCCTTGATTTTAGGTTAAGACCTTTATATCACAGCCATGATGAACACAGCAGAACTCGGACTGAACGACTGTCAGTACATTCATAAAGTATGAGAGAAAGAATGAGTTGAAAAGCATTACTGTTCATTTTTGAATTCTGAAATTGAAATATTCTGACAATGAATGCAATGCATTGAAAAAACATATGTTAGCCAAGGACTTGGTCCCGTGAGCTGTACATCTGCTAAAGCTACTGTTAAAGCTGCTTTTCACAGTAAGCAAGGCTTGTAGATTTGAACACAGTGTTTCAGGGTGTACTGCACCAAAAGTACTTCTTTCTCACTTCTAGCACAAAACCCTGTAGACCTTGCAAGAGCTTTTATTAACTTTATTTAGGACTTAGGGCATACTGAGGTTAAGATTCCAAGGAGAGATTTAGGATGCTTGGGTCCAATTCACAACTCTGCTTCTTATTTTCTGTATCAGCTTGGGCAGATGACTTGGAGCTCCATCCAACACTACTCACACTTGTAATGTATCATCTCAAAACCCTCACTCAGTTGCCACCAACCTCCTAAGTGCCTACGTTTCTTCCAGTAGGCATAGGCAAAAACACCCATAGCTCAGCAGAGCTATGGTAGTCATCCCCTTTAGCCCTAGCACAGTTCAAAAATCACTTTGCCAACGGTGTTTGATCTGATAGGTGCTCTCAGGACATGCCACTCGGAGCGTGCAGTGCACAAAGCATTAACTAGTATTTCCTCTTTCATATAATAGGTAGAACATTTCCCTGTAATAATAGGAAATACAGTTTAAAGTCCCTCTTTTAACTGATTTGTAGCAGATATTTCAGTTCAAGCTCCCAATGTCTTCCCTCTAGTCAGTGGGCTATAGGCTATTCTGGGCAGTTCTGTCTCAGTTTCTCCCAAGGAAGCTGTTTGCATTTGCTTTGTACATACGATTAAATACTGACTTGTAAAGAGCCTTGAGCCTGCTCCACCCACAGGCTAGATGTGTGTAAAGAACGCAGGGTGAAACTGGATGGAGGGACCGACACCAGGCTCCCTGTTAACTGTTAAGTGAGAAAGGACCGACTGAAGTAGGTACTTACCTACCTGAGAGAGCACATTGCAATTCAAAGTGGAGGAAAAGCTCTCCTGTAACCCAAGACTGGATGTGTAACTCCCAGAGAAAGGTACACTTAAGATACATTCCTTTCCATATGATTTTCTGCTGGGCAATACATCTGACTCCCTAATCACTGTGCTGGCTCTGGTAGATCTTATTTTTACAAGCTGAACTCTGCTATTTGAAATTTTAAAAAGGGTTGTACCCAGACACTTTTTTGGTGTGTTTTTTTTCCCCAGTTATATCAGGTGTTCTACTAAAAAATATTAAAACTTTCTCTGCAAGCTTTGCCTCACTAACACTCCCTGTGCAATGCATAAGGAACTTGGACATTGCGTGTTTCGCTAGATGTCAGGATGCTTAAATCTCTTTCTCTTCCCAAATGATTCCCCTGGATTCTCCTAGACCTCCCCTGGGCATGAGAAAAGGAATATAAAACTGATTTTTTTCAGCAAAATATTAATGATGAATAGCAAGCTGGTGACTGCCAAACAGGATGCAAAAGAACTAAGTTTTGGAAGTCCAGTTCAACAGGAGCACTGATTTTGTTTCTTTTTTCTTCTCTCTTTAAAAAAAAAAAAAAAAAAGGAACTTTGAGGTTTCCTTTCTTAGTCTAAATTGAGCTTAAATTGACCCAAGGGATTGGAAAGGTATTAGCGAGCCGTGGATGGACTGACAGCAAGATTTCAAGAGCTTTGTTACCTTGGGACGGTAGACAAAACCAAATCTATGGAAATAATAATTAAGTAGAATAAATATATTAATTAAAAAGCCATAAAAGTTTATTACTTTATTTATGTTATGTCAGCTGGAGGGTGAATTAAATGGTTTTTGTTTAAGGAATTAGTGCACACACTGTTTTCTACAGAAATTGTTCTCCATGGCACACTAGGTTTTGGAATAGAGATCAGAGCCATGCATGGTTTGGGGAACATTGAGGAAGCCCATAACACAGGCTCAGAAACACCAAGTGGACGACTGTTGAAACTGGTTTCTCAGACAATGCCGAAAACCCCCATGAGTTCCTGCCTTTCATGTAAAGACAGAGTCTACATATGTGTGGAGGCTTCACTCTAATGGAAAGCATGCTTGTTTCTGGTGGACAACAGGAGGTACTTCCCTTTCCATATTTACAGTCTGCACTGATGCACATGTTTGAAGAGCCTGAGAACATGGCCAGCTTCATGCAGCCATGCGCTTTGATGTCGGCTGTCTTTAATGATGTTCCAGGGAACACACAGGGCCAGATCCTGAGAGCAGCTGTGTTGAACACCCAACTCATTCAAGTCAATGCCCAAGAGCTGAACACCTTCCTCTTCAAAAAGGAATACCCCTGGTGAAATAACTTATGCTTGCTCTCCAGAGAGAGAGTGGCACAAATGGCTTGTCTGCTCAATACCCAGTCTGCACTGAAAAATATCACCCAGGTATAGATGGTCAGAGTGACACAGGGGTGTGCCACGGGGCCAGACCTCAGCCTGAGGATGTCCATTTTGTGGAAAGCCGCCTCAGCGACTACTGCTCCTCACCTGAAAGATGCCAAGAAGAAAAGAGGCATGTGAAATAATGGATGTGTGCTGGTTGCAATGCCCCCATTCTGGGCAGGGATGATCCCTAACACCTTGCACTTTGCCAGCAGCTCAGTGGGAGACAGGTCACAGCAGCTGGCAGCCCTGCAAGCAGCAGCCTGATCCCTCTTTATTTGGCTCTTTTTTTAAAGTGGCCTTTGATGAAGGGCACTTCTCTGATAAAGGGTCCATCTCTAAGGCTTTTCTGGCCAAATGTCAGACCCTTCTCTTATTAAGACATTAGGCTGTTTGTTTAAGTGAGTGAAGAGACAGGTTCAAAGATCTTGGGAGGGTATGTTTTTAGAAAGAGAGCGTGTACGCAAATCTTTCTAACTGTAACCAGCAAATGTTTTATGAAAAATCTGTTACTGATGTAAAGTTTAGACCCTCATTGCATACACAAAGAAACATGAGGGCTAAAACTAAGAATGTGTAAATGATGCTAGAGAAAGTCTCTGTGCAAATGTCCAGGACAGATGGACAGTACATGGATAGGTCTCCATTCCACACCACCCATATCTCAAATTAAAGCTACTTATATGCAGAAGGTGCTGCATAAGCCTATGGTAGTGCAGAAGGGAAGACTATGAATTTTACTCTATATGTATGAAAGAGAGTGAGAGAATGTGAAGATTGAAGAAATGTTGGGTTTTTTTCTCATTTCTTCCTCTTCAGTTAAAAGCTTCAGTAAAAATACAATACTTAAAAGGAAATCAGTCAACATCATTAGAGATTAAAGTTTCTTGGACAATGCACACAATGAAGATGGAATCAAAACAGAAAAGACAAATATATTTATAGACAGTATCTGGTTGTCATTTATACTTCCCTTTTATGATACTGTGGCTTACCATGAAAAGAATGAAGTAATGAAGGACTGATTTGCCTTTGAAAATCAATACATATTTCATTCAAAAGAACCTTTGAGTTAGAATATTTTCCTTGCTGTCTAATAGCTATGTCCAGCACTAAATTTTACATATCCCCAGATACTCATTTAATATACACAGCTGGGAGACAGGAGTAAGACAGGCAAATCTCTTTTCCTAGAACACCTACAAATCTGGCTATGTAGTAATTTATTTTCTAAACTATAATGGGATCAAAATTTACTCTAATGAGTTTGCAGCACACTTGCTGTTATAATCACAGGAGTGACTTTCAAGGATTTTTATTAATCATGATCTTTTTCAAAAGATGCTGATTAAAGACTTGCCTTCTGGTGCGTAGCAGACTGAAAATGCAGTCTCCTTTACAGCTTGATGGCTTACTGAACAGCAGACTGCATGCAGGTAGCTTTCACACATGGACAGAAACAGATTGCGTGCAGTTAGTGCCAAATGAGCAGGCTGAAGTTAGAATTCACCCCGCTTTCTCCAACAGCCTGCTCGCAGCATTTTACTATTGCGTGTGCTTTCCATTCAGCTAAAGTAATTAAGTAGCCACTAGTTGAACAAGTCCCCCCTCACAAAAAACAACTAATTACTTCTGAAAACTGAAAAATGCACTTAGCGACGATGTTTATTCTACTGCACAAGGCATGATAAGTGATGCTGAGCTGAAACCTTGCTTTGGTCAATACTGACATCACATTAACACAGAGATGGAGCACAGTGGAAATAGAAAAAAAGACCTTAAAAATAAAAATTTAGGCTCCCTCAACAATGTATTAAAGCAGCTAATTACAGCTTATTAATCATCTAAGTTCCCCTGACCTACAAAATTAGTGTTATACAGCAATTTACTCTCCCTAATAAACAGATGTCTGGAAGATTTCTGTGATTCACTTCAGGTCTGGGGAGCAATGAGGAGGCAGATAATGCAGCTAGTGCAGCACTACAAGCATAACTGAATCAAAATGACTCATTGTCCACCTGAGTGGACAATGGACAATGGACAATGTGTCCAGGCCCAGGCAGTGACCCAGCCTACACTTGCCAAGATTCAACATTCAAAGAAATAACTCTGTATAGAGCTAAGGGCTCCTCCACCTTTTATATGTATTTTGAGTCAGCCTATGAGGCATTTTGTGTTTAACTTCCTTGTGTCCTCTAATAAAATGAATTGCTGTAAATTCAGGTTTCTGGAGATGTGGAACAAGTTTTTCCACCAGCAAAGTAGGCATGGATACATTCACACCCTATAGCAAACCCTCCCACATTATAACTCACATTGTTTTCCTGACTGATAGGATCATTTGATTACAGGCCATGCTCCCTGAGCAGCTCTGAAACAATGGATTGAATATTATCTTATTGTTTAAATATTTTTGCCTGGACAGATGAACAATCTAGCTGATGGATTGCTCTTGGCCTGCCCATACTCCTGGTTGTTAACCGTCTATTTTTCTTCTTCCTACTCTTCCTCGGTAAGATACTGGATATCTTGCAAGAAGAATTTTGCTCGGAGTGTTTGCCCAATAAAAAAGCACTCAGCAAAACCGCTACAAATCCTGAACCAAACACACAGCTCAGATTCTCTCCAGCATGATCTCTCTTCCATACAGCAAAGGGCCGCCAGAACTTATCACGGACACTGAGACGCTGGCCTTGCTGCAGACTTGGCTGTGGAAAACAAACATTTCCAGTTCGAATCAGACATGGAGGATGTACTGCAGACAAAAGGACTGAGATAACGGAAGGGACCTATTCCAGAAAATATTAGGTTACATTGTGTTATGATATAGCATACATTAAATACCGTTATATACAGTATACTGTAATCTATATTAGATACATGATAGTAATTTAACGAAGGTTAAATTAAGTATTAGTGCAAGGATGTTGTCATTTTGCTTTTACTTCTCTTTAATTCCCTCCTTCCACAGCCTTTCTACAGCCTTTTTATCATTTGACAACAGTAGAGATGGTATAAACGCTAATCTTTTTTTATAGAAATACACAGATGTGGAGTAATCCTGCTGTGCCGGTTCTACCATACTGATCTTTACCCTCCAGCTGCTAATACCCCTTTGTCTCATAAAAATGGCAGTTCTGCATGACTGAATCAGGGAAGGATACTTCTAGGAAAGTATTTATGTTTGATAACTTCTTATTTCTTTTCAGTTATTTTCTTTTCATATTACTAACAAAAGGAAGAGAGCGAGACAGCTTGAGGAAAGATCAGAAGTAGGAAAGGGAAAAGAGAACGATATGTGTTAAATAAACAGTAAATGATTTTCTTAGGGTACATGGCGGTCTAGATGTGACATGTTATGACAACTGAATAGAATTGCTTAAATAACTGTTATTAATTGCTAAAACATATTAGGAAATACTTCAAAATGCCTCTATTTTGCAAGATTAAACTTGCCTTCTATTGTGTTGAAAGCATTATGTAGGAGGAAACAATTCAAGATTGACTGCTAGTCTGAAAGCACTGTTACTATTTTCATATAGAGTGCACTAAAAAGAAAACATGTAGCAGATAAACGCTAGGTTACACTTTTTGCACAAAGACTGATCTTAATAGAGCACCACACAGAGATTACGGTGATAACCTCCTTCTTCTAGGCTGATGTGTCTAGCATGCTGGGGAATGAAAAGGTATGCAGGTCCAAGAGATTACCTCAATGCAGCTATGAAAGCCCAGACACAGACAGGCTCCACATGGCCTTCACTTTGCAAAGTTCAATGGCTTGGGGATGACTCTGCTTTCTCCTGGTAAAACAGTATAAATCCCTTCACTGTATCAGAGTGCAAAAGCGAAGCTTCATGTAAATGAGACCTGGTTGTGCTGTAAGGCATTTCTTGTAAAGCAAAAAAGCTGTCTCAGTCCCCTTCTGCTTTTCTCACCCTTCAATAACTGACTGAAGTTGTGAAGTTAGTTCTGAGTTAAAGCCAAATGAAAGAGGTGCTATCACTATTTATGAGTGCTGGGGGTCCACTGGCAGTGTGCCGTTCATAACCACTTTTTACAAGAAGTTGGACATTTACCAAGATATTTTTTTCCCTGTCTTTCTGATTGACCTCAGTGGCAGCTGTTGAGTGTAATTATCTCAAAGGTCCACAAGGCTAATGAGTACCTCTCCACAGCAAATACAGTGAATTCCAAAAGTAGTCTAGCCTTTCACAATGCTTAATAGCGAATGCCTCAAATGCCAGGAGCTAATGCAAGGTGTAAGTTCCCTGAATACTCATTTTTGTACCCTACCAGATACAGCTCACATATAAAACCTTTTTTTCCAACACATCAACTCTTCAGATCTGCCTGTTCTTCTTTTCTGAAGTACAAGCTCCTTACCCAAACCTTTCTTCACACAGACAGTAATGGTATCAAAAAAATACAATGTCAAATCGTGATATAGTGTCAGAAAAATGAGAAATAGAGCGAAAGCACGCTGCTCATAACTTTATGTTGATTTTATCTGGAATAACGTGCTGCTTGCAACATCCACATGTGCAGTGTTTAAGAGGTTGTCTGACCACATGTTTTTGTTTCACATCTGTCAACTAAGAGCAGAGATCTGTTCGCACAGTGTAGCGCTCTGGAATATTATGATACTCCCACAAGTATTTCTGGCTTATAAAGCAAGAAACGGGTTACCTTGAGGCTGTGGTATGTTCATCTGTGTTTTATAGTTTACAGTTGTAACACTCTTCATATTTTGTAAATTATATTAGTTACTTCACATGTCAAATGATAGAATTTCAAAATGAAAAGGCACTTCTAATCACTAATATAAACTAACATATATAGCTTTGAATCTTTCACATCATAATGATTTGCCACAGTCGAAGAGCACATCTGATTTATTTTATCCCTCTTAGAAAATGTGCATCTTCTTCCATACAGTTCACAGAATCACAGAGGCACAAAATCATTCCAGTCGGAAAGGACCTCAGGAGATCTCTAATCTAACCTCTTGCTTCACAGAGACTCAGCTATGAGATCAGACCAGGTTGCTCAGGTTGCTTTGTCTATTCTGGTCTTGAAAACCTCCAGGGATGGAGCCTGCACAACCCCCTTCTGCAGTCTGCATCATTTGACTGTCCTCAAAGTCAGAAATGTTCCTTTATGTGTTCCCACCCAGAAACTGCTCTGTTTCAATTCATGACCATCGGCTTTTGTTCTGCTGTGCACCTCTTTCGTCAAGAGCCTGACTCCCTCTTTTTAGCAACCTCCTCCGAGATATTGGAAGGCTGCTATTAACTCTCCCTCAAACCTTCTGCACCCTGGGTTAAAAAAGACCGTCTTGCTCAGCCTCTCCTCAGAAGGCAAGTGCTGCAGGCCAAATGTGCCCTAAGGGCTTTTTATGCTGTAGCTTGGCACGCACACAACTACCTGAGACCTGACGGTGCTGAGATTCAAATCAGAAGTAGGTATTCCTCGCATTTTGTCAGAAGAAGCTGATTAGTAAATATTCTGGGAATTTATATGCCAGACAAAGCCCAGCGGAAAACACAGCTAAGAGATTTCTGTAATCTCTAAGAGCCTAATGAGTAGTGCTGAGATGTAGGAGATGCAAGTTCAAATCCTTTATGTACTGATTGATGGGAGTTCAGTTAGTGGTTTAAGTAAAAAAGCTACAGTGGGATAAGCAGAGGCTAACTCTAAAATAGGGTTCTGTCTGGCATGGGGATTCTGCTGCACTTTAGGCAACTGTTTCATAGATTAAAAAAAACCCAAAACAATAAAAATCTTTTTCCTATGAGCTGTAAACAGAATTCCTGATTTAACCAGCTGCACTATACTTGTTGTAATGAAGTTTTATTTGAATGATTGCAAGTTTGACAAGTCCTCTATTTGATGTTTCTAGTATTTTAATTCCTACTTAGATAACTTGCAGCTTCAACTGAACAAGGAGATGTAATTTAGCCCTTACCTGGAGTTTATAATTAAGTCTGGTTATCAGTCACAGTTCTGGTCTAAAAAGACAAGATATTTTTAACAATACAGAACTCAAAATATATATTCATATATATCAGCTTCTGTCTGCTTCATTAGGGGAATGGACATGGTAGGTCCATTTGCAGAACAACCTTTACAAATATTTCATAGCAGTTTTCTGAGTTGCATAGTATGACACCAAATATGATTTATTAGAGACTAGCAATAGCACGAACCATTACAAAACTACAAATTAAGAAAAATCTATTGCAAACATTTCTGCAGTTACAGCAAAGGGCTTAGCAATGAGTCACTACAACCAAAGTGTCCTAAACAATAAGAGTATTGAACAAAAATGTCTCTCTCCATATTAAAATGTAGCCTAGTAAATTAATCAACAACCTGTGCATGGAAAGCTACATGTGGCAGTTGTGCGGATAACAGAGGGGTAGGCTCTTTGACTGTCTTTCTACTCTCCAGAACTGCTTGCTGCAGACAATCATCTCTTTGTTATATGGAGTATTTCTGTGGTTTAACAGATGTGATTCCCTTAGCAGGAAGGAGAGTTGAGATGTGACAAAAATTCCCAGTTCTGTGGCAGGAGATGGAGCAAGCAGGCAGGGTAACATCCTATTCTCGCTAAGCACATGCATACTTCCCATTCACATCTTCCTGCTTTAGGTTCACGTGTTTAAGGTTGAGCACTCATATCAGTTCTTTGCTGGGTTAAGAAAAAAATACTCAGCATTGTGTAGGAACAACTGCTTCCATTCCTACAATTGCTGGTGCTACAGGCACAGAGCCTTCTTTCTGTAGTATCTTTATTGTAAGAGCCCCCTTTCACAGATAATAACCAGGAAACTCACAGGTCTTTTCTGAAACTCATCATCACCTAACTATACTTCTGGTTTTAAAAGTGATCGTGATCTCTGATTCTGATTAGAGAAGAGCTCTTTTCTGTAATGTCTGGACAGCATGGGTTAGGTTCTCCAACTCCAACGCACTCCCTGGAGGATTGCCTTTCTCCATTCTCTTTACTGAGGACTCTGAGGGACTAATGCTCTAGCTTAGGCATCTGAGAGAGATGCTCAGATTTGGACAGGGATGAACACCTCTCTCCATTTTGTTCATGGGATCTTCAAACACACTACAGACATAAGAAATTGAGATAAATACGGATATATTTAGGATGACTATGAAATCCAAAGTTGTCTTAAATTTTTTAACTATAACATTTTATGACAGAGACTAGCTATTGACACAAGAGTATTGTATCACTCATATCTTGGCACGTAAACTGATGCTTTGTCCCGTATTTCTGTTTAAATGTGTCCTGTAAGTTATAAGACAGCAGCTGAAGCCATCTTTAGTCAAAGGATGGAGAGCAGCAGCTCCAGAAGTTGATTTGGATCATGCCAAAGTTAATAGTCTTCTGGAGGAACCAGAATAGTGCCCATTTGCCACCGAGGGAACTTACTCTAAGTTTCGCCCTAACACAGATGCTCCCATGAAGAGTTAATGCAAAGTCAATGCTCCTATCAAGAGCAATGGAATTAATCCACATCCTTATCACTACAAATAAAGTTTCCAAGCTTCTTAACGTTCAGCACTTGCTCAGCAAGTGAGAGGGTCCTAACCACATCCAAGATTAAGTGTATGAATTGCTTTTTCCATCTTGATGGATACCTACCCCTAAGACTTAGACACCATCCATTTCTTTCTTCTTTCCAGGAGGAAGACTTTTCCAGATGGTGCTTACCTCCTTTCAAGCTTGGTATTTATAGGTTAAGGAACACTTTTGAAAGAGCCCAGACTGGCAGGCTGGGGCTTGAGAACTCAAACAAATGAAAAGAAAAAAAAAGTGCATTTTTGAACCTCTATGTCGTATGTTAATTTGCTGTGCTGCTCATATTATTCTATTACAAAATAATAAAAGCAAATAATAATATTTACAGATCCGCTTTTATATTTCAACTGTTTTTGAACAAGTTATGTGTTTCTCACCTAAAGGTAGGGAACAGTCACAAAAGTATGTGACTGGAGCAAAGCTTTATAACTTCATGAGGTGAGGGGTGAAAACTTTGAATTTTTACTTCACAGAGACTAAAGACAAAGCCTTCAGTCTTATCACTAGTGGGTTTATTTCTCTATTGTTTATTTAAATTATAAATTGCATTCCTCACAGATGATAAAACCCTGGATGAAGGGTAAAGCCTGAAGGCATAGAAAGAAAAAGTGAAAAAAACCCCACCAATTTATACTTTCAAATAAAATTATTATGGGGAAAGTGGTTTTGCTGTTCAATTTCCTTCATCACCAGTCTTCTTTTTTTTCCCTTTTCTCTTCTTTCACTTCCTTTTCCAAAACAAACCTTTATGCAAAAATCACATTACCTCTATAATGACTTGACCCTGTATTGGTAAGAGTTTTAGGAATTTTCAGTGAGTAGAGTCAGATCCAACACAGGTCAAATCATTTAGGAACATATGCTTTCATTCTGCTGATGTATATGTATACAGAATATCCAGCACCCCACAAGTCTTTAACTTCTAAACATCATATTCATCTTCAGATACTCAGTAGTGACAAAGTGGCACCACAGTTATGACAGCTGCTTTGAACTACATGTATCTCATGTGCTAGTGGATGCAACCAACATCCTGCTAAAGGAGCCTGCACCACATTCCCTACCTCCTGTGAACACAAGACTCATGTAACTTTGCATGCATGAGTTGTCACACATATTTTATCAGGATTGCTCAGGATGGAAGTTACACAGGATAGGTTTCATCTGATCAAATATTAACAGCTGAAACACAGACACTACATCTTTACAGCTAAGCCATTCAGACAACTAAAATAGATATTCAAAACAGACCAGCTGAACTGTGCCTTAAAACTGCTGATTTTTCCCAGTTGATTATAAAGGCATCCAAAGGAACAAGCTCAGCTGTAGAGCTCTACATTGTTGAAAACAGAAGTCAGGTAAGACGGATCCCATCCACAGTGTACAGACTGAGAAAACCACTCGGATCACAGAAGGCTTTCTCTTCCATCTCACCACCATATTTTCATTTTTGCAGAGAGTGGGGACTGTGCAAAATATTTGGTACAGAGGGTCAACATAAGCCGTCAATTACCAGAGCACCCTTTAGAAATGCACGTGGTAGCTCTTTAGGTACCACGTCAGCCCTCTGGCAACTAATTGTCAAACGAATTTCTTATAAGCCTGCTACAAAGCACAGAGGGAATCCACACTACTGTCCTCATCTTTCCTACTGTCAAAAGAGTAGGCAGCAGAAGATACTGGTAATATTTTTTCTACAGCAAACCAAATATAAAACTTAACGGGCCACAATATACGGCCACAATATACGGCAATTTCTTTCACAATCTGTAGCAGAAGCAGTCAAAGAACATATGAGCTTCGAATGGGCTTTGGAAACAGTTAATAGTGGGCAATAAGCCACAATAATGAAAAACAGAGCTTTGAGACTAACCTGAAAACTGCACTATTTTCAATGTCTTGCTTTCAAAGGAAAAAAAATGCATTCTGAAGACACTTCAGAATACTCTTTCACATTTCTTTTTCAGTGGATTTACATATTTTTCTGGGATCCTGTCTAAAGCTGATGATTATTAATTTAATTTATTGTAAAATAGAAAATAAATCATCAAATTCCTATTGAGTGTGGTATAACTTTAATCCATGACTCAGTTTTCCATCTGTTCTTTGCTGAAAACAGTGACAAAACACAGAATTATCGAAGTAGAACAAAACAACTGCAATGCTCCATTTTCTTTTTCTCAAACACTGTTCTTTCTAGCAGAGGCCTCTGTCTTTATTAATGAACCTTTCAGACAGAGCCTGGTCTATAATGCCTCACCTTAATTTGGCCTGTCAGGCATTCAAACTCTGTCAAACCTACAGAACAGGGAATAAAGAGTTTCTTTCCCAACCTAAGCCCTGGTGGAAAGAATTGTTAAAGAAGGTGTGGGTGATGTATTGACCCTGATTTTCTGGGTTTGTGCCTGGAAGAGGTCTCTGAAAACGGCCCTTGGCTAAGGATATTGCAATTTCACCTATCGGGACCAAACACCAAAGTTGCATAATAAAGCCTACTGCTATTTTGGCCTTCCATAGCTTTTGCCAGCAGGATCTTCCCACACAGAAGGACCAAGCTGACATTTTTAGATTTCTATGGTTATTTTTTAAGTATTATCTAGGCTTAAAATATGATACACAATCATTTTTATCGTTAAAATCAACATTTTTGGTAGCTAGACCAAACATAGTCTCAATAATTCAGACTGATCTTTTATTTATTACAAATAAGGAAGCCTTGAGCCTTCCTTCACTGGATTAAAGCATCCGTAAGGCAGAGTGGAGTCAGTGTAGGTAAAATCTGTAACACAGTGTTACAAGAGGAAAAAAGGCAGCCTACCATACTCCTGTTTAATGATGCACAAGTGTGTATGCAACCACAGTCCAAATTTTATTTTCAGAAACAACCAGATAGATTCTGCTTCTAATAAATTAACAAACATCTTGACGAGATATATTCAGCTCTTCTGGTACCTATGTGTTAATACATGTTTCCAAGATGAGGAATGTAGCATCATTAAAATTGAAAAAAAGTCATCATTTCACTGTTTGCATGGGATCACAGGTCTTCTTTCTGCTGCTGCTTTTTTACTGTTTCATTTCTGTCCTATTTCTGTTCTGTTGTTTCAAAAGAACAGACCTTTACATACTCTGGCTTTGCTCAATGCACCAGAGCTTAGTACAAGTTTAACATACGTGACACAGCTGATGTTAATAGACATAAATGTCCCCTAAAGTAGTTTTCCATATTTATTTTGGAACAGATGTTTTACCTCTTTGGCCATTCCATAGGATTCTAACTGAGATAGATACAAAAGGAGCTGTGTGGCTAAAACATGTTTTGTTCAGCAAATGTACCTTCCTTTCAGTTGGAATTACCACCAATATCAGAAGAAAGATTTTATCTGAACAGGAAAAATATTAATAATTTGCTTTCATTGTGTACAATTGACCAGATGTGCAGAAAAAGTGTTAAATGCTTCCTATGACTATGCTGTAAAAAAGAAGTTATATTAGAACTTTACCTTTTGTGGCAATATAGAGTTGCTCATACTTGTACCCAGCAATTATCTTCGGCTAGAAAAGGGCATTTCAAACAAAACGCTTTTGTCTATTTTCTCAATGTGGTGTTAGAAACCCGATATAGAAAAAGATTTTTGGAAAATTTATTGATTATTGACTAAGCTGAATTTTTGGAAAAGCATTAGAGCAGCAATATATAGTTTGAGATCACTTTGCTAGCAAGTAAAATGTGCTGTCTGAAAATGTCTTTGTTTTCTACTACATCACAATTCATTAATTTAAACTAGGTAGACATAATAGCTTGCTTTGAACAATGGATTAAAGTAGTTGCTTTCTTTGTCTTTATACTGTTGTGTAGATCATAACACCACAGTTCTGTTGACCTCCAACAATATCATAATTCTTCAGCAATCATAAATGAAGCCTTTATTCTTGAGCCCAGCTTTATTTTGAGTTAAAATCTGTATCATGAGTTTGTCTTCAATTCAGTGACTTTCTTTTTCAAATTCTGCCTTCATTTCCTTAATGTCCATATGTATGGTTACATAGCTCCGTAACAGAATGTTTACTGGATCAGAAACAAGGGAAAAGTCTCATTGATCTAATGATGGCATCCATCCCAAACCATATTAGCTACAAATAATTGCTTCCTAAATTGCTCAGTTGGCAAGGAACTCCCTGGTTTAAAACCCTCTTGACCTTTATCTTTACAGAGCAAAGCATTTGTGAGCAAGATTTCTGGCAATAAGGAGTCTCTAAATTACGCTTCTCTCTTGTTTCACTGTTTTAAAACTGAATGGAAAGAGAAGAAGTTCTTAAGGTCAGAAATGTGAAATATAGATAGAGCAAATCATTAGCAGTTCTATTTTATTTCCAGTTTAGGCTAAACTAAATGCTGCACAGCACAGCTTTTTACAAAAAGAGTCCGAGTTGTGAGAATCACAGACATGGAAAGCAGGAAAGAAACCCACGAGCAAAGAAACCCATGAGGTCATCCAGTTCATCCTCCCATACTGAGGCAAGATCAAGTTTACCAGCAGTTTTACTAATCTCACTTAAAATCTTCCAGTGAAGGGCATTCCACAACATAGCTAAAAACGTCTGGGGGAAGCCGCATAATCTGTTATTCATGAAATGCTAAGAAACAGCAATGGGTGAAAGGAACGAGCAATAATGTTCTTTGCCAAATATCTGTTTTCCATTTATTATTTCTTCTTTATAGGACCTTCCTTTGTTTCATAGATGGATCTATAACTAACCGTTATTAGAAAAGAATTAATTCACAGGGCAAAAAGCAATTTTCTACAGATCTACAACTATAAAGTTAACTGAAAACAGTGCAATACAGAAGAGACACTGGCATGAATGAGTTTTCCTTCAAGCACAAGAAGGATTCAGAAAAAAATGAGTCCAGAATTTAAAGAAAAAAGGGTATTTAACCAAAATACCTGATAACAGAAAACTCCAGATTATTTATGCTCATTTCAATCAAAAAATGTTAAAAAATATGAATTCATATGAGATACTGATTAAAAATCCCAGTTACTTTTCCATGAATACTACTTCTGAGTGGGGTTTTTGATTAAATGTGAGATGAAGGAGTGTATGGTATCCTTTGGACCTTAATGAACTCTCTCCTTCAAAATGTCAGAGTGATGGTAGAGAAGCAAGATGAGGTTTTTATTTGAATGTGATGGAAATAAACAGTGGTTTGCAAAACTGTAAATAAGAATGTTAAAGAAATAAAATGTATAAGAACAGAAAAATAATATTAGTGAATGTGCTCCCTCTTCTCTGATGAACTAACCTGTATGAAAGTACCAGGGTGTATCTTTTCTCATATCTAGCTCCACATTAAGGCAAACTTGGCACAGCTTCTAGCTTGGAGAGTGGGGAGTTGCAGTCTGGCTTGGCAGATGATGCTCCTGCCTTACAGTGCCAAAGTTCCAGAGGTTGAAACCTAGCTGCAGTCATGTGTAGGATACATACACATCAAGTACAATGCCCAACTAGAGCTAGAGTCCCTACTAATTAGTTATATCCATTTGTACATCTGATTGCCAGCTGGCAGGCACAAAGTATTATTTGTGGTATTTAGCAAAGTTGGAAGTACTACAGTCAACTCAGACCTCCAAAGACAGGTGAAATTCTGCTAGATGCAGGGGAAATACTCCCCGCTCTGCTCCATGGGGCACACACACAAAGGAGGTGAGAAAAGCTGTGTTCACAGGAAGGACAGAAAAACTAATATATTACAGGATGAATTCTGGCTTGAAAAGTGCCCAGTGTCCTTCACTGAGCTGTGGAGTGATCCATGTAGCTGAGGTATTCTCAACAGCCTTTACACTCAACTAAGTTTCATGGACTCTAGAACTGCAGACTCATAGAATAATTTAGGTTGGAACAGACTTTAGGAGGCTCAAGGCAGGCAGAGATATGATAACTCACTTTTTGAGGGCTCCTAAGTAATTTAAATTCCAGATACTGCAGTCTAGCAAACCTGGTTAATTTTATTTTGAAATAGTCTACAAGCATTTATACAAGAAGTGACTGCACCTCTGCTGAGGAGCCAGTACCAAACAGCTGACCAGCAGCAACTGAAAGTGAAATAGCAGAGAGCTGGTGCATCCCATCATTTGGTTAACACACCTCTAGTCAAAGGTATCCCAGTGAAAGGTTTGAACCTCTTCAGGAATGAATGGACAGGAATGAACAGAACATGCAGAATCTTCTCAGAAAGTTGTGTCTGACGTTCCTTCTTGGAGCCTCCATCTGCAATCAATGTAATAAAATCATAGAATCATAGAATACCAGGTTAGAAGGGACCTCAAGGATCTTCTGGTCCAAACTTTATTGGCAAAAGCATGGTCTAGACAAGATGGCCCAGCACCCTGTCCAGCCGAACCTTGAAAGTGTCCAATGTTGGGGAATACACCACTTCCCAGGGGAGATTATTCCAATAGCTAATTGCTCTCATCATGAAAAATTTTCCTGTTGTGTCCCATCGGAATCTCCCCAGGAGTAACTTGTACCCATTACCCCTCATCTTTTCCATGTGACACCTTGTAAAAAGGCAGTCTCCATCTTCTTTGTAGCCACCCTTTAAATACTGGAACATGGTGATAAGGTCTCCCCTAAGCCTTCTTTTCTCAAGGCTGAACAAACCCAGTTCTCCCAGCCTTTCCTCACATGGCAGGCTTCGCAGTCCTTTGAACATTTTTGTGGCCCTTCTCTGGACCCTCTCCAGCCTGTCCACATCTTTTCTGCATAGCAGGGACCAAAATTGAACACAGTATTCCAAGTGTGGCCTGACAAGCACTGAGTAGAGTGGGACAATGACTTCTTTATCTCTGCTGGTGGTGCCCTTGTTGATGCAACCCAGCATCCTGTTGGCTTTCTTTGCTGCATCAGCACACTGTTCACTTGTATCGAGCTTGTTGTCCACCAGGACCCCCAGGTCCCTTTCCACAGAGCTGCTCCCCAGCCAGGTAGATCCCAGCTGGTACTACACCCCATACATTTGTCCTTGTTGAACTTCAGAAGGTTCTTGTTAGCCCACTTTTCCAGCCTATCCAGGTCTTCCTGCAGGGTGGCTCTCCCTTCCAAAGTGTCCACTCAGTTTGGTGTCATCAGCAAGCTTCATCAGGCTACACTCGATCCCATCATCCAGATCACTTATGAAGATATTAAACAGTGTTGGGCCCAATATCAATCCCTGGGGGACCCCACTTGAGACAGGTTGCCAGTTTGAAAAGGAGCTATTTACCACCACCCTCTGGGTGCAGCCTGTCAGCCAGTTCCCCTCCCACTGCACAGACCACTTGTCTAGACCGTAACACATCAGTTTCCCTAGAAGGAGGTTATGGGAAACGGTACCGAAAGCCTTGGAGAAATCCAGGTAGACAATGCCCACCGCTCGCCCCACATGAACCAAGCAGGTTACTTTGTCATAGAAGGCAATCAGGTTTGTCAATCACGATTTGCCCTTTGTGAATCCGTGCTGGTTTTTCCCAATCACGTGCTTTATTTGACTTGTGATAGCCCCCAGGAAGATTTGTTCCATAACTCTCCCAGGGACTGAAGTAAGGCTGATGGGTCTATAATTTCCTGGATCCTCCTTTAAGCCCTTCTTGTAGATGGGGGTGACATTAGCCTTCTTCCAGTCTTCTGGGACATCCTCCAACCTCCACAACTCCTCAAAGATTACGGAGGGCAGCCTTGCAACAATGTCAGCCAGCAACCTTAACACCCTCGGGTGGATATTTTCAGGACCCAGGGGTCAAGCTCCTGTAATAGTTCACATACCAACTCTTCCTTCACTGACAGTGGGTCTGCATTTGCATCAACCTGGATTATTCTTCCCAAGGCCTGCGGCCCAACAGGGCTGGTAAAGACAGAGGTGAAGAAAGTGTTGAGAACCTCTGCCTTTTCAGCATTGTTGGTGGCTAATTCACCTCCCCTGTTTAACAGTGGGCCAATATTTTCCTTCTGTTTCTGCTTGTTGTTTAGGTACCTGAAGAACCCTTTCTTGTAGTTTTTTGACATCTCTGGCCAATCCAATTTGAGCTCAGCTTTTGCATGTCTGACTGCATCTCTGCATGCCCTGGCAACGCCCTTGTAGTTCTCAATGGGTATTTGTCTGCTTTTCCATCTCTGGTAGGCTTCTCTTTTGGTTTTAAGCAGATTCAGAAGCTCGCAGTTAAGCCAAGGGGGGTCTCTTGTTCTGCCTACTCCCCTTACCTTTGAAAGGGATGAACTGTTTTTGTGCTTCCAGGAGAGCGTTCTTGAAAAACTCCCAGCACTAGCTAGCTCCTTTATCCTCCATGGAATCCCTCCCAACTGAGCTCTGAGCAAGCTGAACCATCTTTCACTGACAGTTTTATTGTAGAACTTGCCAAGGTGATAATGAAAGTCTTTTATACCTTCCATTGAACCCCTATTTTGCTTTAGTTGATGCTTGTTTTAATAGAATATTTAGTTAGTTATATACAATAATTTAAATGTGAAATTTGGTGGAGTATTTCTGAAAATCCAAGTACCAAAAAATACCTAACAAATAAAAATAAATGATCCTGTCTCAGACCTAGGGTTAACACTGCAAACATTCAAAGCAGCAAATATCTGCTAAGTTTCTTTATACTCCTAAAGACAGTCAGAGGTATAAAAAAAGTTATTAAACTTATTTCATTCAATTTTTCTGGTGTGCTCACTTCAAATGGGAATTCTGAGGTTCCCAGGCAAATTATATTATTAAAGGGAGTATCTCAGTCTTTCAGACAGTGAATGAATGGTGCAGTCCTTCATGATTTTTTCTGATTTAAGGTCAGGTGTGCTATGATGCCCTCAGTCCTGTTTTGGAACCTGAGTTGAATGTCTGAACTGCTTACATAATGTGTTAAATGTTCGTCATACTCAAGCACTAGATTCAAAGTTAACAAATACATTTTACCTGGTCTTCAATATAACACCCTTACCCAAGCTAGCAACAAACAAAAGTTAGAGACAGAAATATATCAGTTCCCAGAAGTTTGCATTTAAAAGACTGCTGTTAAGAAAATGGGATATTATATGTCATAAAATCATCACATAATCAGAGCAATAACAATGAGTTACAGTTTTGGCTCTGATCCACCAAAGTTTCCAGATGCTTTGCAAAATGCACAAACCTACAGTCTGTACTCAGTTACAATAGCTTCAGTTACTTCAGCGGGGTTATGCCAGACTGGCACTGCAACAGCTGAATACAAGCTCAGTTCTCATTTGCAACAATAAAATATAAAAAATATAAAACAGCTTAAGAAAAAAAAAGCAAGTTTATTACTGATTACAGTAAACTGCTTCATAATGTCAACATAAAGTATGCAATACATCTGAAAAGAAATGCATGAATATAAGTAAAATAAAGACAATAAACTGTGCCAAGCCCCTCCTGTGTTGCCATCCTCCTAACACTTTTCCCTTCTTTGACATGCAAGAATTTCATGCAGTTTAGTGTCAACTTCTCTGCTGGAAGTGTCAAGGCCCCATGTCTCACAGTCTGAATTTGCCTTCATGTAATTTGGAACATGTGCTATTCATCACACATATTTCCAAAATACTTCTGGATGTTTATTATTTGGTTTGAAAATGCATCCTAGTCATGTGCCCAAATCTCCTTGAAATGTGTGGCCAAAGCTGAGCGTAGAATTGAAATTAGTACGTGCAAAAGTGTATTTTTCAAAGGCACTGAAGAGGGTTGGGGTTTTGTAAGCCAAGCACCCTCTCATCCCTCAACACAAACTCTTTCCAAACAAAAAAACCCAGGGCATTTTATTCTGCCCACTGCAAGTTAAGAATTGCTAATAGCAATACATAATGCAAGTTTCTCCCACTGTGATCTACAATGCTTTGCTTGCTGTTTAGCTGCTGCCTTCAATATGGATGTCTTTTACATTTTGCTCTTAAAGGTTTTTTTGGGGGTAGCACTGCCTTGTAACACCAGCTGCTCTCTGTTTCTATGTGAGAGTAAGCAATACTGGGAATTGCCTATTTCTAAAAGCTTATGGTGCATTTTCTCTATCTTTATCAGGAGAGAGTGGGCCTGGCACAAAATGCTGAGTCTTAGCGTGCTGCCAAACAAATTGTGGAGAAGCCCTCCATGGGCTCAGGTGCAAGGAAGCAGAACAGCTCCGTCTGTCCGATTACTTTCTGCACCATCCTGCGAACTGGACAACCTATGCATCTGCCCAGCCAAGGATTCACAGACCATGTCCTTACATCCCAGCTCTCAAAGTCCTTGGTACATAGTTCACCAACAGCCTCTAAAGAGCTCAGTGATTTGGTGCAATATTTAAGAGTGCAGTAACCCTGTTTGCAACCAGAGAAAAAGGACATCAGCACAGGTGTTCACTCTATTCTGGGCTTCATCACCTGACCTAGATGACCTTACAGTCTTGTGTACTCATCTTGCAGTTCTGCTTGGGAGTTACCCAATTTATTTGCAAGTTTGAAAGTTTTCCTGACACCTACTTTGTTCTTATAGCTGGGGAACTGGAAGCCTTGTGAGAGTGAAAGCTGTGTGTGAACTTTCCCAGTGACTGAGATGATGAATGTTGTACTTGCTCCCTAAGGGGATGTGGATGACTGGGAGCATCAGCTCATTCAGAGCAAATTGCAACCTCATTCCCTCAACCAGTTTACATCCTCCTAACAAGACACAGCAGAATTCTCAAAGAAAATAAGAAAAGTGAGAAAGTTGAAAGGAAAAAGGGGGGAGAAAGAGAGAAGAAAATTTAAGTCCTATGAAAGTTCTGTCAGGAGAAACAAAGTACCATGATCTTGTACTGTTACTAATTTTATTTTGTTAGTTTTGCTCTAAACATGAGTTTTAGTTTCTCCAACCCTCTGTAGCAGTCAAAATATTACAGAGGAAGAGTGAATGCATAAATGAATAGGGAGCAGCAGTGGCAGAGGTTATCACAGACAAGAAGTTTTGAATACCAGAAATAAAATACTGAAATACCAGTGTAAGTGCACCTGCCAGGGACTGAGATCTACTGCTGTAGATGTTGTTCTCACATGGCTATTCTGTTCAGTGAATTTGCTGCTTGTAGAGACAACTGTAGTACTTTCCTTTGGTCACTGTAACCCATCTCGAGTATTTTGATCTCAAGGTTACTGAAACACAAATAAGTTCTTCAGTCATATGTTCCTGCCATTTGTTTAGAGACCTATCTTGTACATCCATAGGCAGAGACTCTGCTCATGACTGGCCCCGCCTATAGCTTTCATTTAGATTCCAAGCTTTCAGCCACAAGATTTGAATTTTAGCTTTAAAAAAGCCCTCCTCTAAATTGTTCCACACCCTTTAAAGAATGGAAAACTCATGTCCTAGGATTTTAATGTGAAGATTAAGAGACAGTCCTGCATCATGTATCTGCAGTTTTTCGATGTTTTCCTAAATACAAATACAGAATTCTTGCTGCATTTTTTTTCTCAAATTTTATTGTGGGATTTCCAGATCCTCATGAAGACCTCAGATTAGCCTCTGCTCTCATTGCACAATCAGCTAGAGGATTCCATGTGTTGTGTTTACTCCTAGGTTAGGCTTGTCAGCTCATGCAGTGCAAAGAATACAAAGGCTTGGCAGAGGGAAGACTTAAGTATTTAACTGCAAACAAAAAGGAACAGTAAGAGGAGTGGTTGATTTGATAACAAAAATGAGTATCTTGCAGATTTCTGATAAACAAAAGCTCTGTGATGACCAATGAACTTAGGAAAGGAAGAACATAAAATTTTATTTGCCAAAATACATAATGTGCACTGTGTAATATTTTAAGGCATTTTACTATTAAAAATAAAAAATGCTTCCATTATCACTTGATCAGGTAAGGCTTTCATTGAATATACTTTTTTGTCCTGAGTAAACCAGCTACAGAATACTTGAAAGCATTTGATTTAATACTGCTGGTAAAATATTTTTAGGAAGAAATTTTAAAGGTACATGCAAGGTAACTATAGCTGGTTGAGTACTTCATAAATGAGTGAAAAAGATATCCACAACCTGGGATCTGAATAGTTACCCAAGTATGATGCTTACAAGATAAAAGCTCAGTCATTCCAGCACAAAAGATACAAATTCAATTTTCTCTCTGTCCTTTGATTACTTGTCCTACTTACCAAGACCCTGGCTCCGTGGGAATTGAGGACACACACACACACACACACTCTCTGTAAATCCACTAGAGGTACTTTCTGAAATTACATGTCTTTGACCTGTTTTCCCCCAAAACATTTGCTCAAACTTTATTACTTTACCAGCCAGTGAAGACTAGCATTTTTTTCATTGTGAAAGGGACATCAGTGGTGGACCTAACAGAAATTTTTCACACACATTTGCCCAACCAAAGCGACCAAATGTTTCTGATGGACATATAGACCGAAAGAAAGACAGAAAGATAAAAAGAAAGAATGAAAGAAAGAATAAGAGGATATATTCTTTCTTTGTTAGTTCTGATTATTCTAGCAGATTACTATGTTCCAGCCATTTGTAAAGACTTCAGGAAATCCCAGTGTAAAACTACTTCAGAAGAGAGGATTCAGGCCCCATATATGTATAAGCAACTCCTTGATATTTATCTACAGCTCTGTGTAATCAATGAATCTGCTTCTCTGAATTACTAATGTAATAATTCACATAAAATTGAAATAGAGCATTTATTGTTTCCTGTCTAAAGAACAGGGTCATTTTTCATAAATATCAAAGCACATCATCATGAAAAAGAGCAAAAAGAATTAGAAGACAGGAGTCATGAACATTGATAGGCACTACAAATATGTTTCTGTTTCAGGAATAAATAAGTACTGACTGTCCTGTTTTAGCACTGGACAAATGTGAACATGGATACAATTATACACATCCCAGACTTAATAAATTCTGCTTAAGACTTTGGGCCTGTAAAGATGGAGACATATGGTATTATTCAGAACAAGTTATCCCACTGACTTCAGTGGAAATGTCCAGTGTGTGAAGTTAAGCATGCATACCTCTTCGCAGAAAAATGCACTAAATCTTCATGTTTTCCCTCCGAAACCTCATCAAGCCACGGGGATTAGAGCTCTCCTCAAGTATTTTCTGTCTCTTTTTGCTGTCACCGTATTGTTGTTCAGTTCCTGCATTCTATTAGAGTTCCCTTTTGCCTAGAATTTACTTGGCAGCTCTTAGAGATTTTTGGTAACATCATAACCAATTTCCATCACATCCACCCTCTCTCACAATAAAATTCAAAAGCGTCAAACGTTTGTCTCAAAAAAAAAGCAGCAGCCACCACTAAACAAAAATTGTGCAACCTTTCTGTCAAGCACTGCATCTCTTGATAATGCTATTATGGCAAACTACATAATAAGTTTACTTAAAAATGTTTTTATTTTAATTAAAAGAAGATAAATCCTCAAGCAATTTTTTTCCAATCCCTTTTTTTCAGTTTCGTCTGTAGCTTAATACCATGAAAAACACTAGGGTGTTAGACCAGGAAAGGGATAACACAATGGAGACAGATATCTGAAATAGTGTCAGTAGGGTTTCTGAGTTGTGACAACATACTTCACAGAGGAAATTCATATAGCAACAACAGGTCAGGGGAATTACCTTAACCTATCAGGTCACCAGCCGAAAACATTCAGGGTTCAGTACAGGTACTGAAACACAGGTATCTAGTGCCACTTGGGTGCATGAAAGTGTAAAAATGATATTCAGCATACTAAGCACTTACACAGAACTGGCAAGCATGCACAGTCCCAGTCTCTTTGGGATCAGCACCTTGGGGTGAGATGTGATACTGAGTTTCTGATGTGACAAGAAGTGCATGTCGAGGCAATTGATCCCCGTTCCCTTTCTCTTCAGATCCTTTTCACATGGCAGTTCCTAGTAGGTTCCTTGACTTTTTCTAAAGTGATTTTATTGCTAAAGCAGCAATATTTCGGAACTTCCCTGCTGAAGCATTTGCTTTCCTTGGAGAAACTCAGGCTAAGAGGTCTGAGTGACTGGAAGCAGCCCTAAACCCTCCTCCCAGCAGAGCATGGTATGGCCAGGAAAGGGCTTGTGCCTTTGTATCCCATTGAGGTCAATGAACAGAGAGCTGACTAAGGAGTAGGGCCCACCTTGAGATACCAGTATAGCCACTTCAAAATTTTAACCCCTTTTGGGTTTCTTCTAAGTTGTTTTTTTTTTTTTTTTCTGTTGTACTTGCTATCCATGCTGAAAACATGGAGAATGTCTGAAGGAAGAAGAAAATAACGGGACAAAAATTAATGGAAAAGAAATCCCTAAAACATAAGAGTGATGGTTCCATAGGAAAGCACAGGCACTATTTGTATTCCAACCTATCACTGGTAAGAACTGAGGGATGTTGCACCTATCTCCAAGTATTTTGTAAATCAAAGTATCCTGCAGGACATGGGAGGGGTAGTCATAAATAAAACAGATAATTCTAATGAAAAATAAGCCAGTTTCTCACACCTGGAACAACGATACACCCAAGAGTGTGATTCATGTTGAGAAACTCTCCAAGTAAAATTGCTAGCCAGAACACTGGCCACAGGTTAAGTGAATTACACAGATTCACAGACCCTTCAAACCAAACGACCTAGAGAAGACAACGGATCTTCATCAGGCACTTCACTGTGTGTGAGTGAAGAAGGCTCTATTCTGCAATCTCTTTGAGAAGAAATTCACCCCTTTTTCAAAGGGTTAGACAGAGGGGGCAATGCTCATTTAGAGGCAAAGGAATAACAGAACAACAGGGTGAGACATCAGCCCACCTGTACCACATATTACTCAAATTCTTTACTGAAGCCCAGAGGACTTCTGTGTACGGTGGCTCATTGTCATGGTTGTTTCACTTTTCATGCCACACTCAGACATTAAGCCACTCACAACTGGTCCTTCTTAAATAAACTCCAGAAGCCTTTGATCTGTTTTCTACGCGGCTTCCCAGCAGATATTGGCATCTACTTTATTTTTCAGAGAACACCGATGGAATGAGGTTTATGAATAACTTCTGTCCTCTGAAGCAGTGTGGTTGCAAGCAGCTGAGCACATGTCACTCAATGCAAGACTCGGGATCAGCAACAGAAGTTTGTTTCCTTCCTAAAACTTTTGGGAAAATATATATTTCAAGGTGAGAACCACTGCCAGTGTGGTCAAGACATGAAGGCTAACATTTTCAGACTGAAGATCCCAACTGTGGCTGACACTAATGTTGCATACTTTTAACCAGATTAAGGTGCAAGGCAGCTTCAGTGTAATGCTTTCAGTGGAATTGTAAAATGGTTGCATCTTATTACAAAGTACATGCATCAGCTTCAAAGCAGCAAGCATGTGAGTTTTCAGTATGGGCCACAAAAAAAAATTACTAAGAACACTGAAAAGAATAAAAGTCTCAAATTCTAAAATGAACTACCCCAGCACTGAATACTGTTCTATTTTTTCCCTACTACCATATTGCTCTCTCTCTGATGAAAAGAGTTTGAGATGTACAGAGACTCCCAGCTGGAAAATATGCTTGATTCAACACAATAAAATGGGAAACAGAACTATATTTAATCATAATGAGATCAACAAAAATCACATAAATAAATAAATGTACCAAAAGTATTGCAAAAGTATTGCAAAGTAAGCCACAATAATTCTTTATAAAGAGATCTCATACTGCAAAACCTAGGGATCCAAACATAGCACTAGTGAAATCATTTTGTCTTCTTTGAAATACAGTGAAATGTGCCCCCAACCAATGTTTTTCAGCAATTAGGTTGACCATGTCTTTAGCAAGGATTCATTCCAATGGTAGGTAAAAGACCTTCAGACTCTATTTAAAGTTCAAGTTCATTTTCTTTCAGTAACTCGTTAGACACCCGGGACACCCTTACTGAGGTACTAACGTATTCCATTCTGGTTTCTGCAATTAATCCCACCTTTTCTCTACAAATTTAATTTTAACCTGTCACCATTTTTATTGCAACATCCTGTGACTAATTTATGCAGATCCTTATAAATGTTTATATTTATTTCAATTCGACTACTTAAAAACCAGATTCACTGGGTAAGCTTTTCATTGGTGATCTTTAAGTTCACAAGCATCTGCAATGGCTGGAGGTTCTTACCCTAAAGGGAAAAAGGCTGGCCTTGATTCTGACCTGACTGAGACTACTCTGATGTGATTGATTTAATTTAAGTGCTTCCTTGTTTATAGCTACACACTGTAACCCTGAGCAAAATCAGAAACACTTATCACACATCAGTTGTTCCATGCTCTTTTACGATATGTTGCATTATGTTCTGTAAACACCTAACTTGACAACATTTATCACAGAGGTAGCACATTTTATTAGTGCAGCTAAACAAAACAGGTTGAAAGCACACACAAAAAAAGTATTAAATGGCCTGAATTCCAGGCTTGCTTGCTCCATAAAGTAACAGTATCTGCTGAGATGATCGTGGTACTGCAGTTCCTTCTCCTTACCAAATACATGCAGTAGGAAGTTTTCCTCTGCTCTTTTGTCATCTTCTTAGCTGTTCTCTTATTTCATGACCTCTGAGTTAATCCTTCTATTCTTCCTGTTAGCAAGTTTAAGCAGGCAAACTTCAAACAGACTAGCAATGGGTCACAAGGTTTAATGGGCATGTAGATAATCATCTAAATTACATTTCTGGAGCTGATGGGCCAGACAGGCTTAGAGAGTAACTTTACCAGCTTTCACTGTTAATCAGCAAGGATTGTGTGTCTCGGTATGTATCTGCCTTTGCCTGCCTCCCCGAGGGGCTGGGTCATACTGACTGATTAGCAAAGGCAGCTGCATTAGCTTTCTTCTCCCACAAAGTGTGTTATGGAGGCCCAAATGACTTGAAAGGCAAATGTGACCACAGCTCAAACACCAAGCACTCTCTTCTCATCACTGTGGAATTGCTGGCCCTCCTCTTGCAGATTATGATACTCGGCACAACAGTTGTTGCCAATTTTCATGATCTGTTAACACTTAGGAAGCCTCATGCTGAAGGCTCTTCTTTCACATCTATTGTGGTATCAATCAAGGGGAAAATTCAACAGGCTATTTCTCATTTTCTGATGTATTTGAGAGCAGTGTATGAGGTGAACTGAAAAACACACAGTAATTGAACTGTCAGTAGTGAATGCCCTGGATTTCAGCTTTGAAACACAAACTGTAGAGGGATAGGTAAAGAGAATAACAGTTGTAGGATACAGACAATTTTACAGCTACAGAAATAGCAATGGATATGTACTGTGAACCTGATTTTCTCAGTGAAGATACTTACAAAGTGAAGTGTATCAAATATGAGTCTCCTTTTTTCTTATATTGGTGGTTGTGTTTTAGAAACCTTGTTATTCTCTTCCTAAAGGAACAAGAGCAGCAGAGGACTGGCTTCCTGACTTTGGCAGGACCTTTTCCTTCTGGTGTTAGGTTTATCTTGCATAGTAAATACTTCTCAATGGTTAATTTTATTGCTCTTTATCAAGTTGTTAAATAAACACAAAACCAGACCAATTAAACTATGATTAGCCACACAATAAGCTTTCACTGTCTTACTTAGGCACAACATAGGCCAATACCAGCACTCTTTAAAACAGTAGAAACTCTTCATATATTTATAACTCTATACAGAAAAGAATCTGACTAGCCAGCTAAGAAGTTAAACAACTTTCTATTTTGGATCTCAATTATGAACATTCTACAAAAGAAACTACTGACAAACAAAGTCAAATAATCAACAATATTGATTTCCTTATTTGCTTCTTGAACTTTGAGAAAGGAAGTTGGATTCTGACTTTCCACAAGTTTTCATAGATGAAACTATGAAGTGTCTATAGCTCTGTGACCTAGGTGCAGCTACTTCTGACTGATGTTAGGAGAAAGACATGAATTAGGCTAAATACTTCTATAAAATTGCAGTCCATGAAGCACGCCATTTCTTAAGATTCTAAACAAGGGTGACCACATTTTCCACTTTATCAGGGACAGGACCAGAATGCACGGTCTGCCCCATATTGTGATAAAACCTTCAGGTCTCAGTTTTGTTTCAAGTATTCACTGAGACATGGGATATCCTGTTTCCCAGCTTCTGTGTGGCAGCCTAAGTTACCCACTCTTGGTGCCACAGCATCCTTGGCTCTTTCGATGAGAACAAAAATGGTCAGACTTCTATGCCAGATCATGAAACACACAGGAGGATTTCAGTCATGTCACATCCTCTTTACCAACATAATACACAGGGAAAACAATCTGAATTTCAAATATGCATTGTGAGCATACAGCTGGAAGAAGTGATAGCTGTTACCCAGTGCAGCAATAAATCACCTCAGACTCCATTGTTCTATTGTACCATATGGCTGACTTGCAGAATTACCCTTTTTGCTTTTATTTTACCAAATCAGAGTTATAAGATTATCATTAAAAGACCGGACAAATTACTATCAAGAGTTATGGAGTCATTACTATGACTCATTAGTCTTCCACTTATATCATCTTCATAACAACCTATACCCTCTACTTCACATTACAGCTTTCTAATGGCAAAATATCACCAATAATTTCCACTAGCATCAAAAGCTGAGATGATCAAAGCACAGCTATTACTTCTGGAGATGCGATAGTAGGCACACTTTTTTTCTGCAGACTCATTTTTTGACCCCACGTGCTAAGAAAATAAGTCTAATTAGGTCAGATCCAAAGTACATTGAAGTCAAAGTGAGTCTTTTCCCTGTTCAAAGGGCTTGCATTAAGGATATTTTTCTCTTCTTTTACTCTTATGCACATCACAAAAATGGGTACAGAAGCTGTTACTTAATCCAAATGAGAGTCTGCTTGGACAGTCTCAGAACTGGAAGAGCTGAGGTGTACTTGCACAACTGTGCACTAAGCAACATGCAACTTCTGTGTGCCCTAAACTTGGCTCTAGACAGTTTTACCACGCACCCCTCATGATATGTCTATGAGCATGACAGAAAGTCTTGCAGACAGAACAAGCTCAGGTACCAGAAATAACAACACCACATTAACAGGGAGCTGGACTGGCCTGGGTGCCATGCAGCAGTGGCACCTTGTTTGTTCCCTGTACTTGCACCAGCTTGCTCACAGCCAGCACAAGTAGCTCCACAGCAGTCTACTGTCACATCATCAATTTAACAAATGCCACCATTCACAAAAAAATGTAACTGAGGCACCACAGAGCCCTGGTATGTCACGCAAAGCTACTGAAGTTTAACCTTAAAACAATAACTTTTGCTCCAGTACAAACCGCAGTGACCATTTATAAAAAAAAAAACCCAACAGACGCATGCACAACATATATTTTGCAAATACTTTGCCCATATGCATCTACTGATTTGTCTGCGACTTATAAACTGGCAGTCTGATCATGGTTATAACACTTTGTGTACTGTCATACAGTGAGAGTTATTTCTAATTAATGAACTTACTCTCCATGAATCAGGTACATTGACAGAATGCAAACACTGACACAGCTATTTACCCCAAACATAAGCTAAATATTTCAGCGAAGCTTCAGAAACTTTGGACGACCTTTTCTTCCTCCCCAACCCCTTCTATTATTGTACTTTTAAATGTGTCATTGCACTTTCTGGAGCTCGTAAAGGAGAACTGCTTAACTCATACTTTGCAATTCTCATACTTGCATGGCTCAGCCAAAGACTTGTAAGACTTTACGCTTTACTGGGGAGTTAATTCTTATATCCTGATATTGTACAGTTAGAAATGGAAGCATAGAAAAATTGTGAGCTACACTCTGACTCCCTAATTTAATACAGTTAATGTAGGCAATGCAAAGCCTGAAAAGCAAGAGCTTGGCCCACCAGGGTGATTGAGATGGCCTAAGCTTGCTTCCCTGTGGAATCAAGGAAAAACAACGTCTGTTAGAGGGTGACTGAGAGTCCCCAAGTACATCATCTGTTCCTCTTCAGAGATCTCAGGTGCCTTCACAAGGTGATATCCTTAGTACAGTGCACAGGGTACGTCTCAAGAGCACCCGGCTCAGGGCTGTGTGCTAGGAGCTGTTTGCCTGCCCAGGGTTTGGCTCCAGCGGTGCCCTCCTGTAGCCAGGGGCAGCCAGAAGGAAGCAACCTTTCTGCGGTTAGTCAGGCTGCATCAGGATCCTCCCAAGCACTCAGCCTCTAGGCTGGCCTCAGGCTGAGGTGATTCGAACACATGGGTCCCTCTTTTCCCTAAAGGGCTCTAACAATCCGCCCATCAAGCTGTACCTCTCCTGCCCAAGCTGGGCCACAATGCAGAAATGCATGGAGGAATCACTGTGGAGGGCAGGGAGAGAAAACAAGAATAAGCAACAAGAAAAAGTCTGTGCTACATGGAGTCTTCTGGAGTGGTGTTACTGGGCCTGTATTATATTGAAATCATGCAAAATAAGAGCAAAAAAGGAGTGTAAGCAAAAATCTATTCTAAATATGTGGGATGATTGCCTGATAACTTAGCGCAAACAAAAACCCCACAGCTAACAAGAATTCTATAAAAACAGCTTTTCTGATAAGCTTTTCCAGAGAAGTGTTCTCCCAGGATCTAATTGCCTACCCAGCGTTTACAGTTGTCTGTCTCCTTTCACAGCCATCCACAATGGTTCACTGCTATTATTTAAAAAGACATTTCACTCCTGTGGTTAAAGGCAAGGAATCAGAAAAACCTGTGTCTAGTCCAGTCTGTAGTAGCAGTTCTTGATGGGATCAGAGAAATCACTCCGTCTACAGAATCTGCATCCACAGCACTGTATCTGCCTCAGCATCTCCCCATCCTTCAACATCCTAGGGAGCAGGTATTGCAAGGCATATGTCAGGCTGAAACATCCAGTCATACACCCACAAGCACCAGTGGGATCTTATTCACCAGTTACAATCATATGTGTCATAATTTGACTCCCTAACCTTTGTAGTCATGCAAGTATGAGTTTCTGCTTGGCTGGTTCCTGGGCAGATCTTCATCTTCTGTATTTTTAACGTGTCATGCATGCCCATGGGATGACATCAGTAATTGCATGAAGGGGAGAACAGCCTGGACACAGAAGAGAATGGAATTGGTCTGTCAGGTCGTTGAGGTTTGTCTTCTATGGTTTTGTTCCTCACATAATGATACACTAATGACATTTTTTCCAAGGCAGCATAATAGGAAAATAACTATTCAAGTCAGGAGTCACTTAACTGAGTGTCTAGGGTGGTGGGATGTTCCTAGTAAGACTGTGCTGAACTGCAAACATATAGAAGAGAGAAAGGAAGGAGAGGAGACATTAAATTTTCCATTGCTGAGGTAGGAGGTGCTACAAACAAGACTAGCTGGTGTCAATAAATTCAGTGGTGATGAAGAGTGATATCATTCCTGATTTAAGAAGCTCGTAATTATGAGAGTGCTGCCCAAGGAAAGAGAGCATAGGAAAAATGAAGGCCAAAAACTGTCTAAAAAATTCTCGCTCTTCTTGAGTGGCTAATTACTGTAGCAACCTAATACTTCCTCTGGTTAATGATCATAAACAAAATGAGTTCATTGGTGTCATCTCAGTCATTGTTGCCTTAAAACTGTTGAATCACTGAATCAGCATCCACATGGATTGTCTCAAAGCGCTGGTGGCAAGTTATCTGTCAGTGATCTGTGTAACACACCATTTCCCGTGTACAATGCATCGTAATAATGACAAATGTAGCTGCTGCATGGAAACATCCGCTCTCTTCAGTCTCTGCCTGATACTTCTGGAGACGTTTCCTGGAGGGTATCTGGTATCAATCTTGCATCACATGTTAAACAGGAAACTTAGCTATATAGAGAAGATTAAGCACAACTAATATAAAATTAGGAGTGCAAGCAAAATGCAGTAAACTGGAAGACTAGATCCTTTTCTCCAGGCAGCTGGACCCGATATGGACTTGAGCCTCAATGTTTGGGCTCTGTAATGTGGCCTCCCCCAAATGCTGGAAAGTATGATGATGGTCCTAGCCAGGCACAGCCTACTGGAGATACAGGACAAAACTGTAAAGCAAATCTTCATTCCATGCTTAGAGAAAGAGACACCTAAGTAGAAGCACAGCCAAACTAATTCTTTTGCTGGTTCTTCCCACCTTATGCCCTAGTTGTGCTTGGTTTCTCTCTATGGCCTGTTCAGAGCCTGGCAGATGTCTGACAGTGAACAGTGATTATGGGAACCCGTGATTACCAGATGATAGTGCAGACTATATATGAAGTCAATTGTGTAGGTGAAAGAAGTGAGTGTTTAATTTCTAGAGAAAACCCAGAGCATTACATTAATTCCCCCAAAGGACATATCTATTCTTTGTTGAGCTTTTGAGACCTTTTCTTAAAGTAGTAGATACTGGCCACTGACCGAAATACCATCCTAAGAGCTACATCTCTATTGCTGAGATCCAAAAGGAGGTCAGCACAGAACAGCATAAATGTAAAGAAAATCCATCACAATGGTAAATTGTTCCTCTGACTCATCTACAAAGCAATGCTTTAAATCATCACAAAAGTCTTTGTTATAATTAGGAAAACGTGGCAAGCCTTCTCTCCCCAAGTGGTATAGATGTTGACAAAGCCAGAATATGCTGACTCAACAAAACATTTTGTTCTGAGATACACACAGAAATTAACCCTCTACTTGCAAATTAGCTCACACATCTACCTTCTACATCTTCATAAATATACTTTTTAGAAGCACCAAGATGTGTTATTATATTTAGGTGCTTGTTTACTTTATACTTACAGTGAATGGTGATTATACATCCCTTGATCTTTAAATATTTTAAAACCCCTTCAAACAGTTCTTAGGTTTTCCTGAGCTGTTGTTTGACCATGAATATTTAGGAAAATTACTAACAATTTCAGCAGTTTTATGCAAGTGAATTCACTCACTAACATTGCCTGTCATATATAATGGAAGAGAATTTAGCCATATGTTTCCATCAGGACAGGTACTCCATCAGTGTAATTTGGAATTGCTCCCCTGAAATTAATTGAACCATGTTGACCTACAGCAGCTGAAGATATAAGCCCTCACCTTTCTTTTTATGGCAGTGTCTCTGTACTAGCTCTCTAATATTATGGCTTTCATCTGAAATGCCTCCAATGTAACAATGTATTCAGTTTACTACATGTTTGCTCCTCAAGGTTATGTGAACACTGCTTTGTCTTTCCTGGTGAGTGGGTTGCAGGCACACAAAAACCAAAATCATTTACACTTTATTTAATAGATTAATAGCAATGCAAATGTACTTTTAGTGTTTTGTGTGTTTTCACCCATAAATCACTTCTACAATTTCTGAACATGAAGGTCCTGCTCATTTAAAACCAGGTCTCTGTTTTTTTCTGCACAGCTATAAAACTATTCACTCACAAGAGCTTTAAACCCAATCTTGATGTGAATTTATTTCACGAAGAAAGCAAAAGCTGCCGTAAGCAGCACCCACTACCACTCTTCTGTACCCAGCTGCTCATTCCTGCCCCTGCACCTTCCCCTTCCCTTCTGTTCACATAGAGAGATTGGGAACCTTATCCTAGAAACTAGTCCATTTAAAAAAAAAACAAAGTTCTCCCATCTGGTTCATGAGTAGCTGCAGGCAGGGAACGGGATGCTTAAGTTGGCATTGCTCCTGGAAAAAATGACTGACATACTATGCTCCCACCAGTGTTTCTGAAGAAAATTTAGAGTATAGGCTTGAGTATTTCGGATTTAATAATGAGTGGGCTTTTTGCTTGTCCCAGCCACTCCCTCTTTGAAAACAGAGTTAGCATTCCGGACTGCACAATAGCTAAAATCTCTAACTTAACAGTTATGCCAATATAAATTTTGAATTTTAATCCCTTTTAATCAAATAACCCTCGTTGAATCAAAACATCTTCTTTTGAAGAAAGCGTATGCTTTTCTTTATATTTTTTCTCCATAATCAGAAAGCTTTAAAAAAACCACAAAAAGTAAAAAAAAAAGGACTCAAACTAATTTTTTAAGTTTGGGGCATTTTTTGTTGTTTTCTGAAAAATTCAAAACCACTGAAAAAAGTTCTCACCAGCTCTAGATCTGAGAAGACTAAAGAATGCAATGCATGATTGCTCCTATAATGGATATTCTTTTATTCTCTGAACAGGAGGCAAGATAATTTTGCAAATAAGATACAGTCTGGTTGCTGATATAATGAGGCTGTATATTCAGTTCCAGAGATGCACTTCCTATGTGTTTTCAAGCAAGACACTCAAGCCCAGAACTACCAAGAAGGTTAGCTGCGGCTACAAGAAGCACTGCAAAACCTAAGAGTCTGCACATGGCATCCGCAATGCCCTAAGGACAGAAGGGGTGGGTCGTTTGTAACGGAGGTCACACTTAATCTAATGCAGGTAATGGGAAAGACAGAAGAGACTAATGATGTGCTTCAAGCCTGTCCTACTACAGCACAAGTTCTTTGTTTCTCTCCTAAGCTTCTTTTTGTTTTTTATTTTATGGACATTATTTAATATTTGCAAGGTTCTTTTTGAAATCTTTGCATGAAAGCACTAGGCAAAGAGTTAATTTATGTTTCTATAACTGACAGTTTTTACTTGTACTGTCTGATATGAAAGGCATTATAACTGTAACAAAACACAGTTTAAAATTAAGTAAAAACATTTTATTTTCCTTGGGAAATTTATAACTTCCGCTGAAAAAAATGTAAGTTTTCTCATACCTTAAATAACAAAATATGAAATTACTCTGTTGGTTTTTTTTTTAAAGACTTCTTTCTTCTCATCTCTACCCCTCAAAGACTATAGTAAAGTTGAATATAGTTATTAGATTAGGCCTAGGTTTTAATTGCTTTTCCTCAATGGAAGTTCAGTAGACAGAAAGAGAAATCAACATCTTGTTGCTGGCGTCTTGTTGCCAGCTGCATTGCAGCCTTTTGGTGTTACACAGTCAGCAATGCTACATCAGTATCTCATTATCAGCTCTGTTGGACTTCTTATGCTATCTGGACTCTAGGAAATGAATATGATAAAAGGGTTTATAAAAACATAAGACATAATAGTACTTAAGAATAAGGTGTTCTATAAAAATCAGGGAAGTTTTTAAAGCTGTTCTTCTGTAAGTCCGTTCTCTCGGACCTGAAAAAGTTACAGGACAGCCAAAGCATCAGCCCACTGCACTGCACTGATTCTGGAAACTGCTTTTTCACGTTTTCTGCAAATGTACAGACAAAGAGAATGATACACACTATGGCTATAACTTATGATATTAGCTATCCATTACTCACAATGCAAATGCAAAACCAAATAAATAACTGTGTTACTAAAATTAAAAAAAAAACACCAAAAACAAAACAAAAAAACCCCAAAACATGTGGCAGCAGGACACTATAGCTACAGAAGTTCACAGTGTCAAACAAGGTTTCCCTAAGCACATCACCAGTTACTTTCCATGATTGCAACTAGGCAAAGATTAACAATCAAAGAGGTAGTATCCACACATTTCAAGTGAGGCATAGATAAATCTGTTTGCATTTTAAAGATAACGAGCAGTGCAAGAATGAAATAAAATAGTTTGCCCTTTATGACAGTGTATACGTAGTCTGGGATCTTTCACTTGAGGGTGATGCTGATACCCCTGTCTTAAGAGTTCACCGTTTTTTGCTGCTTGCTTTGTATTCTGCCTATCTTGGTACCGCAGCTTCACAAGTGATAATGAAATGGCACCACTTCTCTCAAGGACACTTAATTTGAATATTGTCAACAACTGCACAAAATTAAGTTAAAGCACAAGCCAATAACATCTCCATTTGCAGTCCAAGGAATACTGTCGGAATGCAGAACACAATGTAAGGCAAACAAAGCTGCTGAAGGTGCTATGGTGATGCCACAGTTTATCCCCTACTGATGTGGTTTTAATAAGTATATTATAGCTGCTACCAAAAAGTAGAAAGGACAATATTTTTGCCCCTTTTAGGGGCTGCAAGGCTTGGAACCACACACTTCTTAACTCAATAGCCTTGAAATTAATCTAGGATTATTCAACTGCATGAGAATTGTTAGAAGACTGGAAACAACATCCCACACTCTGTCTTTTTATTGTAACCTTCCTTATAGTATCATCTTGCAGTGAAACCTGAATATCCTAATGGGATTAAACATAAAAGAAAGTCAGGAAAAAAAGTTGCTGGATTAGAATTTTAACTGAAGCCTTCTGTGAGAAAGACCACACCACTGTCAGTGACCTTTCTCTCCCCATGTGTGATCCCAGTTGTGCCTAGTCAAGTGTCCAAAGGAGACTTCATCAGTTCACGCTGTATTTATCCTTTTGCTCCTAAAACAGGTGTCTTGTTACTAAGAGAATAAGCATTCATGCCATTGATCAGGGTGTATTAACCCGCCCTGCAAGAGCACATAATGTTCTCTGGTATAAAGAACAGAATGTAATGATGCTATTTAAGACCTGAGTTTTGTATTGATAAAAAACATCACTCTAAGCAAAAGGCAATAAATTCTGTTCTAGCAAATAGGGAAAAGGGAAAAAATGCAGGCTTTTGAGTGTTTTAGAATGCCATTTCTATCTCCAGCTCCAACCTTTGTTTGTTTTTTAAATGCACTCTCTGATAAGTTTGCCTTTAACATATCTAAGAAAATGTTTTTGAATCTCATACTGTATCTTCACTGCTCTCATTAGATACCACAAGAATGCTTTTCATCTCATTTTTACTCTAAACTCCTGAAGTCCGCCCTAGCTCTAAACAATTATATTAATTAGAGAGCAGTTATTCACAGATGAGCAGAAAATTGAGCTCAGTCAAAAGAAACTTCTAAAACACTTTTCATTTTTATCATTCTAGATCTCTTTGCCTTCACAGTGCTTCAAAGATTAATACTCAGTCTCATAAATACTAGCATAAAACATTAACAACAGTGTAAACTCCACTGTGGGAAGATGTGTATGAGGTCAAATTCCTGTTCCGACACCCAGATACGTGCCCCACTTTGGGCAACAAGCGGAGCTTTCCTCACATCTTTCCAGCCAGTGTGTTCTCCTAGTAATATAACTCCAGCTCAACCTATTGCTGCTCTCTTTTTCATACTAATTCACACCTAAGCTGTCAGGCAAATTGCTGTATACCTGACCTGAAATCTTAGTTATTATACATTTTTATTCTTATTTGTTTTACTGTAGCAGCTACTAGATCTAGTGCTAAGCCAGTACAAAGAGCAAGAAGATGGTCCGTGACCTTTTGAGCTTGTAAGATAAGTGTAAAAGAAGAGACAAAAAATCAGATCAGCAGTCAGTAGGCTATGACTACTACATACATTTTCTCTGACAGTTCTGATTTGCAGATTGAGATAATTATTGTCAACATACAATTTGCTATCAACACTTACAATCTCTTTGGCTCCTGTTTTAAGCTCCAGTGATTATTTCTCCACAAGAAAAAAAAAATCCCTCTTGATCTGTCCCACCACATAAAATGCTCTGCCTTCTCCCACCCTGGTCTCCCAACCTCTTCTGCAGTATATAGAAAGAAACTGGAGAAGAGAAATAAGTTTTACAAAATGAATATATCAATATATAAAGATCTTCATAAAGAAGATAAATAAAGATCGGATTAGACATTTGACATGAACATGGATGACAGTTTCAACACTATGGCTTTGAAAATCCTGCTACCTGGTTGCAGAATTAGTTGTGACAAAACGTATTCCTCCTGGATGCTCTAATATTTACAATGAACCCACCAAACCTTTTTATCTGCCTAAATTCCACAGACAAAAGCACTGCCCTTGATTATGATTTACCATGTCACTTCCCGCTTTGAATCAACTGGCTTATCTTTGCTCACCATAACAAGTACCAACGTTTAGTCCTCAAACTTTGGAATCTAAACAGCTCTGCTCCATCCTGTTTTACAAAGAATATCTTTATCACCATAGTTTCGCTAACTGAAAGCTTCACTCTTCCTTTCTTTCACTATCTTTCTTGCAATTTAGTGCCTAATGCAGCCTGAGCTTCCCTTCCCCAGCCCCTTTTTAGCCCTATCAGACAGACTCTCACCCTTTTTTTAATTCAAGAGACCCACTGCTTCCTAAGGATTGTTATTTGTTAGGTGTAATACATTTGCATTCCCAAACTTATATGCAGATAAATGTGATGTAAGCGGCAATCATCCCTTCCTTCAGAATCATCAGTGGGTTTTTTCTTTTGTGTTTGTTGGTCTTCTAGAACAAACACTTTTCATTCATAAATTATCTAGCAGCATTTGTTGTGAACACTGATAAACATGCTGTCACCGTAAATATCTTTCTTGGTAAAAGGATTTCCAGTGTCCAATGTCATAGAAAGACAGTTATGAAAACTGCAGTCTGCCCACTGCTTGGTACAGAGGGACTGTTTTCTCACAAGTAAACAACAGCACTCTGATGGGTAAGGTTTTGGCCGACCAAAGTAAGGATTAATTCACCTGAAGCTCTCAAATACATGGTAGTCGTAACAGGTACTTACACCGGACTGACTTACTTTTTATATCCAAAACATTGTGTAAATGCTGTATTTCATACAATTATAGCATTTAGAACCCAGATTCTAATCTCACCAAAACTGACTGTACACCAGCTTTGGCTCATGTACCCTAATTTATACCACTGGATGAACAGAAACCAGTTAAACTCACTATTAATTTGTATAGAAAAAGAATACGGAGACAATACCTGCACAAACCCACACATCATATAGTCATCAAACAAAGGCAGACTAGGGCGGTCCTCTCGATAAATTGTGATTTTGTAGGTGCTCACAACGTGAGGGCTGGGCTGTGAATCATCAGTTACAAGAATGATGACTTTGTTCAATCCAAGGCCAAGGGGGTAGTTAGCAATGCTGCAAGGCAAAACAGGAAAGAAGTGGAATAAACACTAAAGAAACAGAGATTTACGCTGCTTTATCTATGGCAGCTAAACTTTACTTGCTCCTTGAGGCTTCTATTTCTAACATTTTGTTTTTCTTACAAAATACATATGATTTTAAATAAAATCCAGTGTAAAATTAGTTTTGTAACAATTTACAATTATTTCAGGAAGAGAAAATACTGAGAGTGAAACTTAGTGTAAACAGCTTCAGCGGCAGTGGCAACGATTCTGACATGAAATCTGTGAATGAAGCCACTAGGGACAGCAATTCCTGGCATGTCCAAGCTTGTGGTGAAGTCAGCAGGGAGACAAACAAGATCAGAGGTGTCAGCTAGCCATTGAAATTGTCCACTAGCCAAATGTGATGGAGTCCCAAACAAACTGCTCAGAGTGACAGACAAGAGCAAAGCTGGACTGTGCTCTTCTTCCCTTGGCAGGGAAATGAGAAATGCTGAAAGACACAGAACCTGAACATCCAGGGCTTTTACTTTTCGGTGTAAAGGACATAATGCTATTCTGTTTTCCTTTTACAAGGAAGAAATCTCAAAAGTTTTTCACATGTATCCGTGTTGACTACCAAGGCGGTTAATATTAAAACACTAAAAAGTTGGGTGGAAGAATTTTATGGGAGCTTCTTTTGAAATGATAAATCAAGACTAATTTCTTATTGAAAATACAGGAAGCATATTAGGTATTAGATCAGTAACAACTGTACAGACTGTCTGGTTATTAGCAGACATTCTAGGTCAAAGCATCTGCTTCATAGTCAAAAGATGCTGTGTTGCATAGGCGCTTCATGCCATGAAGCAAAGCTAGCTCTGTAATGGTTAAGGATTCTTCCGCCCATGTGAATCACTGTCCCTGCTCTCCCCTTTATCCACTCACTAATGGCTAGTATGTAAATACGCCAGTTCTCTGGTTCTGAGGTACCTGACCCAGATAAATAAACACTTTTTGTCCCTCCCAACATCCAAAAACAGGTCATGCCCAAATTGCCTATTAGGATTGTCCCTGGCACATGCCGCTGTATGTGAGATAGCTGGTTGGGAAAGCCAAAACTGTTCCGGGGGGATCACAGTGGCAATTAAACATCATGGATGATTGTGGGTCAGTGCTCAAACCTGATGTTTAGTGATGACTTTGTTCTCTCCCCTATCCTCCAGCTTTATACTTCTCTAAAAGATCAGATAAGCTGGGACTGTTGCTGATAACAAGATGACCCACTTAGTGGATGATGGAAAGGCTGTGGATGTTGTTTACCTGGATTTAGTAACACTCTTGACACTGTTTGCCACAGCATTCTCCTGGAGAAACTGGCTGGGTGGGTGTATGCTTCACTAGGTAAAAAACTGGCTGCATGGCTGGGCCCAAAGGGTTGTGGTGAATGGAGTCAAATCCAGTTGGCAGCTGGCCACAAGTGGTGTTCCCCAGGGCTCAGTGTTGGGGCCAGTTTTGTTTAATATCTTTACCAATGATCTGGATGAGGGGATCGAGTGGTCCCTCAGTAAGTTTGCAGATGACACCAAGTTGGGCGGGTGTGTTGATCTGCTTGAGGGTAGGAAGGCTCTGCAGAGGTATCTGGACAGGGTGGATCGATGGGCCCAGGTCAATTGTATGAGGTTCAACATGGCCAAGTGCTGGGTCCTGCACTTGGGTCACAACAACCCCATGCAACGCTACAGACTTGGGAATGAGTGGCTGGAAAGCTGCCCTGCAGAAAAGGACCTGGGGGTGTTGGTTGACAGCCGGCTGAATATGAGCCAGCAGTGTGCCCAGGTGGCCAAGAAGGCCAACAACATCCTGGCCTGTATCAGAAATGGTGTGGCCAGCAGGAGTAGGGAGGTGATGGTGCCCCTGTATTCGGCGCTGGTGAGGCCGCACCTCTAATACAGTGTTCAGTTTTGGGCCCCTCACTACAAGAAAGACATTGAGGTGCTGGAGCGTGTCCAGAGAAGGGTGACGAAGCTGGTGAGGGGTCTGGAGCACAAGTCTTCTGAGGAGCGGCTGAGGGAACTGGGGTTATTCAGTCTGAAGTAAAGGAGGCTCAGGGGAGATCTTATCACTCTCTACAGCTACCTGAAAGGAGGTTGTAGAGAGGTGGGTGCTGGCCTCTTTTCCCAAGTAACAAGTGATAGAACGAGAGGAAATGGCCTCAAGTTGCTTCAGGGGAGGTTTAGGTTGGATATTAGGAAAAACTTCTTCACTGAAAGGGTTGTCAGGCATTGGAATGGACTGCCCAGGGAAGTGGATAAGTCACCATCCCTGGGGGTATTTAAAAGACATGGCGCTTAGGGACATGGTTTTGTGGTGAAATTGGCAGGTTTAGATTAACGGTTGGACTTGATGATCTTACAGGTCTTTTCCAACCGAAATAATTCTATGATTCTATGATTTTATGACAATCCCTTATAATATAATTCTGATGAAAATGGATCATTCTGAATTAGTAAACTTGAACTTATTTCTTCTTCTGATCCCAACTGCTCTGTTCTGACCCACGTCAGAAGACTGTTGGCTGAGGGACCAAGCCCAGCGGGGCAGTAGCTTAGACCACAGTGCAAAATCAAGGCCTGGATATGAAAGCTCAAATTCTTCGCTGTCTACTGTGTGCAGTGTAATGACGGTCTGTTCCCACACAGTTTTGATGCCATCAGTGACTGAAGAAGATGGGGGAGATGCTAGCAACTGTGCACTACATAAAGCTAGGGTTAATTATGGCTTGAGAACATATTACCATTTCCTTCAGGACATTGACAAATAAATACAAATTTCTGAGTGTTGAACTCCCTCTGACTTTCCTGTGGCTAATCTACAGGGCATTCTCTGCTTTTGGAAACACAAAACAATCCTGTAATATTCTGACATATTTCCAAAATTAAGGACACTTTTATGTTTTTACAGTCATATTTTGTCGCTCATACCTTGGCCCTTTCTTCTCGTCAAGATGTACTTTGCATTGACAGTTAGAGGGTTCTGCTCCTATCTTCACTGTCACCATGTCGAATGGCACTTCTGTGTAGTATTCTTTGATCTTTGGGTTAAACTGAGGATTCAAGTCCAGCTGTGGACTGGTGAAGATCTGCCTGATATGAGATAGGGTATCTTTATCTGTTCCAAGAAGGCATCAAAGAAAAAACTGTGAAATGTATGAACATTTTTAAGTAACATGCAACATCTGGCAGATTGATAACATGTACAGTGGCAAGATTGTTAATGCCTGGTCACTCTGAGACTGATAATCCTGCTGCAAGGTCTTAATGGAGTTTGTATTGGCACTTGAGAGAAATTTTTAGATCCTGGAGGGATTTTAATCATTCAGTGCCCAATGACTCTAGTCAGAGTCACAAAACTCAAAGTCTGAGTAAGCCTTTGAAAATCCAAGGATTAGGTCTGGGAGATCCTGTCTCCAGTTGGTTAACCGCAACTTAAAGAAGAGTTAGGCCAAAATTCATAACCCACTTAGGTACCAGCCTGTATACAGGGTTTATGTACATGTGTAATAGCCAATAAAAATCAAAATAAGTTAGACATACTCTTACTGTTCATAAGAACAAGTCACATGGAGATATCTAGATCCATGGGGTCATTTGCAGTACAATTGGAAGAATGTTTTATTAAAATTCCTAAATCAACAAATTCCAGCTCCTTCCCTGTGTATGAAATCTCCACAATCAAATCCTATTTGCTCAAAAGTATCCTTTATTTTGTAGTGTTTGCCAAGTGACTCATGAGAATAATTATTTGCTGGCAACCCACTTATGACAAATATTTTAATCCAACCCATTGGATTCAGATTTACAGTATAATTACACATTCAAAACTTGCTTTCCACATATATTCTCTACTATGTGTTTAAAACTGGGTACTTCAGCAAATACTCCAGCCAGGAAACTCTTTACTAGAATACCTGAAAAATCTTGTGGCTTAAAACATGGCTTTAAAGAGTCATAAAGGATGCAAACAGTTCTGTGTGGGCTTTTTCTACCTCAAAATATCTGCCTTGAGAAACAAAACGGGGCAATTTCAGCACTCCCTTGCTTGGATTAAAAGGTAAAGGAAGTTACTACAGTGAAGTGCAGAATTTGGGCTAGATTTGTAGGGGAATAGAGGCTTATAAGTTGACACACAGAAGGTATTTTAAAAAATCCTACAGATGAGTATAAACAGTTCTCCAGATCCTGAATGCTTTACCTAGAAAAGTTATCTCACTACTACCTTGAAAATGAGGAGGAATTTTCAAAATAAAATGCCATGCAATCGGAATGGTGATGCCAGTCAGCCAGCCCAGGAGCATTTCTGGCCTATGACTGACACAGAGGAATTCCTGGAGGCACCATGAGATCAGTAACAGAGTGGAAATGAGTTTCAATGGGTCGAAAAGCCTTTCCACCACTTAGCAATTGTTTTGCGTTTATAAAGCAACTCCTCAGATAATGTGTCAATGAGGAAGGCAGCAGAAAGCATTGCTCCCACCAAAGACAAATATACTTTAAATCTTTACATATCTTGAAATATACTTTAAATATTCCTACAAGCAGATATTTTAGACAAAGTCTTCATCTCTTCAGCAGCTCTTTAAAACTCCACCACTGAGCTGAAGACAGGCCTTACACAAGGCTGATTAAACTCCATACAAGTTTACAGGTTATTCGACAAGAACAAATGTATGCTAAAGTTCTTGGAAATAAGGGGCAAAAGTCTATTGAAGCACGGCAAGGGATCAATGAGTGCTGGAATACTCACATTAATATGCACACATAGCAATGTTTAACTTTGTGCTTGAGGCTTGTTTAACATAATAGCCCAATTATTGAGTGATTCATAAACATTCTTCCTACTTAAAAATCCTTTTCTTTTTTTGCATAACAGCCCTCAGGCACTCCATTCACTGAAAGGTTATGCAGAAAAACCCAAGAAATTTGTTCAAGTAATCTCTCTTCTTCCCCCTTAGTGGTATAGAAAGACCTTGACTTACCATAAGTGCATTGTCTTTCTTTAGTCTTACTGGAAAAATGCAATGCTGAAAGAGAAACAGAAACAATTAATAATTTTCTGCTCTAAGCCTGATTCACAATCCTATAGGAGATGGAACTCTCATTGTGTTGATTATAAAAAATACAGTGTACTTTTATTCTTTTCAGTGTGAGATCTTTGCTTTAGGTTCATGAAAACTGCTCGTGGGCTCAGCAGAACAACTTCACAGAATCACAGGATCGCTAAGGTTGGAAAAGACCTGTAAGATCATCACATCCAACATCAACTAACACCACTATGCCCATTAAACCATCTCCCACAATGCCTCGTCTACACGTTCCTTGAACACCTCCAGTGATGGTGACTCCACCACTGCCCTGGGCAGCTTATTCCAGTGTCTCACCACTCTCTCAGTAAAGAAATTTTTCCTGCCTAAACCCCCCCCTGCCACAACTTGAGGCCATTTCCTCTTGTCCTGTCGCTAGTCACTTGGGAGAAGAGATCAACACCCACCTCTCTGCAACCCCCTTTCAGGTAATTATAGAGAGCGATTAAGCCTCCCCTCAGCCTCCTCTTCTGCAGACTAAACATCCCCGGTTCCCTCAGCCACTCCGCATAAGACTTGTGCTGCAGACCCCTCACCAGCTTCGTCGCCCTTCTCTGAATATGCTCCAGCACCTCAATGTCCTTCTTGTAGTGAGGGGCTCAAAACTGAACACAGTATTCGAGGTGCGGCCTCACCGTAAAGTGTGGCGTACAGGGGCACAATCACTTCCCTACTCCTGCTGGCCACACCATTTCTGATACAGGCCAGGATGCTGTTGGCCTTCTTGGCCACCTGGGCACACTGCTGGCTCATATTCAGCCGGCTGTCAACCAGCACCCCCAGGTCCTTTTCTGTGGGGGAGCTTTCCAGCCACTCATCCCCATGCCTGTAACGTTGCATGGGGTTGTTGTGGCTAAAGAGCAGGACCCGGCACTTGGCCTTGTTGAACCTCAAACTTATACAGATAAGGAAGAAATTGGTCTTTTATATGTAGTAAGCCAAGACCTTCCAGCTGTAATGCAAAACAATGTAATCTAAATCATACATGTTATCAGAAGTAGTACAAATAGAAAAACATACCGTATATAAAAGACCTTACTCTGATCCCTTACCTTCATGATTCTTCCTGAAGTCAGAAGGGACATTCTGCTTAAGACTCACATTTTCTTGAGAAGAATTCCTGTCAATTCAATAGCAGACATATTTCTACATGAATGGAAGGAACAGAAACCATGGAACATTTTTCATAAATTTTTATATGGCAACCCAGGGCACATGGTATTTTAATATTCTCCATGGAAAGATGAACCCTCTGGATTCATGTTCCCAGCATTAGCAATATTACCTGAATGAACGTGACCGAAAACACACATTCCATAATAAATGGTATCATATAATATGAAAAAAGAAAACCAGAAATATATTTCAAAACATAGTTGAATTGCTGGGAAAAGGAAGAGTGGATATAGCTGAGAATAAAATAACCCAAACCATATCTCTTAACTGTGTGTATGATGCTTTTTTGTATATATTTGAGGTTAAAACTAGACTTTGTTCAAAAAGAATTAAATATAAATGAAGGCCTGTGTTAAGGTGCATATCTGTACCGACGTTAGCATGAATTCATATAATGGAACATCTATGTGTTTTGATTTGTTTGCTAATTAAAAAAAAAATCACATGATCAACGTCCGGAGTATATATATAAATCCTCAGTGAAAAAAGACAAGTTAATTGCAACAATTCATTGACATGGTAGTGGTGCCCATATTTGCTAACTCTGCAGATATTTTTCTTCATATATAGCATTTTGGGAGCATAGTAGAAGAGAGACAGTAGGCTTCTCTCCAATCTATGTACCGGACCTCTGGCTGATAAGACCTCTTCAGAGGTCAATTAGCATTTCTTGAAGCTTTCACAGATTTTCTTCTCAGTGTTTTCTGTAGAAGGAAAGAAGCAGCTGTCAGATCTGTGTGTGTCTGTGTGTGCATGAACATGTAGTTTTGAGCTTGCAGTGTCTAGACACTGCCCTAATTTCAGGCACATTCATGACCTCCTTCAAAGGAAGCACTTAACAAACTATTAGAGAGTTTGTTTTCCAAGTTATAAGTCATTCTGCACCCCTTTTTCTGCTTGCCAAGGAGGTAATGGCTAACACCTGTAAATATGTTTTTTCTCTACGTTATGCCTTTTTGCGTTGCTCAGTCCCAAACCCTGTTGTAAGGTGAAAACAAGATGTCTTAACTCTATAAAATGCTGGGCTTTTGTCTAGCCAGAGGACAACTCAGGAGTGTGGTAGCCACCACCAGTGCAAGGCCCCAGCTCCCAATGGAACTGCATGACCTGCACGTGTCAATTCTGTAAAGAGATTGCAATTATCACCAGACATTAAGAGACATACAGTAACTCTATCTAATTACAGCAGGTTATCAAAATGTAATATTTAGAAATTATATTACAGAAAGATACTCAGATTACTGTATTTATCTCTGCTGAAGACTGGACTTCTTAATCGTCAATCAGCACCACCAAGTTTTCCTTTGTCCAAGCTCCTTGCATCCCCCAGAACTGAGAAACGATGCAGTTATGAAGCTCTTCCTCAGTCAGGGAGCAGCTGAGATCCTGGACTCTGTAGAGTTCTTTCCTTCACATGCTGTTACTCAAGATGGGATGTTCATCCGTATGAGCAGCCCCTTATTTACTTAGTATCTCGGAGGAGCTATCAAACACAAAAGTGTGCATTGCCTACACACTTTGCAATTAGCTCTAATGAAACTAATGACTGTATGTCAGGTACCTTAGGGGGGTGCATGCTTGTGAATGTACCTTTTGAGAGATCCCCACTGTGCAAATCACAAGCTATTGACAGTGAACCTGCCCTTTAGGAATCTCTCTGATTCAGCAAATTAAAAAGAGAAAGGATTGACAGCAGCAGTAGTAATGTAGCTCTGATGGTCTAAGCAATCAGAGACATAAGTAATGAAGGATGCATAGATACAGATAATATCTTTCATAAGATTAAAACATAAAAAGGAAAAAAATCTGGTCATTTTTGGGCCTCTGATGAATGTGTTAGTTGTGGATGGTGCAATTTTTAATGGGACATGAAGTGCATGTTGAGATCATATTTCAGTATTCAGCCGAGTTATGAATTTTAGTTCTTTAGATGATGCTTTGTAGGTCTCTCTTGAAAACTAGGAGCCACAGGAGGTAACTTTGTGAAACATGATCGTTAGCAATTTTTTTCTGTTTGATCAACTGGTAGTGTGAGCATGCTGTTTTGTAGAGTGTTTGCTTGGCTTCAGTCACAGAGTTTCCATGAGGGCATTGGGTTCACCAAATAAAGAATCTTGTGCTGGTCTTCAAAAGAGAAATACAAAATTGCACACTCAAGAGTGGGATGGTTTCCTGGCACTTAATCCCAACTGTCTCTCTCCTTTCCTCCTTCCCTCTGTCTCTAATTCTTCCAGTTGCAGATCAGTGATCTTATCCCAGACTTCCTTGCTGTTGTCGTCTTCTGTTTCATATTCCGAAAGATGTTTGTTTCTCAGGTGATGCCCAGGTGATGAGCATGACCAAGCTAAACTCCAAGAAATTATTTTCAACCCAAATTCAGTTTGAGGGCTGCTGCTTCTATTTTGACCAAACAAAGGGCTTGCATATGGGAAGCTAGTAACACTTTTCCAAATATATCAGTTGATTTCATAAAAGCATTTGCAACTTTATTGACCTGCCTAGGCTTTTGTCTTATGCAAATACAAAAGGTTTAGCTTTTCTCACTAAACTGATTCTCCCATGCTACTTGGCTGTCCGACGCAGCCGAACATACTTGCCACAGTACTTCATAGCCCCTATTCTAAAAGACAGTAATAATGTATGTCTTAGTCATATCACAAGTTGAAACTGCATAGAGTTGAAGAACAGTGCACAAACAATGCAGTTAGGTAGTACCACTCCATCACTTTCAAAGAACTTTGTCATATGTTATACCAATACATCTGAGATGGTCATTCTCACCTAGGCTGTAACCATTTCATTATAGTTTGAGATGAGTTTCTAGAGTTCTTCTTGCTTCTCCTGTGGAAGGAATTCAGAGAGTTCACTAATACCTTTTAAGGTCTCAATACTAGTCATGTAGATGAAATGGGTTAAGAAAAGTACACCAGGAAACTTCTTTAAATCCTGCCTCCATCCTGTGGATGGATTCATGATCAGTGAACAGCATAACTGTACAAGATCAAAGTCAGAAGTCATTATTTTTCCCATAAGTATCCATGCTTGTCTGATTGGACAGTCAGCTACACAATTCACTGGATTTTGTAAATGGAAATAACAATTTTGCATAGTCAGAGAAAGAACTGTTCAACTGAATCAAATGAACAACCTGGCCTTAACTGAAGAAATTCAGGAAAAGTGTTCTGATGCACAAACTCATCAAAGCTGGGAATCTCAAAAAAGATTAATCAAAGCTCAAAGAAAATGCATACCTAAGTTATTTGGGAAGTAAGCTCTATTAAGCTCTTACTTCCTTGCAATTAAGTATAATTACATGCATATCTGACAAATGCATCCCCATCATATGCATGTAGCTATAGGAGTGGAAAATTATGATTTAGCAATGTCAAAACACATGGGTTTTTATACAGTTAATGAACAGAATGGTGTTGTTAGCTTAGCCGTTGCAGAAAAATACAATGTAAAGAAGCAGATTGGCCCATGCCCTGGAGAAATGTCACGGTGTGTCTACATATTTATATACATACAATAATGTTCAGCTTGAAGAAAAAAAAGAGGCCAAGGGGCTTGCTCAAAGTGAGTGAGTAGCACAGCTTAGATTAGAACAGAAAGCTGCTAAAGGTTGGTATGCTTTGATATGCAAACCTAAATATTTTGGCAAAAGGGCAAGGGCTTACACATGAATGCAAGCAGCTGCATCTTTGAGTTACTTTTCATGGAGTGGCCTGCAGTAGCAACAATAATACTTAGCACATTCATGGAACTGTGTATTTTTGAAACACAAATAAACAGTTACCTAGCACAGTGGTAAAATATAAACTCCACTTTATAGCTAAGCAAACAAAGATACAGGTGACTATTGACTTGCTGAAAGCCACGCCCAATTCAACGAGGAACAAAATTAAAACAAGAAATCTTACAGAAGCCTTATATAGTCACTATGGCATTGTCCAAGCAAAATGTACAAAATAATGTCATTTGCACATTTTACTTGAGACTCAGTGGAATGGAGCACACACATTTTCTAATGTCGCTCCATTCTCAAGCCCTTGTTTGCAAAATAATATATGCCTGTAGTCAGTAAAGAAGTATGGCAAACATGTGTGTGAAATGTCATTAGCCAGGACAGAATGAGCACAGAAAACACATTCTTTACAAATTTTATACTAAACGTATAGTATACCACAACTTTTCTCCTTCTGTCCGTTCATTCCTTATTCCCTCTTTTCTTTCTTCCCTTTCTTCCCTCCTCTCTTCCTTCCTTTCTCCCTCCCTCCCTCCTTATGAAAGTTAAAATCTGTTGCCAGAAGCTCAATGGATCCAACCTTGTCATTATAATATTTTTCCAGCTTTTCAGAAACGGTTAAAATGAGGATATCAGAGTATGGTGCTCTTTGACCTGTCTCTTGTTGGACAGAAAATTTAGAGCCACTCAAAATTATTAGTACCTTTTGGAAAAACCTTCACCTGACATTTCATATTTTCTTTACAGTTTTGCTTCTAATTAGTGAATACATTAAAAGATGGTCTTAACCCTGGTAAGCACTCCTAATTTTGAGTTTACAGTTGTTCAGAAACAACCTATCTAATTCACTTCATATTTCTTAGAAAAAAATTTATTGTAGCTTCAATTAAGTTTTTAGCCCAGAGTCCTCTGTATTAGAAATGGTCAAAACTGTGCTATGTAGAAACCTAGCTGCAAGTCTAATGGCAGGATGGCTGACAGTGCACCATGATGAGATGATGGATCTTCATCACAACTGCTGTGAATCCACCTACATCTACTGAAGGATTAATTTATATTGTGCTCATGGAGCTACTGCAATTAATATAATTTGAGAAACTACTCCTGAACATATCATATAATAGCTATCTTACCATTCTGAAAGATTTGTATGTGCCTCTTTAGCCATGAACTGGAATTGTTCAAGTAAACTGGAAAGCAACCAATGGACAGTCAGGACTGAACCAAGCCGCCTCATTGGGTCTACCATGTGATAAATGTCGCGCAGTAAAGTTTGTATCTTGGGTGCAGCAGAAGGGAAAAGCTGAGAAGAGAGACACTGATTAGAGACTGCATGTTATAATACTTGTAAAATGCAAAGAAGTGAGAAATGATCAGAAGATAGTGTATATAGCATACAGACGGATTTATATTAATGCTCTTTCCCACATGTGTAGAAAATTACTGTCTTGGCCAGCCTTGCAAATCAGGATTACTAGTACTGACATGGAAGTCTAACTCCTTTGCCTCTGATTCGACTTCCAGATCTATTCAACTCAATCCCTCTTCAGAAAGCCTTATCCGTCTCCAACCTGATCCAGGAGGTCCAGAAGAAATCCTGATATCATGCAGACTTTCTGAACAACGGATCCAGTTGCAGATCTTTTATTTCCCCAATACTCATCATTGCCCTCATTAACTGCCATGCCTATTCCCAGACACTGACTGTTACTCCTCCATCTCTATTCTTCTCAGAAAATGAACTCACTTGAAGTGTGAAGAAGCCCACATATTACGTATTCCACCTGCTTTTTTTGCCACTTTTTCATCTGTATCTATTCTCTGGTCTTGATCTCAGTGTTGTGCTGTCTCCAGTTCTTCCATTCACATCTGCTTTGCTTCATTATAATTCTATTTTCTTATCAACTCAATCGTAATTTACATTTTTTTCCTCCTTTTCCTTTTATTCTATTTTCTGGTCTCTGTGCTTTAGCTGTCCTTTACAATGAATCCTCAACTCAAATTCCCTGTTTTATTTCTTTATCTCTTTTAATTTAAATTCCAAAAATCCTCCAAAATAAAATCAGGATAACCTCTATCTCCCTGCTTCCCTGTCCATCCAGCCTAATCCATGTGCCAGAGACAGCAAAGAATGATAATGAAGGAGAAATGCTAAGAGATTTACATAAAATATGTATCCAATACAACAAAACCCTGTTTATTTTACCAGCTCAAATTGTCCAAGACTCTTCAGCTCCTTTATGAAAGTAATCATTGAATTTATCTCTTCTAAAGACAAACATTGCTCATCTTCTTTGTGGTAAGTTCCATCCTATGAAGGAAAGGGCAGCATATTCTAGTGAAATCACGTGGAAAGCAATGTGCTTTCATTAGACCCCAATCCCTTTGCTGATCAAAGGGACAAGTTAGAGCAGCTCTCAACTTGCCCTAACCTCATCCGAAGTCATGTCAAGTCAGCTTCTTGATAACTCTTCCCATTTGTCAGTCTAGAATACAGTAGACTGTGAATTAGCTTTGTGTGGAAAAGAACCCATAGAAACTACCATGGGAAGAGACTGCATAAAGTATAGACAATGAAGTGGGCAGTTAGAAATGTGGTCTGGTGTCCTACAAAAAACAGACTTAGGTAATCATATTGTACGTGTGCGTATGTCTGTGGCTTCCTACTTTATCCTGTCATAAATTTAGAGCCCATGACCCTGTTTTATAGTCACTCCTGCCTGAGAGGCAGAAGTCACGAGGATAACGTAGTCCCTGTAAGTCTTGCAAGCAGGGTGCTCCTCAGAAATGCCCCTTTACAGGTGCCCAGACTGAGAGAAATAGTGCTAAAGGAGTTCCCAGCTTTTTAGAAATAGATTTCACAAGTGATGCAAACTTTATACACACACTAAAAATGCAAAAACTTGTAATTGGATCTTGCACTCAGAATAAGGCACAAAGTTGCAGGAAACAAAATTTAATTCTGATGCTCATGAATCTACTTGTTTGAGATAATCAGTTCTAGGTTTATGAAAACACACAAACCTGTATATTAAAAAAGACCATTTTAAAATAATGGTGGCAAAATGACTTTGTTAAAGTTTTAAATGTATCTTTAAAGTACTGTACCTTGGGGAATTACATGATTTGAGAGTGGAATTTTTATTAAAGAAAATTTGATTGTTCAATATAATTACAGTTTTATTCATTACTTCCCCAGAATTCAGTAACAGATAGTTTCAATTAAATAAATCCTTCATTCTATAAGGTGTCAACAACAATTTCAGAGAGGCATACAATTTAGAATGAAATATTTTCAAATAGTTAATAATAAGAAAAAGGTGGAAAGAACTACCTTGCTCACGGTTGATCCATGTATTTTTTGTAAAGCTTCTATGAAAATGGATGTTGAGGATTCATTAGATAAGAGAAATTTAAAAGTATCTTCAAGAAGAAATTCTTTGAAAGTTTGGTGTTGAATATTTGATTCATCCTCATCTTGAAAGTCAAAGTTTTCATGCACCTGTTGGAAAACAATATAAGAATTTATAGTTTGAATATCAAGTCCAGCCTTCTCATAACCATGTATACCAAACTGGAACTATTTAAAAAAAATAAGTCATAATAACACTAACAAAACAGACAGGATTATAATATAGCAAATACTGAACCACATTTTCTGTCAGAACTACACACCACAATGTTTGCTGACCTCCAGCGGATAAAGTACAATATTGCATTCTCCTGTGAGAATATTTTTTTAGTGTTTGATTTGAAATTTGATAAAAGAAATAAAATGTCAGCTTATATGTTAACACAACTCTCTCAGGTATTTAGGAATTACTACATATGAAGGTATAAACTTTACAATATATAAACATGGTGAATAAACTCATGTTTATAAGATATTAATACATTAGTATTTTAGCATATACTCAAATATAACTTCAAGCTGCATGGGGTGTGTGCATACTACAGTTTCCAAGGGATAATATTCAAAGTCAAATGTCATAGTAATTATCAACCATTATTTTTCAGAGTAATTTGTATTTTCATAAGAAACTATTAAACACTACTGATTTACTGTACATTTATGGATTATGGCTGATGGTTGAGACTATTATACAGGCAGGTAGACATTATGCTTTATGTTTATTTTTTTAAGCAACTCCTAGGAGAATTTTTTTACAGCCTGGTATGCAATTATTAAATTGTTATGACATGTCACATTTCTTATACTAGCTAAACAAGTCTCATCGGACTAATTAAGGATACTGTCTTCATGGATTTTTTAAATTGTGCAAACTTTCTTTCATATGTCCATTTTTCCTTTGTATTTAAAGGATCTTTGTTTTGTGAAGGATAGAGAGATTTAGTGGGCATGGCAGTGTTGGGTTGATGGTTGGACTTGATGATCTTACAGCCTTAATGATTCTGTGATTCTGTGATTCTGTGTGTGATTGACTGCACTGTTGTTACTAGAAACTTGAACACTGTAATTCTCCTGTAATTTCCCAAGACATATTTACTAACATATTTTTTGCCTTCTGTGTATCATAAATATGGATAAAGATTTTATATACCTAGGTATATACATATTCATATGTATATACAGGGGTAATGAGAAGCAGCTGGAAAACAGTACAATTTTTATTTCTGGCCAGGCTGTTCTGAGGCAAGAGTGGTACAAAACTGGCACAGGGAGTTTATGCCTCAGGTCACATTTCTCGGGTTTTGAGGGCCTTGAGGACCATCCAGGAAGAAGGCAGCACAGTGGAGGTTAAAGCAGGTCATGAATTGAAGAAGTACAATGCAATTCGTGGAGAGCTTTAACTTGTATTAAAAGCCATTTGTGGTATTTTAACTACCTCCCTTCCTCTTTGTTCTGGCACAGTTAATAGCCAACTCTACTTGCATGCAATGCTTCCAATGGATTTTGTTTAGCTGATATTCAGTTGGGGTGACAATCCCATAATGCTAAAACTGAAAGGTTTGCACACTTCAATGGTGTGGTGAACTTCACCACAGGAACCCTGTCCCTTAAAAACTGGTTTCTCCCATAGCAAATTTCCACTGTTAGGCAAAATTAATTTTAATGTACGTGGACATTTCTCAGAGGTTTGAGGGCAACTGTCAGAGAGGGTTCCCTGCTGTGTTCTTTTTGGTGTAAGGTTTTTGAGTCAAGCAATAATTTGTGTAATTTTCTCACCTCAAGAACTACTGGATACATGGAGGTGCTGAATCCAATGTCAAAGGTTAGCATTTGAAAACATTGTCTGCATCTGAAAAACAATATAACAGGAATCAGATTCAGTGAGGTTAGGTACCGTTGTGAAAGATACGCTACAATGACATGCACACAGAGGTCCAGAGAACATACACAAGAACATACACACATAGGCCAAGAGAAAGCATGCAATACAGACTAAGTAAAATTTCTAAGAAGAGCCAGCAGCATTAAACATCGAGTCAGATTGTGAGCTGATGAAAACAGTGTTGTATTAAAGTGCATTTATATGGTTGACTTTTAAACCGGTGAGGGAGGTGAACTACACTGGAGGAGGAAATGCCTTTTGATGAGAATGAGGTCCTGCAAAAGCCTGGAAGACATTTGGAGGGCAATAGATGACAAAACTCTCTGGGCTCATTGAAGCCAAGAGTTGTGCTGCAGCTACAGGGATGATTGAAGGCGTGAGCCAGAGATCTAAGCAAGTCTTGGATTACATAAGCAAGAGATATCCATCCCATTGGTAAAACAATGTTAGAGTTTGGACTGTCAAAATAGTTCCATCCCTGTTATGCTCCTCCCCTCCTCGCTACCCTCTCCACTCACAATGTAAGCTTTATTCCCAACTTGCACAAGTCAAATAATGAGCTTTATATTACTGCTACTAAAACACCTGGGTTCTCAAATAGCTTTATAAAACATATAAATGTAATAAATAGCAACTTATTTACTATTTACCATAAAAATGTAAGGGATGTGACATAACATATATAGAACAAATATTAATTTTACTTAATACAAATATTACATAATAAATGTTGATTTATGTGTAAGAACTGTAACACTCAAATAGAAGTGATTACAATGATTTAACACCCACAGAAAAGTGACTGTTGCTGCCTAGGTATATTTCATAAAGTACATTTCATAAAGTATTCTACAGTGTCTCTTGTTCAGATTGCCTGCCGCAGCCAGCTCTGAACCATCTGGGCTACTCTAACGTTAAGTATTTGACATATGACAGAGGGCTCACTGAAGGAAAATACAGCTTTATGTATGTTAGGACTAGCCCAATTGTGAGTGATTTGTGTTCATTTGTACCGCCTGAAACACTTCGTCAGAACACAGCATCTGGTCCTAGGTATTGATCATAACCTTTTCGCACACTAGAAACACTGTGGATATTGAAGAGTTTTACTCCCTAAATGTAGCACATCCTCACTTTATTCTGTAAGGAAGTATGAAATAGAGGGGATTTTGTTATTTTAGGAGTCATGTATCCTCTACAATTTTTGTTCTGTTCGAAGGAGCTAATCTTGACAAAAGCATAGCAATGAGCACTGCAAGTCACTTACTGATTGAAAGAATTTGATCCTGAGGCAGATGATTCACTGAAGACCTCAGTTATAAGTAGAAGTTTGCTTATAGCTTCCTTCATGTTGTTGAAGGCTTGTTGGGGAGAACTGCTTTTGAAGAATATCTCAAAAAACCTTTGCAGCTGTGAAAGAGATTACACGTACTTTTTAACATTTAGAGTAAATCAGTGCTTAATATCATAAATTAAAATGTTGATAGAAGTAAAATTTGCCTTAGAATGTAAACTTCAGTTCTTATTCATTTGCGGAGTAAAGAGGCATGAAAAGCTCTGTGAAACATACTAATAGAGAAGGACTCTTTTTTTACAAATAAGTATATCAGAAACAAACCCTGTATCAATGGTTTTAAAAAATGTTTCTGACGGTCTAAGCTTGCTTTGATGAAACCTTTTGCTGTCTACTGGTTCTAGGCAACAGAAACCACATACACTTATTTCTTCAGCAGTAGGTAATAGCATACTCAAAGTAAAAGCCTTTTCTCTTGTTAATGTACTGTGCCAAGGGCTATCCCACCTGATCTTAACTACAAATCCTTACCCCAGGTTAACAAGCTTTAAACAGAACATAGAAGAGAGATGTTGAAAAAATGATCAGGCACAGCAGCCTGTGTTTTGACTGGACTCTTGCACATCCTGAGGATTTTAGACTCATAAATCCTGCCAGTGGCATATTCTCTGGACTGCATAACACTGTCCTCTTGGTTTCTTTCATCACTCATAAGAATCCACCTGTCTCATCACTTCAGACAGTGATTCAGCAAAACAGAACTGGACCAACACAGAGACCCAATAAACAGTGGGACACAGGTACGTTTTGTTGCATCGGAGTCCTTTATGCTAAGAAAGGGGCTGCCTTTGAACCACATTATCACACTGCACAGAACCCAATTAGCATCTGAACTGTGTAAAACTATTAGATAATTTAGTAGTACTATATTACCAGATACATTTCTATAGTCTGAAAGTACTGGCTTCAGAGATAAAGCACATAAACTATACACAGAACATGTTTTGTATTGATATTCAGAAAAGAAAAAAATTCTGATTATTTCTAGGAATTTCTCTACTAAATTGACTTAGAAGTGCAATTACATATTTTCTATTATCACCTATCCTACGTGACTCACTAGGGTAACATGATTGAAGCTCGCAGGCTTCTGTAGACAACTCCGCTGGAGACTGATGTGGTAGGCATCTCTCTAGCTGCCTTTGACTACAGTCATCAAGTATTCACTGCAGATGAGTTAACAAAGCTTGGCCTTTAGCAGAAGTCCATAACAAGGCTTAATGTGATATTTTGGGTCTAAAGCATGATCACAGAATCACAGAACCACAGAATGACTGAGTTTGGCAGGGACCTCTGGAGGTCACCTTGTCCAAACCCCTGCTCAAACAGGGCTACCTAGAACCAGTTACACAGGACTGTGTCCAGACAGCTGCTGAATGTCTCCAAGGATGGAGACTCCATGACCTTCCTGGGCAGCCTGTGCCAGTGCTCAGTCATCCTCACAGCAAAAAAGTGTTTCCTGCTGTTCAGACGGAACCTCTTGTCTTTCAGTTTGTGCCTATCACCTCTTGTCCTGACACTGGGCACCAATGAAAAGAGCCTCACTCTGTCTTCTTTACAGCCTCTGTTCAGATAGTCATACACATTGATGAGATCCCCTTGAGCCTTCTCTTCTCCAGGCTAAACAGTCCCAGCTCTCTCAGCCTTTCCTCATGTGAGATGTTCCAGTCCCTTAATCATTTTAGTGGCTCTTTGCTGGACTCTATCCAGTAGCTCCACATCCTTCTTGTACTGGGGAGTCCAGGACTAGACACAGCAAGCAATTCATGTGTGGCCTTGCCAGTGCTGAATAGAGAGGAAGGATGACCTCCCTTGACCTGCTGGCAACACGCCTCCTAATACAGCCCAGGACACCATTTCCCTTCTTTGTCACCAAGGCACATTGCTGGCTCATGGTCAACTTGGTGTCCATCAGGACCCCCAGGTCCTTTTCTGCAAAGCTGCTTTCCAACTGGTCAGCCCCCAGCACTTACTGGCACATGGGGTTGTCCGTCCCCAGGTGCAGGACTTTGCACTTCCCCAAGTTGAACTGCATGAGGCTCCTGTCAGCCCATTTCTTCAGCCTGTTGAGGTCCCTCTGCATGGCAGCACAACCCTCTGGTGTACCATCCACTCCTCCCGGTTTTGTGTCATTAGAGTGTACACTCTGCCCCATCATCCAGACATTTAATGAAGATACTGAACAGGAATGGACCCAGCAGGGATCCCTGGGATACACCGCTAGTGACTGGTGATGCGTTATGATGCATTCACTGTGCTGACACCAGATCTCCTTACAGCATACTTCTGTGCACTCTAGTCCACAGAATTTTCTGGACAGTGTTGAGCCCCACCTTGTGAGCATGAATACTGCCAAGCACGCTGGTCTACATTGGTATGGATGAATGGCTTTGAGTTTCCTCAGGCAGAATATTGCAGTTAAATGCAATAAGCATTTTCCACTTTTCTTTAAAAAAAATACTGTATCATTGCCTACTGCCAGCCGTGGGAAATACTCGAGTATGCATCTAATGCTGATCCTCCTTTGCTTTTTGCTCTCTTCAATTCCAGTAGCTCCATTCTGTTGTGCTGGTAAGGCGGGTAAGAAGTTGGTTTGCCTGCCTTTCTGTTCCTATCACTTCTGGTTTTATTCTAACAAGTGGTTCCCTTCCCAAGCTTTACTGACTAAAAGAAATGTGTCCCATGCACAGATCTGGGCTGAAGGTTTGCAATGCCTGGAACTCTTTCTCCTGTTTCTGATAAAGCTATTTGAAATGCCAGTAGGAAGAAAATGACAACAGTATATATGACTAAAGTTATAAAATTAGACCTCTGACTGTATCCTGGTTTGGACTGACATAGTAGCTGTGTTCTTCCTAGTAACTGTTACAATCCGCATGTGCTGTAAGAAGAGCCGGCGGGGAAGACGACCGGCCTGGCTGAACAAGGAGCTTTTGCTGGGACTCAGGAAAAAAAGGAGAGTTTATCACCTTTGGAAGAAGGGGCAGGCAACTGAAGAAGAGTACAAGGATCTCATTAAGTTATGCAGAGAGGGAATTAGAAAGGCAAAAGCCCAGCTAGAGCTCAATCTGGCCACGGTTGTAAAGGATAACAAAAAATGCTTCTATAAATACATTAACAACAAAAAAAGAGTCAAGGAGAATCTCCATCCTTTACTGGAGGCGGGGCGGGGGGGGAACATTGTCACCAAGGATGAGGAAAAGGCTGAGGTACTTAATGCCTTCTTTGTCTCAGTCTTTAACAGCCACACCAGGTATCCTCAGGGTATTCAGCTCCCTGAGCTGGAAGACAAGGATGGAGAGCAAAATAAACTCCCCATGATCCAGGAGGAAGCAGTTAATGACCTGCTATGCCACCTGGACACTCACAAGTCTATAGGGCCTGATGGCATCCACCCAAGGGTGCTGAGGGAGCTGGCAGAGGAGCTTGCCAAGTCACTCTCCATCATTTATCAACAGTCCTGGTTAACAGGGAAGGTCCCGGACAACTGGAGGCTTGCCAGTGTGACACCCATCTACAAGAAGGGCTGGAAGGAGGATCCGGGGAACTACAGGCCTGTCAGCCTGACCTCGGTGCCGGGGAAGATTATGGAGAGGCTCATCTTGAGGGCGCTCATGGGACATGTGCAGGACAACCAAGGGATCAGGCCCAGCCAGCACGGGTTCATGAAAGGCAGGTCCTGCTTGACCAACCTGATCTCCTTCTATGACCAGGTGACCCGCCCAGTGGATGAGGGAAAGGCTGTGGATGTTGTCTACCTGGACTTGAGTAAAGCCTTCGACACTGTCTCCCAGCCTTCAACACTTCCCTGGAGAAGCTGGCAAATCGTGGCTTAGACAGGTGCACTCTTCGCTGGGTAAAAAACTGGCTGGATGGCCGAGCCCAGAAAGTTGTGGTGAATGGAGTGAAATCCAGTTGGTGGCCGGTCACAAGCGGAGTCCCCCAGGGCTCAGTTCTGGGACCGGTCTTGTTTAATATCTTTATCAATGATCTGGATGAGGGGATTGAGTGCTCCCTCAGTAAGTTTGCAGATGACACCAAGTTGGGCGGGAGTGTTGATCTGCTGGAGGATAGGAAGGCTCTGCAGAGGGATCTGGACAGGCTGGATCGATGGGCTGAGGCCAATTGGATGAGGTTCAACAAGGCCAAGTGCCGGGTCCTGCACTTGGGTCACAACAACCCCAGGCAATCCTACAGGCTTGGGGATGAGCGGCTGGAAAGCTGCCCCGCAGAAAAGGACCTGGGGGTGTTGACTGACAGCCGGCTGAATATGAGCCAGCAGTGTGCCCAGGTGGCCAAGAAGGCCAACAGCATCCTGGCCTGTATCAGAAAGAGTGTGGCCAGCAGGAGCAGGGAAGTGATTGTGCCCCTGTACTCGGCACTGTACGGTGAGGCCGTACCTCGAATACTGTGTTCAGTTTTGGGCCCCTCACTACAAGAAGGACATTGAGGTGCTGGAGCGTGTCCAGAGAAGGGCGACGAAGCTGGTGAGGGGTCTGCAGCACAAGTCTTCTGAGGAGCGGCTGAGGGAACTGGGGTTGTTTAGCCTGGAGAAGAGGAGGCTGAGGGGAGACCTCATCGCTCTCTACAATTACCTGAAAGGGGGTTGCAGAGAGGTGGGTGTTGGTCTCTTCTCCCAAGTGATGAGTGACAGGACAAGAAGAAATGGCCTCAAGTTGCGGCAGGGGAGGTTCAGACTGGATATTAGGAAAAATTTCTTTACTGAGAGAGTGGTGAGACACTGGAATAAGATGCCCAGGGAAGTGGTGGTCACCATCACTGGAGGTGTTCAAGGAACGTGTGGATGAGGCATTGTGGGACATGGTTTAATGGGCATAGTGGTGTTAGTTGATGGTTGGACTTGATCTTACAGGTCTTTTCCAACCTTAGCCATTCTATGATTCTGTGATACTGTGTTTTGGATTTAGGATGGGAATAATGCTGATAACACACTGATGTTTTAGTTGTTGCTGAGCAGCACTTACACTAAGTCAAGGACTTTTCAGCTTCTCATACTGCCCTGCCAGCGAGGAGGCTGGAGGTGTACAAGAAGCTGGGAGGGGACACAGGCAGGACTGCTAACCCAAACTGGCAAAAGGGGTATTCCATATCGTATGATGTCATGCTGAAGAACAAAAAACAACTGGGGGGACTTGGCCGGGGCGGGTGCGGCCTCTGCTCTGAAACTGACTGGGCATCAGTCAGTGGGTGGTGAGCAATTGTGCTGTGCATCACTTGTTTTGTATATTCTTTTTTCATCATTATTATCATCATTTTCTTCCTTTTCTGTCCTATTAAATTGTTTTTATCTCAACCCACAAGTTTTACATTTTCTGCGATTCTCTGTCCCATCCCACTGGGGGAGAGTGAGCGAGCAGCTGTGTGATGCTTAGTTGCTGGCTGGGATTAAACCACGACAAGTGCCAGGAAATTGCAAAGTAAAATTGCACATATAGCCTTAACTCTGCCCTTCAGATATTCGCATCATGTTGAAATCTTGAATTACATCACACTGTATTTTTATGCTGTAGAAAGTTTTCCATGTGGACTGCAATTCCATGAGCCTCTAGGGCAAAAGAGCCCCAGAACTGCTATTTAGAAAGAGATTATGCAAATGCTTAGATCACAGTCCATTTCATTGCCACCACAGGCTGAGAGGGAGTCTGTGCTTCCCAAAGTCTAAGACCACCAAAGCTGTGTTTCTCCCACAAGAAGCTGCACATTTTTCAAATCAGTTCTGATTTAGATTCATCTCTGAGTGAAATTGTCCCATTTCAGCTCCTTCTTCGGGCCAAAACCAGTTAGTTAAACTGTTTGTGTGAAATAAAAAATTAAAAATGAAGACTCATCTCACCAAGGTGGGACTACATGGTGGTTCTTAGCTGACTTCAACAACTATTTCCAGCATCTCTTCCAGATTCTGTACATCACTCACATTCCTGTTACACTGGCTTGCACCTTTTCTCTAATTTCCTAAATCTGCAGTGGGTATTAAGGGGCTAAGCGAGCAGGTATTTTGTTTTGCTGCACAGGGAAGATAAGGAGTTGCAGGATTTTCCAGGGAGAGGTGGGGATCATTGGAACGAAGGGAAAGCAGGACAGAAAAAGCCCCATTAGCTCATTTGCTCCTCACCATAAATCAATCCCTAAGCACCTCAACACAAAGGATACACAATGCATATATTTCTAGTCAGAATTGATGACAGACTGATTTGCCCTATTTGCACTCAATAGCACGCTGTTGGCTATAATAGCAAACTGTTTCCAACACAACAGCCATTAAAATAAAACTGGCTTTTCCAAGGAATTGCATTTCAGTTACAGCCAGACTAGAAAAGAAGCAGTGCTCAACAGGTCCTCATTAGGGGATTTCAGGTTTTAGGACAATGTTTATTCTAAGCCAATGACTGAAAACAAATATTTAGTCAGTCTGTTTCAGGACCAATAGAGACAAGGGACAAATACTTCAGGTTAAATTCCAGTTAATGAAAAAATTCCTATTTAAACCAGTTCAGGTTAGGTTTGACTCCTGCAGATTCTACAGGATTCTCAGCAACTGCTAGGGGAAATGTAGCGTATATGGATTAGGGGTAATAAAGTGTGAAAACCTGTGGCAACTTCAGGTTCTTCTGAGTGTTCCCAATGAAGATCTATAAATATCTGTGTTCAGCTGCAAAATATTAAAGTCACTGAGTTGAAGGTTGCTTCAGATGATCACCACTGATGCTTGTTCTCCCACCTTCAGAGGAAACAGACTACCTGTCCAGCAAGATTCAATCTCATTATTCGTTGAGCATGATTAAAAGCAGCATTGAATAGTAAAAAAGAGGACAGAATGGGAAAAACTGGCGGCAATCATAGGAATTTAGTGTGGGAGAAAGCTGACCTCTGGCAGGCAAATTTTTTAGCAGAGGAATAAGGATTAAATTTTAGTAGACTGTAAAACTTAATGCAGACATGCACAAATATTTTGTACAATGACACCTTTTTATACAGAGTTGCAAGACTTCTCAGGAGCTTGACATTCATCCACATGCTGGATGCATACACTTGAAGGTATGCTCCACATATTTATGTAATGCCTTTCAGAAAGTGTGTCAATGCAGTCAGATTACATGGCTCAAGCACACATTTTCTCTAAAGACAGAATGAACTAGAAATATTCTTAAGATTAATTTTAACTCATTGACCTTTTGGTCACTGATAACTACTTTTGCTTTAGGATAAGCCATTGGGAAAAAAAAAAAGATTTGGCTAACTTAATATTGATTTTACAATGCTTTTTCTCTATCCATTTTGACATCCACTTTTTAAAATCTGCAGTCATTAAAATACGGTTTATGATCTCAGTGACATGGATCCCTTTGGCTCCTCAAAAATACACTGAACCATCAGTAAAAGGCCTGGCACACTGAAAAAAATGCAATTTAATTGACAAAGGAATTCCAATTTGCAAGATTCATGCACAGACTCGTGGACAATCAAGGAGAGTGGAAGAGTGTGTGCCATCTGCAGGGCTGGATGCTATGGTGACTGAAGTGATTCCCTTGAGAAGATTTTCCTCTGGCAATTTTTCTGCAAATGAATTTCTTAGAAGAGATGCTGGGGCGGCCTGGGGCAGCTAGCTGAACTGTCAGCTGAGGATTTCCCTGAGAAAGGGTATAAATTGATTTAGACAGCCATCTCCCAGGCCCTTCTACCTCCAGCCCTTGTTTTAAGGGGCCTGTTCAGACTGCATTGAGCAGTAGATGCAGCCAGACAGCACTGGGCGTTGTATACCAACACTCCACAGAAGATGTAAATTAATTTTACTGTTAAAAAAGACCCTGTAGCGATCCTTCTGGCATTACCTTCTAGCTCAGTCCTAGCATAGTCTTCCTCCTGACGAGATGAGAAAGGCTTTCCTTGACTAACCTTAGGCATGGCAATAAAGGCAAACTTAATATCTCTACGTTCACTGCATTGATTAGCTTTCTGTTGATTGTAATAGGTGTTCAGAGGCACAGCTCACATGAAGAGAATTCAGTCAGGAGTCAAAACCTGTAGAGGAATCCCACCCTATAAGACTACATGCTTATGGCTATGTACAAGCTAAATGTCTAGGTTCCTTTAGTACCTCACTGCAGAACACAGATGCTTCAAGAGCATGATTTATGCCATCCTAAGGAAGACATCTCAAAATGGTGACATTAATTGCAATCTAAAACTGCTGTGTTCCTCCAGTGACTGTACAGGGAATCTAAATGAGACACTGAAGACAGGTAGGAGATATACTGCCGGAGTGCTCACACAACCCACCCATGAACAGCAAAACCTGTGTGCCTGGAATATACAGAACTGTCTGGGAGGATGTTTGTCCCAAACTTATCATGATAAAGAGGAAGGTGACCATCAGTGAGGTTAAACAGTAACCAGGAAATTACAAAGTGACTTTTGAAACAAAGAAGGTGTCAGCTTGGAAAACAATATAAAAGCAGCATGAAAATTTGCCGTGAGGGGGGAAAGACTTTGAGGTGGAAACAGCAGCAGTCAAAACCTGGTCAGGCACTGCCAGAAGTCAGCCCACTGGCATCACACCTTCTGCCTAGATTGCAGGGATTACTAGGGTGTAAGGATGGGCATGGGTCCTACATGGGCACAGGCAGAGCTGGAGCCTCCACTTTTCCAAGCAGAAGTGTATGCAAGAAGGGAGGCTGCACCCCAGGAGAGTGGGGCTGTGTTTGTAAGCCGTGCTGCCTGTATCTCACCTTTGGAGGTGTAGCTGAGATCTGAACTTACCCAAGAGGCAAGGAGATAGAAGATAAGAGGCCACTGGGGCTACTGAGCAATTCAGTGTAATTTTGAGGTTTACAGTTTGGGATTTGGTGCATCATATTTTTCAGGATTTGTATGAATAGATTTTGAAAGGTCCTTGCTGGTTCCTAGTTGTAGCCTTCAAAACTAGATGGCAGACAAAGTTATCAGGATCATATCTGAGAGCAAGTTTTACCTTGCTTACCTTTGATCTGAGGAACCAAAGCATGACCTTTGCTTTCAAGAAATGACCCTTTTTGAAGTAACGAAGGGTCTCCTCTCCAGATTGTTCTGCTATGCATGGGAGCTGTTGCAGTCTTTCTGATCAATTGGATCTGCAGGGTCTCAAAAGACTTAAGGTAATTGCCTCTCCTTGAAAATAGCTGAGGATGTTTTCACTTGAATCAATTCAATCAATCTCTGATAATTTTCAGTATAGGCTCTGTACTCTCAGTTCATTTTTGTAGATTCATTCTTCTTATAGGATCTATATTTGGTGAAATTTCTTCACCAAGTCCAAATACTTTTGGATGTAAGTAGTCATTCATAGATACAAAAATACTCTTTTACACACAAACAAGAATCTCTTTGACTATACATATGGAGGTATCTAAATATCTAAGGTGTCTGCAAGAACACAGCCTGATTCCACATAGAAGGCCAGAAAAAACATATTGTGCAATGAAGCTATTTCCTACATTACCTGCTAGCACAGGCAGACCTCTCCACTGATCACAGCATATAGAAAAAGTCGTAAGACATGTAATGACAGAAAAATGTACCCATAATCAGAACAATGGTTCCAGAATACATCACAGAGAAAACAGTGCAGTAATTTATCATAAGTTTATAGTTATAGTCAGCTTTAGGTAGATCGGTTTTTTTCACCCCTGATTTATTGTTATGATGTGCCATTTCTCTGCAGCTCTAACATGGCATTTGATGAAGGGGGAAGCCACAGTATTATTCAGCTACTTTATACAGTAAATTAAATTTCCCACTTACGTATATTTTTTTCTTTACATAAGATTTTTTAAAGAGATGTTATTTAATAGCTCAGGACAAAAAAACCCTCTTGTCCCTTAACACTTTTATAACTATTTACATGGAGGAGAAAAGGCCATCTGAGAAAGGTTTCCTATAAAGATTCTTGTTCTTAAGACTAAGCCCAAAGACAAAAAGCCACACACTAGCTTCAGCAACCACTAAATTAGGTACTTTGACTGAGGCTGAGGAATTGTTTCTCAACCCAGCACCGCCTTCTTAGTGGAAAAGTAAAGGTGATTTACTAAAAGCATTTCCCAGCTCTCTGTGAGAAGCAAAAGTGGGTCACCTTGACTAAGGGAAGCTGGAAAGCAAAAAGGGAAAGATGAGAAGAAGAATCAGGATAATAGGAGTTAGGTCTGGGAAGGCTGGGAGCCACAGAAGTGCATGCTTACCGAGCTGCCTGGATTGAACAGCCAGAGCGAGAGGATCCGTGGTCCAGGAGAAAAGCAGAAAGCTAGGAGCTTGGATAACAGTGTAAAGACTTGCTTAGGACATATCCATATGTTATAAAGAATACTCAGTCCAGAGCTTTTACTAGCTAAACTGGGATGTTCATAATGAGAAGAGCAGAAAAGAACCCCAGGAAAAATTTTAACTTTATTTGTGCACTGCATGACAGATTGGCACAGACATGGAGAAGGTAAAGAAGGAAGGATTACTCATTCTTTATCTTAAGACAAGAATTAGGAATATGAAATTAAGTAATCAGGTAGAAGTTTTAAAGCAAACAAATATTCTTTCTCAGAGAACACATAAATAATCTGCAGAGTCTCATTGCTGCAAGACATTCGGAAGCCCAAAAACTTTAATGGATTAAAAAATCTAGGAGATAATTGCATGCCATAGAAGTCCACTGGAGCTAATTAAACATAAAGATATATATCCCACTTCCAATTTTGTGTGTCTTACCTTGCAGGTTACCGGAAATAGCTATAGTTTGCCTAAGGACGAGTACCACTTTGTACTTGTCCTGTTACACACTTTCGTGATGCTTTCTTGTCTGGTTGTTGCCAGAAACAGAATGTCAGACTAAGCATGTCTTTGATCTCCCCCAGTCTAGACAGACTTTCGTTCTTATATCGGTGAAAAGAGAAATGATAGGGCTCTGGATGCTATGAGGACAAAAAACAGATGGCATTTATGTTATGCTTAGTCTCCCAGGAAGGGGAGCGTTAGAGCATTTGATTCTCTACACAGGCTACTTGCAAGAACAGTGAAATGCATATGCTAAGTTCTTACAGAACCTAATGAACAAATTTAATTTTATTCCCAAATAACCCTGCAATCTAATTGATTAAGAGTTGATGGTAGTTTTCTTTTGTATTTGCTCCTGCTAAGTGGCAGAGCAAGAATACGGAATTCAAAAATAAAACAAAGGGCAAAAATTCTGAGTCTTTCTGCTGTTTCTAAGCATTTTGCTCTTTATCTGCGTGTATGTTTGTATTCCATTTCACATTAATATCTGTGGCTATTACTTGAAGTAGTATCAAAACTGGCCACTTGAGGGCAGTCCCGCAACCTAATTGTCACAGAGTTCGGCTCTAAGCCAGACTTCCACGTCATATTAAAAGATGTATTATTTCCTGGGTAGGTGAGGGTCCAGTTTTATTTGCATATATGTTAAGTATAAAAAATATTTCTCTTTACTCAAGTTGCCAAATGCTTAATACACAGAGAGAGAATTTCAGCAATAGTTATAGTGACTTATACCATGAAAAGCTTAACAGCAAACTACTTTAATAAATTACATTTACTTCACTGCACAACTGGAAAATCACTGAAGAGCATAGTTTCAGCTGAGGGTATCGAGGGTTATGCAAGTACACCAGCCAAGGAATTCAAATTCAGGAGACACCTGACTGTCTATTTTGGATGAGCGAAGGGAGAGTGAGCCAGAGCGGGGGCCATGCAAAGCTGCCAAAAGCACAGAAGAGCCTTACCAGGTGACACAGGACATGGCACCACTAAAGTCTATGGAAGTGCATCCCTTCATTAAGAACTGGGACCAGGTTGGGAAAGGTTAATGGCAGGGCAAAGGAAGCACTTCACAGTGTGTTAAAGACTGAGATAATTAACAATAAATTACTGTTTCGCACGCCAGCTTCTATAAAACAGAAAATTATTCAGAGCCCAGCCTTCTGCTCAATACACATGCATAATGCCAATTAACATGAAGGGAATTACTGCATACATTGACAGAGACCCATGCCTTAATTGGTACCATATGCAAAATAGAAAGCTTCTATTTTATTATTAATTTTTCAAAGCACAGATGGTCTAAATAAGGGGTTTCCAAATTTCCTCAAGGAAATAAGGCTATTACGCAAGTCTCATATCAAAACATTTGTGTGGCAGAAAGCCATTCTCTCCCTGCATCTTCCCAACCAGGGCCCAAAGGTAGAGTCGCACTTTTGCCACTCCTTGACTACACACAAAATCTTCATGCCAGGGCAGGATTTAGCTTCCTTTACTTTCTGAACTGAGATACTAAAATATGTATAATCCAGAGAAAACCTGGCAGCTGGTGAGCAAAACACACTTGAACTCTTCCTGAACTGCCATTTGGCCAATGCTTATTCAAGGAGTCATTCTGAAGCCTTGCCACTATGATTAGGGTAAGTAAATCTGAGTGGTAAAATCATTTATAATAGTTTACTAACAAAGAAGCAGTGGGGAATGCAGTATTACTAAATTCATTAAACTTCTGGGCTTTCTTTACACAGTTTCTCTTAATCATTTGATATCATCTGGCATCCTACCTCCAGTCTTCTTAAAAATCTCTCCTTCATATATACCACATTCTGGTTACTTTTATCAAGCATAAAGGCTTGTTGTACATAGGGGATCAAATTTTAAACTTAACATACTGAGTTTGTGATAGTAATGTAACCAAATCAACCACAACTGTGGATCAATTTCTCATCAATAATAGTTTGATTATACTGATACAAGAAAATTTGCTAACCAGAGGCCTATATACAATAAGCATGTCTCTAAATTACTGTGCAACATTTCTGAAAGCAGCACATCTAGGACAGCAGTGCAGCATATTAAAATTATTTTCATCCGTTCATTTAAAAATAAATAATTCAGTCAGCTGCTCTTGGGGAAAATGACATCAAACACTAGAAAATTTTTCCAGACCAAAGTCTCCTCTATAGGCATGTTCAGTCCCCAGGGACACTGATGGGTATTCTGTCAATCAGCAGAAGAACATGTCTTAGAGATCCTTTCTGTCATTGTTGACTATTGACAGGTTGGAGCTTCACAACATAACAAAAATTTTTCCTTCCTACACAACAGAGTTGGCAGATACTGAAAGCTTAAGAGCTTTCTGGACCAGGTTCCTTGGCTGGTACAAATATACGTAGGTCCACTGGCTGCTTCGGGAGAGGAGATCACTCTGCTGGCACTGTACGTCCCACTGGCAACAAGCGATGCCTCCATGACGTTTATGAGAAACTTGATGTAACCTCATCCCAAAGGATACCAATGATTGAATTCAAACCTCCTCCCAAGTATTGTTTTCTGACTGATAATCTCCTGTCTGATGCCTCTAGAACCAAGCACAGAAGCCTCTCTATGATTCTCCCAGTAGTGCTCTCTGGCCACTCTGAATTCCCAGTGTCTCACTTCTCCTGCAGACTCCCTGACTCCTCCATGGTTCTTTATAAGGCACAGTGTTTATGCTGAGAGACAGTCTTATACACCCCACTTTCCATCATTTTGTTAATATGCATTTCAATCTATACATCACTACAAATATGCTTTCTGTGGCGCCTACTTTTTGTTTATTTCTTGCCATTTTGACAAGTCTGCCTAAAGCTGTGGAAGTTATAATACCACAGCAGCAGTAACCAGATTGGAACTATTGTAGATGTGCTGCTGCTTCTAGCTATCATTTTTATTGCTGCTTCAGCTGCCAAAGTACTCTGTAAATGGTGGCTGGCACCCCATTCAGCAGACTTCCCTCAGCGGGAATTATTTTACAGAGTCATATCACAATTACTAATGACTACTAGCCTTTAAAGTAGTCCCTACCTTGGCTGCGATAGTGATGCTGCTGGACACTGTGCTATTTTAATAAACATAAAACAAAACTGAACCCCAAGGTTTGAAAGTGAGTGATCATTAGTCTTTCTAAATGTAAATAGAGGAAAATAGATGGCAAAATAATATATCTCTGTGGGCTTCCATGGCTTTCAAGGTGGGAAAGAAAGAGAAATTTGTTCATCTCACCTAATTGTGCCAATCTAGAATTTGGCATGTTCTCTAAGAATGTCATAGCCCATGGAAGGAAGTAGACACTTTTAGCAGGAAACTCATCTCATGCCAAAATTAGTGTCTAAACTGGGTAGGATGATTTGTTCTCTAGAGGTGTCTATTTCTCCAATAACTAGAATTAGATAAAGAGCTTAGACTAGGCACTTAGGTTTGAGAGAGCTAAAATTGTAGAATGTACCAAACGGCTGGCATCATCAAGAGTCCTGACACTGACACCAGAACACTCAGACTGTCCAAAGCCAAGACCTTCTCCTACCCCAAGAGGGCTACATGGGCAAAGTGCACCCATCCTCACATAGCTACTTCAGGAGCTGATCTAAGTGACCTCAAGAAATCACTGCTACTTTGTGACCTTATTCCTTCAAGAGGAAAGGAGCAGCTGCAGAACTGTAGTTCCTTCATGAAGAGCTGCTGTGTTGCAAGCACAGTTCCTTGCTGAAAGAACAAAGGAATGGGAAGGCATGTTTGGAAATCCATAGGACTTCTGAGCAAACTAGACGTGGAGAGAGAGTGGTCTCACCAGGCACTTAGAGATGTCCAGAGTTAATCCAATTAAGGCATATGTGAAACATCTTTCTTCATAAAACCTAGACACAATGGCAGGCTCACCCTCTTCAAGATATACTTCCTTCCCCTTATTTAGAAATGCCCTGACCCTCCTCCATTCTGTTTTACTGCACCTAAAAAAGAAATCTAAACAAACCATTTTAAATATTTACTTTCCTTTTTTACAACACTGTCAATATCCAGGCAAAATATCTTCCTGCATGACAGCACCCCCACTGCTGTGCTTTAGAGAAAACCTTGCAACTGCTGTCAAATGTCACCAATAAAAATGGGCTCTGAAGCAAGCAAATCCCAGGGCCCTTCACAACCCCCACTGCACAGGGCAACTCTCCCCTCCTTCATGAATCAAACTCCACTCATTCTGAGAAATGAAAGCTGTTCGTTAGAGGAATATTCTTGTGTCAGCTGGAGACTGAAAATAAAGAAAGGGTAAAAAAGAAGAAAGATATTATCTGGTTTCCTGTCTCTGTACTTTGCCTGAAAGGGGGAAAAATTAGGAAATTAAATGTTTTACCTTTATGGAAAAGTGCTTCTTCTTGGGTGGATGCCAGACAGTGGCAGTTGAATGAATAAATGCCCGCAGAGGTGTTAAGGATGTCACAAGCACATATGCTTTGATGATGACAGAAAAGTCTTGAGCTTTAAGGATGTCCTTGTGGTCTGGTGAAGCTGATACCTGACTCCTGGAAAGTAATAAGAATACATAGTATTAATGAAGTGCTTTTGCAGACGAGGAAAATGAGCACTAAGAAAACAGTGGAATAGAGAAATTAGTGGAAATAATAGGAAATTACCTTTTTTTCCCCCCGAGTTAAACAACACAGTAGATGAAACCAAGCAGGATGGAACAAAGCTTTATATCAAGTCTTTTTATTGCTTTCAGTATTTTAAAATCTGAATTTCTGTACATAGAAAGTAACTATGTTAGAAGGGAGTTACGTTTGAGAGTATATGTGGGTAAATGCATTGTGGGCATGTTGTAATTGTTGAGAACCCAGGACATTCAGACTGAAGGCAAAAACATTAAAGAAATCCAAGCAGCTTAAATAACAGAAATGCATAGTCAAAGTACCCAAATTTAACACTGATTTGTAGTGAATTCAGAAAAAAACTCCAAACTATGCAAAGACTGCACTATTGTTAGCACTTTCTTCAATGTAATACAGGGACACAAACATGTGGTACTGCATGCTTTCCTTAATGAAAACAATGAACTATGGTTTCAAATATTATGAGTGACTATGACACCTAGAAATAACCCATAATAAATCAGCTAAACATAAAATAATTATGCAAGCTAACTTTGTCTAGGAAGTGATGTGGCTCTCTAGATACTGTCCTACAGCTCCCATAGTCCAGACAAAAAGAATCAGCCATAGAAACAGGACAGAAAAAAAAACCAAACCCAAGGAAAAAAAAATCTGCTATTTAAAAACTTATTACTTGGGGAAATCTGAGCTATATTTGGGCATTTTCACAAACGTGGTTATTATTCTTCCTGTTAAAACCTCTGAGTATCAATCTACGTCATAGCAAATGCAATGAGAAGATGACTATACAAATTACGGGTATCTAAGACTGATTACTGGTAAAAGACATAGGACTCTCCTCCCATTTCTGTGTAATCTTTGGCAATGTGTGGCCTTTCAATTTTGCTATCTGTTAAGGGAGTCTAATAATATCTGTCTTAGAGACCTTTTCCTCCCCTCTGTAGAATAGTAGGGCCTCAGAGCATAAATTTTGTGAGATACTGTAACATAGGAAACAGCACTTGGACAGCCAGTTCTCAAATATTTCTTAGTTCTTCACTTAAGGGAGGGTCTCTGTGCAACGGACTACATATGTGTGTCTGTAGTAGGGGCAAGGCAAGGATGGGACCAGGAAATAGCTCAGTCCCTATCAGACCTAAACATTCAGGGGTGTCTCTGGCTCTGTATTTATCTGTCCAGGTGTTTCAATGCCCTCTATGTAAAGACTTAGCTGTTCACACACAAAATGTTCAAGGTTGGCTATTACAGAAACAAACATCATGCAAGTGTAAGAGATGCAATACATCTAAGTGCTCCACCCGTTGCGGTCTCCTCTCTCGCTACATCCTGCATCCCTGACTCCCAACTAAAAGCACAGTGAAGCACTTGCAGTTTCTGAAGGTGGGGTATCATTAGCTTACAGCTGCGTGCTCGTGCTCTGCTTCCACCAGGACCGCAGATGGGCAGGACGAGTCTTGTCAGTGCTGTCGCCGCCCTGGGACATGTTGCTTGCGGCGCTGGCCCTTGACAGCCCAGGCTGGCTGGAGCACTCTGGGGTGATGACTGGGAGCTGCAGGTCTGAAAAAGTACCAAGGGGATGGGAAAGAAAGTCAGCAGAGCATTGAAAGCAGCTGTCGACTCCTACTGTTAAGGACAAAATGTGTAAAACACAATAGGTAGAGAGGAGCTACCACCATCAGCCAAAAATGTAAAATTACAAATGCTGAACTATAATCCTTTTTGGATCTGCTAGCAGAGAGCTTTACACCCACCAAGCACCCCCTTCCAGCTGCAAGCTCAGAGGCTTAGCTGCACTTTCTAGGTGAGTGCATTAGTGTTGCATACAAAAAGCATTCCCTTCCCCCGTCTTCTAAACAGAAATCCTTTATTTCTAAATATAGAGTACCAAAACTTTGTTTCTTACATAGCCCTAATTACAATTAATGGGGATAAGAAATTTATTTGACTAAGGACCAAGGGACTTTGCCACTGTAAACACACAGACAGCTCAGTAAATAACTACATATCCTTGTTTCTAGGTTCGCCATTTAAGGCTACATTATGTAGTTAATGAAATCTATGGGAGACTTAGCTCTGCCACCAAACACAGTGGGAGTGGGACTGATGTACCAGAGTCCTCAAGATTACTGAGACATGTGACTATTAATAGTAATCAAAATATTGTGATGTGAGATCAGTCAAAGGGTGGTATGTATTTTCCGTTTTTACTGTGCTGATAAAAAGGCACAGAGCCCTTACGTTATGTCATCATTTCATGTAGAGCAGTTTTCATTAACACACCTCTCATTTCAAGTTCTTAAGTAATAGTCAGGGAAAAGTCAAGCTGTTCACATTATTCCCAAACTTTATTACTTATCTTTTTAATGACATACTGTATCACACTAATGTTATGAATTTATTTGTATAGCTTCTCTTTTAATGCATGCACTCTCCACTTTGGTGCATGAAATGAAAAATAAAACTGAAGTTGTATTTCTGGCGATGAGCTGTGAGAAGCCAGTCAAGGAAAAGAACTATTCATTTTCATACAGATCCTGTTAAAATGACATTGTGATTGTCTATGTTTATCAGCAGTTCATCAGATCAGCTGAGTTCAGCCTTCCAAGCTCAACTGGGATCTAAAATTAATCTGGTCCTTTGCCTTACATGCACCATTTAGCAGGATTAAAGGCTTTACTAATCAAAAACATGCCCTTATTAAAATAGTACTTCATGTTCAGATTATTTTCTTATTGGCATCTTTGTGTTGTGTTACGCATTATAACTGATTTGGACTTTGTAAGCAACTACCTGTTTGCTGATGGTACAGAGACAAAACAGACTACTCTCTGCCTACCTGGCTGTGCAGTGATAACAGGAATAAGCAAGTAAACTACCATTAAGTCATTTACTTAGCAGACTTGCTTCTGAATATGCACAGGGAGCATAAATCAAGTGCTATTTTTTACATATCCACCCTGTAAAGACACACCTGCATTTCACTATGGCAATTTCCACCCTATAAAGAGACAATAGCATTCCACCATGGCTATTTGCAATGGTCCCACTGCAACTACTCCTATGCATCATTTTAGTTACCTGACTAACTGAAGTGCCTGTATTAGCAATAGCAAAACAGTGTTCTTAGGCTTTGTCTTTAGGCAATGGAGAGAGACCAGTCCTTTGAGCACTAAGAGAACTACAGGTTCTGGACTGCTCTCTGAAAGGGTCTGTTTTTTCACTGACTATGCAAGAAAACTAAGCTACTTACTTTCAGCTGCAAATAATTCCCAGAGTGTAAAGTTTGATCATACAGCTTTGGTGTTCAGGCAAAACCAGAATTATTAAAACACATAAAGGCTCTCCACAGTGCACAGATGACTCCAGAGATCTTTTTCTGATTTATCCTCACATTAGTAAAAAGGCAAGACACAGCCCTCTGCTGTTGACAACTACCTATGGAGTTACGGAGCCAAACCCTGTTCCCCTGTATATTGATACTGCTCTGTTGACCATGAGTGGGATCAAAGTCACACAAAACCCGATGAAGCCCGTAACAGAAATCCAAGCTACCCCCTTGCCAATGCTGCCTAGGGAGAGGAGAGGGAGACAGGTTGTCCTACCTTGGTGGCTACAGCACAAAGCTGAAAGGAGGCAGAATTGTGCTTCCAGACCAAGATTCCTATAACATATACACCTTTTGCATTAGGCCATAGCTACGTGACAACATTAACAGCACCATGCAAAGGACAAGAATGACAGCTCTTCTCTTCTCAGCTGATCATTTGAATGCCAAATTATGTCAAAGGTGCACATTTTTCAGCAATTGCTTTAGATAAAATTACTATAATGTTGAGAAAAGGGAAATGCACAAAACATTATTTTCTTATTTAAAAGAAAGCCAATATTTCACTGAAAATAAGAACAGGGCAGCAAAGAAGGGCTGTTCAGCTCATTACTCAAGAGAAAGTAGAGAGTGTCTTTTCCTTTCTAAAATAATGGTTTTAATTGTGTTGCTAAGGCAACAAGTAACCACATTATTAACTCACAAGGCAGAGTATGAAAAGAATGAGATGCAGTTTGTACCTATATTTACCCCTCTTAAATGAGAATTTTTGCTGTTTTAGGGAAATAGAAAAGATTACTTTAACATTAATTCATTCGTCACTACCCAGTGGACCATTTACTAGAGCTGTATATAACAAAAAAAAAAAAAAAAAATGGGTAGGGACAAATGAAAAAGAGGTGTCCTGAAATTATCAGACTACTGGGTAGAAGCTCCTTAGTATTGCCCTAAGTCATTGCAAAATGCCTTGACATAAAAACATGGAAACCTGCCATCTCTTTAAGTAGAGAAGGTTAAACAAATTCAGGGTGTTGGTGATTAGAATCAAGAACAAGAAAAGGGGCAATGCTCGTAAATTATTCCTCACGCTATAGAGCATCCAGTTTGCATGGTGCCTTACACACCTCGTTGGTTTGTGTTAGCATCCACCTGGGAGAGAGCCCATCACAAGGTGGCTGGAAGAAGGAGAAAGGGGAGTGAGACTGTCACAAGGTGCTTGCTCCTTTGGGATGACACACAGCATGTACACCATCAGGCAGAGTTAATGAGGGAGTGACAGTCCCTCACTTTGGTAAATCTACTTCTAGTAATCAATGAGTACAATTATCATGATAATAAAGAGACGTCAGTAACACTGAACTGCAGCACACTCAGATGCATCAGTTCTCATGACAACTCTTCACCTGCTCTTGCACTCAAAAGCAGTAACAGTGTTTATTAGAGCTGTAAATTTGTTAATCAACATTATCATCAATGAAAATTAGTCTGCAGTGCCTTTACTGTTTTCAGTAATTGCCATGTTTTTCTATCTTGAAATCACTCTACAAGCTGTAGTTAATTAACCAGTCCTTTTGAAGTATGTAAATAGCATCAACATTTTATAATAGAAGAGGTGAGGCAGGCTCAGCAGTTGATATGTGTCAGGCAGCTTGGGAAACCAAGTTAGAAAGAGTCCAGCATCCTAGTGTCATGTCCAGATTACATCCCCTCTTCCAAACATCCAGATCTTAGTATCAGCAATTTTTGTAGCAGACTCTAAAGATGAAAAGAAAAAAAAGACGTAAACTAGAAAAGAACATTTTCCTATTTAAAGCGGCTACGCAGTAATTGAAAGGCCGCACAAACTGCTGGTTTTCCTGAGGAGCAGCTGCAGGCTTTGCCTCAAGTACCTTTTGCTGCTGTCATTTGTGATGATCTAGTGTACAGCAAAGGACCTAAGGCTAGATACCTGCTTCCACTTAAAAAAAATGCTTCACTTCCTCGAAATTCTGTCTTGAAGAAGGTTTCTTATGCTGACATCTCTGAAATGGTACCATTGAAAACACTAACAAACAGCGCCACTTTACCTCTGCCTAGGGTGTTCTCCATGATGCCATTTTGACGGGTACTACAAGTTCTCAGCTGAATTCACACATTAGCCCTCTAACCACAGCAACGGGTAAATCATGGATCTGAGACATAGGAACAGCTGGGGGGCACATGTGAAAGGGAAGTGTAAGATCCACCAAAGCAAGTCAACACCTCTACATCAAAAAAATTAAGCACCTCTTTGTCACATGAACTGCTGATAGATAATGTTCTGTCAACTGCAATCTCTCAAAGTACCACAGAGTCAAACAGATCCATTGACAGTGACAACTGATATCTAATGCAGCAGCTACACCGACACCTAATGAGGCCTTTCAAGTATTTTACACAGCTCTGACTCCTTGCTCCCTCTCCCCCCGCCTCCAGCTTATTTACTTGTCTTTGGCTCAGAGTTCTGAAGTGTAACATTAGATTCAACCCATATGCAATTTGGAATAGCTGATTTAAGAGTTACAACGTGTGGCTGAGCAAAAGGTTTACCGATAGCTTGAAGTACATTTGGACAAATTAAGACTTCCTGGAGCAACGCCAGGTCAGTGTTGATTCGGCTGTGGCCACCTGGACTGGTGGTAAATGGAACACTTAGGTTAACATGAACATCTGGTGATCTGCAAAGGTAATGAATTCAGCAGAAGACCCTACTGGTTGAACTCAGTGAGTAGCACTCAGCTGAAAGAAAAGAAAACAGAAGATGAATGACAATGTGTCCTCTTCTTTATCCTTCCTTTTATATTATTCTTTGTTGTTATAAGGAGGGTTATGATATGGTTTTGTTTGTTAAATTTTTTTACTTTGTTCAAGATCAGATAGGCTCTATTTTATGCACTTCAAACATGGATCAAGGAATTATTAAGACTATTGTCTGTGAGAAAAAGGTGATTTTGTTTCTGAAGTGCTCATCAACTGTCAGATCTGTTAGAAACATTTCAAGAAAATTGAGTCACCTTGGGAGCTCCTGGTTGTTTAATGAAGCACAAGGCTAGAGATGGGATGAAACGCAGCTAAGGTGCTGTGCTTTGTCCTGAGCCCAGCGCATTGTTCATTTCTTTCATAAAGGACATTGGAGGCTCAGCACATTTGTACTTGCAGAGTCTTCATCCAGTTGCTTTTCTTTTTTTAGCAGGAAAAACATCACTTTAAAACATTAAAGTACATTAATCCTGAAAGTATACAGGATACTTTCCATCTGTATAGAAGCCTTCTGAACTTCTTCCTAGATTTTCATAGTGGTAGTCTGTCTCTAGCAGGAGCCTGAATTCACTCACACAGGAAAAAAGGAGAATGGCAGTCACCTCACATCATTTCTCAGCAGATTCTGCAGCACAATATTCAGGAAAGACTGATAACAGGTCCCCTCTGCCTGCCTTGCAGGCTTGCTCTCTGATGGGGCATCTCAGTGAGTCAGAAGAACTTCATATTTCATCCTGCGCTGGGGTCATCCATCTGCCTGACTGGAGTGGGATGCTGGAGCACAAAGAGCTTATTTCTGAAACAGACTGTGCAAACTGCATTGCTGCAACCTGGTCCTCTTCTGCTATTTACAGCTGGGCAATTTTCCAGCCTTCGTAGGTTGGAAGGGTGTGTTGAACAGCTGCAAAGATTGCTTCACATCAGGAGATGCTTAAAAACCTTTCATAAAGTCTTAGGCAGACTTCCGAGCACCTCCAGGACTTGGGGATTTTGGTCACAATAAAGTCTTCTATTGAGTACTTTTTGCTCAGTTATGTATAGCAACCTGATCTAAGCTGCATAACCATGAAAGTAATGAGCATTAAAAGTGGATTTTTTTTCATTTTTCAGTGTTGATTTTGGAGGATGGATGATTTTAGTTGAACTACTGCTGCTACATGCCTTGAGGTCATTGCAGGCTTGTCACAGAAAGCAGACCTATTCCATTTAATTGCCTCTGTTATTCATTTGACCTATTGGATGAAAAGACTCTGAAACAAAGATTAGTACTCTCCTATGGCTTACACATTATGCCTTGAGGTTGCTAAAGAAAGAGAACCTTTAACACTCAGTTTTATAACCTATGCTTTTAGAAAAGGGTGGCTGTGAAACTCAAAGCAGATGCTGAGTATTTGAAGGAAGCTAGGAAGACTAGGGGCAATCCTGGCCCCCAGTGAAGTCCTGGCAAAATTTCCACTAATTTCACAGGAATGTGATTTGTTGCTTGATACTTAACACTCCTGTGATGGTTTTGACATGTGTTATAAACTTCATTTGCAATGTGCACATTGCCGCAGGTTCAATATCCCACCCACTACTGACTATTGATCTAGCTGTCCTTAAAAGGTTTTCATATTAAAAAAAGGTAGTGATCCCTCCCTCTGTAATACAGTTAATCTCAAAGCAACCCACCCTGAATATTTAGAATGGAGAAATTTCAAAGCTGCTTTACTTCTTTCCAGTCTCCTCATATTCATTGTTATTACAGAAGTACGTTTTTGTCCTAGCTGAGATCTGACCCTGTTGTAAAACAAAGAAAATCCTGCCCCACATAGTTTATAATCAAATTAACTCAAAAGAATCAGATGCTGATTTTATTGGTCATTCTTGAGGCTCTTAGCAACTTCAGTAGCAGAAAGGTAGTAGGCACAGAACTGATCACAACTGATGTGCAGACATTTATAAGGGTCAGCTGGCAAAAGAAATGCATCCCCCTATAAAGAAGCATGTTCCTGTCACAGAGGTGTTGAATTATTACAACAGAAAATAAATTTAGTCTATAATTTCTCTCTTACATAGGTGGCCCGATGTATTGGGTCTGGCTGAGATGGAGTTAATTTTCCCCATAGCAGCCCTCATAGTGCTGTGCTTTGTATTGGTAGCTAGAAAGGTGTTGATAACACACCAGTGTTTGGCTACTGCTGAGCAGTGCTCACACAGCACTGAGGCTGTCTCTCCAATATTCCCCCACCACCAGTAGGCTGGGGGTGGGCAAGATCTTGGGAGGGGACATAGCCAGGACAGCTGACCCAAACTGACCAAAGGGATATTTCATACCATATGATGTCTGCTCAGCAATAAAAACTAAGAGAAAGAAGGAGAAAAGGAGGGGCATTCGTTATTTACAACATTTGCCATCCAGAGTAACCGCTACTCGTTCTGAAGCCCTGCTTCCCAGGAAGTGGCTGGACATCGCCTGCTGATGGGAAGTAGAGAATAAATCTTTTGTTTTCCTTTGCTTCTGTGTGTGGCCTTTGCTTTTGCTGTATTAAACTGCCGTTATCTTGACCCATGAGGTTTTTTCCCATCTTATTTTCTCCCCCCGTGTCCTGCTGACATGGGAGTGATAGAGTGGCTTGGTGGCACCTGGTGTCCAGCCAAGGTCAACCCATCACACCTGATGAGGCTTTGCTTCCTCCCCACACCTCATTACCCTTCCCACTGACTCCAAAGTAACTCAGGGATGCTGGGGACAGGCAGGGCAGATTTTCTAGGCAGGGGGAGAGGAAAGCTGGAGCGGCGTTAGCATCGGACAGTAAACATTTCACATAGTGAGAGCACAGTCACACATCTGGACCACCCAATTTCTACAGGGTCATGCCTATCGCAAGACCTTCAGTGTGATTAACACCGTTGGCCAGCCCCACAGGTGACCAAGTGAGCACGCAAGGCTGGTAGACACTCATGAAGTCTCTGCGCTAGTGACACTAATAAAAAGAAACACAGAAGGGAGGCATACAGCAGAAGTATTGCTTTAAAAAGAACTGGTGATCTGAAAACACTTATGCATGGCACAGGCTGGGCCCTGGAAGTGACAAAGCAAGACAAATGCTTGTGTGGAAAGACAGACAAGCCTGGATTGCTTAGGGAACAGGAAAATCGGGGAGGCAATGCTGTAAGCATTCCCATTACTTTCCCAGGCAAAAACCTGTCAAAGAGTGTATTTGTTGTGCTTACATCAGGATGCCTTTCCTGTGCCCTAAACTGAGGCTGTTCAGTTCTGCTGACATTGTGGACCTTAGTCCCCTCCATCTCTCAGCTGAGAGTAGTTCCAGGAGGCAGCCAAGCCCAGTTGTAACCCCACCTGTGGTGGGACACCATCATTCACAGATCCCTGCAACAGCTGCAGCTTTTGCTGACCTGAGCAATAAATGCCAGGAGCATTGGTCATTCAATAGCCATGCCAGAACCTCCTCAGGGCCTAAGTCCCATATAGTGAGCAGACATCAAGCACCTGATTAAAAACTGGGCCAAATGCCCTGTAAAAGCAGGAGTGAAACCAATCTTCTCAGACTGAGCAGCACACACTTATCAGTGTCTTCATGTTGAATTTTAAGATCCATTACCATTCTTATGCCTCATCACAAACCCACTGCCACATGCACCCATCCTCCAGCAACTGCTTTCACCTCTTTCCTTCTCTTAGTCAATCCAATTTATCCATACACATCACACATATTTTTTTGCCTTTTTTGCTTATCTAAATTCTTCCTCCAGTCTGTCTTTCCTAACTTTTTTTCTCTTCCCAGCTTCTCTTCTGTCTCCTAAAACAGTCTCATCACTGGTATGTGCATAATTTTTTCCCCCATACAGATAGAAGCAGTCTGAATTTTCACAGTGACAAAAAGATTTTCCATTAAAGAAAAAAAGCAAAGAAACAAGCACTGACCTGATATTTTCTACAACTCTTTTTTTTTTCCCATATTGATACAACAGGGATATGAGAAGAAGCATGCTCTCTTAAATACAAAACCTAGCAGCTTAAGAGTTGCACAACAACAAATAGAATAACATTTTTTAAAAAAATAACCTTTACCTTCATACCCACTGGTTATCAATATCAACACTGTCATCCCTACAGTAAATCCAGTAATCCCACCCCCTCAGCCTTGCTGCCTGATATTTCTTTCTACAACTTAGTGTGTCTTTAATTAGATCACATAATTCTTAGAAGAGCAACTTTGTGTTTTCACTTTTACAGGAAATTGCTTGGCTCCTTGGGGGGCTGACTAAATGACAAACACAGTAATAACAAACCAACTGATCCTCTTCAAAAGGAATTGCAGAGAAGCCCTGTTGACTCAAACACACATGAGTGAAAGTACTTGACTGATTTGAAAGGAAACGAACTCTTCTGTGGAGGAAATACTGATGAAAAGCATTCTTTCCCCAAATAATTTTAAAACTGAGGATCAAACAAATCCTAATAATTGGCAACTTTGCTGTTGTTTGGAAGAAAGGTCTGTCAGAGGATGCAAGCAAAAGAAAGAAGTGGAAAGAGCTGGCTTTATCAGATGAATGGAAGGGGAGGAGAGGATCTGAAATCTTGGCTCTACGTAGAAGTTTGCTTCAACATTTTAAGTTTGCCTTTTTGTCCTCTTAACCTGAAATCAAATTATTTACCCTTCTGATTCTAATTTCACCTTCTATGGGTGAATTTCACTCATAGTAAATTAGATGTCACATATCCAGTGATACTGAATGGGATTAATTTCTGGATTGAGACACTTTGAGGTCTGGTCTATATAATGATGACCCCCTGTGTGCCACCATCTAAGTTCCCATTCCTGTCAGTGGACATTAGTGTAGTCTATACAGTCAGTGTGGAGCAATTCAGCTCACCCTAAATTGTGCTGAAAGTAAATGGTCTTTTGGGCTTGCTCACTCTGAACTGTACTGTTAATTTGGGGAGCTTAGATACCAAGTGTTAAATCCAGGTGTCCATACATAGACAACTATTGCCATCTAGGACACCATAGGATATCCCTCTGAGCCTCCAGATGCTGGACCAGAAAGACATAGGTTCTGTGCCAAATCTGCCCACCCTGCTGGCATCCTGGACTCTCCATGGCATCTCAAGTGGCATGAGACCCTTGTGTTTAAACAGCCACCTCAGTCCCTACGTCACATGCTGATGTAGAGACACCTAGATTTAAGAGATAGATAGATTTTTTTATCTTTTTTTTACTTCTAAAAACAGCAGCTAATTTAGTTTCAAAATCTTTTTTACTGGTAACTGAAAGGTGAGGGGTGGGCCTTTTTATATCTGACAGTCCTTCAGCAGACTGCTAGAATAAGCCTTCATTACTGGATGGGTAGGACTCAGACCCCTGTTGCCAAGCACACATACTACTTTGATTTCAATGGAATTTTGGCATCAGTCAGAAGGGCTTTTCTCTTTGCCAGGAAAGCACTAATAATATAAGTATGGAATAAGATGTTTACAAATGGCCTTCCCTAAAGAGCAGAAAACACTGGACAGCTTAACAGACCACATACACAAAGTGGCTTGTACCACAGTTTATGGACACCATTGAAAATGTGCATATTTTAAGGGGAAAGCTCTGTGTGTGGTGAGTGCCTCTTGTGTTTGTGGTTTTGCAGTAGCAAAATAATAAAACTACTGCAATTGGTCTTTTTCCAAGTAGCAGGGCAAACCAATGTTTTTTAAAGACAGTCTGTTACAACATGAGTAGGAGCTACCAATTCCTGAAGTCCCTGAAATTTTTAGAAATCTGCTCAGGTTTGTCTGAAACTGGTACTATATCAGAATACTTTCTAATTCACTTTCCAGTGCAAGGGAACCAAGGCACTAGGCGTCACTGAAAACATACTTAAAACTCAGCCAAAACAGAATATATCACTTACCTGGTGTAATATGACTTCACGATAAAGGACTCCCATGGGACCTGGATAGATGTTGCTTATACTACATGTTCCTTATGATCAGTTTTGACAATTTACTGCACCTGGAAATGTCCAGTTTAAACTGACCCTCAACATACTGTTCTTTAAGGGAATCACTTCACATCATAAGTTTTAAATATTGATCAATCTTTAAATGAAACAGTAAAAACATTAAAAGGGAAAATATGGTATGCTTAGGCTAGGAATCACCTAACCTCAACTTTAGTCAAGCATTCAAGTGTCAGGGGAGGGGAGGGGAGGGGAGGGAAGGGAAGGGAAGGGAAGGGAAGGGAAGGGAAGGGAAGGGAAGGGAAGGGAAGGGAAGGGAAGGGAAGGGAAGGGAAGGGAAGGGAAGGGAAGGGAAGGGAGAGGGAAGGGAGGGAGAGAGGAGAGGAGAGGAGAGGAGAGGAGAGGAGAGGAGAGGAGAGGAGAGGAGAGGAGAGGAGAGGAGAGGAGAGGAGAGGAGAGGAGAGGAGAGGAGAGGAGAGGAGAGGAGAGGAGAGGAGAGGAGAGGAGAGGAGAGGAGAGGAGAGGAGAGGAGAGAGAGAGGAGAGGAGAGGAGAGGAGAGGAGAGGAGAGGAGAGAGAAAAGAAAAAGAAAAGAAAAGAAAAGAAAAGAAAAGAAAAGAAAAGAAAAGAAAAGAAAAGAAAAGAAAAGAAAAGAAAAGAAAAGAAAAGAAAAGAAAAGAAAAGAAAAGAAAAGAAAAGAAAAGAGAAAAGAAAAGAAAAGAAAAGAAAAGAAAAGAAAAGAAAAGAAAAGAAAAGAAAAGAAAAGAAAAGAAAAGAAAAGAAAAGAAAAGAAAAGAAAAGAAAAGACAATCAGACCAACCAGTCTTGCATATTTGTCTGCAAACAAGGCTAAATACTAACGGAATAAATGTGGGGTTGGTTGTTACTGAATTACAAAAGAAAAAGGACAAGATTTCTTATAAGCAAAATTTATATAGGATAGATCATAAATCCAAAATAGCATTGATGTTGGATATTTAGTGGTGTAACTGAGATCAGAATGTGTCCCTCTATAGTTTAAATAGACCTAATACGGTACACAACGTTTTTTTCCGGTTTCTAGTCAAAGCTGAAATAGTAAATTAGAATTCTCTGGCAACTGGCCCATAACCTTTAAACTTTTCTGGTTGATGATGTTAATGCACAAAAGCTTTTTATCAGTAAACTATGTCTGGATGGGAACCAAACTCTGACTCCTACTCCTTCTCCATGCCACAACATTTTTGTAAAGCTGAACAAACATATTACACCGAATACAGGGCTTTGAAGTGTAAACACCAATACACTGTATTAACACAAAACAGTCCAAAAATAAGACACTGACAGCCAAATTATTTCTGCAGTATGCAATGGCTAAACAATGCAATATCTTTACCTGAAAAGATACTGCATAACTGTAATTTGTATTTAAGTGGTCTCTGAAATGGATTATCATTCTTGTTTCATTTTTTTCCCCCTATGCATTCAGGACTAAAAATAAAAAGTAATTATAAGCCTGACAGTGTCATTTCAGACACTTCCTGTGACAACTATTAAAAGACCATCATCACATATGCAAGTTTGAAGAAATTAGGTTACCTGAAAAGGCTTTTGTTATCTGGCATAACCCCTCTTTTCTGCAAAGGAAATGCTGGATTTCTGGAAGTAGGTTTACCTGTACATAGAAAGAGAAGCTTTAATGATTTCATTCAGAGAAGTGCTCTTTTTCCTGGAGCCTTCAATGGGTTTCTGTTTAATTTGTCAGAGACACCTCATGTGCAAACTCCTGTCAGTGTCAATAGCGAATTACAATTTAGCCATTCCTACAATGTGGGATAATGAAGTTAAAGTATGGGCTCTTCCTCCATGGCCATCACAAAACAAAATTTTAGACTTACGGCTCTCCTCCTGGCTGCTGAGTTTTTACCCCTTCCCTGCCCCCTTTTCAGTTTCTGCAGCTTCTCTGTTCTCTGCCAGTTATCAGTCGCTGTCTCTCACTGCATGGATATAGCCTATACATCTTGAATTGCTGTGCTTGGGAACAGTGGTAAGCTAACATACCTAAACCACATCCAGGCTCTGCAACAGAGAACTGTGTTGCACCGTGGTATGGACATGCCAGCAGCGAGTAATGTTAGTCCAATATTTAAAGTTATCTGGAGATATAGGCCATCTGGTTTAAGTCCCTGCTGGGCTGCAGATTTCCTGAGGGAACTTGGACAATTCCTTTGATCACCTTATGTCTCAGTTATTCATGTGTGAAACTTCTGGACATTGCAGAGTGCTGTAAGGATTATTAAATTGCACAGTATTAGAGACTCAGATATGAGAATATGGGTAGAATGAGCAAAAAGCAGTTCGCAGGAGCCTGGGATGTTTTATGATCTAGGACCTGAATCCAAAGCATGGATATTTCTAGCAAACTGGAACTGCTATAAAAATTTCACTTTGGATACACTTAGATCCTGTACCAGGGAACCCAGTGTATGTGCTCCTAGCTCTGACTTCTGTGGACACGCAGTGTTTTTTTGCATTCTTATGAATTTTACACCTGAACTAAATACCTTTTAAAAGCAGCTCTATTTCTGCCAGTCCCTCAGTTCAGAGTCTATACTTTTGGATCTTGCCATTATTATCTGTGCCATTGTACTTGAAATATAAGCCAAGCTTTATCTATTGGTTGCTCACATTTTTTCAAAGCAAGCCCTCAGTTTAAATCACATATTTTCACCAACAGGTCAGGTGCTTATTTAGGCATTTGCATATCTAAGTAACCTAAACTATGCCCACAACATACTCAAGTGAGAAAAAGAATAATCCTGAAAATACCAAGAAATACTGGCACCACTGATGCTTTGGACTGTGAGTAAGCAGATTGCAGTGCCAGAGCAAGGAACTCCCGTGAAGGCTCTGGAGGAGAACACCGGTCCAGCTCACACATTTTCAATTGTAGAAGCACTGACACTGTTTGGAGAGGTGCCTAAATTATGTCTTCAAAGGAGCAATTACATTAGATGAAATTCAATACTGATACAAGATGTGAAGCCTAAATTAGTCCAGCTTTATCTTCCGCTTATGCTATTATTCTGAAATATTGCATGCATTGTCTCGTTTCTCTCCATTTCTAAATTCTCTTTTTCCAGTGGGGTAAATTGTTTAAATCTCCCTTGACTTCTGTAGGTGCTCTTGCTGCCTGACATGCTGGTTGAGGGCGGCCAAGAACGCAAAAGTTCAAGCTAAAGAAGAAAAAAGGAAAACTTTACACCCACTTGTAAGAATTTTCAGTATTTACACTGAAATGCTTACATCCAAAATGACATACTATGACCAAGTGAGAAATTGTTTTTGATCACTGGGGGTGATATAAAGAAGAATGAAATGTTCGTATTTCCTAGTAGATAGGAAACTTGAAAAAACCTTTTTATTGTTGTTAAACCATGCTGCTACAGTATAAAATAAGCATCAGATAATTTCCTTTTTGAGTAAGTGCTGACAATTTGGGCTAGCCCTGTCCTCTCATTCCTACAAAGGGTAACACAATAATCTCATACCTTCTGGAATAATGCTAGACGATGCAAGTCTTCTATTTGAATGCAGCCAGTACCATCATTTTTTCTGGAAGATAAGCAGATCAAAAGATCCCAAGGGCTTATACCACCTATCAGGAAAGAAAAGAAGCATATTGAGAAAGAAAATATCATGCAATTCCTATTTGAACAAAATATACTTAGAGCCAAATCCTGAGGTATAGGAAACTGTTGGAGTGCTAAGTACATGAACAGATACAGTTGGCAGAAGGAAAAAAGACATATTCACTACCACAGTTCAAGCTTTGGAACTATAGTTAGGTGTTTCACAGTTGGCACCTCCTGTTATACCTGCCTACTGATGTCCAGTCCCCTGGTTTCTGACCTGTTTAGCATTCAGAAATTAAAAAGTTCAGTAAAATGCTGCTGCTTTAGTTTGTTCTTTTTTCTGAACTCCTCAACATGCACCCTTATAACACACGTCCACTACATGCAGTGTGGTCTTCTGAGGTCTTTCATTATTGGGAAGTAAATTTTACGGGAAGTAAATTTTACAGGAAGTAATACTCATCATGCTATTGCAAAAAGCAGGAATTTCTAGCCTGAATTTTGTTGGAGTGACTTCCTAAATATTAGATACCAGATTGCCAACATCTAGAACTGGTGTACAAGTGGGAATTAAGTTGCACTGAGCAAGTAGCTAGCTTCTGAGCTAGTTCTGATGCTTCCTTTCTGTAGCAAAGCTGACCTGTGAGACCATGGGATTCTATTATCAGGAAACAAGCAACACCATAGTCAGAGATGGCTGCTTGAAGAAGAGACAAAACTAAATTGCATTAATTAAAACACCATTACGTATCAGAAGATACAAACAGGTCTTGGAGTTTGCCCATATCACAGCATGTGATGTGGTATAGAAATGCCAATGTAGCTTCAAACAAGCTTGGTCAGCTCCCTCAAGTGGTTATTTGTTTTCTTCTGTATACAGCCTTCATAATTTGGACTAGTTAGAGGTAGTGGCATCCCTCAAAAGATTAACAGAATCACTACATCTGTTGAGAACACCATGAATATGTTCAATAAAGGGTAAAACACTTCAGTGACAGGATGACAATTAGAAATAAAGAACGTCACCTTCCAAACAGAAAGGGCAGCCAGAGAAGCTGTACAGCATCCCAGGCAGGGTATAGCATTAGGTCAAAGCTTTCTGCAGGACAGCTATTTCAGTGACTGCTTGGTTGGTTCTTTTTCCCAAGGTTGGGAAGATTTCATGCATTTTATTCCATTTTGTGCTATCCATATGTGATACCTTCCTAATTTTATTAGATTACCCCCTAAATTGGGTCCCACTGATGGCCCACAGAGATATTTGTTTTGGCTGATTTACCTCTCAAAATGTGATTTTTTCGTATTCCAATCACAGTCACAAATGCCAAGCAGGGTGAAGATTCCACTTAAGGAGATTTAACACTTCATTTACATTAAGTACAGTAATGAACTGATTGTGCAGAATGGGTCCAGGACTATGAAAGTAACTATCACCTTTTTTATGTTTATAAGCAGTGTGACAAAGCTGAAGAGATGAATTTTCAGTTATGCTGCATCCATTACTGTAAAGAATTCCTCAATTTCACATTACAAGAACAGGTATATGGTATAAAAATAATGAAGGCATGTGAAATTTAGGCAAGACAGATTCACTACATGCTCCTTTGTGAAAAAAACAAAGAAACTGCAGGTAGATAAAAATGGCACAGATAGCAAATAAATGAAACATTAAAGAAACATAGAAGCAAATACTTTTAGTGCAAAAGATTGATAGTGTTAACAACCTACTTGATGACCTCACCAGCTATGTAATTATTGGATAAGCAAGATGCTATGCCTTTGACTAGAAAACACCTTTGAATAAATCATTATAATTACGTATAAAGCACAATGCCTAGCTGTGTGCAAACTGAAAGAGAGCTGGAGGGAACTCCATTTCTCAGAAGCAGTTAATTTCCTTCCCTTGTTTATTGTTGCACATCCTGGCCAGGGATGAATTTGATCCCTGACTCCAAAGGATACGCTGCACTGTGTATCATTTGCCCTTAGGACACAGCAGAGGGATCGATATGAATGTACCAAAGAGAAGGAAAGGAAAAAGGGCCCTCAGACCTAGCGTGTTTCTGAGCCAGGGCCCACGGAGTAGAACAGTTCACTGCTAGGAACAGTATTTCAGAAGGGGTTGAATGCCTGCCATTATTTGTGTTTTCTATTTAGAGTAATTAGACGTCTTGCCAGTTATTTCAGTACAGAACAATCAGAACTGAAACATGTCTATTTATAGAAAACAGGAGACTTCCTATTAGAAAAACAGCGTACACCTAGTGCTGTCTCTCACATTCAGGCTGACAGAGCCGTCTGACTTCTATTTAAATTTATCAATTCATTCCTAATCAACTACACTTGAAAAAATGAAAGAGGCATGTGTTACAACAGTTGTCTAGTTTCAGAGCAGACTCTTCTATGAATAGATACAGCCTAGAAATTCATTAAGGTTGGAAAAGACCTGTAAGATCATCAAGTCCAACCATCAACTAACAGCACCATGCCCACTAAACCATGTCCCGCAGTGCCACATCCACACGCTTTTTGAACACCTCCAGTGATGGTGACTCTACCACATCCCTGGGCAGCCTGTTCCAATGCTTCACCACTCTCTCAGTAAAGAAATTTTTCCTAATATCCAGCCTGAACCTTCTCTGGTGCAACTTGAGGCCATTTCCTCTTCTCCTATCACTTGTCACTTGGGAGAAGAGACCAACACCCACCTCTCTGCAACCCCCTTTCTTGTGCTCCAGACCCCTCACCAGCTTTGTTGCCCTTCTCAATTGCCCGTGTCATTCCTCTCACAGCTTAACTTTTTGTGGAAAAAGAACATCTATGATCATGACACCATGAGCCTGTCTCGCTTCTGCAAATGTAATAATTACAAAACTAAATCTCAGCAAAAAAGTGCTAGAGTTATGAATATTCCAGTAACACCAAATGGCCCAGGCAAAGGATCTCAAGCTGTCAAGCCCTGTATTTTAACACAGAAGATCCCTTTCACAGAAATTATTTCTAAAGTATAGCAAGATACAATGTGTGAGCTAAAACAGTCTACAATAAAAGAGAAAGAAAGAAGAAAACTGACAGTAATAACACAAGTCATCTACATGGAAAAATTCGTGTCTCAAAATGTTTTGAGAGATGTTTAATGAAGAAGCACTAATAATGTCCGTATTATTCCATCTTCAATGTACACACTGTTTTGTTGGTTTCCTGCAGACTTCACACCAGAAGCGGGCTTTGACAGGACATTTGAAGTGGAAGGCTAAAATGGCTACTTCATGTCTGAACAATTTAACTACTAGCAATTTGTATGAAGCTTTTCCCACATAAAGGGCTCTGTCTACAGTTACAGAAATCTTGTTTGCTTGTTTTATTCAGCAAACTAGCAGAGCTCAGCATGTGGGAGCAGTAGATCAGTTAAACAGTATGAAAACCCACCTCATGGAGATAGTCTCTACTGCTTTGTATTACTTTGCGTTTGGACAAGTGGAAGAGTGGTAAGGTGAGAATATGCAATTTTATGTTCATCCCCTCTCTGAGCAACTTTTCAAACCAAAATTTTTTAGTTCAGCCTGTTAATTAAGGCCTTGCCTACACAACGAATGTTCATCTGAAGAATTACATCTTACTGTGCAGGCAAACTGAGCTTAATGTGGATACGGCTTATGCTGGCAGCATGATGCTTTTATTCATCTATCTTTTTGCCAGCTCTTTCCCTCTCCTCTCCTCCAGTCTTCGTAGTCCCATCTTGCAGTCCCATCTTAAAAAGTGTTTGTGTACCTGAGATGTTGTTGTGGTTTAAGCCCAGCTGGCAACTAAGCACCACACAGCCTCCCGCTCACTCCCCCCTGCCCCAGCGGGATGGGGGAGAGAATCGGAAAAGTAAAAGCGAGAAAGCTCGTGGCTCGAGATAAGAACAGTTTAATAAGTGAAATGAAATAAAATAAAATAATAATAATGATAATATTAATGATGAAAATTGTAATGAAAAGGAAAATAACAACAACAACAACAAACAAGAAAGGCAAGTGATGCAAATGAAAACAATTGCTCATCACCCTCCGACCGATGCCCAGCCCAAGCAGCAGTCCCCCGGCCAGATTTCCCCCTAATTTATATGCTGAGCATGATGTCATATGGTGTGGAATATCCCTTTGGTCAGTTGGGGTCAGCTGTCCCGGCTGTGTCCCCTCCCAACTTCTTGTGCACCCCCAGCCTGCTCACGGGTGGGGTGGTGTGAGAAACAGAAAAGGCCTTGACTCTGTGTGAGCACTGCTCAGCAGTAACTAAAACATCCCTGCTTTATCAACACTGTTTCCAGCACAGATCCAAAACACAGCCCCATACTAGCTATTATGAAGAAAATTAACTCTATCCCAGCCAAAACCAGCAGAGATGTGTATCTCATGTTTACCTGAGAATATCAACCTGAGTCGCTAATCCAAGAATCAGTAGTACAGCATACTTTGATTCCAATCCGCTGTGACCACCTTTAATTACTCTCATTCTGAATAAGTCAAAGTACATGCTCTTCAAGTCAGAGAGCAATAGGTTTCCATTGAAAATTGCTACAATGTACAACTTACAATTTTCAACAAGATACTACTGTTTTCATTGGCTTTGACTCTGACTTGTTACTTGGAAAAGCTTAAAATGGTTAATGTGGAAAAATAATCTAAAAGATAACAATCTAGATAGAAAACAAACATGTTTTTAGCAGCAATGGAAATAGCAATAACTTTTTCTATAAAAACACTCTGCAGAGAGTTTTTGTATTCTGATGTTATAGATCAAGGTGAACAGAAACAAAATGAGAACTGTAGGATTTAGTGGGGTTTTAAGCTTACAGCATATACATTTTATAGATGAATTTCAAGAATTTCTGGAGGTTATTTCTAAAATGAAGTAATCTTATTCCTACCTTTGAAATTATCACATTCTCCCCATGAGCTATGGCATTGGAGGCATGCAGCTCCATGGAGGTTTTAATCTCTTATGTATATACACAGAAAAGTATTCTTTGATTTAACCAAATGAGTAAGTTTCATCTCAATACTATAGCTTGAAATTTAATTTTTCAGTGTCAAGGTCTTCATTCTGAATTTTGAAATGAAAGAACTTTGAAAATCAAATACAATTTTCATCTTCTATGCCCATCTTTCTGTACTTCATTCATTCTGGGAAATGAAAAGGCTGGCCAGCTTTATTTTTGTTTTAACTTCTAGTCAATTTGAAATTTTGCACTCACTCGCATCATCGCCCTAAAAATAAGCAATTTGCAAGCACTAGTAGATAAGAAGACGACAAGAAACAGCCAACATTTGTTTGTCAAGAACACATCATATAAAACTTGTCTAATTTCTTCTGCCAGAGTAACTGATTTAGTGAACAAAGGAAATAGTAGCGACAAAACAGTTTGACTTCAGTAAGTCTTTAGACACTGTTTCCACATAACACACCTATCAGGTGAGTGCACAGCTATTTGAAAGAATGAACTCTACACTATCAAAGTGGATTTTTTTTGGAGCAGAACCTCAAAGCATACCCCACTGTACATTCAGTTCTGTTCAAATTTCTCATTTACAAATTGAATGATGGAATAGCAAGTGCATTTATAAATAGCAAACGACACCAACTTGAGGGGAAGCATAAGCACTTTGGAAAACATGATCAGAATTCAAAATAATTTTGACATACAGTCCAAATTCAACCTGAGGAAATTCAAAACAAGTTCCAAGTGCCATAATTCAGAAGGAGAAATCAGATGGACAGATACAATTGGCCAGAGAGCACTACTGCAGAAAAGGACCAGATTCATAAACTGCATATGAATTAACAATATAATACTGTTGCAAAAAAAAAAATAAATCCCCAAATAACTTTTGAGTTGTTGGCAAAGTTTTATGGGAACTGAAAGAGCTGACTTCCCCACCTTTAAAATTTCATGTCACACGGAATTCTAAATAATACGGACTATTTAATTATAATCATAACCCTGCAGACACTAAGAATTGGAACCAAAACTGTTTATGAGTCTTACATACAAGAAACAGAGGGTAATCCTTCTGGTGCAGTTGGTGTTGGTCATACCTCATCAGTAACACTGTTTCCCAGTTTTGGAAAACATGGTTTCAGTAGAGGGTTACAAGAAGGAGGTGGGTTTTAGAAGACCTTGTACTTGATCTGGCTGGGATGGAGTTAATCTTCTTCCTAGCAGCCTGCACAGTGCTGTCTTTTAGATTTGTGACCAAGCCAGTGTTGATAACACACCAATGGTTTAGCTATTGCTGAGCAGTTCTTGCACAGTGTCAGCACCTTCTCTGTGTTCTTACTCTGACCCCTGGTGAGTAGGCTGGGGTGGACAAGAGGCTGGGAGGGGGCACAGCTGGGACAACTGACCCCAACTGGCCAAAGAGATACTCCATACCACATGATGCCATGCTCAGAAATAAAACTGAAGTGTAGTCTTTCCAAAGCTGTCATTGCTTGGAGGCTGGCTGGGTATCAGTCTGCTGATGGGGGATGCTGAGTGATTGCCTTTCTATCACTTGAGGGTTTTTTTCCCTTTTTTCCCCTTCACTTTTTAAACTGTCTTTGTCTCAACCTAGGAGTTTTTCTTGCCTTTTCTCTTCCAAATGTCTCCCCCCTCCTGCTGCAGGGGGTGGTGAGTGAGCAGCTGGTGGGTCCCTATTCACTGTCTGGGGTCAACCTACCACACATTTGAACTATGAAGAAGATCAAAAGAATTTTGATTTTTTTTTTATGTGTTTTCTCTAAAACAAGGTTAAGGTGATATGAAATGCCTTCTCATGGGTATTGGTTTTGGTCAGAATAGAGTTAATTTTCTTCACAGTAGCTGGTATGGTGCTATGTTTTGGGTTTGTTTTGAAAACAGTGTTGATAACACAGGGATGTTTTAGCTATTGCTGAATGCTGCTTACACATCATGAAGTTTTTTTCTTTTTCTCACACTGCCCCGCCAGTGAGGAAGCTGGGAGTAGGCAAGAAGTTGGGAGGGGGCACAGCTGGGACAGCTGACCCCAACTGACCAAAGGGATATTCCATACCATATGGTGTCATGCTCAGAAAAAAACTGGGGGAAGACGGAGGATGAAGGGGGGATGTTCACAGCCATGGCATTTGTCTTCCCAAGTAATCATTATGTGGGATGGAACCCTGCTTTTCTGGAGATGGCTGAACACCTGCCTGCCAATGGGAAGTAGTGATGAGTTCCTTATTTTGCTTTGCTTGTGTGCATGGCTTTAGCTTTACCTATGAAACTATCTTTATCTCAACCCACAAGTTTTCTCACTTTTACCCTTCTGATTCTCTCCCCCATCCCACTGGGGAGGAGTGAGCAAGCAGCTGTGTGGTGCTTAGTTGCTGGCTGGAGTTAAATCACGACACCATAGAATAAAGTTTTACCCGTACAAAATCAGTTGAGCTCTTTAATCACTGGAGGCAGTATACAAAGTAAACATTTTAATTTGCAGCAAAGATTACATAAAGAAAGTTTCTAACTACAAGGATGAATTAGTAGAATATATTACTTCAGGAGGCTACAGAACACCTGCCAAGGGATTCCTGAGATTTGTACATGATGTTTTTTTTAAAAGAAATTCCCCTCAGCTCTACTTGAATCATATTTCCAGGCACCTCTGAGCTGCATGGACATGAAGAGAAGATTTTCAGGAAAAGGTATTGTTTAGGTACTGATGCATTAAACTGTATTCAAATATACTTTTGGCATGTTGTAATCCTGATGTGTAAAAACAAATAATATGATGAATGTAAATTTTAGCTTCATGTATCAAGTCCTCATAGTCTACAGAGGAAAAAAAAGTCAAACTCCTCTGCTCCTGCAGGGTAATAGAGTGTGAACAGCTTGAACTGAGATGATGAGGAGGCATATATTTATGGAAGTAGCTGCTTGTGTACAAATCCAACTTTAAATAAGCCAGTGGAGTACGTTTTACAAAGCAGTCTTCATCCCTGCAATGCAGTCAATTTATAGGAGCCAATAGTTTGCTAGTCAAGAGTTTAGAGTGGAAGAACTACCAGATGTCTGAAAGACAGAACTACTGCCTCACTGCCTGGCTCTGAACTCTGGGGTGGATTTTATGCCCCTCATCATCTGAGAAGGCAGCAGCATCAGGCAGGCTGCATGATGGGGTTTGGGGACATGGGAATTCTACACCTCTGAAGATCTGAGCTTCACTGATAACGCTCCAGGGAAAAACATCCTTTGAAGACTATTTCTGGTTATGACAGCTCGGCTGTCTCACTTGTGCAAAGATCAGAATGCCACTTGTTGGACTGAATGCTTTCTCTTTGTTAACGGTACAGCCTTTTATAAGTTTTTGATATCACTGTTTCATTTGTAGGGCTTTCCCTAAAGGAATGTCTCATACCTAGGTGTGCAGGAATTTTCCCCTTAAAGAAGTAGTTCTTAGAGGTATTTTAATTTTTCTTTTGGCATGGCTCTTGATAGTCATGAGCTATCACCAATTTGAACTCACTTACTACGACAACAATGAAGAAATGATCACTCTGGTAAGTGAAGATAGTGTAGAAAAAGACGTCAAGGTTTCTGATATTTTCTGAACTATTCTGGAAAGCAGCTGTTCACTTGTCCATGTGCAAACCTCTCCCTGTTTCACACAGTGTGCTCCATGCTACTTGTTGAGATTGACTGTACTCTGCCATAACGCACAGTCCAGTCCAGTAACCACCTGCTCAACTAGACAAATTAGGCTGAAATCTTTTGGCACATTAATTGCAGTGTAGTATTATCAGTGTAAAAAAAAACCCACCCTACGTATGAGGCTGAGATTGTTGGACGCAGTCAATTCATTCACAAAATACTTCATGCAGTTGCTGTATGGCTGCCAGGGAAAGGCTGCAGGAATCCTGAGGAGAGTCACCATTCACCCCCCTTGAGGATGATCAGGGTTTTATTTTGGCTCAGTTACCCCATAACTAAGAGGATCTGAAGCGCCAAGGGAGGCATTCTTCGTGGAGGAGAGGCTGGCGTGAACCAAATGGAACCAGCCTAATTCCCAGGACAGCTCATCTGTCCCTGAACAGCTTAGCACAAAACATCACCCTGTGCTCAAGAATTAATGCACAGTCACATCTGAGTTCAGCATTTGGGGAGTGAAATAGCCATTTGAAGTCCTATCACAGTGCCTCAGCCATAAAAACAGGGTAATGCTTCACTATTCTATATCTCTTCTGCAAATACTGTGGAGAGATGTTAGGTCTAACTACAAATGGCGAGGCATAATGCTTCCACTCTTGTCTGAAAAAAAAGAGAGAGTTATTTTATTACTGTTTCCTTATATCAGGAAGGGCCATGCTGCAAGCCTGCTTTTCTTGTCAATCCAAAGCAGAATTTTAAAAGTACAAAAATAAATGAGTGTAACAAGCCAAGAGCTACCAGTTTGTTCCAGAACTCTTCTCAAATTTGGCAGAATGTTTTCCTTTTTCCACCTGGTCTCAGACTCTAAAACTGCCTTGGACCTACCTACCAAGTAAACCAGTTACCATCTTCCGTACTGGAGTAATTGATAATATAAGGCAGATGACTTTCTCTAAAAGAAGCAAAAGAAACCGATTGCAGGCATAAATACAAGAATGGAGAAGAGACAGGACAATCCTTTCTCCATTTATATCACATTCAGTCATGCAATAGATTAACAATCCTTCCAGTCAACAAATTACCCTACTATAAGGGACAACCATGGAAGAATTTGCAGACTTGCAGCAAATGATTTAAAGCAGTGTTTTTCAATTTGCAGAAAACCAGTTGTCTCTAAGACAACAAAAAGTAGTGCACAAAACCCCTGCAGTATTATCAAACTATACCCACATATTTTCTGTGCAACCAAAGAATGAGCAGACTAACGGAAATAAGAGTAACTAAAGTACATTCAAAAATTAGTCTGACATGGGGAGAAGAGTACTGCAGTATGTAAGACAGGTGCATTTGATGGTTCTTAGTTTATTGGGGAGAGGCCACATAAGGCTAAGAATAATTCTCCACAGAGTTGTATTACAGATTGTAAGTCTAACAACCTATAGTTTTTATCATGGCATAATCTGTCAACTCAAGCTATAAAAATATGCTGTCAAAATACTTTCTGAGCTGCAGTAGAGTTCAACAGCAAACAAAAGGAAGATACGTAGTCTTGACCCAATGGCAAACACATCAGGGCAATTCAAACACTCAAGCCTGTTATTCCACTTCTGTGCTTACACACTGTTCTTTGGGTGAATATTCAGATTACTCTGGTATGCTCTCCACCCAGGGGTACTTTCTGCATAGCAAGCCTCAGTGAAACCAAAACCATGTAGTAATCCAATAGGGTATGCTCTACTTGTATGCAAGCTAAAAAGGTTTACATCCCTAGTTGCTCCCAAATGTTGTAATACTTACTCTATACGTATTTAATACACCAGGTAGGCTACCACAGTCAAAGCTGCTAGATATGTTTCTCACTTGCACAAGAAAGCATTGTGGGACTGAGACCTAACCTTCTCTGGGATGGAAGTACTTGGTACCTAGTTGAAGCACATAGCTGTCACAGATGTGCCAAAGCTCAGCTAATCCATCTGTGTGGGTGCTTCCTTACCTGCTGTGAAGGTGGAGAAGGAAACTGTCTGGCAGAAAAGCCAGATTGAGAGGTATTAGAGACAGGCTACTGACAGTGGACTGGGAAGAAGAACCAGGTGAAAACTGGAAAGAGAGGATATGCATGTGGAGAGGAGGAGGGCCATGGAGTTGAGATATGTAGGGATCAGGCTGGGGTGAAGAAGCTCGTGTGGAGGGTTCCTTCTATAGTTAAGGAAGTTAATGTCCATATGCTCCATCTGTCATAGGCGCTGGAAAATTTGCAGTAATGTCCCTGTCCTGCTAGCAGGGTTTGGGGCTGCACATGGGAGGTAGCAGTGAGCCATGCATGGATCAAAGAAAAGAAATCAAAACATTACCAGATTTTCACACGTGCATCTAGCCGAGGGAGGAAAACCGCACTGCTTCATGGGATGAGGAAGAGGGTGCTCGGCTCTCCAAGCCTCAGTGGAGAGGGAAGAAGAGCTCCAGCCTGCTCTGTGTCAAGGAAGAAGACTCTGCCTGACACAATTGCCTTTGGACAACCCTCCCTGCTACGTGATCCAAGTTATTCTAACTGATAACTTTTGGTACTATATCCAGAAAAGAACTTTGTATCCCTGTTCTGTGCACCCTGAGGCAAAGTCATGTGAAAAAGCAGCATGCGGTCATGAAGTCGAAGGATGTATCATGAGTGAGCGAGTCAAATCAAAGTTGAAAAGAGTGCATCTCCCAGCTTTTGAGTACCTAACTGTGCGCTGCTTGTGTGCATGTATGCCTGCTCTGGTCTGATATTCACAAGGTTCTTCAAGATCTTCCACTGTTTATTATAACATTATTTTATTTAAACTTCAGATAACATAAAGAAAAGTAGCAGTTTAAATATGTGAGGTAAATACCTCTGTCACTCACAGAGCAGAGTGGCAAAAGAAGGGAAAGAAACACATGGAGCAATGAAGAACACACTGGGGACAGGAAAAACTCCTCTTGGGTGGATACAGAGATGTAAGATGAAAAACCAACAGAGTCAACTGAAGCAAAATCACCAGGATTCAAAAATTCTATTATTACAGAAACTTTTACTAAAACTCCAATTGTTTTTTCAAGGGGAAAAAAAGGAAATTTAGGCCTGAAGCTCTATTATTTTACCATGAGAAACTCAGAGGGACCCATGTTACAGTTTACAGACCCGTGTCTGTGTTGCTGAACAAGCAGAGTAGTACTGCTGTGATCGCTGGTTCTGTGATAAAAAGCTCATCTACAGACATGCCCAATGGAGACCAGAGGAACCGCAGCAGGTGGGGGAACCCAAATAGCACCCTGCTCCAGCTGCTGCCAGGGACATCACAGGAGAGGATTCTGCCCACGAAATACTTTTCTTTCTTATGCACGTGCACACACAAGCCTGTACACACACACACATGAAAGAGCACAGAGGCACGATGCTGGGTGGGGGAACCCCTGTAACACTGTCAGAGAGACACAAGCCCCTGCCCTGGTCCTCCCCAGCTGTCCCAGGGGAGACTCAGCCCCAGTGCCCATCATGATGAGTGAATGGGAACCCCAAAGCACCTTGTAGACCTGGGGAGGCGGGGAAGCACATTGCCTAAGGGTTTGGGACCCATTACGAGCTTATTATGGGCTGTTTAGTGGAGGAACCAAAGGTGGGCAAGAGGATGTATCACAGAATCACAGAATCACTAAGCTTGGAAAAGACCTGTAAGATCATCAAGTCCAACCATAAAAAAAAAAAAAAAAACAAAAAACAAACCACCACACACCCACAAAAAACCAAAACCACCCACAAACCACAAAACACACCACAACCCACACCAAAAACAACCCACCCACACCACACAGCACCATGCCCATCAAGCCACATCCCACAATGCCACATCCACACGCTCCTTGAATACCTCCAGGGAGGGTGAATCTACCACCTCCCTGGGCAGCCTGTTCCAGTGTTTCACTACTCTCTCAGTAAAGAACTTTTTCCTAATATCCAGCCTGAACCTCCCCTGGCGCAACTTGAGGCCATTTCCTCTTGTCCTGTCACTAGTCACTTGGGAGAAGAGACCAACACCCACCTCTCTGCAACCCCCTTTCAGGTAATTGTAAAGAGCGATGAGGTCTCCCCTCAGCCTCCTCTTCTCCAGACTGAACAACCCCAGTTCCCTCAGCCCCTCCTCATAAGACTTGTGTTCCAGACCCCCCACCAGCTTCGTTGCCCTTCTCTGGACACGCTCCAGCACCTCAATGTCCTTCTTGTAGTGAGGGGCCCAAAACTGAACACAGGATTCGAGGTGCGGCCTCACCAGCGCCGAGTACAGGGGCACAATCACCTCCCTAGTCCTGCTGGCCACACCATTTCTGATAGAGGCCAGGATGCCATTGGCCTTCTTGGCCACCTGGGCACACTGCTGGCTCATATTCAGCCAGCTGTCAATCAACACCCCCAGGTCCTTTTCTGTGGGGGAGCTTTCCAGCCACTCGTCCCCAAGCCTGTAGCGTTGCCTGGGGTTGTTGTGGCCAAAGTGTAGAACCCGGCACTTGGCCTTATTGAACTTCATCCAATTGGCCTCAGCCCATCGATCCAGCCTGTCCCGATCCCTCTGCAGAGCCTTCCTAACCTCAACCAGATCAACACACCCGCCCAACTTGGTGTCATCTGCAAACTTGCTGAGGGTGCACTCTATCCCCTCATCCAGATCATTGATAAAGATATTAAACAAGACTGGCCCCAAAACTGAGCCCTGGGGGACTCCGCTTGTGACCGGCCGCCAACTGGATTTCACCCCATTCACCACAACTCTCTGGGCTCGGCCATCCAGCCAGTTTTTAACCCAGCGAAGAGTGTACCTTTCTAAACCATGAGTCGCCAGCTTCTCCAGGAGAATACTGTGGGAGACAGTGTCAAAGGCTTTGCTGAAGTCCACGTAGACAACATCCACAGCCTTTCCCTCATCCACTAGGCAGGTCACCTGGTCACAGAAGGAGATCAGGTTGGTCAAGCAGGACCTGCCTTTCATGAACCCGTGCTGGCTGGGCCTGATCCCTTGGGTGTCCTGCACATGCCCTGTCAGCACCCTCAAGATGAGCCTCTCCATAATCTTCCCCGGCACCGAGGTCAGGCTGACAGGCCTGTAGTTCCCTGGATCCTCCTTCCGGCCCTTCTTGTAGACGGGCGTCACATTAGCAATCTTCCAGTCGTCCGGGACCTCACCCGTTAACCAGGACTGCTGATAAATGATGGAGAGTGGCTTGGCAAGCTCCTCCGCCAGCTCCCTCAGCACCCTTGGGTGGATGCCATCAGGCCCCATAGACTTATGAGTGTCCAGGTGGCATAGCAGGTCGTTAACTGCTTCCTCCGGGATCATGGGGAGCCTATTTTGCTCTCCATCCCTGTCTTCCAGCTCAGGGAGATGGATACCCTGAGGATACCTGGTCTGACTATTAAAGACTGAGGCAAAGAAGACATTAAGTACCTCAGCCTTTTCCTCATCCTTCGTGACAATGTTCCCCGCCGCATCCAGTAAAGGATGGAGATTCTCCTTGACTCTTTTTTTATTGTTAATGTATTTATGGAAGCATTTTTTGTTGTCCCTCACGACCGTGGCCAGGTTGAGCTCTAGGTGGTTTGGTATCAAGGTGGTTTGAAGCAGAACAAGCATGGGAAAAAGAGGAATAAAAGGATAAAAAGGGCTTGCCATCTCTAAGCAGTGGGCTTGTTGCTACTCTTGGCTGGACATGTCCTGCATCTGGTCAGGGCAGTCTGTCCTGTCTTCTCGTTAAACTCTGTTGCCAACACTTCCCTGGCAGCAGGGCTCTCTTGCATATGTGTGTGTTTGTGTGTGTATGTGCATGTGTCTGGGGCTCTAAGTGCAGCTCCTGGAGGGGGACCAGGGCCCGTGTGTCCATGATGGCAGCAGCTGGAGCGGGTGTACAAGTGCATGTGTGAGCGCTGGCAAATGGATGAGGCCATGGGTGCTGTTCGTTTGTGTGAGTGCTGAGTGTGTTGATCTGTGTGGCTGGCTGTGTCTGTATATGTATGTGGTGTATAGGTGTGTGCATGTGCCGGCTAGGAGCACACGCTCAGCCTCGCTGCTGGTTGGACGTGGGGGCACGGATCTGCATCAGCCTCACCTCTATCAGGCTGCCAGATTTGGCAATCTCTAACTTGGATGAGTGTGTTCATAGGACCTACAACAAAAACAAGAGGTACTGAAGCGTCTTCCCCACGAGACTACTACCAAGCCTGCTGATCCTGCCAGTCTTACAAGGAAGAGTCTGAGTGTTTAGAGAAGTGCATGCAACAAATGGAAAGAGCTGGAGGCTGGAAAGAAGATTCAGTGGGTGATTCAATGGGAAAGTAGCACCTGAGGAGGAGGAGTTCTGCCCAAGGAAACCAAACTGCCAGCTTGAGTGTACTTTCCATCCTGCCCTTCATCCCAACCTTTCTACACTCCCACTCTTTGCAACAGCTGAGAAGCCCTCTGAATGATCACACTAATGAGAATTCATCATTAACTTTAAAGGGCAGAAACTGTGAGAGAACTGAGAAAACAGCCTATTCCCTTCTATGGATATAGAGCAGCCTCAGGATAAGCAGCTAAAGAGTAGATGGGTTTATTTGTCTTAATGTCCTGTCTCATTCTAATTACAATGAATTATGATAACAATTACAATATTAAAAGTATGGTGTTTGATCACCTTTGCAAGAAACAAAGACACATATTTTAAAGTCCGAATAGCACCCCTTGAGCACTGCATCTACAGCACTCGGGCATCCTATGCCAACACTAATTAATGTGTCAGATTCCCAAGAGGCAGGAAACAATCAGAATACTGAAAAAGAGAAGCTTGGGAATAGAGGCAATGTCTAAACTAAATAGTGTCAGGACACAGGCTCAACCACTGGCCTGCAATCATCCTCTGTGTTTGTTTTCTTCTCCCTGGGTGGCCATGCAATGCCCTAGGAGGCAGCTCAAGCCAGTGAAGACTCAGTGAAGAGCAGAGCAGGCCACCCTCAGTCAGGGGAAAACAGATACATGGACATGAGCCATACTGCATCACTTCTCCTCAGGACTAGGGAACTGACCCATTTTATTTATGAGTTAGACAAAACCACAGAAGAGCACGATGCAATAATTAAGTCATGGCTAATGTAAGGGAGATTTCCAACTATACCCTACAGATACTGTTTTCTCTGCAGAACCCTATGCTGCCTTTCAACTCTGCTCACCAGGCATGCCATGGGGTAGTGAAAGTCAGTGACACAGACATCATCATGACTACCATGTACAGAATCCATGGAACACGGACTTTAAAGTAGACGTTAAAATTATCTCTGCAAACATTTTAAAGAAACGTAGGATCAGACCTCTCACTTTTGAAGGTCAGCAGAAATCCCCACATTGTTAGATTTGCAAAAAATGTGTCCTGTAATGTCTGGGATATAAATCAGATGTGTCATGGTGCTGGGTAGAGAAGAAGAAAACCTGCTGCTTTCTCTTACCTCACACATCATCCTGTTATAAACAGGGCAACCTAACTGGTCTACAGTTACCTTCTGTGCTAGTACTTTCTCAAATATTTTTTCCTTTCTATTCTTAGTGCTTTTTCCAAGGGTCCTCTAACCTTTTTTCTAAAGCCATAGCACTTCATTCCAAGTGAAAATGGGGTTAACATGTGCCAAATTCTATGTATTTAAAGTTCTTGTCTTCAGCCTACTCTTTACATAAAACGACATCAATTATTTTTTGTTGATAGGTTTTCTATTTTATCTCTTGTAAAAAAAAAAAAAAGAATTGTAGCAAACATTGGTTTTCTTCCAAATAAAGAAAAAATGGTTTTGTCTTATTTTATCATTTTATGCTAAAAGTCCTTTTTCAAAAACCTGATCAATAGAGCTGTATTCTGTCAGATCTAAAATAACAGTAGTTCTGCCAGATTCATCTTGCACTTACACAATGCAGAAAAAAAACAGTATATTCTACGTACATACACACTTTTAGTGGTTGCTATAAATTAAAAATGAAACTCCTTTTTATAGCTAAATATTTATTTTGGAAAGCATTACCACAAATGTCAGAAACAAAGTCATTACAGCAATGAGCTTGTTATAGAAACACTTTATGCCTTGAATCATTTGTTTCAAACTTTCCAAAATGCATACCACTCGGCTCTTCTGTCCTTCCCTCTATAAAAGTCTGAATATATTTTGTTTATGATGTGAGGCACCCCTGAGGGAATACCTTTAAACTATATTTTTATAATCTTGCTACCAGTTAAGGTTGCTCATCTTCATTTCAAATCCTATTCCTTTGTTACTTTTTAATCCAAAGCCATTCCGTATTTTGGCCTCCTGTTGTTAAAAATGGACATTGTTTTGTAAGGAAACATGCCTGCTAAAAATGATATAAATTAATTATGTGTGGGTTTTTTCCTTCTAATCAAAGAGAAGGTGCCACTTTTAATATTAATCTTCTGCACAAAATATTTTTTTCAGAAATCTGAAAGCTCTCATGACCAACTTGAAACTGAGGCATAGTTAGTTTTAATTTCTGACTATGTCAGAGAAGCTTCCTTTCTCTTCAACATCTGTGCAAACTAGGATTACCTCCAAATGGACAACCTCAGCGGTCGAATAAAGGATTAGTCAATATTGCATTGAAAAATCAACTTTGAGGTATTATGATGAATATCAGAAGGTTAGAATGATCATACCCTCATGAAGGAAAGGTTCCCATTTGATGTAAAATAAGCCAGTGTAACAACAATACGGTGCATGAAATTTTCAGAAACATGTTCTAACCCATGGGTGGCTACTGCACTTCTGATGTCTGGGGCATTTTTGGGATGCAGCATTCAAAAGAGCTGTCAGCTGAAAGTGGATGCAGCTGGAGAAAGTTGGAATCTGAACCTCAGAATGGAGTGGGCTGCCTGCAAATTACAATGAAGGCCCACACAGTGTATTAGCTTTTTGCTGTCTGAACCAATAAAAGTCATGGTAGCTAAAGTAAAAAAAAAAAAAAAAAAAAAAAAAGTTTGGTTTCAGTGGTATATAATGTCTCTACCTAAAATGGGAGCACAATGATGAAAGACACCACATTCCTCACAGCTGACCAGGGCTCAGAGCCAGCAGTAAGTGTATCAAAAAGGGTGCACAGCTTCCAGCAGCCAAAACACCGGGCAGCACTACTGCAAGAATCCCTTAGACAGAGTGCTCTGGCAGGACTGCTACAGGCTTCTGGCTAGACTTACTGTCATTCTCCCAGCACCTATATTAGTAGCCAATCATTTGACATTTAGGAACACACATATATATATTTATAAACCAGAGTCTCTGCTTGAACCCTATCACAGCCAGGATTCATTTCTTAAAGAGAATCATTTTACAAACACTTTAATAAACAATGATGTGTTGTTACTTTCTTATCTCATAGACTACATTTACAAAACGTTGCCTCAAACTCTTTTACAGAATTTGCATGTTACTAGCATATTATAAAGCTTCTATACTTACACCTTAATCCCTTGTATTTATTTAAGTTCAGTGGACTCACACATTGTTGCTTTCCTTTGGCCAACGTGTGTATCTGCCTGGACACTGGTGTTTTTCAGATTCTATTAACATGACATAATTTATTCCAGCAAAGTTTTAATTTTAGCTCACTGTGTAATCAGTGCGTAATATTTTAATTATTGTAAGGTCTAAGTCAGCCCAATAAATACCACTCTCCACTGGACTGTATGTTCTGTTTATATGACTAAAAAGAACATTTGAAGAAAGGTATGTTTGGTAACTTTATGGCTAAATGCTATATTTTGATTTTAACTTGACAAAGCTCAATGTCCTTATCCTTTTGTTATGAACAAATAAAGAATTTCCCTTTCTCAAAGAAAAGAGTGCATTTGAAACAGGGGTTTTACTACAATTGTACAGAGGGTTTATTTTAGTGACACAAATAAATAGTTTGTGTGCTCTTCTGCTAGAAAGCATGAATATGTTCTGCTAATAATTAGGAAGGAGAATACATATTGTTCAGAAAAATACACGATGCATTTAGATTTTCTAACAAGAAACCACAGCATCACATTAGAGAGCAGCATTTATTTGGGTATGTCAGAAACTGATCTGTCTGGTACTGAAACCAATGATGTCTGTGGCATGAGATTAGGCATCTACTTTCAACTAGCAGGCAAATAGCGAGGCTTAATTGCTAAAAGCAAAATTAAAAAATGATCAATACAGTGTATGTTTCTGGTATACATTTTCTTCCTAAAACTACATGAACTTTCATTTTAGGAAGCAGAACAAATTTAACAAACATTAAGTATGCTTGTAACTCAGTATGCTCCAAGGATCACATTTCTACTTATTTAGCTTGTTTAGGAATCTCCTTGCTCAACAACATACAAAAAGAATGCTTCTGAAATGTATGTTTTACTTGTCAAAACATTGCCCAGGACTCACATGACATACATTTTGCATTAAGAAACCAACCAGATTTGTATAGTCAGCTATATATTTGTACCAACAGTTAACCAAAATGATTTTTGGAAGAGAAGTTACATCTGCTGGATTTGAAGCTATACATGTATTTGTATGGTAACCCGCAAAATAGTGCTGTGGCTAGCCTCACCATTATTATTTTGCACAATATTTTAAATGACTGACTGACTGACGATAGAATGATCTTGTGCTTTTGCTGGCATGCTAGGATCTCCAGTCCTGCTTATTTAACCTTACCTCCACAGGGTTGTTTACACTTTCAGAACCTGATTTCAATTTACTTTAATTTTCTCAGAGACTTTTGTATTTGTAAAAGCTGAGCATCTCGTGACCTCTCTATTCCTGACATTTCCTTTACTCTCCACTATGAAAAAGAACAAAAACCCCAGTGTCCCATTTCTGTTCCAAAAAAACTAAACTGCTTCCTTCAGTGGGTTGGTCCTTGTAATTGAAAATGGCAACCAGATGTTTACAGAACACACCAGCAATTTTCCTTGAGGCCTTTAGTCTTTATAATTGTTTGCTAAAGTTAGCTGGATTTCATGGAAACTTGTCTAAGGCTGTAACAAACAGCAAGTAGGGTCTCCTCCTAACTGTACTCTAAACAATTAAAAATAAAAAAAGGAAATAAAAGTAAAGTTAGAACTAATGCTACCTACTCCTGTTAATGTATTTCAAACTCCATAGAAAACCACTCACTAAGGGAGGAGACTTGGTTCTCTTAGCAGTGATTTTTACATGCCATCCCATGAAAACCATCCCTATTTCAGAGTATGTTATTTGCTTTCTACCTTCTGAAACTTCAGCTGGCTATACTCTAAGCACCACTGATTTTGCACTCCCTTCCCTTTTCCCCACTCCTGTCAGGAATATATTCTCATAGATTTGGATTTTTTGAGAATATTTTGCATTTTAAGAAGATGCTGTGAACTACATATTGCTTGTTCCTCAATTATAACCCTGAGTCACCACAGCTGATTCACACCTGAAATCTCTCCATCTACTTTAGAAACCAATATGTTTTCCCTCTTCAGTTTCTTATGTGCCTGATTCTTTCAAGGCTAGTCATAGACTTCAAGAAGTCTGTGAGTCCATCTTGTTACCCCACAAGGGGACACACTACACCCAGTAAAATGTCCTTACCTAATATTTCAAGACATCTAAAACTGAATGCTCCACAGCTCCAGGGGATCCATTTGATTACTTCACTAGCCTTACCCCCAAAACAGTTTTCTTAATATCTAACACAACTTTGTTGTTGTTGTTGCTGGAGTATTTCTGCCCTATTACTATGGGGCATGAAGAACAGATTATTCTTTTTTCCTTAGCAGCAGACTTTTTTAATATTTTATGTTAACAATTACCTCTGCTCGCCCAGTCATACCAGTCTTCACACTCATTGAAGAAAGAGCATCACTGTATCTCCCTGTCTCTACCACCTCCTCTCATTGACACTACTTTTGCTGATATAGTATGCCTTGGAAAATGAGAAGCGAATGTCTGACAGTCACCAGACATGGCCCTGGGGGCCTCCAAAACCCACGGCTGTAGTTTATTCTCTAGACTAATTAGCAGCCCTGAGGAAACTATTACTGGCTGCGCTCATGAAGTAGCACTTCTGCAAGTTCCTACCTTGCTGCTGGCCAGATGTCAGCAATTAAGCTGATTCTTTTGCTGATTTAGCTTCTGGTCAAAAGTATGACTAGTGAGGAGTACTAGAGGTGATACAACATGCTAAAGGAATAGCATAAAGATATACAGCAAGGTGCATGCATTTCATCCTAGTTCTGACAGTGACTCCTATGGTTTTTATCCTAGTTTCTCCATCTCTAACTCTGGTGTGGCAACATTTCTCTGCCTCCTACTCCTACTGTGAATAGAAGTGAACAGACACAGACATTTTCTTCCCATGGAAAATGTAGATTTCCTTTAAAGAGCAATTTTTCAAAAGGATACCCAACAAACCAAAATGAAAGATTGACAAAGACTGACTTGGAAAATTGCTTTTTGGGAGAATCAAAGCAGAATTTTCCTTCATCTGTCCCCAAAAGCTGCTTCAGTCATGCACCATCCAGAGAGAGACAGAAACCTGCAGCTAGCATCCCTCCACGTCTGCTGAACACCTGTGCTTGCTCCTGCAGGCTCATGCTTCCTGACATTCCCCAAGCAGCAGCTTTTTACCACTTGGTACAAGGAAGCAACAGAGCACTCTACAGAAAGCCCGTGAGGGAGGCAGCAGAGGCCGCATCTGCTGTAACAATACAACAATTCTCGAATCAGCATTTTACAGCAAAATGAGTTACGTCTGAATATATTCAGGTTGCTTTAACAAAGAGGGGTTTTTCACTCCTTGTTATAATACCTAAGTAATGCCATGAGATTCCACCTTAAATGCCAGACATAGCTCTTGACCCCAGCACGTAAAGAGAAGGGCCAAGATTCACTTGGATTTGCTCCCACGGATCTGTTGTCTCACTCATCCCTTCCTGTTCTTGGAGCAGCTCCGCCCAAGCACCACTCCCATATCTGCAAAAAGCCAGATCATCCTCATAGTTAGTTGCTGGAACCGGGGCTTAATTGACACAGCCAAGTACTCAAACACAGCATGCTCTTAAAATAGTAGAAAACAGAACAGAATTCAGTGCATATTGATAAAGTCCGCAAAGAGGAAATAACTTCAGATCTAATATTCTTTGCAATGTATGTAAATTTAAGGATATATATAGCATATGATCTCCACTTAACAATCTCAGGTGAATGAATAGGACATGAAGCTGGTATTGATTTCAGTGGAAATAAATATCAAGACTTATTGACCTAAGAGGTATATATTGACCAAAGCTAAGATGGATTCAATAGTTATCTATGGAACAACAAATCACAAAAAAAACAAAACAAAAATCAATATATGTACTGCAATGATCTTTCTAATGGCATGGCTAAAATTTCATCTTCAGTGAATGTCACTCAAACTGCAACCAGAAGCCATAGTAAAGTTTAAATTCTTAACTGTAGTATTCTAAAAGTAGGAAATGATCACATAAAATCAGTACTATGAAAATAGTTTATGATTCTTTTTTTAAAGTCACCCATTGCAATTGCACAAAATTCCACCAAATTATTAAAATTAACATTCTAAGGCAGCAGAGAGCATTTGATGTTATGCTGCACTCAGTTTGCCAGCAGCCTGAATAGATGTGCTTTTTTCCATGGCCAAACTGACTGGCTATCATCAAGGTTATGCAGCATCTTTTCCATTCTAAAAGCTAGCAGTAACAACAGAATTTTCATGTTATTTCAGAACTAATTAAAACTGGCTGGTCAGATTTGTAGCATACAACTGTACATGTTTTTCGGAGCCTGCAGTTTTCTGAGATTTGTGTAACTGTTAGTAAAGGTGAAGAATTGAGAAATGAAGGAAATGCCTGTTAAGGGAGGGTCACCATTGACTAATGAGGCAGGCACATGGAGCAAAGGACAGAATAACCGATGACTCCAGAAAGAAAGATAGAAGTAGTTTATTTTTCTTAGAACTTGTCATCTGGGAAAAGTATGGAATTCAGGAAAGGTTCAGGCGGCAGACAATAACTAGGGAACGTTATTTCTGGAGGGCAGAAATGCATTTTAATGCAACAAATTTCTGACATAAAACTTTCCTGTTAAAAAATGTTGTGAAAATGTTGGCAGGGCATCACGGAGCCATAGGGACCCACAGATCGTGTTAATCTTTGCTGTGGCCCCAAAGATGGGAGCTTCTCGGACTGCAAGGACAGGGAAGAAGGCAGAAGACTATGGAAAATATTTGGCAAGTACTTCTCCAGTGTTTGCCACTCTGGGAGGACCTAAGGGTGCTCTGAAGCAAGGCGGCTCATCCCACTCACCTCTGATAGAGCAGCACAGCTCTGTGCGGGGCTCGGGGAAGGAAGGTCTGCGGCTTGTGCAGCTCACCACAGAAAACCTCCCAGGAGAAAGCCTGGATGTGTGGGGCTTTCTCACTCCTCCTTCTGATCCTTTTCTTATTTTCCATTAAGTTGTATGATACCGGTTTCAAAACCGCTCCCAGGGTGCAGCAAAGGCAGAATATGTCCCAGAGGCTATGTCTCTGTGAGCAGATTCTCACATTTTCACAAAAAGGAGGAGGAAGGATGGAACAACACACCAAGAACACCTTCTTCTGCCTAACTGGCAAACAAAACAAGTGTATCATTTATAGATGTGATGGCCAATACAACCTGATATCTTTCTCATCAGCCGTGATCTAACTTCATTTGAACTGCTTGTTTCATGATTGACTTACCACAGATACTGGAGATACTGACTGTGCTTAAATGGATCTACCCCAGCAGCAGCTGCATGCCCAAGGTGGCAATCCCAGCTTTTCGCAAAACTTGATAATCCCGCCATCACACAGTACTGCCTCTCTACCTCCATCCTAGCAGTAGACTGAGATATGTTAAACCTTACAGAAAAAACTGGCTCATTTAAGGCTGCCGTAAAAGGAAGACTCAAAGAGCTCAGAGCAGGCACAGATTATCATTAGTCCATGGGCTTTTCCCTCCATGTGGGTTTAATTGCTAAGGAATGGTGAAAGCACAGCTACTTTTTGTTCAGCCAAAGCTGCTTGAGAATTTACTGACAGAGCTATTTTTCAGTGAAAAAATAGGGGTTTGAATAATTCATATTTTACTGCAGAAAGCATCTGTACAGATTTTGCATAGGAAACCCATAAATCACAGTTTCTTTGCCTGAAAAAAAAAAAAAAGGTATCCTTTTCCTTTTTAGCCAACTATTTTCCAGTTACCAAAACTCAAAATGTTTTGGCTGGTCTGTAACAAGGGAAAAATTTCCACTCAAGAAAACTATTTTCCTGATGTTTCTCTCTGACAGCAAAGAACTCAACACAGTGCTGCAGCCCAGGTGTGAAGGATTTCTCTGGAAGATCAGTGTGCAGAGCTGTCAAATTTGGGTTTCAAACAGGAGCAGAACTGGTTCCAATATTAATAGCGGGCCAGCACAAAAAAGTTAGGAATGTTTTGCGGTGAATTTTTTTCCATATATGACTTCAGCTAGATTCTTGGCTCTCAGCCATTCTAAACAAAAAATCCTTTCAAAATTAGAGTGAACTTTGAAAGATACACGAGTAAGACAGACTGCACAAAAATAAAAGCACTGGATAGCACTGCTAAATAATACCAAGTAAGAAGGAATGACTCTCTTTATAGATTTTTCACAACATTCATGATCTATGTTTCTCAGCCCATTATCTGTATCTTTTTACTAAAGGCTTCAAGGAACATAGTTTTAAATAATTTGTAACACTCCTATTAGGAAAATATTATGACAAAGCACAGGTCAAAATACCCTTCTCCAAAATAAGGAGTACTATCCCACCCAGAACAGTAACCCCCATCATCTACCGGCAAAGAAAAATAACTCTGAGCGTAACTTGCTCAGTTCTAAGAAAAGATCATTGGTTTGGTATGCAGACATGCTCTTTTACTTACTTCTTGTTTTTAAAACATAACTTTAAAGCTAGGCACTTACATAACACAGGGAATAGTTAAAGGCAGACTTATGTTGCCATGAAATGGAATTAGTAGAGCATTACTCTTTACCTTAAATTGGCAAGCATTTGACTTTTTTACATACTCCAACATCTGCTGGAAGCTGTAGGATGTTTCTGGAAAATACCTGAAACCTTTTTATTCTTTTTTTTCATTACTGGAAAAATACTATGGGAAGTACAGCTGCTAGCCTGTAAAATATAAATACCCACAGTTAAACTGATTTCTGCAGAGGCAATGTTTGGAGGGTAAAAACCTGTGTTGGAGAACCTGAACCTCAGTTGATCACTGTAGCAAAATCTAGTACAGTGATTTTTTTCTAAGTCATAACTGAATTTTGCATATCCACTTCCTTGGCCACATGAAACAAAAACATTTCACAGAGATGTTGCACATGGTCCCCAGAGATGCTATCTTTTCTTTGCAGCCCATCTGACATTAGCAAAGCCTGCAGACACGCTGTGTCTTGTCACTCTGAGATGGAAAGTACTCAAGGCAAGGAGCGGCTGAAAAGTGCCTAGGAACCAGATTAAAATAAAAGAGCGAGGTGAAGACAATTTACTATTTTTTGGTACAGCCTTACAAGAAAACTGCACGTACCTTATTGTCAAGAAAGTTTCTTCAAGAAACTTGAAATTAGTCGTTGAATTTTGAGCAGCCTCACTCATGCAAAATAATTATGTTTTTCATCTGTGAAACTACTCTGATTGGTTAAAGGACAAGGCAAAATTGAGCTCTTGGGTAACCCCAGGAGCCTGAATGATGCAAGCGGCACTCCCCTTAGCATGAGAAATAACCAAGCACAGCATTTTTCTACTGACAGAATGGAGGCCTGTTTATTTTTTTTCAAAGCCTTCCAGTTCCAAAATTGACTTCCAACAGGAGACCAAATTGAGATTGCAGTTTCAGTTCATACCTCTAAGGTGTCCAAGAGCACTTAAACATTGTCAGCATATATATAATTGGTGCCCAAAGCTCCTCTATCAGGCACAGTATAACTCTACACCACAAAGCTACAGTCCCTTGTGCAAGAGATCAAGCTTCTTCAGCAGCCTGCTTTAAATGTGAATCAAATTTCAACAGGAACTAAGAACCAGCAGTAATTTACCCCAGGATCTGCAGCAACTGCAAAATTCACTTCTTCTGTATCGTGTTCTTTAACAAGCTTAGTGTGTACATTACAGAACAATCAAAACATTACCAGAGGAAAAAGCATACATTCATGCATAAAGCTTTTCCTTAAGAGAGAAAATGAGAAAGAACCAAATGTACCAGGTATTTGTTTTGTTATGAAATGCTCTACTGATAATCACTCCATTATTATATTGATAAAGTTGGTATGAGAAGTCGTCAGGAACCAAACTGATCTGATTTGCTTGTCAAGACTATGAAGAATCACTCTGCTGCGTTTGTTTACAGAAGGAAGTGTCTCATGGAAGAATCATCTAATTGTGGAAAATTAGCTGCATAACTGGGAAAGGCTAGAATTTGGCTTGTATCCTTATTCGCATCTAGAGTTTATAAGCTTTACCTCTGTGGAAGAACGCTGGATCAATAGCTAACATTTAGTAATTAACGAATTAACTAAGTCCAAGTATTCTTACTGTGATAAGGGCCCTTGAGCCTGGGATCTTCCATCAGTCTCCTGTTCTCCAGGACTGTAACTGTATATCCATGTTTTGCCAGGATGCGCTGACAGAGCTGACGGTCGGTTTCACGGTGGGCGGGAGGTGCGTACAGAACTGCTCTTCTCGTACGGCTTCCAAAGTACTGGAGAATGGAGTCGTTGATCTACAGAAAACACAATGCAACGACAATGGTTGTAAGATAGGACACTCCTCAGCAGTATAATATATAGTTTTTATTTTTCACAAAAAGAAACTAGTAACTTACTGTGACAATTGGGGAAACATTTCTGGTACAATTAAGAATTCTCTTCATATCAGGGACTTCTGACCACAGATTCCATTTTGTTTGCCTCTCTGTTTTTTTCTACCTTCATTTTGGACTGATATTGCAAGGGTTCAAAAGCTCAGGGTATCAATGGAAGATCTTTAAACTGTGGTCTTCCCTTCATGGAAGCACCTTTGGCTGAAATCTGGGCTGCTCTGGTGAGCTGGTAACAGTACTTGCCAGCTGACTTTGACTGTGGCCTCAGGCTGATCTGTGGGTCACCTAGCAGAGAAGCCTTGGTGGGTCCCATGTTCTGGGACCCTGTTCTAACTGTTCTAAGGAACGTGGGTCCTACACAGATGGTAAGTGCAGGGGTTTGAGTTCTGCTGTGCACTGTGATTAAGAAAAGTAAGAAGAGTACTGAGGTAAAAGCATGCAGTACTGTAGATTGCTGTGCCTCTAGAAAATTAAATGTAACCTTGTCAGTACCTTATTTCCTTATTAGTCCAACATGATCCAGCCCAAAGGAGGACTGGTAGAGAGACTTGTATATAGGAGCAAGTGGAGAGGTATATGTCTCCAATGAATCCCAAGGAACTCTTGGGTTGTCTACCATTCACTGTCTTCCCACATAGTGCCTAGGGACAATGACATCCAGAGAAAACCCTTCCTCTGTGTAATTGCCTGGGATATGAGCTTCGTGCAAGAAAAAATGGAAAAGAGCCACTCCGAACACACAGAGTGTGAGCTTGACATTAAGTTCTGAAAAGAGCAAATTACTGGGCCACTGTCATCAAGTCTTCGGGAAAGGGGGATATCTTATCTCTTACATAAGGCATAAAAATAGGATACTCTGTGTGGGAAACAGGTCACTAATATCTGGAATTGTCTAGCTGTTCTTCTGCAATAAAAAAAACATTAACAGACAAGATTTTCTTTTGGTGAAAAGTATTTGTCTTTAGGATTGAAACATACCAGCATTTAAGGGATTAAATTCAGGACATGAAATTAGTTCTTAGCAAGTTCATGAATTTCAACCTGGCAGTAGATAGCAGTCTGTCCTTTAAAAACTATGTTATTCCATAACTTCTAATTTTAGTAAGCTTATCACTGGAGATAGGAACTGCTACGCAAACAAGGCACCACCATTTTGTGCACAGTAGGCCACACTGAAAAGAGACAGATGCTTTGATATAAACAAATGTCATTCAAGATGTGTCCAGTTGTTTATAGGCCTGGGATCTAATGATAAAGCCACTCTTCTCAGCAGTCTGTTCCCTAATTACAGGATGCACTTTTACATTACGCTTGGCTGAAGTGTAAGCTTCTCTGTGACAGTGAGGAGCACGAACTATTTCAGAGCCTTGAGCCTCTAACACCTCGTCTGCTTTTGCTCCAGAGCAGACATCCCCTGTGGAAAGGGTTAACATCATCAATGAGGGGACCCTGAAAAATATTTCAATACCACACTGTCAGAGTCTTCCACGTATATTTGCAAAATGTGCAACCCCAAACTACTTTAGAAACTGCGATATTCAAGTAAAGGTTGATCACACGCTGGCTGGAAGAAGCACAAATAGCACAGGGTGAAGTCACAGGAACTGCATTAGGTAACCTCTCAGATGTCCTCCCCGGTGTCTCAGCTTTTTTAAAACATATTAATCGGGTAGCAAGCACAGCATTAGAGTGTCTCAGATTGCCCTTCCCCACCACAGCACGTGCCATTCTTTCCCCTTCTGCCTTTGCCCCTTCCTCCTCTCCTCTCCTCTTCTCTCTTTCCTGCTCTCCTGCAGCGCCAGGGCAGCCCTTCCTTTCCATTTCCCTCCCTCCCTCCCTGTTCCTAAATCCAGCCCTTGCCCCAGCCCCCTCCTGTGCTCCCTCTCCCTCCTCCTCCGGGCAGTCCAGCCAAACACCTCCCACTTTCCGTTTCACTTGCATTGCAGAAGAAAATCAGGAGAGAGAGACACCTCGTGCTTTATTTTGTGAGCAAATCCAACGCTCCATCACACATGTGCTGCAAGGGCCAGTGTTGAGGGGTGAACTGAGGACACGTGAGGAGAACAGCGGAGCTGCAGCGCAGGACACATACCTGTCCAGTTTTAGCTGGCGATTATGGCTTGTCCCACTCCCGTCCCTCCCGGTGCAGCTGGGAGTGCTTACTGCCTGGTGTGAGGGTCCCGCCTCGGACTTGGCGGCACTTTGTGTGCACCCCTTCTCACTAACAGTTATCATGCTTTTTTCATGCTAACAAAAAACACCTTTCTTTGCAAAAGTGAAGCCTCCTGCAGTGTCACTCCTTAAGCTTCAAACAAACTTTAAGAGCTTCTGTCTCAAGCACCCAGCAACGACTTTATTTTCCCCTGCGGGCAATACTCCAAGGGCAGCTCTCCCAGGGCTCACCCCAGCCCTGCCGCCGCCTCGCAGCCCACGCCTGGTGCAACGGGCCTTGTCATCCCTGGGTGCCAGCGGGGCCTGGGAACCGAGCTGTGCCCCCGCCGCTCCCTCCGCCTGCCCGGTGAGGCACAGGGGGACAGGAACCAACTGGCCTTGAGGCATCCTGAGGGCCCCGACGGTCCCTGGGGCCGGAGGCCTCGGTCGGTGCCAGCCTGCCTGCAGCAGGATCTTCCAGGGGAAGGGAGCTCTCCCTCCCGACTCCACGTGACTGCTGAGGCAGATGGCACCTTCCCCAGTTTCCTGGGGATTAGCAGAAAGTTTGGCAATGGCAAATATTCAAGAGAACATTGATAGTAGCATTAAAAAAAAAGGAAGTTCAAGCAATGGTGGTAACCTAGGTCACTTCCACAAAACACAAAGGCAAACGTCCCCACGCGGCTCCACGGGGCCAGCGCAGCAGCCGCCTCCCAGCAGCTGCCTTTCACAGGCACCCAGAGGGCTTGCGACGGCCCTCGCACACGGAGCACACCACTAGCTGCTCCAGAGGGCTTTCCTTGGGACTTGCAGTCCAAACACACATAAAAATACTTCAGGCTGCCGGTGTCCAAAGCCTCCCGACACAGGGCTGGGAGGAACTGAGCAGGCCTGGTTGGGGACATGCTCGCCTGTGCCCCCAGCCTCCCCTCCCGCTGCCCAGGCACTAGACATGAGGCACTTTTATCCACCAGCTTCCCAAAATGCCATGATGGGATCTTTGGGACACTGAGACAATTCAGGGTCTTCAATTTAACAGCTTGACCTGATGTCTAATTCGGTACTATTAAATAATATGAAGTAGCTCAACACCTTCTACGGTGTTTGCTTGAGATCCATGCGTAGTGTTGCCAAATTTATTTCCTCTCCCCTTTCCTTTCAGAGCTATTTGCAGTCCAGGTTACAAGATGCAACATGTCTTCTCTGTTTTCTTGCCAAACCAGTGCAACGCAGGGTGGTGTTTTTGTTTTCTTTTAAACTACCCGTTAGCTACACAGAATTTAAAAAAAAATCTGGCCAACTGTAGCAAGTGATTCCATAATTTTTTCCAAAGATCTGTATAAAATGCCTTACATCACTGGCCATGCTGATCTAGTTACTACTGGATGTTTTTCAGAATTTCCAATTTTATAGCAATGGCAGTCATTTTTATATACTTAAAGACTCTGCTGGTTTTTATAAAATGTTTCTCAATCATAAAAATGCAGTCTTGGGCAGAGAGCTGGCATAAAAGAAGCAGAGTGCAATAGATGAAAATAAGCTGTTCACATATTTTGATGTTTTATGGTTCTGATTTTTTTGGCATTCCTATAACTTTCATGTGTAGCAGGCTTAGACCAAAAAAAATGGGTCCATAACATTTTGAATATTTGAGAATAATTGTTAAACAGTCAAATGTTTTCATGTCCCAACCATTTTTTAGCTCTTGCCCAGTTTTAAGTTTCAGGCTATTTGTTAGCAGGTCAGTTTATTACAGATTCAATACACCTTATGTGAAAGGGAGTAGTAAAGAACATCTGTGGCCCATGTCTTACCTAGAGAATAGTGTGGCTGTCTCCACAGAAATTAATGAGGCTTTACAGCAAAGCTGAGATTTCCCGTATGATTTAGGATGAGGCCTATGTCAGCTTTGACATGATATATCTGCTCTTACAGCTTGCAAACCATTGCACTTAGCAGAGTCACTGACCTCATTTTAGTGCAATAGGCTGTTACACAGATGATCCACAGCCTTAACAACTGGTCTAAACAAACTACAATGGGCTGTAAAGTGAATAAAAATGCATAAAAATTAATTTTGTAATTTTGTCTTCAGTTTATAGAATAACATGAAAAACACAAAAGAAAACAAATTGAACTCCATAAAATTTATTATGAATTTTTTAAAATTACCAAATCAAATGTATATTCCTCTGAGGTCTTAACAAACGAGATAAACATCCCAGTTTATATAATATGAAAGCTCAAGAATTATGTAACCATTCTTGTTTGACTGAAAATAGACATCTATTATCCGAGTTGCAATTCTTAGTTCTGTCTGCCTGCAAGTTTCACATAGCTGTGAAGTTCTCTGTTAAAGAGAAAATGTTTTGACTTTCTCCTTGAAACCACTTTATCCAATTCTAGATTATGAATGTGTAAAGATATAATTGATTGTATTAGTCTCTGAAGCTTTCCTCTATTGTACAGAATTTCTGGGTTGTTCCAAAAATCCAAAATCTCGTCAGTAGTTGAATCTTATCATATATAATTACTGTCATTGTTTTGGCCAAGAAGAAAATAGCAAAGATATTTCAAGTTGAGGCGAGAAAAACAGTTCCTTGGCGTTTTTTCAGATTCCAAGAAGACTGCATAATTCCATAAATATTGATGCATTGTCTCTGCCTGGCAAGGAAGCAAATATACAGTTTGAACTGTAGCCATAGAATTTCATTGACCATCTCTTCAACTGCAGAAGCAAAATTCTTCTTCCTAAAATAATGGCCCAACTCATGTCTGCCTGGGCTTCTCTCAGGGAAGAACTCAAAATCTGTGAATCATCTTTTCAGCTTCCCAGTTCTGGTGGCGTTAGTCCCTGTGTTGATTACAGGCAGCCACTCTTTTACACCAAGCTAGCCAAGACTGTCAGAGTATTGTCCAATAGCTTCAAATAACTTGTCTGCAGCTTACTTTAACCCCACTGCTTTCTGCAGGTACTGGGCTGCTGCAAAAGAGATATATGAGCCACTATGCAAACCAACAGGCCTTTGCATGACAGGGGAGTGCAACAGAAATACCATGAAAGAGAACCAATCTTATATAAAAAATACTGGCACCACTTGCAATGTTCACAGGCAGCGAACTGCCTAAATTCCCATTTAGCCAGCAAAGGAAGTGTGTATCTACCTTCGCTGCTAAATACCACCTAGCAAAACAACATTACAAAAAATCCATGAGTGGGACTCCTAGCGATAATAAAAACTTGGCATGTGGTTCTAATGCCCTAAGTAAGTCGTTCATTTACAGGACTGTGCAGACCTTTATTAATTCCAAATGTGACTTTTAAATTCTTTTTCATGTTTGCATAAAAGTTCATAGAAATAGTAAGTTGTTCATACTACCGTTATATTTGAAGTGCACATAGCTCCTGTATCAAGAAGTAACAGAGAAGTTAATTTCCTGTTTCACTTTCTGGAGGATATTTAAATGTGTCGGGTTTATGTTCCGTTAGATTTCCTAATCAGAAAGGACTGGGTTGTAGAATGAAATGGTTGGAATGTAATTCTGCTTCCAATTGTTTGCTGAATAAACACAGAATAAGCAACTAGATTATTGGCACTACTTTGATGGCTACTTTCTGACAACTCTGTAAATCGAAGAGCAAAACTGGAGTTATTTGCATAGTCATCACCAGCACTCTGAGCTGGAAGTACAGAGGTATTTTATCAAAATGCCTTTGCTTTATGATTGCACGTAGTTCACAGTACCAACTGCCTTGTCTTGCGAACAGATGATGAGCCAATCCTACCATCTTATCAAAACAGCTACTTTTGAGGAAAGGGCTCCAATGAAGTACATGCATGAGACTCTGCCTCCATTTCCCATTTTCTGCTGATGCAGCCTTCTCAAAGTTCCCTTCCTGCAAAGACTCTCCACCCTGCCCCTCCTTCCTGACTGCTACCACAATAAAATAGCCTTGTCCTTTATCGCCAAAATATCTCTAGCTATCTGTGCAGTAAAAAATAGCTGTTTCCTCAGTGCCTTTTGCATTTTACATTGAAAAGGGGAAAAAAAAAATCCTGCTTTTGTAGGGTGCAATGTGAATGTTCCAAGGAAACCAGTTGCTGACACCATACCATCTGTCGATTGCCTTCTATTAACAGAGGTTTCATACTAGTAAAGTTCTTTGTTCTTTCGTGAGGAGAAAAGAGTTCTCATCCCCCTACTGTATTCTATAAAATAAATAACCTTTTTAAGATTAAACTTACTTTAAAAATGCATCAAACCTTATTATGCATAATGTAATCTTTTCTATCCAGAGGTCTCACCACACTCAGTTTCTGCATGATAGCAAAAGTCACCCCTTCTCATTCTATCATCCAGCTTCATTTCTCCTTTTTTCACATATTTACATTTCAACTAGCTTTGCCTTCTTTTCGTTCCATTTCCATTCACATCTCCCTTTTTCTTCCCCAGCACAAATCCAGCCTACTCTGTGCACAATCTCTTCGGTGTCTTTTAAGGATACTATTACTTTGCAGCCATAGTTCCCTGCTCTGCCTCCTACATCTGCCCCAGCCAGTGTGTCCTTTCCCCATGCCTTCTCCCATGATGCTCCTCACCTACCCCCTTCCTTTCCTGCTTATTCTGACTGAAGCAAGTATATTCCACCCAAAAAATCAATAGAAAAGAACCCAGACATATGCCTTTAGAAGGTGAAGTTCATCAGATTTGTTTTAAATGTCTACAGTAAGTCATGACGAATTTTGCATTAGAGGCAGTTATTTCCATTGACTGTGAAGTCCTGCTTTCTGGCTCTGACAAGATAGAGTGGAGCACTCAAGTAAAGAGAGGATAATTCACTCTGGATGTCCAGAGTTCTAAAGTTCTAGTAACAATTTCTCAGCTTTTCAGTAATTTCACTCCCAATTTTCAAATAGAGGTACCTGGGCCTGTAACCTGTGCAAGATTTTCAACTGGATCTTCCTCTAGATCTTGGTTAGGATGAAAACATGAGGTTTCTCTTTTTTTTTTTCTTTCTTTCTTTTTTTTTTCTTTTTCTACATAGTATCTCTGAGATGTGGCCACATCAAGCTGTCATTATCTTGCATCTTTCATACTGTCCACTCCCAGTAAATGATACCCTATCCTACTTGTTCAGAATGAAGCCACAGAACACCTTTTCTCATTCTTCCTGTTGGCTCACCTCATTATAGCTCTTCTTGGAGATACACCTTTTACACCAAACATAAGTGGAGGGCCTTGAAAGTGAAGGCAGCTTTTTTTCACCATACCTGCTACATTTCATTTATTAAGATGCCAGCCTCACCCACTCATTAAATTCTCATATAATTGGCTGCATGTCTTGTTTGGTTTCTTCTTCTCAGCTGGCCTTAAATGGCCAGGGGATGTGAAGCAATGCTGTCATGAATATCCATGAAATAATCTCCTTCCAAGACCCATCTTAAAATTTAAAAATTTAATGGTTTTTATGCATTGGCCATGGTTAGAAAGCTAGTATGCTAAAACAGTGCCTACCACATAAGCAATACCGTTTCATTGCTTCCTCCCAAGAGCAGAAGTACTACGTCTACCTGGGCAAAACGCACTGCTGTGAAAAGACACCTAAGTTGGCTCTGACTGAATTAATTCAGAGAGTGGAAACACAGCATAACTAGCTAATTAGCTCTTCTCAGAACTGGCTGAGAAGCAGAGCTAAATTACTTAAGAGGAGTGTAACGATTTTACATCTGGCTGGTACCAAAGGTATTTCTGGCACCATACCATGCCAGGCAAACCTACACACAGGACTTGTATGGGCTTTTTTTGTTGATACCTATTTCAGTTTTGATGCTAGAGCACCAACTCTTCTCCTTACTATATATATTCACAACTATTTCATCATGCAGGAGGTAAGTGTGCCTGGCTGAACCTGAAGACAGCCTGCTGCTGGATGTGTTATCTCCCTCTAATGCCTTTAATGTTGGAGATTCAGAAATAAGCCTTCTATTTTTCATGCTACAGATATTAACATTTAATTTTATACTAGAAAATGTTGACCTCTGCTCATGTGAAAATAAGGCTACAGGACCAGCTCTCCAGCAGCTTTTAAAACTCCTGTAATGTGTGATACCTGAGAGAGAAGTACTATGAGCTCTGTCAGGTTTTCCAGACTAGGAGTGGAATCTGCACTTTGCAATTTAAAAAAGACAGCTTGCGCTATGTGCCTGACAGTAATGGCTCCATCCCAGGGCATCTTGGATGTAGTTAAAGACATTTACAGATCAAACTGGCAATTTCCAGCCCCATGCTTTTCACAGAATCATTTTTCCGCATTTGTCTGGAACTTTCCAAAATGAGGCGAATTTTGAGATCAGAGATGCAGTGGCAAAGCTGCACTTTTCCTCAGATCTCTCCCTCCACTTCCCCCAACGGCTCATAAAAGGTGGCAGCTTTTTTTTTTTTTGAGGCACTTAGTGCTGTGCATACTCTGAATGGAGAAATTATCAGACTTTGGAAGGGGATTTTGCTCGTGCAACAACAACCGTAACCAAATTCTCACAGCAGGCTCAACATAATACCGATTGTTTCCCTGAAGGAAGCGAGAATTAAACCTGCCCCTACCCAGACAGAAGAGATTCTGCAGTGTGACAGATGCTATAGCTCACAACCCAGAAACACTGGGTGTTACTAAAGAATGTTATCTCCAGCAGGGTTTTCTTTTCCTTAAAACTTATTCATGAACTTCGATTTCGTAAGACATGTCATAGTGTTTTCTTTAAGTCACTGTTTAACTGCACAATAGATTTTTTTTAATATATTTGCTTGCTGGACTTTTTATAGAATAACAATACATGTGTGACTAGTTAATTAAAAGTGTGAATAATTTGGACTATATTTTGAAGTATTTTTCCAGATTAATAGAAGAAGATTTAAACCAGAGCTTTAATGAAAACTTGTTTCCAAACTAACTACTGTGGGTGGGCATGTGACTGTAAAATAAGATAGAATAGAGTTTCAACCATGACATCTGTCTTAGATGTTACTGGGTACCCAATAAAATCAAGCAAGATAACAGTTCAGCTATCTGAATAAGCAGTGGGCAAAACCACACAGTTCAAGAACACACTTTCAAAGCATAGTGGTAGAGATATTTGGAGATGTTTTGCCTTTCTGTTCCCTGAGATTATTATTCAGCCCACACAACCATCAGAGTAGTCTCTGGAAACAGAGAGCAACTTAGAGTAACATCCCAACATGTGCAAGACATTTTGTTCATCATGCTCTAGAAGAAACTTTCAAGACGCATAGGGAGCCAGCTATGGGTGGTCTTCAGAACTTGAAAAGGAATGTGTTAGAGTAGCACAGCCCTGGAAAATATACCTTTAAGGGTAAACATATGCATTTACATCTGTACTATAGGTTCAGCATGTGCGTGTGATAGTCACATCCAACCATCTATGCTGGAGGGCAGTAAGTACAGCATGTTGTAAAAACATAACCTTCCTTCTCGTTTCAAACAGCCAGCACACCGAGTTCAATGTCAATCTGCATTTTTCTCAGGCAAACTCGGAAAGAAGAAATTAGAGGCATTTTCAGCCAAACAGCATACTAGCAAAACTGCCATTATTTCACCAGTTCTTACAGACTTTAGGTAGCCCAAAGTAAGATATGAAATGTTCTTTGCCATTACAATAGCAATGAGTAAAAATAAATTGACTGCAAGTGTCAAAAGCTGTAACACAATGCGACCCGCATCTGTCAGCTGTGCTTATTTCCCTTTAAATTGTAATTCTTCATGTCACATTGTTGAACAGATCCAAATCTGGGTGCCTAGTGTACTAAAAGGTCATAAAAATATAAAATTATAACAAATGCAGCATGGAGTAGATTTCTGCAACTCATAAGATAAATCTCTCTGACCTTCACAAGAAAAAAAATCCATTTTTTAAGACTTAAGGTTAAAGAGTTCATGCCCAAGTTATTTCACAGATCTGTTTTTGATTGTTGCAGAAGATGCACTTTATGACTGCTCTCCTAAAATCAATATTGCTGACCTTTCAGACTGTGAATCCTGTCTGATCAAAGAAGCAGCCTTCTAAATTTTTTTTTTAAATTTGAGCTGCTTTATGTGGATGCTGTCCACAATCTGTGAAGTCACAGATTAGTGTTTATAGTCCTGATACAGTTGTATATGAGATGCCAGCATAATGATAATTTCACAGTGAGATATCTGCTGCGCTATTAGCAGCCCTCTGTAGGATTGAAGAAAACCTGAAACATTTGTGCTAGTGCTGATCACAAATTCCAGAGTAAAAATAACTACCTCAGTCTGGACCATTTAACAAACCACATTTTCCAACTAAAATAACAGTGTCTGCATTTGTTAGGTTTTAACACCCATTCTAGGAACCCCATACAAAATAAACATGAGGTCAGGTAACCTAAGGACAAAGTAAAATTTGTAGGACAAAGGTTCCAAAGTAAATAGTGTGATTTGAAAATGTGAAAAGCATTTTTTTATTTCTCAAATGCAGTTAAGTTCATTTTTTCAGCAGAATCACAGTGAAGTTCAAAACTGACCAGCAGATAACTTTAACACAGGGCAGCTGCAGTCCTGATGCTAATTAACAGCCTCAGTGACTTTCATGAAACCCCACTGGCTCCTGATTTACGTGCCTGTACTGTAAAGCCTCTGAACCAAATCCTAAAGCCAAAATAAAATACGGTCTGTGCAGCAAACTGAAATCTCCCTGGAGTCACAGAGCAATGCCATGTTGCCGTCAAAGATTTCAGGATTCCTGTGTTAATAACACCACACTGACGAGCTGGTAATGGAGATGTGCTTGTGCATATGCCGCTGTCATTAGATCACCCATTTGTTTGTATACAGATCTCAGACTTCCAAGCTTAGGCTAATTTTAGCTGGACTCAGATGATCCTGCCACACTCGCTTTGCTAATTATTGCTCAGCACTCTGCTCCAGCTGACTTACCTTTTTCACTGCCTGTGAATTACTGCCAGGGAGGAAGCAGTGAGTGTTGCTTGGGGAGACCTCCTTGTATCTTCCTTGCTGTGTTTTAGTTAGTTTGTCGGGTGCAATCCCCTTAACGACTGCTGAAAGAATGCTGCTGGTCATGAGAGGAGTCAGGGTCTGGCAGAACAGACAGATGGCCACCACTAAGGCCAGAAGGAAGGGACGAGGGCGACAAAGCCTGCGGCACCTGAGGACTTGCCCACAAACCATGGCCTCTTTGCCGTCCTCACTTCACCCTTTGCCACATTGCAGATGCAGTCCAAGTAGCCACGTCTTGCCGGGATAAAAAAAGTCAAAGGCACGCTTTACCCAAAACTAGCGAGAGTTTTCCCCATTTCTGCTGCTGAGTGCTTTCCTGGTTCCTGGCAAGAAGTCACGGGTTCCAGAGGAGCAGAGGCATGGGAAGTACCCTCCCATGGGGGTACGGGAACAACCTGTGGAAAAACAACAAGTGAGCAGTGTGCCATGGGGCGTTCTGCAAGGAGCCGTAGTGAGCTCATCCACACCGCGCTCTCGGGAGAGCAGACCTGCCGGCAGACAGGTGAGGAGCAGAAATCTTCACCCCTTTGCAGAAGGAACTACTCAGCCAGACAATAGTATCCAAGAAAGCAAGAGGTTAAAGCTTAAAATGTCCTGTCCACAGCTGAACAGAGTAAGAGAGTGTACCAACTTCGTGAACAATCATTTGCTGTTTTTTTCTCTTGCGTTCTCAATTCCCACTTTGTTTTTACAGTTTCCTTCATTCCAGTCCTTTTAAATTGCCTCCTTCCTGTCAGCATGCACAGCTTTCTCTCTAAAAGTGATCATTTATCTGAAAACTGACAGACTATGTAGATTTTAGTTTGCATTTGTTTTGTCCAGATTGCGAGTTCAAAGTTAGGTTTACTTACTCGGTTCTTATCCTGTTAGAAGTTTTCCGTTCTCCTCTAATGGGCTGCTGATTAAAACCACTTGGAACAACCCTGGCTCATGATCCCAGCTCGTCTCACACACTCAGAAGGCAGGCACACGCACATACACACGCCATCTGAAGCCAGTTGGACCACAGATTTCATATAAATAAAGGCTGGACTGCTCAGAGGGTGGGGCTAAACTAGCTCTGCTCTGAGCAGGCACGGGGTTTGGAGACGCAGCCTGAGATCTGGATGGGGAACAAGAGGTGTCCTTGCTCACACTGCATGCCTCGAAGCCACCATCACTGCAATTTTTAGAAAACTGCTGTTATAGCAATCAGTCTAATTGAAACAATGTTAATATCTTGCAGGCAGTAGAAATCTGAGCAGCACCTGCAATATTTTAACCCAGATTAACAAAAATGTTGTAAAAGGAAGCAGATTTACTTGGATATAAGCGTCACTGACAAAGCAGTTGTCAGTAATTTTCCGTAGTAGATATAATATCTCATAGCAGTGTATAAATAAAACTTCTTACTGATGTCAAAGAGGGAAAGAAAGGAGGGCGGACAAAAATACTCCAATGGAAGCACTTAGTATCTAAGCCACAGAAGGTCTTAGCTGCTACTTCCCCCTGCTGACACAGGACAGGGACGAGACAGATGGGAACAGTTGAGGAACTCTGTTATCTTTATATACCTAAACTTCTCATATAATCAAGTTCTTTTAGCTAAAAATATCTGTATACAAGTCATCTATTTTATCCTCCATCCTTAGTTATTTTTGAAAAGTTCTCCCTACACTGCCTCTTATGTAAGAAATGAGCATTGTTATAACATTGAGCCAATCTACACAATTCAACAGCAGCAGCAGCATTAGCAAGTTAGAGGCCTATATACAGCAATGAAGAGTAGAGTATATATTTGTTTGAAGTGTTGGTCTTTATTCAGCTTTCAAATCCTTTTTTTTTTTCCATACTAAAACTGTCAAATTGCACATACAGAAAAATGCCATAGAAGTGATTCAACACCTTGTGCACAATCTCAGCTATCACATGCACTGCATTTTAGTTTTCTGTCTGGGGCTGTAGTTGTCTAAATTAGACTCCTGGGTTATCCTGAGCAGGAAAGGAGCACAAAACTTTCCTGTACCCTCCCATGGTAGATGCTTGCCATCCACACAGAAACTCCCAACTCTGCTCTCTGGAAGACATGTTGCTTGTGCTCCCGCCTTCCCAGCACAGCAGCTTACATCCTTGGGCCCTGCTCCAGCCAGTCTGTGCTGCAAAGCCTCTGGCAAGCCAACAAATCTGGCTAGCAGACGTTGGAAAACCATGGGTTGCCTGCAGCTGGCTTCGGGGTAGGTCTATGCCATACAATGCAGAGGGGTACCTAGGGACCTGGTACATTCAAAGGAGGATTGCAGAGACACTACGGCCAGCCTGGGAGCCTGACAGTAACCCATCAGCAGAGGAGGAGCGCATAGTAGAGTTGCTTTATTGTTTTAAGAGATTGTCCTGTGGTTTTTGAAATGCCCTGATTTCTGGGCCCACAACCACCAGCTGTGTGGGTGGCATGGTTGTCAACTTCTCCCAAATTCTTAGTGAGGGGATTTTAGTCAGAGCTTTAAGTGCTATTGCTAGAAGACTTGATTAAAACCAGTTTATAAAGATTTGGATTAATGGCTGCTTCATGATGTGGAGGTCATACCCCCTTGCTACAGTCCCACACTAGAACAAAGTAATCCTTTCTGTCCTCAGCCCCTGCTCCCTCAGTTACCTTTCAGCACAGCAAGTAACCATCCTCTCCCTCCAGCCCAACATCATTTTCCCCTTTCAAGCTCATAAGTGGGGTCTTTATGCTCACATTTTCCCCAATGTCTCAGAGTCAATTCATCCTTCCTGCAGCCCGCAAGATCAGTCATGGGCCCCAAGTCTTCAGGACAAGCTGACAACATTTATTCATTTACTGTACCAAGACGGATACTGCAAAAACAGAGATGAAGGGATATCTGCAGAGGGCAGGCAGACCACTCCCTCCTGTATACTCCTGGGAATCAGCCTTCTGTTCATTTGCTTTTTCCAGATGTTCCAAGGCGTGAGCTGGCTTTTTCCCTGTGTTTTGTGGTTTCTTTTCATGACAATAGCATGTAATGCACATTTCTTAAGCTGTAAATACTTTTCTCAATCACAGCTAGAGTGCAGTGAACATGATTCCTGTCATCTTTTGAATCAGGATTCCACCACATCTCTGGGCTTACATGTCTACTGACTTATCTGGTCACATTCTGAGACTTCAGAAATTAAGCCAGGACTATTGCAAATGGGGACTAATTCCCCTGGCATTAACCAGTCCCTTACAAAAAGGACGTAAGTGGATAAAGTGTCAGGCGTCCTGGGTCCCAAACTCATGTGTCTTCAGTGCATAATATCCAAATAACCGCAGAACACAATTATCTGTAAGATCGGAAATATCCAGCTAACTTGCAGGTATATGTAAATACTGCAGAAATCTTAGGAGAAAGCTGCAAATCTCTTTCTGACATACAAAACAAATCTAGTATTCATTTCCTATTGGGGATTCCCAGACCTGTTCCTTCCCATGGCTGCTCCCATTGCATGGATTAAGGGCTCTCTAGCTTGCTTACCTCTCCCTACTACTTCCACTCACTCAGGGCTGCTTTCCTGGATGCTCCCTACAGCAGCCAGCTGCTGGCCTGCTCTGTGTGAGGCAAGGTCCTGCAGGGATGGCTTCTCCCAGAACCAACCAGCCATGTCTGTCGAGCGTGATCTCCAGTGCTTGCAATCAGAATTCCATCTGCATCATCTGGAATAGCCTAAGTGTTTTCTGACACAGAAAAGGTGAGAGGAAATCCCAAGACTTGCTAAAAACTGCGAGGGACTAGGATTTGAAAGGACTTAGTCAATATGCCATGCAGGCATGTAATGTGCGCCCATCTCACTGGGTTTTTAAGCAATCCTGCCCATATTCACACAGCTTCCATTTTACACAAGTCCCTGTGTTTGTTCAGTGGTGAAAGCCAGTGACCACTAAAGAATGATTTCCATGGTCTAAGCAGTGACCTGGACAGATATTTGCCAGGAGCCAACTAAGAAGAAAATATTAGGCACAGAAAGTTAGCAGGAATTTAAGGCCAGCTGAATAGATCCATTTTATGCATGCTTAACTTCACTCAGAGATCTAACATGAATCATTTTGCAACTCTGAATAAAGTTAACTCCAGATATAAGTGCTTGTAAGATCAGGACTTGGTATAATAAAAACCATTTTGCATCAATAATTTCACTATATTGAGGCTGCCAAGAAGAAAATATGTTTAAAAACCTATTCACAATTGCTCTTTCTAGAGCAAGTTTCAAATTACAAAGTATAGCGTCCTAGCAACCATTTCAGTGAAAAATGAGCTCCCATGAAAACAGATCATTTCTAAATGAAGTCAAGTCCTTGTAATCATGTCTGTCATCTTCACAGTGCAAACCAATATGCAATTTTCATTGTTTATGGTCAACTCGTAAATGTTTTTTTTTATTTTCTAGCATACTAAAAACTATGCCAAGGGCCATAAATTCTCACTAACTTCGAATATTGGATAAAAGCTTTATGAACAATAGGCATTAATAGCACTGAAAATATTCAAGTGAAAAATCTAGTTAAACTGTGCTGGAGAAAGCCTGCTCAGCCACACCCTCCACGGATTTTTACTTCACCCTGAATTCAATCCAGATTGCAATTAGATTTGCAGTATCTTCAATCCTGTGTGTGGTCCCATTATAAGTAATGAATGGGGAAGACTGGCACAGAGTGAAGAAAACAGGAGAAATGCATTTCACTACTGCTCTGCACATTGGAAGATTTGATACTACTGAGGTTGAAATTAATCTCAGCATAGTAAAAACCCAGAGTCTCTCCCCTTTTCCCATTCATAGAACACTGTAAGCCTTAATGATATTGTGATTTTGTTCCACAGAGCACTCCAGAGAACAAAGATTCACACCTTAATCCCGCATTGACTCAGCTCTCTGATCTTGGCTTACAGTGAAGGCAGACTAGCAGAGAAGATTCTGTAAATCCTTGGAAAGCAAAACAGTTGATGTTAATGGGAGGAGTTTTAGGGGAGAGTCCCCTTTTGGTTTTGCTTCTCATTATTGTTCGATTTATTTAATGTTTTGTCTTTATGTAAGAGGCAATAAATGATCTGGACTACACAAGCAGTGTGATTACTTCTCTTATAATAGGATTTACAGTCCATATATATGTATAGTCAATATATAGTCCATTTTAGATCCTTAGTCTGTAAATTTTATCAGTGTGTTAAGAGCTGTGATTGCTGAATGTTTTGCCCCAGGAAAGATGCTGTTAGGTCTGCAGTTCCATGGGCAGATCAGCCAGTCTAGTAATTCCCATTTCTAGTAATGGAGAGGGGAAGGTCTTTCTTGGTCCCCTCTCCCCTACCTTTTGCATCTTCTCCTTACTTCTGCTCCTGCTCTTTCCCTTCCTCTCTTCCTGTCTTGTGGTGGTGCTCATTAGATCCTCTCATGAGAAAAAACTGCGCAGCTGGGTTGGTTTTCTGCCAGGTGAGTCAGATGAATTGACTGAGAGGTCCAAAGGGCCCTAGTGCTGGTACAAGTTAAACAGCAGGAGAACACGAGTGAGAGAGGATGTAAACAGAGGAACGGAACAGGATGTTTAGGCAGTGGCAAAGCTTGATACTCAGCTCAGCAGACTACTGAACCTACCCCAGCTGCCCCGAAGTTTTAGGTAGGATCTGGGCCAACTGGTTTATTTGTCCAGAGGCATCTCTTTGTATCTCAGCCATGCTCTTCACTACTATCTTTTGGCAGAAGGGTGACAATGAAACACAGGTATCTATTTATTTATGTATGTTAACAATACAGAAAGGTGCTTGACATGAGGGTAAGGGAAAGCAATTGAAGACCAAAGTCTTATGAAGATACTGGTTCCTGCTTAAAAGGCAAATTTGCATATCGGGAGGAGGAAATAGAACAGTAAATCTTTGCTTCTTCCTGTCTACAGACTCTTGACATAGTCCCCGTGAAGCAGTTATTCTGAGATTACACAGAGATTTATGGATTTTGTAGCCAGTTTGATTGCTCAGACTCATTGGTTACTGCTGAAAGCTGAATAAGAATCAGTGATAATCAAAAAATGCCCAGATAGGCTGCAAGAACATGGACATTCATCTTTGGGTATGCAGAACAGGAACAAAGTGAAATATCTCATGACCTCTGACAGCATTTGTGTTTCTTTTTATTTTAAGTAAATATTTGATTTTGTCATGGTCCATGTCTCTTCTCTGGCATCTTGCTTGTCCCCCTCTTCTTCACACCTCAGGTGAGAACATTTTAAGTTCCATTCTCAGGTCTTCCTACAAACTTTTTCTAATGACAACTCTGTCTTCTCTCAAAATCATTCTCTCCTTTTAACACAGTGAATAATCTCTTCTTTTAGGTGATCTAGATCCTTCTTATTGTCCTTCTTCCAGTTACGTTCTCTGGGCTTATTACATGAAAGGTGTTTGCACAAATACTTTTCTACTTTCTTATGTACTTCTGCAAGCAGAGCTGTTCACTGCCTTGTACCTGCCGAAGGGCTCTGAATGCACTTTATGTGCTGCGTAGGTGTATTTTCCTTGCATTTCTTCCTAGCTGCTTATATTCAGGTGAAAGCGTATTGAAATGACCAATGGAAGTCAGAAGAAATCGAGAACAGCAGTGTCGTTGACTCTGTCCTAGCCACTCCATGCCTGCTCAAATGATCTTTGCAAAGGAGGGTGCCCATATTGCTCTCTAACTGTTCCATGTACTGGGACACCCTCCCCATGCCAGGCCCTTCCCCTTCACCCCCAGCATCAGGTCAGAAAAGCTTGCACGAGAAGGAGACAGGGTGGAGAGAGACAACCTTTGGCAAGCATACCGGTTTTGAGGATACTGGAAAGAGGAAGGAGCGATCATTCAGCCAGGCCTCCAGGGTGGCAGTACGACATGAATAGCTTCCTATACAGTGGGAATGTGTGAAGCTTGCAAGCCAGTCACGGAATTGCTGGAATGAGAGTGACAAATGTGAAGAAAAGGCCTGGCCCGTAAGGGCATTTAGTAGGGGGAAAAGAAGCATTTACAAACCCTTTTATTTCTAATGTTTAGCATTCTGCATTTTCTCTAGTTTTTTGAATTTTGGGTTTTTAAGTTAATTTTTCTAGTTTCTGTTCCAATAAACCCCAAATAGAGAATTGAAATGTCATAGTCCTCCAGGTCCTGTCACAAAGTCTTTCCTCTTCTTTTGTGTAAACTAAATTATTTCATTGCCATGTTCCCTTTTCTCTTTAGCCTGGCCTCATTATGTAGGTAGCCAAGACTAGTAGAGCATTTATTTTTATCTGCTGTTCTACACTACAAGTGGACCCAAAACAGTCCAAAAAATGAGAAAAGCCAAGGTAACCGGAAAAGTAATGACAGTCATCCCTAAGCACCAGTTTTTTATACAGTCGCCCTCAAGTTCAGAAGCAAGCTCTGTTTCAAATAAACCAACTTTTAGAAGCTGAAAGAGAAAAGTACAACTAGAATCCACATTCCATAAACACTCATCTTCCAGATCACCCCCTAAATTCCTTAAACCCTATTTTCTTCTATCCCATTACCTTTGGTTGCCTTTCTTCCTCTTCACTGCTTATATGATCAGGAACATCCTCTCTTTCTTTAGCAGAGTAGTTGCTTTGCTGAGACCACTCACAGACTTTTGAAAGACTATCTCAGTGTTTCCCAGGTTCAGCAGTCCCCTGATGCTCTTTGGCATCAGAGAAGCAAATGGAAGTCTCCTACAAACAAGAAAATATTGTCACCTCTATTGTACACATATAAAACAGGGGTGCAGTGCTCTGAAGTACCTACAGCTGTCTGTGTGTTGTCCTGTAGATGATTTAGTCTGTACTGCTGGAGATGGTGTGCCTGTCACAACTGGCAAACAAGCTCTATCATTTTGGACCAGGCTTTCCAGGTGCCAATCATTTCAGACATTTTGGTCATTAAATTTTGCTTAGCCCCAGTACAGTAAATACCCATGCAAACGTACAACTTAAACCACATCATGGCCTCCACTGACTTCAGTGGGTTAGTTCATACATGTGGGTGTTTTAGGCACAAGGGAACAAGAACTTGATTTTTTCCAGTATCTGATGGGTATTTGTTTAACAGAGCTCCTCTGTTAGCAAGGAGAGTTTCAAGACAACCACATCACACAGAAGTGTAGACTAAATGCTCACCTGTGCCTCTCAAAGCAACCATACATTTAACCAGCCCCATCAAGAGCAGCCATTATTATATACACTAGAGTATATAACAGTTTATTCCAGGTTCTTGCATTCTCACGGTGCTGCCAGAATATACATTAAGCCACTACAGAAATGTGTCACCTGGGGCACTTCACATACTGAGCACATATATGAGAAATTATTGTACAAGCAGATAGAATATGTGGAGATGCAAGACACGCTATTTTGTTGCTCTTACGAACAAGCAGAAAAAGATAACGGTATACTTCTGAACTTATCGATCTGATTATAACTATACGGTATCTCTCATGAGTCCAGCTGCCGCAGCATGATTACAGCAGAACAAGATAAAAGCAACCACTGTGGCACAGAAGTTACTTTAGAAATAGCCTTAAGAACATTACATCTTTTAAGCACTGACTTTTGACAACCTAGTCCACATGGTATTTCTAGAAGTAAAGCTGAAAATTAAGTTTAGCCATTTTTACAGCTAACAAAAGCAAGGTGGCTGGAATAAATATAGTGAAGGGGGCCACACAGAAAGTCCCCGTTGCAGCTGGCATGAGGACTGATGAGTTCTTTGTGTCGTGCCCCACACAGAGTCACTACCCTGCCTCTCAGATCTGGCCTGTTGGACTGCAGAGCTTGCTCAAAACACGCCTGGCAGCTATTGCACTGGGCTGGGAGGAAGCGGCTTGAACGGTGAAACTGTGGGAGGGACGTCATGCTGAACCGCTGTGATACGGCTGGGAGGGAGCTGAACATCATGCTGTCTGGGGGTGATCTTAACCATTTTGATTAAATGGATTATGTGTAAAACTAGCATTCCAGGCAAGGGGCTGTTGAAAAAGCAAGGTTTAAGAAAGGTATTTCTCAGGTGGGAGAGATCTAAAATGTTTTGCTGTAATTTTATACACTTCACACCTAATTTGAGTTGTCCAGAGGGGCTGAAAAGTGAATAAAAGCATTTTTATTCATTGACTGATCACTGGGTTGTTGGGGGTTGTCTCTTTTGTGGGTTGTTCTGTTACATTTGTTAATTACGGAGGTATGTTCTATGACTAGATGCAGATGTAGATGTTCTTAGGATTTGGTTTTGTAAAAATTAAAATATAACCAAAATATAATCAAATCAGAATCCCTCTGAAATACAGTATGAAGTAGCTGAATAAGCTCTTATCAAAATTTTTAAATCAGTCACTATTTCCATGTAGCTATGTTTCAATGCACTTTTAAAACTAAAGCATACTGAAGACACTATTTGCTTTGAAAAACAATCTAAAACCAGGTAGTGCCAACACAGAAAATTAATAAAATGTATATAAGGCTGATAGCTAATTTGCTCGTTTTAAAACAGACTTTAGAAAGAGAATTACAGCGAATATCTGAGGTTGATTTAAAATGATGCCATCATTAGCCAAATATGAAATCAGATTACAGTTTTATAATGTGCTGATGTAATTACGAACAATATATTTAGATGATTTCTTCCTTCATGAGTTTAAATATTACTGCTTAAGATTTAAACAACAGGGAAAAGAAAAACTTAGAATCTTTTCTATTAAAAGTCTTCTCAGCCTCCATGAAGAGACATTCACAGTACATTCCTTTCACCCTCTTAACAGAAGTCTTTAAGTAAATAGCTGTAGCTGAGTGTTTGGAAAGCACTTTCAAAATGAAAAGTACTTTAGAGTTGGTAAATCTTGACCATTAATGGGATACTAATGAAAACACCTTGCAGTTGGATTTTTCTTTCTTTTTGGTTTTTGAGAATCATCTTTAGTTTTCCTGTCCTGGGCTAAAACTTCACTGAGATGTTTCCCCTATGCATATTTTAGATTGTATTTATGTCTTACAAGAGCAATCACCAATGTTACAGAAGAGGTGGGCAAAACAGTTCTGATGTAAGTGACTCTCTCAAAGGTAATCATCACTTCTGAAATCAGCACTTCTGTGGGCAAAAGCATGCTTTAAGTCAGTGCCTAAGAAAATTTCTACTCTGGATTAAAATGATTAACACAAAATTTTAACTTTTGGGGGTAATTTTAAAATAACTCCTATCTTAACTTACGTTTATTGCTCAGTTCCTTAACTGTTCCAAGTGTATTAGACTATCAGGAAGATCTCTGGGAAACTTATGGTATGCCTTGCTAAACTAAACTAAGGGGTTGGTCAACACTACTGTCTGTAGAACCATTTCATTTTCCAGACCTGGCAAAGGAACACACATTTTTATTGTGAGTTAGTTCAACTGTTGACTAATCCATCCATCTATAGAATGTGCTTTCTTTAAAAGTCTGAGATTAATTTAGCCCCACATAACACAACAGAGAAATGAAACACATTTTTAAATAATTTAAGTGAAGAATACTATATCCAGATGAATTCATCACAGCAGTAACACTCCAACTTGTCACCTTTACAAGCAAACCACATAATTGAACATTTATTAAAACAATTTTTAAATATGATGAGCACTTATTTTTACCTCCAGACAGAAACAACATAATTTTACTCTCACCAAAATAAAAGAAAACAGAGCTGTAAAACCCATTTCCTTTATCAAGACAGGGAAAAATATTCTTATACTTCTGAGAAGAAAGGATTCCCTAATTCCATAGCACTTCCCTGAGTGACGTGTTCCAGCACTTAACTACACGCATGCTTGCAAAGTGTATCCACAAACATCTATCCCACATGTTGTTTCCTGAAAAGAAATAGTAAAACTTGCTTTGAAGCTATCGGGCAACAATTTCGCAGGTGGGAACAATATAAAATTATCTTCACATTGCTCCCCTATTTCTGTTTCACCAATTCTCATGTGTGCAAATACAGTATAACTATTACTTATTCTTCTATAAAGAAAGGCTTAATATAACCCTAATTAGGAAAACCGCATTAACTGTCAACCTAATAAATAAATCTATGTTCAGCAACAAAAGTACACTTAGGATTCCCTATTTTTTTTATTTTTATGAAAAATATGCAAATTGTAGACAAACAACTGCATCTACTTTATTTAGTTTAAAAATCCCCTCATTGTACTCTTAAACGTCAGTAAAACTTTTCTTAATTGGCAGTAGCCAGTTTCATAAATGTGGGCATACAGATTAGTTTCAATGTACATGGCATTGTTGAATAAATATTTAGAAAGGAACAGAGCAGTCACAACACTCAGAAGTTTTCATAACATAAGGTACAAGGTACAAATAAGTATTAGGGCTTTAAAAATGTTAGAACAGCTGTGGATCCTAACATTGTTTTTTCTTGACTTTTTCTAAGACTTTAAATCTTTTATGAACTAATGTAAGAAACTATTGTTTTTTCTAAAATATAAGTCATGATGTATGCAAGCACAGGTCTGTAAGTAACCATGCAATTGGTTGACAACTTTTGCATGCTCAAATAGCTCCTAAATAGAAGATATATCTTGAAGAAAAAGCTGCTGCTTGTCTTTATAGAATATCATATGAGTATAAAAGCAAGATATGTATTTGAAAGTGCTAGAGGAATATTACTGTAACTTGGTATAGATATACTGAAGTGCGTCATTTTTCTTGTTTTGGTTACATTATTCTCAGAGCATTTTAGGCAGTCCTGGGAAGAGTAACAAACCTGCAGAGACAGTGTTCATACTGTGTGGCCTAACTTGAGTTATTCATGTATATCCCTAAGAGAGTGTAAAAAGCCAGACCCTTATCCCTCTTGCAATTCTGCTGCTCAGAGATTTTCAGTGTAAGTGGAAAACTGAACCCTCTGCTGTCGAGGTGAAGGCCACCTGGGTCCTCCTTCTGTCACCTGTCACATCTGTTGAACAAGAAAAGTGCACGGTCCAGACGTTCCAGCAGGATGAGGTGGGAGATGAAAAAACTTGCCAAGAATAGCCAGCTCGCAGTGGAAAGTACCTCCCTGGCGAGGGGGAACAGAAAGGGGAAAACAAACCTCAGAATTTCTCATCATTACTGTGTGTGGTTGAACATTTTGCAAAGTTCAGTAAAGAAGACAAGAATGCAAATTATTCTGTGCTCTTCAGAGAGACAACCTAGCAGGATTTTCAGAGCAGGAAGCATAAATGTATTTCCTCTTTCTTTTTCATTTCAGACCTAAAATAAATAAAACCTACAGCTGAGAAAAAATGTTACTTCCTCACAATGCAAACAGGCAACACAGTTTACAAGACAAAGACCACTTGTTGCACTGATACAGTGCTTAGCACATTGCTTCTCAGTTTGTGGTACTACACATACCTCCTCATCCTAAAAATTCACCCAAATGCTGGAGCATTGAGATAAAACTAAAACCAGCTGCACTGCGTAGTGCCGAAGGGTCACCTAACCCTCGTATCTTGTATCAAACAGCGTTCAGTGCTGTGTGTACACCAGAGGTTTGCAGGACTGTCACAGGCATCCAGGAACACTTCCCTGGTTACAAATGCTCTTAATTTCTAGTGATCAGTCTTTAGTGAGTTTTTGATCCAGATGTGTTTCTTCTGCATTTTATGCCTCCCTGGGCTTTGCTTCCTTTAATGTCTCAGTCACTTTTTACACCCATGTAAGCTATACGGCCAGTTTTACCATTTAAGCATGCCACGTGTGAAAAAATGCTGCTTTTTTTTCATTTTGGACTGGCTACCTCCCTACTACTTCTTCTATCAAAAAACACACCTTTTCCACAGCACTCCTGAATTTACGGATCCCTGTTACATCCTTACTGAGCTGCCATCCTTTCCCAGTCAGAAGAGTCCCAGACAATTCAGCTGCTTCTCAGATGTGTTGTCATTACACAGCTTTGACTACTTTGATCCTTCAGGTTGAGCCTGTCCTAGTTTTGCTACGTTTTTGCAGCAGAGAGGACCAGAATTTTACACTATGTTAAGACCTTACTGCACCATCGATTTACACTGTAAAACTGTTTTCTGTTGTACTCTTCATCTCCTACTGAGTCATTCTTAGCACTTGTCTGAACCACTGCTGAGCAATGAGCTGACGTTTCCATAGAATTACCTAGATAACTCCAAAATCACTTTTCTACACAGCAATAGCTACTTCAGAGGCCCCAGCTGCAGGTGAATTGAGAAATAAGTATTATTTTATATATTATTTTATATATACATTATTTTAGCCAATGTTGAATTACATCTTCCCTTTTATCAGACACTCAGTATCATGAGATTGTTCTGCTACTTTTAACGCTTTCCATTTCTGTAATTTTTGAGAACCCAATGTACGTGAAAACATTGTATTACTCTTTACCCTGCTTTAACTGATCTGTTACATACCTGCTGAGCAGCTGTCCTGCTGGTTTCCTTCAGCAGCCTCTCCGTGTTGGGAATATTGCTAATTTACTCCTTTACTCTTTATTTTTCTATTTTGCAAATACCCATGTAACATTAAGGGATGTCCACTCGACAACCAGCTCATCACTGTTTTTTAAAGAAACTTTAATGAGAGACTCTGTCTAAATGCCTTTATGTAGACCACATCAGCCTGAAGCTTCCAAGAACTCTAGTGATGGTGAGGCAATGACTCTGCCAATACGTAACTACTCGCACTACTCGCTGCTTTTGCACCATAATCACCTGCTGAGCCTTAAGCTTCTTTCACAGGCTTCCTGTTTAGAAGAAAACAAAACAAAAGCACGTACAGGTTTTTATTGTTCCATATCTTTGACTTCCTGTGTTGCAGTTTTTTCCACAGTTTTCACATTTGTCCATTTCTACTTTCTTAAATTAGACACAAAATACTAATGTACTAATGAGGACAAAGGTAAGTTTTTTCATCATCTTGTGCATTCTCCGAGTAGGTCCTTGATGAAAAAATAATCTCTATTGTCCAACGAAACAGCAAACCAATGCTCACACTAAAAATGGGAATTTTTATTTGCATTTGCAGTCTCTGCACCATCTTAGGTATGGTTACCACCAGAGTGAGGGATTTGGCTGTGTATGGTCTTCTTCTTAGCCCTAGAGACTTAAACATTCAGTCTAAGGGGAGTCTAGATTACCTGTTGGTTATTTAACTTCAATTCATAGCATGGCACCAGTTTCCAACAGAACAAATACATTGTTATCTCTATGGTCTCAATAGCCTCACTTAAAACCAGATATTCTAGTCCTCAAGTGTTTTTTTAGACTGAGATTTCCACAGAAATGCATACACAGGGGGTTCAATTCCCAGTTTTAATGGAACCTTAGTTATACTGCTCTTTGCTGTTTATTTTCACCAATTTCTCTTCTATTCTTTTACCAAAGTCTGTTTATCATCCATAATCCCATTTTCCTTCTTACACATCTACTTTTACCCAGTTTATGAATTTAAAATGCCTACTTTTTTCATTTTTAAATAAATGTTGTGACAGAAGACTGTTTTCATTTTCATTTAGATAAAAGCCTGCATTTTCTGCACGTGCTCCTATTACTAATGAGCCTAACTCTTTATTTCCTTGACATTATTTGCATAATCATACATTGAAACACTGCTTCTCTCCCTCTCTTCTCCCCCTCTGCATTTGTTTGGAAAGCTACCATGGTCATGATCTTCCAGCCTGAGAGGCTAAAGAGCAACCCAGTGCTAAAGTAAAATCTTCATTCCAAAGGGAAACCGTATTTTTTCAGTAGCGGAAGGAAGGAGGAAGAAGAAAAAGGGAGTAATAATCTTGTTTCTATTCATTGCTGCTGCATGGAAGACCCATACAGAAACAATAAAAGGAAATTGTCAATGAAAGGAAATCTACAAACTATGTCCAAAATAAGCAAGTGGTGAAAAAAATATAGAAGATCTTTCCATTACATTCATGGTCAAGGGTTTAATGTAAAGATCAGTTTTCTGATCCTATGCTACAACATGTACAACTCACAGATCCAACCACTACGGGCTTGCATTTAGGCTTCCTAACATGATCCTCCCTGTTACCCTACGCATTCTACAGCGGGATGAACTATTTCTCCCTTTCTTCTTACCTGAACCGTGTGTTGTTTTTTACATGAAAACCACTGTCCAGGAAGGAATACGGCAGCTGCAAGACACATGTACCATGGTTCTCTTTGCCTCTTCCTTTTCCATCCATGCCATGGAAATAGTGTCATGGTTTAGTCCCAGCCAGCAACTAAGCATCACACAGCCACTCGCTTACTCCCCCCAGGTGGGATGGGGAAGAGAATTGGAAGAGTAGAAGTGAGAAAACTCGTGGGTTGAGATAAAGACAGTTTAATAGGTAGAGCAAAAGCCACGCAAGGAAACAAAGCGAAACAAGGAATTCATTCACCACTTCCCATCAGCAGGCAGGTGTTCAGCCATCTCCAGGAAAGTAGGGCTCCATCACACGTAATGGTTGCTTGGGAAGACAAACACCATTACTCCGAATGCCCCCCCTTTCCTTCTTCCTCCCCCAGCTTTATATGCTGAGCATGACATCATATGGTCTGGAATACCCCTTTGGTCAATTGGGGTCAGCTGTCCCGGCTGTGTCCCCTCCCAACTTCTTGTGCACCCCCAACCTACTCTCTGGTGGGGCAGTGTGAGAAGCAGAGAAGGCCTTGACTCTGTGTGAGCACTGCTCAGCAGTAACTAAAACATCCCTGCTTTATCAACACTGTGTCCAGCACAAATCCAAACAACAGACCCATACTAGCTGCTATGGAGAAGTTAACTCTATCCCAGCCAAAACCAGCACAAATAGAAGGCAATCCTGCCTGTGGATATCTCTTGACATAGTAAGGATTTATTTTTTTTTTAACCACATGGAAAACAGAACTGCTGTTGTGCCCATTTAAGCAGGTGCCACTGATCATCTGGAGACAGAGACAGCAAGGCAAATGATATTTCAGCATTTGCCTATGTATGTATTAGTTATCCACCCATCGGAGAAATGTCCCCCGGTACAACGATCCTTCACATGGGTCATGTATAGCAATTTCTTATACAAACTTAGCTATATTCTTCTGACACCATTTCAGGGACAAACCTTTTTTTGACAAATGTACAGAAAACATTAATTTGAGGAGTTGAGGTTGTTTTATTTTAACACCTAATACAATTAAAATTTAAAGGATTACTTGCACAAAAAAATAAACACATTTGGTATAAAAATTTATCATCACTTTAACACCTTTTTTTCCTCTTATGGCCTGCGCCTTCTCTGGAGCAGAAACATATAAAGACTAATGGCACAAGTTTGTTTTATTCTACAGCATTTTTTTCATTTTTACATACTCAAGTACCCTAGAGGACAACAGCCCGCTGTATACAAGAACCATTTTCTTCAGCCTGCTGAATTAAGTTTCATAAAGAACCAAAGCTATAAAGGCATTTTAAAAACCATTGTCTCATTTTTTTTTTCAGAAGCACTGACTTTTTGCACCATTTATATACATAGTGTTACATAACAGCTCTTGAGTACAGTACATGCAGCAGAATATATCTGTTGAATATAAAACATACATTTAAAATCTTGACTTATCAGAATTTCTTGAAGATTGAATAATTGTAGAATGCCCACTGCTTAGAGAAAATGGTTTGATAGTACAAATGTCTGCATATGTTGGCCACTGGAACAATCCAAGGCTCACTAGAATAGTATCTGTAGCACATCAGTGTGCATAAATAATTTACTTACCATATTAAAACACAACTAGCAAAATCAATAGTTCAAGATCTTATGACTGCTATGTTAACCCTTAAGTGGTTGCAAGGAAGTGTGGTGGGGGTTCCTCCCCCTCCCAAGTCCTCTATAAAACCTTTAGTATGTAAATTGTTTTCCAGATGAAGAAACTTATTTATGTCTACTGCCTCTTCTCTTCATTGCAGCTGTACACTGTGGACAGTACCATTTCCCTTTCGGTGCTTCTGTCAGTCCAACACATCCATAGTGGAACCATTCAATCGGGCACTATAAAAACAGAGTTGAAGAGACAGTTTGGGATTTGAGTTTTGGTTGTTGTTTTTTTTTTTTTCCCCGAAACACTGATCACAAATACAATTCTATGAAAACGAAGCACAAGTAAAAAGCATAGATTCTGCTTTTCACACAAAGTCACAGGACAAAACGAGAAGAGAGGAGGATCTCTGTCCCTAACATACGCTCAATAGACTAAGGAAAGCGATAAAAATTATAGGAGTCATATGTGGACTCACATAACAGAGCAAAAGTAGTATGTTGTGCTTCGAAATACTTAGTTTGACAACACTAACTGACATAACAGTAATCTTATCACTCACTCCTGTTTAAATGTAGTATCTCTGTAAGTACATGATTCCATTCAACTTCCTTTTAAAACTTTTTTATTTGAAGGGGACAACCAATATTAGTAGTGAGATAGCTGAAAGCTGCCAGAAATAAAGGGCATTTCAAAGATGTCAAACCTTCCCAGTAAACAGTAAAGCCTTCTAAAAGAACCTGAACGGTGGGGACAGATGAGAAGTTTCCTGAAGAATGGTTCAACTCATATGCACATTACTTTAAAAAAAAAAAAAAACACCTCTCCTCTAAAACCAACTCTAAAGAAAAGTAACTCCTGCAAGCAATAATTACATGCACAAGCCTCTCATGAACGTTTTGAACTTTGTTACTTACATCTTGGTTATCACAGCCTACCATTTCACCATAGGACACCTAGTAAATAAGAAAAAACCCCCTTATTAATAATTGTATTACTAATTAAAAGCAATCAACGTTTTCAAAGGGCTAAAGTTCAAGTTTCTTCCTCTGAGGAATTCTTCCATTAACAGCAGTAACAATATTTTGATTTTTCTTTTGTTACACAACCCAAAGAACATGTTCACAGCAAATTGATCTTCAAAAATTTTTTATGCGAAAAGAAGATACTTCTGCATATTTCAGGTTGGATGAAAAAGGTCAGCATTCAAAACCTAAACGAAGGACATTTTGGTCTAAACAACATTGCTCAGTATATTATCAGTCGAGTTTTCAAGATTATATTGAAGTCTGGCATTTCCCTTGCATACAAAACAATTTCAAGCACTTTATTTGAAACTATCAAATACTTTCAAGAGAATCACAGAATTCTATCAACTCGAAAAAAAGCCATCACTCTTAGAAGCGTTTAAAATAAGAACAGGCTTTTGTAAATGGAAGTTTCTCATGTTGTCATTCAGTCTCTCAAGTTTCTGGATAGCTTTTACAAAACTATTTTTTTATTTGGTTGTTGTTTTTTTCCGGTTTGTGGGGCTTTTGGTGGTTTTTTGTGTGTGTGGTTTTTTTTTTTTTTAAAAAAGGAAAGGAGGAGAGACCAGGCAAATTCCTTACTTAAAATTTTAACTAAAGTCACTGTGAACGTACTCAATTTTTCATTTAATTATTCCTGAAGTCTTCATTAAAAGATTTAAAACTCTCCAGGTATGTCACATCCCTGGAAAACTTGCTTGTTTTTAGCTTCAACAGTTGAGTTCATTATTCATATCACCAGTAAGTAAATAAAAACAGACCAGAATTTCAAGACTGCAAATAGAATGTTTTTAAATTAGCAATCAGAGAAGGAAGTTCAACCACAGCCAAATAGCAGCTCTAGTTATATTTCAGATTGGCAGCCATCCTTACCTGATTACAAATGCAGTAACGTGGCTCATTTGGATCATAGGTCCAGTCAACCTGGCTATTAGAATCAGACTCTGGTATTACTGCTGTTTGCTGAGACAGTTCTTGTGCCAGTGCAGATGAAGAAGAACATGATGACAGAGATGAAGAAGAGGAAGATGATGAGGACTGCTGACTTGAGGATTTGTTGTTGTTTCTACAAAAAAAAAAAGAATATAATAATTTAAATTAATTTCCTGCCAAGTGAAAGGATCACAAAACAAGTACTTTGTTGACTCCAAAATACTGCAGTATGTAAACCCCAAAGCATCATTCCCTAACAGATTTCATTCAACAATTCCAAGAACTGAAATGGACACATTGAATGCTCTTTGGAAAAGGAAACAAATCTCACCAGCTTACAAGTGCAAGACAGGCTATTCTAATCAATAGAATTTAACAGCTTTAAACTGCCAAAAGGCTTTAATCAATGTTTTTCTTCACAAAATTTTCCATCAACAGCCTTCGTGTAAAGTCCCCATAAAAATTATGTTACCAATAAAACAGGCATTTACATATAAATAACGTCATATGTCATGTAGACTAGATAGCTGTGTTTTGAAGATGACTGATTCCATGTTAATCTCCACTCAAGCATCACCAATCACTCCACAGGAACAGTGCCAGAATACAAATTCTATGCTTTTGCTTATAGGTCAGATCTGACACCCAAGATATCCATAGATGAAAAATGCTTCTAAGAGAAAATTATTAACTGAGCTGTGAACAAACACAAACTTGTATGAAGAATAACATGCAAGTCAGTTTAAAAGGATGGGCATTCTGAGACACTCTTTCAAGTACAACTTGTGATTGCTGTCACAATACGTTGTGATATTGTGCTGTTAAAAACGCTTTTAAACTTCATTTTAATCAGAAATAAAATTCATTCAGTTTCTTGTCCTAGAAGGTCAGCCATTAGGAAGCATTGTGATTATCTGTGAAGTGGCATGAAGCAGATCTCCAGATTACTTCAAAACCATCTACAAAAGCATAGCAATTCCCAGCATTTGCCGTTAGGCCAAATCTTCTCTCCAGAACACAGAAAAATGAGGGAAGAAACTAGACTGTATCACAGATGAAAAAGCAAATCAAGACACTTATTTTAAACCTCGGAGTGAGTTTGCGTAAAGAAAAAAAAAGTGAGAGAACAAAAGAAGAAAGCTCTGAACAAAAAAAGGCCAACAGGCAATAACTACCTTCTGCTGATGCCCCCCCCCCCCCCCCCCCCCGATATTAAATATGAAGTATTTCTAATATGGCCCATGACCTTTAAAAGAAAACTCAGCTGTCTTAAAAGCTGTAATTGCAGTCAACAAGTAAGTAAACCTACTTGCTTTTTCTGCCACTTCGTGAATCTGTGGTTGATGAACTTAACGTCTGTGTTAATGTAGATGCCAGAGCTGATGATGAATATCCAGTTGAATCTCTGGATAATGAAAATTCTCTTCCAAGCTGAAAATCATTGTTCTTAAATGCTTCATAGCTAGCTTTTAGACTGGATGTTCGTCTTCCTTCCTTCATCTAAAAGGAATACTGATATTGTATCAGATTACACAGTAGAGCTCTTACAGAAGACATACCAGGCTGCTAACTGCTAATTATTTGCACAGGTTCATTAGTTAACCCTGCTAACAAAATGATGTTTAATAAGTGGTAAAAAGGTGTAAGAATATCCCACAGGAAAAGCTAGAAAACAAGCTGTCCCTTTACTCAAGTTTTACGGGATGAAACTGTAGCATATAAACAAAAAAGATAATATGAGAACGGAATCACATCAGCTGAAAGTGATCATGGGAATTCAGATTAAAAATCACTAGTCTGTCTTCTTAATTAATAGCGGATGGCAGAATGACAAGAATGTTTTGACATTACCTGTGCTGTGGCTTGCACTGCTTGAGCTGCTGCCATGGTAATTGCACCGGCCCCAGATCCTGAAGATAATGAGCCCAGGTTATATGATGCCAATGGTTGAGAAGAGTTTGTATTGTATGCATTGTTTGAAGAGGATGATGAATTACTGTTTCGACACCCTTGATGAACAGAACACATTTATGAAATTCAAAATGAAACTAAATTCCTTTGCATTTTAAGAAGTGTTATATATGACAACCAGTGAAAGAGTAGGAACTCCGTTTATGCATCAGAGCAGTCTGATCATTTGGAAAAAAAGTTTAAAAAGTCATTTGACACAGCCAGTATTGGCTTAAGAAAAAAAGTTTGTTCCCCACCTATCCTCAAGTGCAAGGAGTCCTACTACCATACTACCATAGTCCACTACCATATTCAGCTATCAAAGAACAGATGCAGCTGCTATGTCTATATAAACCCAACCTCCATTGAAATGATGCTGACTGCTGTAGCCATCAAGAAGAGACTACGAATTTGACTGTACACCTGTACACTGTTTCTGAAGTAAAACTTCTAACAAATCTTAATTCTAAAAACTACAAATCACAGTTTTAATGCAACACAGATTTCCATGGCCATCTACAAACCGACAGCTACTCAAACATAGTTACTTTTTATTTGTCAACTCATGTGAAGTTACTTCAAAAGAAAAGTAAAATGAATATGAGGGAGACTACTTAAAACTGATGAACAGCACTAAATTCCAAAACATAAGGTAGTTTACTTACTATAACTTCTCACGATCTTTTATTTTCAGAAAAGAAACTATGAAAGACCCTAATTTTGAAAATGGGCAGAAAGTTGTGGGAGTTTTTTATTCACTACTCAAAAAGACTTCTCACCTCTTCTGAAATACATAACACACGAAAGATTTTTATTTTATTGTAACTGAATACCACATCAGACCAACCCTTAAAAAAAAGGCGCGAAAATTCTTTTCCCTTACTTTGGAAATTGTTGCATGCATTTCTTTTTCCCAAACTAATAATGCATTGATCTCTTACATTTTTACTACTGGCTGAATGAAACTGTACTGTTATCTTCTTCCAAGCGGTGTAAATAAAAAGAAACAGCCCACATGCAGCTGTTAAATGACAACAAAGCTGATGTGCTTCATGGACAACACAGATGAGTAACAACGCCTGCAACTTCTCATGTTTCAAATGACTGAAAATCCCAGAGGAAAGGGAATGAGACTCTGATTTCAAAAGAGAATAGCTCACAAATTTAATTGTGTTTCTCTTCTTCCGATTAAAAAGCAATAAAATGCAAGACAATTAAGATTACCTGGTGTATTTTCTTTAGAAGCATCTGAAGTTAATGTAGATAGAAGAGCTTCAGATTTAAACTTCTTTTCGGGAACATGATCTGTTGCGCTATGGTGAGAAGATGGATTGTGTTTCCTTTCTAAATGAAACAAATGAAGGGAACTTAAATGCAAAACCTTTTCAGCTTGAAAGTCAAACTATAACTAGATATAATAAAACAGCACTTTCAACTAATTCCCACCAGCAAAACCTTATTATTTCATTCTTGCACTTCTTCTGAATAGACATTATTATCATTGCATTATGCCTTTTTTCCCCCCAATGTTTGAGGCAAAAGAAAAAAGTTCTGAACAGTTTTTTTTCCTAGTACTACTCAACAAAAAATAAGGAAACATAAAAAGTGGGCATGTTTTTAAGTCTCAAATACTTACTCTCTACTGGAGTGTGAGAATGGGCGTGATGGTTATTCACAGGCTGTGATGGTGTATCCAGCTCCAGAGACCCTAAGAGAGAGGCAAAAAGGATAGGAAAATTTCAGAGTCATCATTGGCATGGTTTTGACTCTTAGATACTAAATGAATCTTTACAATATTAAACCGTATCACTATGCAGTTATATTTATTTTAATCAGAAGGATTTTTGCTAGAGTCGAAACCCTTCCTGTAGTACAACCAGGAGCCAGTGAGAAGAGTTTTTAAAAAAAAAATTGGTGACTGCCGCTGTTCAACTGTTGAAATCAAAAAGTGAAAATCAAGGCCAATAAGGAGAACAAACAATAAAATTGCCCTCAACATGCCACTTATTCAAATGAGTTCCACACAAGCCAGTGACAGTTAGAGAATGCTGCACCAAAAGTACTGACCATCTACACCAATATGAATTGAAAAGAAGATTGTAACAGGTAAACTGTATTATTGAGGTGTCTTGTCCCGCTGAGTCCATCTTGTCACACAGAGTCAAAACACACAAGCACTAGCAACATCTTTCAAGATGCTCTAACATTCAACAGGAAGGGCTTCAGACCATTATCCAAATTTTCTTAACATTCAAAATACACAGAGCAACAATCCAAAGAAAAAAAAAAAGGAAAGGAAAAAAAAAAGGCAGGGGGGACACAAATGGAAGTCTATGTCTAAAGAATAACATTTCTTGTAATATGAGACTAAACGATCACAGCACAGGAGAGACTTTGACCATTAATTTCCATAAGAACAATATACAACAGTTTGTGTATCAATCTTTGGCAAAAAGATTTTCAATTAGCTGCAATACCTACCAACTTACATTTATACATAAGACAATTCAAGAAAGTCATTCACATTCGTTTTTCAAAATCTGTAGCTTCAACATTTCTTTACCTCTTGCTTTTTCAGTGCTTCAAAAAGTACATCAGTGTATTACTACATTTTTGAAGAAAATTATTCCAGAAGAGGTTCAAAGCATAAGGAGATATTTTGACATTAATCATGTTATGAACTAGGCCAAAGGCTGCCCTCTGGCGGAACCTCAACAACATGTATTTACTCTGAAAGCTAAAAATGTTAAGAGGCTTCTACTTTTCACTTCATTAAAAAAATAAGTACCTTGAAGATGCAACATGCAGCCTGGTACATTTCTATTTTGAGTTCTTGAAATTCTACCTACTGCCTCACCGAACACATAGCTCAATGGAAGGTAGTATCACATCTTAAAGCTGCAGCTGGGATTCCAGCTAAAATAAACTAGCCCTTTTCTGTAGTTGCGAGTTCATTAAAAGCACGCACTTTGCAGTTTTCTTTCTATGCCTGTTATTTGTAATAGCAATTAGAAATAAAATACCCCAAAACGCCCAGCTTTTATGAAAGCCACACGAAGTTCAAAGAAAGAATATTTATTCCTAATCTCAAGTGATTTAGGTTACTGTTCACTTCTCTTGGGTACGAAGAACAGTCACTGCCTCTTAGCTCCATAATCACAGTAGTTAAATCAACTTGGAAATTTATCATAATCACATTTGAACTTCATGTCTAAGTGCTGATGCATACAGAAAGGCCAGATTCTTCTACACCAAAGTTGGCCATAAAGCTGTCACATTACATTTTTGATCATATTCTGAATACTAGCATTGCTGAATTTGTTAAGCATGCAGGTTTCTTACACAAAACGCTTCCCCCCCGCTACCCATTACAAAACAACCATTGTCTCCCCTTTAAAAAAAGAAAACCAATGAGTACCTAACTTTACTTGACATTCCACACCTGTAACTAAAATAATGTCCCTCCTGAATTTGGTGCCAATCAATTCAAGTAAGAAATGGTATGCTTTCAACTGGGTAGGTGGCAAGCTTAGGCTGAAGTGCTTGTCTGAATACCTACAGTCATTAAAAACAGGTCTAAAGAATTCTGTACCTTTAGCAATTCACTAGTGCAACAGTTGTGCAAAAAAACCCTATTCCAATTACTCACTCATATTTTGACTTCACTGGTAAAAACTGACGTTGAAACTAAAATTTGAGAATCACTGATTGATGAAAAGTATGCTGGTCAAAACACAATTTTGGAAGAAGTGGAAATACTGCAGGCCACTAACAACTTTATGGTAATTTAATTTTGCAGACTGACAGAAAATCTGTCAAGTTCTTAAAGAAAATCATGCATACTTACTTCTTTCTAATATTTCTGTTATTCCAGCATTATCTGCTTCAAGTTCCATTTTAAATTTAGCGAGTTCCTGGTCCAATTTTCTCAGATGACGGTCTACCTGTTTTTGAGACAAAGCAACAATAAATAGTATCCAGTTCCGGAACCTGAGTATCTACACCCTTAATGTCAGGCTTGCTAAATATTTCCCTTCCAGCAATTTTCAGCCATGCAGCACCAGCACATACAAAAACTTCTTGGTCACCTACGTTTCTCTAATTCAGCAGAGATACTAGAATTAACACCAAAAGAGTGCTGTTGCTCGTAAGCTGCGCAGTCCATCACAGGATACAATAAGGCTGCACATTGGCTCAGCAGCTAGAAGCCCTCCTCTTACTGTAGGCAATGTTCTAAGACACAATGTTAAGTGTTTCTTTTGAGAAAAAAGATTAAGAGGACTTGGGGGTGTTGTGGGTATGGGTATAGAAAGGGAAAGAGAAAGAACAGTACATGACATGCACTTTAGAAGAGGTTGGGCTGCATGGGGAAACCGCAAGTTTACTGAACTGCAATTTGTATGCCGCTATACACATTGGTAAGCTTAAGTATTGAGTAAAAGGGTCTCTAAACCGAAAACGTAAAGACTCCTGTGTGTTTGCGTAAAGTACGACATGCTCTTGGGTATTGAGAATTACCTTAAAAAAAAATTTAAACTTGGTATCATGGAAAGAAACATTATGTTCCAAATGCTTTCTTCATCTGTAATCATACAGCAGAATTATCGTACCTACCTCTAAACTATTAAAAATTGAATGGGTTTTTGCAGTTACCAGCTAACCAAAAGAGAGGGGGTAGGTTCCAACTTTTGCAACTAACGTTTGGTTAGCTGAAGTAGAACTAAAGCAGACGAGAAATATTTTTTTTATGTCTACTATATTTTAGTGCAGTCTGCCTTGCAGGTTCTGTTCGCTGAGAAAATGTAAAATAAATATACTTAAAATTCAAAAATCACATGCTATAAGGAAGAGTAACTTGCTTGTAGTCTCTTTTCAGTAAAAAATAGCTAAGACAAAATCAACATGCATGAAAACCTTAGGATTTCTAAAATTATTTCTGTATGTTTTGTATTTAAGTGACACTTACTACCCAAAGCAACAGAATTCTTAAAAGTCAGTAAGGTAGTAAATGTTTCTTTTACCAGCAAAAACATCTATTTGTAGCTGACAACAGTACAGGTAGCACAGTTGTAGTGCTTATCAAAACATTTAGAACTCCTTTGGGCATAAATTTAGGTAATTCACCACAAGACTTCTGTCTACTTACCAAATCATATATTTGATTAGCCAGTTGCACTTTTTCATCTGCATCTTCCAAAGCCTTATAATAATCCTGTTATAAAGAGATTTTTTTAAAAATTATGAATGTAATTGAATTAATTTCAGTCATTTTAAGCTATTGTTATCCAGCACAAAACGTAAGTTAAAAGGAGAAATTCAAGTCAGTTTTCAGAAAGACAATGAAACTCTACTGTAAAAAACAATCAGCTAAATTTTAGATGAGAGAGAGAGATATATTACATATCAATTTACTGTTTATGCCTTAGAAAAAGCCAAACTACGAGATGTGGACACTTCCTCCTACAGTGATATTTAGATTTCTTCAAGAAATGCTACAAGAATAGAAACAGTCTTGGATTTATTTTATATTACACAGCATCAGGGTATGGACTCAAAATGAAATGATGCCTTTACTTTGTATGGGTCTTTAGGACCATTGCAGATACTACTGCCCTTCAAAATTATGCTAAACAGTATTGTGAAAGAAGACCTTTCCAGCACTGTAGTTAAATAGAGATAATGATGTATATATAGTTTAAATTATTTTAAAATACCTTTATATAAAACTCTTAAGTGTGTTATAAAATAATTTGACTAAAGCAATCCAATTTTAAAATATGCTCTAACTAAAATACACAGACAAAACTTTTTTTTTAAATTACGTTTACACATGTTTTTACTCTAGAATTAAACAGGTTTAAGTGCCTTTTTTTCCCCTCAATTTCCACTGAAGAGTATCTTGCTTAGGCAAAAACTACTTGAAATTTTGGTCCAACTAAAGTCAAAAGCAAATTTTTCGTTTACTCTAGTGAAATCAGAGCTTTGACTTTTTCTTTTTTCAGATATAGAAATCTATTTGTATTAATTAAGGAAAAAAAAACCCCTTGACCAAATAAGAGGCTGAAGTAGCAAGTGTAGGAGACTAGAAAGGAGTTTCTCCTGACAAAATGATGGACTACCTTGCTAACAATACCACCACCAATGCCCAAGCGTTGAAGGATAAAACAAAACACATCCATCTTCTTATCCCTCGCTCCCTAAAGCTACATATTGCGTATGTATAACATAGACTAGGACACAGGCAGAATCACAGGAAATGCTGAAGCTAAGCTTGAAACATATCCTCTATAAGAAAGCCAATTAACTTACGCAGCTTCATGTCACACAAGCAGAAATAAAAAGTCTGAGCTGAAAATTTAGTACCTGGTTTCCTCCCCATTTCAGGATCATAATTTTTAAAATGCTAGCAAATACTGGGTAACACTTGAGAGAAATGCTTGATCAAAGAAACCTTTCAGTCATTTTTCTCCTCCTAGGTAGTTCTATCCATCTCTGTGAAAGCCCAAGGGAAGTCACAAGTCTGAACACTTAAGTCTCCATCAATCATAAGCTATTCTTTCCTAAGGTTATCTGCGTTCACAAAAGAAAAATATGACCCACTCCTGTGATAGCCTTACTTTTTTGATTGATGTCATTTGTTCTTCTCTCCATTCAGGTTTGTTTTTCTTTGCATTCATAAAAAATTCATTTACTCTTTGCTCAAGCTGATCCATTGCATCTGTAGCACAGGAAAAGATTAAGATAAATGTTATCTTCTCACGTATATAAACATTATGAAATAAGGCAGACTTTTTTTTCTTAAACAAAGTTCACAGGACTGAGGTGCAAACTATTAGAGAGGAAAAAGCCAAAAAAACCAAAACAACCAAGTGACAGTGGACAGAGGAGGGAAATATTTACCTTAATTTCCAAGAAGCAGAATTGCATTCTGGTAGGATTCTCATCAAGGTTCTTGTGCTCTCCAGCATGGGACAGGCAGGACTCCAAGTTCTAAAGGTTTTTTGTCCCTAAGAGCAGTGGTAGTGACTTAAAGCACGACCCAAACTCCTCACCCAGGGCTCTAGACTGCTGACTTTGGAACATTCTAGCCAGTTACAAACTGAGCAGGAAACAAAATGTTCTCCTAAGAGAAACAGTCAAATACAAAACCAAATAATTGAAAAAATTAGTGCCTCAAAAAGGTAGAGCAACTGAAGAGTCAAGTCACCGCCTTTAAGTCAAGGCCCTCTCCACTGTATGCTAGGAAGAGTGAGGGCAAATTGAAAGCACTCACAAAGTTATTCCCCCCACCCCCACAGGGTAGCACTAAGGCGTAAATGCACTGATAAAATACTATTTGGACAGGATTCTCACTTGAATGAAGTTGAGAATTATCGTAAGGGAAAAAATAAAGCCACTGATTCTCTAACATTAACTATCATAAGAAAGGAAAATGTCAACAAGTTATTTGTTTCATTGTTTATTGAGACAGGAACAGGGATTCCCTTCCCTTTCCCTCCACCCTCCTTCAAAAAAAAAAAAAGCACTGAGTTTACTATTTCAACAGCTGGACACTTGTGCATGCAACAGCTTGCATATTTCCAAAAACACACAGCTGCCTCAGTCAAACTAGCTTGGACAGCCTTGCTAGTCTCAGGATAGATGATAGTACTGAAAATTTTTTCACAGCGCTCTCAGCGATACTGTCCAGATAGCAGTTTCAAATTAAACGTGACAATGCACCAACTTCAGGCTCTGGGTGTAAAATACTTAAGATACTTTCCAGAAACCACCATTAAAACTAGATCACATGATGGCCATCATCTTTTTAAAAAAAAAACCCAACACATTCATTAACTAGTTCAAGAAACTCATGAATCCCCCAGTATGAGTAACTCTTCAAATCCAATGGAGCCCAAAGGTTTTCTCACCCTGTGAAAATTCACAACTAGAACTAACTATTCCCATAAATAACCAAAAAAATCATTCATACTAAATTATCAAAAACATTCATCGATGTTCCCTATTCTGGGAATGTCCAGCATCAAAACCAACAGGAACCTAACAACTGACCGGACAAAGCGCAGTTAATCCCGAGCCAGAACAGTTGCGACATAGGCTCACATCAACTTTATTTAGACCTAGACAAACAAAGTAGTCAAACAGTTTTGGTATAAAACAGGTTAAAGATGGGAGAATCTGTACAATGAGCATTTTCCACTTGCACTGTGTTATTTAGGGAGAAGATTAAGAAGCCTGAGCAGCAAGCAAGCAGAACACACTTTATGTGGAGGCTTCTAAAAGCTTTGTTCTTTGACCAAATGACTATAATTTGGCCCATAAACCCAACAGATGAAATGTTTTATCTCCTACTCCCAGAGTGCAAGCAGCTAGGTGGTAATTATTCTAATGGCTCCATAGATATGAAAAGAAAAAAAAAAAACTTCCCTCTTTACTTTTTATTGAGGACACATATCAGCCTGCATGAAGTTGCATAAGGAAAAACTTCCACAGAAACTTGGTCTCTCCTGAAAGGGCAGAAATGGCAAAGGGGAATGCAGATCAGATCTATTAAATTATATGAAAAGTTCTCTCTGGTACACTCAAGTTCCTTCACCTTTTCTCCCCCACTACCTTTTTAATCCAACTGTGCTATTATATTCTGAGATACTAATTTCTTAGATCAGATTTCCCAAGAGAGTTGCCAGAAATTCTATTAGAAGAGAGGCTTTTTTCCAGAGCTTGACATTTACCATGGAGGCCTGATAATCCATGATTTGAACTTAAATAGAGAAACACATTTTATGTTCCACGTGGAGCTCAGTTAAAGCTCAAGAGTCAAGTCATAACTCAGATGGTCTTCGCTTTTCCCACAGCACCCGTACCAGGACATACAGTAGGTACAGCTGGTTTACTATTCCTTCCAACACCAAACAGCACCACCTGCCTCATTAGAAGTCCACGTGGTCCAAACAGGACAGAATATAAAGTCAACATTGACTCTAAAACACAGCAGCAGAGTTATCTCCGAATTACAACTCATGCAGGTTTATGGAACAGCATCACTCATCAAAGTACTGTTTTCAAGTACTTCAGAGACACTGAATCTTCACAGCAAGTCACTATGTCACAGCATGAGAACAACCTCCAGGTTTGCATGTAGTATTCAGCGAGCAGTTTGGCAACTGATGTTGAAGAGATTCAAGTCCAGAAGTTTCATAAATGTCTTTGGATGTTTTGTCACTCATCGTGCAAGAATTATGGAAGTACCAAGGTTAGAGAAAATCCTTCTCTGGGCCTAAGGTTGGTCTTAGTATACAATAGTCAGTGTTATTTGCTACTTCCAGTAATACAATATGGAGTGTTATTTGCCACTTCCAGTTAGAGCAGAGGAAATGACACTACAGCAACCTTGGCAGTGATAGTTGGCTCAGTTCTGAAACACACATCAAAAAAACTACTAGGCTCTTTGCCTCCCTACTAAATAGAAATAGAATTTGTGAACTTACTCAGAACTACTTAAGTCAGTGAGCTGCTCGCTCCCTCTCTCCTGGTGCTTCCTAGTGATAGTTACTTCAGAGGTGTTATCTCCCATAGGGCACCATTGCTCTGTTCCCATAACTTTAAGCACTGAACCCAAGACAGTATTTAGGCCATAGTATACAAAAAAAATCCTACAGCCAGTTCAACATGTGTCAATAAAGTCTGTTAAACAGACCTGCTGGGTCCACTAAAGTAAATATCCAAGGGAAAGCCTGAGACTGCACTTCAAAGTATTATAGGTCAAACTATTGTTTTCAAGAACTGTGCTCCCACATAAGTGTTGCATTTTGTGTTCCTGTACGGCATTCACTCGTTATTTCAACCCTTGCTCTTTCTCTCATTGTTCTTTACAATAGTCCGACCCTTCTGTATTCATGATTCCTCTCATCCTTTGTGCAAGACCAGTTTCATTAACAAAGACCTCTGCATCACAGTTATAGATTAACATATTAATTGTGCGTTAAACGACAGCAACACCTACCTGGGCATAACGGGACACCTAAGTCCCAGATGAGATTGCATTAGAAAAAATGAAAAGGCAGTGCACCCTGAAAACAGCATAAGGCAGCGTATTGTATCAGGATATAAGCCGAGATATACAAAGTGATCTACAAAGAAAGCTAAAGCAGACCGTGTATTTCGTTACTTGTCAGCTAGGGCACAAGAGGCTAAGCAAAACGTGCCTTCACACATTCTGTTATGAGGGGAGCTGGCTGGAAAATTTCGGAGACAGCACACCGCTACCTGCTGAAGGAGTGGGACATAACTCACGTTCCAAACCACCATCACTGCTCTTAGGGATCAAAAATCTAAAGAGTTTGGGACGTGCCACCGAAAATGCCTTTGGGAGCAGCACAAGCCCAGGAGCGAAACTCCCGTAAGATCCTACCTGCGCCGAGACTGAACTGCGGGCCACGGGCGGGGGCCGGGGCGGGCCCGGAGCGGGCGGGCGGGCGGCTCGGCGGAGCCGCGGCTGGGCGCCGCTCGCTGACACTGCGCCAGGCGAGCGCGCCCCGCCCCTCGCTGCGTCCCGGCGGCTCCCCGCGCGGCGCCGGGCCGCCGCAGCGCCGCCTCCCGCAGCCGCACCAGCGCCCGCCGCCCCGCGCCCGCACCGCCGGCCCGCAGGAGACGACGCCAGGCGCCCGGTGCCGACGAGACGCGCGCGGCCCCGCGGCCCGGCCCGGCCCGCCCCGCACCGGAGCGGCGCTGCCGGAGAGCCTGGGGCGCAGGGTGGGGAAGGGGCGCGAACGCCCCGGGCCAGCGCGTGGGTCGGTCGGCGGGGAGCGGAGCGGAGCTGCCCACACAGGTCGGAGCGCCCCGGCGGCGGCGCCGCTTCGCCCCCTCCTTCCCTCCTCCGCCTTCCCCTCCCTCTTCCCCCCACCGCGGGCCCGCGCCCTGCGGCGGGGCGCGGCGAAGGAGCCGGTGCCCGCGGCCGCCCCCCGCTGGCGGGGCGGGTCGCAGCGGGGCGGGCGCTGGGGCGCGGGGAGGGGAGGGGGCGGGCAGAGGCGGAGGGGGCGGGACTCACGTACTCTGCACCTGCAGGTCCATCTCGCGCATCTCGGTGAACCTGTCGCGCAGATCCATGGGAAGCTGCTCGATCACTGCGGGCACACGGAGGGGCGGGGGAGCGGGGAGAGAAGGGAGGGAGTCAGTCAGTCAGTCAGTCACTCACCGCCGTGGGGGAGGGGGGCGCCGCCTCCTCGCCGCGGCTGCCCCCCAGCTCCCCTCCACCGGCCGTGCCCGGCCGCCCGGCGCTCCCGTCCCGCACACACTCACTCTCCAGATAGTCCTCCAGATAGAGCATGGCGGCGGCCGGGCCAGCGCCAAGGGGCTTCTCGCTAACGGGGGCTCGTCCCTTCCAATATGGCGCCGCCGCCAACAACACCAGCAGCTCGACTCAGCGAAAACAACATTGGCGGCTGACGGCGCTCGCTCCGGCCGCGCCGCAATTGGCTGGCCGCGCCGCTGACGCGCACCGTGCCTCGCGTTCTGCCCCGCGGCTTCACGGGAAATGTAGTCTGTGCGCGGGGAGGCGGCGGGAAACTGCATGTGCCGCCATGCACTGCGGCGGCCGCGCCTCCCTCCGGGCGTTCCGCTGGGGCGGGGCCGGCCGCGGCCGCGGGCCGCCCGGGCGCTTCTGCCCGCCCCGCCGGTGCCTCCCGGCCCTTGCCGTTTCGGCCAGTCCGGGGGCCGGAAGGCTTACCCGCCTTGCTGGAGCCGCGCGGTTTTTCTCCGGGAGCCCCTTCTCAGCCACCGCTTTGCCAGGCGAAGTTCGGAGGTGCGGCTGTCGCCCTCCGGAGGGTCCCCGGACCCCAGCGCGGCGCCGCAAGTCTGGCGAGGAGGAGGGAAAAGCTTGCACCTCTTTGCTCAGACTTTATACTTTTGCTTGTTTATCCGTTATTTTAAATGCTCACCGCTGGCAATGGTGCATAAAAAGCGTAAGAAATGACAAAACTAATGAAATGACTAATTTCTGTGACTTCTCATGAGTCACCCAAGGTGAAAAAAGCCGCTCTCTTCAGCATACATCAGTAACGGGGGTAGTAACAACGTTAGGGGCACACGAAAGCATAAACTTCTGTGGCTTTAGAACAGCTGTTCAGAGTAGAAAAAATAATTAGCAAATAGTAGTGATTGCAATCCAGTTACAACACTTCCTATTCTAATTTATGTTTGAATGTTCCTGGCTGAGGTTTTTCATGCAGTTTCAACCCCCCAAATAGTTTATTTCACCACTGTTTTATCACTATCTAATACTTATTGCTCTAATCATGGACTGATGCTTTTTATCCAGATTTGTTTTTTGGCTGGGGGAAGGAATTTTTAGGGCTTGCGTGATGTCAGGTGTAGGTACAAGAGCGTAAGAATTGTGGTAGCAGAACAGGCTAGCTTTCTGCCATGCTTTTTATCTCCTTTTCATGTTCTCATCTGTGCCATATGCATCCAAGCAAGGAAAGAAGCCTGAGTAAAAGCCTCTGTGGGCTGGTTTTGAGTGTCAGGACCAATGGCAAATGGCATTCTTTTCTCATGTCTTAAGTTCATATATTATGAGTAGTTAGATAAGGATGAGTGAATTTTGGGAAGTGAAGCATAAATTCTGTGTGTAGCCTTTATGAAGACTGATGTTAGTTATGTCTCAAATACATAATGTATAGTTAGGCATTTTTTTTTAATTCTTGTGTCATTACAGATGGAAAAGAAGGTATAACAATAACTATCAACTTTGCGAAAAAAGTGCTGTGCCAAAGTGGTCACTTTCCATACTCACTCCATCATTAGCCATGTAGTCTGTACCGCCAAAACAGAAATATCAGTCGGTTTCATACATACCGATGAACAGGTTTTAGCTCGTCATTAAGCTCAGTTACTATCCACCAGAAGCCTTAGTTGAAAGAATCTGTATACTATTGCTCATACAGATCACTCTTTACTGTACGACTTCTGACACGCTGCTGTAGGAATGACAATATTTTTCAAGCTTTATGTGAGAAATTGCTTGGCCCCATTTTGTTATGTAGAAGACAAGATTGACCCTTCCTAAATGCCTGTGCTTTTCTTGAAGTGAAAGGGTGTGATGCAACAAGAGAACTTAGCCCATGCAAAAGTACAGCAAAGTAATGACATCCTATATTCATTAGGAGAAAAACTAGGTGAATTTAAGGAAATCTGAATTGATGGGGTCACTTTCTTTTGTGCTCAGTGGTGGCTTTAATGCTTTTTAAAGAAAAAAAAATTTGCACACATGTTTGGGAGCACATTTCATGCAGCAGAAGTTTAAGAGAACAATGTTGTACACAAATATCGTACAAAGACTCCACTGTTAGAACCACAACTGAAACACAGTCATACAATAAGTTGTTACCATTTGCTTCATGACCAAAATCCTAGGACAACCAGGACACTGGGACCTTGCGACTTCTCCGACGCTCCAGTTTTCATACCTGAGTTTGCCACATTCTCATCTTTGCAAGCTTGGGAATAGCCAGCAAAATTCTCACTGAGGGCTATTGTGCAAGGGCATTTTCATCTAGTTCCTGTGTGGTATGGTGCCCAGGTGAAGCAAACCAAGAAACACAATTCTTAGGGCTGTGTCTCAGTCATTTCCTTTAGTAATAGCATGTGCACTGTCTACATGAGTGGAAAGGGAAAATGAAACTCAGGCATGCCAACAGGCTGCTGTCTTCAAGCGCCTCCCTTTATGTTTCATAGTTTATTGGAACATGTGAGAGGCTTTTATAAAAATAGGAACCTGCTTCAAAAATTGTTCATTGTAGTGCTTTACAGCAGGGTATGGGAGGGGGTTATAGAATATAGCAGAATACAAATGAAAGTACAATTCAACTTTGTTCGGTATCTGTTGAAAAGCAAACAGGAACTTATTTATCTACCTGTAGTAGTCTTCAGTATTTTTTTTTAAACAGGTGGAGAAACTGTCACATTCTTCATTTCTGCCAATGTTAATTCATATTGTATAGTCAAATGAGTAGCCACACCAACTTCAGTGGGATTACGTGAGTAAGTGCTGCTTATCATGATATACTCATGGAACTGAGCTTAAACTGACAATTAAGAAGTTATTATCCACTCAGGCCATAAAAAGGAAACTATTTTTACAATGGAAAACTTCCCGTTGTGTATAAATGTAAAGAATTAACTTTATTGATTAACTCAACAGGCTAATTAGAACAGCTTCTGATAGGGAAACATGGATTAATGACAGTGTTTATCGGGATGCAAATAGAGTGAAAAAGAACTAAACCCTAACCATGTATTCAAGGTAAAAAGAAATTCAATTTGTGAATTCCAATCGACATTGCCCAGAAAACTTCCGTACAGCAACAGAACTGCTTAGCACAGAGAAAGGAAGGGAGGCCCCAGGAGCTGCTGTTTTCTCCTGTTGATATAACGTTATTAATGTTGATGGCATTTCTCCAGCAAATGTTTCACATAAATCATGTATCTTCTCTTGTGACAGAATGATGGCATAGAGGAATATTACAGTTGCCCTGTGATCTACCGTGAGCTAATTGCTTGCATAGGTTCTATTAGTTTACAACTGACAGGAAAAAACTGATTAGAAACATGGATTTATGTTCTGACGTACACTTCTCAGATGGGATTAAGACTTTTAAATCTTCTCTCTGTCTTCTGTCCTTACCCATTCCAGATCTCTTTTCTATTATTCTAATTTCTTCTATGTCTTCCCATGTGTAGGGTTTTTTGCCATATCTTCAACTCCATCCCTTCCATCTTCGTATTCCACCTGCTATCAATCCTTCTCTTCCCTTGTTCCTTTCAGATCCATTCTGTCTTCTAAGCTGTATGATTTGTGGGGCTTTCTGTACCCATTTAGGACTCTCACAGTTGCATATTTTCCTCAGTACTCTGATTTTTAACTGTTGTCTAATACAGTGTTTCCAGACCTATAGTCCTTACGTTTTGTTTCTTTGTTTTCAAGAAGAACGCGTTTCTAATGCTTTGATTTGAAAAAAATCAGGAAAGACCTACCTAGCCCATCCCTAGATTGACGCTCCAGGTTTCAGCTACTGCTGGTAGGTTCCTGTGCTTTGATTTCTCGCAAGGGAGCCTCACTGCCCATTGCACACAACGATTGCTGATGTATGGAGTGCAGAAAGCAAAACCTGTCTGTTAGTGAGGGCTAGCCTGCTCTCACAGAACTTCAAGACACAGTGACAGCTAAGTGGTACCAGGCAGTGGTGCAACAGAGCCTATGTACAACTACAAGCCTGGGTAGCTCTCAAACCACTAGAAGTGAGGAGTTTGCTTTTCTTTGGCACCTGCCACTGCTGCACTACAGCAGTCCTGTCTGGCAGGCCAGAATCCATTCACCACGGTGCACTGCTGTGAGCATGTGTTGTCGAGCGCAGCATTCCTAGCAGTTTTGTCTGCCAGTGTCAGCATCAGGCCTGCTGGTCTCCTCACATGCTTTCAACTATTTTATTCTAATTCCTCCTCACTTCCTGTTTGTTGTCGGCTATGTTTCTGCTGTTGCTGCTGTTTTTCCCTTCTTTCCAGTCCTCCCATTTTCACAGTCCAGCTGTCCCTCCCAGCTGCCATGGACCCCACTATCTCCCATATTCCACCCCTTCTGCTGCTGCAGGGGCATCACCCACAGCCTCATTCTCCCTCTGCAGGAAATAACTATCATTCCTGCTGCACTACACACCATGGCTATTGGAGGACATTAGTTAAATAACTAAATTGTCTTGAGACTGAGCACCATGTAAGGGTTACAGCATGATCGTATTTGTTCTGGGCAATCAACTTTATGTAATGGGAAACTCCATCCAAAGCCGGATCCTAGGAAAAAGCTGGGTGAGACTATCAAATACATAACGTTACTCTTGTCTAGTGCAGCACTGTGCAGAAACATCACACTTCCATGAAATGATCCTCAAAAGGGCAAATTTGGCCCAGAAGTATTGTGGCTGGATGGTAATCTATCTGAAAAATCACTTTCCTTTTCTACTTATTACAAACTCTTTCAAATTCTGAGATTCACATCCCTATTTCTGGAAACAAATCCATGACCCCAGATAATTAATTTGCTTTAACAGTCAACAGGAAAATGGAACTGCCATTTATCTTTCAGCTTGCCTTTGTGTACAGACTCAGGCAATTACATCTTCATCTTTTAGTTAATTTTATCTGCTGCAGACTCAGTTAAATTTACTTGCACATCTCAGTTATTTCCTGAAAGTCTGCAGGATATGAGCAATTGCTGTTTATATATTAATCACTGAAATGTTTTATCCTGACTTCCTAAGGAAATAAAGCTTATATGAGCAATCCATATGTTTGTGTGCATGCTTCTTCATCTGTCCTTTCACTCTGCCTTGTCTCTATCAAATTAATTGACTAATTTCAACCTATCTGAAAGAAAAGACATTCTTTTAGAGATGAATTGTGTACTCCTTAAATGCTGTGTTGTCCCAAATATTTTTTGGGTTTTTTCTTCCTTTCACTGAGAAAAAGGTTGCAGTATGAACTTTCCACCTATTAGACTCAAGAAAATCCACACACCAGAGCAATGAATGCCCCAACCATGGAAAAAGCTTCAGTTGGTGAACGTAACTTATTAGGCACTGTTGTAAGCCACAAATGCACAAGGAACCAACTTGAGCAGTTCTGCTGCTCACAGAATGTCTGGTTTTGTTCGCGTGGTTTTCTTAAAATCCTGAGTGCTGGGTCTTGTGGCATGCATGGGAATAAATTTTGAAAATAATTATTTTAATGATTATTTAAACACTTCTAGTAAAAGTTTAAGTTTCAAATGCCTTTGGCTGATTATCTGTAATGAAAGGTATTTCTTGCCGTTTTGTGATTGTCAGATGTACAATCATACTTTTTTCCATGAGGTCAGCACGTTCTTGTGGCTGGAAGAGGTCCACATCTGCTAGTTTTCCACCAAGAAATGCTATAAATGGCCGCTACGCCATCAGTGGCACAGAAGAATGTGGGATGTGACACCATCTAGCCCATGTGCTGCTCAGAAGACATGTCCTCTGAGAGTTGAGGTCTGCAGAGGGAGCAGGTAAAAAAATAAAAAGCTGAAAGTTAGGAGATGACAATGCTATTGTATTACCGGCCACCCAAATTCATGCTCTTGTAGACTCCTTTGTCCTGGAGCAAATTCAAAAAAAGTTGAAAGTGGCAGCAGGTGAAGGAAATACTCCAAGAAAGTGGCCAAAATAGTGACATTATGATTGACGGAAGGAGCACAGCTGCCACGGGAGAGGATGGAGACTTTGAGGGCAGGCATGAATCTCCACTGCTCCCAGGCATACAATGTCAGGCACGTGAGGATAACCCAGAAATCACCTTCTCCTTCATGATCATTAAGCAAGAGCTGTGCAGAGATCAGGGCACCTGAGAAACGAGTTCAGACTCAGAGGAGTTGCACGAGAGGACAGACCCTTGTGACAGAATGCAAATACCGTAACTTCTTACCAAAGGAGAGAAGATCTACTGGATCTACAGGTCTACCTCTTTGCTGTGATAATATTAGGCAAAACTTGGGGAAAAAAAGGAAGAACAACTGACTTCCTTGAAATTTTATTACCGGATGTATTCAAGTTGGTAATAACATTGTAGCTGTGATGCTCTAAAGATATAATCACGTGATCTTTCTGGGTAAGCTAATTTACATGATAATTACTTTATTAGAGATGTATACAACTGATAAAAATACAAACAATCTGGAGAGCATATAAGCTCTTCTCCAGATGTCCTGTTGTCATTTTTTTGTGTGATGTTTTTAACTTTTACAACTATTTCACATGATCTAAACGTACCTGTTTTATATATCCTTGGTCAAATTTGCATCACAATTAAAAATACATTTGCTTACCTTACAAATGAACTAATATTATTCCCTACTGACTTGCATCAGCTTACTTTAAGGTTATTATTGTTTATAATTTTTCTTCTGAAACACAAATTCATGGTCCCACATGTGGTGAGCCCTGTCATGTTAGTTACTATAGAAATAAAGAATAAAAAGTGGCCACAGGCTAAGTTAATACCTAATTTGTTTTTCATTTCATGCATTAGTGGAGTAACCTTACCGTATTTTTAGATGACTTACTTAGAAAGGTTTGCAATCAGTACATAACTGTAATGATGTAACAAATTACCTAATGTTTGCATAAATGCAAAAATCCTTAATGTAAGCATGCCCAAGGTTATTTGAAATTGCATTGCTAAAACAGAACAAGTCCCATTGCAGTCCATTTTAGAAGGACTGATTTTGCTTCAAGTTTTCAGACATTTCCACAGTTCTCATGTATTTCAAGGCCAATTCTTTCCAAAAAAGAAATCTAAATCTTAAGTGTGCAATATTCTTTTATTTCAGTGCACGTGGAGAGTTTGCCTGTTAGACATCCGCCTTCCGTCAGTATTGTACTTCAACAAAATACGAAAAGAGTTACATAGTCACTTTGGACTTAACTGGTATAATAATAGTTGGCATTCATTGCAAGGAACAGCGTATTTCCAGTGTAGCAAGTGGTAGGAATGCCATTTCAAAAACAGCTTTTCTACCAGAAGCAGGAGAGCTTACTCTCAAAAGAGTTAATTTTGGTGAAGAGATTCTAATTGAGAGATTTCCCAGCTCTCATTTTCATGCATGTTTGTTGCAGAGCTGTCTGGTCTTTTACATTTGTGTAAGTTTTGCCCATTAAAATTGTTGTTAATTAACTGTCAATAATTTATAAGGAAAGTAATAAAATTACTGCGTTTTTTACTCCAATTCAATTTGAAAACAAAAAGTAAGTATTTTTTCCCCTTTAACTAGAAATCCTGTATTCCACTTAGTTACAACCTCAGATCTTCTCTTCTCTGTGTCTCTTCCCTTAAAGATTAATGCAAAACACTTGGGAATGCAGCTGACTGGGTGTTCTTCAATGAAATAATTTTTTAGCTGGAAAATACTCATTCACTATATACTAAGGCACTTGCAACAACCCAGGTGCTTCAACAGGACTTTTAGAGAAATGCAAAACTCAAAGAGAGCGAGAGGTATAATAGGTAATAGCCTTGTGATCATGACACTCTCTTGGGAGACAGGCAGCAAATTCAGAAGTCTCTTCTGCCTTATTTAGGTGCTGGGCCTGAGATTTTTTCTTCTTGATCTTAACTTAGTCCCCTGACTGCTAGGTGTGAGAGAAACTGCTATAGAACTTGTCCAACGATTATTCTGTCTATCTGGGATGTTGGGTACTCAGCTTCACGGCTTTGTTGCAGAGTATTTAAACAAAACGTCCAAATACAAAAAGTCATAATCCATCTCTAGCTTAGGCAAACGACTGCAGAGTTGATTTCCTGGTGGTTGGAGCAGATTTCTGGGACAGGGAGGAATGGCAGACCTGCAGACTGAACCTGAATCTTTCACGTCTTAGGTAAATTCCTCTCACTGCCAGAATATTATCTGTGCATCCATAAAACTGAAAGGGGTTAGTGTCATTTAATAAAGAAAAAGAACATTTAAGAAACCTTAAAAAGTTTTACAGGATCAAAAAAGCATTTCCTGGTCTAACCTGATATTGAGCATCTTTCATCAATAGGGGACAGATTTAATAAAAGGTATTTATGATTGTACATGATTATAAACTCATATTGTTTCAGTTTAACTGTGATTGTATTTATATCCTGATGTCATTAACATGAAGAATGAATTTTGTTAGCAGTGAAATCTGGTACTCTATGATTGATAATGTTCTGTATATAGAAAGGGAGAGTCTCACTTGAAGAATTTGGCAGAAAACTTGAAGAACTTTATATGCCTTCCAAGACAGTGTTTTATAAATTTTTGAGAAAAATCCAGTGGCCCCTAAATTCTTTACATAAGGTATAATCTTAAAACTATCAGGTAACACAATGTTGTAATTTTACAACAACATTTAGCTGCTAATTAACGTAGTAACATATAAGTATTTGGTAAAAATAGAAACAGGTCTTAATTCTTTTTTATCATGGATGTCAACATTTCTTTGCTATGATTACATCATCTGGGCTATTTTTCCATTTTGAGGCTAAACATAAATTCAGATTACAAACATTTGCTTCTAAAGAATATTTACTGGAAGAAGAAAAGCCTGAAATAGTATGTCTTCACAGGTTTCTTCTTTTGTAAACAGGATTAACACAAATGGTGCTTCCAGAAGATGGTGATTAATGGTTCTAAACACTATAGATCTGCGTTATGTAATGCATCTCATATCCTTGAAATGAGGACTGTAATTTGTCATTGTTGTCTAGAGCTAAAATTACAACAGGTAATGTACAAGAACAGATTGTAGTGCTTTATAATTGCATTTTTTAAATTCATATGATTTTATATTTGAATAAATGTTAGATCTCAGAGCAATGCATTCATTTTTTGTGTAGTGACGTGCAATGGCTGGATAATCAATTATACATTTGTTAAGCTAAAATGACCTCTATCGTATTTCTCGTGCAGTATGGTACCCAGTAAGTAGCACCACAGAATAAAACCACACTCTTCCCTCTAAGAAGCAGTCATTTTCTACTTTTATTTCCTCATCCCTACTCAACCCCATGACTGGCCGTGTTCGCAGCTAACCCATGGGGTTGGAGCACATTCTGCCTGCTCATGGGAATTACCTTCCAGTCTCTTGTCAGCATGCCCTTACAGGGGGCTGCTTTCTAATGGGCCCACCCCAGCACCTCTCCTTGCCCCTGCTGCATCTCCCTATTTCAGACAATGAATGAATTCTCTAACTGGCCTTGGCTCATATCAGGGATATGGCTCATTGTAGGCTGCAGAGTTCATTAAAAGGGACATGATGTTTCATATTCAAAGAATTTCTCTCTCTTAACCTCTCTGTACTTTTTTACAGAATTACAAACAATTTATGTAAGAGATGCCAGGCAGAATAACCTATTCATGGCATTTTTTTTGTGGGAATCCAACATTTTGCCTTGTGATATGTTCTAATGTGCCCTAATCATTTTAGTGGGAAATTCTATTAAATTGGTGACTTACGGATCTGGAATTGCTCAGTGACCTCAAGTGTTGGAGGACAGATGTAGCTTGCCTTCTTTATTTACTGATGCTGGCTCATAAATGTATCTTGCTAGCTTGGATAACAGAGACGGCTCCCTTGTGGGACAGTTAGTTGAACTTGACTGAAGAACGTCTGCCCCTGGAAAGAAAAATATTTGGTTTCCAACAGAGAACTGGAAGTTTCTGTGCCAAATGGGACAGTGTTTAGAACAAGCTAGAACAGAATGGAGAGAAGATTAAATTACCATACTAGGACTGAAAGTTATTATATAGATAAGTAAAAACATAATATACCTATGCATGTGTCTGTCTACCGTGAATGTTCTTCCTTTTCTATTTTCAACCAGTGTTAATTGCATAAAGCTAATGTGTGATCATTCCTTGGTGCTTGCTCTTAAAAGTATAGGCACATTTTGTTAAATGTATAGCATAGGCAGCAAATGATACGGTCACATCAACCTGTTAAAAAGACAAGTGCACATCAGAGAAGTCTTCAGAGACTTTACAGGGCCCTGCAAAATTAGCAGTAGCCAGAGCTAAATGCCTTTTTATCTAGCATCACACACAATTAAAATATAGTCTGGACATGCTCTGTGTCTGCTCTCTGTCTCAGCAATGTAAGAATTTATTCACTATTAAGAATCAATATATTATATGGATTTTTAGTTCAGAACCAGCATATTTGAATCAAGGAACAATATTGTCATCTGGTGAAGATTTCAGCTTTAATCACCCACTCAGATTTGAATTTTAATCACCCCCTTCCAAACACACATCCACTCCACATACCTACATATGTATGTGTGTGAATGCGTATGCATACATACAAGTGTTATTTTGGCAATTGTACTCAGATCTTGTTCACCATACTATTTTCCTTTATCTGTCCTTGCATATCTCATTTCAGTTGACACAATATATACTTACAGGTTCAGAATTTGAAAGGGACAGAGAAGGCATCTGTGTGGTTTTATGTAAGATTTTTATAAGACCTAATTGAAAAAGGGCAAAGAGAACAACATAAAGGTAAACCTATAGAATTTAATGGAATGTTATAACTTCGTTATATTTTTGATTTATCTTACAGATTTCATTAGGAAGTCATAGTCTCATTATTGAATCTTGTAAGATAATGCCAAAAAGGACACATACTCAGATAAATTCTGTAAGTTTTAAAGTAATTTCTGTAGAATCCTGCCAACCTCCTCACCTCTGGTGAGTTCTAGAGGATTTTCTGTAGAGACTCTATTCTTCAGGCTGTTCACAGGAAGACTGAAGGTATGGATACAGCTGGACAATACACACGCCTTATTCAGTGAATTACTAGTAGCTATCATTTGCTGCCTTGCCACAGCAGTAACAAAATAGTAACAGAGAGCAGAACTCCCATATCGGGTAACACACACGCACCAGCTGTCCCTTTAACCCACTGCTCTCCTCCTTCCTCATAAAACCTTTAGTTTTTTCATCTTTAAATATTACATGGTTTTCACTTATAAATAATACTTTGTTTACAATGTCACATCTTGAATACCCAGTCAATTACGGAAAATTATGTGTTTGTAATGGAAATAAAATACTCACTTCACACTGATAAAAGAATCACAGAAGTTTGCCCTTCCTGTTAGTATTTGTGTAACTTTAAGGAATGTCTTTGCATCATGTGCACAGGTGCCATGTGATGCAGGAGTTACCATGGAAACAACACTATTGAATGGCAAAATCAGGCTTCAGAATAGCTTTATCTTAATCACCCTCTATTTTTCCATATGTTCCAAGTATTTTTCTCTGTTCAACATGAAGTGAACATGAAACATAACAAATCTGTCGGCTGAAGGATGATACGCTTCACTTGCACAACTTTTCAGGCATGGCCGTCCTGTTTTAGTAATAAATTCCTTTTGTTCCTATTATTACTTGTATTAAAAAGACAAGTAATGGACAAACCATATATGTATTTTATCTACGTATATTTGGAAGATATTGTAAGGCAGACATCTCCCAGTGGAGACTTCAATACTTTAAGCACTCTGTAAGTAATGGTGATCCCGTAAAAGGTCCGTCACTGGTGCCACACTGTGTTTTATGGAATAGAGGAGAATGGTTAGTTTGAGAGGGGACTCCAGATACCACAAAACCTGTGGATACTGGGCAGTTGAGCACAGCCACTATTCTATGACATTAAGACCTCTATCAAACAACGCTTCCTTCTTTGAATATAAATTTCATCATATGAAAGAGCTTTTATTTGATTATTTGCATTATAAGATGTTCTCGAAGGAAACAGCAAATGTACATGATGTAATGCTGTACATAAAGAACTCTTTTCTAACAACAGTGATGACTGGGCAAATGGGTCAAATCTACTTATACATAATTCAGATCAATACTTTTTTTTATTGTATCATTCAAGCTTATTGACTATCTAGCAGAACTAACAAAACATTCTTAAACTTTTATGCTCTCAAATTTAGAAAACAGTAACAAACAATGGTGAAAAAATATGTCAACGTTTAAGAGTACAACTTATAGTTGCTAAGTGTGTATGTTATATTTAAGACTGACAACATGGAAAAACACCAACACAACTGTAAGTATACAGATATATATTTAAACTATGATCATGTCACACAATTCCATCTTTGTCGTTCAGCCATCTAAACTTTTGCTTTCTTATTTGGGCAGAGGGGGAGGTTTCTTTTTTCCTGCGCAGCTAAGTAAAGTACATTCTTAACCCAACATATGTGATGATATGAAAAATCCCGCTCAGTCCCAGCTGCAAATGAATCATCTCATGATTTCAGAGAAGGAAGGAACCAGTGTGGACTGCGAACAGGCAGATATGGAAAGGGAGGAATTTTCAAGAGATGGATTTCACTTACATCAGCTGGTAGAAGCAAAGTTTTACTGAGAAATGCTTGTAAGAAAATGAAAGAATTAGACGACCTGCTGAAAACTAAAAAGAGCACATTAGAAATGTCAGTGTGAGAAATAAAGGAAGAATGGAAAAGCTTACAGTGAGAGCCTCCAAGTAGCCATAAGATTTGTCTAGCAGAATTCAGGCTGCACAAAATAGAAGGAAATTGCTGTTCAAAATTATCTATGACTGCAAGATGGGGGGAAGAAAGAGAAAGATTTAAGGGTAAGAAAGAGAAGCAAGGGAATAGGGCAGATGAGTAATGCAGGAAGTAGAAATGAGAGACGACTGTGAAGGAGAGAAGACTGCAAAGTCATGGTCACTCATGAAAGGCCAACATATAGCCATTGAGCATGTAGAAAACAATGGTGGCTGGTCAAAAATAGTTTGGATTGCAATCTCCTAGCTGGATCAGTGTTTAATGAAGAGAAAGCTAAATGGACATTTTGGTAAGAAGAGCAATCACTTCAGAAAAGAAAATCAGGAAAAATATGTCAAAGCTAGAAGGAGGGAAAAGGTCAAATGAGTCGTCAAAATCATAATTAAAATGTCTTATTCTAGTCTTGAAATTGTACTTCTGCGCAGTCGCTTCCCCTTACCTCTAGTCTTCTCAAAATATGTTGCCAGTGAAGCTTTCCCCCCTCAAGAAAATGTCTTGCCCTTCTCTTGGCTTCTTTAAAAGTCAAACATAACACCTGGCATTAGATTTTGACAGGAGTGTGGACTCCTTAGTTGATATGGCTGTATAGATAAATGCGGATGAAATGCATGAAAATTTCACTGTCATTGTAGGACAGGGATTTTACAGGTTATAGTGAATTTTTCATGAAATCTCAGTCGAACCTTCTGCAATGAAAACTGCCATCCCACATACCAAAAACTGGTGAAGGAGGAAAGCATGCCCTTGCTGCCCAGTAGCTGTGTGCAGTGTGAGGCTGTGGCTAGCCATAATCATTTTAGCATCAATATCAAGACGTTGCTGTCATGATGTGACACAGACAAAAGTTCTTTTCGCTCATCTCCCAGATCCAATAGCTCCTTACAAATGTAAGATGTCCCCAGAATTGTCCCCAGAAGAAGGTTTATTAGTATTTTAGTTTAATCAGTTTTGTGTATAAAATACTGCTTGTGTATAATTTATTCTGCTTCCATTTTTAAAGTCTTACTGGATTGAATGAAATGTTTTTCAATAATTATGAAGCATGAATACCAGTCTGGGTATTTAGCTGCTGATAAACCTGAAGGTTAATTCTAACTTGGAAAACAGATTGACTTCTTTTTCATTCATTAAAAAAAAAAAAAAAGGAAATCACAGGCTAAAAAGGTTACCCAAGGCAGGTCTCCTTTGCAAAAGTAACAGCAATATAGACATATATTACATAAAAGCCAAAGCAATTAATATCTGTACAACAAAGTGCATAAAGCAGTAGTTCATACACAATGAGAACTACGGCTATTGAACTAGCCTACTAATCTATAAAGCAAACTTTGTAATCAGTCCAGCAATTTTTCAGTCTCAAATAAGCCATTTGAAGGGAGTCTAATCAGATTTGTGTTTCAGTTCTGGAAATACCATTGTGTGCACTTTTTCTACTGCTTTATAGGCCATAACAAGTTGTTCCCAGGACACTTAACAGACAAGTCACATTGTCATCATTCAGTGGAGCCTTGAGTACATTTAGGACACGTCCTGCAGAGCTGTTCATTGTAGTGGTTCAAGGACACCTGGTGCTGTGTAACAAATGCTTTATTTACAAATATAGATTTAATGAGTTTCTGACATACAGTAAGATATCCTTTGATCCTGAAAAAGAAGAGTTGGTTCATACTAGTGTGATGCAAACTGAGAAGATGATTTAAACTAAGGCATGTCATAGCTATCAAAAGCATCCCAGTGCTGTAGTACTGAAGTAAGAGCTCTTTGATAAACAATCCATTAGGACTGCAATATCAATTTAACACCTTCCATGGAAAATCATGGATAAATGACAGTAGGTAAGTGTCCAAGTCACTGACGTGATAGATCAGAGCAGACAATTCTCTTTAAAAATGGTGTTTTACTGTTAGACAAAATTGAGTTTTACGGCATTTGGGTTCCTACTGTGTTTTTCAGAATGGCTTACATAGTCTATTTATAATCACTCTGGCATTGTTAGCATGTTATACTAAAGTTGTAGAGCATTTCTGCACCCCTTTTTGTGCCCGGTTTATTTTATCTGGTTGATTATGTAGCTGTGCTCAGCTATGCCAGTGCCAATGGGTGGTGGCATAAAAACTGATGATCTCCAGCACCACTGAGTGGCAGCCCAGTTCTGCGTCCTTATGTCTGCAGTGCAAATCCAGCACCCTCCCTCCCCAGGGTGTTTGGTCCATGGGAGTAATGCATCAACATTTCAATAACACATTGTTTATATGACGAGCAGCCAATTCACCCACTTGAAAAATGGGCTACACTCATGAAAGGTATTATAAAGAGACTCTTTATGGTGGAATTTTAACAAATAAATGCCATACATTCTCATCTGCAAACTTAGTATTCAGAATACTTGAGAATTACAAGTACTTGTGAAAATAATGAGGTTTTGTGTTCAGAGGAAGCTGTACAATGATTCTGCTGTATATATTCATGAAGTATTGCTGGTTGTCTTGCAGCAAGCGTTTAGAGGCTCCAAGGAAAAATCAGAGCCTATGCTGAGTACTACCAACAAAAAAATAGCACAGAGATGGCCAGATTCATGGCACAAGCAACCTACTTCAGATAATATACAGGAAGTAGAAAAAATTGGTGAGGAAGTCACAGTCATCCTCTGTCCCATGAAAGATCATTTCTGATTCTGACTTTAATGAAAGCTAGTTACTTGCTGACTCTCATGATATTAGCCTATTTTCTCACCTGAAGAATCCTTTATATTGCAGAAATGTGAGACTGATTACAATGTGAAGGAAAAATATGATAGTAACCCTGGTCTCAGTCATCATTCTGGGGAGGAAAACAGTTTTGGCTTAGATACCTAAATATGTTCACTTCTTCTGCACATAAGTTCAAAGCAATTAAAACCTGTCACTTGACAATTCCAGATATTCAGTAAAAATGAATGATGCTTTGAAAGACATCCTTCTCATAAAGAATTTCCATGCCTTTTATATTTTTTCTGTTTAGATAAGTATCTTGGCAGGCATGTACCTTTGTCCAATACAGATCTAATTATTACATGTCAGAGTTAAAAAGTCATGGTAAAAATCTGTGTCTTCTAATACAGAAAAAGAACTTTATTAGAATGAAGAAAATTGCAGCCAGGCAACTTACTTTTCTTTCCTTCTCTGAAGAGCTTCAGTCTAAAGTGTCTTCACTCCACACTTCCTGCCAAGCTTTATAATAACAGCAAAGTAATATATAGTTCAGCTGTCTTCATAACCCTTGCTTTCTTTTTCAAGTCTCAGCATCCCTCCATCATTCTCCAGATTTTTACATGCTCTTTTATCTTACCTGTTCTTAATGTCTTTGAATTTCCACTCATCTCTGTCCTTTCTGTGTCCTGCTTTCTCCTGCATCTCACTCAAGCCTCCAATGACAATTTCAGCAGCAATTTTCATGGCAACTGTGAGCCAGCCAGGGGGGTTTCCAGATCCAAGGAGACTGGAACATCATTTGTGTTAAGGCATCTCACACATCATAGCTCCAGGCTTTGTCATCAGAAGACTTTGGTGTAAATGATCCAGACACAGCTGTCACCTCAGGCACTTCTTTATACGGCTCCTGGATGACAGTCTCAATACAGAGAAGAATCTGGACAGGAAACGGAGACTTAGGAGGAAAAACAGGTTAGCCACAGAGGATATTTAGAAGAGGAGAAAGAAAAAAGTAGAGATAAAAAGAAGGATAAGGAGAAAAAGGAAGAAGGTGAAACAAGTGGGAAGAAGGAGAATACTTCTCCCCTTCCTTTAAGTCCACGAGGAAATTGATGATTACTTACGTGATCTTCTAGTGCTTTGCAACACCAGATTTTGCTTCATCATCTCTAGTAAGTTCTCTGCTAATTCTTAATCAGAGTTGAGATCTGATTGTCACATGTTTCAGACCTGAGACCTCTATTATGGAATATAGTCCCATAAGGGTATGTATAATGATGGAACAATAGGGTGTGACAGCAACTGTGTACTGCAGAGCAACCATGTACCGCAGAGCAGCACATTCACCTTAGCTAGCAAGGGAGTCTTTTCTGAAAATCTATTTCATATTCACTCTGACCTCCCCAAAGAAAAACTGCCCTAAGAGATAATTTATCAAACACTGAAAAATAAGGAAGTGTCAAAGTTAAAGATGTCTGTGAATCTTTAATCCCTTATTAAATTATGATGCTGGCTTTAGTAATACAATCATACACATTTTTCCCCTTGACCCTTGCTTCATTATGTGCAAAGAATGAGCTTTTTAGCATATTCTTTTAGCCTCTTCCAGCGTGTGGTCTATTTACTTTCCACTATTGAGTCTCAGCTGTGAGGATAGCCATACATTTCCTTCTCGCCTGTTCTGTGGCTTTCATAGCACATGTATGTTTCACAAACATTCCTCTCCACAACACTTGCCCTGAAAGAAAGAAGTCTCATCATCTCCACCCTACAGCTGGAAAACTCAGGCTGTATGATACGAGTATCTGAGAATCCAGGCTGATCCAGCTGGGTAGTTCACAATGGGTAACATTTCACATTTTCAAAGGGCTGTTCCCAGTAGCTTCAGATACCGTTGTGAATTTTTAAACATTTCTGCAAATCAGCCTGTGAGATCTCAAGCTGGACAATGAAAACAGAGAACAAAATCACCGCCTGAGAAAAATGTGATTAAAGGAACTTGCCACACAGGAACTCTGCAGTGGGGACTGACTCCAGTTCTCTAAAGCAGCTACTGTCTAGTGATGAGATCTCCCTTATATTTCCCTATGGCACCAGGGCTTTATGATAAGAAGTGTCATGCAACATTGATAACTAGCAGTGCTACTGGAACATCACAGACGCTAAAATGTGCTCTTTGCTTGTGTAAAATCCCCTGTTGTGCCTGAAAAGGAAATGTGGACTGTAATAAAGAGCACTCTGAAGATCACTGTGCCTTTCCTTGTTTCTGGAGCAGTTACAAATGCTGAACGCCTCCCTGTGGGATTTAACTAGAATGTCTAGCAAAAACTCTGTGACTCCCATTATAACATCAGGCACCATATATTGAAGAAAAGCCACCAGAAAACAATAGAGCAGATTTTTCAAACTGTATCTTTTAGTGTAGGCAAGATCTTTCTGTTGAACTGAAATCCGTATTTATGGAGAGGAGAATAAGATAAGGAAGAACAGGCACTGGGAAGCGCCCTAGGATAAACAGCAAAGAAATTCATTCTACGGCAGGAATAAAACAATCCAACTCCGTATTTTTCAGGTCCTCTAGCTGGACTTATCTTGGGAGTCACTGTAAAGAGCACTGCTCTTTGAAATCCATCAAGTATTCTTTTTCCCCGAGCTCTATGGCACATGGCTCATTGACCAGATGACATTTTCTTGCTTGCTTCTAAGAAATCCAGTTATACTGCCTGCTTAAATACTTTTGGTGATTAGCTGTGGTAGCAACCTTCCATCTCTCACTGGCTGTGCATATTTTCTGGAATGGATGGGATTTCCAGACTGTGCTAACAGGGAGTTAACTCCTAATGAGTTGATGTGCACCCCTACTAAGAATTCTCATCTTCTGGCTTGTGTAGCACATCTCAAGACTGCTGACCTAGAAATCACAGAGACAGATTCATCTGTTTCTGATTATCGGACACATAATTTTTGTTATTCCTAACATTAATTTTGATATCAAGGACATATTTTTGCAGCTGAATTTGGTTCTCACATCATTTGTTTGACATGCAGATTTTTATGCATTTTTATGCTCTTTTTTAAAAAATAAAGTAAATAAAGACTGAGAAAGTTGTTCTTTTTCACTTAGTATTAAGAGCAAATTTGAATCTTCTCATTTTTCATTTTTCCAGCTGCTATATGGTAAATTATTCTCACATTTTTAATGTGTATTATTGTTTTGCTCCATTCTTTTTCTTGTTCCAGATGCCCTCACTGAAGAATCCATGCTCATCCACACTTATATCCATATTCATCTTCACAGAGAAACACTGAAACACATTGTGATGGATGCTATACCTCTTTGGTTGCTTGCTCAAAATGTACTGTCTATGTATTATACATTGTGTATTTTGTTAGGAAGAGTTTTGCTGGCTGTGAAGAGGAAGACTGTTTGCCTTGCTGCAGCTGCTGCTGCTGTCCCCTAGTTAAGGAAAAAAGAGGAGATTGCTCCCCAGCCAAAGCGTGACTCAGAGGAGCTTCTAGAGGGACACCGATGGCCAGAACAGGAGACAGAGAGGAAAGAGGTTGAAACATAGGCTGAGAGGGTAACTCAGGTTGGAAGGGACCGCCTGTGAGGTCAGACCACGTTGCTCAGCGATTTATCCATCTTGGGCTCAAATTAAGAGATTGTTGAGGGGAGAGGAGAGCAGATCTGCAGCAAAGCCTCTGAAATTATGGAGAAAAGGAAAAGTGTCATACAGTCCCAGAAAAAAAATCTGCTGAGGTGTTGTTTCAATTCAGGGAGCCGTGGAAGTTGCTGTACTAGGAAGCAGGGAAGCTCATTTGCAAGAGCCCACTAAGCCAGAGTGTTTTCAAGACTATGATTTTAATCTCTTAATCTTCTGTATTTTATTTATTTCAAGTACTACCTTATTCCAGACTGTTGTTTTCATGTTCAAGTAAAATCAGGCTTTAGAAACTGGAATAAGTTGGTGTCTTTTGATGTCTTTATTTCAAAAGAAAGAAGCGCACATTTATCTCATGGTCTTGAGCAATGCTGTGTCCTGTTATAAACATGCATTTACCAGACAGGTTATTCCTGAGCCAGCTAGTACACCTTCAGTTTTATAGATGGATATTTCTGTATCTGAGAATTTTGTTCTTAAACAAACCTCCATCCTGCCCTTGACATTAACGCTGTCATTAGGGAGGGATATTGATTGCGCAGACAGTCATAACCAATACTGAGAAGCAGGTGAGAACCAGGCTTAAAAACAAGGCAAACCAGACCCCGGAGAAGTTAAGCAGTGTACCAAGCAAAGAGCAGAAAAAGGGAAACATGGACAGAAGGGCTCTAGGGCAAAAGACTCAAGGAGCAAAGGGAAGGAAACTAAGGAAGTCTGAGTCTAGGCTGAGGAGCAGACAGACCTGGAGCAAAGCTGAGAAAGAGCTAAGCTAAGCAGACAGGACCAAAGTACAGAATACCATTACAATCAAGTAACTCACTGAGAAAGCAAGACCACGTGGTGAGATGCCTACCTGAGACACTGACAAGCTGCCAGCTATCTTTAGAAACCCATCCTCAGAGGTCAGCGTTGGCTATTTACGTATTTACTATCTTGTAAATAAATTTGTGCATGAACAGTTTGCTCATCTGAGTAGCCCGAGTTGAATGATACCACACAGAATTAAACGAGTATGTGCCAAAGCACATCCACACGTATGTTCCTCTGTTCAGTACTCATCTGAGTAATCTTAAATGTTATGGCAGCATATAAAAAGACATTACTTTAACTCATTGCTTTTTCAGTGATAAAGTTTCCTGCCGTCTAGTATCAGGCAATTATCACCTATAAATTTACACGCATGCCTAATGCTATTCCACTTGATCAGGCTACTCATGTAGTTTCAATTAAAGACACTTGCAGCTATGTGCTGGATAGGTGTCTTTGATATCTACTCCTCTTTTGATCACGTTTCCTGATGAAGAAGGGCTTCTGAGATCATACTGTAGTATTCACGCAGACATATGTCTGTCAATCCACACTCTTCTAATAGCTTTTGGACCTGTTGGCCAATTTCAAGCACATTTGACAAAGAGGATCTAGCTTACAGATACTAAGTTTCTGTACATCAAATTAAAATAGGCAGTTAAGCAGAGGAAAGAGAGATTACTGGAGTTATTGATATTTCCATACCACTCCTCTGCCATTGATGGAAAGGCTGTATCATGAACGCTCTATTTGAGCCTACAGAATTAATATTAGAAAGCTATTGTGGATGCCCTGTCACAGAAAAAAAGCTTCACAATTTGTAGTTTCTTAGACACTGGAGAATCCAAGCAAACAATAGCAATCCAGAAGACTTCAATAGTTTCCATGCTCATAAGTCTCTGTGCTACACATTAAAGAAGCATTACTTGCAAACAGCAAACTCTTATTTCAAAAAATTATAAATATGAAGAGCTTCACCATTAGACTTCTGTTTGTAAAAAATACCCTCTTGTCTTGCCCTAAATAAAATCTGAAGTATTTAGTTTAAAGGAAAACAAAAAAGCATGTATTGAAGCACCATAGTAGCTTCCCTGATTTTTTTTGGGTTATCAGCTAATACTTCCAGTTTAATTACTGGTTTGAATGCATGGGAACTTTCTGTGTATTTCTTTCCCAGTGCTGACATCATGGAAATCTCACAAAGTTTGACAGTCTGGTAGAAAGCAGTATTCCAAAGGGACCTTCCTCTGGACCCTATAGCATTTGTCAGACATTCATAAATAGGACCTGTTATCTTTAGGTTTTGAGCATAAATCTTTCTTGGACAAATAATGATTTAGCTAACAGCGAAAGGACAGAAAAAATATTTGACCAACTAGGGGATCCTCTTCATGTTTGTGATGGAGTTATCGTAACAGAATGTTAAAAAATTACTCAGAGAATCTTATGACCAAAGACCTCAAAGAATGGAAACTCAGAGACAAAAAATCTTGAAGTGTCATTTTTAGTAGGATTTTTAACAAGTAAGAGGTCTAAGAGACTGCTTTCCTTTTTTCCTTTCCTCAAATTCCTTATGCACTAGGAATAGTTCAACTCTAAGCCAAAAAATATCTGAATCAAGTAAGAGAACAACTTATTTGCTATTTTAGGCATCTTTAAAGAAAAATCACTGGGCGTAAAATAATTGAATATTTTTGTAGTGCATTTTTTATACAACCTTGCTCAGGTAATTTGTTCTCTCCCAGGGAACAATCAAGAACACAAACACAATCTCAATTTTTCTTAATTTGGTTTGTAACAGACTGTATTGTCCTCAGCCAAGGCTGGAGCTCAGTTGTAAACTGACACTATTTTTGTGAACTGGCATGGGTTCATTGAAAATACCATACCTGTTCAAGATCTGTCTCACTGACTGTGTTCATGTGAAGTCTTCAGTAATAAGAGGAATGAATGGTATGTAAACAGCACAATGAATGTACAATGTCACCTTTTAACAGTATCTGTCTTAGCTCAGTCTGCCTTATTTAGGTATGGAATTAGCAATATTCACTGAAGATTAGAAATGTGGCATACTACACTTCCTGGAGGGGCTCTTGATTCCAGAAAAGAGGGTCAAAATAGCAATTAAAGCTTAGCAAATTTCAAGGAGGAAAAATCTTCACATACCACATTTCTGAAACGTTCTTGTGTACTTTCAACTTTACTACCATTTTCACTTCTATAAATATGACATAAAATCCCTGTTGCATGGGATTTTATGTCCATCCGTGTCCATTTTACTTTCTTTTTAAGGAGGGATAAATACACCTGAAGAGTCTATCTGCCCCGATTCATTATTAATGGCATGAAATCATGGAAATCAAAGCTGAAGTGAGATCCCACCACCAGCCTCAGTGATACACATTTGAGTATCCGGGGTTTGTGTGTTTTTTCAAGTAATTGTTTCTAGTGCTTCGAGAAACAGATTTTTCTTTAGCCTCACAAGAGCTAGATTTCATCCATTACATCCTTTTTCCTCTTTCCCAGCTTTCACTAGTGGTTGTTAAAACAGTCTTTATATAACACATACTGAAGACCATTTTCCTCTTCTAGTTAAGAAACACTTTTCAGTGTATTTTCTTCTAATTTTTGTGATGGTGGCACTGCAACACCTTTAAATCTAGTCACTCTTTGCTAATCTGCATATAACCCTACATTTTAAACTATACATTTTCCTTCTAAAATAGAGGGAGATATATACATGGAAGCAATACAGATGTCAGTAGGAATTTACCACCCTAATCACCAGATGCACACACACTTTAACAGATTTCAGAGACAAGATGACTTTTTCAGCTTAGTTGTAAGTACTATGCACAGTATGGAGCAAATCAATGGCCATTTTGCCTAAATCTGCAGCTATTGCAGATTTTGCCTGTTTCTGGAACAATATATCCCCGATATGGTTGCGCTTCTGAATTTGCTGCTTAGTGGTGGGGAATGGGCGCCGGGCTGTTAATGACCAGATTTGGGTCCGGTATCAGCAGGGTTTAATTTCCGATGCAACAGTGCTGAAATCTTGTGAAATGCCTGTGAAATCTTGCAAAAACCCCCACGTTCTATGAGGTATTTGCCTCTCTGAGCCAACATGCCACAAGAGGGGGGTTTGCTTGTCTGAGCCCATTGCTTAATGTGTCCCCTGAAGGAAAAAAAGCAAACTAACCCCCAAGCCTCGCCATAAATGGGGTTTTGAGCGTGAGTGTCTGTCAGCAGGGAACGCATTTGTGGGGATGACCCCTCCGGGCTTCGCCTCAGAGGCCAAGAACCAAAACCACCCAGAAGGGCGCAGCTCGCCTGAAGGAAACCCGCGGTCTTTCCCACCGAAATTCGGTCATGCCCCGAGCTGTCATTCCCACGCAGCCTCGCAGGTACGTGCCCATAGTCAGCAGGCTTTAGACACACCGCCGCTTCCCTGCTCCCGCTCGTCAGTGGGTCAGGCGCCGCAGGGCCTTTCTCACCCCGCGGGGCCCTGACGGGGCGGGAAGCGCGGCGGCGGCGCTAGGACCAGGCGGGCGGCGGGCGCGGGCGGCGGCGCATGCGCGGTGGTGTCCGTGCAGCTGGCCGCCGCCGGGCTCGGCGGAGCGCAGCGGGCGGGGGCAGCCTCCGGGAGCTTCCCCTCAGCGCCCCGCCGGGCATGGGCTCTGTGGCTCCGCGCTGTGCTGCCTCGCCCCGTCCTGATGAGTCTTCGCCGGAGCAAGTGAGTGAGGGGGGCGCCCGGGCGGTAAGTGGCCGCTGTTCCCCGGCCGTCCTCCCTGGGGCAGCGCGTCCCTCCCGGGCGGGGAGGGGGCCGGCGCCCCCGGGCCGTGTCGTGCCCCCGGGCCGTGCCCCCGGGCCGTGCCGTGCCGTGCCGTGCCTCTGCTGCCCTCAGCCCCGCTCTGCTCCTGGGGCAGTCCGCGGCTTCTCACCTTTCCACGGTTTTATTCTTTTTATGAAAAAAACCTTTCCCATCAGTATCTCCGGGGACGGCGGGCGGGGCGGGAGGAGCAGGGAGGCTGCCGGGGGTGGGCGGCCGGTGGGCGCTGCGGGGGTCCCCGCGGGGCTCGGCCGCTCCCGCCCGGGCGCGGCCGGTCCAGGGCCGCCCCGCGGCTCGACTCGGCTCCGCCGCCTCCACCTGCGCGCTGGTTCCTGGGCAAGGGGGACTCGCCCGGCCCCTCTCCGCCTCTTCCCCTTCAGAGCGCTGGCGGCCCGGCCTCGGGAGGGAGGATGTGGTGAGAGAATGGGGCTGTCTTCCCGCGGGGGCTCGCCATGGCCAGGGAGGACTCGGTGAAGTGCCTGCGCTGCCTGCTCTACGCCCTCAACCTCCTCTTCTGGGTGAGTGGAGCGACGCGGGGCGGGACGAGCCGGGCTGGGCTCTCGCCGCCGCCCGAGCAGGTGGCGACCCGGCGGCGCGGGTGACGGGGAGGGCGCCGGGGCCCCGGCAGGCACGGCCGCCTCCAGCCGCGGGGCTCCCCGCACTCGGTGAGGAGGTAGAAGTTGCCCGCCTTGGTGTATGCCCCATGTCAGGCAGTTCCCGTAAGGGAACACCAATCACTTAAAAAAAAAAAAAAAAAAAAAAAGCCCTTTGGAAACTAGTTGCAAATAAAATTAGATTTGGTATTAACCTAGTGTTATAAATACACGTGTGAATTTGTGCACCTGTAACATGCAGAGAGAGAAATATTCACGGGTGCTGTGGCTTCCTGACTGGATGAGTTTCAGGGCATCCCGTGACCTGAGCTGAACTCCCAAGTTCTCGCAGGTATCTGAGCAGTCAGCTGCTCTGCTAAGGCCTTGCTCAGGGGTTTTTTTGTGCTTTCAGTGGCCAGATCCTAACTGGCAGGCAAGGCCTGGGGTGATTTCTTTATTTTGTTTTCAGCATTTCAGTCAAAGCTGTATTTATAGCAGCAGGGTATCTCGCTCCCCAGCGTAACTGGGTGTGATCAGCACTTGCTCCTAAACTTACACAGCTCTGGACAAACAGCATGATGGAGATTACTCACAGTCCTCACTCACTCATACCAAATGAAATGGTGCTTCACCTGTATGGTTGAGATTTATGCTGCGTAACTGTAAGAGAACGAAAGGACAAAAGGCGTGACATCCCACAGCCATTCACAGTGGTTGACTCCTGAGGCGCTGTAGCCTTGAATGATGCAGGGATAATACATGGGCAGGGACCAAGCTTAGTTTATAATGGAATTCAGATGAAAATTAAGTGGAGATCAGAATATGAATGAGAGAGAAAACTGTTAAAACAGCATTTGGAACAGAATGGTGGTACTTGTATAACGCAAGTGACCTGAAAATCTGTTGAAAGTATGTAGCTTTGTATATTGTGTTTAATAGAGGTGAAAAATAAGTTATTTCTGTAGTGCATGTAGGAATAAAGCCCTTTAATAGGAGATGAGGAAATCTTTGTTTTTTAAAAAGAGGACATGTAATTGTTTCTGACATCATACATGGTTTTCATTGAATAGTGAATACAAAATCTGAAAACCTATATTTTCTTTTGATTAAGATGAAGGTTGTCTGGGTTCAGCTGACCTGAGTTCAACTTTGGATTTTTACACATATGCTGTTAGAGTTGAGTGAATGAACATCCACATGGTTGAAAACATTCTGTCCTGCCATTCGCCTGTTCGCTGCTTTCCTCTGGTTTCCATGATTCCTGCATTGAGCTGTCCTAATCAGTTCACATTCACACCTTACCTCATCGCTGTCTTTGCCCCCCTTAAACTTAATCCGCTCTTTTCCCTTGCCCTCCATGCTCATTGCCTGCTGTGTCCCATCAGATTTATTATTCAGTGACAGCTTTTTATAGTTGAAGCAGCCATTTAGGTGGTAGCCAGATTACACGTGAGGTTATACCCCCATGCTGTGTCAGTTGATCTGTTGTGTGGTGATGGGGGCCTTGGTGCTGGAGCTGAGTGCTTCATTTCTCAGTCCTGAGAGGCTTTCTTTGTGTAGGAAAGCCTGCCCTTATCTTTGGAGGGGACGAGTGTGTTGTGTTGCAGTTCCTCTGTAGAGAGATCAAGGTCTCACCTGGGACTTATAAATGTGTCTGCCCTTTTTGCTCAGATTTTGAGTTCCTTTCCATGTCAGATTGGTTCTTCCAGCTTTTCATTGTTTTGTTCATGTGTTTTTCTGTTGTGGACCTCAGGTGTGGGGCACCTTTGAGCTTGGCAGTGGAACAGCACTAACTACATTTGTAATGTGGTACTGCTGTTAACTTTGTCCATTCTTAATTCATGTCTAGATTTGGTTTAAAGCATTCATGACTCGAAATAATTTCTCATTCTTCAGATTTTGTTGCCCTTTAAATAATGATGTCTTGGATCACCCTTAACTAGAAAGTGTGATTTTTCTTTTTTTTTTTTTTTAAACTTTCCTTCCCCCTAGTTATATACGAAAAAGGATCTTTTCAATCTATTGTGGTATGACAGGAAAGAAAATGGTAACTTCTCATGCTTATGTCCAAATTACAAAAAATGTCTGTAATCTTCCTAGCTCAGGCCAGGGCACTGGAAATTACACTCAAGCAGCTCAGTGAAATCTGTATAGTGCTGAAGCATGTGAATATGTAATTAAGTAATAAATGCCAGTATAGCAGATGACTTGCACCACAGATGTTAAAGCTGGCTTCCATAATGTATATAAAATTAAAGGTGTTGGAACTCAAATGAAAAATTGGCCAGTGCATTTGGAGTTCTCTGCATTTATAAAGCAGATGAATGCAATGGTTTCATTCAAAGCAAATAAACAAATAAGCAAAAAACCCTGAGTCTGCCAGAATTGTGTGGTAAGAAATAGGATGCCTAGTGGGTGGGCAGTTAAATGTATTGCAGTTACATTAGAATTCTTTGGAGGAATGTGTGTGTAAAAAAAAAAAAAAAAAAAAAAACAAAAAAAAACAAAAAAAAAACCAAACCAAAAAACACCACCACCCAAAAAATCCCCCAAAAAACAAAAAAAACCCAAAACAAACAAAAAAAACACCAAAAAAACCCCCCACCAACACCCACCACTGCCTTTTCTGAGTGTCAGAGCATGACCCACAGGGCAGAGTTTTCTTGTGAAAAGTTCCCCTGGCAGCAGGTGCGTACCCACTGGTGTGGGGATGGGCGATGTGATTTTCCCTTGACACTGCTCTTCCTTCCATTTGGAAAGCTTTAGCTTGCCTGTTGTTTATGTTAGCGCTTACTGTGATAAATACCAGCCCAGGTTATGGGCTGGATGTCAGGAAGTTTAGAGTACATCAGTCCATTGAAAATGTGCAGTCGCATTCCTCTTGCATCCTGAGCATGGTGGGATCTGCCCCAGTGGGTAAAGACGAGAGCAATGCATGATACCAGGGTCTGTACAGACCTCCCAATTTGGGATGCATACCTGTGATTCTCTTCAGGCCATATCTTGGAGGGTTTTAGGCTGCCCCTTCCTTCCTTCCTTCCTTCCTTCCATTGCCTCCAAATGTCTTCAAGCCTATTGATAATGTGCCTAGTTGCTGTGTCAGTTTTCAGTGTTTGGCTGAAAACAGTGAAGGCGTGCGTGTTGACTTTTTAAAATCATGGTTTGATTGAGGGTCCTGGCTGGAATAGTGTGACATTCTCTCCTTGTTTCACTATGGTGGTGTCCAGCAGTAGGTCTAACAACACATTGTGCAACAAGGTTTGCTTTCTCCTCCAAGCTGGGGGATTGAAGCTTTTGAAGGCCTGACAAAAATTGTGCAAGAGCCAGTAGTCACTGTATGGTGCGATCTGACTGTCAGTCTCTTAGAAGGGAACATCTAGAGTAAGCTTCAGGCATGTCTTGTGTGCAGCTGTCCCAGTGTGTGTATGATAGGACTCCAGCATTTGTCATTGGCAGCCTGGTGAAGGCAGGCTACTGCATGTGAAGCTCCCTAAAAAGATGTTACGTGTAACAGAACTGGCTAATCTGACCATCAGTCTTGCTGAAAAACTTAAGATGCGTGTGGTTGCCGCAACACACTGGTGTTGCAGTGATAATGTTGCAAACATTATCAGTCACTCTGCTGTCATCCTTGTAGCTTCTCCAGAGCATTGCTCGTAAGTGTACAGCTGCATGCTGTCTATTTGGAAAGAAACTTTTTTTACTGGGCTCAGCTGATGAGCTGTGATGTGGAACGGTAGACAGGGCGATGTACCTGTGTGTGGGTGGAAGGGAGGCAGGCAACGTTGTTTGTTATGCTTTTTGTTATTTTTGGCCTGAAGGCTGCTTAGCTGTAAATAATTCATAAGCATCAACTGGAAGCCCAAGGCTCTGTTTTAGTGGTTCATCCTCTTTTGATAATGGACCAATAAATGTACTGCCTTTACTGCTCAAAAAAAACACTGGTTTTGTGGATGTGAATGGATCGGTACTTCTGGAGCTGCAACTTGCAGCAGATCTTGAAAGGTGTTTTCTTCTGAGGTGGGAATAAATCTGTTGTCGGGGCTCTAATTGTTGATTAAGTGACTGACTGGGGTAATAGACCTGATGATACCCTTCTGGAAGCTGTTTCCAAGGTCAATTGAATCATGCATTTGACTTCAAGTTGTCTCTTTCAGAGCAATGGGAGTTGCAGGACCTCCTTGGTCTTCTAATTTCATAAGGACAAGGAATATCTTTCAGACTAAATCCTGACTAAATCAGACATTTCATTCTTCTGCCATCCTCATGTATAAATGAGGATTGCTTCTTAAAGTAATTTATGAGACTGAGAGACCCAACTTGATTTCTGCAGGCTTCTCATCTTACACTCTGTAACACTGCTATTTGCGGCATATTACATTCCGGACAGCCTAATAAAAAGAGGGGACCTCCAAATATGCATGATTTGGTGTTTCGTAGGCAAGACTTAGTGCTTAACTAAGCAAATTATCTTAGTGGTGCTTGAGAGAAGATATGCTCCTACTGCTTCCTAATTTTCTGTTCTTAGTGGCAATACTGTTCTTTATTATCTCTAGATAGCATGTGTCAGGACTTGGAGAAATTTAGTTTTGATAGCTCTACAAACATTTTGTACAGTTTATGAGACTACAGGGTCTTTCCTTCTGGTGGGGCTTTTCTGTATCAGCAAGCTCCTGACACTGTTCCAGCTCATAGCGGTCATGGGGATGTAACAGGAGCGTCTTCATTCATTTTGAGCACCGTATAACTTGTCCTCACAGACATCCTCCTTATTTTGCAATGTTGCCATTGTTCTTCTATACTTTGCTGTGATCTCTTTCCCAATTAAACCACCTTTGCAAGCGTTTATGCTAGGGAGACCTTCAGTTGCCGAATATGGCCAGCCTGTAATAATGGCACAGGCATAACACAGGAGGTTATCCAAGGGCAGTGGCCCCTAGGGGTTGTGATAGTAGATGCAAGTAAAAGCAGCACAATTTTTTGTCAATTTTCTCATTTAAAAAAAAAATAAAAATCAAAATATAGCTAACATGCAGGAAAAAGTCTGTATAGACTTTCTGTCTTGAGAACACTGCCAACTTTCCCCCCCCCCCCCCTTCTTTTTCTGGTGAGCCTGTGAGGCGGAAAGGAGGAGCCGCTGCTGTTGTGTTGCTTGTAATTGAGGATGACTGTACTGTAGTGGCTTGGGCAAATCAAGGTTGTAAGTTGCAGATGACTCTGTCGTAGGTGGTAAGGATCTCTTAACCGATGATTAATAGTGTCACTGGATGTTTGAGCCAAGCCAGCGATGTTGCCGCATCCTTCACCTTGTGAGGTTTTTCTGCCTGGGGATATGGTGTTTCAGTTGAGCAATGTCTAAGCTTTCCTTCATGTATGTAACAGTACCATCTAATTTAGACTATGTGGTTGCAGCCAATAAACCCTCCTGGCAGGTAACAGAAATTGTTTTGCATGTATCTTGAATTCGTGCTTGTGAAAAAAAAAAAAAAAATCACATAAAATGAAAGAGGACCAAGATTCCAGTTAGTTTTCTTTTTGTTTTGAATACTTTGCACATTTAAATCTTCTAGTTTTGGCTACGTGTACCACCTGAGAATTTAGAGCAAGGGAATATTAGTGTTGTGCAAGGAAGCACTAAGGGTGGTTGGAAGCAGTGGTATTGTGTTTCCTTCTTTTTCCAACCTCAAATGTATGTGTTGAATCTTGTAATTTTTTGCTTCATTTTTCAAATCTACTGTGACATGAGAAAGAAATCAGTCTATACTCCCTTCCCGGGAACCAGATTCTGCATAGAGGTTGTGTTTCTGCTGCTTTCCAACTTGCACTTAGATTGGTGGATTTGTAGATACTTGGAACAAATAGAGTTAGGGTCAAGTTTTTAAGGAATTTAAGTGACTAATAATATCCACTGAAATTAATGCTGCCTGGCTGGATACCTACAGCAGTGTAAACAAGGGGTTCATTCTAGGCTAATATACTCTGATTTTAGAGACTGCAGTGTAGATATGTGTACTTGAAACCTGGTTTTTTAGCATTCTTGTATGAAGAAAATGCCGAAAAGCCATGCAAGAATAACTCCAGGTTCTGTGGGAATACAGTGTCTTTTAAAGGAGTGCATTCCACAGAGCAAGCTATAGGAGGAGTTTTAAAAGACCAGGAATACTTTTAATTGTGGTCTTTGAGAAATCTTTTACAGTTTGGTGTCTTTAGGCTGCATTATTTATGTAACATCATTACATTACCAGACCATGTCCTAACAAAATAGAGTTCAGCCATAAGTCAACTTTGTATCTACTTCTATACAACCCTGTATCCCATGTATATCTTCGTAGGTGACATGGCTCACCCCGCATGGCATGTCAACAGTGAATTGGTAGATGAGTCACTACAAAATGGTCCTGAAAAAAAGTGGCTTGATGTGATGATGGAAAGGAAAAAAATACAGCTCACCCTAATGTTAGAAATGACATTAATATGCTTCTCAATTGGCGTTTAGAAATCAATGAAACCACAGACTTTTTTTTGGGTAATCCACATGATTAACTGTGTCGAGCTCACTGCATCTACTTTGACGATGAAGGCACAAACATGTGCTCACTAGATTTGAGCCAATAGCTCAAGGGGAACTGCTCATACCAGTAAGCCATGATCTTCAGCAGAACTGGGAAGGTCCATCTGGCCTGTGGGTACTTGCATTTTTTTCCTTTAAATTCACATCTCTTTCTGTAGAAGATGGCTACCCAATTATTCACAAATCCTCAGGCACTGCTTCAGTACCTTGAAGATTTTCCATCATCTCAAGAGTCTGTGGTAGACACCAGGCAAGGGTCATAGGAATAATACCAATTTTTAATCTCTTGTAGCTGTTCCCCAAGGTATGGGGGACAGTTTAATTTCGGGCAGTTTTATAGGAATGTGTGATTTAATTAAAAATGCAGGCTTATTTTAGTAATCTTCATGTGCTCATGGGTATTCACGCGTAAAATGGTAAAGTTAAGTGGCGTACCCACAACCAGCTGATACCTAGGTCCAGTGGTTTATAGGAGATAAATAACCCTTTTCTCATATTAGTCTTCCAGTCATATACCCTGGGTTTAAAAATAATTTCCCTGCCGTCTGTGAGGTTGACTACTGTCAGTGAACAAAAACAAGCTCTTACAGAGCTCTTAACAAAATTAAGAGTATATTGTGTATAAGTGAAGGTATATCATTTTGATGGTGGTGTGTGGCTTGTGATGCGGATCTGGATGCTTGAACTGTCTGCGTGGCTGCAAATTACCCACGATCAGCAGCATATGCCTCTGCTTGCCCAAAGGCAAAAGGTCTCTTGACAGTGAGATGCTTACTTCTGAGGGAAAAGTGGCATAAATCGTGTCCTAACGAGAAATGCAGTGACTATGTAGTCACAGAGAGAATGGCTGCAAGAAATACATGCCCTTTCTTATCCCTCTCTGCTTTTAATGTACCCTTATGCTACATGGCCCAGAAGTTGATACGTGGGTCTGACACTTGGAAGAACCAGCTGATAGATGAACTGTACCTTGACCCGTTTGCATATTTGGGCTCTTATTTGTTCTTTATGCTGTGCTGCTGTAGGAACCTTGCACAGTCAATTGCTGGAAAACTTGCTTGCTTCTCCCAGGAGGGTGACCCGTTAGCAACCTGTCGCTGCTCTGGCAGTTGCCTTATTGCAAAGTGTGCAGGTTCCAGCCCGTGCCAAATGCGGAGCAGGTTGTTAACTCACTGTTGCAGCTGTGCAAGCAAACCCAGATTCAAAGTGCAAGTAAGTACATGCTTCAGCTGTTTGCAAGTGGGAGGTGACCAAGGCATAACCCTATATAGGAACCTTAGCTAAAACTAAATGTTGTCATGACCGTAGAATGAAAGGTGCATTAGTGAGGAATAGAGGAATTTCCTTTTTTGTAGGCCACCCTTTTTTCTGTAAACGTTTAAATGCTTTTTGCCAGGTAATACAGAAAAACAAGACCTCTTGTGTCCCACTCTCCCCTGCCCTTGTGCCCCTCCCTCCCCAAAAAATGTAGTCGTCTGTTTGTCCAGGGCTCTGAGTCATCTCTGTTTGTTCAATGATCTGAATACTGAACCTAATTGTGAAAATCCTGTGAAAGCATTGCAGTGTGCTCTGTTCATGACCTTGTAGTGATTTCTGCCCCCTCTCCCTCTTGCCTCCCCCCGCCCCCTAGTAAGTTGCAGCTCAGGTTACTCAAATCAATTTTAACTGGAAAGCTTTCTCAAGGTTTCTTTCTTTTCTAAAATTAAAGGACCTATTCTGATGAATGTTGTCATATGTTGGAAGTAATTTCCTTGGAGCTGGAAACCTTCTTCTGCAAAGCGAGTTGTTCTGTAGTGCTGCTAGTCAGCATTTTGTATGGGTACCAGAGCGTGGCCTGAAGTTGTTTATCGCATCTGTTTGAATAAAAAGAAACGTGTGTAATTTTTAATGTGGAAGATACTTTAAATCATTCTTCCTGTTTAATAATGAAAAAAACCCACCCTTCCCTCAAATTTTCGCAAAGCAGCTTTCATTGTTAAAAAAATAAGGTGTTGGAGTGTTTGAATGAAAAAAGTGACAAGAGAATGAAAACAGGTGTGTAAATAACGCCAGCAATTGGTCTCCTTCCCTCAAAGACAGAAATTCATTTATTAATTGAAAATGCAGATTTATTTTCCAGTTTAGTTATGGTCTCAAAGACATTGTGAGTAGTACTGTCACAGTAAGGGCTTAAAATAATACTTAATGAATAAAAGATGATTTGATGTTTTCATTTTGATGCATAATTTATGTAAAAGATTTCCAAAGACAATTTAAACTATGCTTGGAAATGACCACTCCTGATGGTTTGAGTCCATTGTTGGATATTGTAATTCAGTTGCCTGAGAAAGCTCTAGTACCTTTAAAAACTTCACACTAAAAATTAGTTTGGAATTTTAATATATTATTGTGTGATCTGCATATTGCTCATATATAAAAATATAATTTATTACCTTTGTTTAATCAGGGTGAAAATATATTTAAAATAGAGTATGACAGCAGGCAGTTTTGTAAACTCTTCAGTGTCGTGTTGATGGCTATATAACATATTGTGATGGTTCAGAATGAAACCCATAGTGACTTGTGCAGCCAGCTGCAACAAATAAACATGTTTTACTGCCTACTATCATATTATGTTTACAGCACAACAGACTGGCTGTCATCAGACAAGCTTGGATGAAAACTTTTTGGTGAAACGATGTAACTGCCAATGTGGTGAGAATTATCTTGGTAGTTTTATTTCTCATAAACTTGTGTCCTTTCGTCTGATTGCTTGATACAGATTTCTAACCGTATTTTACATCTAAGTTAATTACAAAACAATGGCTGAAGTAGGGGCTGCCAGTTTCTTAAGGCTGCCTTTTTTCTCTCCTCCAAATGAACCAACAAAAACTGTAATCAGGACCTTGCCCCTGCCCACGACTCCTTGAAAATCGCGTGGCAGTGAATTGCTGTGATGCGACTCTTGTTCTTTGCTGGTAGGTTTGGATGCACACCAAGGTTTTTGGGGAGGTTGTTACTGCTGCTGCTTATTGAGCCCACGGGCTGAGTTGTGCTGCTGTTGTTAGTGTAATTCCTGTGCTGCTGGCTGAAGATCTGCCTCTGCTGTGAAGTGGTGGGTGCCTGGAGCCTCCTTGATGTCAGCTGGCATTTGAGGATGCTGTAGTGCTTTACAGGGCAGCACATAAGCATGTTGTGTCATAAGCAGGAGGCTGTGGAGGTTGGGCCTGCATGTCTTGTTGTTGTGATTCCTCTGTGGCTATGGAGCAGGTGAGCAAGTCAATTGATAGGTGTGAGTTACTGCTTGATAATCTTTTGTCACTAAACTAAACATCAGTCCTTCGGCAGGGCAGTCTGGTGCTGCAAACGCATCTTTCATCATGCAGGGTGTTCCTGCCCCAAGGCTCACTTTTGCTGATCAGAAGGGATGTGACTTTTTTTCCCAGCACTTCCCTTTGCTAGCAAAGAGCTACCAAGCACTTGCTGGGTTATGTGCCGTAAAAAATATACCTTTTGTAATCAACGTATTGCTGAATTGCTTTTTCGAGTTATCACGGTTTGCTCTTCCATGGGCCTCTTTGTTCAAGAGGAGCATCTTGAGTATTTGCCTATCGTCTTTCTGAGCCATGTCTTTATGCTGCCCCAGTTTGACAGTGTTACTGACTTTCATGGACGTGAATCCAGTGTGTTACAGTACTCTGGCTTTCAGGTTATTCAGAGTAATAATTCACTTTGGACTTTCTTCAAAATAAGGTGCCAAAGGTGCTTCCCAAGGAATTTGTCTGGTTGGCAGGAGAGTGTTGCATAGATAATCTGTGTGTAACATCTGTGTAGAGGCAAGGTAAGGCGTTGTGCGTGTACGTTCTTAGAGTACTGCTGTGCTAGCTCTTGTGTTGATACCACATGTGCATTGTAAGTGTAGCAGAAGTCAGTAACACCTGAAAAAGTTAATAGTGCTGAGATCATTCAGGGCACAGGGCACGTGAGCAGGTGAGCTGTAGATTGGCTCTCACAGGGTTTACAGAGGGAATTTTCTTGCATGTAGTTTACGTCCAGTAAGAAACAGTAGTAGTTGGCTGTTAGCTATTTACACTGAAGGAGAACAGCCAGGGGGACCTAAATGGCTAAAAGCTTTTTGAATGAAGTGAGAGACCTTTCATGGAGAGCTTGTTCTTATGAACTGAAATGGTGTTCATGTAGTTAGATTATTGGTGAGGGTTATGTTTCCTAGGTGAAAGGAAGCAGTCATTTTCTTCCAGTTGCTGTTCATGATAAGTGAAAACGCAGTCATGTTTCATGGTAGTGTCATTAAGCGTTTCTGTCATGTGGCCATGTGTTGGCCACAGCTTAGAGATGTATTTGCCTAGACTTTCCCCTCACTGATTTTATGTGGGCAAAAATACATGTCTAGGTAGGGAAAACTCAACATAAGTACACAGCAGAAATAAAAGTTCTCCTCCTTCCTGATTTGCTTTTGTAGGCAAGTCCTTTCTTCTAACAAACTGAATGACTCTCTGTGGCAGGACTCTGTTAATCTGTTTTGGTTTCTAGGAAGTCCTTTCTGTCCCCTCTGCCTTTTAGCTGGTTGTTCCATGATCTCCCTGTTGTCTCCACATAACCTGCAGGCTCCAATACCCTTGTGGTGATGCTTTTGCCAGCCAAATCTTACCTCTGCTGAAGGAGTGATCGCTTGCCTTCTTCCAAGGGATCCACCTCCTCTCATTGCTGTACGGGAATGTATTGCCATATACTGAAGGCTGAAAGAAAATGAGTACAGCCTGTGAGTTTCTAATGGAGAGTGAGGACTACGCAGTTCAGCAGTTTGGTATGGGAGGAAGAATACTATTTAGCAAGTGAACATTTTTCTGGTACAGTTTTGTAGAAGGACCATCTGGCTTTTATTAAAAGTTGCTGAGGACTGTGGTTTTGATGGACTTCTCGCTCCTGAGCACTACTGCTATAAAGCAAAGTAACTAAGTTTAAGTATTTTACTGTAAACAGTGTGAAAGTGCAAGCTAACACTTTCTCTGTGTTAAAAATGTTTTCTGTTGCTTTTTGATCATAAGAAGGTAGGCTGTCTGCTTGTAGTCTTCTTTACCTCTCTTTGTGTTAGAAACATGTTTTTTATTGCTTGTGTGGTATATTTGCCAGATGCTTTCTTCCAAGGAGGTAGCTGTTGTTGAGGAGTTTATCTCAGAGGAGATTCTAGTCATCGTCTTTTCCTTGCTCCTGCAGCTTCCTGCAAATAACACAACAGAAAACACCCTTTACTCTTACTGTTCCACCAGCCAAAATAGATCCCACATAGTGTAAAGGACATGTGTGTACGTAGTAGACTTGTAGCATGCACTAGCTTTCAGGACTATGCTTGCAGCCTGCTGAGCACCCAGGGCTCTCACTGGCACCACCCAGAACCAAGGCAGTGCCTGTACTTTGTGCATCAGTTTTGAAAAGCAGGAGGAAGCCATGGGGACTTCTCATGAAATTTTAAAGGCAGAAGTAGCCTGCTGTGGGCGTGCTGCAGGCAAAGGAGCTGGTAAGGACACAGAGTGACTTTTCTTACATTAGGTTTGAACCAGTTAACTTGTTCTTCATAACAACTTTAGGGAAATATGAGGACGTGTGGGAAGCTAGCTGTTGAAGGCAACAGGGGGGATTAGCACTTCTCACTGATTTAAGAAGCTGTTAGTATTAATGCTGAGGTTTCCTGGCATACACCTGTACAATGCATGAAAACAGTAGTATTCAGGAGAGCCAGCATGCTTAGGTCTCCCTCCCTCAGCTAGACAGTGGTGCTTCTGAAGTCCTGAGTCTGCCAGGTTCAGCCCCTGAGCTGCAGTTCAGGCTTAGGTGTCCATGTGGGATTGATATTCCTAAATTCTTCTTTAGGTGTAATAAACCAGCTGAATTCCCTGAAATGGTTTGAGAAGCAAGCAGTGGCATTAGTAACCTTAACTTCGCTTGATTTTGTAGAAAAGCTTAGTGGTTCCCTCCTCTCCTTGAAGGATTTTATAGCTGCATCTCTCGCCTTCTGTTTGGGGAGCAGTGCTCTGTCTGTCCTGTGTGTGCAGGAGGAGATGTGGTGCTCTTGGGGCCAGAGAGCATGCACAAAGGTGGGGATGACTGCTGCTGTTATGCGAGCCCTCCTCCAGGAGGAAGGGCCTACTGACTTACCTAGCCCAGTGCAAAACACATGGAAAAGTGCCATGAAGAGTGCCTCGTCCTCTAGCAGTACTTCTGCTACAGCAGCAGAAGAGCTGGTGCTGTCACAGTGTGGCAGGTGTGTTCTGACCATGTCATTCAGATTTGGCTTCTCAAGAAAATCAGAGGCCAGAGCTTCTACTGGTAGATCCCAGGTGTGCTGAGTGCACGATGGCATTACGTGACAGAAATCTGGGTCTGCTGAGGTGCTGGCAATTCTAGGTGGGTTCAGTCTCAGGGATTTACTTGCCATAGGAGCAGTCCTGGTGGAAGTGTAGTGTCTTTATGCCTCTCAAGCGCCTGGCAGGTTAGGTACCCAAATGCTTTGATGATCTGGGATTTATAATTGAAGTGCAGTGAGTTTTATTGTCATTTTACGGTTCAGGAAACTGAGGCATAGTGTTCATGGTGTGACTTTATCTGAATGACTGAGAGAATCAGATTCTTCTAAATTTAACCCCAAGATAAGCCTCCTCTCCTATGTGTCAGTGTATCAGTACCATTGTGTCCTGCATGGGGCTTCAGATTATTCTTCACTAGCTGAGTACCTGAGCATGGCTTCATGTTTTCATACAGACTGGTGGATATCACCTGTGAACCCTGAAAGAGTTGCTGATTTTAGCAGCATAAACCCTCCCTGTTGTTTCTGTGGTACATTGTGCAGTGGTGGGCCTTGAGTCCACAGTGGCATCACTGGGTGGAAGAGAAGGTATTCCAGGCATTAATTATGCATACTGGAAGAGAAGGTTATTGTCACTGGCTCCCTACATACTTGGGCAACAAACCAACTCTGAGCATATAGAAGTACAGTTTTGGGGACAGTATGCTGTTAGGATAAAGGAATGCATGAAAAATGTTACTAATGATTGATCCTCTACTTAAATTATGAATGATCTTGTGATTTTTTTTTTTTAAACGCACGATAAATAACTTAATCTTTTCTTCTTAGTTAATGTCCATCAGCGTATTAGGTGTTTCTGCTTGGATGAGAGACTACCTGAATAATGTTCTCACTTTAACCGCAGAAACAAGGTAAAGCTTTCCTTAAACCTATTAATCTGTGTGGGTGATTGATTGCTGTATATGTTGTTCATTCTGTACGGCAATTTTCCTAATTAGGATTTCGAGGATTAAGAGGCTTTCAGTTGAGCTAATTATTGCGTTGTTGAAAGGTGTATTTTTGCCACCATTTCTGGCATCAGTTGAGATTAGAGAAGGGGGGAAGATATTAATACAATCTTGTTTTATTTCTGTGCCTTTCTCTTCTGACAGTGATCAATTTTTGGCCTTTTGCCAACGTGTAATCATATCATATTACTGTTTAGTTTTGAAAACTTTATTCAGTCTAGAGATTTAGAATGAATGATAGGATCATAGAATGGTTTAGGTTGGAAGGGACCTTAAAGATCATGTAGTTCCAACCCGCCTGCCATGGGCAGGGACACCTTCCACTAGATCAGGTTGCTCAAAGCCCCATCCAACCTGGCCCTGAACACTTCCAGGGTTGGGGCAGCCACAACTTCTCTGGGCAACCTGTTCCAGTGCCTCACCACCCTCATGGTGAAGAATTTCTTCCTTATATCTAATCTAAATCTGCCCTCTTTCAGCTTAAAGCTATTACCCCATTTCCTATAACTACATGCCCTTGTAAATTCTGTTCAGGAATGTTATTAGTTTTATTACAACAGTTGTTTTGAGCCCTAGTGATGGAAGAAGGCCTCATTGTGCTGCACACTGTGCAAGTGCAGGACAGGAAGATCACCTTTGCTCTAAAGAGATTTCAGATGATGCATTACTTTCTGGTACCTGAATGCAGCATTTGACTTTAAGACAATGTAGAAGAGATTTCTGTGACACGTGTAAGGCGCTGGAAAGAATGCATCTGCTAATCCACCGTTTTTGTTTTAATGGGTATATTACAATTTTCTTCTGTATCATTTTTGTATGATTATGCTTTTTTTTGTTTATGGTTCTGATTGGTTTTAGGGTGGAGGAGGCTGTCATTTTGACTTACTTTCCTGTGGTCCACCCGGTCATGATTGCAGTCTGCTGTTTCCTCATCATAGTTGGAATGCTGGGCTACTGTGGAACAGTGAAAAGAAACCTGTTGCTCCTTGTCTGGGTATGTTTCATAACCTTTAAAACCAGCTAACTTCTGCTTTACTTCAACAGTGTAGGAAAAGTTTTAATCCACAGGCATTAGATAAATACTGATTAATTTTTATTACCATGTTGAGTTATGATATCAGTGAGGAATTGTAATTGCAAAGCACTCAGTGGGAAAGAATTTACTGCCTAGACTGCATTATGCTGTGACTGAAAGACAAGCAGTGTCTCATTTGCAAAAATCCACTTCATTTAGTAGAGGAGTTGCTGAAGGGAAAAATAACTCAAACTCTTAAGTACTAGTAATTATAGAAACTTGAGTCTTGAGTGTTCTGAAATAAACCCTTGTGCTACCCTTTTGATTTTTGGCTGTGCAATAGCTAAATAACCTAGACTTTGTTTTATCCCCACAGTTGATAGTGAGTGTAAAGTAACAGCATTTGTAACTGGTGAAAGTTAATTCTGATTGTATTCGGAAGCTTTGCCTTCTCTTACGTGGATGTGGAATTTTGCAGTTGCATTTGGTTGTGAGCAAGTTTAAAAATAAATTCCGAGTACTCAACTTTTTCCTTTGTTTGAGGGCTACGTAACTGAGCCAAGAGCAGCTGAAAAGCAATAGTCTCTCCTGCCCAAGGCTCTATGATGAGGCTTTGACTGTCAAGGGAGTCAAATGCCTTTTCCTTCATCTGGAAGTCAGTGAGTTTGAAGACAATTAAAAAACAAAACAAAAAGCCCAAAACCAAAAAGCCCATCAAACTTGCACAAATTTTAAAGGTTTAGAGTTTAAAAATATTTAGACCATTGGCAACACTGAGATCAAGGAGTGCCATGTACCTGTATGCTGCTTTAGAAGTCTAGCTAGTAGCCCTTTGCAGAGTTGGGCTTTGTCTTTTAACGTGAGGTTGAGTAGGATTCCAAGCAGTCTGTAAGACTGAGAGAGGGCAAGCAATGGATGTGAAAGAGATGTATCAGACTTGACTACCGTAACTGCAGTAGGATAAAGTAGACAGGTGAAATCCTTCAGCTCCTGAGAATGTCCAGGAGTCTCTTACAAGTATAGTTGGGCACCTGCTGTTTTTTCACTGCGGTGTGTGTTGGGTTCTCCCAAAGTGCATATGGTTGCATTTTTCTTGTGGATCTGTGCGGGCATAAGTACGTGATACCTGGACCTCACAAATTTTGCACAAAATGACCAAAAAAATGAGAAGTTGGCTGAGATTTATGCAACCTTTGCTTTTATCTAACAGGAAGTATTCTAACTGAAGCGAAAACAGGAAACTGTTCTGGGGTTTTGTATAAAATCGTCTTTTTTATTTGAGAGGATTGGAGTAAGCTTTATTTGAGATTTTCAGCTGAAGGTCTGCAGCAGAAGTGTGCCTCAGTTGCAAAAGGGCAAATGCTGTTTCTTCTTTTGGATATTTGTTAAGCCTGTTTACAAGATGAAAATTGTTTCAAAGCTATATAGTTAGGAAAAACTCTCATTTAAGTCTGAATATTTTATAGTAATATAGTAGTAATGTATTTTTATTTCTAGATCTTAACCTTGCAGTGTTAAAGTCAATGGGAACAAGTTCTAAGACAGTTATTACTTAGTTATGAGCACTTGCATAAAAATAATGGATTAATGTAATTTCATACTATATAATTATTTATCTAGTAATCTTTCTTACATACTTTAAAAGCGCTTTGTACATATTTTTGTTTTATATAAATAGTGAAAGTATTGAAAGATAATAAACTTATTAAGCCCTTAGTTTTTATGCTAAGGTTGTAAGATAATTTTCATAAAGTGTTTTTTATTTTATAGTGGTGATAGTTTTTAATGTGAATTAAAATTAATTAAAAGGCAAAAGCAACTATATGATATAGACCAATGCTACATAGTATCTGGAAGAAAAAAGGTTATTGTTTTTGGTATAAGCCTTGAAAAAAATCCTAAAAAGAAAATGAAGTTAAAACTGGTTTTGGCCTTCAGTTTATTTAAACTGCCAGTGAAAAGAAGAAAACATTTACAGCTTTTAATGCCATCTGGAAATAAATTAATTTAAAGTGTGTTTAGGCAGTCAAACTATACTAAATCAAACCAAGACATTTCTATCATTTTATGTTGCACTATTTCATTTTCGGGAGCCTGAGAGTTTGCTCTTGCTAAGCAAACTGATAAGCAACACTAAATTATATCTTCCCAAGTATGTCATTGTCTTTCATTAATTGTTAAATGAATGCAATCATGTTAGACCACAGAAGTATGCAGACATAAGTCAATGCTTCATTCATCAGACTAATCAGAACAGTGATGGATCAGCAAAATGAGCTTTTGTACAACCAAATGAACTAAAAGAAAAGAACCTTCATGTAAAACATTAACAACCTCTTCAATCATGCTTTTAATCTTCTTTTTGAAGTACATGAACAGCCATAATGATGGCATGCGGAGCTATTCGGATACAAATCTTGACGTTCCTGGCAGCATGCTAATTGCTAGTGCTAATGTTGTTAATTGAATTGGATTTTTTGAAAATCTAATAAAGCATAAGGACCATAAAATATATTATGTTGTTAGATATTTTTAATACATCTGAATACATAATTATTTTAATTTGTTTTTGAAATTGTATCTTGCAATTAAATGCTTGAAACCTTCAGCTTCACATGGGGTATATATATAAATTGAACTAATGTTTACTCAGCTTAATAGGAACGATATATAGTACCTCAGTCTTCTGAGGTGCATGCTCTGGATTATTTGTAGAACCAGCGTTTTAAAGCTATGATAATTTAATTTTAATTCCTTCAGAAATACATAGTTCTGAAGACTAGTTGGTATAAAGAGCCCATGTGTACCTTAAGTGTCTATAATAGGGTTTTGTTGTATGTTATGAATGACCAACGTCCTCATGTAGAATTGGCTGTGATGCCAGCCTGAACTGACAGATCTGGACTCCTCCAAGTCACTCACTTGTGGGTGTATAAAAAGTCCAAGGATAAGAAACTAGAGTTCAGGTTTTATGGTGCTTGTTACAGGTTTTCAAACAAGATTCTTTATTTTTTTCAAATCCAAAACCATCCTTTGCCTCTTCTCTTCTCAGGCTCTGTACATTTTGGATTGTTTTTAAAGTCTGTTGAGCACATAGCCTAACTAAAAACAAACAACAACAAAAAAACCCCAAAACAACAAAAATAAACAAACAAAAAAACAAAGCGCACCCCCGCCCCCTGCATATATTCTTTAAGAACAGTAACCTTAAGGGTGTGTGAATTTTTTTGACGTTCTTGTTTTATTAAGACAACAAGAGTAAACACTGTTGCTTGACAAGAACAGCTTCATGAAAATCCCACTGGAAAATATTTTCCTGGCTGGAGTTTTCATTGCAAATTCTGGCATTTATAACTGAGTTTTCTGTAATTACAGCATTCAAACAGCAAAGGATTCAAATTTGTCTGCATATGTTTTCGCAAAGGGGAAAAACTGTTAAAACATTTGATGGTCCATAGGGCAAATCATTTTACTGATTTTTATTGTAAAGTTGGCAGAGAAATAAATATTCCTCAGAACTAAATGTTGTTAGACCCTGTTGGTGTGTTGTCAAACAGCTTGTTAATTCGGTTATGGCAGAACCTAGTTATAAATTGGAACTCGGCAGACTAAATTGTCTATTAATTGAGTTGAAACACAACCAGACAAACCATCATTAAACTAAATTGGTCTTTTCTTTAAAAGTAGGCAAATATTTCATAAAGAGAAAAAATGAAATGATACTATGTTTTGGTTGAAAAGGTAAACTGGAGACATGTGACAAACCTAATGTGAATGTGGCTGTTTCATGTCAGTAGTTCTCAACCAGCTAAATGCAGTGTTGATGAAAGTGGTTTCTGTAAAGTCCATCTGAAGAGTGACAGGGAACCACTGACTGTGTTACCGCTTGGGGCAGATTCTTCTGTACTGATACACCCATTTCAGTCCATGTGGATGCAGAGGTGATAGGGATGATTAAATTCAGACGTCTGCTATCTTGTGAGGTATCAGTAACTGCTAATGCCTTCCTAGAAGGAACTCTTACTATGTGTGAAATGTTAGCTGCTCTGCAGTACCACAGCACCAACTATTCTGCAGTACTTGTGGCTACAGTTTGCACGAATTAGTATGAGAGTTGAGTGATAATTAATTTTTTGTCTTTTTTTTGTGGCAGCATGTATTTCTGCAATAATACATAATATTGTTTATTTGTTCTGTAATAATACAAGATATTTGTTCTGACCCACATGGACTCTTACCACAGCCATAGCTGCTCCAATACCTTGTACTAACGTTTGGCACTGGAATTGTTATTTACCAACCCAGAACTATTTCTTCGTTATTAAACTACCAAGCATTGAAAGGGAAGAAGTAACTGACAAACATACTTGGTATAAACCTGTGCAGTTTAGAATTAGACAGGTTGGAGACCGGAGTTCATAATTTTTATATTTTGTACCTTTTATCAGCAGCTCATTTATGAATGGTGTGTGAGTAGGAAGAAAACAGAGATTCACAAGACAGGTTAGCCTGCCTTTTGAAAGACTGATTTAAGTGGGTTTATAATACTGTAGTACAGATTTGATGAGAAGCAAGTACTGTGCTAAAACTCCAATTCAGATAGTCAGTGAGTAGGTAACGGGCTGGACATTTAGCTTGCATTTCGAAGTGCTGCTTGTTTGACGTTCCGCTTGTAAGAGAAAATACAGTTAAAGTTCACCAATTGCTATTATACCCCCGTAGATTCACATATGAGCAACGTTCTCAATAAAATAAATATACGACTAAATTGGTTTTTTCTTGCTCCATTTCTAACTTGCAGTCCAAAGGTGAACTCTTTGAGGAGATGCCTGAACTAATAATCATTAGACATCTTTTTGCCTTGAAATAGGTTAGGGGGTAAGCTTCTTTCCTGTTCTGATCAGGGTTTTTAAGGTTCAAACAAATTGTTAGTTTTTGAGAACAGTGTTGGCGATGCCACAGAGCAGAGCTTGACTTTGCAGGAGCAGGAGTGCTTTGCAGGGGCAGGTGTGCTCTGCAGGGCTCCCAGCATGGTGGGTAGACTATGTTGGTCCTGGGATCCAGCGCCAAGCTCTCTTTTTGCCTGTCTAACCGTGAGGTGCATTTTGTTGACCTTGTCTTGTCCAATGTAAATGTACAGCGCCGTGTATGTACTTACAAGACTTTTTCAAAGCAAGTGCTTTGAAAGGGTACCTGATTTTCTTAGCTTGGAAAAGGAACTTACAGATGAGAAGTACAAGTTGCCTAGCGTTATTGTTTATTGGGAGGCATTTAGAGATGAAGGGTGCTGCCTGCTGAACAAACCACAAACAAAAGCAGCTGCATATTTGAGCAGCATGGAGGGAAGAGAGTTGGGGTGGAGGAGCACGACAGGAATTGAGCTGGTGGGAGCATCCAGGTCATCTTGCGAATGCTTGGCTTAAATCCAAATGTTTGCTGTACTCATGGTGATGATCTGCTTCCTTCACCCTGGCGCTTAGCAGCTAACTGATGGCACAGCCATGTTGTACCAGGGCAGAGGCAGCACGGTACTATTTGACGCTATTATCTGGCAGCTCAAAGAAACAAGAATTGTCCAGTCCCTTGAGGGCTATTCAGGGAAATGCCTTTGACTTATGACAGCAAGGTTGGACACTGCAGTTACGTTGCCGTCAAATAAAAAGGTGTTTTTGCATACTTCTGCAATAGTGAAGAGCCACTTGCTCGTCCTTTTGAAAAAGGTACAGTGCTAAATTAAAAGTAAATATCTGTTGACAGTAGCCATTTTACGATTTCAATATGTTTTCAGAATGAAACATGCTGCCTGGACTTCCGTGACATGCTTTTCACTGCATGCTATACTTCTAGGCTCGCCTAATGGGGGTGACTACTTTGCCTGCTCTTGGGCATGTGCGTCCTGAGTGTTGGTTTTACGAGGTGTCACTGTGTCTGGCCTCATGATCCAAAACTTTTGGAGCAAGCCTTGTTCCTTTTATCTTCCTTGTTCCTGTTTTCCCCCATTCCCACTTGTTACACTGTTAATATTGCTTCCTCCCTCCAAGTTCTTGAAAGTCATTGATGCCCAGGGCAGTAGAAGAGGCTGAAATGGCACCAGAGCTGAAAAGGGCTCTGGAGTGATACTCCCTGGTGAACAGAGGAGGGAAGATAGTAATACAAAGGTTGGTGAAGTGGAATGATGGAAGTGGGTACCAGGAAGCTATTGAAAAGACGGGGAGTGATACGATAGTAGGTTCATGGGGCTGGGGTTGTTGAGGCTAGAGAGCTGGGGGTGATACCAGGATGGGAATGAGGGATGCTGCATCTTGACTGAGAAAAGATGGGCTGCTGCTGAGATGATACATGGTCTTGCTGCTGTAGTGCTTTTTTTCCCCTCTGTCCTTCCCAGCTCCTCGTTTCTCATTGCTTGTTTGTCCAGCTTTTTTTCCTCTGCTGAAAGACATAGGGAATGGGAGAGTCCCTGAGAGCAAGGAAGGAGTAAATGAGTGAACAGATTCACAAAACCGAGCCAAACCTCTGTATCTTGTCTGAAACACAGCCCAGCCTCACCGGTGGGGCATGCCTTGACGCTGTGGTTCAACTGTATTCTTGTTGCCACAAACTGAGTATGGAGTGGATATCTTGTCAGGTAAATTAATCTCTTTTTCTTGCCTAATCTTGCCTTTTTGACTAATTAACCACAGAGGCACTTCGCTGTGTGCACAGGGGCTATGGTATGGGTTTTATATCTAAGAGCACTTCTTCACTCGAAACGGTGAATGTTTGAAGTGTTTTGGGGCATGCTGAGGCAGAATTATTGTGTATATCAGCACCAAATTGGTCTGTTTTACAAGGAAAAAGGATTTTCTTGACCAAAGATGCATTTTTATGGTGTTTCATTTCCTTGGTAGAAAATAAAGAGGGGTTAGAGAGATGAAGGATGCTGTGTTTGGAAATAAGGGGAGAAGAAGGGGGAAGGGAATATTGTAAGCCCTGAGGAAATTATGGTCTAACATCTATCTTTACCTATGTCTTGTTCAGTACTTTATCATGACCTTGCAATGACCCTTATTCCTTGGAGTTCAATGACTTGAGGTAATTGAGTCTTGGGCAAATAAATCCTAATAGTTGTCTGGAGTGTGCGTTTGCTTATTTCCAAAGTAATACCTGTTTCCTTATATAAGCAAAGATTAACTGTTTAAGTAAAAACTTAAAACAGATTATAATATAGAAGAATCGAGGCTGTGAACAAAGTTCTAACTATTCATAAATAATTTTGCTTAGTTTTTAAAAAAGCAAATGGGTCAATCAAAAGAACTTGGACACATACCATAGAAAATTAAAATGTTCATTGCCATAAAAAAAGGTTTTTTTGATTCAGAAAATTAGTTATAAAGGTTTTGGAAAAAGTGATAATTATTTTATATAAAAACTTGTACTTTGCAAAGGTCACAGGCTTTAAGACGCTTTGTACAGATTGGCAAAATTTGGTGATCTGGGAAACCGAAATCTAAAATAATAGACATATTTGATCATTTTGCTGTGGAATGTATTTATTCTGAAGAACTGGATGGCATTCAGTAGCTAATGTTGTAAGTTGCTGGTTTCAGCCCATTTCCTTGTTGACTTGTGACTGCAATTTCTGCATTGTCAAGCAAGTAACCCAAATTTTAAATCAGAATGACAAATGAACTGTTAATCCCTTCAGGGCAGGGCTGAGGGAGCTAGGGAGGGAGGAAGGGGGGGCAGGGGAAAGTTTGCGCTGCCGGAGTGGATAAACAGAGGATTTCAGTTTTCCGTACAGCTTGTCTGACTCCATTTAATGAGTGTTTGCTCCATTTTTAAAAAATGTAGCTGGATTAATTATTAAAATAACCTTGTTAGTTTTCAAACTGTAACAAAAATAAAGGGAACCGTAGCTTGTAACTTACTGAGGGAGGAAGGACTTTTTATTAGGTTTTGCACAGAAAGAGTCTGGTTCCTGTTGGTCATCCAGCATTGTGGTGGTGGTCATCTGACGTTTCTCAGGGTGCAGACAGATGTCTGGATGGTTTGCGTCTCAGAAGAACAAGGCTGACACTCTCAGGCTGTTAGCCATTGGGAAATGCTACGCATAACCCTCTTAAAATCTTCTGGCATCTGTTTTACATACCATATACTTTGGTCTTTTAGAGATTCCCGTAAGGTTTCATCCTGCAGCTGCCTTACCCTTGGAATCTCTTTCAGCCCTTGCCCTTCCCTCCCAGAACTTTCCTTGTCTCTCTTGCCATATGCACCACGTTGCCCAAGAAGGTGGTGTGAGCACCAGACGGCAAGTCTGAGGAGGCTGGACTTGCTGATCAGCTACTCTTCATGAGGGTTGTGGTTTTTCGTGAGTCTGAGGGGGAAAAAAAAAAAGTTTTGTATCTTCTGGGAGAAAAGAAAAACGCTTGGGAGGAGAGTGGTAAAGCTTGAAAAAAGATGTTTATTAAATGAAATACAGAGCACATGAACGATGATTCATTAGTAAGTATACTGATCCTTCGAAGAAAGGCACATTTGTTAAAAAACAGAAGGATTTCTCAGATTTCTCCAAAAGCTGCAACACCCTCCATGCTCTTGCTTCTCTTAACCATGTTGAAACTTCTGACTCCAGTCGTTAGCCCCTGCCTGCCATTGCCATTTGCTTTCATATACAGAATGGTCTCTTGCTGTCTCACTGTCTGGAAGTGGACTTAAGAAGAAGTCAGTATTTTTGAGTATGTTGTGTGATGGGATATATTTGTTCTCTAGGGATGAATTTAGTAGACTGTGAAGTCTCCTCAGTTTTCTAGGATGGCAGTAGTTAACTAGGAAGCTGTCAAAACAGATGAAGTAGGGTCCTAATCTGAGTAACAGGAGCATCACGCAACATGCAAACCAAAGATTTGAGGGAGGAAAAAGATTTAGCAAGCCACTCTTGTGCCTTTCTAGTTCTGATGAAATTTGGGTTGCCACAGAATGCTGTCTCAGTTTGTGTTTTGGCAAGTTGCCTAGACTCTTGCTTCCAGATCACAGTTCCAAATAGCAAATAAAATGATCATACCATGTTTGATATGAGCGGGATCAAGAGAGCATGACTGGGGATGTAATCAGGTCTGATTCTCCTTGTGTGTGGGCTAAGAGCCCACTGATTTTACAGGTTATAGTAGCGGAATGCTGATAAGGCATTCTGTAGTTCCAGGGAAGTGGTTGAGTCACCATCCCTGGAAGTATTTAAAAGACGTGTAGACGTGGCACTTAAGGACATGGTTTAGTGGTGGACTTGACAGTATTAGGTTTACGGTTGGACTCGATCATCTTAAAGGTCTTTTCCAACCTAAATGATTCTATGATTCTATAGGACACTGGCAAAAAATGACCGAACCCAGTTGTGGCAGAGCAAAAAAACCCATGTGGTACCACTTCAGGAACATAGTTGGGTATGCATGGCTTTGTAGTATGGCTACACTTACCTGCCTGGGCTGCTTGGCACCAGAGGGCCATAGTGACTCATTGGTCACTAAGTACTCTAAGTAATCCAATTTCTATGAGGGCTCCTGCTCTTAGCTTAATTTCTGGCATAATGCTTATGCTAGAGTTTGGAAGGGCATCCTCAGTGGACAGTCATGTGGCTTTTGTATCTGTGCCAGCGCAATTATTGCGGTGGCTGATAACAGGGCACTGGGTATTCAGTGCAATAGCCAAGGCATGTGAAGTAGACTGCTGCAGGACACTAGAGTTTTAACTCTAGTTTTCCTTTGCTAAATGTAATTAGAATTTAATATTTCCAGTGTCAAAAAAATCTCTGAAGAATTCCATGTTGTTGGACCTATTTTGGAGAAGGGCATTTAAAATGGGGATTGGGGTGGGAGGAGGAGCAAAATTTTTACAAACTCCCTCCATGTACTGTGTTTTCTGAAGTCCTAGTTTTTCCATCATCCTGTTGCCACGTTAGTAACGGAAATAGAAGGTTATTTTTAAGCAGTTCTTTTCACCTGTTGCCTGAAAAGCATAGACAAATTACATTGTGATGAATTGCAGGAATTGTGTGGCATATTCAAGACAAACAAAAAAATCTCTAAAACTGCAGTAAGAGTTTTATATTACATCTCTGCAAAAAACTTAAAACATTGTGCTTCACGCTTTATATCCTCCTCTGCAGTTGCCCATGATTGCGACAAAAAATTATGTACTCTGCAGGATAGAAAACCACGAGGGAGAGATTTTCTGTTGAGAAAAATCTTCACGTGTGTGCTGTTCACCATTGCTTTCTGAACTGAATGGGAATTGTTGGAACAAAGAACTTTTAAACAGATGCAAAATATCTTAGATTCAGTAATAGTGATTTTGTGCTTGCATTTGGTATTTTTTATTTGTTTGTGTCTAAATGGTTGAGATGATCAAGAAAGAAACATGTTCCTGTGTCGTGGTTTAAGCCCAGCCGGACTAATCACCACACAGCCGCTCACTCACTCCCCTTCCTCAGCTGGACAGGAGAGAGAAAGTAAGAGGAAAAGGCTCGTAGGTCGAGATAAGGACATAGGGAGATCACTCACCAATTACCATCATGGGCAAAATAGACTTGACTTGGGGAAATTAGCTTAATTTATTACCAATCAAAATCAGAGTAGGATAATGAGAAGTAAAACCAAATCTTAAAAAACAACACCTTCCCCCCACCCCTCCCTTCTTCCCGGGCTCAACTTCACTCCTGATTTTTCTACCTCTTCCCCCCGAGCGGCGCAGGGGGACGGGGAATGGGGGTTGCGGTCAGTTCATCACACGTTGTTTCTGCCGCTCCTTCCTCCTCACACTCTTCCCCTGCTCCAGCGTGGGGTCCCTCCCACAGGAGACAGTTCTCCACAAACTTCTCCAACGTGGGTTCTTCCCATGGACTGCAGTTCTTCACGAACTGCTCCAGCATGGGTCCGTTCCACGGGGTGCAGTCCTTCAGGAACAGACTGCTCCAGCGTGGGTCCCCCACGGGATCGCAAGTCCTGCCAGCAAACCTGCTCCAGCGTGGGCTCCTCTCTCCACAGCTCCACAGGTCCTGCCAGGAGCCTGCTCCAGCGTGGGCTTCCCACAGGATCACAGCCTCCTTCGGGCATCCACCTGCTCCAGCGTGGGGTCCTCCACGGGCTGCAGGTGGATATCTGCTCCACCGTGGACCTCCATGGGCTGCAGGGGGACAGCCTGCCTCACCATGGTCTTCACCACGGGCTGCAGGGGAACCTCTGCTCCGGCGCCTGGAGCCTCTCCTCCCCCTCCTTCTTCACTGACCTTGGTGTCTGCAGAGTTGTTTCTCTCACATATTCTGACTCCTCTCTTCTCCGGCTGCCTCTTCCCGGTTTTTTCCCCCCTTCTTAAATATGTTATCACAGAGGCGCTAGCACTGTTGCTGATTAGCTCGGCCTTAGCCAGTGGCAGATCCGTCTTGGAGTCGGCTGGCATTGGCTCTATCAGACATAAGTGAAGTTTCTAGCAGCTTCTCACAGAAGCCACCCCTGTAGCCCCCCCGCTACCGAAATGCTGCCACGCAAACCCAATACACTGTAATGTGTTCTGTGATGTTGGTCATTCACTTAGTTTGGTAGAGCAAATAGAATAGCAAAAAACCTGTCATAATTTAATTAGGATAAATTAATTTTGTAGTTCAGCTGTTAGCCTCAGAGAGATAGGAAGACAATTTGGGCATGTGCCAGAGCATATATGCTCCATATATGGAGCACTGGCATATATGGAGCTTGTACCCTCTTACAGGATGCCACTGCTGTGTGCAGGAATTTTATTCAGACTAAAAGTTTTGATCCTGTTTAGACAATCCATACAGATATTTAGAAAAATAGTTTTAAATTATTTTGATTTTTTTAATGTGTAGGTACCGTGTACCTTTCTAGTGCTTTAATAGGTTCTGATAGCCTTTATGCAGGTAGCTATCTGAAAATAGCCATCTGAATTAGCACAAAAGCTATTACTTCAATGCTAGTCCCAATTTTTTTTGTTTCCTTTTTTTCTGTCCTGGATTATTTACTTGATGGTTACCTGCTTTCTGTGATTGAATTTCATCATCGTTGGATTTCCATTCCATATGTTCCACTATCCCACTGTCCTTTTTGTTTTATATATGAATTTCCTGTAGAAGTGGACTACGGTTGTTTGACTTTCAGAAGAGCAAGGCCTCTCTGGAGGTGGTTATAGCTTGTAGTAGCTGAGTATGATATCATAGTGTCTCTGCAGTGGCTGTGGGTAAGTGGGTTTCCGTGCTGTTGATATGTGTAGTTTCTGCATTGGAGGTTTCAGGGCAGGATGAGGATGGATGTTGGCTGTGGTCACTCTTACACCTGTACCACATGAAGGGTATTCTAGCTAAACAGGGTCTGGTGACTACTTAGGGCATATGCTTAATATCTTTCCTTGGCCCTTCATTCCTCTGTCTTTTCCACATCTCTTTGAAAGTGGTTTTTGCAGTAATAACTTTGTTTCTGTTCCCGCTTCTTTCCTGTTTACTCTCTTGCACAAGAAAGGATGGGGAATGCAATTCTCCTGAACTCTAGACTTTCTAGTTCCTTCACCTCTGTCTCAGAGCAGATGTGCTGGAAAAATACAGTTGTTTAAGTCTCTGCAGGCCATCAGTGATGGAGCCATGCACACATACCCATCCATTGCTGCAGAAAAAATCCAGGTGCTTCTGCAAGGTTCCAGGTATTAGAGGAGATGCTCCTGTTGGAAAGCTTTGCTGAGCTGCTGCCTTCCTTCCTTCCTCCCCTGCAGCCAGTGGTGGTGAGCAAGCTTAATGAAGAAGTTGCAGGAGAACCAGCTCCTGCTAATTGACAACATCCATTTGAGGCTGCAGGGATGCTGAAGTTTAGGATCTAGGCCACATGCGTGTCTGTGACTTAGTGAAGAGCAGTAAATGTCTACCACGTTATTCTTTTTTTTTTAATTTGCAAATATTTTTACATTGATTTGTTACTCTCAAAGGAGTGTTTTCTACCAGCATTGCAGTCATTCAGCTTCTCAAGGAAGCAACATTTTAGCTTTTTCACAACTTTACTGGAGGAAATCCTTCAGTGAAACTGACTCTGCCGGGTTTGTAACAGAATGAAGGCACCCCTTCAATTTTCTGATGACTTTGCATATTCTGTCTAGGGAGAGAATGATAGTGATTACCAATTGCCTACAAAAGAAAAATGTTAAAAGTCTGTAGGATTTACCACGTAAAAGGTCTCTAGTTCTTGGAGTGATCATGGCTTTGCATTATTGCTTGTAGATTATTTTTTTTTAATGATAACCTGTAGATATCTTTGCAAAACTCTTTGCTCCCTTCAGTGCTTTTCCTATCCTACCGTCTCCCTGGAAAAAACAAAACAAAACAAAACAGAACAACCCAACACAAAAAAAGAAAAAAACAGTAGAAAATATCTCAGCAACAGCTGAGGGAAGTGTGCTGTAGGAGGTAATATTGGTGACTTGCTGGCACAGTTTTGAGCGTAATACAGAGTGGTGTTCTTCAGTGAGTTCGTCTCCTTTACAAAATCTACCCACTCAGCCCATAGGAAAAAATATTAAGCCTTGCTTCAAAACCAAGTCCCTGTTTCTGGCAAAAAGCAGAAGTGTGTAAATGCAGGAAGATGCATTTAGCATTCAGACTCCTGTGGGAATTTAATTGAGGACAAGGAATAAGCATTGAAGCCAGTAATAATTTCTGTATTTGGAAGATGGAAATTAGGGGTAATAAATTTAAATAATGGTTAGAGGGGTTTTTTTTCCCCACACAACTTGCATAAGAATTATTTGTTTTGCAAACCATTACATTTAGAGAGAGGTATAATATTCCCCTTCAATAGCAGAGTGAAACTGAAGCTCCTGTGCACGGATTTGGTGTGCCTGCAGTCGCTCAGTTCCTAGAATGGACTATCATGTGTGTAAACTCTTTGTCTTTTTCATCTTTTGCCTTATGGACAGATGATGTGCTTTCTCAGGACAGAAGGCTTGATTCTGCAGTGCCCTGATGTTTCCAGATGTAGCTAGAGTCAGGAGTGCTCAATTCCTGCCAGACCCAGAAGTGGTTTATGAGTGAATCTGGCTTAATAGTTTTCTATCCCTAGCTATATTCAGTAACTGGAGAAAATCTTGGTTTTGGCTCTTCTGTCTCTAACTGCTACCAGAAACTTTCTTAACTATACGCTGACAAAAATGAGGTGGTTTCAAATGTTAAGGTTTGTGAATGAATGAAATGTTACAAGGAACTGCAAATTACAAGTTTTCCAGAGGATGCCACATGTACACCCCCAGATGTATCACTTTCACTATGATCAGTGAGTTTTGCCTAAGATTTGGGGATAGCAGGCAGCCCCAGGCTTGTTATTCTATTAGAGTATAAAACTACTGATATTTTCTTTGACAGCTGAAAACTCAAATTTGCTTTTCACCTAAACATTTGTTTGCCCTCTCAAAAATGTCGGTATTACCCATAATGTCCTAAAACGTTTTTTTTGTATGAATTGAAGAGCTAAAGCACATGGCATTCTTTCCTCCTTTCAAAGTGAATACTTTGCAAGGTAGATTTTAATGTATTTTTAAAGAACCCTTTGCATAACTTGCAGGCACTACAGTGATAGTGGATACATTGTCTAAAAGCTTATGAATTTATTTTTCAGAGAGCATCATTGTTCTTACAAGGTATGACTCAAATTTTTTCCTCTCGGAACTTCGGAGGATGAACATATTGGTTATTGAAGGCCTATGCTGGAGCTCTGCATGCGCTTATAGTGTTGATTTATAAGAATACGCGATGCATTGTTCAGCTATAATGACTATGAAGATGCGATGTAATGTGGCGGAGACTAGTAAAAGAGGATCTCTTCTTTCAACACCGTCTTTATTGAACAGACTTTTGCGGGGGGTGGATATGAGTACAAGTTTCTCTTGAAAATTCACATGGATGTTTTTACGTGCACGTTTTCAATTTGGCTGTTTGTGTCTTCAAACCTAATTTGGGGAGTTAGATTTGATCAGCAAGTAGAAGTTAAGGCAAGATACTGTTCAGTATCTGCAAATTACTCAGTTCTAGACTGGGTGAATGAAAAAGATGTCATGTAGATGACTGTTAAATCCTAACACTTGTGGTTTTATTTTCTCTATTTTAAATAATACATCTTACTGACCCTTTAATAGGGAAAAAAAAATCACTTACCCTCAGTACATTTTGTGTATTTTATACTTGTCCTAAATAGATTCCAGAATGAAATTACTAAATTAGAAGCCTTTTGGCATGTATCCTACTGATGGAATTATATATTTATTCTATTCTATTTTATATTATGATGGTGTTTGATTTTATATTATGATGGTGTTTGATTTCCAAATAAAATTCAAATCTGTGGAGACTGTAACTTTGTCTTGTGTACTGAGAACAAGTGGGAGCTCAGTCCATTGACACAGAAGAAATTTTGGGGTCGAGAATGAATGGAACTATACTACTACTTTAAGTAAAAGATAAATGGGTTACTTTTAATAGAGAACACCAGTTAAAGCAGTCTTAATTTCCATGCAGCTTTATCCTGCAGTTCAGAAAGGATTTGTTGATGCTATGCGGAAGATAGCCCTACTCTTTTTTATCATAGCAACCAGTTTTTCTTAACCGTCATTATCAAGGCCTGTACAGCTTCTTAATTTGTACATGTGTATTCTATTTTTAAATAGTTCAAGGGTTAGATCTGGTAATAGACAAAGATATTTCAATCCATCTCAATAAATATTTGTACATTATGTCTGACCTCAGATATCTAAATCGCTTTAATAAGAACGTAGCTTTCTTCCCCTTTTTGGCTATTAGCATGGTTTGGATATGTTGCTTAAATAGATAGAACTGAAAAAAGAGATTTATTTTTCTGCACGTGTCATGATAGCCTTGTACTCTTGGGCAACACGGGAATGAATTTATTTTCCCATTGTAATGTTCATATGCTTCATGTTAAGTTAGTAAGAAATGTCACATGACTTAAACTTTTAGAAAGTTTGCTGCATGAGTCTTTCATATTTTGGTTACAAAAATGTATTTCAGGTTCCATGTCTTAAGTCATGTGAAATGTTAATAATGTTTTGAGATGTCCTTTAATATTGTTATATCTTTTTTTCAAAGTTAACCTGAATATCAAAAATAACTAAGATCATTCTGTTTTCTGCAGTACTTTGGAAGCTTGCTTGTAATATTCTGCATTGAACTGGCCTGCGGTGTTTGGACCTACGAGCAGGAAATAACGGTGAGTCAGAAAAGGAGGCTGCCTTTTTTCAACAGAAGAAAACAAAGATTTCCATTAGTTAGCTGTTTTCTAATTGCTATAGTGTTTATCTTTTTTCATTATTCCAACAGTCTAATTTCATGTGCCTGCCTTTTTTTTTTTTTTAAACAGAGAATTCTTCTGGGAAGGCTTGTCTGTTTGGAAGGTCCTCTCTGGGTTTCTCTTTACCCCCTCTATATTTGAGAGCCAAATCCTGCAGCCCCTGATTTAAGGACTTTATTTTTTGTTAATTCTTGCTTAGGCAGGTTCTCATTGAAGTCAATGGAAGTTTTGAGGGTAAAGTATGAACTTCAGGCTTAGGATAAGTATTTTGAGAGAAGACGTGAGGATTTGAAGGGATTTTGCCCCAAAAGCTCTTCATGTTTTAAAGAACCATAGCTGGGTTTACTATGTTGTAAACAGACAGTGTGCTCTTTCAATAGAGGACTTGCTATCTGCTGAAACCTTCCTCTGCCTCTACAAGCTATAAATGCCAGTTTTAAGCAAAACATGTCTTAACTATAAAACACTCTTCTGTAAACTTGTGAAGAAGTTTTATGTCTGTCTAGTTTTTATAGCTGTACCAACCTTTAATTTTCAAACTGAAGACTTGTAACCATCATGCAAGAAAATGGGTAAGTATTGAGCAGAAATTAAACTGAAATGTTATTCTGCTGGCTGTTATATCCTTATGTCTTGTACTTAGTCTGGTACATTTTTAGGAATAGAGGGACAAATATTTTCTCTGAGCCAAGATATGCCCAATATGCTGGTCTTTCCAACAGTGCGTAGTGATTACATTGCAGTAAGACGGGAGGGATCCGCCTTGATATTGACACGGTACTGGAACCAAAGGAATTTATGGCAGATTTGAAACCTGAAGTTACGTGGCAGCACTTTGCATCAGCATTCATTCCCTTGTTGTACGGATTCCAGAGGGGTGTTCTAACATAACAGTGATTAAGGCTATCCCTTTACTTTAAATGTCAGCTTATGTTGATGCATTTTATAACTGGGAATGCGGACAAGAGGCATGCTTCATCCTATGGGCACAGCCTCCCTCTGGGGAGGGGGTTGCCAAGGGTGACAGTTATAACTGACATCCCTTTTTCCACAGAAATCTTGTTGGTGGAAGCTGCCTGAAATAACATAGCTTTCAGTGCGCTGGTACATGCCTTCTCCAGACTTCACTATTCAGTTAGAGGACCTGAAGTTACGGTGTGTTGTAGTGTGACCCCCCCAAGCTTTCAGTTACCTACTATGCTACTGAAACCTGGGACAGTTTGATAAAAGTTGGTGTAGCCCTACTTTATGTTAAGGCACTAGTGATGCTGCTTCCCTCCAGAAAAAAACATGGCTGTCCCTGCACCCCTTTGCCAAAAGAAGCAGCACTGAGCTCCATGTGTGCACCTTCTGCAGTGGGTCACAGTGAACCCAGATACTCCACGCTCCTCTGATTCTTCCTCTTTCTCCGAGGAGTTTGAGTGTATGAACATAAGCATGCAAATAGAACAGAAAAAAATCTCTTCAGCAACTGCTTTTCTTTTTTCTTTTCTCTCCCTTTATATATTTCTTTTTTTTTTTTATTCCTTATCCCCTGAAATACTGTTGTGTTTTTTTTGTTTTCTCTTTCCATCTGCTTTCCTCTTCTTAATTCCTTTGTCCTAACACTACCGCTCTTCGTGTGATGAGATGGGCCAGACTCAGGTTTTTTGCTGTGGAGACCCACAGGGAATGTGGCAATCTGGAAGAGCACAGTTGGTTTTCAGTGGTTCTTTCATACTGGTGCAGGTCACTTGCCTAGAGCATGCTTTCTCCTACTCTACTTGATAAAGATATGAAGACTCCCTGTTATATCCATGGGGGTGACTTGATGTCGTGTTGGTTTCAGCGTAGCATGAAATCACACAAGCCCCTGGTGGGTGTCAGAGAATCAGTTGGCATTAGCATAGGTGGGTGGGTGATGTTGTCAAGAATGTCACGGAGGCATAACCGCCTCTGGTAATCCAATATGGGCTCTCCTTGGCGTGTGGACAAGTTGCTGTAAGAGTCCTTGTATAAACAATTTTCCTTCCAGCTCATGATAGCTCTCAGTGTGAAGTGTGCCTCATGACTAATTTATTCCACCCACAAGACTGAAAAGCCAGTGTGGGTTCTCGGCTTACTTGGGCATTGGTCAAGCCTTGAGACTCATTAGAAAAATAATAATGATTAAGTAGATCTCAGTGGCAAACTGAGCTTTACAGAACTTATGCTAAAATCAAACCAGCTTCTCTATTTTTTGTTTGTCTACGTACTACACAAGTGTTGGTGTATAGTCAAACAAATGCATCTCAAGTTCATGGATTATTATGCACTACTGCGTGCATGAGCTGACAGGAAGCTATTTAACAGACACATCAATGTCCTTAGTTTGACATGTTAGCATTCTTGGAGCAGTCAAACACACAGATTCCAATATCCCTCCTTAGCTCCAGAAATCAAATTGTCTTCCTACAGTGGGATTTAGTTTGTTTTGACTTGCTTTTAATTTCCTTCTCTCACTTCTTGAATTTTTTTTCCTGCTTTCCATTGTTTTCATAAAGAAGTTGGACGCCTTGTGTTACGTGCGTAACCTTGGACTGTATTCAACTCAAATAAGATAATAAAAAAAAAGTCTAGCAAATATGAGCTTAATTGCAGCGATAGCAAATATTATCCAAAGAAAGCAGAGTGCTAACTTCCAATGCAGTACAAAGAGAAATGCATTGAGTACAAACCCGAATTATTTTATTATAGTGAGAAGTGTAAATGTTTGTGGTAGAAATATTCTGTGATACTGTTTTTATAAGTATTTTTTAGTATTCTACTGCCAACATATTTTTCATGTGGACAGTTGCGACTTCGATGTTTTATAGCTTAAGAAATAAAAATCCTGCTAAGTGAAAGGTGTGTTCCATTTCTGGGATATTATTAATGTATTCATGATATGTGAAGCTTTACCAGGGCATCAGAATTGTAATATAACTTAGCATCAGTAATGAAGTATTATCAAATGTTCTTATTTGGATTATGGGGTCAGGCAGGCAGTGATTGTCCCTATATTTTTGTAGAGCATCTAGCACAACAATGACCAGGCTCCTTGGGAAGTATTGTGATAATTTTTTTTTTATTAGATAACATTTCTTGCTATTTGCAGAATGCCCTTACTGTTAGCTCCAAGTTGAACGGGATAGCTAATTCACAGTGGCTAGAGTAGCTGGGCTCCCTCACCTTCCATATGAAAGCTGATATTGCAATTGTGATTTCTTTCACCATGACTATTAAGGCTAATGGGAACAAGGCAAAACTCAGCATGAATGGTATGAGTGCCTAGAAGGGCAACCGCTGAAATTCTTCAGCTCCTTGTTTTGGTTTGGCACACTGAAATTTATGCTGCTGAGCAGAAGCTAGTTTCTTTATCTTGACTCTCAACTGCACTGTATGCCAGGTGCCATAGCACTTGCTTCTATTGTTTCTAACAAATTACTAATTGAGGGTCATAGTCTGACAATGGAGAGCACCAGCTCCTCACTTCTGAGTAGTCAGATTTGAAAGAAAAGTACTTTGAGAATCCCTCATTCAGAAGAAAAGATTTACAAGGCCATGAGTGTGTGTGAAGAAAAAAGTTCACATTGTCCAAACTTTCTTGTTGCCATTCTTGAGCAAGATACTAAAATCAAGTACATTCAGGATACCTGTGTGTGGGACTCCAGGCAAAGCCAGAAAGCCACTGTAAAGACTCTCAGGGTAGAATTCATCTCAATTAATTTTATGTATTTAGAAGTTAGATGTTTAAATCTAAGTTTGTCACCTTAGACATTCCAGGGAATGATTCATTTGCTCTGTTCAAAAGACTTATCTTGAGATGAGATGAATTGCCCTGTATGTGTGCCTGTTTCTTGCTATTGACCAATAAGACATCAGGGAGATACCTAAACTGGGGCAGACAAATGCCATCTCTGATGACTTGGATGGGGCTCAGTTCAAGTTTTATGCCAGATTAAAAAAAAAATCTGGTAATGATATAATCAAGTTGTACCCAACTATCTCTGAATATCTCAAAAATGCATCTCCTTTTCCAGTGTACATTAATTTGTAAGCAAAGGATGGAAAAAACTTTTTCCTGATGTTTTAATAAAGATTCCTAAAGTTTCAGTACCATAAAAATTGAAGCACTTGCTTCCCTGTTTTACGGAGTTATTTTGGTCATTGCACTGGAAAGATCTCAGAATAGGTGGAAGTTCTGGGTTTGGAGCCACAAGCCAACTGATCTATTTTATCAGCTTTCTGCTTTGTGAATCACTTTTCTTTCCTTGCTCCAGGTTCCAGTGCAGTGGTCTGATATGATCACGCTGAAAGCCAGAATGACCAATTATGGCCTACCTAGGTACCAGTGGCTGACCCATGCTTGGAATTTCTTCCAGAGGGAGGTAAGACGACAGTTAATTCATGAGCTAAAGTAATACAAGCTCATAAGTGTTATTTATCTGCTAAAGGAAAAGGTTTCTTTTTAAGTGAATAGGTAAATGCAAATTCATTTCATGTGAAACCCTGTGTAGTGATGATATCATTTAACATCACTTGCTATCCAACTCCTGAGCTTTTGTAGGCCCTAAAGACAGTAAAACACCAAAAAACCCAATGTTACTGAATTCAGTTAAATTGCTAACACTGTCTTCTCCTTTGCCAGTAAGGTTAGGACACCAACACCTTTTAGAATTATTATAACATTTAAGAATACAATGTATATAAAATAAAAAATCTGCAGGTAAAGTAAAATGAACATTTTTATATGCTATTTTATATTAAACTGTATTCCCCTTCCTGTGTGCTGTGTTAGTTTCCTTTCAGAGAGCTGTCATGGTTAAGATACGTGTTTAGCTAGAATTAAGTAGGAAAGGAAGTTTCCAAAAAGATGCCAATACTGTCTCTTTGGCTGAGGTTAGAGAAAGTGAACATGATTTTTATTTCCTTTGACCGGGGTGGGTGCGGGAAACAAACCAAAAAGCTGCCTTGTGTATTGACAGCTTTGCCCTCTAGCCTACTAAAATTCAGAACTGTTTTTAAAGAATGAACTACTATGTTACAAAAACATTAAATTGCCCAAGGTAAAACCCATTAACTCCAAATATGACTCAGTGCAGGAAGAGAACTCTTTAAATGCCTGTCATTGTGCTGCCCTTGTTGAAATGTTGAAATCTACCATTGTTGCACAGATTTCCTGTTTATTTAAACATTTCCTGGCAGGACTTGGTTAGTCTGTGTTTATACTAAAACCTAAAAGAAAGAGTGAGGACTATATGAGGTTAAACACCCCCCACCCTCCCAGTCCCCTGCTCTGGCTACACAAATGCTCTGTGAAACAGAGTAATCCTTCATATGCAGGTAGTGTTTGTGTCTGTTCTGTATCTGAGATAACATAATCAAATGGTCTCTATTTCCCTGAATAGAGCTGATAATGTATCCTGGTTTAAACATATAGGTTGATTAAATTAAAAGCTGCCTCTTATCCTCCTGGTTGTTATAGCATCATCATAATGGCTGGTTTTAATAGCAATATTAGTAATAAAACTTCAATTATGCCTTAACTCTTCCAGGGGAGAAAGAATTCCTTTTAGAAGTTAGATTTCCTATATTCCATTTCTGACCAGAGGAATGATTTGGGGAAAGTTTGAAGTGATCTGAGAAGGCTCTTTTACAGCTCCTAGTTAATTGATGGGCTCTCATTTTTATTCTGTCTGCTCATAACTCAGATGGTGGATTTGTGAGCCTGTTATGTGCTTAATGCCTGAATGAGCACTATGCTTAGGGCCCTTCTTCAGTCAGCGTTACAATTTTTTTTCCTAAAGAAAAAATTTGTAATTATGATTTTGTTCCCAACGATTCAGCCCTGATCAGCTTTGTGCTATTTCTTCTGTATCTTCTAACATCTGAGAGAGATGAGAAATGTATTTTCCCCATAACCTCCTTGCTGGTCTAATATCAGAGTTGTGACTATGCTAAGGAAGATGGGAGGGGTGAATTGAAGTCAGGAAGGAAGAACTGGGCAGGGGGAAGAAAAGATTTGAGAGTAAGAAAAGGATATTTAATGAGGTTGTCTTTGCAATTACAGTGAGGAGCCAAAGCTTGAGCTTTCCTTAGAAAGTCCCATGTTGGGAAGATTTTGACTGACTAACAAACTGATAAAAACAGAGTCATGAAAGATGTGGTGAGAAAGGAAGAAGTGAGATTTGTAAGAGGACTGGTAAAGTCAAGGCCCAGTGTGTGCCAATGTGGTGTCTGGGCACTGATCTGCTTGAGTCTGAGGAGTGGAGTGCTATACAGGACTCTGGCTCTGAAGCAGGTAAAGGGGGCAAATGTTCCCAAGCCCAAGGGTCAAAGGAACCAGATGATGAATCACAAACACTCAGACTGGTACTGGAGAACATCCAGACAGAAAAAAGCAACATCTTGTTCCTGCAGCAAGGCTTTTTTTCAGTAATATCAAGTCCCCGTCCACTGCTGAAGAAAATCTAATATAGCTGCTTCAGCCCTTTTTTATGTGAAAACAGCTAGGAATATGGTAGGCTGGTCGTTTGGCTTTAAATCTCTCTGTGCGCTTTGCGAAGACAGGTTGTTAGTCCTGGTGGTTTTTATAGCCAATTATGGCTCATCTGCTTTGCAGCCAGACTTTCTGCTTTTATGTTTGATTCTGTTGCAGTGTTTATTTTAGTGTGATATCCGCGCCCCCCCCCCCTTCTGTTTTCTTATTTTCCTTTCACCGTTTGTGATTGCTATACCTTTTTGGTCACTTTCTTCATCTCTCTTTCTTTTTTCTGTATTCAGGTAAATCTATGCTTTTTCTCATCTGGTTTGCAACAGATGTGTCCATAGTTGTAGCCTTGTAGGAATAGTCCTCACTAGTAAGACCTTAATCATCTTTTCGTACTGCTTCCTTCAGCCACAGCTATAGTTGTTCATTAGTCACCCTTCTGACATGAAATTATCATCTGTTAGTTTCTTGTAGTAAGGATAGCAGAATTACAGGGTAGGACAATTTCTGTGAAGCATCCTTTGAGGGAGCAGTTGGGATTTAAAGGACAGAGCAATATCATTGGCTGTTTCTGAGGTGTTCATTGGTCACGACATTACATTTTTCACATTGCTTTTATGTCAGAGTACAGCAGAATAAGATACATGGAAGCTCTTACAGATGTTTTTAGTCCTACGTAAATATTTTGAAAGTTGTTAATAGGAGTTTATTTAGCTTGTTTGATGACCTACTTTTACGAAGAATTATCATCATTATTGCTGATCTTGGCTAATCCTTCCTTTGCAGTTTAAATGTTGTGGGGTGGTGTACTTCACAGACTGGCTGGAAATGACAGAGATGGACTGGCCGCCTGACTCCTGTTGTGTCAGAGAGTTCCCAGGATGCTCTAAGCAGGCACATCATGAAGATCTCAGTGACCTTTATCAGGAGGTAAGAAGAAAAATGTGGGTATTTTGGAAGGCTTTGTACATTCTTCCTGATCCAGTAATTTTCCAAACTCATCACCTGCAGTGCAGCAGAAAGGTTTGTAGAGTAATTGTGTTTATGGAAAGTGTTTGTTGTGTTTATTCATGTTTATTATTTATTAATGCTGAAGCAGGGGAAGGAAGGAAGAATGAACCCACCCACCCTTGCCTGGAAGTGAGATAAGTTAGTAGCAATGAAATTAACATCTGAGATATGCTTAAACATTGAGGGTTTTTTTTATATTGGTTACACTGGAGTTGGAATTTGCTCCAATCAAAAAATAAAAAATCAGTTTTGGTGTAATGTCCAGTCTCCAGCTTGCCAACCTAAGAGCAATTCTACTTACTGTATTGTAATGAGGACTCTAGCGGTATGTACAGTGAAGGATGGTTTTGAGAAGTCCTTTGGAAGATGAGAGCTCTCTTGTTAACAGGGCTCATGCAAGGAGGCAGGTAATTCAGTTGCTCCGCTGTGAGCATGAAGCTGTGATGAAATGCTCTTTCTCTCTAACTCTACTACATTACAGTATGATGATTATTTTAAAAGAATAAAAAAAGCCTTAAAACAAGGAGAGGACCTATTTGAACTCAAAGTGTGTAAGGGAGGTGATCATGGTAGCAAGTCATTACTGTTCTTAAGGTGAAAATTATAAAAACAAGTAAATGTGTTCTCTACTAAAACTCTTTTAACTGTTCCTTCAAAAATGTTGTCTAAAGTCACCTTTGTCTGGAGACTGCTTTGCTACCTATGGTTTTTTTATGCTAAAAGACCTCTGAAGACCTTTAGTTATGGATTCAGTAGTGTCAGAATGACCAACAGTCCAGGTAGTCCAGTAGTGACAAAAAGCACGTCTCAGTCAATTAGTTATGAGGATCTGAGAAGAGGTGCATTCTTCGTTTGCTTGCTTTAAGAGTAATATAGGGTGCATAGGAAGGAGGACGAGCCTCAGAAGCATCCTTTCAAATGCTGCAGCATGAACATTTCTCTAGTGGACAGTGCAAATCTGCATTATGGAAGAGCACCCAAAGAACCATTTTATCTTGTCCCAGTCTCTTACCACTGTTCAAGACTCTTTCTTACAAGAATCTATTATGTGGCTTTCGTTCAGGAGCCATGGAGACATACCTCTGAAGCAGGGGAGATTCACTATATAAACAAACCAAAATGAATATTACCTATTGCCAGGAAACAATCGAGTTTTGGGGAAATGGCATCACTGATGTGGAGTGATTTGCTAGATTTGTATGGCATTGATTCTATGAGCAGAAATTACATAATCTAGTCTGGACTTTCAGACATCCATCCTAGGCCTTGTGTGCTTTCACTAGGAAGAGGTAGAGCGGCCAAAAGGCAGGTGCCTCAGAAGGCCAGTGTGTGCTAGGGAACCTTAAAGACAGTAGCAGAAGCTGTTTTCTTTCCACCAGCTATTGTAGAGCCTCTCCTGCCTCATGGCAAGGCTTGCAGCACTGGTTACACTTTACAAGTGTCAGTCTCTGAATGGGAAAGCTATTCAGGCTTCTTCTGGGGCCTGCTAGTCTCTTAAACATTCTTGAAGAACAACGAACTGTGTCTCACTCTGCAATAATGGTTGCTTTTTGTAATCCTGTTGCCAGTATTGATACCATACAGCCCAACTCTGCCATAGAGAGCCCTCAAGGAGTGTAAATGCATGGAAGCTGCAGAACGTTCATTTGCCCTGAGCATCCTTCCTGCTTGTATGAAAAAACAAGAGTATGTACGCAGTGTTACTCAATAAAAAACTAATTTCTGAGCTCAGGAAGCTCAAAAATTTCTGAGAAGGAATACTAGTCACTGGAGTGAGTGTCTTGTTGAAACTGCAGCGTTTTCTCATCTGATCTCTTCTGTTAACATTTAATTTCCACAGCCATATTCCACGAACGTGGTTCTCTGCGCACTTTGTATGTTCAGTTTCTTTTGGTTCTACTTGAAGAAAATTAATAGCCAATGATGATGTAGAACGTAAGGGCTGTGTTAAGACCCACATGATAAAAAGAAAGGCTGCCTGGCTTTTTTCCTAAAAGAAACCTGAAGGGCACAGTTATAGTTCTTCCCCTACCATACCCCAGAGTATTTTGGATGGGTTCAGCTCCTAGCAAAAATTTATTTTTGGTTCTGTACTGCAGAATCAGTTCCAAAAAGGGACAGGCTGTGTTCTGTTTTATCAGCCACAAAAATACTCCATTGCTTTTTGAGATATGTACAATATTTGGTTGGCAAAACATTTTTTTTTTTCCATGGTGCTTGCCTGTGGGTTGTCTCACAGGCTCATACAGTATACTTGCTAATATGTTTATCAGTATCATGCAAAACCAACTTAAACTTGCAGGGCTAATCTGTCTGACTTCTGCTTTGGAGAATGGAAGGAAAAAAGCTTTTTTAGAAAGTGAATCAAAACGAACTTGCATAGTCTGGTGGTTTGGGAGGGAGCCTGATGAGATTAGCCTCGCTAGCATAAATTGGCTTATGTAAATGCTTCGCAAGTCCATTCTGGTACTTCAGAAAAATTCTTTGTAGTACTTCAGAAAACTGAACTTTGATTTGTTGGCTGGGAATGATAAAACTGTTTTGTTGGAGCTGTACTGTAATTTTCTGCTGGGATCTCAGAGCTTTCTGTAGTCTAAGTTTGAATCCTTCACAATACAATTTTTGGAGAAAGAAAGGTGGCTTCCTTCTGCTTCAGAGTATTTTTCGCAGGAATCACGTTTCCCCTGCTGCCTTTTGAAAGCTATTTTTCAACTGTGTTAGTCTTCTTGGACTACTTTTATTCTGATGAGCTTCACCATTGGTGCAGTTCATGGAACAGACTAACCTTAGAAAGAGCGTGGTGGTGAGGGAAGTGCTTCACATGACGATCTGGCCTTGGAGGTTCGTTGTGGTCTGAGGACAACAGGAGCTCTGCCTGTCTTGTAATCGGGCACTGTAGCCTAAATAAAATGATTAGTAGGAGTTGCTATCTTCAGAAAAATCAAAATTGCATGTTCAATATTTTTTCTTTTGTTTTCTAGCATAATTCTGAGTGTACTCAAAATTTGAGTATACAACAGATCTGTTGAATATGCTGATGGTTTATCTTCTCTACTCTGAGAAGTGTCTTATTTAAGATCCGGTCCTTATTCTGTGATGTTGCAGTAAATCAGAAATATATGCTTTGCTTCCATTTTAAGACTGAAAATATGAAATGGCCTTTGTAATAAATATGAATCAGCTTTTTAATCCATAGCTCTGTAGGAGTTTGAAGCTAATACTTTTGAATCATTGCTGCAAAGTTTTATACTATTTTTGAGTCGTCAACAAGAGCTTCCCATTTAGTGACAAACTTTTACTTTTGCTGAGGAAAGTATATTTATGTACTCTTTAATTGCAGGCTACCAACTATGAATGTGTCACATAAGCAGAAATAAAATGCGTGAATGCGAGGATAACAGGGTGGCTGGATATTTCTCAATTTTGAAACTGATTTTGAATGTGTATTAGAGCAGAACTGTAAGAACATCATTAAATGGAGGAAGGCAGTCTGTCTAGGTTGGGCATAATTTGTCTCAGTTATGTGTCTGTACTGCAGGAGATGTAGGCATTAATGTTATTGCTCTCTGTTAATGGATGTTTCCTCTAGGCAACAAATGAACTGAATTTGAATACTGCTGTGGTTGAGCATTTTTAAATTGTGACCAGCATGTACCTTCATCCCTTAGAGTTATCAAAAGTATTAAAATGCAGCCAGTTTCTCTGTAATTAAAAACAAATTTAGAAAGTAGTATAATTACAACACTGTCTTTTAGTTGAAGAAAACAAAGACACCGATGAGACAATTTTTCTTCCTTGTCAAGTTCAGTTACATTGCTTTTTCTACAGTGGTTTTTTTCTTTTCAAATTTCAAAGAATCCACATTTACTCCTTGTTCCATGTCTAATCTATGTTAATGTTTAGAAAATGATACAATGGAATGATGAACAAAGACATTGAGATGCTTTAACTTTGGTACAATTATTATATAGTACATTAATGTTACTTAGATCCTAAATGAGAATCTGTTGACTCCAGTGTGAATTTTGTGTGTGAGGCAAGAATCAGGCCATACATCAAGTACATTCAGGACTGTAGCATTTGAAATTGTTGGCTTTGGGGAATTTCAGTGTGATTTAAAAGTGTTATTTATCGTGGCATGTCTTCAGATTCTGTCACTTTCATCAATTGCTTTCTTTTCATAGAAGAGCTGTAAGAGATATGTAGTAAGGATATAAATGCAAAAATGACATTTTGAAGATAATGCTCATTTTGATGTGTTCCTGACATCTTTTTCTGGGACTGATGCCTGTTGGTACTCTAGTGTTATCCCATCCAGATTATTACTCTGAATTTTCCCTTGGTGGTTGTGTTCCTTTGATTTCCTATAGCAGTAGGACAAGGGGTAATGGTTTTAAACTAAAAGAGGGTAGATTCAGACTAGATACAAGGAAGAAATTTTTTATGATGAGGGTGTTGAAACACTGGAACAGGTTGCCCAGAGAGGTGGTAGATGCCCCATCCCTGGAAATATTCAAGGTCAGGTTGGACAGGGCTCTGAGCAACCTGATCTAGTTGAAGATATCTCTGGTCATTGCAGGAGGGTTGGAATAGGTGACCTTTAAATGTCCCTTCCAACCCAAACCATTCTATGATTCTGTGCTTTCTGTGCTGTGAAGCCCTGCACAGTTTAGAATAGAGAATAAACATAGGCCAGAGTAGCTAAGGGCCCTCTCTTCAAGGTTTTATCCTTTCTAAGACTGGGCATCACCTTTCCTGAGCAACAAGTATCGTAGCTTATGTTTTCACTGTTATCCAATAGTTCCCAGAGCTGGCATCTCTTTGTGGATCCTTGCTGCCTTACAAGGGCTTGGGAGCTTTCCTGAAGCCTTGTGCAGTAATTAGTTGGGCATGTAAGCAACCTGTGGAGCATGCACTCATGGTTTGGAAAGAGCTAAATTTCTACTTCTGGGAAACATCAACTTGTGATGTTTTAACATAGTTCTATCAGACTTTTTCTGTGTTAATAATAATTATTCCGTAAATAATTGCAGAGGTGGTATATGTGACCACCTTCCTAATACAGCATGTGGATGGTCAGCTCTTTGGAGCAGGGTCTAGCTGCCTGCCTGGGTTTGTGCAGAGCCTGATGCAGCATGGGTTGTTACAGCTAGTCTCACAGTGGTTAATGTTCAGGACATTACTGTGCTTTAAGTAGTGATAGCCCAGCACAAGATACGAGGCAAAACTGGCTCTTGGTATAATACCATCACAATAATTGACAGGGAAGTTCCTACATTCAGATCAGAAATTAAGCCAGTTAATTTTAAAATACAGTCTATGGATAGGGGAGGTAGGCAGAGTGTAATTAGCATAAATGAATATGCTTTTGCAATGAGGAGAGGCTTCTAGTTCAAGAATAAAAAGCAGGAGTAATGCCACATGCATGTACGAAGTACTAAAGAAAGTCTGTTTGTACCCACTGCATTCTGGAAATTTGTCAAAAGTCCTCGGTTAAAGGTTATTCTGTTCGATTCTCCTTACTCAGATGGTGTCTGGAATGTAATGATTTTTCTGCTCCTTAAGGACTTTCTGCGGAACTAATAAACTGGCATATAATGAGTCCAGATAAAACACTAAAAAAGAGAAGGTGGGAAGAAACACTGATGAGGCTATGCAGGTCTGTAGATCTTTCCTAGAATATTGTTTTAACTTTAGACTTTTTCTACAAATAATCCCACAATCTGAAGAGTTTAAAATAATTGACAACTTTGAAGATCTGCAATTTAAGGAGAGAAACAAGAAGATTAAGAGGGTTTAATGGCTTTTAAACCTTTGCAAAACCAGTTGAGTTTCTTTAAAAATCAGTGACAGGTGATAGGAGCTCAGATCAACTTGGAGTGATTTCTGAATTGAAGAGTAGCACAGATCTCTTGGAGCTTGTTACATGCAGTAAACTCTCAGTGTATGAGAAAACTTAAGGATGGCATTATGGAAGAGATTAAAAAGTAGACAAAATAACTTTCAAAGTATTGTTTGAAAGAGCTGAGAGGGAAATTTTGGTGAGCCAGAAAAGCCAGGTTGAGCTAAACCTTGGGAACTGCAAGCCAAATAATATTGACTAATTTTTTTAATCTATTTTTGTTTCATAGGGATGCGGTAAAAAAATGTACACTTTTTTGAGGGGGACGAAGCAATTGCAAGTGCTGAGATTTCTAGGAATCTCTATTGGAGTGACACAGATCCTGGCTATGATCCTCACTATTACCTTGCTGTGGGCTCTGTACTATGACAGAAGGGATCCTGGAGCGGATCAGATCATGGCCCTGAAGAGTGATGCCTCGCAGCAGCTGTCGTGTCATTCCATAGAGCTACTGAAACCAAGCCTGACAAGGATCTTTGAACACACATCCATGGCAAACAGCTTTAGTACACACTTTGAAATGGAAGAGCTATAGGTGATGCAATGAATCTGAGAGGTCACAAAGGGTTTTAATTGGTTTTTGTTGTTGTTTTTATTCTGTTCCATCAAGTATGCCAAATATACCAGTCTTCGTATGCTTCAGAAAACAGCTGATGAATGGAAGTGAGAGAGGCCAGCATACAAAGAAGGATAAGACTGTCAGCCTCTTAGCCATGGCCTCAGCCATGAAACAGAGTTGATTTTGTTTGGTTGTTTTTTAAAAGGCACTCATTCACTGGGCACAGTAATATTTAATTTATTGTCACAAGCTGTGTGATGTGTAAAATACTGATTCATTCACAGGTAGACAGTACCTCTAAGGAAGCATCACGGGAAAGGAAGAGAAATACTCATCTTCTGAAGAAACGACTGTGCTTTGGACAAACAAAATGTGACTTCAGTTGAAATTGACTTTTACATTTTTAATAAGCCATTTGGAAAATGTCTTAATCAGGGATCTATGTATATATAATTGTGTGGTTTTGTGTGTACATGGAAAGCGGAACTGCAATTCAAGTCAATACTTGGATTTAAAAATTTGTGAGATTTGTAAAAAGGGCAAGATTTTCTTTTTTCTAACAAAACCTTTCTTAGCTGTTGTTGTTAAAGATGTTCTAAAACTTTATTTTTATCTAACTGTTTAATTTTTAATTTTAAATATATTAAACAGGGATTGAAAACAAAACTATGACTCTGGACAATAGACTTTAATTTTCTGAGTAGTTCTGGAAAATTCTTCTTTGAAACAGTTTGTACTGTGGACTGTTTCTTAGTGAAAAGAAAGAAAACCTTAAACATTCTTTCCAAAATGGGAATCAATATGGGAGTAGCACATTTTTATAGATAAATCTTTTCTCCCGTCTGTGATTCTCCTGAAGGTAGAAACAAAAGACTACAAGGAAAATGCTTACAGTTCTGGATGCTATTGCAATAATTGTAAAAGTACATAAAGAGAACTTACACTTCGGCGGCTTCTTCATTAAGAGCTCTCCTAGTGGCTTAAAATGCCAACTGGAAACAGCGTTAAAATGTATTTATTGAGGTGGGGAAAGTGCATTTTACTGTATTTTTATGAACAATGTTTATTTCATAGGATAATTTTTACAATTGGCCATGCTCCTGAAATATATATTTGTTCCACTGAGTACAGTAGTTTGTGGCAAATGGGTTTTTACATAATACTACATTTTAAAAATTCTTTCCTTTGTTTTGGAATTTGTAAAAGAAAAGGGGGGGGGGAAGCAAGGTGTGATTTGCTAGACAATAAAATTACTTTTGTCTTAAATTTCATAATGGCTTTTTTATTTTGAAGTCCTAGAGTGTGAATGCTTTGGGTGGGAGTTGGGAGGGTCTTCCTGCTAGTGTGAGTTAATTTGTTGTGTCTTTACCCATTCCACTTACTCTGTTGTGGAGAAGCTGCATTGTAAATTTCATTTTCTCTTTTTTATTGCTTCTGAGAAAGCTTCTTAAGGGCTCATGAAATTAAGCTCTTCAGTTGTGTGGGCTGTTGTTTGTTTTTTAGCAGTCTACATGTGGGTGTAATTATTTCACGGGTAGTATTGCAAGCAAGATTACTTTTCTGCTTTTGTACGTCTCCTACAGAGATGCTAATATTTTGGGAGGTAAGAAAAAGGCTAAAGGATAGTCCTTCCCAAAATTTTGCTTGGAGTATCTGTGTCAGAAATACTTTCTCATGCACTGTTTGGGAAGCCTTGTTGCCCAGCGTTACCGCAGACTTCCATCCTTCCCACTGCTTAACCTGGGCAGCATTTCTGTAGCTGAGGGCAAGGTTCCTATGTAGAAAAAGAGCAGGTGTCTAAGAAAGCCTGGATATAGACGAGCTCTAGATTTCAGAGTGCTGCAGAGACCTGTGATGCTACACAGTGGATTTGAGCCATTGTTGGTTTTTTCCCTGTTTTAAAAAAAAAAACAAAAAAAAGCCAAGCAAACCACAAATTGTGGAATCTTTTGATTGTGGATTGCATGGATTACATGTACACAGCTACATTCAGCTGTGGATTACAGCTGAATGTAGGGAATTTCACCATAAGTAATGTAAAAAAGGGCAGGAAGAAGTCCTGTCCTTTGTCCAGGAAATCCTGACACTTAGAGTTTTACCTAAGGAGTGTCTGGAAGCTCCCTTAGCTATGCTTCAGCTATCCCAAGTCCTCCCATGGGAGGACTCCCTGGGCTACCAGTGAGCGTTGCCTGTGTATCTTTTTGTGTGCAGGCTAGAGCTCATGAAGGAAGAAATATGGCAAGCTGGGCTAGGGAGATTTGTTGGAGAATTAGAGATACTGACAGCCCAGGTCATTTGATTTTAGGCTTCCCAGGTGGTGAGGAAGCACTGCCATTGGGCGTAGTCAGGTAATAACCTGACTAAGAGCAGAGGGATTGTTTGGGGTAGGGCTCCTTTGATACAGGACCAAGGTCCCAGACCAGTGTTTGTGGACGCCTATGATGGTGAACATCTGCAGTCTGAGTAACCTCACTTGGGCTTGGCTACCCAAATCCTGAGCCAATCTGTGTTCAGTACAGGGCTAGTTTCACTAGGGGAAAGACCCACATGCCAGGAATGACGGAAGTATTCCCTTCCCTAGTAAGGACTACTGATGAGTATTCTGGGAAAGAATCCTTCTATTTTGAGTATCTAACCACACTTGCCGAAATAGATCTCAGCTGTAAACTAGAATGCTTTCAAACTTTTTTCATTCACTGTGCTCAGGCTATGAGGTGTGTCTGCTTTTCTAGGGCTTGTTCAAAGAGCCTTAAAATTGATTGACTGGGCTGCTGTGAGCCTTTTCTTTTCCTGTAGAGCTTTACGATATACATAGGAGAGAGGCTGCTTGGCAAGAGGGGAACGTTTAGAGATACTTGCAGCAGTGAAAACTACTTCATCCTTTTATTTCCTTTTTCCCCTCAGTTTGCAGGAGTACCTGGAGGAGAATGATGGTGTGTTTGTTCTTCTCTGCAGCATAAACTGTAATGAACCAAATTTTTCTTGTTGCAACAAGCAACTATGGAGCCACTTCTCAACGTTTTTCACAGATTGCTTAATTGCTTAATGTTGAGGAGAGCATCTGTGTTAAAAAAAAAATGGGTCACCCCCTGCCTTCATCCGGTGTTTCCATTCAGCCTGTAGCTGTGGGGCTGTGTAAGGTTTGCACCACCCAGTCATGACTTGGGACTATAGGGATGCTTTTAGGAGGCAAAATACACTATTCTTGGTGTTTGAACAAGGTATTGCCTCATCTGCCAGCGGGTTGCATGACAAGGCTTTCTGAAGGAAACGTAACTATGTTTTCTGTTCTTTATAACTTCATTTTGTAAAAGCAACATGTAAATATAAGGGAATATATAAAGAATAAATAGTAAAATGAGAGGTTGTTGGTCACAGCAACTATACAGTTAAATATGATGGAGACAGCAATTTTCAAATAGTTTTTGAAGTTTTTACCACACAAGCATTATGTTTAATTCATATGAATTGCTATTATTGAAGTAAGATTGTATCTAAAACTTTAAAACTCCTGTATGATTGACTACATTTCTTTAAAAAAAATTGGGATGTCCTAAATACTTCAGAATTTTTATGCATCTACTTGCTTTTTATTCAGCACTCCCCCACCTTCAGTTGTTTCTTGTGCATAGATAATATGAAAATGGGTACCTTAAAAGTAGATAAATAGATAATGCAGGCAGGTAAGAAACTAAGCTGTCCAGATAATCACATAATCTTATGGACTTTGTCAATCTAAATATGTTGTTCACTCCTGACTGCTCTTTTAGCTGCATGTTTGCATGTCCTGTCAGCTGATTGCTATTCCAGAACACCTAAAAATCCTCAGGTGTTTCCACGGTCAATGGGAAAATAAAGTGCTGGTGGGCCCAAGATGCAGGAAAGAGAGCATATGACCTCCTAAGCACCCTCCCTGCCCAAAACTTCATGATCCTGTGTTTTCACTAATTTATCCTCCTCTAGACCTGTTTCCTCTCTGAAAGACACCCTTCTCCCTGAAGCAGCTGAGGTTGCATTGTGCTCTCCGCTGCAAAAGCCTCTTGGGTGTGAGCGTGTTTCTACAGTGAGTGTATCCAAAACCTCAAAATGTAAAGCATACGCTTTCTGTTTGTCTCCGGTAGTCATTTTATGGGAGGACAGTCGTTCTCCTTAGAAATGCTCTGGGGTGGTTCACAGGCAGGTATTACTTTTACCTCTTTGCCCCCCCAGAGCAGTGAGCTCCTGGCAGGGGTGGCTGTCATGCCTGCCAGTGCTTCGGTATGCACAGCTGATTGATCAGCGTCATCCGCACTGCCAGTTGTCCTTTGTAAGTGATACACAGTGTGTTGTTACCTGCTGTTATGCTACAAAAGGAGTTTGATCTCATCTGTGCACTAATATTTTATCAAGGGAATTTGATACCAGGTTTGAGGAGGCTCTGTAGCCTGAGCGGCTCAGCAGAGCAGTTGGTGTTGTGGACGTATTGAAAACATAGCGAATACTTTTAAAAAAGTACAGACAGAGAGGCTGAGTTTATATTGCTGGAAACAATTTAATGACCCAATTTTCTTTGCTGCTGCAGGCTGGGAAGGGAAGGGAAGGAAGGGTGATGGCCATTCACGCAGGAGGAGGGTAGCTCTGTGTTATAGAGCTGCGGCATCCTGGTCGTGGTGGCTTTGGTATGGTTTAGATGCACTCATGGCTTGCCTGGAATTAGTGTTGGGGACATTCGTTGCCCTCAGATTTAGTGTTCCTTCAATCTTACTAGGCAAAAAAAAAGTTCCATGAATAAGTTATTGCAAAACCAGGTTGACCCATTCAAGCATGCAGATGTTTTATTTAAATATTCCTCAAATGTCTATTTATTCAGCATAACACATGTATTATGCTGCCTTCTGAAATACCATATATGACTGTCAAACAAAATTGTCAAAACAACAACCTCGGTTTCTTTGTATGATACACAGAAATAATTACATTTCATGTACAGTACAGATGCATTTTACAGTCATCAACAGTCATTCACTACCAAAACAGCATTAAAATCACCTAAAACACCAAAAGAATGTGTATTTCCCCAATTCAGAATAAATTAATGATTTTGCATGTGACACATGGAAATAGGCGACAGGACTGGAATTCTGCAAAATCATACTAAATTATTCCTTAAGCTGCATTTTAAAAACGAAAGTACAAATTGCTTCAGGGCTATAACTGTTATGCAAGTGTATTGCTGTAGTGCATTCTTTTTAGTCCATATGAAAAGGAGAACAAAGAGATTTTAAAAAACACATGACCTGACAGAGTCGGTAGGTTTCCTGGGTTGGATGTAGTCTGTCCCAAAGTGGGTTTAGTAACTGCCTTTTTGCATTATTTACCTGATATAACTAGTCAAGAAGTACCGTGTGGCATAAAGAAATTGTTGCAGATTGCTAACATCAAGGCAGTTTTTTTATCAATAACTGTTTAGCAAAAGGTGGGGACCAAGCCATTTTTTGTATGAGTAATCATGGGTAGAAGTAGGATGCAAATGAAAATTCTGAGTCCATTCTGCCTCTCTTTTAAACCCCAGTAAAACTTACATAACCCACCAGCTTCAGCAGATCTACTGCAATTTTCCAACAGGGTAAAAGAGAGGAGAGCAACATCAGGTTGCAGAGTTCCTCAGAAGGAGTGCTCATCTGGGTCAGAGGACAGCCTGTGCTTCTGCTCTCTGTTAAGGTTTGAAAGAAATGTAGAAGCTCTGTTTACGATGAGTAAGTTACTCTGATTTGCAGAAAAAGTGGGAAGTTAACTGCAAATTAACCAAGCTTCCAACTAAGTAAAGAATAAGAAAAGAGAGTAATGCATGACATTATATACTTCTTTTAATTGCAGTTTAATTCTAATATGTGACATTGTATTTTGGTGTATATACTGTAGCATGATAGTCCATCATCTACTTTTCAATCTCTATTGACAGGTAGAAAGATCAGTATTTGTGTGCAGTAAAAAGTGTATCATCAGCAAGTTTCAGTTTTTAGTGGGTGTTTTCTCTTAATGTAAATTTTCAGGTCAGTAGAATGCTAGCAAATACTGTACTGAAACATACACTACTCAAACTATTAAATAACTGTGTTACTCATTTATTGTAATGGCATCTAATGCACTGAGCCTGTTGATTTATATGCATATTTTATTTTGCAGACATGCAATTATTTCTGATCCAGTGTTTTTGATGTATATATGTATGTATTGATATGCACATATTCCATGTATATTTGATGTATATGATGTATGGTATGTCATGTATATAGGAAGCATTATGATACATCTCCTAATGTACTCTCATTAAGAAAAATGACACTTTTTTATCAGAAAGGTTTCTGGTAACATCAATGTCTCTTAAAAATGAAGCCAAAAAGCCTTAACTAGTAGAGCCTTCATATTAGCTTTTAGGCCTGCCCATGTGGGTAAATTCCAATTGAAATAAACTGTATTTTTATAGCTTTGGGACCCAATCCATTATTCTATCAGTGTTCTTAGGTAGTTAAGTATCTTCACGCAATATAAATTCTCAAACGAATTTTAGGATGGAAGTTTACAGATAATTACAAAAAGAGTTTAGCCATCTTTTTTACTGAATATCTTTTGGTGTCTTCCAACGTAGCCAATACTCTGGATGCTGCAGAATGTCAACAAGGAAGGTTTGGAGATAAGTGTTAGCTGATTCCAAAAACACCTTTGTTGTAATTTTAATTCAAATAGGATTGATCCTGCAAGAGTACACTGGGACAAGAGGTTTGTTCTGAAAACACAGAAGTAGACAGGATGTCTACAGAAGAAAGGTCTGTGTTGATTCATCAGTAGCCTTGAAATCCCAGATAGTACGGTAATGTTGGAGTGGACAACAAACTGTGACAGAAATGGAGGACAGTGGACAAAAAGAACAATGACTGAATAGCTCATTTGTGGTGAACAGTTTGGCTGTAAGATTATTTAAAAGTTTGCCATTAGAAGTTTATAGTGTAGATGAAGTGGTGTAAAATACCTTAAAAAAAGAAATCCTGATTCCTGATACAACAGGTATACAATGACTTATTGCAGTTGTAACAGTACCTAGGAAGCAAGATAAAACAATAGTAAATATTGAACTAACTGAACACTTTTAGTTCACTAATGAATGTTTGAATAAGAAATACTGCATTTTTCAAAGGGAAGTTATTTGTACAACTACCATGGAACATTAACAATCAGTTTGTTGTAAGTGCACGGAAATGCCCCTTTCTACAGTAATATTTTATCATGCCTAATCTGAAAAACAACAAAAGTAAACTGAGATCACAGCTCCAAATAATTTCAGCATGCATTATGGTTGTAGTTCTTTCAGTCAGTACAAACATATTTCATATGAGCATTTTTTCTTTCATTTTTTGATAGTTTCTCAACAAGTTTGTGGTTTATTAACAGGAAAAAAAAAGACACGTTATCAAAATGTTTCTTGTTGTTTTGCATTCAGCAGGAAAACAGGTTTGTTTCCTTTTTTGTTTTGTGGCTTTTTTTTTTTTTTCTAAAAAGAGCTCTCATGATAAGAAGAAGCATCAATGGGGACATTTCATTGTGCTCATATAGTAAGTCAGGATGGTCACAGAAGATTCCCCCACGCATCAGTTTGAACAAGGGGTAGGAAACTCCTTTTGGTTCACACGCTACAACACTGAAACCCACAAAGTGTTTTGTTTCTCCTGAACCTCGGTCTGCGGCCGCTGGTGCACACGTCAAGGGGCGTTGTCTTTCTCAGCTCTCTCATTCCTCGCGACTCATTTCTCACTACTCGAGCTCAGCTTGCAAGTGGTCTTTATGCTAATTTATAAATAATTCCTTATTTTATAAAGCAGATACTCTGACAATGTTTCCTCCCGAATACTCGGGAGACTCTGGCCTATCATCTCCTTCAGGTGTGGTGACTGGAGGTGTCGGGATGCTAATTATTGCTGTAGTGACGTAAGGCTGCTCACAGTTTAGTTTAACGCACTCTTCCACTTTGGCATTTAAGCTGGAACGGCTGGAGGAAGAAACAAAAAGTCATGAAGAAAGAAAGACCACGTTACTTCAAACCTCTCGTGTGCCCGCTTCCACTCTGTCAGCCGTCTGTCTCCATCCTGCCCCGTTAGAGAGCTCAGAGGTGCAAAGTGGCACCACCCCACCACCCTGCACCCCGGCAGCAGGTGGTCCATGGCTATGTCCCGGGACAGGACCCCTTTCTCCCTTCCTTCCTGCCATTACAACACTTCTAAAAGTTTCTGGGCTCATCACCTAAGTGTTTCTGAGCAGGGGGAGCATTTGAGCTGCTCCCTGGGGAGCAAACTTTGCATAGCCAAATGACTTGCTATGCAGGAAAGTGGAAACTAAGGCATAGTCCCAGTCTCCTACAGAGTCCTGCATGCCATGCTTATTTAAGAACATTTTGTATCTTATGTGTCCTCAAGAGTAAGACACATTGATATATGCACTAATAAAGGTTAACGCGTTCATGGAGTTGCTGCAGTACCTCAGAGTCATAAGAAACTCATAAAACTCAGACCGTTTTGAGGTGAGACAGGCATCTTGTGCTTGTGTTTTTAGCTTGTTTTTTAGCACAAAGCCGGTGCTTTGTGTTTTTACATACTCTGTGACTAAAAGTATGGTGCAGGAAAGTCCTCTAGCAGAGAAAGGATGGATCCAGGCAGACTATTTCCTGAAAAGCTAAGACAGATTGGAGCTTTGTGCTGGCCAGGAGGCCTCATTGCACAGCAGCTGAAAAACTTTGGTAGCTACAAGCTGCTGGATTGTTCATGGAAGTGAAATCCAAACCTAGTGACTATACAAAGCAAGCCACTCAAAAAGTATCTTAACAAGAAAATCTCTATAGCAACTAGTGCTGAAAATGCTTCTTTTTTAAATGGCGGCATGTTTGAGTTCAATAGAAAACACTTCCGAGTCTCCTGAGACCTTTGCTGTGTTTTCAGAGGTGGTGTTTGGATGCACCTGAAAGCCAAATGCTTTACTTGTGAGAGTACAGAGATGTTCAGTAAATTACAGACTCTTAAACTGCACTTTCCTCACTTTCATAATAGCTCCTCAAACTAGGAAATACATTTTTCTTACCCATTTCATATTTTTTATTTAGAAAAGTCTTTCTTATGACTATTACACTTAGGACTCTGGGAATCATTTTTATTTCTCTGCTCTGTGGAAATGCGAGGAAGTCTCATTTGTCCTATGCTTCTGAACCAAACCAGTAGAAACAGCAGGGACAGACCTACCTTTCTCTTCCCACTTGCTGGTCTCGTATGTCTGAATTGCACATTTTTCTATGCTAAATTTTTCTTGTTATGTGTTTGTCCATGGCATATAATATTTGATGATCTATTTAAGTTGAGGTCCCTGGATGCTGTTTGCTGCGAATAGTTCACAGTAGTTTGTGGGGAGGGCGTGAGAGGGCAGAAATGGATGTAGAGAGACTATTCTGTATCTTGGATTAAGCTTGGAGCAAACTAAGTGCAGGATGTTTCAGCACTAGTGTCCATTTTTGGATGACTATCTGACGTTCATCTTTAGCCTCACAGCCTACCTGCAGAGGCCACAACACCTCTGCAGGTCTTCTTTAACGTGGTGTGCTGATGAATATGAAGTACCTGTTAGACAGAGGTGTCCTCTCCACACATCTGATCTGGATGGTGCTGAGCTCTTGTACGCTGCCTGGACGGCTGCCAGTGATGGTGGTGTTTGGGATGCGGTACGTCTTTTTATGTCTTCGTGAGCAGCAAGTGCTGGTAACACCTTGTTGAGATGAGAGAGAGGGGCTGTGGCTGGGGGGTCTATTGACTGTGGAAACCTCCATACAGCTCTCTTCATAGACTTGCTCATCCACAAACTCATGGTTCTAGCCCAGAGGAATCCAACAAAGGGAAAAAGCACACACAGAAAGATAATTAAAGTCAACATATTAATCATGATTGTTTAAAGGCTTAAATTGACACAACTGAATAAACTGGGAAAGTTAGACAGCTTGTTCTTGATTATAATGTTTAGGCCATATTAGCTTGGGCTGAATACCAATACAAATGTAAACACTGGAACAAAATGCTCAGAGCTCTAAATAAGAAAAAGTTAATCCAAATTACTTTGTAAAATAGCACATGATTGTAATGTAGTTTGCATTATAAATATCTGTATAATCTATGAAGTGCCACAAAATAGAGGATTATGTTTATTAATAAAAATGCACGTGGTGCTTATGTAAATGCTCTAAATGTCATTTGGAAATAAACAAGATTTATTGTATTGAACTATAATAAAATAAAAATCCTAAGTATTTTCCAGATGAGTTTATAAAGCTTCCTGCTGAATTACATGTTAGAAATTGGGATCTGGAACAGCATGTTTTGAGGCATGCATGTATGTAAAAGAAAATGATTCAATTAAATAGAAGTTTTGATTAGAAGAGATGAGACAGTTATTTAAAAGCGTCCAAAAAGTTCCTAATTACTGTAGATGGATGTATTGAAAGCAGTTTAGAAGACTGAGCATTTAGTTAAATAAAGTAGTCTTTATTCATGCAATCTTTGCTTAATCCTAGCATAGACAGTAGTTTTACAGGGTTGTCATAGAGCTGAATCCAAATTCAAGCAAACGGCTGGTTTACCTTTACTCAGTAGGTGATTAGGAAGCGTTTCACACATAGCTGTGATTTCCAAATTATCTTTGCATGCGCGAAAGACTGTGAAATAGTGGTGTTGCGGGGGGGTGGGGGGGGGGTGGGAGGCTGGGAATTTTTACAGTCATTTTAAAGTAGCAGCCCAAACTAAGCAGAGATTAAGGTATGTTTATGCGCAGTTTGAGAAAGCCTCCTTTTTTTAACAAAAAAATCTTTCCAGTTACTGCTGGAATCAGTCTGCATATTCTGAGAATGGTTTAGGGAGTGTTTTCTGGGTTGTTTTATGCTCTACTCAGTCTCGTTCACTTGAAGTTTGCTAGCCTGCTGTGTCTTTGTGTATTAGAATGAGAAACATTATTTTTTCCCCTAAAGAACGATGTGCTAATTGGAAAGGTGCTGATGTTTTCCAGGAGAATTGCAGTAGAGTGCTAATATAAAATATGTGAGCAAAGTAAATAGAGTAACAACTGTAGCCAAATATTTGCAACAAACGGAAATACCTTTATAGGCACATTATTCTTATTTCCATTTCTCCTGTTCTTCTTTACTCAGACATAAGTTTGTGTGGAAATGAATGGTGTTGAAGAATGACAATTTCCAGTGATATGGGAAGAAAGAACTTCCTTGAAAATTGACTTCTATAAGGCATATGTCAGTCACAATCAAGATTTTGAATGTGATAACACAGTGGACATAAAATTCCAAGAGAAAATTTACCTCATCGCCATCTTTAGATTACATTCAGTGGCTTACAGTATGTTTGCCAAGAACTCTGCTAGTTTTCCAATTAAAAGTAATTTTGTGCTTCCTAAAACTTTTATGGAGCAGCCAGCTCAATCCAATTCAACTCAATTCAATTTGTAGGGTCCATTAAAGAGGGTTATTGAGTGAACTTTCAATATAAACTGGAAACATTTTGAAACGATATAATGACTCAAGTTAATGTATTTGATTATACTTATTAATTAACTGTTCTTAAATCAGCTAAAAGTAGCCTGTAAAATATAACTTTCAGTGCAATTATTTTCATTTTTAATGTAATTTTCACAGATTTCCATAACATTGCCCACACTGCATTTTTTAGAGTGGAAGAGATCTTATCCTATTGACTTTAAAGTAAAGGAAAAGAGAAAATATGCCCTTGCTTAATATCATCTGGACTGATGCTTATACCAAATGATATTTCACAGGATGAGGCAAGGCTAAGAGGGCATGTCACCCTTGCTGTTATACCATGAACCAGCAACTTTCCAGATTCCACAAGCTGAGGGTCCAAAATTTCAAGTTCCCACTAAAATTTTAGGAATGCATGATCTGACCAGGCAGTGCAGGATACAATTTGGAACACCTGCCTACATTTTTGTGTTCATGTGTCATATGAACATCAGTGTCAGTAGCAGGACCCAACAAACAAGGAAAAAAGAAAGTAGATTATATGCAGCTTTAGGAAACAAGATAATACTTGCTTTATAGACTTACACTTTTTTTAAAAAAAGCTCTGTTTAAAAAAAAAGAAAAAAAGAAAAGGCTTACATATTCCACCATTATGATTAGAGGAAATGTAAAACTTTGGGAGCCAAATCCAACTCCCACCAAATTAATAGAATTTTTTTCCCATGATTTCTACGAGAGTTTGACAAGACCTGTGGCTACTACTACAGTTTTTAAATAAGTTTGTAATGTTCAAATGTGGAAAAAACTTTAAGACAGATCGCTATTATTGGGTTCTAGTACAAACTGTCTCAAAAAGATTCCAAAAGGACCCAGCCTGAATCTTGGGAAAGAAACCTCATTATACTCTGAATAGGAAGCAAGATATTTTGTCCTACAGCACGTTATATAAAAATGAATATTCCAAAAGTAAGAACAGAGAAGACATAAGCACCTGTGAGATGACACACTACTATCTAAGTAAGTGATGTAACAACTGGGCCATTTTATTCACAAAGAAATGCTATTGAAAGGAGAACATTAAGTTATACATATACATGCATCATATTTTAATTTAGCAATGTCTGTAGAGGGGAAAACTTTTTAATTTTTTTTTTTTTTTGAGAAAGAGCAGTAAGACTTTCACATTTATCTTCATCAAATATAGCAGAAGCGTTACTGGATCTTTTAATGAAAATAGAAAACTAGACTATAAATATAAGACAAAACAGCATAAAGTTCCACCATGTATACAAAACTTAAAGAGAAATCATATAATTTTTTACATGCAACCAGAACTTATAAAACTAGATGTAAATTTGTAAATGGTGGTTTAATGGAGGTGGGTGTCGGTGACAAGTGATAGGATGAGAGGATATTAGGAAATATTTCTTCACTGAAAGCGTTATCAAGGACTGGAACAGGGAAGTGGTTGAGTCACCATCCCTGGAGGTATTTAAAAGATATGTAGACTGGTGCTTAGGGACATGGTTTAGTGGTGGGCTTGGCAGGGTTAGGTTTACGGTTGAACTCAATGTTCTTAAAGGTCTTTTCCAACCTAAGCGATTCTATGATTCTATGACTTTATGATGTTGACCAACTTACCTACAATATAAAGTCAATTCTACATGGCAATATAACCCCCGCAAAAATATAAAAATACAAGGAGATAATTTTAGCGTGCCCTATGTGAAGTTCCCCAATCTATGAAGATTGAATTCAATATAACTAATATTTACGTTCTTAGTTTCCTTAGGAAATCATGAAAGAGGGAACACTGTAAATTTAGGGATGATTAGGGTTATTGCTGTGACGTTATCTGTCCAGAAATATACTATTAGTAAACATGGCTTATTACTTAGTACTTATTACTGAATCATAACTCTGCTGTACTTTACTATCCTTTGTGGCTGTATAATTACTCAGGTATTGACCAGGGAAAAATATAGAGAGCACATAATAAGTACTCCTTTTGATTTATAGGGAGTTTCAAATCTAGATGAGCATATTTGGGCTGTTATGAATTGCATCAGTGATTTCTACAGGGTTCTCAGTGTCTAAACTGAAGCCAAAAGACTTTGAAGCTTTGCACCTGCACCTGGACTAAGCACTTGCAGTTTCAAAATAAGATGCTCGGGGATCCTCTTTTACAGTCACTTCAGTGACAATTGCGTTCACATCAGAGGAAACACTCAGCAACTCTTTCTGTACAAAAGCCCAACATTTGCTCAGGCAAAAACTTGCTTTGACTGCACTGAGTATTGAATGTGCAAGGATTACAGATTGTGTTTTATGAACTGTACTGCAGAAAAGTGCAAATGATAACCTTATGGAGTGTATGAAAACCATACTAAAGGTCACATACACAGCTTGGCTATACTGGTGTCGTCTCACTGATGCCAGTATCTTTCACCCTAGATGAGGCTCTCGTCCAGGATCTTTCAGTTATTTATATGCAGTGGGTATAATGCCTTAAAATAAGATAAAATAGCTTTTCTTCCCAGCTAACTGCTTTCATATAAAGGCTTATTAATTAGAAGAAATAACTGAAAACATTCAAAACTAGGCTGGTGAGAATTCACAGGAAAACACAGTTCTCTTTTCTTACCGTAGTTTTTTCCAGGCAGTGAAGCAGGTGGTGGTGCTGCGTTTCAAAGGAAGAGCCGGATTTGCTAACAAAGGCCTGTTCTTCTTCACTGGAGGACTGTTGATACATAGAACTCCGTATTATTCTCATTTATGAACAAGAGGGCTCTTATCCAAATATTTGATCAGAACTAATCTGGACTTTACACGGTAGCATAACTGCAATGCTTCATTTACACGGTATAACCCAAATTATTTTGGACCTGAGTTCTCTTTTGCTTGTTTGTTTTTTAATCAAAATACTTTCTTTCCTTCCCTTGCACCTCCTTTTAAATGTTTTCATCTTAGGTCTTTTATGCGTAGATGGAATAGTACAATTTACAAGTGCAATCAACACGTAAGCTTTGAATGTTGGAGCAATGCATGCTTAAAATTATCATAAATTTAAGTGACAGTAAAATATTTTTTTTCCTGGGAATGTGCCTCATTTGAAGGAAATTAAACATAGTTGTCCTCCTGGGATCATTTCATAGCAGTAAAGAATTTGTGGTATTGCCGCTTATCCAAAAATTCATGTCAGTGATCCCAATCTGCTGAGTTTGGAAAGCGTATAGCAGATGTTACTGACACAGAATGAAGAATTAAATAGAAAGTATCCACTCTTTATTAATTGCTTTCAGAATTATTCACTAGAAAGCAAAAAACTAAATAGGGGAGGAAATGGGATATAGGAAAGTTTACAATTCAACTTTGGGATATTTTAAATCTGCATGGCAATGAAGCTATTTGGTGTCTTTTTAGTTCAAAGATTTTGAGTTCTTTCAAGCAGAAGAGGAAATGAGGCCTCTGACTGCTCATCTTTTGTGTTGGACCGGACAGACGGACAGCCACTTCCTCCTTTTCTGGCTATAGGTTAAAGCGTTCGGCTTTTAACATGTATTGAACAGAAAGGACACAGAGGCATGAAAGCCTTCCTGTATCCCTCAGGGAATTGCCTCAATGCCAGAAAACGGCAGGGATTAAAAAACACTGTGTCTTCAGTCTTTCCCATCTGGCTACAGCTCCGAGCAGCCAAGGGGCTGTCTCCGGCAGCGTGGGTCGCTGTCGATCCCAGTCCCAGCTGCTGCCCGGGGCTCCCACCGCTGGTCCTGGCTTACTCGCCAGGGGTAAGGGGGGAATTTGTTTCAGGTAACATTAGATTTCAATGCATTTGAGGTAATCACCAAGATTCTCCTTAGAGCAAAGTAGGCACTTCCAGGGAACGCTTTTCACTCTGCAACACCCCTCTGTGCAAATGGTACCCTGGAGCTACCTCTTTCCCTCACTGATGATGGAGCCTGGTTTTGTCACCCATGTTCTACCCGTCTAAAGCCAAATGAGATGAATCTAACCTACCTCCTAAGAGGCAAAAGCTCTGTACTTTCTTAATGAGGTCTTCTACAGGATCTACCTCTAAAAATGTGGGTTGCATTTGAATCCAGCATTTCTATCTGGCCCTTCCCTCATCTTGTAATACCCCATCACTGACTCTCGTAAGCTCCTGTAACAATAGTAATTGCCCAGTTTATCCTTCCTTCATCTATCACTAAAGATAATGCTGCCTAAAGACCCAAGTTGATTTGCCCTGGTGATAAATAGAATAAGCTACTGCTGGGCTATCATTAAGCTGTTTCTCTGGAGGTGGAGGGTATAAAAACATTACCTGCTGCAGCTGGTTACTCAGTAAGCCATTTCGTTTGCTCTGCATGTAGGCGTTAGCACTTCCACTCTTTGCTGCACGAATTCGAGCAAGTCTAGCTTTCTGTGTAAACAGACAAAAGGAAGAATGTCACTTGTACTCATATCCATTATTCTGTTTATCTAAAACTGCTAATTGGAATCAGCTGCTTATGAATACCAAAATCATAACCACTGGAAGGCTGCATTGCATCTGTCCTCCAGGTGGGGCAAATCATAAGTGCCTTCTTATTTAAAATGCAAATGACAGAAGTTTTTATTTGTTTGCATGCATCGGCTAATAAAAACAATGATTTTGGAGAAGGGATTAGACAGATCAGCATGTAAGTGCCTCCTTTTTTTTTTTTTTTTTTTGCATTGCTGCAACTGTGCCAGTCCTTATGCGTGGTGGATCAGGAACATGGGCATCCATCTCAGCTTCACCTGCAGTAAAAACCTCTTTAAAGGGGAAGAAATGGTTCAGAAAAACACAATATTGCAAGTGCTATGGGCTTGTTTCTCAGAGCTTTCTGGCTTTTTAGAGTAGAGAATGTGATAACATTTTTTACGCTGTCTCCTAGCTAAGTTCCTGAATGCTTGCCAGGCCTTTTAAAAGCCTTTTAACCTCTTCGTGTCTATTGGTATAATCAGACTGAATACTTGTCATCATTGGTCATAGTATGTCCATAACATGGTTTTTCAGAGACTGCAGGCATCAAATTGCTGAGAGAGATTTGAGATTTCTCAGGTGAGCTTCATTGCTTGTGAAGGTGACCTTCATTCCAGAGCAGAAGGTGGCTCATGAGTGAAGGACGCTTTGCATCCACTGACTTTTGTATAACAGTTAAAAGCCAAACTTAGGAGAAAGCGTGAAGAAAAGACTCTCTCAACCAATAATATGGAAAACAGAAGCTTTTTTGGGATTTCTAGGATGGCATCCTGGTTCCGTAATTTTTGTGGCTGGTTACATGTGTAAGAGGGAGTCTGGTTTTATCTTCATGCATTGGTTTCTGATTCTGAAAGCCAAATGCTGAGCAGCATCTGGAGTTGAATGGCTGCTGAAGCTCAGAAGGAGATACAGTGAAGAACTTGAAAAACTGACTTTGATGTATTAATAGGGATTTTCACATCTGATAATTACTCAGCTGATATTTTCAGCAAATGGAGGGAGCATTTCTCCCCCCTCCCCCCAATTTCTGTGGCATTAAATGTCAGCATGAAATGATTGAGAATCCCTGAACACTTATAGAGGGAAGCAGCCTGGTCACTGCAGCCGCCAGATCTCTCTGGCATGATTAATAATTAACTGACTATGAGGAATGACTCAACACCACGCTTCTTTGCACTCACAGCCTCAAACTCACAGATCTTCTCAACAGCAAGCCAAGAAATTCATGACAGCTAACAGCAAACATGGCTAGAATCTGGCTTATGTGATATGTCACATATTTATTATCTTTTAATTGTTCTGAAAGAAAATAAGGTAATGCTGTGCATGTGTGCACCACTGAGTCAAAAAGCTCATGAGAGGCTGTTGCCTGATCTTGTGATATATTGGCCATTTTAGAATAACACATTGGTTTGTCACCTTCCTCGGTGCACACAGCCTTTCCAACTATGCAGTTAATGCACCTTATTCTAGTGGTAAGGAGAGAAGTGCTCAGATAACCTGCACAGTGCTTCTGCAAAGGTGAATTCCTACCTTCCCCTTCCTCCTGTTAGCACTGAAAGGACACCTGCAGCCCCATACTCCATCACCCTGGGTGGGTCCCCAGAGGCTGGACTGGGGGTAAATGTCCAGTCATGGCTCCTTCACTGAGCACCATGGCTGACCAGCCCCGGGCAGCCCAGTGTGCTGCAGTGAGCCACGCGAGAGGGCGATGTGCCGGGCTGACCTGGGGTCCCCAGGAGCCCACCAGTGTGGGGAACGGTTAACCGCTCTGACCTTCCGGGCTCACACAGGCAAGCTTCTTAGTGGCACATCCAGGGCTACCGATGCGGTTAGGGCTGAGTCCTCAGGGCTAGTGATTAAAAATCCCCCTGGGCAGGCAGAAAATCAGTTATTTTCAAGGTGGAGCTCTTGAGGTGCAACACCAGCGTGACGGGCTGCAGGCTGGGGGAAGAGCTTTACCTGCATCGCAGAATAGTCATGAGTTGGGACATGTGCACTGGGTTATGTTCATAAAAATATTAAAGTTCTCTCTTAGCACTATTGTTTAGACTTAGGAGCTCAAGATGCTTTAGAGATGCCTGTGCATGGTGCAGCATGGAGTCCCATAAATAAGTGATTTCAGTCACAAATTTTTCAGCTGTGGTACTTTTCAGTGTGCTCTTTATACAGGGAAATTAATTAGGTTTAATGAACAAACATTTTACATACATTAGTTATGCTTTTCCTTGTAGCTTGCATATTCATTTTCTCTTTCAGTGATTGGAGTAATAATTACGGTGCAGCACCATTTAATAAAGAAATATAAACAATATAATGGTTCATCAGACTATCTTAATATATCAATGTGCTACAACACATATAATATGAAGGTTGTACTTTCCATGTGAAAATTTCAAACTGCTTTGCAAATAGGAATTTATTGCATCTTAGAAAGCTTTTGTGAGGTGGAAAGTTATAGCTTACATCTTTTTAGCTGAGACTCATTCAGATGGCCTGAATTTACATCATTTACCAAAGAGAAGACAATAAATCTGTTACCGAGACAGGAACCAGATATTGTGACTTCCATGCTTATACTTCAACTTACAGAAAATACTCCTGAAACTGGAGGTGTTTACAGATCTGTTGAAGTGATTTCTTTTCAGTGCTTATGCCTGATTTATACCAGAGCCTGTAGCATGCGTAGTCTAGTGACTCCTCACATTTCCAGTCAAGTAATCATTAAAAGCTCATGTCAGCCACAGGATTTTAAGAGCCATGCACGATCGAATTCCTGTGAAGGCCACCAAAATGATGTGATGACATCAGGAAAACTGTGATTACAGAACTGTATTTTCCTTTAGTCTGTGAACTGTATTTTCTGCCATGTACAACAGAAAGGGAGTGATAACTGCCCCTTTCAACCGCTGCAAAGCCCTTCCTAACTCTCCCCTTTCATGGAATATCTAGTAAAAAAAGAAAGGATTATGTTCTCCTGCAGTAAATTATCTTCTTTGTTCTGAGGTTTTCCCTGTTAGCCACTGAATGTGAAACTTTGATTTTGATAATTTTTATGTTGTCTAGGACAAAATCAATGTCGCTGAAATACAGTTCTTTTACTTATTCTGATGAAATTCCACCATAATCATCTCATCTGAAACTTCCTAAAGAAATTGATGATCAGCTCTAATTCTTACCACATCCCTTGTATTTGCACTAAACTTTTTTGAATGCACTGCTTTTTTTTTTTCTAGCTTCAAATTTTACAACTTAGAGGTCAATCCTTCTCTATGGCTGCATTTATAGAAAATTTACAAAGGGAATTCACTGTTATTCAACAACAGCTAGCTCTGTTGGTTTTAGAAATACAAATGTTTATTTTCACAAGGTTTTAAATGGTGCTAAAAGTAACACTGTGGGGTATTTACAACATCCAGCTTTTAACACTCAAGATGCCCTCAGCTGTCCGGCTGTATTAAGAGAGAGATCTTATCAGGAACACTTTAGGGCAGGTCTTACTGCGATACTGGGATCCATTTCTGGCGAGAGCCTCTCTTCAATTTGTTATGCAAGATTACCTTGCTTATACTACAGCTAGGTAGCCTAGGTAATTTAATACTTTGATAGGTCCTGTTGTCTCTTTTCTGCTGCTCTCCAGACTGCATAACTATCTTACTATCAAAACTCAAAGATTACTAATTACTTACCTTATCTTTATTATCTTTTTAATGATCTTGTACAATTAAAAGATAAGAATTCCTTCACAGTCATTTTGTGTGTACTGGTTTTGGTTGGGATAGAGTTAAATTTCTTCATAATAGCTGGTGTGGGGCTATGTTTTGGATTTGTGATGAGAACAGTGTTGATAAACACTGGGATGGTTTAGCTACTGCTGAGCAGGGCTTACACAGAGTCGAGGCCTTTTCTGCTCCTCACGCTGCCATCAGGTAGGCTCGGAGTGCATGAGAAGTTGGGGGGACACAGCCAGGACAGCTGGCCCCAGGGTGGGGGGTGGAGGTTGGCGGGGGCTGCTGTTGCTTGGGGACTGACTGCACATCGGGTGGTTGGTGGTGAGCAATAGTTTTCTTCTGCATCACTTGTTTTTCTTGGTTTTGATTCCCTCTTCCCCTTTGTTGTGTCTCTCCCCCCTTTGAAAAAATTATTAAACTGTCTGTATCTCAACCCACAAGTTTTTGCACTTCTACCCTTCTGATTCTCCCCCCCATTCCGCTGGGGAGGTGTTGGCGAGCGGCTGTGTGCTGCTGAGCTGCTGGCTGGGGTTAAACCACAACACTGTGGCTCCCAGAATAACAGCCAAAATCGTCCAAGAATCAGTCACATTGTTCTTTACCTCATCTTTTTTTTGGCCTTTCATAAAGCCATCCTATATATTTGCTTTCAAGTGAAAAACCAAGGCCATATTTCATGCTCTGATTTTCTAATTTTCAGTAATTGCAAATAATTGACTTCAGATTAGCTGACAATAATTTATATGATATCAGCATGAAGTAGAGAAGAAAATGCTGTTTACTTTGTACTTTAATGGATATGGAATTAAATAAGGTTAATTTATTTGTTGAGTCGTGCCTTGCTTTTACAATCTATTCAAATTATTGTTCAGTAAACACAAGTTGTACATGCTTTTGTGCTAAATTCAAAAATCTTGGGTAAGTTATTCTGTTAGTTATGTCTCTGCAACCCCACTGAGATTAATAGCCTATCTCATTTAAAGAAGTCATAATGGCTAGCAGGGTTCCCTACTGCAAACGCTCAGCTCTAGACTGCCAGGTACTGTTAAGCAGTTGTTGTCGCAATTTATCCTAGAGCTATTTATATTTATCTAGTAACTTAATTATTCATAACTTGACGGATAAATACGTCTTGTACAGTCAATAAATAATAAAGCCAAGCCAATATTCAGGATATATTTTGCTATGTAAAGGTAGAAGACCTTACTCACCTGAAAGATTCAGGTTGAATTTTATGTATTAAGTCAGGTTTTGGAGCTGATGATAGTTGTCTGGGTGTTCTGTTGAGGCACCATGCAAAGTCACTCTAGGGAGAAAGTGCTTGGGCAACTAAAATTAAGGGTCCTTCAGTTATCAGGTAATGAACAATAATGGGCAGATGGACCCGCACCTAGGACTTGCTGGCTAAGACGATACAAGGCTCTTGACTTCAAAAGATGCAGAAAAATAGATGTATGGAAAACAGGGAAGGCATCTAGCAAGGAATGCTTCATTCAAGGTGAGCACATTCTCATCATAAGAGCTGCTTCAGTACACTGGGATGGAGCAGACACCTGTTCTAAGATGGTAGCTATGCCTCCTCCTTTCCCTTCCCTGTGCTCGTAGTCATCCCAGTGAATCTGACATTGTGAGGGTCTAGCTGTATCTTAACCTTTGACAGCTATCAGATACGGAATAGGAAATTGTATACAAGCTTACCTAAATCTTTCTTTTTCCTTTTCTGTCCTTTCCTTTCTTTTTCCCTTTCCTCTCCTTTCCTTTCCCTTATACACGGACCAGTCACAACACATCTGACATAACTTTGCCACCTTAAGGCATTGATGGGCAACCAAAATATCTTGGCCTCTTAAAGTTGTCTCTAGCTGAGAGAAGCTCCACAAATAGGATTTTTCAAAACTGTCTCAGATGTGATAAATCTGCTTGAGGAAAAGGCATGGTAAGACTACAGGGCATAATTAGTTCTGCCCTGAATGTCAATCCCCATATCCATTTTGGATTATTTATTTATTTATTATCAGGATAGGCAAGATCCTTGGATCGTCTTATGTGATAGAAGGAAATGTTCTAATAAGCACAGATTATTTTTCTTTATTTTTTATTTTACTTTATGTTTTATTTTTATCTTTTCTTTGTGTTTATATTGAGGTCTCTTTTACAACGATGTATTACCACGGTTGGAAGCAGGAGCTTCCTTTAAAATACATTCAAAATAAGATGGTATATAAATAAATGTCTCTCTTCCGTCTTCTCCTGAGCATTAATGTACAGCATCTCTTTGCCAAAAAGAAACAAATGGAATTGTCTAATCTTGAATGACTATGCAGAACTCAGTAAATACATATACTGATGGTCACATGGTTCTTGAACAAACCTAATATAAGTGACAAAATTTTTCTGCTGAAAATTGCCAGTGTTCCTGAGACTAGATTTCATCTCTTCACCGGGTAACTTTCTCTTGAGTTTCCTTACAGCCCAAATGTTTTGCCATTTCTGAAGACTACCTTGGTTAAACTTCTGTATGAAATATTGATAAAGTGAGTTCCACAATTCAAATATCCAACTCTCTCAATCAGATGGAAGCTGTTGTAGCCAGCAGCAGGTACCATCGCCTGCAGGGGTTCATGCTGTGCTCCATGAAACAGCACCTACTTCCATGCTTATGTTCTTCAGCCTCAGAGAATAGAAATAAAGTTGGTGCCTAGGGAAACATTCATTTTAGAAAACTGTGTAAAGCTTCTATTGTATTGAATGAAGAAGGAATTTCAAACTTCAATGATGTGACCTTTTTGCTTGAATATTCTTACACAATGCAGTAGAACCCTCCTGTGAAATGCAAGGCTATACTTCACAGCTAAATATTGCTAACTATGGACTAACCAGTACCCAGGGAGGGCTTTTTTTGATTTTTTTTCAGTCTGTCAGAACAATATTCAGTTCAACATCTCAGTCATTTTAGACTGAGAGAGAAGATTAGCTTTGAAATAGGAGATAGCAATGAAAAACACATCCAGTGCTAAGTTAATCAGACCTCAAAGCCATTTTCTCCAAAGCAAGAAGGGCATAAACACGGTCAGAGGAAATCTCTCATTCTTACTGTTGGCATTGTTCTGGGGAGCAGAATAAAAGATACTTGGCAGGATTGTCATTCACCACTTCGTGTTCCTGTTTGAAACATACAATAACCTCACTGTTTTGCAAGGAGAAAAAGTCAATTATTAACTCAAGCAGCGTCTATTCAGGAAGAGATTATGGGGAATATCAGCCAGTCTGCAAATCTAATTTTTGCAAGGTATTTTCTAGTGTCCATCTCTTTTTCACTGGCAAGTGTAAAGCAGGCGTAGAAAATTCTGTTTCATGACATGCAGTAGGAGACAGTTTCTATCTGAATTAAGGCTGGTTGTGTCTGCAGTTATTATGAAAGCTCAGAACAGGCACATTGATTGCTGGGATCAAGCAGATCTGTTATCCATGACTGGCACAATGCTCGGAGGCACAGTAATGAAGCACTGTGTTCTGGCTGAGACATACTGTTCTTTCTCTGTCTGCTGCCATTACGTAAACAGAAGTGGAAAACTTCTTGACAAAAACAACGTAGTGTAGCAGTGACGTGTTCTCTGCATGTTCCAGCTGTGGGAGTGGGGAATGCACAGCTGGAAGTAGCACATGGCACAAAACGGGATGCAAAAGGGTGGGTGGAAGTGGTAAGATAGGTAAGCTATGGTATTTGGATCTCTGAAGCAGCATATATTTGAAATCAGGTTTCAGGAAAGGTATGACATTTCTGTGATACGCCTGATTTCTTTTATGGCCATTTTCCTCATCTGACAGCGTTCTTCCAAGATGTGGCACTAAAGGGTACAACATCTTAGCCTGGGCCTATGACTGACTTTCTTGGCCATGTATTTCTGGTTCTTCTGATTTTAAGATATTCTGGGAATGGTATCACTGTGTACATTTACCCTATTTCCATGAAGAGATCAGTCGAAATGGTGACCTTTCTGGTCAAAGGCCACAAACATTTTGTATCTCTAAACCTGGTGCTGTTGTCTATATGAGGCAGATGCAGCCTGTGGCAGCCTGTGTAACCTGGTCTATGCATGTAATCCCCATCCACAGCCTGCCTGCATGCCTCTGCGGGTGGTGATCCTGCTCTCCCTGGACTGCCGGAGACTCAGGACTTCTGAAGAGAGGCCATGGGACCACAAAAAGCCCAAGTAGTGACACCTTGGCCTTGGCAAGATGTGTGTTGCACCCAGAGCCTTCCGACTGCCACCAGCAGAGGAGTAAAGGGTAATGCATCTCAGCTCCCTTATCAGGGCTTCAGGTGCCAGTGGAGACTACCTGAACTGCTTAGCAGTATAGGGTTGGGCAAAGTGCATTCGGACTAGTAGTTTGGCAGTGATGTGGAAATGACGGTGACTGTCCAGGCTTGGATGCATCTCTCCTGGTAAATAGTTCTTCCTAGCTCCTGACCTTGCCTGTGTGGGTTAGGGATAGAAACCATCTTGTTGTAGAGCTGGTTGATATTTTAGTGAGAGACTCAGCAAATCAAGGAAGCTGGAAAAACAGGCTTTTGCATTCGGTTTTTCCTGATTAAGCTCTTTTTCTAAAGCTTTTTAAGAAAACTAGAACCGAGGAGACAAGTTCCCCAATAATCAGATTCCCCAGAGATTGAACCTGAGAATTAAACACACGGATTAGTGAAGCAGGCTGTCAGGATAGACACTAGAAAACATTATTAGGGTTTTCTTTGTTTGGTTGTTTTTTTTCCTCACAAGACTCTGGCGGAAAGAAAGTCTGCCTGAAAAACACAGAAAAATCTTCAGTGGGTGGGACTGCAGCTATTGCTTGAAAATACTAGATCTAGTCTAACAAGTAGGATGAGTTACCACAATAACAGATCTGTAAATTTTGACAGAAAAGTAAATGAACCATTTTTTTTTTCGCTAAAAATAACGCAGTATTTGCATCTGGGACACGGGCTAGGTGTGTAGCACATATGTATAGTAGTTCTCTTGCTAAGAAGCCAAACTCACTTTGAGGACTCACAGCATATAAAACGTAACATTTTATCTATTGCTCAACAACAAAAGAGGCAAAAATTAGGAGCTCACCTTTTGTGCCCTGCGCTTGTCTGCTCGTTGATTCTGGTGGTAGATACGGCTGAAGTTGGAAACAATTACAGGGACTGGCAGAGCAATGACTAAGACCCCACTCAGGGAACATATTGAACCAAAAATCTTGCCAGCTATTGTCTTTGGCACCATGTCACCATACCTGGGTTAAAGTAAACAAAACGTTTAGTAAAGACAAAATCTCTTCTAAGTACTGAATTTCAAGATGAATTAATTGCACAATGGGTTTTACTTCTCTTGCAAATAATAATCACTGCATATAAATAATACTTTATACACATATGCATACATATACAGCTTGCTCAGTGTTGTGCACACATAATTTTAATCTCGAGCTAACGTTGGGTATCTTGTGTATCAAACTGTGGGCGTCTATGTTTTACCAACTCTAGTCTTCCCAGGTTGCTTCTATTGCAATGGAGAGAGAGAGTGACCTTGCTAAGGAAAAAAAATCCGTGTCAAAATTAAGTCCTTACCCTGTTTGCTTGTTGGAAGAACTCATCACTTTCCATTGGCAAGACCCTAGGGAGACCACTTGGTAAATTAGATGCCAAGCTGAATAATCTGTTGTCTCACTAAGTTGATACAGTACTTTCATTTAGGAGGGTAGCACATTTTTGGAATGGGTTGCCCAGGAGATTGTGGACTTTTCATCTTTGGAGATTTTCAGCACTTGGCTAGACAAAAGTATGGCTGACCTAAGCTATTGCTGTTGATAGGCTGCCTTTGAGTGGGAGGCTGGACTAGCTGACCTCCAGACGTCTCTTCTGTGGTTTAGCCAAAAGCAAAGACAAAAAAACCCAGCCACAAGCAAGCAACCAAACAATTTCTAACTTCAAATCCTGGCAGTGCTCGGAATTACTAGGGCTGCCACATTTCTTTATGATGCTGGATATCGTTTTGTCCAGCAAGAACATAGTGCTGCTGAAGTATGTAGAGGCACTCCAGTGACAGCTTATTAAGAGATATCAGCTCTTTGCAGTCTGTAGACTGCCATATTCTATAGACAAGTATGTAATTACATACTACAGCGTTTAATAAAGAGATAAATTACCTTCTAGTACCATTCTGTTTTTAACTTTACTGGATTTTAAGTTATTATTAAACATTGATTGTAGCATGTGAGTTTAGTATGCTTGTGAGCAGAGAGACAGCACATTCCCTATTGCAAAGAATTTATAAACTGGTAACACAAGAAAAGGTAAGAAATAAAACTGCAGGAGGGTCAGTGTTTGGAAAATGCTATCTGGAAAACAAAATCCTGTCTGTTCAGCAGGAATTGGAAAAATAATAGAGAGTCTTCAAGTCACATGGTCCAAATTGTGCACCTAATCATGAGAAGGAGAAGATAAAGGGATAAAGATATCAGATGATGGAGAATCTATATGGGGTTAGAGAACACCTTCTAGCAATGAGAGCTCAGCGTATGTCAAAAAGAGATTATGTATCACGTTGTAGGTGAAGATGAATGGTTTGCATTTTGTAAGATAAGAGGAAGGTTTTTAATGTAAATACTCAAATAAATTTTCATCCAGACAGATATAATACAGATGACCAAGTCTTAGACTATTGACAAAGATTATGTTGTGCAAAATAAATGTTTAGTCACTTTACAAAGCATGCTCAAGTGTAAAATATTCACAGGAAAAAATACATTAACATTTCTACCAATAAACCCCCCACCTGCTCAGAATTTGAGTGCTGTTAGTTTCTGATTCTGGGACAAAATTGAAACAAGAATGGCTAAAAAGACGTAATGTAATAGAATCCATCTTCTATATTATTAATATAGCTGGTCTTAATTACAACATATATAAAACAGGAAAAATACTAGAGAGTCATGCTTTCCTTCACATCCACACTTGCACCTCACAACACAGGCATTTTTGGTGCTTATCTTCCTAAAGCCGGAGCTGACTATCACCTGTCACGAGTGATGCATGCCCAGCTGTTCTTTTCTTTGGGCAGGGAAGTGGCTAAACAACCTTTCAAGGTCCCTTTGATAAATGGGATCCCCGACACCTAAGTAACCCCAGTTTTTTTTCAGGTGGAGCAATGAGGTGAGCAGTGGGCATGGGGCCAGGGTGGTGAGCTTAGGGGAGAAGTCCTAGGATCAAATCACTGATAATCATTGCCAGTTTACAGTATTTGTTACTGGTTTACTTCATCCTTTTAGATACGACCCAAATATTTTCCTAAATTGAATCAAAGTGTATCAACAGAAAGCTATTTAAAAGGCATTACATATTTACACACACCTGACACAACCAGATCTTGAAATGCAAAATTTACACATGCCCAGTCCTACTGGAACAGAGCTCTGAAATTAGATCCCTAAACCTATATTTAGATGCCTATCACTTGAAATGCTAAATTGCTGAACCTTCATAAGTTCACATTGCCACCAACGGCTGCTGTGGACAGAAGGCATTTCTGGCTCTAATTAATTTGGTTTGAAGTTGCTCAGGGACATGGTTCATCCTGTTGTTAATGTGACACTGTAATTATGTGAATCAAGTGCAGACTGATGCTTTAGGAGTGGTGACAGGAGCTATTAGCTGATCCATCCCTAACATTTCAGTATTTATGTGTGGACCTACCTACTGACATAAGAAGGTGCCTTTTCACAGTATTTCAGTGTTACGGAGCAAAATAAGAAAATTAGGCTTGTTTGATACATGAAGGTATTTTGCAATGTTTTTCTTACTTTCTGGGCAAAATGACAGGTAGATGGATATACTGCTTATTTTAAAATAACTTGCTTTTGGTTATATTTCTATTTCAGCTTGAATAAGTTGTAGTACGGTGACATTTTCCAAATGTAATGTTGTTTGTCCATTGTTTAGTGCTAATAGTATCTTTCACATCATTAATAACTCTTACATAATTAGTTCTTCTCCTGTTGATAAACACTGTGTTGGAGATGTTTAAATAAAATTACACTCAGAAAAAATGGCTTCAAAGAAATTAGCTTTCCTGCACAGCGTGAGAAACATAGTGGCTCACTTTTGTGACAAAACGGAGTTTTTACTACATTTACCCTGGTTAGCCTTGCTCTCCTTTGGGACAGTGACACAGATTTTACTCTAGTGTAGGCATGACCAGAACTGTTAATGAAGTTCCTCCTGATGGATTAAACATTACCTTTAGTTATACCTCATATATCACTGAATACAACAAATGGAAGTGGACGACATAAAATGAAGGGAAAATGTCTTCCTTTACCCCACCTGCAATTGCTTTATTCCTTGGAAAGTCTAAACTAAAAAAGAACATAACTCCATTTTCAGATGGCAGGGTAGCTTTGTGGTGCTTGTATTTCAAAGTGGAAAAAATATACTTGATCTCTAAAACAAATTCTAAATTCTGCAGAAAATCTGATTTTTTCGGTCATGGAGACACAACAAATATGAAATCTTATTAAGCAATTTTCACAGAGTCACTTTTCAAAAGGAAACTATTCCAAGGTTTTATCTAGTGCTACCCTGCTTGTCTCAGTGCTCTTCAGACTGTAACTGCAAATATATTCTCCTTTATGTGCTTTTTTTACTAGTTGCAGTCCTTTCATAGCTTTGTATATAGTCTGTTCCACATTTGTCTATTATTGTGGCCAAAGCTCAAGTCAGGCTTTGGGCATTTATGATTTGTACTGACAATCTAATTTTGTAACGTCAAAAGTGTCATCCCAATATTGTATGCTCTGGATGAGTGAAGAAAAAGAGATGTCGTACTGATACCTTTTATCAATCAATCAGGTGCATTCTACTTCATTAGCCAAAAAGGGAAGGGAAAAGGCTATGGCAAACTAGATGTGTCAATAAAGTTTTCTCAAATCACAAGTCAGAAACTACATGATCTAACTAATGCCTAGGTATCACTAGACGTGGTCCAGACAGGTCAGGCGTGCTATTGCTTTCAGTCCTTGGATACCTGTTCACTAAGTGACATCGTACAAGGATGGATGTATTTAAAGGCATGTGTGTTTGTGACAGTTGTTTGTATTCAACCGGTGACAGACCACTTTTGCATATTTGACTCCATGCTGCAAAGGAAGAGAGCAAGCCAGTGGATTCCTTTATTTTGCAAATACTGGAACTTTCAGAGTACTGATCTGAGTAACATGGACATGAATTCTTAGTGCTTTTCATGACAGATTTGGGGGCATGAAATGCAGCTTGAAATGCATACAAAAGGCTGAGCTATTGTAGGAGCTTGGGAAAGAGGAATGTATTTGGGTTTACAAATGCCCAATCTGTAACCTAAGCATTGCCATGTCAGACCTTACCCGTGAATGTCCACCTGCAAAGGTACTACTGCCTTGCTAACTGATGAGTGAAATATATCTGATATTGCACCCATAATTGAAGAAATCTCAGACAACAGAGGCTGTATTTGTGGCATCATCAGCTATTTATCTTATTCCTGAATCTAATGAAGACTGGTTTTTGATGGCTCTAAGATGTAATATTTCATAAGTCAAAGGTCTGAATTATAATTGAAACGAGTCATACTTTTTGGCCTTTTTTCCTTGATGTGAGCAGAGAAGGTTTTTTCTTTAATAATCTCAACAAAGGAGAGGGACAATGTTGCATATTTAATTTCTGTTTGTTTGAACACAGGAGTAATTTTTTTCACGTGAAAAATAAGTGTATTTTGGACGATAAAATAAGTAATCACAGAAATTGTAATTTAGCAATATTTTTGTGTGTGTTTGACAGATCAGAAATTCATATTTGAAATAGCTTACTTTGGATAGAAACACCACCCCCTCCGGGTGACCCCTACACCAAAACTCTGAACTTGTAGGTCATATGTAGTAGGAATAAACCCAGGATGAGCATTTTCACAAAGGTCAAATAGTTTAGGCTGATACTGACAGATACATTGAAGGGAAAAATTGACAATATTTAAAAAACCTAGCTGCAATAACGTTTCCTGACACTAGAGGGCATAAACGCCATTAAAAATAAATGCAAATGCAAAAACATTTTAAAATGCGTGTTAACAAATACATGTGCCGTCTCCCACCTCCTTTGAATTAATTTACATTCTTTAAAAAAAATTACATTGATTGAAGTCTGTTGTCTGCTCCCGTCTTGTTTGCTGAAAAGCAAAGTTAGTAATATTTTTGTTCTCAAACATGTAAAACATATCAGAAAATAATGGAGTTGTAAAATAAATGAGAAGTCATTAAAATTAACTTCGTAATATTTATTTTAAAAGCAAGGGAATTTATGACTAAAGAACAATGAAAACAGTATGAAATCCCCAGAAACTAAACAATCTTTACAGAAACCAAAATGGCACATTTTTTCATGTGTGGGGGAAAAATCACGTTTCCCAGTGGATTTAGGTAGAGTTCAAGCTTTTTGCACTGGAGGTAATTATAGTGCCCTGCCTTTCCAGGACAAGGTCTATCCTCCCATCCTCCATCTGCTTGCTTGCTCTGGGCAGGGCTGGTGCTTTTTCCACCTGGGTAGGATGATGCATCTGCCCTCTTGCCTCCTGTCTCGCCACCTCCCGCTCTCCAGGAGCCACAAGCAGAGCCCAGACGCTGCTCTGGCGGGACTCTCAGCAAAAATTACACAGCTGCGCATCGGCCCATGCATTTCGGCAGCCGGCCACCCAACCGGGCACGCACTTACGCGCCGGCAGAGGGGAGAAGGCAAGAAACACAATTCCTAGCCTCTCTGACACTAACAGTAATCATGATGAATCTGCAGCCTTACCTAGGTCTTAAAATAGCCTAATGATTTTGGAAAAGGAATTTCTAATAATACAAAATATTGCTGTTAGTGTGAGATGTGGAACATTACATAGATTATTCCAAATTTTATTCCAGTCTAGGGAGATTCTGCATGGAATTGCAAATAATCTTCCCGGCTGCTTTTACTGCTGTGAAGGGCCCTCTGTTGCAATAGCCCTTTCTTCTGCTCAGTAGTGATAGACGTGGTCCCCGCTGGGGTCCACAAATGTTCCTCCAAGAGCTGGCCGGAATAATCGTTCATGAATGATGAAAACCACATCTGCTTCTCAAGAGTGGCAGTGCTCCCTGGGCTTTCCAGCCTGCAGTGGAAGAAAGTCAAACTATTGCCCCTGCACCTGGCTGAGTTTGCAGTTTCTGAAATACAAAATTTCTAATAAAATTCAGGGATTTTTTTTTTTTTTTTGCATGTGCACCAGGGCTTTCATCCAAGAAGCTTAAACAGATTTGTAAAGGTGGGCTTTAGTACTTAGAGCTCAAAAAAAGGAACTTCTGCATGGAAAAGTTAAAAGACTTGCCCAAGGAAATACTCCTGGCTTCTTACAGTCAAGACAGATCCAGGTAACCAAATTCCTTCTGTTTTCATTTACCATAAAATATTAAATGCAAAAAGGTAAAAAAAAAAATCTTCTTTTGCCATCTTTCCCTCACTCCATAGGAAAAGCTAGTATCTTAACTGTTCCTGAGCTGCTGCAAACCATCACAGAAGTATGATGTCTGGTTCATGTTGTATGGGGGCTATTTAAACTACCAGAGCTACAGCTCAGCTGACTCCTAACAGCTGCATTACAGTTACACAGACATGCTACTGAAGTGGTGTTTTGTTTTGGTTTTTTCCCAGATTTCAGAGGCAAAAATGAGCATGTTTGTTTTTAGGAAAAAGAGGGTATTTCTGAATGGATCACACACTTTTTATGAATAAAAAAGCAACATAGCAGAAAAACTGTTCTTGATGCAAAAGTTGCAAGCTGCCTTTCCTGGTATTACCTAAATCGTGGTGGTTCTTACGATGCACTGGCTGTCATCCACACTCACAGGTGAAAATAGGCCTTTTTTAGAGTTTGCAGGCAAAGGGAGCTTCACACAACCTTTCACATGGTAGCAGGCTTCTGCGGCAAGTGCAGGTGCCCTCATACTTACCTGGTGAGAGATCTACCATGTATTCAGTGGGGTTTTATGCCTAGTACAGTGGATGGAGGACTGTACGTCAGCAATAAAACTCATTAGCTGGACTGCCACACACTCCACAAAGGAGGAGAGACTGGTTAAGACCTGCCTTTCTGCTGTCATGGACGTGTGAATTAACTGATCTCAGTTAACTCCCTTCGCAATAAGGCTAGCTCTAGGACTAAGCAGATACTCTGCAAGGGAGCAAATATCAGTTAACCACTTTAGCTTCAAGCCCAATTAAAAAAACACCATCAGTGAAGAATAGAATCTATCCATTTTGAGAGTAGAAAAAGAAGTGCTATGCATAAAGCAGTATTATAGAGATGTCAAGTTATATCTGACAACTGCAAAATGGTGTCCTTGTCTAAGGAGGGTGCTGTAAATCATTATAAACCTGTTCCCTAGAGCGTCCAAGCCGCTTGGTGACTAAATGTTGGCAAGTTGGCACTAATTAGTCATTTATTTCAACATTACATCCAACAACAGATAATTTAAATTGCTACAGGTAATAAGTTTAAGTGGAATCTCAAAATAAGCATTTCAACTGTGTTGCCTTAAGGATTCAACCTGTACATTTACAATTTGAAAAGTATCTAAGTTGCTGTTTAGGAGCTAATTCTATTTTTAAAACACCACTGTATGTGAATGAGAAATGATCCAGGGCTAGATTTGGAAGAATGAGACAGAGGTGAGTAAAAAAGTCTTCATTTCCTAAAAACATCTTTAGTCCTAAGAATACTATATTTAATTAACATAGAATTCATTTATTACTTTGTTGTATAACTTCAGAATTTCAAGTCTCCAGGATACCATGGTGATAAGCAGAATAAATGCTTGGCTGGATAATTATTCATAAGAAGGTACAAATCATTACAGGAAGAATATACTTTTCCTCTGTCACTCAGATACTTTGTATTTTCTGAGGCCTGATGTAGACATTCCTTTTTTTCATTCTACTTTACATGAAGCCAACAGTAACTTAAAGGAAAAAAAAAAGAAGACAATTTGATCTTTGCTCCTGCAATTCTGACTTACTTCCCTAAGAGAAAATGTTCCAAGGTCTTTGCTCCTAAAAATCGATGACTTTTATATTATTTATTTAGTCAGGACCTAATTTTTCAACAGTTATTTTGTCAGTGCATGTACCCACACACAAACACATACATAGGATGAAGTGACCAGCTCTTTCAAGGCTTAAAAATGACCAAAAGAATACCAGTAATAGGTCAGACCAAAGCTTCACCTAGCCTAGTATTCTGTCTCCAAAATTTAATGTGAAGCAAGCAAACATATAGGGAAAAAGAGTAGGCTAAATACACGTAATAATATCCTTGAATGCTCTTCCAACCTCCAGCCACTTACAAATAACTCAAGAAGTACCAGAACTGTAAATTCTTTGCAGTTAGTGATCCTTAGTGGATTGCACATCCATGGGCTTTATTTTGTTTCCTTAAATAATTCATGTTTTTGGCATTCACAATACTGTTTGGCAGTTCCTTGGCCAGTGTCCTTTTGACTGTTCTGGCTGTGGTTCCTTGCTTTGTGTGACGCCCCCAGCCAGGTCCTTGTATTCAAAAAAGCAGCCGCTGCATGATCTCTAGCTACCCTCCTCCTGCTACTTGTGTTTTCATACCTATTTTCCTTATCTCTTTTCTAGCCTGACAAGTCCTACTCTGCTTATACAGAATCTACTCCCTAAATTTGATCATACCTTTTGCCCTTTTCTGAATCTTCTCCAGTTCTTTTCTACTAGTTACAAGACAACAAGACCAGAAGAAGAGGTATGGACAAGTTCAGAATAGCTTATTTTTCTGGTGCCAACTTGGACAATAAGCCATTATTATTCACAACGTTAATACATGATTTCTCACCCTTGTTACTTCTCTGTCCAAAGCTTTATTGGTGGGAGCTGGTAAAATTTGCCTTACTTCCCAGGTCTCTATCACTGACAGAGGAAAAGGAGCTGTTAGGCTTCCAGCACAGTATGGGGGTTTTGATGACTGTCATGACATAATCCTTACAAAATGACCATTGAAATGGCATAGTTCACCCTGCATCCATGCTAATCAAAGAAAGAAAATGCACTCCTAGATCTTCTGGATTTGTACCAACGTTTAGGTTAAAAGAAATGCATCTTTGTTTGTCCTGTGAATATGAATTCTTAGTTTTGTTTAATTTTTCTTTGTTCTTTCAGAAAATCCTATCTTGGGAGAACTGGACTAAAAAGGAATAAAAAGTTGAAAGTCAGTGTTCTACATGCCATGGAGAAATAGGAACCAAGATGAATGCACAACAATCCCAAACACTGAGAATTTTAAATAAATTGATACAAATACAATAGAGAAGAAAGAATTTCCAGCAGTTCCTACTTGAGACATTAACTGGGAGCAACATGAACATCGGGATATAAAAAGCCCCACCTTCAAAAGTACCACCGTCTCTAGCCACTCTTCACCTTAAAGATTAGGGGTGAAAAATGGGCAAAGCCTGCAAGCGAGCATCTGGCCACAGTGACTAGTAAAGACTGAATAAAGAACCCATAGGACAGGTAGTAAACGAGAGCAATGTGAGATTTATTGACTACGCCAAGGTCGGCTGTAAAGAGAGTCCAGCTGCAGGCTCCATTGATTCCCAGCAGGATGGACTAGGGTTTGACGCATCCTCTCTGGGAAATTATTCCAAAGGTAGCTGCTAAATATCACCCATCTACCCCACCTGGCCTTGGTTCGTGGACACTCTCTGTTCCCTCAGACACCTCAGGAGCACGTAGAAGATGGCAAAACCACACATTTCTGCATTCTTCTAGGAACACACTGTTTAGTAAAACTTTTCAGCATCGTGACTAAAATTAGGCTTGAGCTGTGAAGCACGGATTTTGGTGCAGATTCAAATGCATCTTTCTGAAGCCCAAGGGTATGTTTTGATGTGCCACCTTGCTTCAGTGGAGCAGAGGGGAGAATTTTCTATTAGCGGTGTGATAAGGTACATTCTGGGTCCAGTGTTCATCCCAGAAATATTGTTGAAAATTTTATACGTAATTAGTTTCTCCTACAGATTTTCTTTTGGTTGAAATGCCTGTGCTAAATAGCAGCAAAGTCAAAACAAAGCATTGATCTTCCAATCCATTACTAAATTTCTCTTGAGTATATATTAGCCATCAGGTCAAACTGCTCCAAGTATAAATCACATTAACACTAGAAAAGCACTGTGGAAGTTTGCAAGGACAGCCATGCCTTTTTTTGTGACAGCTGCTGGGCACAGCAGTGAGATCAGTGAGCTGATTTCACTTGGGAATCAAATCCAGCTGCTTCCACATTCAAGTAAAATTCTGACTGACAGAGGTTTTAGCCACTGCTGGCTTTAATGCTGTTCAGCACTCTAATGGGCAGATCAAGATCTAGGGATGATTCCCAGCAAATTTGGAACTCCTTGTTCTGCTTTTTTTCAGCAAAGTACTAAATAAAGTACCCAATCTGCAGTACAGATTTGTCTTCGCCCTTTGGCACACCTTCCAACTTAAAAACATTCTGGTTTTTTTTCCACGTATTTAGTCCCATTAGATAACACGGGAGTTTAATATGTTAAAATACTGATAGTAAACATATTTCAAAAGTGTTCTTGAAATAATAAACAGAATTATTTCCTTCTCTTTAAAAATAATCAGAACCCCTCCATCCTCCCAATTTTCCCTTTATTACTTGTTTTGCTTCAAATATTCTCACCTCATTTGAAAATAGGCTATTGTGTCACGTTCAGCACTGGCCAATTAGGCCAAGCTGATTTTTTGCTTGCCAACACAATCACTGAAGGACCAGTATTATTTTTACATTCCTTCAGGCAAAGCTGAAAAACACAAAATAGCTTGTGTCAGTGTGACGCTGCTACTGGCCTAGCTCTCTAAGGATCTCTGCCAAATATTGAATACTTCAGTTAATTTTTCTCTAATGCTAACTCTAAATCTGTTAAACCAAGAGTAAAAACTACTCTAGTGGATTTTTATATGCACACACACACTTATATATATTTTTTATATATGTGTATACACTTAGATAAGACTAAGAACTTTTCCTTTAAGGTAATAACAATTCCTTTGTACAACTTTTGTGCACTAGATGATTTATCACAGTCCAGGATCTTAGTGTCCCTTTCTAGCTAGTAGTCAAGAGAGTAATTTTTCTGAGAACATCTACTGCTATTTTGCCTCTGAAATTCAGCTCCTTCCTCTTTCATGACATTTTTCATCCCTTTCTATTAGAATATATTTGAGAAAACACATCAGTGGAAGTTACTAGCTGCCACAAACTATTTACTATTTTTTCCATTGGTCTAATTGTCTTTGTTGCCCTTTTCCAATTTTCAGGGATTTCTGAGCTTGCTCAGATAAGTCCAGGAAAAATGAAACAATTCACATACTTCAGGTCTAGCAAAACAAAACCCTCTTCTGAGTTCACTCAAGGCTCCTCACAACTCAGCTTTCCATCAGTGCTAAATCACCCCAAACCTTGCAAGAAGGAGGGGATGCTATAGCATTCAATCCTCTTAAAGTTTCCTGGCAGAGTAATTTGTTTCAGCTGAGCATAGTTATATCCCCTTTCTTGCAAGGAAACCAAAAGCCTGTGTGAGCTGCTCTGCCCGTGGACAGCTTAACTCTTACCCTCCCAGCTGCAAGGCACTGCCTCTGCAGGCTGTAAAACCTTGGCATTACATAGTTCATATACTTTAAATAGGGAAATTTGCAATTATTACACATGAGAAGTATTGGATCAATGGTCAGGAGACTAAATTCCTCTTCATCAGATTGTGCAGTGTGGACTTTGATGCTTCGTCACACTGGCTTGAGTCCTGACACAACTTTGGATAGCTTTGGATATGGAAAGGTAGCAGAAAATGGGTTTGCCTACCTCTGCCAATTTTGATAGTGCATTTTGTAATGTGACCTCGTGTGTGCTAATAATTGGACTCAAGCCACCAATGAATCTTGAAGCGTTAGCAAACTGCAGTGACATGGTAATGACTTTCTGTCACGAATACCCCACTCCTATTTGAATTCTTGTCCCATAACTGAAAAGTTCTGTATCTCACTACCAATCCTCTCAGTCATTCAGGCATAATGCTTCATAACGCTGACCATTACCATTCTTTTCACAGGTAGTAAAGAAATACATTTTCCATGCGTTTTCTCCATTTTTAAAAAATGTCTCCCTCTCTGTTGCGTACAACATTTAAAAACTTTGTGCCAGAGCCCTTTCAAAATCTAACTTTTTAGAGATCACTGATAATGCTTGAATTTTCTCATGCATCCCTCAGAAATGGAGCTTCTGGGCCACTACGCATCCTTTCCATCACTTTTTAAAATGCAAACCCTGTAAAGTTTCAGTGTTCATTAAAAAGTCTGGAGCTTTGTGGAAAATTTGCCAGATGCCCAATGACAAAAGCAAGGATTTTGGAAGGTTGTGTGAGACTTCGCTGCCCAGAAAGATATGAGTATAGATACTCCACATGTGTACTCAAGAAATCCTGCTATAGGGAATGCTGGAAAGGGATTTTCTCAATCTCTTCCTGTGCAGCCTGTGTTTCATAAAACGCTTAAATATACAGCAAGCCAAGCCTGAAATTTGGTACTGTTTTAAGCGAACAATCAAACCACAGCTACAAGAAGTCTTGTAATTATTTTAACTAATTAATTTTCATTTTCAAATTATGACATAGAGAAAACAGCCACCAACAGTGAGTAAAGCTTTTGGAGACTGGAGTTTTCATGGAGGGTCAAATCCCTCATGCAGAAAATCTCTTTGATCCCAGCTCTCCAACAGTGGGTTCGACCACATTAAACATCAAGGCTGGAATCCAGAGGGAGTGCCTGCACCTCCTTCCCTGCCCTTTGGAAGAAAAGCCTTATCCTATCCTCCTGCTTCTTCAGGTTTTGAAAGACAAACATGTTTCACTTAAGATGATGGCTCAGTATGTATTCCCGGAGGATTTAGCACTCCTTGTAGCATGGCTCTGGATTCTGTGAGGGAATAGGAATTCAGTTCCGCAACACTACTTCAGCTTTTTTCCCACCAATTGGCTTACATTGACCTTCCCCAGAGGGTAGACTCCGTTTTTAGGTGTCTAATTCTCTTGTCATTATTTGGCACAGCCTGTGTGCAAATCGTTATGCCTAATAATTAGATACTGCAGTGCTCAGGGTTGTGACATGAGACTTACTGAATCATTAATATTATGCCTCAGCTGTAATTCTTTCCCCTTCCAAAGGTTGTGTGTCATGCTCAGAGAAATGCTGTGGTATGTCAGACATTGGCATGGAAGCACTGTAAAAGTTGCCTTTTCAGTAATGGTTTCTGTGCTGCAAATAAGGGCTCCTTCCGCTTACCCACCGAGCAGTGAATTCCCCAAACCCATGATTCCTGAACATTTTGGACCACACACCAGCTTTCTTTGACCTACTGTGAACTTTTAGAATCACATTGTTAATTGAAAACACTACAAAAGCAATATACTGCAGATCATTTATCTTGGCCTTGCAGGCTGTGTTTTTGGACCCCTTGATGTAAACAATAACTAAGCAAGTAAAGCTCCTCCTGACCAGCACTCTGACCATAGCTGAAAGATTATTTCCTAAGCCACTGTCTCCAGCTTGACCTCAAGGTCCATAACAGCATCAAAGAATAATCTAACAGCCTCTACCTGTCTCCACTTCAAGTATATATTCGATGTATTTATCTTTCTGTTTGTCAAAATCAATCAGGAACTCTAACCAATATCTGACAACCCTCATGCTTAATTTTGCCTGTGCCATTCACTGAAAATGTTGTCCTTGGATTTTAAATTTCTACTCAACCTTTTGGTTCAAAATGTGTTTCTTTTATCTCTACAACAACAGGCACAATTTAATGAGGACTGCCAAACCCTCTCCTTTTTATGCATTTTCAATTAGTTTTGCTTCTCACTGAGTATAAATCTCTTTTTAGAGGCCTTTATATAGCAAGTCTTCTGTCCTTCTCTGCTGTCAGATTTGTTGTTTTCAGTGTGTTGAACACTGATCTTCTTCCTTTTCTCCTTGACTTTCTTATTATAGGTAGTTTCTTGGTTGTGCCCACATTATAACTGCACAGCTTTGGGAATGGAGCTGGCATCCTGGGAGAAGAGAATCAATGCTGCAATCCTGGTGCAAAAAGATTATATACCTCAGAGCACTGTTTCTCTGTGAACTGGGTTGGTGCTGCCTGACAATTCCCCCCTGGGTCCCCACTGATTTCAGCTCTGTACCGAAGTTGTATGTCTACGGAACGTGTGAAGAAATGACCTGCTGGCCTTGAGCTGTTACACGGTACAAGAGGCAGAAGAGTGACAGGTATGGCTGCATGTCACTGCTGTGGATGTTGTGTCATGTTGCACACACTTATCTCCAGAAGTGAATTCTGCTCTCTTGGGGGAGATGGGAGTCAGTGTCATATGATTACAAGGACTCTTAAACTGACTTTTAGCCCAGAGATTTAACACACTGGGTCATTGTAGTCCAAAAATCAGAGATGTGTAATTTTTTGAAAAGTAATATTTTCAAGAGAAGTATAACTTCCGATGAGGACCAAATTGTAGCCTCTCCACTTGTAAAGACAGTTTCACTTACTTCAGTAGGGCTTCTTTTATGAGTACTTACTCTCAGCTGTAAGCATTTGATGTTTGCGATCTGGCTCACAACCTACACCTGATTGCAGAGGAGATGCCATCAATGCTGGTGTTAATGCTGTTTTTTGTGATGATAAGGCACATTACTTAATGAGGTATTTTGCATAATTCCTATTAATTTGTCTTCTGCAAAAGGTCTCCCCATTTTCTCCCACCTGTTTTCAGAATACACTCTACTCGCACATTTTTGCTGGTCCCTGGTACCCTTCAGAACTCCACCTGCTACCACAACAGAGGTTGTCCTTGGATCTCTACTGTGTTTCTCTTTTCAGTACCCTGCTTTCCCCCACAGTTGCAGCATCCTTCTTACGGGGACAGATTGCTTAAAGCCAGCTGTGAAGAAGGTGAGGAGGTAGGTAGGGCATGGATTTACTCCACTGCCACAGCAAAAATGCCCAGCAGTAGGCCACACCGTTCTCATCTTCTTTTTCATTTCCATACTTAGGATTCCTTCTAGCACTACATAAACTGAACTAATAATAATTTTCATAGAAAGAATAAAAATATTTCAAGCATCTGAGACTGAATAATCACGTGGTGTTATCACCATGACTCCTGTCGTATTTGCTGGCTTTTCCTCTGGTGCATTTTAGATTGTCCCTCACCCTACTGGTAAACTTAGACTGTAAGATCTCAGTTACTTGTGCTGGAGAGCATAGGTCAGTTCTGGGTGTTAGACAGCTAAAAATCCACTAAACCAATTTTCATTGCTTTCGAAATAGGGCAAATTTTGATCGTAAATACTGGGAGAGTCTTCTTTTCTTTTTACTCAAAACTGTGCTATTACAAGTTCATATGTCAGATAGCAATTCAAGCTCTCTCTCCAGGCCTTTCTTTCTTTAATGTGCTCATCAATATTAACCACTAAATGCATTTGCCTTAGGAGCTAGAAGATCTCTACCTTCTATTACCAACATTCTGTCTTTAATAAGTAGGCATGCAGGTGTATCACTGGTCTGTTCCTCTTCAGAAGGAGTGGAAAGGAATGGAGAAAAAATCCACAGGACGTCAATTCTCACAAGAAAGAAAATAAAAGACCAAATTAATGGAAGCTTCTTAGGGAATAAAGCAGCAATTCCCGTCTGTGCCAATAATCAGAACACAGCTGAGCAGTATTTTATTCTTCTGATTTTATATTACTCCACTTTGCTTTTCCCCTCCTCTCCCCAGCCTAAAAATGTTCCATTTGTCTGGTAATCTCTGATCATCCCAGTCATAAGAATTACTGTCCAGTCGTTCAACCTCAAATTTCAGTTTGTAGGATCATGGCCTACAGGCTTTGGGATCCTGCCTTCATATAAATGTGTGTATCACCATACGCGTAACACAAGGATAACCTCACAAAGACAGTGAAGAACAAAGAGCGTAAGGGAAGAGAAAAAAGAGGTGCCCGGGGACATGGCTCCTCAGGAATTATTACAGACATGTCTATGAGGACAGCCATACGTGTGGTCCTCCTGCTCGTTGATTCAGTTCTGTGAAGGTTAGGTGGGGGAACCAAGTGGATGCATTGGTCACCTTTTCAAGAGGTTTATCAGCTTTAGCTCAATGCTGGGCTGGCATAGGCCCCAGACTGAGACTGGATTTCATCCCGTCAGCTCAGAGGGTGGGCAGAAGAGACATGCAACCCGGTGGCTGTACCCACAATGTGTTTGCTACTTGGTACTGCTGGTATCCCACAGGGACAGGGGCACAGCTTCTGCTCTGAGGAGAGGGTGGTCTGTGACCCTTAGTGGACAATATGGACCACATTTTAGGGTGTGGTTATTGGTGACTGGAAGAGGGTGACTCAGCTCATCTGCTTCCATTCTGTCCTTCTGACATAATAATTATACAACTATTAAAAATAAGCGATCAAACAAAAACAGTTGATGTCGTTAGTTTTCCTGAAATACAGAGTTCATCAAAGTGTAGGAATGAAACAGTGGTGCCAAACTCCTGTTAGTACAAGTGTTTGCTGCAGTAAGAGGACTAAGCCTTAAATAGTGCTGGAAAAACACTAAAGACAATCAAAACTTCATGACAGTCTAAGTAATTGATGCATTTTAGCTTGTAGCTAAGGGATTGAGCAGATTTACTTAATCCTTAAAAAACCGCCACCTTAAGTAGTTTATAAACCTCTATAACGTATTATTTGAAAAACAAATCAGGATGTGACGTAAAAGAACAAGTAAATGCTGCTGTTCTTCCAAAAATCTTTTGGACATGTCAGATGTAATTACATTGACACTTATTTTATTCTATTCCCATAAAAGGGATGAATTTGTGGAGGTCATGTACTGCATTATATCTAGCCCTTTTTACTCAGCTGACCTGTTGCTCAAGAAATGCATTAGGGCTACAGGGTACGTCTTGCCAAAGGCCGAGTGGCACCATAAAAAAAGAACACTTAGTGGTGGAGAATTCATTAAAATATTTCTCTCTTCCTTTTACAGACAAATAGTTTTGCTTTGTTGGAGTAAAAATTCTGCTGTTACACAGTCATGGATGCTGTTTTTGGTATCCTAGTCTCTCAAGGTCTCAGGGTAGCAGTCATGGAAGTCTAACACAATCTTTTTTGTCCCTCTTCTATGAGGAATGCCCTAAAACCCCATTCCAGATCCTATCTGCAGTACTTGAGGAGGGCAAGAGCAGCTTAAGAAGAAAGAGAAGGGTATTTTCCCGGCTGAAGTCAATGTAAAGGCAATATGTGTGCCCTTACGTGTACTGTCTGATCTTATTCATTGAAATAGCAAGAACAGGATTAGACCCATAATACCCTTTCAAATCAGCAGGAGGCGGATTAGAGCTAAAACTACTGATAACAGCCTGTTTTCTTCAAAAACAATCTGCACATGGGTTTTCAGGATTTAAATTCAAAAAATGTTTGTAAGAACTATAAGAAACTACTTTTGAGTTGAAATTTACTGGGAGGATAATACCGTAATGACCATCAATTACAAGTTTGTGTAATGAGTGTTCTTTAAGCTCTGGAGATACAGTCTCCTTAGACTTCTAATATAAAAATTTGTTATTTATAAAGTAGAGTTTTGAAATCATTGTGACAGGAAACCTAAAATAGGGCTCTTTAATGAAGACAACTTTCAAGGTAGTGAAACAAAAAGTTTTGCTGTGACATGGCACTGCATGAACACCATAGGCTAAATTCTAACCTCATTTACACCAATGAATCCCCACTGGAATCAATGGGCCAGTACCACAGAAAAAGAGGTAGTGAATTTAAGTCTGAAAGTCAACCTCTGTCATCTGGAGTTTTTAAAATAAGATAGCAAATAAGCTCCCTATTGTTGGTGATGAGGACTTATTCCTGTTGCAATTCTAATATACATATGTACTTACACTGTAAGTACTAATGTACTTATAGACAGAGATGAAGGCAGTGCCTATGCTCCAAAAACTTAGCAGAGCTTATAGAGACAGGAGATGAAGCCAAAATGGAGAAAAACCTTACAGGAATTAAAGTACATATTTTTGCTTATATGATTTTTGAGACTGTTGTTTTGTAATGGGAATGCTCCTTTCTGTAGTAAGAATGGTGGGACACATGATGTATGGTTGTATAGACCTTTACCTGGATTCACCTCACCTCCCTTTGGAAAGCTATCTGAAGAATTTGAATCGAGAGCTCTCAGTTCTCAATGCATAGTTGAGCCATTTCCAAAGACTTCAGGGTAACTTCTTTCTCATCACCATCTGAAAGCCTAGGTAAACTCAAGTGCTTAAATATGGAGAGCTAAAAAGCAGAAGAGATGAATCTCAGCCCATACATTTATGTTCTCAGAAGCAACAGAGGCTCAGAGATCAGTGATGGTGCTCTTTAGTTCCTCAGACTCCCTTTCCAGTTGTCAAGATCAAAAATGTTTCTGCTCAATGGGTTGATAAACATTCAGGGAAATAAACCCGGTCTTTTTCGCTGAGATGCACGGAATACTTCAGTTGTTCTTTTTTTCTCCTTATTTGACTGTGCTTACCTGTCAGTGCATGCGTACTTGAGCATGTGTAAGTGCATGTGTATTAATGACCTTTGGCCAGATTTCTAGGGAGTCTAATAAATAATATATTCACTTTTTATTAAAAAGTCTGATAATTGTGGTTGGAATATCTCATGCCTGGTGTTAGAAATGATACTTCTGACTCTGTTTTTGGTTTACAGATGAGGTTGACAAGTCATTTCTAGTCTAAAGATATTCTATATTGCAATTGTTATTATTACTGTGCCTTAAGCAGTGGAAAATATACTTTAATATTTTGTGTACTTGGTCTATTAAGATACACATGCTCTTCTCCCTTTCCTTTTCATTTTATATGCTCATACATTTTTATGATACTACTCTAAAGGATTGTGTGTAAATCAGATCATGCTCAAGTTTTATATTATTATGTGCTAAATATTATAAAGAAACTGTTCAAACTTATTTAACACACCAGAACAGAAACTCTTTTCTGTGAGGTATCTTACTGGGCATTTCATAGTCCTCTAATCCCCATTAGCCTGAATAAGAAACCACAACCCACACAAAGCAGCTAAATCCAGGACTGGATTGCTTACTGAGGCAGAAAAAATAATAAAGTTTCTGCAAGTTGATGTTAGCAAAGTCAATGGAGAATTATATATGTCAGTAACATGGTGTCCAGAGATTGATGTACTTCTTATTCCTCCACTTGCCAAAATCATATTTAAGAGAAAATAAAATATAAAGCACCACTTCACTTACAAGAGCAGCCTGTATGCTCATCAGTGCTCAGGTCAAATGATTTCCTCCAGCAAACAATACTTTAGTGAAAAGCAATGCCACTTCTTAAGCATTTGGAACAATTATTCTAGGCTGAAAATATTATGCAGTGGGATTTCTTTCATGATCTGAGATGCTGGTCTCTGTAACTGCTACTCATTTTATAAAAAGGACACAGAGCCAGTCCCTGCGAAATGAAAAACTATGATGTGAGCTGAAAGACACAAAATGAGGCTCCTGGAGCTCTTCAGTGGCTTATTGTCACAACCAGTAGGAATACGGATGTGCTGCCCATGTTGATGTAAGGAATGGCACAGTGACTGCTGGGGCCTGCAGGATTTGCAAACCAGAACTCTCTGCAGAAGGTGAGACTGCCAGCTGTGTTGGTTTGTGTTGGTTTGCCTTTGGATACAGGCACATTGCTAATGCGTCTTCAGTCTAGGAAATCCAGGCAGCATTTTCACCAAAAAAGTTGTATAAAATACCAAACTGAAAAGAAAGAATGGGATAAGAGAGAGGACAGAGTACTACTCCATCTTCTACCAGTGGCTTAGTGTCTGAAATGGAGTTTGCTTCTTTAGGCCACATTCACGCTGTCCACTGTGGCATATAAGGTAATGGAAACAACCCACCCAACAGCACCTGAATGAGGCCTTACAACAGGCAATGTGAATGTGGTACCAAACTCCCTCTATTTTGCTCTATCAGAACTCTGGCAGAAGGAATACTACAGAAGGCGAGAGCCTGCTGCTGGGTATGGGACTGAGTGTCAAAGGACAAGGAAAAGGCTGAGATGCTCAATGTCTTCTTTGCCATGTTCTTTACTGGCAAAAGTTCCTTTGCAGAGAAAAGCCTGCGTGTCTTGGTGGGCAAGTTGAACATCAGTCAGCAGTATGGTCTTCCTAACCACGTGTAGAGCTCCGTTACCAGGAGTTTGGTCATCAGGATAAGTAAAGTTATTATAGACCTCTATTCAGCAATTATGAGATTGCCTCTGGTGTACCGTGTCTGATTTTGGACTTCTTGTTGCAAGAGATACATTGGTAAACTGGCAGAAGGCCACCAAGATGTCTAGGCTCTGGAGTCTCTGCCCTTGGATATATTTGGAATTTGACTGGAAAGGGCATGATCAGTGTGACCTAACTTCAAAGTCAGCCCTGTTTCGAGCAGGCTGGACCAGACGACCTCCAACGGCATTTTTTCTGCAATTGTACAATTGTGTAATGAACCAGCAGCTCTTAACAGCAGGTGGACTGTCAGCACTCTCCTTGGGTTGAAGTTCCATGAGATACGTAGTCTGAATATACTGCTTCGTACTTCTATTTCGCCTCCCTTTCCTTGAACTCTCCTGTACTTTGAGTTGCTGCAAGATTTGAGGTACGTAATCCCCAGGGAAAGACTGTTTTGTATTTGTAGAGCAAACATGGAGCACCTAGTTATGCCTGCTGGGGATATTGCACAAATAACAAAAACTCTTTAAAACTGCAAAAAAGTGAAATTTTGTCCTAGAAATTCTAACCCTAACCAACCCAAGGCAGGTAACATGCCCACTTAGCATCAATATTATATCTTCACTTTTGCTCAGTGTCATTATCAATTTCGCCCTCTTCACAAAAAATTAAGAACAGTTATTGTTTAGCAGTCAGAGACTACTGAAATACCGATTGAGCTAATAGCATTTGTGAATTGTTACTCTGTTTTTTTCTTTCTCCAGGCTAACTTCCCTAGTGAGATTCTAAAATGAAGCACACGATGTGACATGGTACTCAAATCATGACTGGCATTTTTAAATGAATTACTGAATTCCCCTTAATTTTATTTTTCATTTAATTGTAAGCCGCCTACTTCAGCTTTGCTGTAGCTCAATACATATTTTTATAACTATATTTATTTATGTTGTGCATCATAAGGCTTTAATGTATTTTCTCTAAAGAATCTCTGCGCTACTGGATATTGCAAGTGTTTGCAAAAAAGTCTGTTCAAAAGCGCAGCCAGGCCTTCATTTTTGGTAAATTAGTTAGGACTTGTGCAAGGCATTAAAAGACAGCATCTGCAGGCTACTTAAGATCCAGTAGGACTTACTTGGGTCCAGTGCCACCTGAACATAGTTAAATTCTGCTTCTAATGCCACTTTGGTTATGGATAAAATACCATCATATTTATACAGTGCTGGGCCAGTAACACATAAACTGGCTTGCCTGGAACATGTCCAGGCATCACTTGGAACCCAGAATATTTGGAATGTGGTGGGTTAACTTTGACTGGCTGCCAGGTGCCCACCGAACTGCTTCATCACTCCCCCTCCTCAACAGGACAGAGAGAAAAAAATATGATGAAAAAGCTCATGGGTCAAGATAGGGCAGGGAGACTCCTAACTCTTCCACCTCTCCACCCCACGCAGCACAGGAGGATGAGGAGTGGGGGTTGTGGTCAGTTCATACCATTTCAGCTCTGCCTGTCCTTCCTCCTCACACTCTTCCCCTCCTCCAGCATGGGGTCCCTCCCATGGCCTGCAGTTCTTCAAGAACTGCTCCAGCATGGGTCCTTCCCATGGGGCTACAGTCCTTCAGGAGCAGACTGTTCCAGCATGGGTCCCCTGTAAGCCACAGCTGCTGCCACGAGGCTGCTCCTACATGGGCTCTACATGAGCTGCAGCTTAGCTTCTCGTGTCTTCTTACAGAAGCCACCCCTGCAGCTCCTCCCCACCCCCCTCTATCAAAATCTTGCCACGTAAATCCAACACAGGGGAACATGGTGGTGAGCCCCTAAATTGGCTCAGCTGGAACCAATGTAACCAGAACAGAGCTTACCAGCATCAGGTGAATTGTCCCACCTGGACCCATGCTTTTCTGCTGCACTGAGGCCTTCCATTGCCTCTCAAGAGACTGTGGACTCCTGGTCTCTGCTAGCCCTGAAGTAGGAGGTATTCTGCATCTGAGATGCATTACAGCAGCTGATGGTAAGTAGATGTTGATGCTTCTAACTGTGCTCTGTTCAGTCTTGCCCTGAACTGATATAACTGTGAGCATTCATGGAGAGAGTTCAGATGAACAAAAAATAGGCTAGAAATTTGCTATAGAAGAGTGGGCTAAATTCTTTTCAGAGTCATTCAGAATGACTGTTGGCTAAACATCAGCTTGCCAAATACTTCTGAACTGCTTGTCTCTTTGTTGCTTCCATGCCCCTGAGAACAAAGCTCAGGGATCAACACCCATGCGGGGGTGGCCTTACAGACAATCTCTGGATTTTGAAAGAAGAGAAAGTCTGAAAGAAGAACTGAAACATTATTTTCTGTCCAATTCAATTCACACAAAAATTAGACCTGGAAGACAGGAGAACAGGCAGGGCCATCTTCACTGGCTCTGAAGCCTGCCTTAACTGGATGGCAGCAAAGGTTTTCAACACCTCATCTGATGATAACCGCTCATCACAAAAAAGGCCGTTACCTGCTCAGCTCTAAATTAACTCTCACTAAATAGCACAGATGCTATAAACTCTCATCTATGGATTAGACTATCACAAATAAACCAGCAGAAATGGTCTCCAGTTCTGACTATGAGCTGACATTTCCCAGTTTGGCCTCAGGTCTGGATGGGTCATAGTTTTTTTTTGTCCTCTGGTTCATAAACCTGCCACCTTGTTTCTCAGTTCTCTGTTCTGGCTTCCCATTAATTCTCATCAGGAGGTTTGACTAAATTTCTAAATTTCAAAACCCGCCTGCTGAGAAACTGCATGCCCCTCGCTAACTGCTGCCTCTGATAACATTTATGGTCCTCTGAAACAATGGAACAATACCAGGCTGGTGCGTGCAGGGACCAAAACTTGCAGAGGATAATGGACATTATCATGCCCTCTTCTGCACAAGATAAGAATATCCACATTACTCTGAAAGCTTTCAGAACAAAAGATAATACTTAGCTTATTTTCTCTTAATAATTTATTTACACATGCATGAGACACGCATTTGCCCCTTATCACATAAGTATGTACAAACACAAGCAAATAAACAGAAACAAGTGGCATTATCTCTGGGCTTGGGAGGAAAAGAAGAGATATAGCTATTGTTCTTCCTGTTTCAGAAAACCAGAGGGACACCCAAAGTCTGTGAAAATAAGAATCATTCAGTATTAAGACAGAAGCAAAGGAGAGAGAGAGAGAGAAAGAAAGGTAATACATATGTAATATGAATCAGAGACATTTCAGCTAGATTTTCAAATCCCAAAATGTGTTTGCATGTCTGCCATAAATAAATATTTTCTTTTGACTGAAAAGCTGAACTAACTTGACATGAAAACAGATATTTCTTTGAAAGAAAAACATGGACACCAAAGTGTCACTCTGAGGAGAGCTAGGCTCTCATGACACCAAACATGTAATTTGCTGATGAATAAGCTCATTTGGCGGGCCTGTTTTCTTTTTTCAGATACTGTGCTTTTCTACCCATAAGTACGCATTTCTTATTCTTTCTTGCTCTCCAAACCTCACATATGTGAAATGCTGTCCAAGATGCCCATACAGGTCTTCCATAATTTATTTCAACAGGGATGGTTGCTTGGGGAAAATGGGATTATGAAACAATTCAGCCTCTCTACTACCCTGTGACATGGTGGGTACCAAAATTAATGGTTCACCCCTCTCATCCTCCATTCCAAAAGCTGCTACTAGTCAGGGATCTTTAAGGCTCAGGAGATATAAAACCGCTTGCTGCTCGAGGCTGAGCAGAGCCCACACTGGCACCGCACTGGTCCCTTTCTCTGCTGTTCCTTTCTTCTGGGCCATTCTGGTCCTCTTCACCCAGGTGCTCCCATCATCCCCTGCCTGCTCTCTGTTAAAAGAAGAATGCCCTATTGTTCCTTTTTAATGAATCTTCAGCTGACAAAGGTTCATTCAGCTGCTTTGGGAGGCATCGCAATTCTGCAGAGATCCAGGTCGACACCCAGTGCTACTCCAGTCTGCACTGGCAAGACTTCCAGCCCACCTGTGGGCTTACACATTTGAGGAACAGGGGTCACAGGGTATAAAGTGTTATACAATGAGGCTGCAACTCCTTCCTCTGCCAATGGGAAATGTTGGTGCCGGGATAACTCAATTATCTTCCTGCTTTTGCTGGAAACATTTTGAGAATATGAAAAAAAATAGCAGGAGTTGATCTGATCTATGCCTCTCAACCTCTTTATCTTTTTTTTTTTCCCAGTAACTTGAGGCTGCATTTGCCTGCACTTGTTTTGTCTATGCCTGAGTGTTTTCAGTTTCACGCCTGGTTGCCTGCCTACCTGAGCACCGCTGAGAGCATGTTTTTCTCTGTGAAAGGAATGCATATGTTTGCCTGCCTGCTTGAACCAGGAACTATTTCTATGGGGAAAAAGAAGAATTGCTGTTGAATTACAGGCAGGCACTTCTTTCTGAAAATTGTTCTTGTAGACAACAGCTGAGGTTCACTGAGGTGAATGCAAGGATGTGTAACGTATTTTTACCTGCCCCAGCTTGTCCATTTTTTTTAGGTAAGGAGGGAGTGCAATTTCTTACATAGAGAGAAGGGCTTTTTCAGCCACCCTTAGAGTTAGAAGGCATGATGTTGTGAATGGAGGATTCTGGATCCTTCTATAATCTCAGCTATAAATTATTCCTTTTTATGCTTGATTAAATGGCCTCACCAAGAAAGGTGGGGTTACAGCTGCTTTCCATGGCTGCAGCTCCCCACGACTGACTCTTATTCTCAAGGGTACTTTAAAGAAATTTTTTTTTAATTTGGAGTAAAATGGGTTTGTGATTCTACCATCAGAGCTGCAGCAAGAGGTGTTGAGTATTACTTCTAGCTTTGTGTTACGTTTTTGCTATGAGTGGGGGTATGGAATCAAAAGTTCCAGCACTCCCTCCTAAAGGCAGATACTGAACAGCATGTTATTTTTCATCTGCAAAACACTGCCAAGAAAGTGGAAAACAACAGGGAGAAACAACATAACCTATGTTACTGCAGAAGCTTAAATCATAGCTGAAAGTAAAACCTTCTCAATCACATATGTACTTAAAACACACTATTCTGAGAAAAGGAAATAGGCAAATCCATGGAACTAAGAGTCATATTACAATATTTTTTTAAAAAAAATCCACTGCACAGCTTTCATTGTAAATTCTGTAAATAATAAATGCAATACAAAACCCATACAAAACATGCGGTTGGTCTTATTAAAGTCTGAAAATTTTCTGTGATTAGAGCTGTACGGTCAAGGAAAGCAAATAGAATTGAAAGTTCACAGTTTTTTTACTAGAATGTCACCTAGAGGAATTGGTTTTGCTCCTTTTTTTTCAGTTTTTTTTTTTTTTCTGGTATTATCTTCTCTTTCCCTTGTCGATGAAAACTCTGATCATTTCAATTTACTTCCAGGTTTATGCCCTGTAACTAAGCTCTTTTCTGATAACAGCTGGCCTTTCTCATCTTTGTTATCTTCTCTTTTTCCCTAACATACCACTGATCTCAATACACATTCCCTAAATCTGTTCTCTATTCCTCCCACCCTGCTTTGTGTCACTGTGGAATCAAAGGTGTGAAACGTAGATTTACACTGTGCACTGATCTTTTTCAAGCGGTCTTGGCTGTTTTTTGTTTTTAGGAAATCAAATATAGAACACCAATTTTGGATAAGTCTTTTGAGCAGGAGGTGGTAGGCCAAACCTTGAAGCTAACAAGAAATTTGGGCTGCCTTCTTGTGGAATTCTTCAACTACTTTTCCTCTACCCTTATTTGCATGTCTGCCCAAATTGCTCTGTTAACTCACTCAAAGCTGGACCTTTACTGCATTCTGCTAGGAGAATGTCTGAAATTCATCCAGAGTAAATCACAGATGTTTTCTCTCAAATGACATTTATAAGAACAAAACACCTCTCCAAACACTTTTCAGGTGTTTGTAGCAAAGGCTGTTATCACAGATCTCAACTTCTGGGCACTGAGAGATCATGTCTGCTTTGCCTGGCCACATTTGCATAGTGTTTCCTTGAAGAATCAGTGTTCAGCAATTTGGTTTCAGCCACAGGTGACATGATGCCATTTTTTAATACCGTGCCATCTTCTGATGGCTGGTGAGACCTGCTCCTTGCCTTTTCTATGTATGGATTTCTATGTCTGCTTCCTAAATTAACTTCTTCCTTAATTTTTATTTCCCTTTTGAACATATTTTACATACTTTTTGTAGATATTTTGGTATTATTACATTTAGTCTTTAGCCAGGATTTTCCATGGTTAATTCAATCTCCTGAATTAGAAAGAATAAAGTTTCCCCTTTGTTATGCGATTAAGTTAGTCAGAGTGTATAAAAGTCATTTTCTTAACTGGTACAGGGGCTTTTCCTATTTATAGGGCAGTATTTTTAACTGTAATAAAGAGGTCATTTAGTAAGTGAAGCATTTCTTTGTCTATGAACATTTTCCTTGAACAAATGGCAGCTGGGACAGAAACTCCAGATTAGCATATCTCTCTGACAGTCTTTAAAATGATCTGGTAAGATCCAGGATCTTCACTGTCACCAGCTAGGGAATGTGCATCTTTGAAGCATTTTTACCAAATCTTTGTGATCTTTGTTGTGAGCTGAAAAAAACTTTTTCTGTGTGGAATTTAATAATCCCTAGTCTGAGTTCTTTTTAGTAATTTCTCCCACTTTTTGCTAATATTGTGGAAGGGAATGTAACATGTCTTCAACCCCAGATTTATAGATGTCTGAAGCTGCAGCTCAGTTCCTGGAAGAGAGGTATTACACACTATTGTTTTGGATAATGTGCCATTTGATGTAAATGGAACTATTAAATTTCTTTTTTGCTTCCTCAAAAAACATTATTTTCTTCTGTCCACAGCCATTTAACTTTCTTTTCTTTTTAAGAATAGAAAGTTGTTATATTTGGAATGAATATTCCATAGTCCTATGTGAGCAGCAGAATATTCTGAGGTATACCTTGGACATCTAACATCTGAAGCAGCCCCTACTCTTAAGAAGCAAAAATTAGCAAACACATTTTAAAAAATAAAATCCCACAAAGGCATTCTACAGTGTACAATGGTTTGCCAATCTAACAGACTCTTCGCTCTGTCTGCTCACGGCATCCAACATCTAGCTCCTCTTGTGGCCCTAAAGCTCAGCCCTGGAGAACTCTTAAAAGCCCTATTTATATTCTGTGTATACTGGATTTCAATTTTTGGAAGATATATAGCCTTAATTTTCAGCCCATATGCTACGTTACCTGGCTTGGGGGTGTGGGGTGACAAAAAATCCAACAAAAATGAGCACACTAATCTTTGTTAGCTTTAGAATCACATCTTTGCAATTTCTTTCAAGCCTCCTCTAGGTTTTGTAAATGTTCAGCTGAAATCTTCCCAGTTATTAGCATGTCATCCAGATAAGAGACAACACCATTTACCCCCTGCCTTACTTAGCTCATTATTCTTTGAAACACAGCAGGTGCGTTTTCTGTTCATACCTAAATAGCCCCTTATGTGTGTTTGTCGTCAGAGGATTTTTTAATACTAGCTGCAAAGCCACCTGCTGGCACTCTTGGGACAAGCCTTGTTTGGTTAGCTCCTCTCTGCTCAGCACTTTCCAAATAACTCTTCTGCTCTAGAAACCCAATATCGTCCAGTCTGAGCCAACGAGTGCTGGCGATTTCCTATTTCTGACAAGCTTTTCTCTACCGTCCCCTCTGACATAGAGTTTGCTCAGCCCATTCACTGACATCCAGGGGCAGAAAGGGACTCTGGTTTCCAGTGCAGCAAGCTGGTTTTCCACAAGCTTTTGCAGGGCTTATGGCACAAGTCTCCTCCCGAGAAATGCAGAAATGATTTTGTCACTAACAGATGACACTGCGGTTATACCTGTTACTAAACCACGTCTGTAATGAACAAAACTTTAGTTTGAATTTTCCTACCCTGTTACACAGCTGATTAGCTACTCTCCACTATAATTTAAGCTTAGGGAAACAGTTGCTGCCCACCACTTTCAGTTATGATTGCCTTCAATGTTAACAAAGTATATTTGTAAATTACAGTGACAGGAAGACCTACCTGTTAATCATTACTTGTCCTTACACTACCACCCTACAGTGTGCTATATATGTTCATTTTCTACTGTGCACAGCCAGTGCTCAGTTACCCACAGACAGTTTATTCAGATGACAGATTAATTGTGCCACAGATGCAGAGACGCTGGGGGAGGCCAGCTCAGTTCTGGCAGGATTATTCATGCAAGGGCAGTTCTGTGCAGTTGTTGATACATTAGTCTCACTGGGTGCACGGTGACCCAGCCAGGGAGGATACAAAGGACCACAGACAACTCCAGCCTGCTCCAGCATGGGCAGAACAACCTGTAAGCCCAACCAGGCACAATATGGTTCAAGCAGATCCACTTGGATGCATGTGGGAGATGACTCCAATGCTGTGGTTAGGGGCGTCTTTACCGAATTGAGTAGTGCGGCATGAATTTGCTAGCCAGCTTGGGTCCAGTCTTTGGCAAAAGCTCATAAACCCTCAGAGAGCTGTGGAGCTTAATGCAGACGAACTCAAATAGTTCCACGAAAATCAGCTTAGGACGAACAGAAAACATTAGCTCAAACTGAGAACCAGCCATACCACCCTTGTAATCACAGCCAAGTTACTGGGACGCCCCTCATTAGGTCTATTGCCCAGGTTTCTCTGATACCCATTGTGTTCCAGTCCCTACAAGCACCTACACTTCTGGCACTGCAGCTTCATAAATGCTCCTGCCTTGGACTGTAATTCCCCAGGCACTTTGGTGGAGACACAGTGAGCTAACTTGGAGAATGGACTCCAGTTCAAACATTTGATTTCCTGTGGTAGTTTAAACCAGATTACTTAGCAATTTGGTCCATGATTACCCGAATACTTCTGCCAGCCTAATGGAGGCAGCAGTATGGAGGTGGAAAAGAAGGGCTAGGGTGAGAGGAGGACTGCCTCTTTTGGGTGTAGCGTTGTTTTGTGCCAATTTAAAGTGCTTGCAGAATTAGGAAGTTATTTCTAGGCATCAAACTGATTTTGGAGAGTCTTTTGCAAAAGGTTATTGAAACAACCAGTAGCAAGAAACATTTTTAGGCTTGCCAAACACCAGAATACTTCAGCCTTCTAGTTGATTTCCAAGGTAAAACTATTGTTCTGTTTAAAAAAAAAAGAAAAAAAGAAAGCATGGTAAACTTTCAATGGTTTCCTTAGAAGAGCTACTATGTCTCTATCTCAAATAAGTTTCAGTGTAAGGTATAATTCTTTAAGGACCATTTGTGCTTCATATCTGGCAATGTTAGGAAAATAACTTTTGTATAGTGGAACCTTCCATACTGTTTGTATAAAAACACTGTCAAAGCCTGAATCTCTTTCAAGACTTTTCTTATTTGCACTATATGTAGTCCCTTTTACCCAATGCAAACAGCTTATTTTTGCTCTTTTTTTTTTATTTCAAGATCCAGTCCTTTGCCAGTTCTCAGTTTTGTGTTTTGCCATATGCAGAGGAGTTAAAAAATAAATAATCCACTGTTTTTCATTAAAGCAGGCTCAGAATATGGCTTTATTTCCTTAGGATGTAAGACAATAACCTCCAACATCCAAAAATGAAAGACAACTAACGAAGAGGAATAATTTATCCTCCCTTGTTGCAGGAATTGTAAATCATAACTGAAATTAAAGACTAAGTCTTGATCACACACTTTTTATATCCTTGCTTTACAAGAGAAGAGCAAATCCTTGACATTCAAAGCAGAGCCGAAATTGTGAAGCTGAAATTGTTTAGTTCCTGTTGGAAGTGCCTTTCTGTGCAATTACTCTCTTTGGTCCAGTGGAATCACTTAAGGAGAATTTTATAGATGTACTCCCCAAACTTGTTATCCTTTCTAACTCCCATATGAAGATTTTAAATACTGCTAGAATAAAAATCTCCTTCTAAATTTAGAGAAAAAAACAGCTACTGAAGGGAGGTTGAAAAATGTGGGAATTACAAATTTGATCTAGATCTCATTTACAATGGTAGAAATCAAGAAGCATTCTTGTTTCTGTAATGTGCAATTGGTAAGGAGATGGCAGTGGAGGGAGGAATGTAACTGCCTTTCATATGAATCTTTTTCTCTGGGCTACATTATATAATCCCAGGCAAGAACAAAGCTATGAGCTATTTTTATTAATGACGAATCTGAGTCAGTACTTTCTTACTGAGGTAAAAGAGGTATGATTCTAGAGGTGTTGCATTGATCTAAATCCACAGCAAAATCAGATTCAGGACTCACTTCATTACTTGAAACACTGCTCGGTTTGGTCCAGAGATTTCTTACCTACTTTCAGCACAATAATTAAAGGATGCCAAAGGATGCTAATGCCTGTTGCAGACTGACCTAGACAGCTGTGATTTGGAAATGAAAAACTGGAAAAGCTGAGTGGCAAAGAGTTAGCAAGTGTTGCGGGGAAAAAAAGAAAAAGAGGAAAGGAACAGAAAATAGAGCAGACAATCAAAGAAGACTAGGCAGAAAAGGAATCCTTATAAACTAGTAAGAGATGGGGTGAGTTTCATCAAATAGAAAATTTTATGTGCACGTGGAATAGAAGGATAGTAGGAGTTAGAAGCTTGCACCATTTTTCTGAACCTATGCAGTAGGTCTGTCTTTAAAGAAATATAATATCATTGCTTGTATTGTCATACAGTCTCCTTTTGGGTAGATCAAAGGAATCTGCTCTTTGCCCTTGATTTCTTACCTAAAATCTTGTCTTGGGGCAGAACCACTTGTTAAGGAGCAGGGTTAATGTCATAGCTGAAGAGTCAGGAAAGTGTTATTCTCTCTGCCATTTGTGACATCCCGTCTATGAAGCATGAATAAAATGAGTTAGGGGAGAAAATATCCAGCTACATATCCCTGATTTCTCTTTGTAAAGGAAATTACTCGGAAGACTCTGAAATCCACAATGGGCTGCCTGAAGTATGACAATAGATAGATGTCAATTGTCATTATTAGATAGAATGCATACAAAATAAAGAGGATGAATATCTGTATTTGCCTGAGTATAGTCTCATGCCCATTATCTTCAGAAGAAAAATCACCCACAACTTCAGGTCTTTGTAGATATTTTAGCCCCAATAGCAAATGGCTGAAACCACTGCTTCTGTTTTTTTTAATATATGCTCCAATTGCTGAACCTCTAATATGTTTAGATGTTTTCAAAAGGCAGATTGATTATGGATTTATTACAGAAATTGTTAGAAAAAAAGATCTAAATATGTCTAACAGTGAAGTCAGCATAGCTACATGCTATGTGTAAGTGAAGTGCATTTATTTCAACATGACTGGAAATGTCAGCTGTGCTTCAGGTATGGTCAGATCATGGTAACTGTTTCAAAGCTAATATGCAGGAATTATAATGTAGTGCACTGACGGAGTACACTTCACAGACAAGGCTTATTTTTATAAAATGGAGCTGAGGGGATGCTCAGTCTCCATTCACAAAAGCCATTTATTGCACTGATAGTTCAACAAAAAATGGCTAACGAATTAATGATTGTGCTCTCCCTACAAGATATACATAAAAATCTTGTTTAAAGTATATGGACTGCTGATTTGTTTCATGTACCCAGAAATAAAACTTGTCAATACTTCTGAATTACATGGTAAAATCCCAGTTTTTTATTTTTATTTTTCCTAAGAGATACAGGTTACATTAAAGGCAAAGGGATATATTTCATGTTCTATTATCTTTCTAAACTTACATATTTGGAAGAACTGGCCAACTTTTTGGTTGTGGGCATCTTAAGAATGTTTCAGACAATCTACTCCACACAGAATGAAAACTACCATACACTATTTAAATTTGACAGTGTTACAACACCAGCCCCCTGCCTGCTCATCACCAGTTACACCTGCACAAGACTGATGCCATTATGAGCAGAGATGAAATGCTCTTATGAATCTTGACTTTCTACTGCATCCAGGCTTTCTCATTTGAAATCCAGGACCAATGAATGGTTTTAGACTAATTGCTTCTAGACATTTTTCTTTTTTCAGAAGTTTCAGGTTGTGACAGTTCTAAACTGCAGGCATCATTTTTAGAAGCCCTTCATTATAAAACTTCAGCATCTGTGAACCTAGAGGTTCGTTATATTTTCAAACATTCAGAAACAAAGAGAAGAAAAGCCTGTATGCGAAATTTAAAATGGACTGGTTACCATGGCAAATATATATATGCATTAGCATTCCCAGAGAAAAAAAGCAATCCATTGATGAGGGCACATGTTATTTTTTATTTCTTAACTTATCTGTGGTATTTTGGAACATGTCTTCCTTCCAGCAAAATTGATCGCATTCGTAAACACTTAAAGAATTATAAAGTAACCACATTTTCTAGCAAAATATTTTTAAAAATAACTACTTTGTGAGATATGTACAGTGCATTCCAGTACCTCCTCACTAAAAAAAGGAAAGTATTCCCTATGAAATCTAGAGAATCTGTGGATTTCATTTAATTGTACAGTAACACTTTAAATTATGAAGAAAAGTACTGTGGTCTGTAAAAACACAGTGCAACTGCAATTAAAAGATAGATATGGAGAAAGCTCTGAGATAAATAAAGGAGATGTTATCAGAAGTATGGCACAGGAAAGGTCAGTTGGTACCTATTTACTTGATAAAATTAAAAGTCAATGCATCTGAGTCATGCTGGAATAGTTCCACACTTTTCATGGAGTTGATGGTGGCATAATAAAGATCAGGAAGTATTACTTACTGCATACCATATTTTTGAAAACCCATCAACAGTACCAAAAATGCTGAATGGCAACAAATACCAGATTTTTGAAAATACCTCTTTTTTGACTAAACAGAAAGGAAATGAAAACTCACCCTGAAACAGCAAATTGAAGCATGTTCCAGACCTGTAGGACACCCATCTAATTATTGGTTTAAATTTCTGCATGAATTAAAATAGTACCAATTGTAGGAACAATGCAGAGAAAAGGGACATCCTGAACAAGACAGGAGTCTATTATTTTTTAGTGTGCTATGTGCTGTTAGGAACAGTACTGCCAAAACACTCCATGACAGCTGTGATACACCTTTTCAGTAACAATCCTTGCTCTCCCCTTAGTAAGTATTTAGAATCATAGAACCATAGAATTGTTTAGGTTGGAAAAGACCTTTAATATCATCAAGTCCAACCATCAACCTAACCCTGCTAAGACCACCACTAAATCATGTCCCTAAGTGCCTCATCCACACATCTTTTAAATACCTCCAGGGTGACTCCACCACCTCCCTGGGCAGCCTGTTCCAGTGTCTGACAACCCTTTCAGTGAAGAAGTTTGTTCTAATATCCAATCTAAACTTCCCCTGGTGCAACTTGACGCCATTTCCTCTTATTCTATCACTTGTTACTTGGGAGAAGAGACTGACACCCACCTCTCTGCAACCTCCTTTCAGGTAGTTTTAGAGAGTGATAAGGTCTCCCCTCAGCCTCCTCTTCTCCAGACTGAACAACCCCAGTTCCCTCAGCCGCTCCTCATAAGACTTGTGCTCCAGACCCCTCACCAGCTTCATCACCCTTCTCTGGACATGCTCCAGCACCTCAATGTCCTTCTTGGAGTGAGGGGCCCAAAACTGAACACAGTATTCGAGGTGTGGCCTCACCAGCGCCGAGTACAGGGCCACGATCACTTCCCTACTCCTGCTGGCCACACTATTTCTGATCCAGGCCAGGATGCTGTTGGCCTTCTTCGCCACCTGGGCACACTGCTGGCTCATCTTCAGCCGGCTGTCGACCAACACCCCCAGGTCCTTTTCTGCAGGGCAGCTTTCCATCCCCTCTTCCCCAAGCCTGTAGCGTTGCATGGGGTTGTTGTGACCCAAGTGCAGGACCCGGCACTTGGCCTTATTGAACCTCATACAATTGGCCTGGGCCCATCCATCCAGTCTGTCCAGATCCCTCTGCAGAGCCTTCCTACCCTCAAGCAGATCAACACACCCACTGAAATTGGTGTCGTCTGCAAACTTACTGAGGGTGCACTTGATCCCCTCATCCAGGTCATTGATAAAGATATTAAACAAGACCAGTCCCAGTACTGAGCCCTGGGAGACACCACTTGTGACCGGCCGCCAACTGGATTTCACTCCATTCACCACAACTCTTTGGGCTTGTCTGTCCAGCCAGTTTTTTACCCAGCAAAGAGTGCACCTATCCAAGCCATGAGCAGTCATTTTCTGCAGGAGAATGCTGTGGGAAACGGTGTCAAAGGCTTTACTGAAGTGTAGGTAGACTATATTCACACCCTTTCCCTTGTCCACTAAGCAGGTCACTTTGTCATAGAAGGAGACCAGAAGGAAAAATAACTCTCAGGAACAGCCAATCTGTTGTTTAGCTAGCATGACAAATTGAGCTCTCATCAGACTCATGCACTTCTAATTTGCCAAAGCCAACACGGATTGCAGAGTTAAAAATGGGAGAGGAATATAGCTCCTCTGTACGTGCTTTTTTAAGGCTCTCTTCTTAATTACCCACCCTATTGTATATTTTATTAGTTCATAATCACACTTTAGTTTTCATGCAGCTTAGTTTTGGAGCTTAAGAAACTCTAAAACTGAAAAGCATTTTTGTTGTTGAACTCCAAGAGGTACATCAAGTCACTTGTCATAGAATTCATTAGTATTTGGAACATTTTGGTAATGAAGAAGGGCATGGCTTATTGCACTTCAGTCGCTTTTTTGGTTTATTTCCTTTTGAAATGGATTTATAAATTGTTGAAGGATCTCCAAATGACAGGCTTGCTTTCTTATTGCTATTTACAGAACAGGTACAAAATGTGCACTTCTTTCCTGCAGCTTTATGCCAAAATGTCTTACCCAAAGGTGGGAAAAAATGGGGTACTAACCAGAGGCATATGCATATTTTACATAACTTTTCAAACATTGTAATATGGGGGAAGGATTGGTATTTATTAATACCTGCTGCCAACATCACAAGGAGACCATTACCTCTAACAAATACTGAACTGAAAGTATCTGATAATTTAATGATGTATTCCAGCAAATAACAATCACATGACATTGATACTTTAAAACATTAATATTTAATTTCTAAAAAACCTTTAATATTTAGGATAAATATTTACAATACTTACATGTTTGGGATAATTTAACTAATGTTGTCCTGTTCTCAGGTTCTCTATTACTCCCCAAACGTATGAGCGGTATGGTGCTCATGGTGAAATGTTATTTAATTTGCTCTCTAAAAGGCCATGTATCCTACTACTTGTTTTTTAAAGCCTATTCGGTTTGCAGGTAAATTTTAGCAACTTTTTTTTCTTCATTCACATCAGATATCTGAAATGAATGGCTCAGGACACCTTTAAGATCTATTTGCTTTCTTTTGATTTTTGTGTCCTGTCTCAAATTTTACACACATCGTTATTTTCTTTCTTCCTTTCTTTCAGGGGTGGGAAAAGGGTCAGGCAGGGTGAAGTGCTGCGAATGCAACGTTAACCTCTAGCAGCTGCTACCTTAGTGACCTATAGCAAAAGAAAGGAGGTATCCTGAAAATCATTACATTCCTTTATGCCCTTCTCAATTTGCTGAGACAAGAATGATGTTGGTATGCAGCACAGTCCCATCCTAAGGTTCTTGCTAAATGGTAGGGTCTTCTGTTACTGGGACAGTTTTATCTACTGCCTCTGCTTATAGTGCTTCCCTCATGAGAAACATCCTTTCGTCCCCTGCTTCCAGAGAAAGCAGCCTGAAACTGCCCCCCCAAAAAAATCTACTTTGCTCTGCCTTTTTATGCTCTGCCTCTGTATTATACAGCCTTTTTCATCAGAGAAGGAACTATCACTGGCAAGTTGGAGGAGCGCTGCCCGGGGCCCGTGCTTGTATCAGATGGAGGTTATGCTGAAGTTCTGCAAACCAAACTTCTGGTGTGTTTGGTAGGCTCGCTTTTGTAGAGCCTTTCTTAGTAGATCTAAGGAATGGGAAGATGTTAAATGATGAAAGGAGCTCAGCAGATACTTCAAATGGCACCAGTGTTAGAGTTCTGTCCTAATGTGAGAACATGCCAAATCTGAGAAGGCACTTTATTCCTCACTTGCTTGCTCCTGGCTTTAAAAACCTCACTCAGTACGAAACTTGGACATCTGTGCTTAATTTATTGTCCTGCTACTGGAAATGAAGCTTTATTATGCCTAGTGAAACAGTTAAAGCTAAGCATGCTTGTCTTTGCTAACCAGGGGTTACAGGGCCCTTGGTACTGTCCAGGCCCTGTGGGCCTTTCTTGCCTCCCCCCACCCTGCCATGGCCCAGGACCACCCCAGGGCTGTCAACCCTGGCCCCAGCGATGCCACAGCAGGGCTGGTCTCCAGCTCCCCACAGCCCTGCCCAGTCATGGCTCCCACCAAGCTGGGTCCATATCCTGGCCTGGCCTTGATCCATCCCCACCCCCATGGAGGGGCTCAATGCTTGGGGTTGGGGCTGCTCCTTATGCCCCCCTGGTCTGCCTTGCTCCCTCAGGGCAGGGCCCTCCAGCCAGGGCTTGTCCCTTTGCCGGGGTGGCGCGATGGGCCCTGGCTGGGGGACCCTACCCAGCCACCCTTGGGAGCCCCTGCTACTCCCAACGGAAAGCATAAGTTACACGTATATGTAACTTTTAAGTTTGGCAGGCAAAGTACTGAAAAGAGGGAATAAGCGAAGTAGTGAACATGAAACATCTGCAGTTATCCCACATGAAATTGGTCTAGAAGACCAATCCTGGCCTTGCTCACCTCTGGCAATTACGTTTTGCAATCCCCTGCATCTGCACAAGGATAGGTTTGCAGGTACGCCTGTATGTCGTCTGCGAAGAATGGGTAGTAAAAGATCTTCCATTGAACAGCTGTTGTGAAACTTTGAGCTGCTATAAAATATTTCTACAAGAAGCTGATCATGCTTTACAGAGAAATAACAGAGAAATGACTATATGTGGAAGATGAAATGATGTGGTATTCGTATCATCATATATTTCTGAAAAGACCATAATTTTAGAGGTGATGAAATGTTTTCATTGATTTTCTGTATCTGTTCCGGTTCTAAGTGGCACGTAGAAAATATCTTTTACCAAAGATTATTAAATGCCTATTTGTCATCGCTGAATTTGGTTTGCATCCACTCTGTGGACCTAGACTAGCCAACAAGAGCATCAAAATCATTAGAGGCATTTTGATTAAGAATTACTAAAAACACAGTTTCTTAGTAACTGCTTGGAATTTCTTCTCTAAATTTTCAGAATGATGAATTCTATATTTTGTCTACTATCCCACTGAATTCAAAGAATTTAGTTTGAAAAAAAATTCAGAACAATTCTGAAACAATTAATTTTTTTGCTTATGCTTCTTCTCAAAAAAATGATTAATAATAGTATTATTAATGACTTCTCCCCTTCCATGCCTAAGAAGGCATTACCTTGATTAAAACACACTCCTATGTATTCTAAGAATTCTGGGAAGAAACAGTTAAGTGTAAAATTTATTTGAAGTGTTTTAAATTCCTGCCCTGTTTCTAATGATGAAAAACTGCAGCGTTACACGTTGTGACAAAGACATAGGATGAAGGATAATTACAGAATGTGTTACTACCATTCATGTGTGAAATACTCTCGGCTGGAAAAATGCTCTTAGGTAGTAAAAGAGACACCAGTTAAATGGATAACCTTGATGCACAGAAAAATTCTGAACACGTCTAGCTCTTCACCAGGTATTCATCTGAGAATGCCCCTGTGTACCGCACTGTTTTTTATTCTGTTTGGGTTTTTGCTTTTTCAGCACAATGATACTCTTTTAAGAAGAAATAGCCTAAAGGTCAATTACTGTTGAAAATTAATTCCTAGCTAATATATTTTTAAGTAGGTGGGTTTTAGGCAATTTTTATTATACAAGTCCTGAATTCTTTGCTAAACTATGTGTTTTACTTTGTCAAGGAAACATTTTATTTTATTTACTTGACTAACACTCATGTATGAATACTTAGATGATTTAAAATATGTATGTGTAAAATTTATGCAACTATGATATTTCACTTGAAATTAAACTTGTATCTCACAGTTCATTACACAATCCACAAAGAGAAACTTATGAAAGAATATTCACTTAAGGGACACAATTTTTTTTAAGCAAAAATAGATCCACTGTTATCCAGCAAAAAATAAAACCAAAAACCCAGTAACATTCAAAGAAAGAAGTCAATTTTCAGATAAACCTTTTGTTTGCATAAGAAGCTGCTGGAAATCAAGAGGTTTGTCAGTTGCTCCCAGGAAAACATTTTATAAGTAAAATGCATTTTGAAAAATAAAAATTTATATCAAATAGTTAAGAACGTCAGCAAAACAAAAAGTATGACATTTTCATAGAGCTGATCTACAATGAAGCAAGATTTTTGAGTTACGTGCTGTCCATGCCATAGACCCCAACAGGCTTGAACACTTTTTTTTCTTTTCTCATTTGTATCATGTTTAAGTTTATTTCACTCATCTTTGCTTACCCCTGGTTATAAGATCCATCATTGCTTCTTGTATTTCAGTGGTGGTACCAGCATTGATAGTAAGTTACTCTCACAACAGCTTCTCATATACTACCATGTGTGTACCTCCCATGCCAGGCTGTAACCGAACTCTCAGCACTCTGTTTCTGCTATTCCACCCTCAAAGGATAGTTAGGAGAGAAACACAGAAAAAGGAATGGGTGGAAACATCCACACAATATTTGGAATTATAACAAAGGAACTTTGATTTGAATTTTGTAAATATTTGATATTTCTTTCACTCCACTCTATGTGCAGAACCAACATGAATTCTTACTCCCTGCAGCAAGGGGACAGACAACTGCATGACTTAATATGATGTATGTAGTACCACTGAAGTCATTAAGAATATTCAGTAGTTAAAATAAATAGGAGTAAGTTTTTGAGGGACCAAAGAACTTTATAGTAACTCAGTAACCTATTCTGCGCCGGGATGTTCTTTCCTGCTCAAATGACCCTTTTTAATTTCCTACCTAAATATTAAACAGACAAGTAATTCCTTGTAATACAGTTCTCAGGGAGAGAGATCAGCAAAAAGATTCAGAGTAGGAACTTGGGTGGTTGAGGTCAGTCCTTGGATGGAGTCGCTTTTTCCATCTACTGCAGAGGGACCCTAGGGAGACCACACTTCGTAAAAAACACGTCTATTGAGCAGAACCACCAGGCTCAGCATCTGTATTCTTTCACAGGCTGCTTGGCTGATCTGAATCACAAGTAATGCTTAGTCCACTATGACCTTTTCTTACAACTAGAGCAGTTCAGTGGGGCCTCTGCAAATTTTGGGGTTATGTTATTCCTACCAGGTTTCTATCAAGCAGAACGTTCTTAAACTATGGAGCAGAATACAATTATAGTTTAACCCATCTGCCTTCCTCTTTGCTTTGGAAGATTTTTTGAGAAATAAATCTTTTAAAGATCCCGTATGAAACAATCTGTTAGTCAATTAATACAAATAGGAACAGAGATGATATTACTGTAGTATTTTTTTGAATAATAAAAATGTTCCATAAAAATTCTGAATTCCCTAGGTTTTTAACTAATTTTATTTCAGCTTTATTGACAACAAAGTTGCATGCATATGCAACACCTTTTCCTCATGCCCTCAAGGAACAAAAGCTGTTAAAAACATTATGAAGAAAGCTTTATGACTTAAATCTGTTGTGTTTCTCCTAGTGTTACACTGGCAAAATACTCTATAATAATAAAATTAGTTAATGAGGAGTTTCATCAATTTAGAATAGCAAAAATGCCCTGGTACAACATGTAAAGCAGAGTTCTGCATTGTTGCAGCAAACAAAGCTCGAAGTACATATTTGATCAAGTGTATTTGAAAATACAAAGAAGAGTGCTACATGTGTATTGGATGTGAAATAATCATAGTCTGCATCTATCTACCAATTGCTTGGAGTATGAGTTACAATCAGTTGCAACTGAAAACACTGGCAAACTGATATTTTAAACTGAACTGCAGGAGAAGTATAAACAATGGATAGGAGTATGTCATTTTAGAGTAAAAGCTATATTCAAAGAAGAAAGAAGCGGGGCGGGGGAGGGGGGAACTTCAGCATAGCTGATTAGGAATTAATGGAATTTGACACAAGATTCTAGTCAGTACTCAGGGCAAGACCAAATCTTGTTATTCTTGTCAATGGATGCTTTTGGTTTCAGTGTGGTCAAAATTTCTACCCTAATACCAGATTTGAGGCCCGTCACTTCTTACTTCAATCTTAAAGTCAATTCTAAGTGAAAGCGGAAATGTTGCATTCCCTAAGCTATGCCATATAATGCCTTATGATGGACCTCCTTCTCTCCTTTTTGTGTAGAAAAAGAGTGCACTTATATTTTAAATGCTTACAGATGTGCTTAGGTTTTAAATCAAAGTACTTCAGAGAACTACCTATTTCTTTAATAGGAAGAGAAACTCTTCCACATCTGCTTGATCACTGCCTCCTAAAAGTATATTCAGAATGGCAGTTTCTTTGGTCAGAGGAGAACTTAGACTCATCTTTAACAGGGACAGAGATTAGAAAATGCCATGAGTTAATTTTCATCCTAGGATTTGGGGCTCGCCTGTACTCAGGGCTTTCCATAAAGGAGTGGTAAACCCAAAATATATAGCCACTAACATTGAGGAATTCCCAAGCAATTACCAGGTACTGACTTTGAAATTGTACATCTTCAAAGAATTCTTCACCCCTCCTCCTTACAACAGGGAGGAGTCTGATATCATCCAGCACTTTGAGACTTGTACAACAAAAGAAAGGAGAATCAACAGGATGAAGCAAGAGTCCTTTCTTGCCCTCGCCAGTAGGATCTCCTGTGTTCAGACTGACTCAAAAGGTGCACAACACTGAGTAGGCACTAGAAACATTGAACTGTATTTTAATTTTGTTTTTTCAAGAAATGAAATGTTTGCCATAGTCTGATGTGTTCATTACTGGGAGAGGAAACCAGTTATCTCATTGGGTTGATTTCAATTTACAAAACTGAAGGAATAACATTGTTCTGTACAAAGCCTGTTGTGGCAGCCAACTAGCAAAAACTTCAAAGTTCTCCTTGAAAAAATAACTGTGTTGGTTTAGATACAAATGTTATAATTCACATTACAGACACAACACATCAATGCCTGTGGTTCTGACCTCTTAAGTCACTTCATGAGAACCCAGATGATCTGATTCAACTTCTTAGATGTATATACAACTCTAACAAGGCTCAGCACTGTTTGAGGGTGAATTTCTCTTTGTACCTACTGTTAAAACCTCAGAAGAGTTTTGTCCTGACTAGACACCCTGAGACAAATAGTTTTGAGCTGAGGAAAGTTGTGTCACTTATTCCCGGGAAAAACAGTAACTGTTTTAGATGTTCCCTTCTATAGAAAGATCTCTGCAAGTTGTTCTTCTGCAGAACTATGCCTGATTCCATTTGGTTTTGTCATGCATTCAATTTATCTGTGCAATGATATAAGTGATTTTTTTTAAAAAAATCACATTTCTGTATATGCAAGATTATGCGAAGCTGCAGTAGAATCAGATACTTGAGCTAGCTTAGGCACTGGGGTGAGTCTAGTAATGGCAGTAAAAGGACCCTGTAGCCTAATTGCCATTGATTCTTGGTGTTAAAATTTCACCTAGAAAAGCAAATTGTGTAGCAGACTGATCACTGTCAATAAGTAAGTGGAAAATGCCATTACCTGTCTGCCTATGTGAATTTTTTTGAAGAGATAGGGCAAACATGTAATCACAATACCCCAGAAGACTCAAAGTCCCCATAACATACTTTCAGAAAGAAAATCAGTTCTTTGACAGGATTTAAAGAGTAAAAGGCAGGGAGGAAGAGGGACATTTGGGAAAGTGAGGAGAGGAGATGAGATGTACTAGTAAAGAAGGGAAACATGAAGGAAAGTCTGGGTAAACAGGAAGCATTAATATTAGGAGAATAAAGAGCAGAGGACTGGAAAACAGGAGGAGTAATCTGAGAGAATAAATGAGAATGCCTATTAGCTTCACACCCTCTTCTCTTTTTCAAGCTGTGATTCCCCACCACTCTCGGGATGTCCCAGCTCAGTCCCATTATCTGATGAAGAAGACAAGATGCAAGGCCCTGGCACCTCCTAAGATAGGTGAGCTCTTCTCCTCGCCTTCCTTATGGCAACTGGGATTATCTATTATCCATTCCCTGTTTCTTCTCCCATGAGTCAGGACCTCAGTCATCTCTGCTGTTTGCTCTCATGACAAGATAGAAAGGAGTAGGAGGAAGGAGTATGTATGCTCAAAATTACTCTGCCCTCCATGTGAGTGAGAATTAAGGTTATTTTGGCATTTCAACTCCGTTGGTTTTATTTTTAAAGCTTTGAATACAAAATACGAAAGTATCTCTTCACTGTCAGATATTTAGAAATCAAATTTTGCTGACCACACCAGAAAGTACTGAGAAAACTGAATTCTGTGATACTGAATTTTTTTGTCAACCTAAGAGTCTTCTAATTTGCAGAGGTGCTACAAAGTGATTATAAAGTGTTGTAAACTCTTCTGAGAAAATTGAAAACAATGGGTGTTTATAGGTATAAGTTTCACAAAAATATAACAATGACTTAAGTAATATGATCAGTATTTTTAGAAAAAGAAACAAGCAAGCAAACAATACTGTTCTGCCTTCCTTCTCCTTTCTGTATTCTGTAACTAATGCATACAGTGTTTTTAACTAAGACAGATACTTCTGATACAAATTTGCAAATGAGGACCAAGCTTGATTTATGGAGGAATTATTTAATGTTCTGTATTTGCAGTCTATTTCTTCTCTGTAAGTGTGATTTGGAATGAAGCACACACCATAACTTCTATGTTATTGTTGTTCAGCCTTGTTGTTGGACAGTTAATTTGCTATAAAATCCACACTATATCATTGTTATTAATTAGGGTGGCCGTGAACTTGCCTTTCAAAAGCTATTAAATGCAAATGTTTAGCCACATAAAAATATAAATGTGCAGTGAAGTTCTTCAGCAGAATAATGCCATAAAAGAATTAATACAAAGTAATTAAATCATCATTGAAAGGAATCCACTTTGTGAAGTGATGAACCTAACTCATGGGATAAAACCATAAAAAATGAAAAATACTATGTCAATTGACAATAAAAACAACCCTTTGTGACATATAAAATTAAGAGGGTCAGAACTGTACCTTTACAACTTTATTCACCAAGAAGCTGAAGAAATAGGCTAGTGTGAGTGAAGTGATCTGTACTTTACAGTCTGCATTGTGAATTGTCAGGGTTTTTCATAGCATTAAGAAACATCGCGGACATGATATCACTAATGCCTTAAATGAAATTTTCTCAAATGCGTATTCCTTTTTCAGACAGAGACACAGAGCACTGTAAAATATTAATGGAATTATTCCTACTGTGCAAGCAAAATTAAGAATTTATCTAAGGTTTATAATTTCAGAGATATAATCTAGAAATCGTTCCTTAATGGGAACATACTTATGCATGTGCTTAACAGAAATTATTTGCCTAAGTGCTTTTCTGAAGAGAGAAAATCTTCATAGACACTTAAATGCATTTCTGATTTATAGCCTTAGATTTTAAGAGGCAAGATTTATCATTTGCTCCCATTTTGTACAGCAGCTCATTGAATACTAGCCTGGCTTCAGGTGCTCCTAGAATACCAGCAGACAAATAATAATAAGTATGTATTAAAGTAAGTGATGATGTTAATCAGAGAATATGTGTTTGTGATCTACATACCCTTGGAACCAAAAATACCAGTGTCAGTTTCAGGAACTCATCTGAATTATGCTCTGTCGGGAATCTGGTAGGAGATTAACATTTTTTAAGTAGCTACAGAGAATTCCTGTAATAAGAGCTGGAATAGTAAGTGAACTTTTAATTCACTGGGGCTGTAAAAAACTTATAGGAAAATGTATTACTGATGAAGATGTCATGTCATTTAAATGGGAATTACATTTGTTCTAGTTGTACCGTATTGCAGCTAATATGAGATAAAATTAAGAATGAGCTATGCATCGGAGAAAGATGTTTAAAGCAAGAGGTTTAAGTACAATAGCAACAGAATGAAAAAGACCTGCCAACTACAAAAAAGAAAATAAATTCCTACTCAAACAAGGCTCGGGAATGCAGGCTGTCTCTGAGAAAGTTGCATGGAATAGGCACAACCATTTATGGGATTAAAATACAGCTAAGGTCATTAAACATTAGCCCTTTGCCAGGAACCCAGTAGAAACTTGTGAGCTACACTAAGTACTCCTGGCACAGATACTATACAGCTAACATATATTGAACTATTACAGATGAATATCTCCCCTTCTTCCCTTAACATGACCTCTTGAATTTAGTTTTCATCTGGTTAGAGTACAACACATTTTCCATAAATCTTACGCTAAGAGAAAGGTCACCTCTTAGTGTGGTCAGGGCTCTGCAGGGGAGGCACTTCTGTGCATATTCCAATTCTCTAGTTGCACTCTCTGTGCAATCTTCTAGTTGCTCTCTCTGTCCAATTTTTCAAGCCAAGCTGGCCTTTTTCAAGCCCTTACTGGGAAAGGAAACAACAGGCAGTTTATGTTGCTGTAAACTCCACTGCAGCAGATTTTCAGACCACACACCTACCCCTGGATATCTGCCAGTAGAAGCTAACAAACATTTTGACTGAAGGCAGGAAGGAGTCTTGTAGAGATAAGAAACTCCTGAGAAGTTGTTGAGGAGAGTTTTAACCTCTATTACTTTAGATATGGAGAGGCAACTTTTTTTCTGAACTCCTCTTTCCCTTTGTAATTAGCGCGTGATGATGGCCACCTCATAGAAAATACTTCTGATGATCATATTGGAGGTTCACAACCAACATATCCCACCCGCCTTGTTAAGCAAAATCAAACCACTGGAATAAATGCGGTTTCCAGTTGGCTGCTCTTGTTGCTGCAATTATGAAACTGACTAAATCTTGGAGCAGTTTGAATTATATTTGAATCAATGAATTGGACACACAAACATTTAACTAATCTCTGATAGTTAAATAGCATCTTTCCTCTAGATGCTAGTATCCTAGTTCAACAACATACAAGTGACACACTAGTGGGATTCCTTTCTTACACAGAATTTAAATTCATTATATCTTGGCCAAATTTTAATAATAAAAAAATAATTCAAAGACCCTACCTCCTTTCACCTGTTACTTGTATCAATTCTTTTCACAGAATCACAGAATCACAGAATCAGTACGGTTGGAAAAGACCTGTAAGATCGAGTCCAACCTGGGGGGGGGGGGGGGGGGGGGGGGGGGGGGGGGAACCACACAAAACCCACGCCACACAACAACAATAACAAGCCACAACCCACCCAACACCACACAGCACCATGTCCATCAAGCTACATCCCACAATGCCACATCCACACGCTCCTTGAATACCTCCAGGGAGGGTGACTCTACCACCTCCCTGGGCAGCCTATTCCAGTGTTTCACCACTCTCTCAGTGAAGAACTTTTTCCTAATGTCTAGCCTGAACCTCCCCTGTCGCAACTTGAGGCCATTTCCTCTAGTCCTGTCACTAGTCACTTGGGAGAAGAGACCAACACCCACCTCTCTGCAACCCCCTTTCAGGTAGTTGTAGAGAGCGATAAGGTCTCCCCTCAGCCTCCTCTTCTCCAGGCTAAACAACCCCAGCTCCCTCAGCCGCTCCTCATAAGACTTGTGCTCCAGACCCCTCACCAGCTTCGTCGCCCTTCTCTGGACACGCTCCAGCACCTCAATGTCCTTCTTGTAGTGAGGGGCCCAAAACTGAACACAGTATTCGAGGTGCGGCCTCACCAGAGCCGAGTACAGAGGCATGATCACCTCCCTGCTCCTGCTGGCCACACCATTTCTGATGCAAGCCAGGATGCCGTTGGCCTTCTTTTCAGGATATGCAAAAATATGAAGTATTTCTCCAGGAAGCATGTGCTTCTTTAAGAAATACCTTAGTATCAGTACTGCTTCTACCACATTATCAGGGAAGAAGTAAATGCATTGGCATAATAATTATCTTTTTGTAAGGCATAGTTATGAATGCAATCCTGAATAAAAGTTGGTAAATGACTGCTGTCCAGCATATCCAGCGGCTTACACGTATTCTTTTTACAGAAATTTTCACTTTGATTATGATGCCTCATTCATGTTATCAAAAGTAGGAATCATTCCTTTTGTCTTTTTTTTTTTTGAACATCTGACTGTGCCATTTGGGAGTAAAATAGTTGCAGTTCAATGACATGCTGCAGGAAAACCAGAATATAGTGAATTTACAAAGTATTCTTACTGTATGAATGAAAACATTGACAGTTTTCGCCATAAATGTATAGAAATGTCTCAGATACATTGTTTTGGTCAGTCATGCTTAAAAAGAAAGAAAATATATCTTCAGGGACAGTTGCTAAAGTTACAATTAGAAATAGGACTGGTAGTAAGGGTAGATGTTTTTTGCCTGGTAGATAAAAACTAGTTTGGTTTTGACTGAAATGAGATATTTACAAATGTTGGATAAGATGAAAAAGGAAGAAATATATAATTTGAAGTAAACCTGAAAAATGCTATTGAAGTATTTAATTCATTTTTTGTTTGTGTTATAAAAGCTTTTAGAAACCTTTATTCTTTTAAATAATAGGTAAATTAAAATTTTAATTTTGGAATACATGTATTTTTAAGAACTGGTGAAAAGCAATGTTTGACTTTTGGAAATTTCCACCCAACATTTTTGGCCCATATTTTTGGCTAGATTCAACTTAATATAGAGAATAGCTCTCGACTCTTCATAGATATATTTTGGAGTAAATCTGCTGTTCATCAAAAAGTAATCATTTAACTTCATTTAGAAAAAATATTGCTGATAAGTCTTCACAATTCCTCATGAAGAAAATGAGTATTCATTTAAAATAGTTGCAAAAACTGTAGCTTACAAAACTTAGATCGTGGCTGGTGAAGTAATTTTAGCTGCAAAACTACTTATTTTAATCTCTTCTAGAGTATGCATCTGGTCTGACCAATAAAGCAGGCTCAAAAGAGAATTATACTAAATGGGATTGTGAAACACATGGAAATCTCTGACTCCAATTGTATGCTTACCCTGGTTACAAAAAATTTAATTGAAAATGCACTTAAAAACGGGGAAAATCCAGAAGCATCTCTGTCCACTTGTCATTTAACAATTGGAAGACACCTTCTGGCATGGTATGAGGAGAGTTTGGAGCCAGAAAATAGAAACAGGTTTTTACCCAGCTGAACCACTCTGTGGTATTGAACTGAAGCCATAAATGTACCTTTCTTCCACAGCAGTGTGACCAACTTAATAGTGAAGCAGCTAGCTAACTAGCTAGCTAACTAACTAGCTAACTAACTAGCTAGCTAACTATTCTTAGTCCCAGCATAGAGCTGAGATGTCTTTCAGCCATTGTTCAAAAATACAAGATTTATAAGATCAAGAAGGGGTAATGTTTCTTACGGGTTAAAGTAAACACAAACCCAAAATGTTACACTCTGTTAAAAATGCAGACTTCCAGTGTATAAACATGCAATTCCTCCCCTCTTTTTCCAGTTTCAGGTGGAGTCAGATGTTCTTTGTCAACTAGTTTACCTAAGGTAACAGGGTGTTTTTGGGGGCTAACTTTTTTTTAGTGGGAGTGGTGGGAGAGGGAATGAACAAATCTAATTGCTAGCAGCAGCTGTCGTGCTTTTGACCATCATGTTTCAGACCAAATGGTAAATAATAAAATGTTGCTATGGAAGTCGGTGTTAATAATGAGTATTAGCAGAAACATTTTAGTCATGAAGCTCTGTTTTAGCTTTAGCAGGGCCTGTCAAATCAGAAAGTCTAATATGAGGCTGTAACGTGTAGCAGAGTGCTCTCACAGAGCACAGAGGTGCCTCATTCAGTTTGCATGGTATCTTGTTTGAAGAAACTGGATCCCCAGAGAGCCTTCCCTACAGGGCCTTCCACTTTGTGTTATTCCTTAAACTCAGCAATGAATTGGATGCTTTCAAACCAGCATGGGCTGATCTAACAAGAGAATAATCTGTTTCCTTCATAGAGGAGGACTTTGTGAAGATCTCTTGCTTAATAAATTCAGATTTTCTTACTACAGCAAAGTTGAAAACCTTTTATTTTTCAGCCAGGAACAAAGGGAAAACTGATTCCCTTTCTGTCCGTATTTGGTTAAGCACCCTAGTTTGTAGAGAGAGAGCTGCTGCACATACCAAAGCCTATCTTCAGCTTTTAATTCTAGCTCTTTCTGCAGTCATTTCTTAAAACACCCATGGTGCCCTTTCACCTGTTGTTTCTCTCTGTGTTACTGACCGTCAGTGTAGTTTGCTGAAGCCTGATGTGCCTGTTATCCCAGCCAACAATTTTAAGCTGCATTAATTTGCTCTACAGTCTTTCTTGGAACTGCTCGCCTGCGGTGGTAGTTCCTCATGCAGGCAATAGTAGGAAATCGTGTCAACTGAATTATTTCCCTATATTAAAAACTCTAGGATTTTTTTTCAGTGTCATTTTATTTGAAAATTTACCGTTCAGAAAATACAGGAACAAGAGCAATTAATGTGTCAGTCCATAGGCAGTCATACACTGCTGAAATAGCTCTGATAGTTGATGTTATTTCCCCTGTGGTTCCTTGCTCCCTCTCTGCTGCCAGAGGTTACTGTCCCCGAAGCCGAGTGGCCAGGATACAGCATGTAAGTACTCCTCAGTGCACTCCCTGGCAGCTTACCCAAGCGTCTGCCACAGCAGTTTGAATTAGCCTGCCAGACTCTGCACAGAGCTAGCTGAGCCCAGATGTATATTCTGCCCAGTAGTGAGGGCAATCATTTCACTGTCGGTCCCTAGGTAACACCCAGGGACAGTAACGCCACACATACCTACAGCCTTTTGGCAAACGTGTGGCCTCACCTTTGTGACATTACCACTATCCTGGGCACACTCTGGTTATATCCACCAGCATCTTCCTCAGGTGAAGTGCCTTCAGTATCTTTTGAGAAATCATCTAAAGAGCACTTTGCTTCACCATTTGCATTTTGTTTAGATTTAGCAATCATACTGAGAATTTCCTTTGCCTGTCTTATCTGACCTTAGATTATGTATCTACCCAACACCTGCTGAAAAACTGGGAGGATGTTGTCCATTCCCGGTTCAAACACAAACTGATGAGCAAATTCTGCTCATCTCCCAAATGAAAGGCAATCATCTACATGGGAGAGAGACAGTATATGTTTTATTCAAAGTCACTGACTTATGTAAAAAAGTTAAACACATTTGACTCAGTATATTCCCCTAGGTCTTTGCAGAAGAAATTGGCCTCTTTAGTATAATTTCACAGGAGAAAACATGGCATGACATGAGCAAGGAAAAATTCCTGGTTTTTAACTTTAGAACAGCATATATAGTGTTACCACTTCTATGTTCAAACTACCAATTCCAGTTTAGAGTGTATTATCTCCCATAGAATAAAAAAGTACATTAACATGAACGTGCAAATAAGGATGCATTTCTGGTAAAATGAACATAAAGCAACATAAAGGGATACACCGACCAAAATATCTTGAACATATGAAGAGAGTAACATTTTACAATTTTGTTCACTGCTTATTTTTTATGAGCTTTGACTCAAAAGACCAAACATGAATTCTATTAGTGGGATCAAATATTCTATGTTAATTATTCTGCCATTTGCTAGTAACAAAAGAATGCTAATATGAATGTACTTCTGAAACCTAAAAATGTAGATGTAAATTAATGTATAATGAGTACCACAATGCACTGTAGCTAATAAAAGATCAAGCTTACTAGAAAGCCAGTAGCAGGCTTCAAGGCAATCCGCTAAATTAGAAAAACACTTAGTTTAAAGTTAATAGAAAGTAATAGGTAAACACTCTAAATTGCAAACAGTGTCAACTTCACAGAGAAAACAGGTTAAATGACTTTTCTGCTTATATTTTGGGGCTATGTAGACTGATCTCCCTGATTCTGTCTCACTTGTCAGTTTTCACTGGTTTTTGCTAATTAATTCCCTTCATTTTGAAGTTCAATATCAGATAGAATCAAACTTCAGTATATATTACTGGAGCAGAAATTCTGAGAACGTCAGATAGGCAGCTGCCATTTTCTGACTTTCCTATTGGATTTTTATAGGCTTTGTTTGCTCATGACAAAGATTTATATGACCATTTGAAATCAAAGGCAGAGCTGCTGCTGACTTTGGGGAGTCTGGGAGTTCACCCATGCCAGTCAAGTTAAGCTCAAAAAAATTGAAAAGCAGAGATATAGTTGGAAACTGAGAGATCTGATTCTCAGAAAATGCTCACTACTCGCCTTCTGACAGGCAGGCCCCAGTGTTATGCTTCAAGTTGACCACCAGAATCATCAATCAATGATTGAAACAGTTAGATTTATTTGCTGATATTATGATATGCTACAGGAACCAAAACTTCAGCTGGGATATGGAGGAGATGGGGAAAATAGAGATTTTGCTGCAGGAAAGTTTATAAGCATTATAGACTAAAAGCAAAAAGGAAATGTAAGACCACACAACCTAATTTTGGCATGGCAAAGTAGCATCCAAGAAGACTACATGCCACAAAAAACGGCACTTACAATGTGCATGGGGAGAATTCGGCACCCCAACCTGGGTTAAAGCAGGCCACCAACCAAGTGGGGAGTCAGCTGGGGATAGCCTTATAGAAAAATGCAGGGGGAAAAACCCTCAATCTTGAAGTTTGCCAGTCTCCTCCTGCAGGTAAGCATCTCTGTCCAGGCAGGACTGAGAGCCCAGAAGCTTGTCCTGAATGTAGGTGCTGGTTACCTTTCCTTAAATGACAGCAGATTTTGTAGTTTGGGTTTTTTTTTTTTCTTTTTTTTTTGCAGTGTTATTCACTGTGCACAAAAAGTAGAAATGTACTAATCATACATGAAGGAAATAAAGTCATGTGATCCAGTCTTTCCATCCCTGCTGTAGAAGCTGTTCAGGACTTGCTGGTCTACAGAGGAGGTTAAAGGAAGCAAGTCTGCTGAGGTGAGCTCAGGCAGGAGTTCACCTGAGAACCAGAGTTTCTGCTCTAGACCCACGGGTTGCTCATGTGCTTTGTGCTAGTCTCATACTGTTTGTGGAGCTGGGACTAGGCAAACAGATGAGTCGTCACTCTAGCACCCATTCAAAAGAAAGGCCTAACAGTGTCCCACCATTGCTTTACACATCCCTTCCCAGGTGATGGGAGTGAATCTCCTCAGCCCAAAGGTGGGAACCGATGCTTCATCTCCTTTGAATCTGTGAGCGTGTTAACTATTAGTCTGTGGTTGGAGTTGAGGAATGAAAGAGCATAACTCGGTCATGTTTTAAAAGAAAGTGACTGTCAAAGTGGTGCGAGTTCCCCAGTTCCTGGGAAGCCCCCTTGGAGAAAGGCAGCAGGATACCCAGATTCTCCAAGAGCAAAGATTGAGAAGGACACCAAGCTGCTCAGTCCTGTCAGGACTGAGGTGTGCTGGGGAGTGGCAGAAGCAGCTTGGCAGGGGTTTGAGGATCTGGGACAGAAACCTCGTTAGCAGTGCAGGTGGTTTTCAGGGCTCAGGCAATGGGAGTTTCTGGAATCACCTGAATTCTCCTTTAAGTGCTTAAGTCTTTCTTTATATGTGGCCTGAAGTTTCATATCCATTAAAATTCATGGGGATTAAAATCTAATTATTGTATTGTTGCTAATTCTGAATTTAAAATGCTCTCTGGCAGTCAAAAAGAACAGCTAATCATGTCAATCCACTCGTGCATAAATCCATGGAGGTTAGGAGAAATGTTTTGAGGCCTAGTCAGGTGCATCTGGAAGTGTAAGAGGCATCTTTTAATGCTCCACTTTGATTTGAAGGATTAGAATTTTAATAGCCAAGGGGAAATGCCATGAATTTTAACTTTCAAACAAATGACTACCATTTGCACAGAGCTGCCCCCTGGTAAAGCCAAAGTAATTGAGCTGTGTGTGACATAGGGACCCATATTCAAGGGTTTCATACTTTTGGCATTGCCATGGGGAAAGACTATGCACAGAGAAAGTTTTCTATAGAAGGATGGGGCACAGATTTATATGTGACATTTTTTAAAGTTATATTTTCCCCCAGTTTCAGAACTCAGATAAATTCCATTCAAGATTTATGTTCCATCTGTGAGGAGGAAGTGGTCTTACTATAGACAGAAATAAGATTATTTAGTTTGGAGAAGAAGGCCCCTAGATTACCAGCACTGATTTTGCAAGTACTGGAAATAAATGAGTAATGCAAAGTAGGTTGAGGGAAATGGGGAATAGGGCTCAAGACAGCAATCTAGTACTTCCAGAAGCTACTGACCAAGTCACAAAGCAAAGCCCTGCATAGCTAAGTCTAAGTGCGGAAGAGGAAACCATACATATGCTGTTTCGTAGTTACAACCACATTGGCAGGTCCATCTGGAACTTCTCTCCAGCACACTTGCCAAAGCAGGCCGCCAGCTGCCTGTGATTTCAAACACGCCTTGGGCTAGATTCACCTGAGCTGATGGAGTCCAACATAGCACCAAGGTGACTAGCGCTGAGGGAGAGCTGGTGGATGTAAGGAGTGTTGGTTATTCTTAATGTAACTCTTACCTTTATTGCTGAGGTGAAACTTAGGTTCACCAAGGACTTCATGGCAGCCAGTGGTAGTTACTGAACTGTTACTATTTATAGTGCTTTCCAAAGTCTGAAATAAACCATTTCTCCGAGTGCTGTGCTCACAGTACCCTTTAAGCCAGAGCAACCTGACATTTGGAGAAGCTGGATGCTATGAATAGGGTAGATGATTCCCTGCAGATACTACTCTGTTAAATGACTTGAATATGAACCATGCAGGGAAGGAACCATAAGGATGGAGATTACAGCCCCAGAAATAATTTTCCTAGTGATCTCAATCGCTGATGGCGTAATCCATATCTGCTGTACCTGTCTCTCCTAGAAAAGGGACAGCTGGAAAACTGAATACTAGTCCTAGGAAGAGTCGTTGCATGCGGGTTAATTTTCTTTCATACAGATTGTGTAGATAAAAAGATTCTTAAAACACAGCTTATGTGTAATGCACAGAACTTTAACATAGAGAAATAATGTCCTTTCATTGCTAGAGCTCTTAGACTTTAATTGAAAATATTAAAAACAAGTAGAAAATATTTTAATTATTGCATTTTTTGATTTAACAAAATAGAAAAAGTAAAATATCCTTTCTTTTGGGATAGCATTATTCATTGTGCACACACAGAATGTACAATTTAAGGCTGGCAGAAGCAGATAGCTGAAAGAGCCTTCAACGATAAGGGCAGTATTAATACGTTAATGATTTTTATTAATAATCAGAATAACTTCTTTAACATATTCTATAGAGGATTATAAGTATTTTTGTAACTTATAGAACTACATAATGGTGGCACAGAGGATTTACAGCATCTCTTAACTTTAATATGTTTTTTTACACAACACAAGCATTTAATAAAAGTGTTCAACGAAGCTTATTGACATTTATTTTTCCCTTTGCCATACATTTATTAAGTTTGAATATCACATTAACATCAAACACATAAAATATGGAATAGCTGGAGAGAACAGAAGACATATTTTAGTGCTTTGATGTTGATGCCAAAGTTTTATTTAAGATATTTATATGTAGCCTAAAAAGGATAATAAATTTCATTGAAAGCTCACTATATTACTAGACTTCTCAAAGTCCACAGGGTACACTGAAAGTACTGAAAAGGGGAAAATAGAAATACTGCTAAACAATCAATCTTCAAAAGCAATGAATATTATTAGGAAACCACATTTAAGATATCTGTAATTTAAATTTGATTTCTGAAAAGTGGAATGACACATACACAAGAGTTTCAGATTAGACATAAGAATGGGTTCTATTAGCTTTTTTCTGCTTTCTTACACAGGGATCATTTGCTTCAGAGGAATTGAAAAAAGACTACTGTGTACAAAGTACTTACTATGAAGTAGAGTATGATTTAGTAATGTAAAGTACGGTCAAAGGCTGACAAAAGCAAAGACAATTCCCTTGACTGAAGTGTTTGCCAGTTTCTACCTACTGCTACCTGGTTGAAATTAAATACATCCATAGATTTGTGGCAAGAACATGAGTAACTGAGCAAGAAGGAACATGTACTTGGTAGATTAAATTTATCTCTACTGTATTTCTCCATTCACAGTTTGTGCAGGGATGAATGATATTAGGTATGAGCAAACTAGATCAGGTTGAAAGAAAGGTGAGCTATCCATCTCAAAGAAAGCTGAGATGATATAAAGAATAAAATTGTTTGGGCAACTTTTGGCATTAGATAGTAACTATTTATTGTTAAAAATAACCAATTATATAAATTGGAGCTTACCAGATGAACACAAAATTCCATTGCCAAAATATATACATATACTTTAATGTGAACTCAGGTTTAATTTGTTCTTGATGGCATTCAATGCAAGGGAAAGTAGAGATGAGAAATTCAGTCAGTGTTTCCCAAATATTAAAAAAATATGCAGACCTACTTTGGATTAAATGTCATGCTTTGGCATCTCTTTGGCAGTTTTGCAAAACCTCACAGCTAGAAATAACTTTTTGATTCACTTTAGCTGGGAAACTTTTTCTGTAGGCTTCTGTTTAAGTGCTTGAACTTTCATTGATATATTGATATATTGATATATTGATATATTTCAATTGATATTTAGACTCCTAAATACCTTTGTGTATTTTGTCTTTCTTATTACTTTCTGAACATTCCTAGATGAAAAGTCAATGGAAGCTGTTGGATGCTCAGTACCTGCAAAGAAATCAGTTCTGTGATTGACAGCTATTATAGCACCAAAGAAATTAGAAGTCAGGACAATTACTGGATTGGGACTTAAACATACACCAGAAACCCAGCTGTAAGGTCTAGTTTAAAAAAGGAGAAAGGAAGAAACTTTCTTTCTGGCTTTATATTGTATTACTTTCTCAAATCATTGAGGATTTTGGAGTCTGTTCTCTGAGTTACGTGTCAGGTTTAGCAGGTTTGCTCAGTTAGTGTAAGAAATTGCAGCTGTAACACCAAGAGTCATGAATTCTCAGCCTGGCATGCTCCTGAAGAACACATGGAAAGAAAGAGGAGGCAGAGATGATAAAGTTATCAAGATACAGGATGAGACAGATGTAAGACAGATGAGACAGATGAGACAAATGTAATACTTTCCCACAGTCATGACATCCAACATATTTCTATGGTCATCTGATTTTCCTGGATCTGCCCCATTGCATATCGGTCAGTCAATCAGGGAACAGCACAGCCTTCTGTGCTTGAAAAAGATTCCCTCAGGTAGGCTGAGATCTCAGCCCAAAGAGTAGATTATCAGGTACATACCATGCTATCCATATTTCAGTAGCTAATTATCATTAGTATGACTTTGGTTCTCATTTCCTGTTAATTGCCTTAAAAGCAATTGGAAAGCTTCATTCTTGACGTCACATGAAAAAAAATTACAATGAAATCTGAAAAAATGCTTTCTTATGTTTATATACTTACTTTCAGGCTATTTTCTTGGTCTTGAGATAAGAACTTGGGCTTAAAACTGGTCCAAAGAGCCACATTGGAGGGTCTCTGAAGTGCCTCAGTTGAAAAGAGCCCTCAGAGTGCAATGCCTGAACTGGGCATTGCCAGAGTGCAGTAGCAGCCTTAGGTCACCTATTCTTCCTTTTCCCCATTCCTGCTTTTGGTGTACACTCCTGGGTGACTTCTAACAAGGAGAATTCTTAAATACCTTGTTAGATTGGCTAGGGAGAGCCCTTAGTGTCAGGCACCATTACCATGGTCCAGAGTCTGGTCCAATACCTCTTGGCATTAAAAGCAGAAAAATTCTGACTTTGTGGAGATGTGTAACCTCTTACTAGGAGACAAAGTCAAGGAGAATTTCCGATTATCACTACGAGAACAGAACTAGTTATGAAACACAAGTTATTGGAAAATCCTAGTTGGCATAAATTTATCTGCTTTGTATCTAGGAAGAAAAACATACTTTAAGGTGCTTCTCTAGTGTTCTGTATAAATATTCCTGAGGGGTATGAGCAGATGTTAAAATCTTTCCTGTTCAGGTCTACATTATATCAGATTTTATATCCTATCTTCCAGAAAATAATTTTATCAAGTAACATGCAGTTTATTTTGTTTCAAATGTCATTGAGCTCCCTGCTCAAATTCTACTGCTGTCTATTTAAAAGCTGGATGAGCCCTGATGTTTAGAAACAAAGGTAATATTCTTAACTATGACAAGAAAGTATTATCATCACTGTAAGAAGCCCTGAATAGGGAATGGGTCAGTAGATAAAAGTCTGTAAAATCATTATTTAAGCTTGCATAAACAGCATTTTATGATCACCCACATTTGTTGTAACACCACCCAGGTGAAAATGGATCAAAAATATTACCTTGAACACATTTTGAGAGGAATCTTAAGATATTAGACGATGCATTACTGTTCTGTCAACAGCTTTAGAAAGAGTTGTTAGCAATACATATAATCTCTTTTAAACGATAGCTCCTTAAGGCTGATGTGATCACTAAGCTAAAAGATTTTACAATTTACAGATTTAGTTAGCAGATGTAGTTAGCAGCACTCTTACAACATTAACAGTCATACACACCTAATTTCAAATTCTGCTGTATGAGATTATATTAAAACTCTGCTTCTGGCAAGTATAATTTGCATATTAATATACTTTTAAAAAAGGAAAAAGAGATATGAAATTTTTACTTTGAAATTGTCCAGAGATACTGGATTTATTTTGGAGAGACAACCTACATAATTAGCACAATTCAGATGGTTTGTGTTCACTTACAAAGTCCATCTATGCTTTGGATCTCTCTCACTTTGCCCCCTGTCTTTGTCTTTAGTGTCCAGTCTCACAGATGTAATACTCAAAACCATCTTGAAAATGTTCTGGGGCAACTGATAGGACCAGTGTGCCTGCTAGAAAACGCATCTAGGCATTCCCTGTGATACAACAGATCAAAAGCAATGACCTAAACTTTTGAGGAGGAAATGATGGAGACCTTTAGATGGATACTTGACTGGATTCTTCACTGGGTCATTTTCATTGGCAAGTGGATTAACAACAATATTAACAGTTAGTTACCAGTCACACAATGTGCAACCTTTGAACAGCAGGTTATTCAATGAGGTTTTTCTATGGACATGAATTCTCTCACATAGGGTCTTCTGCAGGTCTAAAAGTTTATTTTTTCATGTAATTAATGTGTGTCTGTTCTTAGAAAACTTTTATAAATGAACCATACATATCTAAATACATAAATACAGAAAGGTAAGTCAGCATGCTTGTGTGTACATGTGCACATGTGTGCGCACACATGCATGCACACACATATGCATAAGGCAGAATTAGTACTGTCTTTTAGTTGCTTTGCAACTGAATAAATAATTACTTACCATGAGGATATGGTCAATGAGATTTATTCCCCCATAATCCTTTGTGCTTGTTCTCCAGATTTTTATATCAGTTTAATGAATTAATGTTTTGTTTATTTTTTGTCAGCCAAAAAGAGGCAAAGCCTGAAGCAAACAGAATTCAACCTCTTGATAGCTGAAATGGTTGTGGAGTCTCCATCTTTGCAAAAATTAAAAACTGGATTGGACAGTATCCTGAGCAACCTGCTCTAGATGGTTGACCCTGCTTTGAACAGGGGGCATTGAACTAGATAATGTCAAGAAGTCCCTTCCAAACTAAACTATTCTATGATTCTCTGAAGTTTTCAGGTTTTTCTTTCCAATGTAGCAAATACACTGTATGAGCTATTTCTGATTATGCAGAAAAGAAGATAGTTAGTTGAAAAGCTGCATGTTGAATAATCATAACATATTTCCAGAGAAGTCAGTAAACTAAACAAAGTGAAGAACAAAACAGAAGAACTATTCCAATAATTTGCAATAAACTGAAGACCTAGAGATTTAAAGAAATAATTCGGTGGAGTGAGCAATCCAGTTCCCTGCATCCTAAACAATTCTTTTAGTGGAAGTCATACTGTTCAAATGCCAAATATCTTTATTATAAAAACAAAGGGAAGTGGGCAGAGGTGTTATCTTATAAGAAGGCTTTTTGTGGAAGACATAATATGTAGCTAAACATACTGGAGTGAATTCCAGTAATGAAAGTCAGTTGATAACCATTGCCCTCAGATGCTGGCTTAGTGTAAAAAACATCTTTGCCAATTAAAGCTATGGAATCAGATTTAAAACAAAAGAAAAAACCCCAAACAAACGACCAGCATATCCCCCCCCCCCCCCCCCCCCCGCCCCCAAACTTTGAAGGAAAAAAGAACATTTTTGACAGAGAGGGAACTCTTTCCAAAGAAAATATTAGAAATGTCTTGAAATATATGGAGACTTTTTGCTCTTTCAGTCCAAATATTAGGTCCAGAGCTGCCAAGTTAATTTGCTTTCTGCCAGTCGGTGATGGATTTATTGTTATGAAATTACTCTTACATTGTGAAAAGGGAGCAAACAGCTGTTACCTTTCTAGTTCCTTCCACAGAAAATATCACTATGAAGATAATACTATTGATAAGCACATGCGAGAGAGTGGGAGTGTTCTGTGGAACAGAATGTTCCAGCAGTGGTTTTTTTCTCAAAAGCTGCAGAAGATGTATTCAGCTTCCAATCAGAGAGCCTGCCAGATTTTTTTTTGTCACTATAGAGTCTGAAAATCAATTTAAAGTTATTCTGTTTTTGCTACATTTTGTGATTTTGCTAAATTAAAAGGTGTTTTGAAGTCCACTGAAATGATGACGGATAACCTCAGAAGTGATAAAATGAATGTCAGTATCAGCATGTAGGTAGGTAGCCACTGTAGACTAATTAAGCATTCTCCTCTGTGTTCTTAACACCGCAGCATTCCTTACAATAATTTGTCTAAGTGCACACTTAAAATCTTAAGTCTAGATTGAGAGGAGTACCGCAATTATTGTTCCAAGGACATTTCCTGTTCTTCAAAAGGAGAATGCTAGGGCTGTGAAAAACTTATTACAGGTGAGTTTGAGTCAGTCACGTGGCAGGCTTCTTTCAGCATGGAGGTCATTTCCTGACACTCAACCTAAATCGTAGGAAGTTTAATTTGCTTAGTTCTTGAAACTGTATAGCTTTGATTATAGATATGATGGAAATTATCAAAATGTAAGACCCAGTTTTTTAAAAGAAATAGTGGAGGCATGTAAAATTAATGGACCTTTTTGGATTCTTTGGCCTAAATATGCCAGTGAGTAGGTAGATCAAAAGACTACAGCCTTCATCATGCTTCTACTATTTTAGGTAGATGAAAGCTAGACTGGAAGGCAGGCAAGGCAGACACTCGTCTGTAGAAAACTGAGAATTAAGAGAAACAGCAAAAGGAAAGAAGGCTAAGATACAATAGCAAGAGTTGTAATTCTGCGTCTTTCAGAGTACCTAGGACCGACCATTTTACCATGCCCTTACTGAGGAGGGAGGGCCAGCTCAGTTTTGTGATTGTGATTCCTATTACTCTGTTTTTCTTTTGGAATACATACGTATGTTGTGCAGCTTCTACTGAGATGAAAAGAGAATGTGGATGAAGTCAGAAGGTCTACATAGGAACCGATTGTCAGATTGAGTAATTTTTGCTGGGAATGTGTAAAAAGATTATTAAATTCTGATATTAATATCTACTGCTTTGTTTTGCTGTTTTTCTAGTGTTTCTTCAGTTGCCTAATTTGCTTCATCAGTTCCAAGTGATAAGATGTGTTAAATCATTTGAAACTGTGCACTATGATATTTATCACATACAGAGTTACATGTTATTGCTATATAATATTATGAAAAATTGTATAAATACTTTACTCTACTTTTTTCAACTAATAAGACCTAATGCAAGATGCTGTGGTTCCTGAGTAATTACTTTCCTTTGTGAATGAGATATTTGAATGCCCTATTTGTAAGTGATTGCTGAAGGTTTATTTAAAACATGTTGACCCTTTGCTTTGCAGTTATTGTGCCTGAACTTATATTAACAATAAAGAAGTGCACCAATGGAACCTAAATGTAAATGTCAGCTTGCCACTTTCTGCCTCCTACTTAAGGCCAGCATATGATGACTCAATGCTGCCTCAGTGAAGATCTGCAAAAACAGAAGGAAAACAGATAACTATGTCTCTAAGAATTGTATTCTTAAGTGATGATGTTCCTTGGCTTTTTTTAAAAGAAGGCATTGATATTTTCTATCAAAACAGGCCCAAGACCTGCCCACTGGGTTGATTTTAAAGACTCAATTTACAAAGCTCCTAATGGAAGTTTTCACACATTATACCTAACATACTCATTATTTTTCTGAATGGTATTTTATTGTATAGTCTTTTATTTATGTTTCTGTGTCCACAGAAAGAACTAAAAAAAAATCTGGAATAATTCAGGACTCACTTTTCTGTTCATCTACATAAGAGATAATACAATAATCAGTCCTAAAAAGGACTGATACCATAATAAAAATTTCTTTTTGAGAGGAGAACTGTTAGAAATGGAGATGGTTTATTTGTTTTATTGCTGTAACTAAATGAAAAAGAAATATAATGTTAATAATTTCTTTTCTAAGAGTTAGAAGCCCTGCTACAGAGCCAGAGATGGTGAGAAAGCCATATAAAAAAGCTTTGTCAGATATCAAATTTTGAAAGACAAAAGCAGAAAATGTTAGTATTATTGGTATTTACTTCTTCAATTCACTTTGAAAATACTAATGAACTTCTCAGCACAAGAAGACAGATGTGTGAATAACATCATTTGTGACAAAAATTAATAAGAAACTGTTCTTTCAAAAGTTGTAAGAGTAACAGAGGAAGACACTTGAGAATTCTTTCTGTGCTCATTCCATTAACAAATACATAGTTTAATTCTGAGAACTTAGGGTATTGCTAATTGTGTCTTTAAATTGTTCACATCTATGAATGCACCTCTTCATCATCTTCCATCAGTACAGAATTTTTCTTTTGCTGTTTCTTGGATAAGAGTAGCAAAGCCTGAAAACGACTGAGGTATGAAATGTGCTTTTCATTGGTTTCAGATAAGTGCACACTGTTTTAGCTTGCAACATTTGCTCGGTTTCCATTCTTCTCTCTTTTGAACTCAATAGAAGACAAAGGTGATATAAATATTTTCTAGCATTTACTCAGCACCTTAATTAACATTCTGGAGTTTCAGCAATGGGTGCCAAATAAGTATTTTAAAAGATGTAAATAGTATCCTTTTATGTGAAGTCAGAAGAGCATCTATTCAAAAAGAAAAATAAATCTTTTTAGTACAGTCAGCATAAGTTTTGTGAGTTCAAAGTCATTATGTTTGGTTTAAAAGATGTGAGGCTGCACTGAGCTCTTAGATGCACTTTTCAAATTTCTCTTTCTCGGTGTTTGAAAATGTAAATAGGAAACAGCCCATGAGATGGAGTTTAACAAATTGACCTGGTAAGTTTTGTTTCATTTCTAGGTCAGTGCACTGGAATCCAGTAGTGAATGGTGCTGAGCACTGCTCTTCCACTGAAATGGAACCTGGAGAGTGCCTATTACTGAATTAATTTCCTTATGTGCTGTTAGAGTTTTGCTGCCGCATTTCCTGGAGCAGCTTCATCTTTCAGCAGACTTTAACACTTCATGTAATGTAATTATAAGTTATGTCCCATTTAGGATCTTGTAACTTTTGTTACTATGAAATAGCCTAAATGTATGCTTAGTAACTGTTTTGTCTAGTGCCAAATATAGTCAGAACGACGTCAGGCAAAAATAGCACCATGGACAGCGCTGCCACCACTGCAGGTGCAGCCGACCCCAGGACCATTCACCTTGGAAGCGACCTCAGCAGCTCTCTAGGCTAACTGCTTGCTCAAAATAGACTCAGCTGCGGGATGAGACCGGGTTGCTCAGGAATTTTTCCAGTCTGATCTTGAAAACTTCCAAAGATGGAGGCTGAACTACCTCCCCATGCAACTTGTTCCACTGCTTGACTGTCCTCACAGGACTTGACTGTTCTCATTAATGTCCAGCCTAAACCTCTCTTGATTCCACTTGTACCTGTTGTCTTTGTCCTCCCACCATGCACCACTGGGAAGAGTTTGAGTCTGTCTATTTTGGTAACCTTCCTACACTTATTGGCAAGCTGCTGTTAACCCTTCTTTTCAGCAGGTTGAAGCAACCGTTTTCTCTCAGAAGCTTCTCCTCACAGCGCAAGTGCTCCTGTCCCCTGAACAGCTTGGTGGCCCTCTGCTGGACTTGTACCAGTTTATCAAAGTCTTTTTCCAAACTAGATGCAATACTCTAGATGTAGTCTATCAACTGCTGAGTACGGGGGGAAAGTCACTTCCCTCAATTTCCTGTCTATGCTGCTCATAATACAATCTAGGAAGTCTTGGCCTTCTTAGCTGCCAGGGCACCCTGCTGGTTCATGTTCAGCTTTTGCTCTGCCAAGAGCCCCACAGCATTTTCTGCAGAGCTGCTCCCCAGCCAGCCAGTCCCTAGCCTGAACCTCAGACAGGGCTTCTTTTTTCCCAGCTGCTGGATAACTTGGGAATTCTGCTGGCTAGTAAAATAAACAACCCCCACAAGATTTCTTCTACAACTGTCTTAAAAAGGAAGTAACTTTAACACAAGTATTTTAATGAGTGGTATTAAATGTTATGAGACAAACGTTCAAGCTTTTTGTATTTCTGAAGCTGTAGACTCCATGCAGGAGTGTCTGAAACTTGCAAGGTATCCTGTTAGTGAGCTAAATGAACTCAAAGGAAGGCAATTCACAGTGGAGGAATATGCCATGTTTTCTTCATAGCTAACAAAACCATTGTATTAACTGCAGATAAGGAAGATATAAAAGAAAGAGAACCAACTTCCATCTGTTTTCACTCTAATTTATAACCAAAGGAGAGAGCATAGCATCATCGACCCCAAAACATTGATTTTTTTTCTTTGTTTCCATCTAAAATGACTTAGGTATATGCCCCCTTGCCAAACATTTCTATTACTTTCTCAGCTCAATATGTTCTCAATAGCACTTTCCTGTATAAAAAATTAATTGTCACCAGCTGTTCTAGCCATTATTTCTCTTGAGCGTATTGTTTAAAAGTACAAAATATCTCTAAACTAGGATTCAGTGAGTAGATATATTGAAATATATCTACTACATATGCCATGGAAATCAGGTATTATGCAAGAAACAGATCCAAACTCAGGTGTGTATTTATGCAAAATATTTTTTTTTTAAAAACTATGGTTATCTAGAGGCATTTAAAGGGAGGGAGTTGATAGCAGTTACCAACCTGAAATAAAATGCACCTGTACATGCATTCCAGGAATGAATACTTCAGAGCACTTCTCATATATGTATTTCCACTCAAAGGAGAGTATGATTAATATTTGTAAAATGTATAACTCACCAAGGCAAGTTTTAAGAATTCCTTATCCAATACTCTTGAATTAACAGGTTCATTTTAGTGTTAGTTATGAGAAAGTTTTTAGGGATCTAAAGTACAAGATGTTGTAGATGACAGTATTACCTGCCTTCTGAATGTGCAGGCCTCTCCAGCCGGAGACATGAAACACTCATTTCCCATTCATTACCTCAAATCATCCCACTCAAATCATTCCACTAGAGGACTGCTATCATCAGATCTGCAAATTTTACTACATATTCCTGCAGAATGGTTGTCTAAATTAAATATATATTAATAGTATTTGCCTTATTTTCCTCTGGGACATGCACACACTCACACACACATGCACAACTCATTTTTCTGTCTGCTCCACTGTCAACTTACTCTTCCTGTAGTCCACCCTAAATTGACCTTTGTAATAAGAAAACTTACTGGTTCTCTGAAAGCAGAAGAGAAGATGAAAAGGGCAAATGCATGTATGAATAAGCATGTATACGTGAGGCAGGATCAAGGAAAAGCATCCTCTGAACATGTTTGTGTGTGTGTGTATGACTACATGCATGTGTCCCAGTTTTTGGTGCCACGGCAATAGTATGGAACCATAGTTACCCTAGTAAACAGGGAAGGGGGAACCCCTGGGGCCCCAAGCCCAATGGATTCAGCCACTCCTTAACACTTACCACTGGTGTATAGACTAGGCAGATCAGGACACGTTCTCATGGCTTATTCACAAAAGTGTGAGACCATAAAAATGGAATAACTCAGGGCAGATCCATATTTCTATATATAATGGGAACAGGACTTCTGTAGGTGTGAAAGGAAGAAAACAAGGTAAAACACGTAAAACAAGAAAAAAAATGAGGAAACAGGGTTTCCACCCTAGAAAGAGGAGGAAAACTCCTTTCCTTACTAATGGCCAGTCTTAGTGGCAGCTCTCTTCAGTGGGAACTGGGAAGGATGCAGTATTCCTCTGTGTGCTGTAAACTTTTTGGGCAAACTGTACTCAGGGGGAACATGTTCAGACAGATATAGTCGTACGTATCAATCATTTCACAGGCAGTACTCTACAGTCACGCCTCTCCTTTTCTCCTCTTGCACCCAGTGTTTTTAGATGAGTAGGAAGAAAAGTGGCAGATTCTGCAGGGTTGGTGAAGTCCTTTCCCAATTTTCCTGCACTGGTGATTCACTAAAGGGAGTGGCTTTGTCTCATGAGATTTTACCTTATTCAGGGGCATGATTTCAGGGCACAGATGTGCTCTATTATCCCTTTATACACTTCCATTCCTAGCACAACAGATAAGATCTGAGGAAGGGGAATCTATTGCTTGGTGTCTCAAGGAATTAGAGGAATTGGCATTGAAAGCTGCCAGATATAATAACTGTTCTTATGGTTGTATGTTATTGTACTTATTACGTTAGATATTGCCTAGTCTTCATCTGACCTCAAGATCTGTGCAGTATGAACATGATGTAAAGTCATCTTGCATTTTCTGTCTTTCTTGGTTCAGGCTGGATAGTTTAGTCAGACCAAGAAATTTCTTCTGACTTGTAAGAAAGTTTTCCAGCCTGTCAATCTGCAAAGCAGTATAACTACAGAGCAACTTCACCTTTATCGTTCAGAGGAACCCTCCAGTCTTAGGATATATGAGTGTACTTCTGAAATATATACAGCATATCCAAGTCTGTCCCACTGCTAATTTTGTACTTGAATTTCAGGCCATTTAGTGAGCAAAGTCTAACATTAAAGGAAATGTGAATTAAAAAAAAAATCTTGCTTTGGGCAAGATACTACAGAAGAGGAAATGTGTGGAAAATCAAAGAACAAGCTAGGCAAAACCTTCAAGAAATAATTTGAATGTGGTTAATCTTCATTTTGCTTTTATGCTGTAGGCATATTGGGTAATCTGAGATCTGTTCCAGCTTTATGTTCTGTGAGGCATTAAAAATTTTGGAGTAGTGGTCACAGAAATCACAAGGACCATTGGTTGGGTAGTAATGGGAAACTTGTGTACGGAAGATCAGCCTGTCGAATGGAGACAACATCTTCAAAGGTCCGTAGCACAATAAGCTCGTTCCTGCAGGTTGCATGCTTTGTTACAGCTAGTGTAGAGCAAAGCTGAAGCTTGACAAATGAGTATCCTCTGCTTTTCCTTGTGCCAACAGTTTAATATTTTGCCACAGGCAGAATCCCTTAATGTTTTCCCTCAAAGACTTTTATATTGGCTTGGCAGATACTGGTGTATTGCAACAAATCACAAGTTATCTTAATGACAACTTTCTGTAGATCATTTCAGGGTGGTTGGGATTAATTTCTTAAATTCTTTTGAGGTTTCCTTGAAGCACACAGAAAAGTGATTTTCCAGTGCCTCCCAGGTCTTACAGTACTCTTAGAGATTTACTTTCTCAAATTGGACCCAAAGCAACAATGATATTACAAAATAAATGTTCTTTCCATTTAAATATATTTGACACGGGTCTGGTCTTTTCTTTTAACGGTAATCCTTTTCCTGTGACCCAGCAATCCAATCAAGTATGAATCAGAGTCTCTCAATTCCCTACAGTGGGAGCATTGGCCTTCGGGCCTAAACAGAGCTTCCTGCAATTGCCACTATAAAAATATGCTAATAACAAATAGATGAAGTGCGCTACACAGACAACTGGGATCAATGTTATCAGCAAGTAGGTAGGATGGCTCAAGCTGAGATCTTTGATAAGGTCATCAGCGAAGAGAAATGAAGGATCCTTTTAGACTCTGCCTCACAAAACGCATTCCTTTTATTTCAAAGGTGCTTTTTGCATATCCATTTTGCGGGTTGTTAACAATTACTATCATTCTTTTCTCTGCTTTAAGCAAAAGTGTGCAAGTCGGGGAAGTAGTCACTGTGATGTTAATTTGATTAATACACAGAAATAAGGAAAGCTCCGTATTCCAGAAAGTTACCTGAGAAACTTTAAAAGTAAACTTATATAGAGATACACACAATAAATAAAAGAAAACCTATATTTAGATACACCTATACACGTGCATATAGAAGTGCTGCAGACTTTTTCTCAACGTGCATAGGTGGCCTGTGGTACATATATACGTTTGACCTTATTACTGTTTTTTAAAAAAAAGTAAGGCTCCTTCATCTCATTTCTGGACTGAGGACACAGATACTGAACTTAAGAAATTGTTGCCAAAAAGAATAAAATATGATTATTTCTCAACAGCATGATTGCTGTTAATGAGAGCATTTCTTTAAGCAGACCATGCAGAGAAGTAACTCACTAAGTAGTATGCAGATGATAAGAAAACCTATCTTTTTCTTTTTACCTTCAATATTTAATAAAATGAGTTTCTTCCAGTGCTACCTGCTTCTGTGTTAAAGAATGCGAGGGCTACTGCATATTACTACCAGTTGCAACAAGCCATATGACATCTACTTCCTGTTAATATTCACTGGATCACTTCTGCAAAACAGCTACAACTCATTTCTAAGCAGACACACAATATGCTTTCAATGTCATGACTATATATGGCATTAGGTAAAGTTTGAATTCTTGTCTGGATTCATAGTATTTGAATTCAGGATCAACATGGAGAGAGAAAGCGAGTCCCAAATGACTTATTGAAGTGGGCTGAATTGCTTTCTAGAGGTGTCTGCCTCCATCCATTAATTGTAAAAGCAACCTGCCGCTACTAGCATCCTAATTTGGGAGGCTCAGTCAAGTCAAACAGTATAAGCCCAGACCTCCATCTCCACCAGACCCTTTATTCTCTCTGTTCTTTCCCCATTCCCTTGTTCTTCACTTGTTTGTAAAACATGTGGTAGTTAACACAGAGCTACAAAGAGAAAAGGTGACATTATCACACTCCTGTCCTTGTATTAATCTGTGCAGAAATGAAACACAATGTAGCCCTTACTCTTAAATACTTTATCCCTGGTATAGATTGTAAGTCTTTAAAAGCTGGGCTTCACTTTGCTTGCAAGGGAAATCTCTCTTCCACATTTAAAAGCAGTTCTGAGTATAAGGTTCCCAGTATTTGACAATGACCTTATTGTCATAACCATTCTTCATACTGCTAAAGTATCTCTCTTCACAATGCATATAAATGCAATTAACAGTGCAGAAATCTGTAAATATGACTTTCAGTGATTTTTGATTTATTATGTTTTATGAAACTGGACAGATTTACTTTTGGCAACTATTTTTTAAGGGGAGACATATTTTCAACTTATTCACATATTAACATCTCAACGTAATATTTAAAAAATATGTTCAAATGAGTCATGAGTAAACCTGTTATAAACAGAACACTACTTGATGGATTCAGCAGACATCACATCAGATTGTCAGGAAAGGAGTCTTCTTACTACATTAAAATCTATCAAATGAGGAAAACATCAATTAGTGGTTAAAAATAACAGTCTCTTGGCTCTTTAAGAAAACAGCTTTCAGATACAGAACACAGTTTACTCAGGACTGTATGTTAAACTAAAGTGCATGCATCTGTAAGCAACTAGGATGTGCATGATTATTTTAAGAACTACACCACAATGGCATTCCATGACTTGTGGTCCTGAGCCAAGTGAACACTTAAAATTGAATCCTATTATGAATGTATTATCTCCCTGTCAGGAAATATCACTCACCTCAGAACTATCTTACCACTTTCCTTGTGTGTGCTGTGCGACCCCGAGCTGTTAAGGGACATTGACTTCTAAGAGCTTTACAAAATGCAGAATAATTTTTGCATAAAGAGTATGAACATATGATGAAGTACGTGCTAAACTCAAGTGGCACAGAACTTCATCCTGCCCAAAAGGCAGATTTGTGGGGTGGAGAAACTGGCTCAGGAGACTGGTAACAGAGTATGGAGCTTTCTGTTCCTTGCTAAAGTAAAATTTATTAACTTGCAGCAATTCTGACACAAGGGAGAGAGACAGGATCATCTATTACGTTTATGGACAGAAGCAATGGTGGTGCAGGGTATCTCCATTTTCTTAATCTCCTCTTCAAACCTTTGATTAGATTAACATCTTCTCCTGGCACTGGGCATTGCAAGCAGAGAACAGGTGAGGAAAGGTGCAGTTATTTCTGCAGTGTAAGAGTTATGTATATCCATCTCCCAAGGGTTGCAATGGCATGGAGAATTCAATCTTCTGTCCGCCACAAGGTGTTGAGACAGTCTGGTATATCAGAATGGCCTGTACTGATTTTACAAATAAGCTAGAATCTACTATGTTTCCTGAGTTTTGCTAAACTAATTAATACTGCCTAAAGAATCTTGACATCAACAAGTACAAGTTAGATTAAAAAAATATTTAAAAATCTTTGTAAAAAGTAAGGAAAAAAAGTGAGACAAATTATTTCCTGTTATTTTGCTTCCTTATATACAGACAGGTTTTCTTTGCATTTGCAGGGCAGGAGAAGGGGATCTATGCTATTTACTGTTTTGAATGTAATGAAATAAAACACACAAGTTCTGCAAAATATCTTAGAATATATGTTTATCTTGACTGTAAAACTTTTTTAATATGATTTTCACACTCCAGCACAATGAGTAAGGTTTTAAAAAAAGTAGCACCCCTGCTGAACCATTAATTCTTCAGTTGTTTGCAGATATGCAAATGTATTGAGGTGCAGCTACATTCTGTAAAGCAACCCTTTCTACACGGCACTGTGCAATACTGTGTTCCCTTGTGCTGTATGCAAACAAGCTTTCTTGCTCTGTAAACAAGGAAGAGGTAAAATTTTCAACTTAATCAGAAAACAAATTCAGAACTGTTTTCTTATTGGCTGATACATAAGCTGTAAAGAGGATTTGCTATTATTTAGTTAATGATTCTGCCAGCCAGAATAGAAGCAGATTGCCATCTCATAGTTGTATTGACTTTGTGCTGGCAATGATTTTTTGCCACTCAAAGAAGCAAATGTGAATAAACTTGTTTGACTGAATGCATAGAAACAGTGCCTCTGATGAATAAGATTTTGCATAAGCAAGCTCCTGACCATAATGACCACTTTAAAGAAATGACTAAAGAAATGTTAATTATTGCATGCCTCAGTTATAACTCAATTAGAGCCCTCCTGCTGAATAAGAAATTTATGGAAAGGAACAGAAAATTTAGATTGACAAATATCATATATTAATTCCTTAAAAGCTACACATAGGATAAACATTTTAAAATGAGCCTACATGACTTAAGGGCGTAGGTCCTAGTGTTAGTGAGTCTTAAGGTGAAATTTTTTGTTTGAACTTTAAGTGACTTAGAAGTTAACTTCTATGAACTTTCAATGGGGCGCTTGCAGTGATAGCATTTTTCTCAGCTGTTTCTTTCTATACGACAATGAAATTTCCTGGATAATGCTGCTCTGTTTGTAAATTCCTGTATACCTAAAAGCAAGCTGTGCAGCTCAATGGAGGTGTACCCTGCTACCTAGGGATACACTAGAGAAATCCATTCACCCAAAGGGCACTTTGACAATGTCCCAGTAATGTTTTTTTAATGATTGCTCTATACCAGGAAATGAGAAACTTAACTGTATGGCTATATAAGAATGAAGTCATATGTATTATTTGCAAACACAGATTTGTAACAAGAGAATCACTGAAAAATCCTAGAGATAAAATATCTTCTTAAGATCATGCTCTACAATAAGGATCTTTCTCCTCGCTCAGTTTAAGAGGATGGATAATGAGCAGATTACCTTGGACCATGATATGTTTTTACAACATCACCTTTCCTCATGTCCACTTAACTAAGTTGAAATGCTCTCTTCTTGTTTATCTGTCCCCCATTGCCTGTGATTTGATACTGTGATGTATGATAAAAGATTAAGTAATCCCATTCTCTCAGATATTTCTTATTAATATACTTGATGTATATTTTAAGCTTTAATGTTTCAGATTTAAGTTGCTTTTTCCTCTTACAGGTACTGTGATGTCCAAATCTCATAACACTTCTGAATCACATACGTGTTTAGTTACGTGACTGTAATAGTTTAATCACATGATGGAGAGAAACAACTGATGAGCATGACAGAGTGACATCCCTGCACCTCCTGCTAGCTTCAATGAACCTTCAGGCTGCCCATCACAGTCTTCTGCATTGTGCAGGTATGTTGACCTTGTTAGTTAGGCCTACACTTGTTTCTGAGTTTGAGTGTGATTTAAAAATTGAATCTTAAACTCTTCTTGTCTGCAGTTTGGCACTCTGTAGCAAAACACTGGAAGGGGATCAGCTTTCCAAAGCTGGGCATGGACTTGTCCCTGTTAGCAGCCCTGACAATGGGTCAGATGGAAAATGTTGATATCTAACAGCTGGCACACTAGAAGTAACGGGTTTTTACACTTCTCGGAAAGAACTCAGACAAACCTGTTAGCTTCAATCACCATTTAAGCTGCTTCTTACTGGCTACATCTTACAGGCATCTGTTAGGTGCTACCTGACTGTGTCTTAGTCTGGAAACAGCAATGCTAGGTCAGGAGACTTCCCAGGCCAGACCCGCAGAAACAGGCCTGAACCAAGTATGATAAATGAATGTGCTGAGAAGTGGGCACAGATATTTTCACTTTTTTTAATAAAGATCCACACATTCAATGTATTTAGGTAATGTCAAAAGACAGAGAAGCATCTTCAAGGCACTAAATCCGGGGCTAAATGAACAGATGGACTTGTATGTTTCAATGATCAGAACTACAGTGTCTAACATTTAAATGCCTTCACATCTAGTGGAATCCTCTGTCCCAGGCAAGCTTTCCACAGGACTTCTTAGAATAGGTTGCACAGGAAACAGCAATGTGAACTGAGAAGTGCAGGCATGATGCAGAACTGCTTGGCAGGATGGGAAGTTTGTGTTTCTGTCCTGTCAGAAATGTAGGGAGAATTGAACAAAGGTTCCTACTTCTAGCATTTAGAAAAATATATCTAATGTATTGCAAGATACTTGTACTGTTTGCAAAGCAAATCGTTATATGTCTTAAAATGATGCACAGTGAGTGCCACAGCACTTTTGAAAATACCATTACTCACTCATCTTTGGGTATCTTTGGTACATTTACAGAAGTGAACTAAGTAATTTTCAAAAGAAAGATTTGTATGCCAAATTCCTGCTTGTGGGGTTTTCTTGTTTCTTTCTTTTTTTTTTTTTTTTTTTTGGACCATGCTACATTACTTCTGCGCTGTAGCTGATTGTGATAGAAAGTTCAGAAATATAGAAAGTTGAGAAGTACTGTCGAGGAAGAACTAGGATATCATAGGGATACTATGCCTAGACCTATATTGTGACAGATCAAAATCACTAATGTGACACTCAAAGGACAAGACTCAGAAATCTCTGCCAAGACCTAGCACTTTATCAGCTGGAGGTGACTTAAAAAAAAAAGGTCTAGTAGTTATATTGTTATCAAGAGCCATTTGTGTAATGCTGTCATGTATGTGTATGCATGTTGAAGTGTGGTCAATGGCTGGTTTAAATAAAAACAGTAGAACGTGGGGTGCGCCACTGTCATAGATGATTTCGACATGACCATGGGTGTGGTTCTGGTCACCTGTGTCAAAAAAGATGAATTCAGAGACAAAACCAGAGTTGGGGTATTGGGGTGGTCAGTTGAGTACAGAGCCTCCCGCAGATCAGGAGACAGTAGCTTATTGTTTACCGCAGGGAAAAGCAGCTAAGTGGGAACATGATGCTGCTAAAACCATATAATAGAGTAAACACCGGAAAGGGTAAATAATTATTTAAACAAAAGGATAATATAGGCAAAAAACCAAGTGAATATAAACTGTCTCTGAGTAAATCCAGTCAGAAAGTTATGTTTCTAACCATCTGAATAATCAAAATGAAAAATCAGAATGAATAGTCAGAACAATATGAAACAAACCAAAAGCCCAAACTTCCTTCTTTAAAATGTAGGCTAATTTGTTATGATAGTGGTTTGATCTGATGTTAAAGTACTGGGTCCTATAATCAATGCATTCAGTGTTTCTTAATGGGCACCCTGAGCAGTTCTGTGAAACCATCTGACTATGAAATAACCACAGCCAACATCACACCTGCATGATCTTGAGCTTTATCAAGCCCTTGGACTAAACATTAACAGCAGCATTCTTCCGTAAGGATATAACAGGGCAGATCCACTCAAAGAGTGAAGTAAGACAACTGGATTCTCTATTGCAAGAGAACAGAAAATAAACTTCATCCTTTCAGTTAAGCATTTGAACAAAACCAGATAGATCTAACAGTGCTATAGCACTGTCTGTTAATAAAATCATACATACCATTGCAACAAATATCTGAAAATATCTATCAAACGGAAGTGCATTTGTGTTCTAATACATATGGCCAAACCAAACTCTTATTAAATATTCAGTGTTTTTTTCCATAATATTACTAGCACAAAAAGAAGTCTTTAGAAATGTACACAATTTTGATACTGAAATAGCACCATTGTATAATTAGACACAGCTATTACATACTTTGTAGCTTATATGACTGGCTACCATAATTATAATGTGACTTAACTATTAAGGATTAAACATTAATGGTTACTTTAAGGGCCATATTTCACCATTTTGACACTGTTCACAGAAATTCTCATTCTTATGAGAATTCAAATGTAAAATTATTGCATTCTCACAAACAGGAATCAAACATTTACACAACTTCTCTTCTTGTGGTTTTGTTTCATATTCCTCTGACAGGAGATTTAAAGTATGTGTATATGCATTGTATGTATTGTATCTAAAATATGTATATATAAATGTATTACAAATTTACAGGCTATCAGATATAAAACATTTGTCTGATGATTCTAACTGGCTGCTGCACTGGTTCCCAAGGTGGATTTTTAAATCTATTTACATCCAAATAGAATTTTTTAAAAAGTCATGAGAAAATGTACTGTACAGAAACAGGCATAAATAGCAGAGTTATACACTAGAAAACCCCACATTCTTTCAATTTCTAGTTGCCTTGGTCATTTTCATAGACTTGATTAGTCATAGATGCCCTTTTTTTGTTGTTCCATCTGCTCTCCATAGGTTAAAAATAAAGAATCTATATAAAGTCTGGAAAGATTGTAAGGTTTTTGCTGTTGGATAAATTAGTTTCCTTCTTTTTAAGTTTTCTGACTGGCTTCTGATTTTGCTTATCTATTTTTGATATTCTGTTCCATCTGTTTATTTATCAGCCCTGCTTCTTTTTCCAAAAGTACAAAAAAGAAAATGATATTGCTTTATAAAAGGACACCAGACAGGTTACTGCCTGAGCTTTCCATAGCTAGATAAATTTGATGGAACATTGTTTACCATCCTTCCACAGTAGGCAAGGTATTCATACTGTGTGGCTTATTAAACAACATTGCCATCATGTATGAGACCACATTATAGTGGGCTGACATACATAAGAAACTGTAATGAGAATGAGCCATCGAGAGACTTTAGTCACAGACCTAAGCATAGCCAATAAAATCACAAAAAAATCAGAAATAAGGAAAGAACCAGTATAAAAGAACAAAAACTCTTAATATAGCAATGCCTGGTTGTTACTGCCTTGAGCTCTCTATTAGGATTTCTGGAGTGATCTGCTGGCTGAGCAAACTCCCTCTCTGCATCTCAATCTGTGTCAACATGTGTCAACATGTCATGCCACATACAACTTGCTTATCCTTATATGTACAAAAGAAAATAATCTGAAAATGCATGGGTAAAAGATGTGTCTTTCCCCTTATATACCCTTATTTTTCTGGTATAGTTAATATTGGCTTGCTTCCTGCTTTCTCTCTGGAGCTCAAATTAGGGCAAAACTTCAGCAATCCTTAGAGAAAACATTGAATGTGATCCATCCGTAGCTAGTATTGTGAAATCCTGATCTGCTGTTGCTTATTGTCCCATGCCAGGGATGAATGCTCTAGGGTCATGTTAAAGGGCATTCATTGCCTTTGGTTCACAGCTATCTGTTTTAGTTGTGATTATCACAGTCAGCTATAATGACACCAGTTGAGTCAAAAGCAGGACTTGGGTAGATCTGCCTGTCTTTAGGAACTATTCTGCATATATCTCTGTGTGCCTTCTGAGAATCCACATATGCATCCCTGCAGAAGTCAGCTCATTCTCCTCTGAGTCTGCTGGAATACAGTTAAAAGAGGCATGTTCCCCCAGGAACATGGGATTTATCAGAGGTGGAGCAGTTCCCCTCCTAATTACAAGTATATATACATATGCATATATATATGCACATGTATGGGATAAATCTGGAATAAATAAAAAAAGAAACATGCATAAATATACATATACCAGTACAATTTTGATATTCATTAGTACTTTCTTTTTCCTCTATAAAACTGCTTGTTTTGGCCTGCTGGCTTCATTTTTACTTGCTAACAGAAAATAAACAATAGTTTGGGTGTCCAGTGTTATTTTTTGTGCAGTGGTTTCTTTTCTGAGTAGAAAGACTGAGTAACAGCTCTGCTAAGCATCTCACCACAGTGCAGATGAAATAGTTTCTGATGTGTTTATTCTTTCTGCAGCCTATTCAATGTTGTTTACTTTTTCCTCATTCTGTGTTTTGAGTGATAAGCAATACTGAATGAGGCACCACATCCCCACTGCCGTAAGGGGAGAACAGGTAGTTTTCTGCTTCCACAAATTCTTCTCTGAAGTGTATACACGAGCCTCATTCTGTAATATAGAGATGGATTCACAATGGGATTCTACTATTTCTTTAAGAGAACTTCACAACTGCCTGCTCAGTTCTGTGAGCGATAACTGAAGGCTAATGCACTTATTAACTAGACATTAAAATAAATAAATAAATAAATAAAGGCTCATAATGGTATTTTTGTCATAGAGAAAAGCCATAAACTCACGGATATAGAGAACAAGAAAACAATGCCTGGAATAGCAAGTTGTTTGTTTTATTAGTAGATTAACATGCCATGTACTAGATATTCAAAAAAGACATCTATAAGATCCTGAGAAAAAGAAGAAACAGAACAGAATTTCAAGTCACAGCACAAAATATGGAATAAAAGGTGATAATTTCACACCAATCTTTTACTGGAAAGTAACTGTGCCCACCTAATCAGTTTTGCTACATAACTGTAACCCTGCTTACCTATTTTTAAAAAACAATTTACCTCCACAGACTGCTGATTTCCTTTTGAAAGGACATTTATGAGACTACTTGAAATCAAAAGCTAATAAAGTCTGCAGTCCACTTGGAAAATCCCCAGAGCCCCTAGGCAGTCTGCGCTCTCATGTCTATAGCTCTCCTGGGATAGCTGGGCTGGCCCCAAACACCAGCCGGGAGGACCCTAGCTAAGGGTTTATAGAGTCTAGAAATGTGAACAAAGGTCTCTGAAGGAAATACAAAGACATTCAGTGTTTAGTCATGCTACACCTTTCAGGAAGGTGAAATCAGTCACCAGGATTCCCATATTCTTCGTGTTTGGTGGTTTGCCTATTTTGCCATTTTCCTAAAGTACATTTGTTGTACTAAAATCATATCCTGCAGTCAAATCAATGTGCATTCAGTATATTAAAGGTTAGCATATAAAATGGTAAACATGTTACACATGAGAGGTCACTTGTAAATTCCTGAAGCTTCAAGTACATAACTAGCCTCTGAAAATTAAAATCGTGGAGTAAATCTAATGACAGCTAGAGGCAAGAATATGGAGCCAGTAGGTTTTCTTAAAGGAACTTTGAGACAATACATCTTTTTCAAAAAAACCCTATATGTACTTGAAGCTTTTCCCCAGTAATAAACATGCATTTATTCAGATCATTTTGTAGTAATGTAAATTTGGGGGAACATATCAGTAAGGAAGTAGTATAGTTCCTAGTGTATTTTAGAAATGCTTGGACTTTGAATATTCTTTGAGGCAATCTGAGGCAAAGCAAAGGAAAATGGAGTACTATAAACAGTCAGAGTTTCTGGTTTCATATTAAGATACTATCAGTCTTGTTTCTCCATCACACAGATGCAGAAAGTATGGGATGGCTAGATGCAACTCAGACAGTTTGAGACATTTTTCAGGGCTTAATTCAGTGGAAAGGCTCCTATTTACACCAGTAAATTGAAAATCAGTACAGCTGGGGGTGTTAATGAATTCCACAAAACAATCCAAAAGGCCAAGATTTCAGGCCTAGAAAGATCAGTACTGGCCTAAATGCAACAAGGGGCACAACGGGGATTTCAAAGCAAAGTAGAGATCTTCTCACTGAGGTCTAATAATTACTGATCTCTGTATTACATAAACCAAATTACTCGACAGAGAAGAATCTGAGCATTAAAAATGAATGTCTCGGTTAGGGTTTTTCAGCATCTGTTCGTACCCAGACATGTTCCAAGTTATCTCCAGAAATGAAATAGAATAATTGGGTCAGATCCCAGCCACTCTTTTGCCTAAACTAAAAGGGAGGAAAGAACTAGCAGTCTTTATCATCATCCAGATCTGGATATTCAAGAGAGCAGTTAGACCTTTTCCATCAATTTCCTCTTAATTTAGTTACCAGCCAAAGGTTTTTCTAGTGCAGAACATTATTATGTTTAACACCTGCTGTGTTATTGCACAGTTTTCTTTATGCTGACATTAAAATAGGGAGAGGAGAGAAGGATTATGTTCTAAGATACAAGCTATACTTTTGAAGATTTACTTCTTGGCAATTAAAAAAAATGAACATATCTGCATGTTTGCCTTTCTCCATACTGAGGTGAGGAATACTCCACTCAGTGCCTTCCCATCTCTTATGCTTATTATCTACCTCCACAACCTGTGGAAGTTCTGCACTGCAAATTACTTTGATGCAACAAAAAAACAATTGTGGCAGTGTTACAGCTGTAACGGCAAGACCTAAAATCTGTAGTTATGGATAACTACTTTAACTGCTACACAGGCCTAAACTTGGTAATATTTTCTAAAAAGGCAATGAAGCTCCAGCAGTGGAATAATCTGCCTGGCTGGCTTCTGAGAAGCCCTTTTGGGGCAATCAGTCAGCTGTTTGGTCCCCAGCTTGTGGGGACCTTGTGGACAAGTCATCTGGCAGATGGCTTTGGGCTGTGGGCCAAAGCAGGTGAGTGGTCAGAAGACCACTCAACTTTCCAGATCTGCTGGGAGGCTTGTTTATGTAGTCCCTGCCTAGGGTTCTGCAGAACCGTGCTGCAAAACGTTTCCATTTCACCTAATACAGGTACAGTTCACTTTTTCTTACAAGCTCTAAGTAGACTGCATGAGACCTAAACCTTCCTCCAAAATACATGTTAGATATCAGTATCTGTAAGTGTACCAACTAACGAAGCATTTCTGGCAGCAGGTGCTGAGTGGATGCACAAAACAAGAAGATGCTCAGTATTGGACTGCCAGCAAAGGGGAACATGGATTCTTGTTATTATGGACATATAGGGATGTGACTTACCTCAGTCACTCACTTCACCTGCAGTGTACACCAAAGCAAGCACCAGTGTACATTAATGGAACGCTGATGGGGTGCTGTGTATGCTGCCAGGATAAGCTACAGTTATGGAAAATTATACCATTAACTGGTGAAATGTAGACTGGTGTGAAGTGTGGGTGAGGACGCAGACAGCAGGGAGAAGATTTTTCCTGTTTTATCATGCCTGCAATAATATTTTATATAAACACACAGGTGAAAGCTGTAGAGTTAGAACACAGCCTGTTTCTTCATCAGTGTAAGGGTTGTACATCTGATAGCTGCATCTGCCACTTTTGGCCTCCATCAGCAGTTTGAAGGGTGAAAGATGTCTGATTGAATTAAAATGCTATTTACCTTTAAAACACAACTTTGCGAAGGCTTTTCTAGGGAGACAGTTGATGAAGAGTCCTTGTTCAGCTACTTGTTCAGCGACTGCCACCAGGTTAATGTTTCAAGTGTAGTCAACCATTTTTCAGTGCTTTGAGGTTGCAATCATTTATTACTGCTACATATAAAGAGGGTTTGCTTACAAGTCTGAATATGACTTGTGGAAAGAAATGATTGTAAGACTTTTGGTGGGCGGAGAAAACAAGGAAACAAAGGGAAACACTGAGGGAAGTTCTGTCACCCTGTCAGCAATATTCTTTTGGGTTTTTTTTTAATTAGTCTGAAAAGCTGTTAAGCCTTTGCTTTTTTTTTTAAGATTAGAGCTATCAAATGAGCTTGCATTTTAATCTTCTATAGTCTATTTATAATCTATAATCTTCTACAGTGAACCTAGAAGGTTAATACTTAAAATTCATGTGAATACTTTCAACCAGCTGTAGGATGTAGTAAAGGGATTTATGAATTAACGGATGATTGATGCTATAAGAAGCTCTTGCTGACTTTACAAGACAATTCACTCATTTTTCAGTTAATTTCATAGTTTATTATATCCAAGATAGGTTAACGGAACATTACATTCCATTTTCCTTTTTCTTTAAGTAAAAGGGGTACTAGCACTACAGTGTTAATTGTTTAATGTTATGGTTAGATTATTGGGTTGATTAAATTGGATTAGTTAGATTACTGGCTCAGAAACATGCTATCATGCATCTTATGTTCCTTTTGCTTTGGAATATTTTAGAGTTTGCAGCATTAACACTTTAGAAACCACATCCATACACAGATATATTTGGAGGTTGTTATTGTAAGCTGGACCTTAAAATAAATTCCTTAAAGTTTGGCCAGAAGGATCCAGGACTGATTGTTTGGTACAGCTAATATTTTTTTTTTCCCCTTTTACAGGAAGTACTTGTTACAAATGTAACTTGGTTCCAAAATGTAATGCAGGCAAAATCAAGACCATATTTTGGTACCATCTTTCCCCCAAAGTGGTTTAAGTAGTTTGCAACGGAGATCTATCAATAACTTCTACCGTGCCAGCTCCACCACCTCAGGGAGACCTGCCAGCAGTTCTCTTTCTGTGCTGCCAGCTGGTGTTTGCTGAGTGATCAACAGCCACATGTTCTCCACTCCTCTGCCTGTCCCTTCCTGCACCACACAGAACTAGCACCATCCCTAGGAATTAATCGCATGTTTCTGTGCAAGGCGTCTCCTCGTTTTAGCGGATATTGAGAATTCCAATCCTCTTTCTCATTGCCCTTAAGAAAAGACACCATCTATTTCTCTTGACTTCTGGTTTGTGAGGATCCCTATTGAACAGTTACCTGAACTTTCACTGGGAGCTGGCTGTCTCCACCTCTGCTGCTGGATTCCCAGACTGGTGACAGTTCGTTTTCCCAGAGCAGCCAGTATCATACCCATGGAACATTCCTTCCTTCAGTGACTCTGATATTGAATATGCAGTTTTACAATAAGCAATCACCAACTTTCCTGCTTACAGGAAAACTTCTGGCCAAGTAACCCTTTGCCTGACTTAATTTGTGAAGGCCAGATGGGTTCCCTGGCAAACCCTCTGCTGTAGGCTCTCAGGGGAACCTGTACTCTACAGAAAAGTTTCCAGCTCTGCCTCTGGCCTTTTTCTCCCTAACTTTTAACACTATTCTTTTATTACCTCCAGGATCTCAGTCATTATTCACATATTCACGTACCTCCCTGTTCAAATAAAGGTAAAAGAAGAAGATGGTTTACCTTGGATATGTCCTTCTTGCCATACCAATTCAGAACTGCTCTCACCACTGAAGCCTAACAATGAGCTTCCAGGAAGATCCTGCCAGTGGTCAGTGAGCCACAAGTACAGTCTGTGCTAGTCCATGTGGCCACTAACTCATTTTCCTGTTTTTTTTTTCCCTTCAGAAGAAGGTTTGTACTTTTGCTCTGCTAAGCGGCTCTCCTCATGACTGTCTTCCATATCGTGTTTGAATTTTGCAGAACACATGACCAGAACCTTGTGTCATATCTGATACTCTGCTTGAGTGGAAAGCACTCTGAATTCAAACAAATGTTCCCCACTCCAACAGCAGAATTTCAGCAATCCCAGTGCCATAAACTGAATCTTGTTTTTCCAAACTACCTTTCTTCACTGTGAAAGCTATCTTTTTTGGCAGGGAGGGTTACTTCCACATAGAGCCATTTTGTGCTGGCCACGTCCTCCTCTTCCCACATATTTATACTGCTGTCACTCACTTTCCTGCCTCATCCTCATTGCTGGTGCTGCACAGGCCTGCCAAGCCTCACAGCACCTGTATGAACTCATGCTTTCGGGACCTATTTCTCATTTTGGCACATCCATTTGCTGAGCAGTGTTACAGCTTCTCCTCTCTTTGTCCTGCGATCCTGACCACAGAGTAGCTGCGTGACACTGTGCCACATCCAAACACCTGCTGGAGGCCATGTACCCTGGGCCACATCTGAGAACCACACGTCTCCTGTCACAGGACTCAGTACACTTGGCATTGTCCTTATTTCATGGCCCTTTGCACACCATATGCACACCATACCCAAGATGCATCTTTCTATCACCTAAACTGGCATGTGGGATCTTAGATATCTGTATCACAGGCCCTTTCTGATATTTTCCTAAATGGGGCTTAATTACTGTGTCAAGGGAAAACTTTAAGGACCATAAAGCTTGGAATCACCCCATCAAATCCATGGCTTTCACACAGAATCACAGAATGATAGGGGTTGGAAGGGACCTCTGGAGATCATCTAGTCCAATCCCCCCACCAGAGCAGGTTCACCTACAGCAGATTGCACAGGAATGCATCCAGGTGAGTTTGGAATATCTCCAGAGAAGGAGACTCCACAACCTCTCTGGGCAGCCTGTTCCAGTGCTCTGCCACCCTCAAAGTAAAGGAGTTCCTCCTCATGTTTAAATGGAACTTCCTATGACCAAGTTTGTGTCCATTACCTCTTGTCCTGTCACTGAGCCCCACTGAAAAAAGACTGGCCCCATCCTCCTGGCACCCACCCCTTAAGTATTTATAAGCATTAATAAGATCCCCCCTCAGCCTTCTCTTCTCCAGACTAAAAAGACCCAAGTGCCTCAGCCTTTCCTCATAAGAAAGATGTTCCAGTCCCCTAATCACCTTTGTAGCCCTTTGATGTACCCTCTCCAGCAGCTCCCTGTCCTTCTTGAACCGGGGAGCCCAGAACTGGACACAGTACTCCAGATGCGGCCTCACCAGGGCAGAGTAGAGGGGGAGGATAACCAAAGCCACAGACATAAAGGCTGATCCCTTCAGCACCCAACTCCAGAGCAGAGCCCATCTTTGCATGAGATGAACTTCACAGCAACCATAGCCAGCCTTATGCCTGGGAACTGTGTCCGGGAAAGCAGACCTTATGGCTACTCTCCAAAACCCCAGAAAAGAGGTTTCTTCACAGTAGGGGATTTCAGCTACACTTTTTCCCCTCTTCTTTCTGTCCTTGTTTAGTCTCTGGGAGGAAGGGGAAAAGAGGCATTTAGGCAAGAAAGCCAACAACCAGTCCTTCAAACATCATGTCTCACACTCCTTAGTCCTGTCCCCACCAGCTCTGAGAAGATGCTGAGGAAGATCAGCTGGGGATCTTCTCAGCACCCATCCATCCCTTTCAATGCATCCAGACTTGCCTGGTCTTGGCCAGTTGCCTTTCAGTCACAGCTGCTGCAGTCTGAGTTCACACGGAGCTGTTAAGTTGTAATGGAAACCTGGTCTCCCTTCAACCAAAGGCAGCTCGGGAAGGGAGAAGGAGACAGGATCTCATACTGCTTCCCAAAGCTGATTCAACTCTTCCTGCCTATTAGGCATCCCCAGCAAGGTGCTTTTGTACCGTAAAAAAATAAAATCAAAACAAAACAAAGTCTGAAAGGTTAAACTGTTTCTGCTGCAAGATTTACTATTTCTCTCCCCATCTTAAACAGGTGGAAGAGCTTGCATGTTTTTTTCTTGGGCACATCAGAGTCAGAAAAGTTATTTATGTTAAGCTTTGAATTATCAGCTTCAGAGCCCTGTTTCCTACCAAGTGCATTTTTGTGCATGAGGTGGAGAGAAGGTGTTGTTAGTGGTGGAAATTCATTTCTTGAAATAACAATCTTCCCAGCACCTGTGGCTTATTCTTCCTCCTTATTCTTTTTGCTTACATTAGGGCATACTGAATTTCTACTGCAACCCATGATCTCATTAGTTAAAGAAAAATGCATGTTCTGTCATATGACAGGTTTTTAACTCTGGAATATGTTCTTAACTTGATTAAATTGGCTTTAGCTGTGTAACCCCTATTAACATTAATGGCAGCCACATGGCTGAAGCTCTCAATATGAACTTCAGAATAAATCATTAAAATGTAATTGTTTAACTTTTATTGCCCTGCATGTCAGGGATATCAACTGGAGAGAGTATTGGAGTCTTGCATGTAACTGAACAGGTGATTAAATCCATCTCTTGATATTTTCCATTAAGATGAAACTTTTTTCAGACTCTCTATATCCTAAATTGTTTCGCCTTGTAAAAAATTATGTTAAACCTTTAACCAAATAGATGCGGCTAGATATAAATGGATATATGTGTTCAGTGGTGTTTCCACAGTCTTAAAATTGAGTTAGCATAACAACTTTTAAATTAGAAACTTAAAAATCTTAAAATTGTTCCCAGATGTCTAAATAGACTCATAATGAGTAAATGTATACATGTCTTTTTTCCGAAAGTATTTTTTCTTTGGCCTTGTTTTGCAGAAAACACTTTGTTGCAAAGCCTAGACTAGATTTGCACTTTGCTGAATACATTTTTATACCATTGAGCAGTCAAACTGTGTTTATGAATCAGAAAATAACATTTATTGTAGCTCTGAATTTAAATAATTCTGTAAATAATAAATTAACTCCATGGATACAAAACACTTCATATCAAAGAGCTGGTCAAACATAACAGTTTACAGTTCATGATTTCTGTAAGTTCATACTGAAGTCAAAGAGACTAAAAATCTGCTCCAAAACCCTACTGAAGTCGGTGAAAAGGTGCCCACTGACATTAGTAGGAGTTGGATAGAGCCCACTATGGGAAAAAAATCAATAGGCTTTGAATGCGCTGAGTTCGTACGCAGGGCACATCCACATCTTTCGAATGAGGCATTTGACTTCCTCCAGCACATGTAGGAGATATTGTTTGGATTTTAATTTAATCCCTTGTTGATTATTCATTGGTGTGAGGCTGAGAAGTGGATAGAATACTAAAACGAATACTTTCAAAGCCATACAAAATATGTTAGGCACTTCTAAATGTGTATTCAAACTTAAATAAAACACACTGTACATATAAACACACTGCCCACACACACTCTTGTTCTCTTTCTGTGTTTGCATACATTCATACGCATATATACCTATATATGTATCTGAGAGAAAAAGAAAGACTCTTTAAAACATGAAAAATTTTGATTATAATTTTACATCAGAAATTACTCTTTTTGTGTGAGGTTTTTTTTGGATGAATGAGTACTACAAGTACTACAAGGTCTGGATAAAAAAACAGTTACAGGAACACAGCAGGCTGGAGAGAGGAAAAATGCACACTGTGAAGGTAGTGTGGGAAAGTTTCCCAAGGACTGATAACCTCTGGAGCATGTTGAGTCTGCAAGAACTGATAAACTCAGAACACTGTGTGTCTGCCAAACGTGTGCAAAGCCATGAGCACGCACCAGTGTCAACAGCTTACTGTTGTGATCTGTGTCTGCCTCAACTCAATCCCTAAACAGGAAAAGGGAATTTACGGCATTTGGGTGTCTGTATGATCAGGATAAAACAGTATTTTTCATTTTTTTTATAACTGAATACTAAGACATTAATTTTTCACTGTCCCAGCGATCCTCCTTTCATGTTAAAATGCTTGCGTTTCATGCCCTTTGGTTTTATATAGGAGTTTCATTCCTGCTATGGCTGGAGTCAAGCTTTACTTTCTGTTACATGCTTGCCAAACAGCACTGAAATAAGCAGTTTCGGTGTTGATTGACGCCTGGTATTTATTTTATGTTTGGTTCTGAAATAAGCAGATATGGTATCTCCTGGCCACAGAAAGCATCAAGATGCATGTGGCATACTCAGCAGTGATGTCCTTCACCTTCCTTCTACTATTTCTTGGGAAAAATCATCAGGGCAAGAGTAAAGAAGAGGTAATGGTTTCCCGAGGGTGATAATCTTTGCGTGAGTAGGTTTAACTATAGGCAGACCGTAGATAACTTTGTGTGTTATATGGCTAGGTTTAACTACAGGCAAACTGCAGATAGCTCCCTGTGTTATATTCGATCTAACCCCAAATCTATGTTAGTAAAGTAAACCCAAATCTATGTTAGTAAAGTAGTAGACTTACCCTGCAGTCTGAGGTCTTGAGCATCAATAAGGGTAAAGGCTTGAATACACATCAAGCATTGTGTAAAGAGGCAATGTTATAGATTCATGACACGGATGTTGACTTTTGTACTACTTGGTTTTCAGAGGATTAAGTTTGGCTATTGCTTCACAATGAGAGGGCTTGAGGACTCACTGAGCAACCTAATGTTAATCTGTGCATTAAGAAAGATTTTTAATAAACTTCATAAATAGGCACTTGCAGGGCAAAAGGGGAGAGATTAAAATTGCCACAGTAAAGTTAATCTTGGCATTTCCTACCTTCTGAGTATTTTAGTTTTTATCCTGATTGTTTCCCAGTATATGGAACACCGGGGAAGTGTTGCATAAAACTGAGAATGAATAAGAGGGAAGCAGGTTCAGACAAAGCAGTCTGTCACCCTTGCCACAGACGGTACACGGTTTCTCTAAAATGTTAAAACCAATCTGAATCTTGTGAGCTTGAGAAGATGTAGTACAATGAAGACTTTTTATGATATGATGTGATTTATAATGTTTTGTAACTGTTCTAAGAGCAGTGTGATCTCACAGGAAAGCCATTTAAGGCAGGAGGATTACACCAGTGAAAAGTGCTAAGTGAAAAACACAATAGGAGTGCAAACTAGGAGAAATCCCCTGAATAAGGAGTGGAGAAGAGCACTCACTTATTACATTTGCATTGAACAGCAGTATGAATCCATTCAGGAATAGAACCAGGAGGGAAAAAGGGATCCATGTTGATCAAAGGGATAAGGAGAGGAAACAGCCATGGAGATCTCCCTAGCTTGGCTATCCCAGCTGGCTGAGCAGGTCACCAGTTCTTCAGGCACACTGTGGAGGACAGCTCAAAAAAATCAGGAAGGGAAAAGCTACCGTGTCAGCCCATCAGCTTTCACATCACAGGCAAGCCTCAGAAATTCTACATGACAACTCAGAAAGAAACCTAATTCCTAGTACACTCCAAGGCTGGAGTTCTTTATTGGATATTCCTTTCCCATTTCATGTAAGCAGGAATGTATTGTTTTAGTGTTGGCTGTAGTATATTTTTTTACATCTTTGAATTAGTGTGATATTAAACATGAATTTGGATGAATTTGACAAGTGTGCATGTGTGCGTGTAGGACTCTTCATTCATTCAGGGCAACAAATCCAGTTATAAAATTGTGTGTAGGCAAATCCTGGGAAGGGCCTGCAGTCTAAGAGCTCAAAGAAGCTCCCTCCCTCCCAAAGTCAGCTTGCAGACTGTTGTGGCCACGGTTAGCTCTCAGGAAGAAGCAGCTGCCATGAGGCACAAATTGGGGCCCTTCTTTTAAGAGGCAGACTGAGCTCCTGTGCCCACCCTTGATGCAGTGATGCTCCCTACCTGTCTGCAGGGATGGAGTGCTGGAATAAATGGTGATTTGGGTAAAGGTGAGAGTGAAAAACACTGCAGGAGTGCAAAGTGTGCCACTGGCTGGATGGAGAAATTACGCGTTTACTGTGAAGGAACACTTTTTTCCCATTCTTTCCAATCTTTAGTACTCACTAAAGGAAAAAAAAAAAAGAAAAAAGAGCTGCAACACAGCAGACTACATAGAGTGGAGTGTGGGGTAACAGGTATGTAGGGTGTAGCTGCAGGTGCTGCCATCCTCCACTGGAAGTCCCCTTGAGCTCCTGCTCTGGCCTCTCCAATTACATTCACTCCTCTTGTTTTTCACTCTGTTATGCCTCTGTCTCTTCCTGCAGACCTTCTGCTCCTCTTTCCCTCTTACTTCTATTTTCTCTACCTCTGCTCCTTCACTTCCCCATCCACCCCGAACTTCTGCATCTCCCCATGAGCCTTCCTCACTCTTCCGTCTTTTCTTTTGTGGTTCCTACTCCTTTCTCCCTTCTCTGCCTGACTCCCATTTCCTCCTGTAGCAGAGTGCATCCCACCTCTATGGAGAGAAAGTCTTCCTGCTGCCTGATCTTGTGCTCAGCACCATGGTGGCCTCCAGTGCCCACATGGAGTCATTTGTAGATGCCTTGTAGCTGCTGGATGGAGCTTGCTCATGCTTTTGGCGGGGTGAGGTATGAGCAGGCTTGTCAGGGAGGAGGAGCCCTGACTTGGGTCAAGTTTGTTCATTACAAACAGTCTGGGGACAATTCATCTGGTAAACTAAAGCCTCCATCCAGCCTACGTAAACTGAGTTTTTTTCCACTTGGTGATCATATTTGAGCAGCTTGTCACAAGGGCAGTAAAAGACTGCTTGAGGTAACCCCCAGCCCTTTGCAAATCTCAAGTACTGTTTCCCTATATAAAAGTGCTGGTTTGACTCCTAAGCTTTAACTGCCCACTCCCCATTTAACAACTGAGGTTCCTATTTTCTGAAGAGGACTGATCTTCTATTACTTACACAGTATACTTGGCATTGAAAATATAATCTGAATGCAAAGGTAGAAATCTCAGGATTTAACAAAGAGATCTATTATTGCTTCATTTGTGCTCTGAGCCAAAGGGGAATATGCCTAGTTTTACAATGACGTTTCTAAATAGCGCTTTAGAACTCTCATTATATATACCATCAATCAGAAAAAGATCTTCAACTTTCACTCGAGAGTTGAAGAGTGGGTCAAAGAGGAGAGAAGCATAGATACTCATGTTGTCATTGTAAAATGACCCTGATCACTAAACAAACTAAAAAAACTAAAAAAACTCTTGAAAAATAAAATATCCTGACAGTATTTTGTGTGATTCTGTCTTTTATATGAGTGTTAAATTAACATGAAATATAAAATGTCAACCTAACAGTGAACTACTGTGTGATTGCTGTTTGTTCGACGAGCGCGAACGTGGGCCAGATGCTGCCTGACAAGCAATTTCTCTGGCCTGCAGCACCATGTGGCTGTAGGAAATTGGGCTGTTGAACCTCCCTGGAGCCAGGGCAGGGTGCTGTGGGCCCGAGAGCTGCCAACAAGCAGCCATGCAAGGGGAGTCCTCATGGGACAGGCCTCCCCGAGGAGGAGGCAGGACGGGTTGGTTAACTGGGACATATGGGAGAGCTGGGGCAGCTCAATGTTACCCATGAACATAGGCAAAACTGATTATTGCTTCCCAAAAGAGCAGGTGTCCTTATCCTTGTGGGCAGCTTTGGGCTTTGGGGAGCTTTGCAAGGGTTGCCTGCTGAGCAAGGAGGGGAGGAGAGGTGTTAGGGGTGATCTGGAGGTGCCGGCGTGGTTTTCGAACAGTGGGAAAGGGTGCAAGGGTCCTGGCCTGAGAAGGGAGAGGTCATGGAAGGAATATACAGTTACTGTAGGAGTCTTTTGTCAAATTTCGGAGATATTGGAGGTGTATGAATCAGATAGGGGACAGAAATGAGGACTGCATATGGTTGGAAGAAGTCAAGGGCTGAGAAAGGTCTGGAAGATTTTGAAGAGTCCAAGGGTAGCTGTGTGTTTGGATGGTGATCTTTTTCTTTCTTTGTTTCTTCTCCCAAGTCTTCCCTTTAGGAACCATCTTTTCTTCTTCCCTCACATCCCTGCAGTAGAGTACTACCTTTTGGGGCTCCTTTCTCCATCCTCACACAGCTAAGTACTGCTTTCCCAAAAGCCCTGTTCCACTCCTGCCAAATCTCTGTCCTTCTTCTGCAACAGCCCTTATGCATTCACCTGCATTCCTGCACTGGTGCTGTATGACTGGTGAGGGCAGGCAGGTAAAACAGCACCAGATCAGGTAGCCCTGGAGATCCCGGTTGTGTGTGGGGCATGTATGCTTCCTTACTACTTGGTGAAGGAGTGGCAAACATGTCCTCACATGCCGTGACCCTCTCCCAATGACAGCAGCTGGATACTGCCAAGTGCATCAGTTATCACAGGCAAATGTGCTATGGGCAGTTGCTTTGCTAGCAGGCTTTCCACAAGGGACAGGGATCAACTGAAGAACTGGAGTACCTAAGACACGTTTGCCCAAAAGTCCACACTCAGATGATTTTGAAGAGTCTTTCCTGTTGTTCACGACAACCAACATGATGAACAATGGAGCATCTGCATTAAGTTGTAGAAAATATTAAACTTCCCTACCTCAGCACAGCTTAACTAGGACTCAGAGCCAGAAGGCTATTGAACTGAAAACACCACCTCTCCTATAGTAGCTTGGAAGCTAGGAAATAGAAAATACTGAGATCTAAGCCCTCTTGAGCCAGAAGAGAACACAGCCACAGAAGACAGAAGCAGGACATTTTTCTACAATGGGGGAGCCATGTGCCTGAGGTTCCTCAGGATGAAGGCCTAGAACCCAAATATGCCAGATGATTGGAAAGGTACTTTAACTACTGGGGTGTTATGTAGAAGGTGCCCACCAGTACCTAATGGCACCCTTACCAACAGATGGACTGGCAGAAGTTCCAGGTGAGGCTCCCTGCATATTTGCAGGAACACGTATGACATCATCACCTTAGGCACAAGAAATCTAGTTTTTTGAATTCCAAAAGGTTTTAGACTGCAGACCGTCCTGCTCAGAAACAGCAAGATCTCTATTTTGCACTTGTTGTACTAGCTCTTTAGGACATTTAGGGAAATTTGTGCTTTAAATATTTTATGTCTAGACTGTGTTTTCTTGAATTGTTCTCAACCTGAACGAATCTCAGGAGGTTAAAGAACAATTTTGTCCCCGAAGTATTTTGCTGAAAGTCCACCCTAGAGTTTTAAAAGAATGCTATAAGGAAAACTGAGTTAAATAGGTAACTGCGCTTAACCTATCCTGCTGTGCTAATTTGCTAACTGACTGTATGGATACAGGTAGACTTAATAGCAGAAAGAAACCAGTTTGATATAACAGGTGGTTTTATTGTGTTACATCTAATATATGCCATAACCAGGCCTAAACGCACAAACTAATAACTAGTTATTTATATCAAAAATGTGAGATTTTTATTCTGAAAGACAGATGACACCTACTGAAGTATCTCTATCAAAAGTTATCAAACAAAAAGATAACAAAAAGATAACACAAGACAAAGGTAACAAAAGATAAACCAAACAAATATTAAAAAAGAAAAAGGAAACAAACTCAAAACATGGACTGTTGAACATAAAGCAATCCAGTGGCATTTGTTTATTGCGCATATCTATAGGAAAGTGATACCTCTGTGTGCACACATGGTACCTCATCCCAAAGGAAGACTACAAATGAATGCCACAGGCCATCTTGTTTAAGGTATGTCCAATAACTAGTGGTTATCTGTACATATATTAAAATGGTACTTATGCTTCTCAGGTTGCCTTGTGGAATTGCTTGCAAACAATGAACCCAGAACCTTGGGCTGTAAAAAATGTGTTTGTATCCTCTTGAGCTGGACAGCAAATCTGCCAGCTTGGAACAGTAGCTATCCCATAAATCTCCATAAATTCTTCAGTCATCAGGGAGGAATAAAGAAGCATATTGTCTTAACAAAGGGGAAAAAAAAAGAAAAAGAGCACTGATATTTTAGGTCAACTGTCAAAAAAAGAGTATCTCCTGAAGATAAAAGTACTTGTTAATTATTTTGTTTCTGGGACCAGTTTCAAAAGTGCCGTTCTGAAAGAAAAGAAGAGATATTTCATGTACTTTTTCACAGCCTATTTTTGCCTTAAAGACCTCAAAGTGCAATACCTGCAAAGTCACAGTCACCAAGTCCTTTTTTTCCTTATTGAAAGCTGTTCTCACCTGTGTTGGCAGCCACCCCATGCAATGGCATACACCTGCCTGGAGGCTCAATTCTTAGGATCAGGCTACAAAACCACAACAGCTAAATTTTCTTTCACAGTTCCTAGTTGGCAAGAGCATTTTAAATTTTTTTATATTTTGAAACATGCATTTGTATGCAATTTAACCTGTCACTAGATGGAATCACTGTTTCAAACACTACAGTGTAGTTATATAATTACATGGAGTGAAGCAGTCATATCATGTATGGGCAATTTACAGTTTTTGAGTGTTATCGAACCCTGATAGAAAGGACATTAAGATGTAATTGTTTTGTGACAGACTTCTTTTAAGCTGGAATAGTGGGTTGCTTTTGCCTCCTAAATAGCATTCTCCCTACATCCATGGTGGCACTTTTGCATGTATGCCAGGAACTTGCAGTAAAATTTAGGTTTTTAGATGTTAATCTGACAGTTATTTCAGTTGTGTTTACTTTCTGCAGTACGTTTAAATAAAAAAAAACGGAGTCTCAGGACTTAATATCAAGACTACTACAGAATGCTCCAATGTTTCCCAGAAAAATACAGTTCTAAGGATTCTTGCCTAGGGCTTTTGTTCAAAATACAGTCTTTATTGATAGTGGCAGAAAATCATTTTCATATTATAATTCTTTCAATAATACGTAACAGCAATCAAATTCTTAGTGAACAAATGCTATGAAAGCATAAACGATATCAGCACCTTTGCTGAATCCTGGAATGCCTTCAATTCTGATATCCATGCAAACTATTAATGAACCTCATTTTCCACAGTTGTCTGTACATCCTAATTTACAAGCAACAAATCTAATTTGATCCTTATCCTATGCCTGTGCTATTTTAACAATCATCTAAATAGATGTACAGAAAAAAATCTAAAAGTTTGGTAGTTGCTTCTGTCTCTGCTGAGATAGACAACCAGGAGAATGAACATTAAACATTCTGAGGAAAGAATATTATGGCTTCAGAGGTATAACAGTACACAAAGCATAATATAGTACAGAAGAATGGCACTGACAGTTTTATAAAAAGATCGCAACTAATACTATGCAGTCACCTAAGTCATACAAAACTATTTTTTCGGTCCTGCCTAGACTAAAATTCCTAAATAAACAAAAAAGAAAACACCTGTGGGGAATAATAAAATTTCTAGTTAGTCAAATGTGAGTAAGCTACCACATAGAATTAAACCAGAAGCAAACAAAATTGAAAGCTTAAAACTGACATTTCAAAAGAAAGCTGGAAGATGGCTGTCGATCTGGGAATATGTGTCAAAATGCAGGTGGGAATTATAGGCAAGAGCATTTTGAAGTAACAGAATCACTTGCTTGTCACAGTCTGGAGTGCCATGTGATAAACAACATGAAGAATTAGCCATAATCTGCCTAAATGTAGACAAACCAAAAAGATACTGCAGATAAACAGCTGAAGAGAAGAGTGTCCAATAATTAACTCAGTCTGACATTAAAGACTGGAAAGCTTAAAAGCCTTTAGGTGGTCTGCAACTGTAATTTTCTTTTCTTTCCAGTGAAACATCCTAAAGAAAAGGTCCCTCACACGTCCACCCACACCCCTCAAGGAATTATCAGAATAAGTGAAAGCAACATAACAAGGAAAGGCAAAAGGCCTTGTGCAGTCTCCGAGGCACGCAATTCTCTTCTTGCAGGAAGAATAGCACAAAGGGAAAAGAAATCCTCACCACGCTTACATATTGGAAGAAAACAGCTGTAGCAACCTGGAAGAGGAGCTAAACTATTATCATGTGTGTATGCCAATATTAACAGTTCTGTGAATGTCCCACCTGCAGGATGATCAAACTCATCAAGTCGTGCTTTTTTCTTCAGCAGAAAGTTACACTCAGTGGAACATTTAATCTTAAAAACACTAAGGAAACCAGTTTCTACAACTTTTGGAGATAAGAACAAAGCTTTTTGCTCTTGCTACTCAACAGCCACTGATAGTGTTTACATTTCACTTCAGAAGAATTGTTTCATCCCTTCAGCCAGTGCAATTGCTTGTTTCTTACAAGGTCCTTCAACTTCAAAATAAGTAAATAATAGACATGTAACCCTTTCCAGTTCAAAATTTCTGCCTGAAGTAAGTCCTCTTCATAAACTGAAAAGTCATGGTGTTATTTTCTCTTCTTAAACAGATTAAGAACTTTCCTACTGCAGGTCTAATTAATGAGAAAGAATTTCATATTTTACTTTTACAGACAGCAGTATGGACCCTAAAGCAACAGAAAGTCATATGCTAAAGTTTGGTATCTAATCCCTGAATTCTGATCAGCAGCTTTTACAGAAAGATTTAAGTGATCAACAGGAGAGCTGAAAAACTAAGAAAAAGAAATGCAAGTTTACGCTGAAACCTGGTCAGGGAAATGGGAGCCTGATTTTCACTTGGAAGAGGGGGCTCTCACATCCTGTGTCTGAGTATGTATACTTATCACTTAATAAGGGACATTCTTTTGGAAATATGAATTGACTTTATGTAAATATAGAGTCAGAGTCTTGCTTACTCTCCTACCTGTGATTATTGCATTACTGGCTGCAGGGTGGGCTTCTCTGAAGACAAGGGGAGACACACATTCATCCCCCAGAACTACCAGTAGATGTCATCTGGAAATTATTTCAGCGATAACAGTGTACATTAATTCAGGTTTACCCATCCTGTGTCCTGCAGGCTACATCCTTCCCTTGAGAATAATTAATCCAGGGCACTTTCTAAACTAGTTAAGGAATATCCTTTATCATGCTTGGGCTGGATGGGTTGTTTTGATGCTCTACACTTTATTTTTCTTCTTTTTCTTTCCCTCCCATCACACAAAAAACATAGAAATAGAAATTTAATTACATAACCTTGTGCTGTCACATATCCAGAAGAGCTCCTAGCATGTGGCAGGAATGTCTGCATTTTTGTGATATGCCAGTCACATCTCCGAATATATAACAAGAAAGAGGCTATGGACTATTGGTTTGTATCCAGACTAGCTTACATGTACTCAAAACATAAGATCTTGTTCAGGCTCAGAGTACACTAAGACTTAAACATTATCTATACGGTTGTTCAAGCAAGAATTCCCTTGCTTGATGCCTTTGAAAGTAGTTTAAAAAAAGAAGGAAATAATGTTTTTTTCAAGTTTTAGGGTGGACTTAATGAGACAGTGTTGAAAGTGATTGACTATGTGAAGATAGAAAGATGTAAGCAGAAAGCCAGCTACTGTTTCTCAGTCTAGGGAGGAAAACTCTTTTGCTCAAATGTTCGCCCCACTGAAAAGGATAACCTAAACAGTATATCTGAAATTATGTATGTGCCACTATACAAAGGACATTTTATAACAAGTGCATTTCATTTAAACAAATGTTCTGCAGTACATCGAGAAATCATGATGACCTTTTCAAGTATCACTATTTCTAGAGTCTTCTTTACCCTTTACCATATCCATTGTTACAGTCTATCTGGAAAAGCCTGAATGAGAAACTATAAACCCCCACCAAATGTCAAATGAAATGTCATCATTAGCTTTAATGTGTTACTGTTCATCATAATAAGTCTAATCTTGAAACAATTCATAACAGTTATAAACTTGTGTAGCTTCACTGGCAGTGAAACTTCTCCTAATTTACATGCATCATAGGAAGACCAGGATTGTATTGTGTGTCCTAAATGTAGCAAAATTTGCCTTCTATTTAAATAGTTTTCTAGTAGCTGTGAGTTCTTTTCATTTTTACTGTATTATTCCTTAAAATGAGATATTTTGGTAATGATTTTTCTTCTTTTGAACTGAACAATCAGCATGAAATATGCCAGTTGAAATGAGCGCAGTGTCCTGCCAGCAGACAGAGCAGCCAGGAAGAGTAAAAAGTCCTAAGTATAATTCATTTTAAGGCCTTCAAAACAAGAATAAATCACTTCATAACCTCTCCATAAGAAACCTTTTTGTATTAAAGTTTTACCATAAAGTTCTTATGATCTGAATTCTTTTCACCCTATATTCAAAAGAACCAGCTCATTTGTTTACACTGTTAATGTTAAAAACAAATTACTTTGTAGTTTGAGATGCATTTTGCATTTCTTTTTTTTCCTATAAAACTTAAAATAACAAAATAATATGTAGCTGCCTTCAGCATTGGAGTAAAAAAAAGGAAAAAAATCAAAGAAGAATTTATGTTGCCTGTTCAGAATTCATCTGAACTTTTGTATTATACATTTAAACAATTTGCTAGAATCTGTTCTGAATTGTTAGCCTTAGCAGGATGGACACTGCGTAGATAATGTGCAAGCAGCATTTAATTATAAAGCTGCCTTCTCCATACCCAAATAACAAGGCTTCAGCACATGGTTCTTTTTGATAATAATTTCTTAATTGCTTTGTATAATCTTGAACATGACAGTTAGAGATTTTGAGGCACAGCAAAGACCTGGATTAGATAGAATAGCTTGCTGAAAGCAACAGAAGTTATTTAATTTCTCCTTTGTCTTCTTCACAGGGCTAGAAATCACGCTCCTACTCCCCCATTAAGATATTTTAGACCAACACATCTTATATAGGAAAATTCTGCTTTAGTTTGGAAACTGATAATCCATGAATAACCTAGAATAACTCAAAGAAAATGGTGAAGTCGGGTCCATCAACATTATACTTTCTTTCCCCATCTCCAGATTTCATTATGGTTGGTGAAAGGACGTACTGGAGTTGCTGCTTGCACTGATTCCAAAGCTGCCTAATCTCATTGAGTTCCCAGTAAGGTGGTGTGGATAAATGTCAAGAGTCTTCTTTTAATTTTCCTGAAATTCACATTTAGTTATCAAAATAAAATTTGACAAAGAATACTCCTCCTATAAAGCCTTTCCACAAGTTTTGTTATGGTTAAATACTTTTTCCTTATCAGCTCCTCTGTCTAAAAAAGCATAAAAACAGAAGAAAGAGGACTGTGGTACACTTAGAGGACAGCAGCAGTACTTATTCCCCTTCAAATATTCTGTTCGGTCCTAAGAGAATACACCTGCCTCTCTGAAGCAGTTCCATCCACTCCCCAAAGAAGAATCTGAAGAACATGGCTGCAGTTATATTTAAACTTCACATGTAGGTTCTCCAGGTCCCTGAAGAGCATCGTGAATGGAAACAGGCTTCAGGGAAAACAGCATATTTGATAATTAGTCCCTTTGAAACAGCCTCCGTTCCTCTAAATACAGCATGCTTCAGAATATTTTAATGACTGTAAAAGGAACCTGAAGATCCTGAAGTGCCAAAAATTGTCTCATGGAACCATTCAGAGCATATCAGCTGTCTTCAGGTGACACAGCAGCCTCCCTGCATTTGTCCCTCAGACTTCAAATGCTCAAGCTGTTAAAAAAGATGCCATATTCAATTTAGGGTGGAAAATTATAGTGGCTTACTCTGCTAACTGTGCTCATTGTCACAGGGTGTCTTCCTCATATCTCATCCCTCAGTGCAGGAGACTTCTTTACCCGTTTTGAAACACTGACCCCCATAGCTTCCTTTAAGAGTAAGTTGCCAGCTACATATACACTATACATTAAACCCTTGAGCTCAGTGCATGGCTCCACAAGCTCCAGACTGCTGTGTCCCCCATAATCAGCCACAGATCTCAGCACGGATTTCGCAGCTAGTCACAGCCTGCAGCAGGTGAACCCTGAGCATGGCAGCCTTCTCTTCATCTACATCTATTCCTGGGAGGATGCATCTGGGACGGACTGTTTTGTAGCGCTGTTAGCTGCCTCCATTCAATTCACCCTTGGAACCTGCCTTCCAGAAATAGATGGCAGAATAGGTCCTGAAATAGATGACTCCGGAGCTGTCTGGGATTCTTCCTCCATTCCTGCGCTCTAGGGTCTTAGCTCAGCTGAGCTGCGACCCTGTTTAGAATGACTTTTCCACCTTCCTCCGTTCCTGGGAGGGTGACGTCAGACCTGCCCACTCCGCATACAGACCCAAAGTGCATCAACGTGCGCAGCACCATGTTAAAAGGGCAGCAGGCTTTTGGCTGGTGGAAAGAGAGAGCAGATCATATTTTCTTATTTGCTGGGGAAAACAAGTATGCTTTTGAAGAATTATGTTTTCATGTTTTCAAAAGTCTTCCCATTTTTGCTTTAAAAAAATAAGCAGTCTTTAGCAACAGATTCTGGTTGAAGAGAAATATCCAACCTCAAAAAATGCAAAAATAACCTTAGATCTTAAGTGGATTTGCATTTTCTTACCAATAGTTTGCCTGGTATTATTAATTTTAAAGGGAATGAGTTCTATTTAGGTATCCTGAAATCTGAAAGGTTCCTTTTTAGTACTAGTTCAATTAACGTCATGGCACATCCCAGCACTCTGAGATTAGGGAGGCAAAATTTACTGGCGCTGTGCCATCCTAGCCATCTTCCAGTTATATTTATAGCCTAGGGAAGTCCCAATGCTACTTTTACCACATATGTGCAGTACAAATGAAAATCTTTTGTATCTGGGCTTCTCTTCAAAGCTGTTAACTTGGGACACTACAGCAGGTGCTGTCTGGGAAGTTACCTACCAGATAAACCTCCCAGTGACAGCAGAGAGAACTAATGGAAATTCAACTGAATGCATTGCACCAGTTTTCTGTTTAAATTATGCTACAATGTGACTGGAGCAGAAAATGAGAGTTAGACTGGAGCTTTCATTATAGGTTTTAGTTTATATTTTGCCACAAATTGCTCAGTATTTCAATACAAAATATGTGTTTACTGTTCTTGAATCATTCCTAATACATGCAACTCTCTAAGGTGCACAGACAATATACGTGTATCTGTAATACAAAGCTTTTGCCTAGTAAGCTGTAAAATAAGTATTTCCGATATTCAGTATATAACATACTGTGCTTAACTATGGAGAAGGTACAAGGTAATTTAGGGTTTATTGTTAGAGGCAGCATAATGAATTGAATTATTTTATGTCAACAGATTTCTGAAACCAATTAAACCAGTTTAACAGCATGCAAACAAATACAAAAACATTCCCAGGACTGCTATTGTAATTTACTTTGATATGTTCTTAAAACTAATCTGAACCATGGCAGGTTAGAAATCACAGCACAATACACATTATTAAGCTCTTGCTTACAGACTGGCTGCTGTGGTTTTGCTGTCATGAAAGGCTGTTATTTGAGCAAGGACAGGACAAGAACTGTCCTTCAAAAACCTAATAACAGCATGCAGCTTGGGTTTTGTTATGTGTTGCTGGGAGAAAAGTCCTAAACATATACCATAATTTTTTATTTCTTGTATTTATTTATTTTTTTACAGAGCTAATGTAGACAAGACATTTGTTTCATATACGGATATTTTCTTAGGAGTTGAAATACTGCAGAAAGAGTTCTTACATAATGTTGAGCAGCATGTTAATTGTCCTTATCACAAAGGGCCCAATCAAGAAGTCTGCAAAAGGTTCCCTGGTTATCTTTATGATAAATGTGAAAAACGAAAGCAATAGAAGGTAACAGTGATGACAGCAGTGATGTAGCCATACCGTAACTGGATTTAAGTGAAAAATTAATTACTGCAAATTAGAAAGTGTTGTACTAGGCACCACATTCACGACTACGTGACAAGCTGTGTGTGCTGGTTCATCATACAGCAAGAGTGCAGTTAGCATTTCTTGTATGTTCCAGTGCTACAGAAGTGTTTTAAGAATCCAGAACTAGAAAAATTAATACTACCATTGAAACTGGGACTGAGCGATGCTGTGACAGTCTTTCTAGCAGCCCTAATGACACATAAATAGCAAATGTGAGGGATTTCCATACCTATCATATTCATTAGGAAAACAATTATCTGTTGTTTATATGCCTGTCTTCTGAAGTATGGAACTGTACACAGTATACAAAATCCTTTGCAAATGCACTGTTATGCAGAGCATGGAAAGAAGAGATGCTGTACAAATTTGTATTTTTCTTTTGTATTTGTATTTGTCCAACCCCCTAAACAAAACTCAATTTTCTTTGTAGTTAATTTTCATGCTCATGAATTAAACAAACCATAAAAATAGGCAGCAAAATTGTCTGTTCAGAAGTTAGTAGCACTGGAAATATTTACAAATAGCCAACTTCCAGAACTCTGTAAAGAAAACAGAGGGAAAGTGAAAATGCTTCTCTTTATAGGGCTGTTCAAAACCAAGCGAGTTCAGATATAGGATTCTGAGTTCTGTTCCTGTGTTGAATCGAATTAAATGTTTCCAGTTTACTAGATTTCTGCTTTCCTGTTCAGCAATTCCATTTTGGTGCTATTAAGATGTGACATCAATTAATTTGTAGAATATTTAAGATTCTTGGATGGAAGATCCTATGCTACTGCACGCAATGCTACTGAACATTTGACAACTCAGAAATAGAAAAATGAATCAGCATGAAACCATACAGATTTAAAATTACCATAAATAAAAATTTGTTTACTGCCCCTTTTTCATCCACAACCTGATTTTTGAATGTATCTCTCATTCAGTAATCAGATACTTCTTACTAAGCCAAGTAGTAGGTTTTTATTTTTATATCTACAATTCTTAAACATTTATTTGGATCATTCACAAATCCAGTCTTTGTCAAACTTGAGGGTAGTACCTTTTATAAAGCAGAATCCTAAATCAGTTGCAAACAGTGGTGTAAGCCCAACTAAATTTAAAAGCAGACCTCTTTTCTTGTCAAACAAGTAGAACTGTCCTTCAGGAAGGCTCAACTTCCAAATTCATTGTCCATTTTGGTTCACTGTTAGTGTGAAGGTGTACCACCAGGCTGATATTTTTATACAAGCTTATGGGATGTACACGATAAGAAACAGGGAAAAATATTTTTATTTATAATTTTCCATGATAATTTTTATTGTATTTTAGAGCTTGTCTTTTATTCCTGTCCTCAAGATCAGCTAAAGCCAATAACAGGTAGTCCTTTTATGAAGCTCAAGAAATACACGTAAAAAACAAATGAGTGTAAAAAATACTTTAACATATTCTGCTGTTAAAATTCATTACAACATCTTTGCAATGGAGCAATACTCTGTAAAATTGAGTTTCTGGAATTTCTACAAATCCCAAATATGTAAGATACGAAACTACAAAAATCATTTTCTGATATGCAACAAAAAAAAAGCAAAATCTGAAAAAGTTAGTCTCCAGTCACTCTTCTGGCAAGTAACTGGACTGAGGTTTTAAGCAGCTCAGTTTCAGATTTTAAATCTCCAGACTTTCACTAAAGAGATTGCATCAAATCATCAAAATCTGATTAAAATGGAAAACATCTGGATACTAAAGTAACAATGCATATTTCCTGTAACTGGCCTTGAACCTAAAGATAGGTCAGGGTTTGCATTTTTTTAAATGGCAATATTGGCAGTATTTTTTTAGAGAAATTTATTGTTTTGTTGGCCTGCGCTGCTGTTCACTCATACAAGGTGCCTTTTGCTATTTGTTGCTCCTCAGGACAACCTGCTATCACACTACTGTTTTTAATGCCAAAACACTATACTGGGAACTTAATGTGAGTGTGGCAAAGAAACCTGATGCATTAGTTAAAAAGAAAAAGTGGCATAAATTTCCCCTCCAGCTGTATTATTTCCTTCTCTAAAGGGGCAAGTATTTGAGTTCTTGTGGCACAGTGTTTTATAACTGGATGCATTGTCTTGATCTTGTGAAAACTATTTCTGTCCTTTCCTCTCTGCCTTCCTCCATCCCAGACTCTTTCTCACCATCAGCCGAACTAGCTCCAAATCAGCTAGAGGAAAAAGCTCGACACGTTACTATTTGTGACTTGCTCCTTTTGCGGTTTTGGGTCCCCTTCATTCCCTGTTAATTTAGGGTCAGCCTTTCAGACAGGTGAGGCAACAGCATTCAGGAGACACAATCATACTCTGAAGAAGTCTCTCTTAATCAAATGCTCTGCTTCCTTTTTAGTAAGCATGCCATACCAACAAATAACTGGGCAAAGAGAAGGGAGAAGGGAGAAGATATCAAAGATTCACTTGTTTTTGAAATGCAGATGACTATAGGAGAATTAAAAGTATTCTTCTTATAGAACAAACTGCCAGTGCAGGGTTTTTTAAATTAATTTCAAAATAATTAACTAGTTACATCTGAGATGTTTTGAAAAGGATTATGCAGACCTGCAGTGGAAAACTTTATGAATGTTATAAATATATTACATCAGGAAATGGTGTGATCTGTAAAACTAGACTATTTTCAAAAAAGAGAATACTGCTAGTGGTTGGATATGGTTTATAAATAGGAGAATGCAATCATGAGAAAATTAGATTGATAGATTTTAGAGAGAACAATTAAAGATCATTTATGACATAATTGCAGAACATAATTCCAGAGCAGAAACTACTCCTTCTTTTCTGTTATTCAGTTAATATCAAGTATTAACATGTTGAATTATTTGCAAATACTCTTTATATTTTAAAATAACAGTTCTTGCTTTTGACTGCAGATAGAATGCTTTTTTGAAAATGGAATTCATTTCAGTTTAAATTAAATGCCAAGTAAAGAATCTATACTTCTTGGTAAGATTGGTGAACTGAAAACTGAGGTAACAAAATCCTCTTCCGCTACAAAAAATATCAGGACCGATTTCTCTTTCCCCAGTCTAGGCTTTAACACATCGGTTTTCATCCACATTTGCTGAGGTTTTATTTGCAAAATGATTGCATGGTTTACTGTAGGAATCAGTCAATCACTTAGAAATGCATCGGTTGTAGTCATAAAAATAATCTTAGAAAAATAATAGATTTGTGATTAATTACTGGATGAAGGCTTAGGAAAGAAGGGTTGAGTCACTGGGTCTTTTGTTGAGAATATCACTTCTGTTTTTCTTTCTCATCTATTCTATGGGTCAGGGAGTTTCTTCTACTGTTTCTTTGTATAGCACTTAGTAAAGTGGGGCTCCCAGTTAGCTCCTGTTGGTGCTAGTGTGATAATCCAGTAATAATAATAGTTATAGGCCAGCTACAGATAGTAATACATGATGAAATTCATTGCATCTGGGTTAAAACATCCACAGTGTAGATGTCTGCATCAAAACTAGACATGCTAGGCTATTTTTATAGTCAAGGAAGAGAAAAAGACACTCTTAAGATACAATTTGTCTCCCCTGTTTTAGAGGAGATATATCATCATTTTAGGATGAGAAGTGTCATGCTTGAAATATACCTGTTTCTCTCCTTTGCCTACTGCAAGAGTCTAGGTGAGCAGCTCAGACACAGACAACTGATCCCATTCACAATACCTGTAGCCTCACAGATAGATGATGACTGGCTGGATTTTAGGGATTCTTCATTTATATGAATCATTGTTTCTTACCTAAGACACAGGAAAGTGTATTTAGAAATTTCTATGGAAGGACGATAAATCTGCTCCCTAATAATATCCAACGTAAGTTGTGACAGATTTCAGAGAGAAAAAGTTTGAAATAGGATATTTTATTTTTTTTTAATAATGACTGCACCTTTATGTGCATAAGAGCTCTTTAGCCGATTTTTAAAGGTTCTAATAATGCCCGCGGGTGCTTCATGGTAGGTCTGGACCTGTCTTTGCAAGTGTAACAGTACAAAAATAGACATAGTACAAATAAAGCTCTAATAACTTTGAAAAATTATTCTTGCTATGACATATAGTGGAACATACAGAATATCTGTGAGTATAATAGCATACAAAGGTTTTATCAAAGTTGTTGAGAACAGTATGGATTACTCACTCCCAGCCTTTGCTGTTCACAAGGAAGTGAGCCATACAAACTGGATTATATTTCTATAGTGCTTTGAAAATTATTTGCTATGGTAACCCTTTCCATACGTATGAACTATCTCAGTGGCCAAACTTCCTCTGAGTTTGGATGGCCAAAGCAGGGTTGGCCTTTTCCAGTGAGGATGGCTTCTCAACAGATTGGGCAACTCATTATAATACTGGAGAAGCAGTTGAAAAGTCTTTTTGGAAAGTAGAAATCAAATTTTTCTGACACCTGATGTTGACAGTGGCTTGAGCTGTGCTGCAAATAGAGGACCATCTCTACTAGCTCATGACCCTATGAAGAGATATTACTGAGAATATAATTAAACAGCAGAGAGGTCTGAGCTAAAGAAATGTTATATATGATTCAAGATTTAGGTACATGCAGATACAATTACTCTGGAGAAATAAAAAAGGTCCTTGTTGCATTTTCCCTGTCTGTTTATGTTATCCACTTTCTTTTCCTTTTCTGTTACCTCCCATTTTTTACCCTTTTTTTTCTTCTCTAGTCATCACATTTTTTTTTTTTAGTATTTTCCTTCGCTATTTTTTTAACACTGCACTACTTTTTCTTCCAATAACGTGTTCCTCCCTTATCCAACTGGTAGTTCCTCCCGTTATTCCTTGTTAACTTATTAGCAAATTTAGGTTTTTTGAACTCCCTCTGAAAATCACTTTGACATCAGTGACATTGTATTGGCTGTATAGGAAAACAGAGTTTAGTTTGTGATGTTTCTTCCTGCTCCTAGGATACAATTCCCCTTGATCTCAATAGTGCATTTTGTAGTAGAACTGTGAAATTCAGTTTATTTTCTTAGAGTTCCACAGATAGTTTGCTAAGAGCTTTGTCGTGTACATTGTACAAAACCCTGTAATTTACACTAATTTACTATACTCTTCCGTTAACAGCATGCTACCGATTTAAAACTGCTCTTTGCAAACTTACAGCCACCAGGAAAGAGGAACACCTGAAATAGAAAGAAAAGGCACTGCTGGAGAGAAGTAAGGAGATGACATCAATCCTGGTGGACAATGTACACTAGGTCTTCATCCAGAAACTACCTATCTAGGGAGAGAGCTGTAATACCAACATGTAAGGAATTAACAACTAAAAATCAAGGACGCCTTTTCATTACAGAAAAAACACCAAAACTATTTAAAACACTGGTACATTCACAATAATAAGAGATATTTCCTTCAAGTATTTATGATTTTTCTTTATACTCCTGGAGCACAAGTCTTATGAGGAGCGGCTGAGGGAACTGGGGATGTTCGGTCTGGAGAAGTGTAGGCTGAGGGGAGACCTTATCACTCTATACAAATACCTGAAAGGGGGTTGCAGAGAGGTGGGTGTTGGTCTCTTCTCCCTAGTGACTAGTGACAGGACAAGAGGAAATGGCCTCAAGTCGCACCAGGGAAGGTTTAGGCTGGATATTAGGAAAAATTTCTTTACTGAGAGAGTGGTAAAACACTGGAACAGGCTGCCCAGGGAGGTGGTGGAGTCACCACCCCTGGAGGTGTTCAAGGAACGTGTGGATGTGGCATTGTGGGACATGGTTTAATGGGCATGGTGGCGTTGGTTGATGGTTGGACTTGATGATCTTACAGGTCTTTTCCAACCTTAGTGATTCTGTGATTCTGTGATATGGTTCTCCCAGTGTGTCCAGATATTATGCTGTAGCTGTGATTTTCAGCAATTTATTTCATATAGACTCCTTGAAGTTTAACTGATAAGTTGATGAAGCTTTGTGATAAGCATACAGACTTCAAAACATGTGAATAGATAATCATTTCAACTGTCTGTGGAAAAGTTAGCAGGCATTTTAGTGTTACTTTTAAAATGAAGACGACCTAAATTCTTCAGATATTGATTAATCTGTTACAAGTTTTATATAATAAAACACTCTACAGCATCATTTCAGGGCCTCAGAATATCTTGTATCTCAGAAACAAGATATTCTGTGGAAACCAGTGATTTTTATACCAACATTGAATGATTTATGAATATGCTTTGGGGCAGAAGATAATTCTGAGAACCCAGAAAAGTATCTTGCCAAGATCTAGGGGGTGTATATTAAAATGTTCGCCTTCCATCAATCACATCCTCATTTTCCTAATAGAAGAAGATCAGATATTCAAGTCTAATCATGTGCTATGAAAAATTAATTTAAACCTAACGCATAGTAGTTTTTTTCACCTTAATTTTTCCCTTTATTCTAGCAGTGTTTTTTTCTTTAGATCTGGATTACTCTAGATTACTATGTCAAATAGAAACAGAGGATATTTAAATGCCCCCTGCTTTAACCTTGAGAAATATAGACTGCAGTCACAGATTCACAGAATCACAGAATCACTAAGGTTGGAAAAGACCTGTAAGATCATCAAGTCCAACCATCAACTAACACCACCATGCCCACTAAACCATGTCCCACAATGCCTCGTCCACACGTTCCTTGAAAACCTCCAGTGATGGTGACCACCACTGCCCTGGGCAGCTTATTCCAGTGTTTCACCACTCTCTCAGTAAAGAAATTTTTCCTAATATCCAGTCTGAACCTCCCCTGGCGCAACTTGAGGCCATTTCCTCTTGTCCTGTCACTAGTCACTTGGGAGAAGAGACCAACACCCACCTCTCTGCAACCCCCTTTCAGGTTATTGTAGAGAGCGATGAGGTCTCCCCTCAGCCTCCTCTTCTCCAGGCTAAACAACCCCAGCTCCCTCAGCCGCTCCTCATAAGACTTGTGTTCCAGACCCCTCACCAGCTTTGTCGCCCTTCTCTGGACACACTCCAGCACCTCAATGTCCTTCTGGTAGTGAGGGCCTCACCAGCACCAAGTACAGGGGCACGATCACCTCCCTACTCCTGCTGGCCACACTGTTTCTGATACAGGCCAGGATGCCGTTGGCCTTCTTGGCCACCTGGGCACACTGCTGGCTCATATTCAGCCGGCTGTCAATCAACACCCCCAGGTCCTTTTCTGCGGGGCAGCTTTCCAGCCACTCGTCCCCAAGCCTGTAGCGTTGCATGGGGTTGTTGTGACCCAAGTGCAGGACCCGCCACATGGCCTTGTTGAACCTCATACAATTGGCCTGGGCCCACCCATCCAGCCTGTTCAGATCCCTCTGCAGAGCCTTCCGACCCTCGAGCAGATCAACACTCCCACCCAACTTGGTGTCATCTGCAAACTTGCTGAGGGAGCACTCGATCCCCTCATCCAGATCATCGATAAATATATTAAAAAAGATCGGTCCCAAAACTGAGCCCTGGGGGACTCCGCTTGTGACCGGCTGCCAACTGGATTTCACTCCATTCACCACAACTCTCTGGGCTCGGCCGTCCAGCCAGTTTTTTACCGAGTGCACCTGTCTAAGCCACAAGTCGCCAGCTTCTCCAGGAGAATACTGTGGGTGACAGTGAGAAATTGAAAATACTGTGAGAGACAGTGAAATGTAATTCTTTTTATTTAAGGATTGGAAGAGCAAGCTTGTGTAAACTTTACATTACTGAAATAATACTAAATGAATCTGAATGTGGTAGAAAGTGAGAATCCTCTGTGAGGACTACATCTATTGCTAGAGGGACTAGGATTTATCTGACTAATTGCAGATGTCCATGTAGTTTTTTATTGTCGTCTGTGGACCTCCTTTAGAGTCACGGATGCATGATTCCTAATGCAGACATCAATATCTGGGCATTGTATTGCAACCTGCAAATGCCTGTTTCTGTCCAGTGACTTTAAAGAAAGCCTAAATTCAGTAATTGTGATACTACAGCTACTATAGATACTACATTACACCAGTGAGGGGTAGAGGCAAAGGTGTTAAGTGACTCAAAGTCTTCCTTATAGCACCAGCTGGGGGACAAGGCGGAGTAAAACATAGCAGGTCACAAGTGTCCCACAGCTGTCCACAGAGGAAGGATGACTCAAAAGAGGGAAAATAGCAGGCAGGAGACTTGGGCAACAAAGGCCTTTAAGATGGTCTGTTTCTTCCAGAGACTGGCTCCATGCTTGCTGCTGGGAGAATACGGAGGGCTCACCTTGGCTTTTAGATGCAAGGATCCCTAAAGTTGTAAGGAAATGAGACTCTTCAGCTTTCAGCTCTTTTCCTCTTTGATATTTGAGTTGCCAAAGACTTTTCTTTCCAACAAATATCTTTGCCTTGTGATCAGTCTTTAAACTCAGGCTTTATAGAACCTAGTGGCTAAACTCTGCTTGAGATCTATGGAAGCAGGGTTTGATACTGTTTACTTTTAACTGCATGAAAATGATACTAAAAAAGCATAGGAATAACACAGAAAGTTTTAACCTAGTTTAAATTTGTTTCTATGGCTTTGATGTTATTTGTCTAAGTGCTGTATTGGATTATTTCTCTGCATTATGAAGTTACTTAAATTCATATTCATTTTTCTTCCAAAAACCCAAGGTGTTTAAAAACACTTATCTAACCTTTTTCTGGAGATTTTCTCCTGCTTTTTGTTTTTACTTTGCAGCTTTATTTTTGGGGTTTTTTAATCAATCATTTTCTTTCTTTATTAGAAGCTAAAACCATTACATTTTTCTAAATGCAACTTGCATTAGAGAAATTGTAACTAAAAAAGTCCATAAAGATAAATAGTGGTTTAAGACATGCTCATACAAATGAGGAAAACACTCTCTTGCAACTTCATAAAATCTGTAGCTTTAACTGACTCAAGAAGAAAAAGATTGATTACTTTCTTTAGTCTACTTGAAAAAGGAGCTCAAAATGTTCTTTTCCAAATATGCTGTTTCTGAGGACCTGATGGCCACTTCCATCTCCATTTGTCATGTAGAACAAGTGGCTAAATGTTAAACTTCACAGTGAATTTAATATGTCAGTAAGAATGCCTTGAGGAAATAGAAACGTGCTTCTGAAAATGTAATGTGATTTTAAAATTTCAGTGTATTAGATTACCTCTTCCCCCCGAGGGACTAAAAGGGCAAAAAAATTGCAACAGCTACACTTACTTCACAAAGTTTTCTGAACAGCATCATCTCTGAAGTTAAAACTTGGTGTGGGCTACTGGGAGTGCTGCCAATTCATAATTTAATTGTAGCAGCTGAAGCTCCTACAGGGAAGTGGACATGTGAAGAAAAAAACTTTAAAATGCAAGTGTGTGAAAACCAAGCCTTAAGTGATCCTATTTTAGGTGCTTGATTTAAGAAGACAGACTCTCTAGGCTTTCTGAGTAGTCTATAGGTAGAAATAGACTTCTCCTGAGCAAGATGCAGAGCACTTCTACTAGCTTTCGCTTTTTATTTGGACCCTTGTGGAGCCAGTCTTTCTCCTTTGGCAACAGTGGGACCCTAAACAAGTAGCCCCTACTTTTAGGGCACCTGGGTGTTGTGGCTTCAAAGAAAACATTGAAGATTAAATCCGAGTACAATTGAAAAGCTCAAAAACTGAACTTGAGTAAAACCTTCTATCTACTTCATTAAAAAGTAATGCTCCTTTCACAGAAACGAGAGGGACAAAAATCAAGAAGAAAAATGAATTAGTTTATGTATATTTTGCCTTTCTGAATAACCCCAGATTCTAGTTGTAATATCATATTGGTAAGCCCTAGAACACGTCGTAACATTAAACTATTTGTTGACTGTATAATGTTATGTTATGGAAGTTAATCGTTTAAGTAAACCATTTATCAAAGATAATCTATTTCTCTAATCATCGTATTGATATTTTGACTGCTCCATTGATGCATTGGCAATTGATACATTCAGTACAGACGAACGTTGTGGAAGTTAGACATGTAAATTATATGTTACACACAAAATGAATCCTAAACCTTAAAACATTCCTTTTACATTGCAGGGATAAGGCCAAATGTCTTTATAATAAGAGAGAGATTACTAATATTGTCATCTCTTATTCCACAATCATTTTTCATTCACTAACCATTACGATAAAGATTCCCATTTGCAAATAGTGTGACTTTAAAATTTAATCTGGCACCTGATTCGATAAATAAGGTCAATTTAGGATGAAGCAAATAAATACTATTACACTGAACATCTGTCACTCTCTTGCACCACAATTCATCTGATAAAATGGTTAACTGTTCATCAGTTTCTTGACATAATAGGAATGAAGTCATCATAATAGAGCACTGTCATAAGATCAATGTTTCCAGCTTTGAAAATAAATGTCTTGGCTCTGCCTCAGCATTAATGTGGCAGCTGGAGACCATTAACCTAAGACAATTTTCATTGCCATTGACATTATCTCTTAATTAAGAACATAGTTCTGAGCAATTTTTGGGGAGTTTCAAGTTTTTCAAATTAATTTTAAGAGTATAAAATCTTCCGTCGTATAGTAATTATGTTACTTGAAGGAAGCAATTGCAAATGAAAGGGAGATTTTTAGTAAGAGCAACCATAGCCACAAAATTAAAGTACAAGAAACTGCAATGTATAAATATGAAATATTAATAAGAAAATAAGCTGAATGATAGAGTAGTGCCAATACAGCAATGTTTTAGAACCATAATATTCCAGACATGATCTCACATCTCTCAAATTGTGTATGTAGAATGAATATTAATATACTCATTTAAGATATTAACCTTATTAAGATTAATGATTTAAGACATATATATCACTGAAGTTAACATAGTTTTTATATTCTGAATTTTATTCCTTCTTTGCTTCTGGTTAAGCCTAATTTCTGAGGTAATCATAAATAATGACAACAGAGTACAAAGATTTATTAGTAAAACACCAAAATTAAAGAATTTTCCCAGCTAATGCCATGGACAAATTTTTAAAACCTCTTGCAACTTAGTAGTAGAAGTTGCTGAGTATTTTGTTTTTGTCATTGTTCTTTCACTCCTGTTTGCAAATTGCACATCTATTTTGCAATATGTTTGAATATGCTGGTTATTCAAAAATAGTCAGGCATATCTACAGTAAATTACTGTTTGCCTGTTGATAGTTACGCAGTCCTGTTTTATGTTCCCTGATTCCAAGAGAGCTACGTGACTTAACATAAACAGTACCATATGACTGATGTAACTAGTCAACACATAACAGATTGCCAATAGTACAAGCTGAAATTCACTTTCGGGAGGTATCGCAGTGTCTTGTTTAAAATTTGCATGTAAAATTTGCATGTTAATATACCAATAAAATCTAAGCATTGAGTACCAGTAGAAAACGAGTAAGGACGCACTACAAAGACAGTTGAATCACATTTTTTTCTTCTGCTTATGCCATCCAAATATCTCTTCAAAATAGGAAGCAAAAATTAATACACCCAGCAACTCTTATCTGCTTCTGGAGAAAAACTATATTATCAGAATGACAGAAAATTTATGATCACCACATTGGGTGAAATTCTTTATTCATTCAAGTCGAAGACCAACCTGCTACTGAGCTTAGGGACCCAAGAGATTGCTTAATTCTAATACATTAGGACTCTCCAAGACGTGTGAAAGTGTTGCCTCATGTCACAATGAAGGCAGTTCACAAGTTATGACACACCAGGGTATTCACCTCACTTTAATGCACACAAAACCTAATCCTGACTGGATATCTATACAGTTACATACTGCTCTCTTTCTCTGTATGGACTGTACATGATAGCCCAGCCACCTAATCAGGGCTCTTAATTCACATGCTTAATTTAAATTCTCACATTACTGACATGTGCACATCTCTAAGCTTTGACCAGATGGTACAGTTGTGAGAGATTTCTTCCTTCCTCTGCACATCTTCAAAAAATGCCTGGACAACTACCCTCTCCAGGTATTCCATGAATTTTGAAAGACATGCTCAAAAATGACTGGGCAGGACATGAGTTAAAAAGTCATGACTTTGGCAGCTTGTAGACCTCTCATAACACTTCTGACATAAATAACTTGGAGGAGAACATGTAGCTGTCACTGATCAAGGCTGTGCTGAATATAACTATACTGTAGAAAAATAATTAGAATTTACCATACTTCATAACTGCACTCAGCTATATGTTGTGGGTTTGATGGTCGGACTAGTCTAGTCATAACAGTCAAAAGATCCATTGTAACAATGTGAGAGGTGCATTTGGAAAAAGGCAAAGTGTGGATCAATGTATACACCGAAATACAAATCCTCATTTTCCTTGTTATTTTCACTAGCAAAAGGTGTTGAACTTCTTTCTTTTATCACTGAATTCCTTCTGCTTAGTTATCACCAATAAATAAGAGGTTGCATAAAACTCCCATCTTCTTCACAAAGTTGTCTTCCTTTTCTAGAGATTAAATTCCTGCTTTCTTTTGGTTAAACACTTTCCAAAAAAATCCATGTGAAGAAAGAGGTAGTGTGAGATCATGATCTAACAGGCTGTTTTAGAAAAGGCAATGTGTGCAAGAATTTGAAATAATCTCTATTATACTTGTAAAATGTGAACCACGCCAGCTCTCTGTTGAGCTCTATGAAATTTGTAAGACCTAAGAGAATTTATTTCAACTGAGTGATAACTGGCAAAGTCAACTTCAGTCCAAAATTAAAAACTTAAAATATATACTGTTCATAGTTATGTCTAATACTTAATTGAGACCTTAATGCACAAAAGCCTGATAATCCAATATTCCATTTTGCAAACAATTTTCACTGAAAAAATTCCATGTAAATGAATGGTTCAAAGTCTGGTGATGCAATCAATATCAGCACCTGAGTCTGGTAAGGTTTGAGGACTGCATGGCTATGAGAATTTTCTTCATGATGATGCTTTGTCTGTAGACTGAATGAATAAGAGCATCTATGAGGTGTGCTTCCATCCTCATCTATTAGATATTAATACGTCACTAGAAGACAATAGTGCTGTGTTTGTGTTTGGATTGAGAAGTTCAGGTTTTAAATATATTGCGACCAGCCTTCCAAATAAAAAGGGAATTGCTATCGCACAGCTTCAGGACAAAATTTGTTTTAGTGACATCTGTACTAGTGAGTAAAACAGGGACCTGGAGTGACCCCGGTGAAGCTGCCCAAGGTCATATATATATTGTCTGACTGTTAGCATGGTTCTTGTTTCAGCTGTGGGCCGTGCCAGTGCAAGGAGTCCCAGACAGTGCCAGCCTATTGTACAGGGAATGGCATGTCCCACATGCTCTTCCCACCACTCTGTTTCTGCATAAGGGAAAAAAATTTGGTCTTATGGATATGAGCTGTGCCATGGCTTTAAATCTTAGGGCCAGACAATGGTTACAGGTCTGCGTTTTTTAACATTATTGACACAGTCACAGTCCTACAAGATGATGTCTGCATCAGGCTTCTAGAAATATGGCAACATATGCTTATTCAAGTGTGGCTGCACACTTCCAATCAAAACAATCATTAACTCAGCAAAAATTTTTCTCAGGTGTAAACATCTCTACATAATCTTTAAAAATACTAGGAAGTCACTGGTTATTAATACTTTCTCTTAATGCTAACTTGTTTCCTCTCCAAGCTTGATATAAAACAAATTAAGCATAATTCTAATCAGATTTTTTTCCTCTTAAAATATGTCAATATTCTAATGGATTACTTGTATTTCATATAAGCTGAATTCAGCTGGGACCATAGATATACTTTTTATTTTCAGAAGCATTTTAAGTCACCTAACAAGGTTGATGTGAATTGTAGCACGAAGCACTTTCAGAAATTTTGATTCCAGGAATGCCCCAAGAACTTTGGTTGTGGATGCATCTTCTTCAAGAGCAAGAATAAATATTATGGGACTGCTTTATTCCTGAGATGGCAACTGCCAGGAGTCTTGTCTTATTCGAGGGAGAAATTAATTGCACAAAGCACTACAAAGTAATTAGTTAAACAGAGCAATTTCCTTTGTGTATCTCTATTGCAAACACCTAAATCCAGAAGAAGCAGGCATGATGTTTTAAAAGAGAAAAGAAGAAGTGCTAATTGAGACTGACAATTCCTTTTGTCATAGGGAGATTTTTTAACAGAGTTTAATGGGCTTTAAACGCAACAAACAAGACTTCAGTATATTGACAGTTCAGTTGCTTCCTTTATTAGCTGTTTGTAAACCTAAAGAACTTACGGTGACATGGGAAAATGAATTCAGTTTCAGATTAGAGCTTTAGAGTTGAGATTTGCACAGCAGCTTAGTTCTCAAATGTCATTTTGACAACTGAGTGAGAAGTGCATACCTTAAAACCACTCCTCCAGCTCTGGCACTTAACATTCTACTAGTGAAGCTCCTAGGCAGCCACATTTCTGTGGCTAGCCCTACACATGGCTTGTTTCAATGGTTTTGGTGCCAAATTGTCTGGCATCAGCCCCAGTGGAAATAGACTAGATGAGATCTCACTTACAACAGTTGCTGGGTTGGATCATCCTTAAGACGTTGCAAAAATCTATTTAATTAGTAAAAAGTATAGCATTTTAAAAGAAAAACTGGAAGTGTGCCAGCTTCTATTGCCTTTTAGCTCAGTGGGTAGAGACTAACTTAGATGTTGGGGGGACTTGGTTTGGGTCTTCTCCCTGCCTGGGCTAAGTGAAGATTTGCAACAAGATGTCCCAATTACTAGGCAAATATTCTACCTAGAAGGGCTGGGGAGGGGAAGACAGCACGGCCATCCTCTTGATGACATCATGCTGGTGGAAGAGCCAGGGGGATCCTCCACTGTATAAATATTGTTGGGGATTAGGGACTAAGGTGCGCAGTAATTTTAGCACCTGCCCAGCATAGGAACTAAAGGTTCCTACAAACTTGGTACGACTCAAAATACTTCAGAAGTGAGATGACAGGAGAGTAAGGATTAGAGGATCCAAACTTTGAATTTATGTGCCTAACAGTCATTTTGGTGTCCTAGCCCCAAATGTACAGAAATCTAGTATTATGAGATGGATTAGAAAAAGACTGAGATGAAGTCACTTCTTACTGGTAATTATAAATACTTAGTTTCATTGTTTGTGATTTTTTGGAGTTTCTCATATTATTTAATTAATATAGCCCTTAAAGTCCATTTATACTTCATGTAAATCAAAGATAAATGAGCTGGAGATATTACCATGGGAAATAGAATGAAATTAATTAATATATTACTTGATTAGTTTTTATCATTAGTTATTAATAATTAGTTTTTGTCCGTGTACAATTAAGAGATGCCTGTACTACAGGAAAAGCCATAAAAAGTTAGTGTGTTTTGTTCAACATCATTCTTGGCCTCCAGATACACCAAATTACCAACTATTATAGAAGGTTTCACATTCCTTAACAACCATGAAATGGTACTGTTAGCCAGGTGCCCTTGCTAGGGTTTTATTTCTCAATGGTATATTGATTACCAGGGAGAATCAGTATGCTCACCAGAAAGTGTTGAGATTTTTGGGATTTTAAATGGATGCAGGTTTGTGAACAAACCCAGCCTGGTAGTTAATCACAGGTTCTGAGGAAAATATGTCATCTGTTGGAAGTATTCCTGTGGAATTTTCTCCTCTCATCATTCATGCTTATTTCTCTCATTTATCTTCCTTCTCTCCGATAAGGTCTGACAACTAAAGTGGCGTTAAATAGCATGACAGCCAACCATACAAAATCAATCTTTCAAAGGCTGTCTGCCACAAATACTATTATGTTACATAGAACCAACACAGAACATCATGAAGGCACCTGAGTATGTACTCCCTCCCACCCACCGTGGTGTGATTTCTTAAACGACAAACTTAATGATTATGCAACAAGCTTTCACTACATTGGTGCATTTTATCCACTAATAATGTCCTACTGTGAATACTGTGCTACTGATCAGTGAAAATATTTTACAACTCATGAATTGGACTTGGCACAACAGATGCGTAGCTCATAAAAATATTTATTAATATTCACTTTTATTATACACTATGTATGGTAGACATATGTACTTTGACAGAGGCAAAGCAAAACATTGTAACCACATCCTTTTTTGTCTTTTTTTCAAAGAAGATAAAATACTAAATGTTCTAGAGAGTATAGTTAGACAATTCAGAAATCTCATGTAGGAAAATTAGAGCTATATATGTTAAATAGACTCTTTAATGGAAGATTTTTTGAATCAGCATCTTAAAGACTTTTAAAATTATATTACTAACAATACTGAATCAGTTAATTTCCTCTCATTAAAACTTCAGTTTTATGGGGAGTGTTGTTTGCATTAGTCTCCATTCATTACAAGAACTGTAGAAAAATGGGAAATATATTTTAAAATAGCTCAACACTGCTATCACTTCATCAAGAGAAATTCACCATGAAATATGCTGTTCCCAATGGAGAGCTAGTACAAGAAAAAGCCTACTCTGTCCTTGCAAGTGTCATGTTTAATGGATGTATTTGACAAATTCTGAGATCTTTAGTAATACATAATGACACAGAATGATTGAAGCAGACTATTAAATATATTCTTACTATCCAGGTTCAAATTAAACTGCATGAATATACAGAACAGGTACAAATTTCATTTCAGCTGGTGATATGAAAATCCCAAAGCAACATGTTTATCAATTTATGCACAGTGCAATTAGAATATGTTACACTATTCTATCAAAGATGTAGCTTTAGAAGAAAATTAAAGAATCTCCTTTTCTTTCTGGGTACATTAAAATGAAAACTGTGTGTAATGAGTAGGGCATGATGTTAACACAGAAACACTATTAACTATATCTTAACTGTGTCCCACAATTTGTGAATAATGAAGAAACAACAACCATCTTTAGGAAGGACTTGGCATTTGACACTTCTGGTCATTGACTGACCTGAACAAGAATATTCCATTATGTATTTACATAAACGACTTGCACTCAGACTTTTATATGAACTTAACGGTTTCATCTTTTTCTGTATTAACTGTTGACAACATGGATATGCAAACCCCCAGATTTTCATTGTAAGTTTAGTGTAGGTCAATTAGTTAACAAATGGAAAAATACACTTTTTGATTAGCATAAAAATTTGAAAGGCTGCCTTTTTAAGAGATAGAAATAACAAAATAGCCAATTAAATCATGTTGAGCTTTGACTTGGTAATTTTTCTTCTTCCTTTGCACCTTGGGTAGGGTTTTCAAAATCACTGAGTAATGGGCAGTTTCACAGAATTCAATGGCTGAGCTGATGTCACTGGAAATAAAGTTAGGCCAGAAATGAATGCTTGTGAAATACTATCTAATACTATCTGGATCCAAAAGAACAAAATGAGTCTTTGCTTATTGGATAATTTTCTGTCCTTCTTACCCCGTTTATGTTTACTACATTTAGTATTTGGAGTAATTTCTGTGTATTTTATATATATAATAGATATGATGAAAAGCCTGTTGATACCTAGTACAACCGAGAGAATAATAATGTAAAAAAAAATAACATCCACAAGAAATTTGTTACCAACTTGAAGAATTTTAAGTAAATCCTTAATATAAAGGCACGTCCTTTACTTCCTGAATGTATTCTGAACCTCTGCTGTAAAAACCTTGACTATAATGTGCTTCAATATTTGCATTTCTGCAGAGAAAAGCATTATTGTTATTAATATACCCAAATGTATGAAAATGCATAGTTAAAATAAGTCGGTAAAAATTCTACTGCAAGAAACGTACTTTCCGTATGGATTATTAATAATAAAAGAATGATGCTTGTCAATGATTAAACGTTGCACCATACTGTATTACAGAGTAGCAAGCAGAACATTTCATATACTGCACATTATTCCTCCTTTTCCTTATTTAAATCTTTCTAGTAAGCACATGCGATGACAGCCGGAAACACAACAATGACTGAATATGCACAGATACCACTAGATCATTCTTCCTCTATTAAAACCATATTGCATGTAGCACTGATGTTCTGGCTGCTCAGTGTTATTTCTGGGTCAGCATCATATCTCTCCAGGAAAGGTGCTTTTGCTGTTGGCTTGACTTTCCCTCTTTCTGATTTAACTGACATAGTTGAAATCATGCCAAGGTGAAAGAGCATTTCAAGTTCAGCAATGAGGAAAGCAGCTTGGGTAAGTGCCATGAACAAGCAGCTTTCTGAGAGAGATGTGGAGAGGAGATTCAGTGCATGATATTCTTGCAATGAGGAAGACATGCACATTTGCACAGTGAATACTGTTCTACCCCTTTCCTCCTCTTTCCCTCCCAGAGGAAATAGAAATCAAAGAACATGCATTATGTTATATTTCATTCCCCTGAAAATAGTACTCTAGATTTTGAATTAAAATCTGAAGATGGAAGTATTTAAGTTATTCTTATGGTAAATCGTGTCTATAGACACACTTCTCAAAGTGAATAGGTTACTTACTTCAAGGTAAAATGAGATTTTCTTCAGACAAGCCCAGAAAAGAAAGAACTATCATAGCATTTAAGAAGAAAACAGTGTTGTTTCAAGAATACCTCCTGTGTTTCCCTTATTAGCAAGATAATCTGGGTACTAAGTACTTTTTAATTATTATTGTTGTTTTTTGTAAGTATAAAACCTTGAAGCAGCACAGGCAGGGTTCCTGTGTCCGCTGTGCCAGGTATTGTGCAAATAGAAGAACAAAGGCAGGCAATTTAGATTTAAGACAGCTCATTGGCAAGTGCAGGCAGACAGAGACTGCAAAGGCACAACGAGGTTAGTCAGTATGAGTGACAACAGTTTTGTCAGGGGTTGTGTAAGCACTGCAGCAAAGGAAAGGCAGAATTTGTGATTTGAAGGAAAACAGTGAGGCAGGTTGGCAGGTACTTATGGGATGTACCTTTAGGTTATGGATGAAATCACGAAAAGTGCATATCGGAAAAGTCTGCTTAGAGTGTGAGGGAACCAGCTGGGGATATATGTGTCTGGGTGACTATGTGCACCTGAACAGTCCTAAAACCACAGAAATGTTATGATTAGGGGGGGGTCAATAAAGTGGCCCAGCATGACATGGCGACAGTCATTGTCATTTTCAGGACTACAGAAAAAGGGTGTTTTAGCAATCCAGGCATAAATTGAACAGTTTAACTGGGGAGTGTGTGTGTAGAAAAAACCGTCTGTATGATTCATGTTTTCATTTAAAAAGAAGTTCCCCAATACATTTCCTCCAGTAAAAACCAGTTAGGCTAGGGTACTAGACCTTAACAGAGGTTCACATATGAATGAACCTTAGTGTCTACTTAGTAATATTAGCCAAAAGAAAGAAACAACACCAAAAACTCTCAAAGCTTCCAATCTTGTTTTAAAAAACTACAGTGATGTGAAACACAGCAGCAGCCTGTGACACATGGTTTCCCCAACAATAAATAAATAAACATTTTTTGCCAGAAGCTTTCAGCTAACAAGGAGACTAAACTGAAAGCCAGAGCAGCGTCTAGTGGGCATGCTCTAGGACAGTGGCTGGCCAGCAAGAGCTTCAAGACAGCTGAGAAAGGCAGTAATTTTTTAGAGGATGGAAGAAAAAAGTGGAAGGGGAAGGGAAAAGGAAAAGCAGTAAGACAGAATGTTTGGAGAGAGGAATAGGATGCAGTTTGGCTATGGGAGTTTTTGTAAAAGCTTTTTTGACTATCGCTTATTTTTAAACAGAAGTCATCATCGTGTAGCCATGATTATTTTTGTGGTCTTCATTTCACCAGTTACAAAAGGTATGATCTCTTCAGTACAACTTGTTCATTACACACAATTCCCAAAATAGTCTCCCAATCAGGGTCAAATATAGTTGTGATTTGCAGTCTGTATTGACTGACGAGCCAGCTGACTGAGACAGCTGGTACAGGATAGTCAGGCTTTAAAGCATTCCATAATTTCAATTTAATTTCAAAGGGTACACTGTAAGTAGGCACAAAATAAATAATTTGCATGAGGACAAAGATAATCTCCTGAAATAACTATGGTATTCATAAATTACACAGTTATAGAACAGCCTCTCATTATTTCTTATTGTCGGAGCACAGTAGAGTTGTTGTCAGTATAATACTATAAAATACATATAGTAACATTATAAATGTATGTGCAGAAGGTTTACTGGTGGTATTATCGGTACAAATAACAAGAAAACACCATCTATGTTGTGACTGTGTACATGGTTATGTATACGTATAAAACACATCAACAAACTCCGCAGAATTTCAGAAGCCCATTTCACCCTTACCGTTATTAAATATGTATGTTTAAATATGCCAACACTTATGAAGCCAACTTCATTGAAACAAAGCCGTTAAGGATTCATTCATTAAACATATAATCGTGAGTGTATTTCAATGGCCACTACTTTTGAGGGCTGTCACTTATTCTAGTCCTAAAACTTCCTCTGTTCTATACAAATCCTGATTGGAAATATACACAGCTAATAATTATTTCTGTCTGCAACATGGAGTCATGAGAATAGATCCTCTTTGTACTGAATGGTTAAGCCCACAACAACTCAGGCAAATGTCTCTTTCTTTGATGTTTGGTGGGAGTTTGAGAGACCTGAGATCTAAATAATTCTGGTACACGTGGAGGATATGTGGGGTTTTTAAGAAGTAGGCTTTTGGGACAAATCCAAAAGACAATTAGAAGGAACTAGATCATAATTAATAGAAACAATGAGGAAAATTAAAAATGTTCTTCCATAGTCGCTAATTGAGAATGGATAAACAGTCTGTAAGCATCTTACAAAGGAAGGCAAATCCTTACTTTTTCTGATATTCTAAACCTTATGTACAAGTTCAGAATATAAAACCTTTGCAATGTTTAGGATTTGGTAAGATTTCATCTTCGTGGCTTCTCTCCAGCTTGCATTTCGAAACCAAGCAAAGCCTGATTATATTTCCTTGGCGTGTGAGTGCAAGAGAACAACATGTAAAAAATGCCTCCCCCTTTCTGCAGGCGTGACAAGCTGGGCACAATGGCATCACTTCTTTGTTTGCTGCATGACAGGAGACCTCCATGCCAGGCACTGACAGGAGGAGCACAGCCCTCCCTGATGGCTGCTGTCTTGGGGGCTGAACAAGAGCCTACCCAGAGCATGGGGAGAGGAAGCCCCACCATGGACCTCAGCTCTGGGGAAGCTGTATGCAGCTCCCTCAGGCTTTTTGTCTTGTTTTTTTCACTCAGACAAGGCAACTCCATAAAACGTGTCAATAGAATATAAACTTAAAAGGCAAGAGGACAATTAAGAAGCCTGTGTGTTCCTGTTCAAGTCAATGACCAAGGTGGATTGGACTCAAAATTCGAGTGAGCCACTGAAGACAGAATTTTTCACGTACTGAAATATCATTCTATTAACCCCCACCCTTTTACTGCTGCAGTTTCAAAAAATCACTCAAAAAGGTCAAATCATAAGCTGGCATATGGAAGCTTTCTCATAAAATAAATAATACATGGAATCCTCTTAGACATAATGAGACAAACCATTACTTCTGCAAAAAAATATTTTTTCTCCATGCAAATATTATGATCTTTAATAATTATGTTAATTTATCATTTATATTCACAGCTCATCTGGTAAAATCATTATATGTCTTAACATTAACTTTGATTGCATAAATATTACATTAACTTTGATCATGCAAGTATTGCACAATCACCATTTTACACAGTTATGAAGGTGACTGAATAGGTTCCAATTGAGTTTAATTTAACTGGATTAGGAAATATTTTTCCTTTGATTTTTAAATAACACTTTTGATTTAATTATTTTATATACAAACCATACAAGTTTTCACTCTTTTATTAACTCATATAAAAATGCTCACAGGAGCATTTCTACAAGCAAGTGAGAGTTTGAGGCTGGCTACTACATAATTATCAAATTGTAACTATGTCTTCTCTTCTAGGGGATAACCCAGAAACAAACTCAGGTCCTGATACAGCAGCTGTTTTAAAGCTTGTACATCATAAACATGTGATTAATTGCCATGACTAATTGCACCTGGATTACTTCGCTGTTAAATGTTTCTGCCATGCTTAAGGCCCTGTATTTCATTGGGTAGATCATAAGCACATGTTTAATACTTTGCTAGACTCTGGCTGCAGCAAGCTCTTGCAGACAGAGTTTCCAGCCAATTCCTCTATGTCATGGAGGGCTTTGCTGCCTCTGAGCAAAAGGTTGGATATTGATTCACAGAAAGTGGGGCCTTTTACCTTATGTGACCAGCAAAGAAAGCTGTCAACAGCTGTCTTGAATGCATATCAGCAGAGTCACAAGGCATATAGGAACTTACTGTAAAGTAATGCGGATATTATAAATGGCAGTTTGTTCCTGCACTACTTTGAAGAGAGACAATATGGCTAGCAGAGTGTGATTTACTCATCTAGAGTACTTCTTTGATTCACTTACCTGACCTTTTAGAACATGAAATCTGAGTCACTCTTTATCCCTTGCGCAGGTAATTTTCACCCTTCAAGGGTGATCTCTCTAGGGTGTCCATGGTGGGGCATTGCACTTGTAGAGAAAAAGCAGAGAACCACATCCAGTTCCTTATTTCTGGAGGTGCTATCCCTGGATTCAGCCTCACTTTGGTGGAAAAGGGCCAAAGAACCCTCAGTGCCTGCCAGCTTTATTTAAGAACATAACTCTTTTTTATGTAGTTATATATCATCCTGGCAAAGCTCTCCTAGGACAGCAAACATCCAAAGCTAACACACTCTTCTGCTGTACCTGGGAATTTTTTCCTCAGATCTACATTACCTTCTTCCCGCTGCAAGAGGGGTACCATAAACTCCTCTTCTCCTTTGCTGAACAGATTCCTATTAGCAAGTCCCAGGCAGCTCTTCAGTGACTCAGATCTCTCAAGATACCACAGTTCTGATCTGAGCACAGTGAGGACTGAATGAAAAGGAGAGAAGTAGCCCCAGATTTATTAAACATCATCCTCGGTTTCTCCATGATCTGTTTCCCTGCTCAGAGGTGTTGCACGCCACTTCTAGACCAGTGTCTTTTCCTTCTATCTGGCTTTTAGATATTTTCCCAGTTTCTGAAGCTGCTCTCTGCAAGACAGTTGGGGGTTTCTTTTTTTTTTTTCCTCCCTTTCCTTTTTTTCCCCTCCTCCTCTTTTTTCTTCCAGAATGAGAACTGGAATCCCTTCAGATTGCCACCTCCTCCCCCTCCTTCCAGCCCTTCTTTCCTCTCTGTGGCAGCCTGGGTGTGGAAGTCTTTATCAACCAGAAGAGGCGGGCATATATCAAAGAGGGTTTTCCTTTGCAACTAGTTAACAGGACTGGGTTTTTGGCTGAAGCCATAGCAACTATTCTAGATGCGCTAAGTGCTGTCCTTAGAGATGATCTAATCCAGTAGGGATAGAGGATTTCTGTGTATGTGTATTGGGATAAAAACTACTGTAGCCTTTCTAAAGTAAAAAAGAGTTAATGTGTTTTTACATTTTACTTATGTTCTTTTTAGAGAGAAACGCATGTTTTTAATTGTTTGGTTGTAAATTCTGTTCTTGAGGCAAAAATCAAAAAGGAACAATTAAAAAATTACTTCAGTGACTCTAAATTGGGAAACGTTGACGCATAAAATTGCTGCTACCATCTTTTTTTCTCTTTCCCTCTCTTTCTTTGGGGTAATTATGCCTCTTTTAAATTCAGGGAGTGTTTTCAAAACACAGGTTAGGATATCCAATAACTTTGACTTCATATTGTATTTTTGAAGCCTTTAGAACATTAGCATATAAAACTGGAATAATGCTACTTAACTGCCTTCATGCATTAAATGTTTACAACACGTATTTTACTTTAGCTTTTATATTGCAGAGTTCTTCAGGAAGCATGAATAACTCAAATACACAGACCAGCAATTGAAAAACAAAACTAAAGAGCAAATGGCAACAGATTTCAATGCAGCAAGACAAAAGAAGGGTATAGTATTGAAAGTACTGGAGGATATAGTACTGAAAGATTTACAGTATTAACAGCTTCTTTTACAATACTTTACTTTTAAAGATGCTTTAAATGAGTCTTTACCTTGTTATGTTTTGACAGAAAAAACACAATACCAGTGTTGTAAGTCATAACTGATCACAACAAGCATGTATTATCTATAAATAACCTAATCAACATTCAGCAAGGAGTTGCATAAATGAGCCCTTCCACATATTGCACCTTATAATGAGCCACTACACAACTAATGACTTATTAGTGCCATGGGCAATGAATGATTAATTAGTCAATTCAGAAGTGACTTTTTAAGGGTATAATTGCTACCTTTTCTAATTTCTGAAGTTTAGACAGAATTAATGCCATGTTGGCATACTAGACCTGATAGAGTAACAACTTCGTCAACAACGCACTAAGAGCAGGGGTGGTTCCTGAGAGCTGCTTGCACTAAACCGAGTATGCACTCTGGTTGTGTACTCCCCAGGTTACAGTCGAGTACTTTACAGTGAACCTTGTCTGGTGAATCTTGGGGAAATTTAGGAGAGCAGCTAGCTAGGGAGAGCTGGAAGTGCCAGAAAAGATAAAGTGTTCAGATCTTGCACAACTGCTGCTGTGCCCAGAGTGTGCTGCTAGCTTCGATTCGGGCACATAACTCATTTCCTCCTCCAGCTGCTGCTGTCCTCTGGTGTTCATGTGTCAGCTTTGGGAGGTTATGGACTAGACATTGCTCAACCCCTGAGTGGACACAACCCCATTGCATGAAGATTTGTAGGGAAGGGCCATAAACCTGTGTGAGACTAGAAGCAATTAACAAACAAAGAATTTATTGAGAAAAAAAGGTGTTTGGTGTATATGCAGTTCTAGGAAGGCTTTCAAGATATCAACATATAGTTCCTGGTAACACTCTGTCCCCAGTTTGTGTGATCCAAAGTCCACACAAGCCAATGGAAAGCGTTCAGCTGAATCCAGTGGCAATAATTAAAGGAGATGAAGAAAATCTTGATTACAGTGAGCTCGGTATGGGAACAGAAAGCTGTAGTGATGAAGGAAGCAGATTTCTCTGCAACATTTTTGTTTTCATGTAGGGGAGTCAGTGGAGGGACCGAAAGAGGCAACATGAAATCTATTACTATGTGATCATTTGGCCCTAATTCAAGGTTATGAGGCAGAAGCCTGACCAGCAGACGATCTGTTCTGCGATTCAGCAGTCTCACAGGGCTAATGAGAGCAAAGTGTCACTTCCAACACCCATCTAATGCCCTCTTTCAAAAACCTTTTGGTACAATTGCTGACATGACATCAATTAATAAAATCATGCCTTCAGTTAAGCAAAGTTGCTGCATATATGAAAAGGAAAAAAAAAGTTTGTTAAAGCCACATAGAACTTTATTAGAGGTTTTTGTTTGACCAAAGTTAAGTTGGAATGTTATTCCTGCTAATGTTAGTGCAGAGACCAAAACAATTGCTTTTCAAATTAATACATCTATCTAGCATCTGTGCCCTCAGTTTATTCAGGTCACTTGCCGAAGAAAGTGCTGAAATTATCAGCGGACAAGCATGAAACAGAAAAACATTGATAAGCAACACATAAAGGGACTGCATCTCTGTAACACTCATATGCATTATGCTAGGTTGTTGAAAAATACCTTGGTGGTGGGGTACAGCCACCCAGCTGATGGTGTTTGGCTACCTCACACCCCTGGATCTGCAGGACTGCTCCTGGCTGCAGGAAGCTGGGAAGTAGCCACTGCACAGCATGCCTCAGTCAACAAGTCTAAAGGGAAATCTAGGCAGAAATTACACTATTCTGAATGGTATTAACTCATGTAGCTTTAGCATTTGAGGATCATAATTGTATTTCATTCGTACAAAGCACCTTTCATTGGAGGGTCTCGTTACCATGCGGGTTGTTGTCAGATAGAATTTGTAATGCTATTGCCTGTATTAGAATGGAAGACCCTTTTCAAGGGCTGAATGACATTAAGGATCTGGACTGATGAAAAGCTAGAGCTATATAAAGTGGAAAATTATCACTAATTTCCCATCTCTCTCCTGTTTCTGAGATTAGGCATCACTCTCAGTTTTTCCCTCCACTTGTCAATGAGTTTCTTCCAAGTAACCAAAGGTTAGTTACTATGCACTACTAATTTCTAGTGCATGTAAAAAATCCTATGAATTTCTTAATGGAAAGGGAACACTTGGCTTAAAAGGGAAACTTCACATTATATTTTAAAATATATATAAATACACACTTATTTATTACTGAAGTCCAATATAAGCTGTAAAGTAAGATCTATGAATCACCTAAAATATATGTCCTCTTTTCCATGTTTTTATACTCACTAGGGCTTGGGTGCTATTTAGGTTCCCTCCATGATTTTTGTTAATTTACGTAGCCCATTCCTATGACCTCTCTTCTAATTTCTTACAGTTTCCAAACAGGTGGGGTACTTCTGTGCACAATTTCCCAGCATAAGAAGCTATTTCATATACTTTCTTCTTGTGTGTGTGATTTTTAATTATGCCTCTGTCTTTATTCTTCAGATTGAAGATGACTCTTCAGTTATTTCCCCCACCTCCTGAATATCTAGTTGTGTCAGAAACATGTTTGTCCTATTATTTTACTATTTTGCACATGAAGAACTGCACCATGACCAGTTTAGCTAATACAGTAGTGAACATACCATCTCCTGCCCTACGCTATCACTTGAATCGTTGCTGGAAATAATGGACCTGCAATGGGAACAGAATTACAACGAAAGCATTTTATCTCATGCATATTACAATGTTATGTCCCATGAATATACAGAATAAAAGTGGTAAAGGATTATCTAAATACGATCCATCTAAGTATAACATGATTCAACAGCTGCGGTCCTATTTGTAGACACTGGCCATTCATTGCCTGAGAGGTTTATTAGAATGCTGTTATGTTTGCTGCAGGAAATGTAAATGTAAATGTTGCAACTGAGACCAACAGGGAGATAAAAATTTCATGTTGTTCTCACAGTGTTTTCCCCTTTCTGTTGCTGCACATGGGCTGGCAAAGGTTGTGGCAATGGCTATGCTCTAATTTGTCTTTTTGACAAAGCACAAGTCCTTATAGACATAAAAATAACCAAAAGCAAAAGTTCTGCAATAAGGCATATGCATTTTAAAAGTAATTAAAAGGGATTTGTCTTGCTCTTTGACAACCATTAGAAACAGTATTGTTCAAAATCTTAATTATGACACAGGCTGCTTTTATCTTATTTTTTTCTTGAATAAAACTCTAATTAGTAGCTAATACACAGTTGCACTACACTTTGCATATAAGTGAAAAGACAATAAAAACACTGAGGTTCATTAAAGTGATCAAAGAGAACTGCATACTCTCCACTCCTTTTAATAACTGTTCTACAGAGAGCTAGAAGGTTTTTAAAAAGCCTGAGCAGTCCTTGCCATTAACATACTAAGTGAGTATAATTATCTAAATCAAGAGAACACAACTTATTTGCAATGAACTTTCCAAATTAAAATCAACATTTGACTACTAACACAAATGAGATTCCGCTCATGAAAGTATCATTATAACTTAGCAAAACTGATTACTTTAAACTATCATGAACCCTTAGGACAATGACCTGTATTTGTAAGAACTGTTCTTTGTAATATTGAAACTATGAGACTAACTCTGATTAGCTGGTTTTCAGTTTAGAAAGATGTTACTCAGTAGTAAGGATCTAACTCCACATTATATTCACTGTGAAATTTATTGGGTGCAAAGAGATTTTCAGAAATCTTTACGGGTTGCCACTGAACTGAGTAAAAAAATGTGAATCACTTTTTAACTGCAGATAAAAATTGCTGGGAAACCATCCTATCCTGAAAAATACATATGAAGATGCAAAAACAGAGAAGCAGGAAATAGCATATGCAGAAAGAGACAAATAAAGCAAAAAGGTGAGATGTTGCCACAATCAAAAGAGAAGCCTCCAAGATCCACGTCTCGATCATTAAAAAACAAACAAAGTGCAGAACAACAGTAACCGAGAAACTACCACTGTGCTGTTTTTCTCATGGGCTTGTTAGTGTAAAATGCTGGTTTAGATTTAAAAGAGACAAGCAAACAGAGACACTCCCATATGTATTTAGTTGAGTAGGAATGGTTTAAGACCATGCTTAACTACTTTGCTACATCCAGATAAATTTCCAACGAGTGAAATCCCTGAGAGTAAAGTCAGCTCTTAAATTTGAGAATTTGGCTTAACAATGGTTTAACCAAGTGAAGCACTCAGGGAAAAATCTGTGAAAAAATACAGCAGTTCTAAAGGGAGAAGCTGAATAGTTTTAATTCTTAAAATATTAATTGTGTTATAAATAAAAAGGCAAATTTGTTAAAAAGCTAACATGAATAACAAAATGCCAAATTGCAATGAACATTGCTGGCTAAATTCAGGCTCAAGATTGCTATATTAAAGGCCTATTATGATGCATATTTTTCGTTTTGTTTCTGAAGGAAAAAATAGTGTCTATTTCATTTAGATTATTTTCTGAACATATAAGAACAATGCTAGATATTTTTTAAATCTCAGCTAAAATTTAATAAGAGATAAGTAAGAAAAAGTCTGTTAAAGTTTTTAAGTCACAGACTTACACAAAGCGAACCAATGGTGCTTGGTTTAAGTGAATAGTTTTATACTTTGCTGGAGTGGGGCCTTATTCATTAGAAATTACATCTTTGGTGTTCATATTAAAATGTGTTTCAAAGAAATAACTATGTCAAATTGTCTTATTTTTTATATATTGATTATGATGTGCTATATTGGAGTACTGCACAAGGGAAACAGAAGTATTTTGTTCCTACTAGCGGTGACACTGAATGCACTTCAACGTGAGCAAAAACTTTTAGCTTTTCTTACAATAAAGCTTTTGCTTGGATGCTCATGGCATGTTCTTGTCCTAGGGAACTTTAACTATACATGTACTTATACCTATAATTTGATTAAAAGCTTTTCCATTTGTGTTGACGGTATTTCCAATTTGTTTACACTATATGTTTGACAATACATTGGCTGAACGAGTACCTGCACATTTCACTGGTCCTAAATAGTCTTCTGGAGCAGAAATTTTTTTTCCAGAATTAGCTTCCTTTGTGAACTCCATGTAATTATTTCTTCTGGTTCATCGGAAGAGTCCTGAGCAGATTAATTTTGCCGTAGTGGAATATATAGCTGACCTCAGGTAGCTCATAAATACGTGAGACATCGTTTTGTAAATCATGGCTAATTGTTTTTAACATTTTTGTGTTACTTGGTCTTCAATTGCATTTTAACAACAGTAAAAGTATTAGAACATTTTCCACTGCAGCACAAGTTTGCACTAAGCCAGCAATTGGACAACTCAGGAAACTAAAATTATTCATTCAGCAAGACTTTGTGGGATCAGTCTCTGAGTCAGTTTTTCTGGTTCTTTGCATGGCTGCTTTTTCAAAGAATAAGATTTAAAAATATTTATAAAAACATTGTTGTAAAATCATAAATGGTTCCCCAATGGCTTAAATTACCCTATAGTTATGTTATATCTATCTGCATCCACGTAGACATTTATTGCCTTTGTACATATTTGATTGCACCTGCAAGGTGCCTCCAACACTGGTTGTTATAATATAGTCATGGTAGCTTTGCACAGGTAACCACGGTTAACTAAGGATTTCAGCATGGTCTAGCAGCTCAAGGATTTACCTAGATTTTCCAGTAGTCCCCCACTGACGTCAATGGCCTGTTTGAGAACCTGTGCCAGTTTAATTTCACCTCAACTGTTTGAATCACTCAGCTGAGAAGTAATGTTGTTCTGAGGACAAATCCTGCCTAACAGCTGCTTCCAAAGCAGTGGGGCGAGCTTTTTTACACCTACACATGAACTTAAAAAAGATTCAGAAAGATAAGAAACCATTGTGCTTTCTGTCAGCAAATGGAGCAACCAAAGTGACACACTGCTGTTCTCATGCTCTTAATTTTGAAGTGGTTAGGAATTACAGTAAAAGCCAAACCAAACCCCAAAGTTCATCAGATTAATAACAATCCATGGAATAATGTCAATCGTTTCTCTCCCATTATTCATAATCTAAATATGCATACTAATATTTTCCTAATTTTAATAACAATAGTTTCACATGGTCTTGAGGATGGCATGATGCCTGGAAACTGTTTCACTAAATTGCATACCATGATGATCTACTCTTTGGATAGTCTCCAGGACAAAGGCCATGAAGTATAATTAAAAGCAACTAATAATTAACTCCCATAAAATGTAACATGAAGGAAAAGAGTGATAAATTTAGATATATACTATAAGTGGCTTTAATACTTTTCCCCTGATGAGCTAAAATAGCTAGCTATTCTGGCGACTACCTGTATATGTAAATATGCTAAGATAAAACCTGAGAAATGTGGTTCATTCTTTACTTCAGTACATCAAAACAATGGAATCAGTACATCTTAATGAGCACTTAATATTTTGTATTTTGTGCTACATGCAACCTATTGTCAGAGCTGCAACAGTGCATTTTATATGGAGAAGTTTCAGAGGCTAGTTTCACAGAAGCACAGAACCACAGAATAGCTGAGGTTGGACAGGACATCTGCAGATCATCTGGTCCAAACCCCTGCTCACACAGGGCCATCTGCAGCCAGCTGCCCAGAACTATGTCCAGACAGCTTTTGAATATCTCCAGGAATGGAGACTACACAACCTCACTGGGCAACCTGTTCCATTACTCAAAAAATTCAAAAAGTTGACTTTAGTGTAAGTAAAAATTTTCATAATGCTGCAATATAAGGAAAGAATAGGAAGCTTAAATCACTTAAACATACTTCTATTTAATAGATTTCTCATAAATTAAAGTATTCTGTCAAGCTGTGATAATTCTACTCATACTATATATGAACTCTCAGCATACATAAATATATATTTAGGGAGGGTTTGAGTGTGTATGTGTGTCTTCAGTTACTATACACACTAGCAGGCTAAGAGATTTTGCTTTCACTTGCATCTAGGTAAATTAAGAGCAATTCTACTGAATCACTCCCTTTAATGAAGTTATGTGATGTGGTGAAACTGAGAATAATGCCAGGTCTACTCATATTTCAATTAACACCTTAATGACCATCTATTTTTAATGACTATATATAGCTAAAATACTAGCATATTACTTACTAAAGGTTGTTGACTAATGTATCAACACAACCTGGTAAATATGCAGTAGAAAACTCCGAAGTCAAAAAATATGTCAGAGTCACAAATAACAAAGCATGCATTATTATTATTATTATCTTAAAGTCGATTTGTTACAAACCTTGAGAAATAGGTGAGCAACAACATATAGTTATCTCTCCTAATATGGCTTTATGAATATGGTCCATACCTAAGAACATTTTTATAAGCAGTGATTTATAATATTAATTGCAAAAATGAAACTTAACTGCTTTTGAAATATGTGAAAGACATCTTCTGCACTATTAATTTTGTGAGGTCTACAAGTCATTTTGGAGGCAATCATGGTTCATTTGTGTCTGTGAAACAAGACAAATATGAAGAAAGTAATTAAAGATATAGCAAAAGAACTGCAAGCTCTGATTACACACACAGAGAAACTGTTGTCTTCCTGATATGCATTTAATCTTTCCTTCACATCTATCATGACCTGCCATATAAATATTTCTAATGATCAGTCAATACTGCCAGTGTTGTCATCAATCACTACAGAACAAGTACTCTTTCACACAGTAATCACATAAATCGTCTTCCAAGAAATTATAATTCTTCCAGACACACCTCTTGATCTTTGGCAAGGTCATCTCAGCTCTCGAAGCCTTCATAGAAAGACAGCATATGTCAAAACTCAAAGATGGATGAATGGAAGGAAAAAGTAGATTCAGTTTAGAAAACTGTCAGAGTAAGCAAGCCTATCTCTTTAACAAGCAATGTATCAGAAGCATTTTTAATGAAGAGTTTGATATTTGCTGATAATATGTAGTAGTACTAATGCTTCTTCTACACAGAAATAAATCACAAATGCTGGTTTGGAATATTGCCAGGAATTACTCAAAATTTTGCCACAATGCTCTGGAATGAGATTTGAGCTTTTAAAAATAATTCTTGGGAGAAATGTGTGTACCTGGTTAACGAAAGTATCTGCATCATTTCTGACTACGTGAAGGAAGGAAATACATTCAAATTAACTTAAATTTACAGCTGCTGCTTCAGTGTCTGAGATGCTATTAGAAGTATTAGTAATAGACAAAACTTTAGGGCATTTAGGGCAAATCCTTGTGTGCGTTTTCTTTTAAGAATTTCCATTGTCTTATTTTGAGCACAAGATACAGCCTTTATACAGCATTTTGCCTTTACGTTGTACATATTAGGACTGTGGTTTTTCCTTGTTATATTTTTTCCCTTTAAATGTTCTTTTCTCCATTAGATGTAAAAAAATACTGAAAGCAAAACAGAACAAAAATCTTTCATTGATTGCTGTTGTCTGTCTTCCTTAAAAGTCAAGAGAAAAAAACCAATAAAACTTATGGAGAAATTATTTCTGCAACAACATCATTATAAACCAATTTCTAAGAAATGGCTTCATGTAAAACTGTTTTACAAGAGAAATGGTCCACCAATGAGAAATATTTCAGCTGATGAAAAACTAGGGATAATAAAAAGACACTGGGGTAAGAGGCGATTAGGGTCTGATTTATGAAAAGATGCCACATACAGACGAACAGTTTTCCTGCTAACATATTTTATGCATTACTGAATTTACAGGTCACCTCAGCCTATCAATAAAGAATAAATTTACAGAGACATAAAGAGACATAAGTGAGTTGGAATACTCATCTTGGAAAACCTGGTTGTTACTTGAATAAAGTTTAATGGCCAAATCTTGTCCTGGAGAAGGAGCTGTTGACTCCTTGAAATGATGCTACAGTTGCAGATAACAGTCAGTCAGACACGAAGATGCCAGGAACCAGAAAAGGAGCGAACTTGTAAATTATATCTAAGGGGGCAAGTGTCTGACTGGCGAGAACAGCTACTTATTACCTTTACCCATAACATGAAAGGTTTAAAAATCATCACAAGTTCTAAAAAATTAATCAAAAGAAGAGCTCTTTTCTACACGAGATTTAGATGAATGTTGGCATACAGCACAGGCATGTAATAATCCTCATATTTCCCTATGACAACTAAACATATGACAATAATTCACAAGAGATTTTGCAGCATAGCTGAAAGATGTTACTGGTAATCAATAGGACAAGGTTATTCTCTGGAGAAATAGCACCCACTTAACAGTCTGGAAATAAAGCCCACATACTTAAAGTGTTTACTGTGAGATAACACAAAATAAAAAATACGCATAAAGCATATATACAAGCTGAACAGGAACACCTGTGCTCCTGATGTATGAGAGGTGTTCTGGAACATTTAAGTGCCTTCACTGCAATGTTTTCTTCATAATATTATATCTTATCTATACTGCAGTAGCAAAGAAGTATGCACTGCCAGCCAGCTTGATTCAAATTAGGAATGCAGTAAGGCAAACTCATCTGAATTCCAAATAGTTTAAATTGATATATACAAGAGAAGGCTGGTTCTGTGGCTATGTCACATGATAAAAATCAGGAAAACAGATTCAGACCTTTTCTCTACCACCGCCTTCCTCTGTGACCTTGAGGAAAGACAGTTACTCCAGACTGTTAAAGGTAAAGAGCTGGAGAATATCAAATACAATTTCTAGACAGGTCATAATAAACAAAATCAGATTTATTTTTTTTTCCAGACAGAATGCTGATAAATCCATTGCTGCATGATGATGCCCATGCAGGAGGTGATACTGCGTCAAAAACTGACCAGGTGAATTCCAGTAAGAAATATGTTACAAAGACCATTAAAAACAAAGATACAGTTGCTGGAACTAGAAATCTCTGAGACTCAGATTGCTGCAATTTTGGAGAGTATCACAGGGGAGATACCACAACATGTTGACCCTACTCTGATACTCTTTCACAGACACTACGCCAAGTCGCTGGTGGAAGTAAGATGCCAGGCTACGTGGATCTTTGGTGTGGCCATTTTTGTGTTCTTACAGAAACTATTAACTCGCTAGTTCGGGAAGTACTTTTACTGTACCTCCTACAAAATGATATTCATCTGTTTGACAAGCTGGGTAAATATTGATGCAGTTAGCTCACAGTGAACTTTATGTTGCCACAGTTTCATTATTACCAGTGCAGCTAATGTAAAACAGGCTTATATCTACGTAAGTTGTAGTTATTCAGGATAGAAATATCTCTAGAGATCCGAGATGTACTTGTACAAATTAATTATGAACTTTAATGTTATGACATATAATGCATTTTGGGATGAGCTAAAGGTGCTGTAACTCTTGGTGTGAACACGTTTGCCTCATATGAACATATGCCATAGCATAGTGAAGGGGATACTTTGCCACCTCGTGCCAAAGGGTTGGGGCAAAGACAGGGACTGTCAATGACAAAAAGCTGACACGGCACAGAATGTAATGCCATAGAAACTCATTACTCTTTCAAAGTTCCAAATCCCATTGATTTTCAAATAGAAAAGTCATCCAGGAACATTGTCATATTACCATGATTTAACAAGATATACTGAATTAGCTGAGCAATTTTAAATGTTTGTGCACTCAGTCTTAGCCAGTGGCAAATATAAGATAATTTTGTTTAGCCTAGCCTGAAATGATTGAAGTTCAAGCTAAGCTGACGAATGGTAACATGTTAAGCGGTAGTAACCTAATTGTGTGTCTGAGCTCTCAGGCTCCTAAGTCTGCTTAAGTCACTTTGGAAAATTGGATTTCGCTAAGTCATTATTAACAAGATTTTTCAAGGTATTTAGACATTTTACTCTCATCAAAATCAGTGGGAGATAGATGTCACAATGCCTTTAAAAATCTTGTTTGTAGAGCCTTGCACTGCTGAGCAGAGAAAAAAGAAAACCAGACCCGTACCTGCAAGTTGTTTTCGGACAATGACTGCTTCCTAAGAACAAGAACACAGCGATGATTAATTGAGGACAGACAGACACAAAGGACTCACGGTGCACTTATATAGACCCTCAGGGCAGGATCAGGCCTCAAATACACATGGTAAAGGAAAGGCTGGGAGGGAGGGGCTAAATGATAATAATAAGATAGTACTGAGCTTAGGCTGATTCTGAGTAAGATTTTAATGGTTATGAATCATTTGAAAGTTAAAACACATGAATAAGTACGTATGTCACCAATTTTTTTCAAGTCAGTTGTAGTCAGTGGCTTTCTTGGAGTCACAGCAGACGTGAATAAACAAGACACACTATTTCTTGCACTTTGGGGTTCAGCACTTAAGGAAAGTCCTAAGTCACGAGAGAGGTGGGCTATGGTGCCCTTTCTCCCTGCTCAGACGGTGATCAGAGAGAGTCTGACAGCGCATGGAAGGATCAAGGAATCCTTGTGTCATTCCTGGTCCTTAGAGGGCAAAGAGGGAAACCGCAGCCCAGCACAGGGCTGGGTGACCAGGCTGGCTGGTGTCTGCAGCAAATAAAAGCCAAAATGAACAATTCCAAGAAATAAAACAATGATCAGGATATTTCCTTATGAGCTATATGAAGAAGAGAGATCTGAATTTTTAATGTACTGACCTCTGCCATTAAAAATGATCCTTTACTTTTCTCTGTAGCTTAACTTAGAAATGAGTGGGAGTTATACACCTGTTACATGAGAATAGAGTGTGACCATAAAGCACCTCTCCTTACAGTTAGTTTAAAATATTATGAGGTGTAAAATGCAACCCTGCCTGTTCACATGCTTAATGTGATTACAGATGTCTACAGTGTATTCCCTTTATTAGCTACTTAATAGCAAATGCATTGAAATAACCTAATAAAGTAGAGCTAAATATCAAAATTTGGACTATTCAAGCCATAAATAAAGGTGAGTGTGCCAGCATTGTTCTCTTCATAAGATTTGCTACCCTTCCCAGTCTTTCAGCAGAACTGAGAGAACAGTGGGGCGCATGGCTGAGCCTCATTGCAAAAGTGACAACCCTAGCTGGGATTACACAGCATCCCAATATAATTTTTAAATTAATCCCAACATTTTTGAAATGTAAAGCACACATAAAAAGGTAAACACTGGCATTTTTTATCTCCAGGGTTGTATGTGTGTGTTGCAGGTTAGAGGAACTCCACATCATAAAAATATGAGAATAATTCCTCCATGGTAAAATTAATTCCTATCTAGGATTGCTGAATTGAAAGAGTTGCACATCTCAAAATACTTGTCATGGCACTAAAAAAATTATAAAAAGATAAAAATCTGAGTGTTCAGAAATGAAACTATGATCTACAGGAGGTATGTTCTTCTTTTTCTCCCCACAGTATCTAAAATATCTTGCACCCTCTGATAGAACTTCACCTTTAATTATACTGTTCTTGAAATGAGACTCTGATACATGTCTGATACAGAAATCATACTCAATCAGAAGAAAGAAAAACTCAGAAATGTTTAAGAGGAAATAAAAATATAAATGGAAAAGGACTTACATTTTTACTCAGCTACTGAATACCTGAAATAGTTAATGAGACAAACTCCCACTGATTTATAGATATTTTGTCTGTTTCAGAGTTCCAAGGTTTAGAAATAGAAATTCAGAAATAGTAATAAAGTAAATGTTTTTCATCCTTCCCTATATCCTTATAGATGAGAATTATTAAGTAAAGTGAGCATTATAATGCTTATGCATGCTAGGTAGCAATTTCCTTGTGTGAATGGAATTTCTTGTGTGTGTTGTTAGTGTGACGCAGGATATGTCATTGGAGGCTGCTTATGAGGAACTGACATTCACTATGAATAGAGTTATAGAAATCACCTTCTAATAGATACAGTGCAACACCTTGTAAGCCAGATATTAATGTTCAGCAGTCACAATTTGGAAAAGAATTTCAGAGCTCAGCTCCCTTTCAGATACCTGGATGCATAATTCCTTGGAAAATCTGATTGTTCCTAACAGACAGTCAAATATCAGAATTATGAGAAACAGAAAATCTAAGGAAACTCCTCAGATTATCCACAGCTTTTCACAACTGTATCATTTCCTCATATAATATGGTCCACTAATAATGACCCTAAAGTTTTGCTATCACTTCAGTCTTTATCATGTAACTACACAGCAAAGCTACTAGTGAGATGGCAAATAAAAGTCTTGACCCTTCTACAGATTTGTAGATGTCTTCTCTAAGGTCGTCAGGCTGGTTCTTGGAATTATCATGAAAATAAGCATTCTTCTGAGAGATGTCTGCAGATGAGTAGAGAGCTTCTTATCTCTGGGATTCAGATGATGACCTCAGCAGAGCAGCTTATGAAACTCTTTGCCACCAGGCAGAATTCTTAGGAATTCAGGATGTTGTGACACCCTTAATTTCTCCAGTTCTCCTGTTGTAGCACAGAATAGCTGTGGCTTTCTATTTTTCATGCAACCAGCAGTATTCAAAATTTGTTACTAAATATCATGGGACTATTCTGAATGAAGCTGCTATTCATAGTTGCAGGGTCTCCATTAAGCAAGTGATGACTTTTAGTCCTACTTTCCAATGTCCTATGTTTTTACACATCTATCTATCTATCTATCTATCTATCTATCTATCTATCTATCTATCTATTCTGTTTCATTAAGAGGGAGGTACTAATACAATACTAAGTTGGCACTTGTGAAAAACTAAAGAGGCGTTTGCTGAATTTGAATTTTAATATGTCTCTGCCTACTTCTGTCTAAGAATTTTTGTGCAGGTATTTATGTCTGTGTTTTAGAGGCAGTTGGGAGAAGCCTTCTCATTTCATGTGTGTAGAAGTTGCTGGATATTATTTGGCAAGAAGTGCACTTAGCTTGCTGTCATATGGCAACCTGCAATACAAGCACAGTTTTGAGCTATGCTGTGGAAAAATCACAACGTAATTTTAAGAAAAAAGGTTGAAACCTTCACATTGCAGTATTTTAGCTATCACTGAGTGTATGTCACATGATTTCCATAGAATTTCACAGCATCCAAAACATTCTAATGATGATTGCATCTATTTACACTAATTATGTAATTATACCAATTGCACAAGTAGAGGGCAATACATATAATTGACTGAAGCCAACACCTAATTTTCAAAATAAAAACAACATGAAACTAAGCTGGGAGTAAAACTGAATGAAAAGTTAGGTGTTTATTCTTCAAGTACATGCAACAAACATGTACAGCCTCTCTAGTCCTTTTCCCCTTCTGTCTTTTACTCAAAAGAGAACTTCCCCACTAAGACACTGCCTCAGGAAAAATTCCTTGTAAAGCTCGCTAAAGGCTCTTCCATATATCAAAGCTGAACTTAAAGAAATGCCTAAATGTTGTCCCAGATAAGACTTGAATTACATAATTGGGGTGCAATATTCTTTTGCAAGTATCTTAGTGCAGAGGACAAAAATCTTTCCAGAGAAACATGGATGATCTGCTTTTCTTTGCAACTGGAAGTTAAAGTTGCTGGTAGAGATGTGAGCTCGGAGCCTGGGATAAGTAAGCCTCATTGTAAGGCAGGAACTCCTGCTCTTGAAGATTAATCAATTCAGCAGGACCTGGAAGATACACCTCCCAGGAACAGGGGGTTTTTTAGGTGCTATCTGTACCATGAATATAGAAGGCTGTTGTCACCTTCCACAGTTTATTTCATCAGTGAAGTCTTACCCTATTTGCCGTTGTTTTGTCTTATGTCTCTTGTTAGTGTAATAGTGTATCTCGAAACACAAGGTCAAAAATAAGTGAAAAAGAATGGAAAGAATGGAAAGAAGATACTTTGTAATGAATGCACCTGGTATTCAGACATATTAAAGACAAAAACTGTCTCCACTAACTAACAATAAGGATTAACACAAGGACGAATTCTAGGAAAATAGAATAGAGTGCCAAAATAGTGTCCTAAGGCTGACCTGCCTCATTATAATGTGAAAACCACACCTCCTAGCTAGAAAACGCCCCCAACCCAAATAAGCCCCTTACTCTCTGGGCACGTGTAGTGAATTAAAAGAGACCTGTATCTTTAAGATAAAGAAAGGTACTAACCAATAGTTAGTTAAAGGGTGGGACCAGTAGGCGTAACTAACTTTGTTAATTGTTTTAAATACTTGTCATGATTTCAAGCCGGTGTGCATTGCTGGGAGGAGAAATCCCCGATGCACCCAGCGGTGCAATAAACCAATGTTGGCTTTCTAAGCTATCATTTGGTTTGGAGAGTTTTCTTCGTTACGATTTTCCGTAACACTAGTGTAAGCGGGATGTTGTATTTCAAGAATCCCGTGATAACATACAAGTAAGCATTTAAATAACAAAAATGCGTAATCAAGTACTTCAAAGTTAATTATACCTTAATTCACTGGTCAACTGAGGATCATACTTCCCACACACAATCAACCTCACAAATATTTCACTATAGGTAGGTAATGTAATTTAATTTACAATCCTTTCCAATGCATTTTCCCCCTGGCAGATCCCCACATTTTTTTCTTGGGGATTACAGAAACAGGTTGAGTATTTCAAGCATGTCATAAATCAACTCTAGAATGAAGTAACTGGTAGGACAGCCTAAAAGTGTGTCTAAAAATCACCAAGCTGCTCTGAAAGACCACTAGCAACTGTGCTTGATGGACACAGATTTCCCAAATTATTTGGAAACTTTTCCTTCTGTGAGGAAAAAAAAACAATTTGTTTTCAGAAAGAAAGTATGCCAGTGCTGTCATGAAGCATGGATTTCAGTCTCTATACAACTAAGATTTGGGCTTAATGTGTCCTATTAGAGAAAAGACTTGTAGCTATTTAAACATTCATTTTCCTCCCTTTATGCAGAACAAAGACTACCACTGAATTTGGGTTGAGGTAGGGAAAGGAAAATTACTATCTCTTCACTAATTCATCTGTCTGCCTTAAAAGCTCACAGATTGTTCCAATAAAAATGTGGTGACACTGATTTGGGGCCATGTTAGGCAGAATCACTGATGTCTGTGGACCGCTTGCGCACAACACTGTTTCCCAAGCCAGCCTAAGACAGTGACTCACTTTTCAGTTTTGCTTGGCTGTGTATGCAGCATAGGGCACAAACAGATCACTGGTAAGCCATATTGTCCCTACCAGTTTAAAGGAAGGGAATACAATTCATGATAAAATATGCTTTATCTATTCCAAATTAGTTATCATAGTTTCCAATTATATTTACTTTCTTTCTATGGAATTTCATGCATACACATGTCATGAGAGTGAGTCTTCAAAGCACAGTTTTACTCTTTCTTTTATTTGTTTTTGTATTAAGGGATATTAACATACACTTCTAACGACAGATATTGTTAACTTTTAAAAGAGCTGTGGTAGTTTTAATTAGGGCACTCAATGGCATTTGCTAGCAACATTTAACTTTAATCGACGACTTGTCAACATGATCTAACATTTCCTATTTTCAAATGACTATGGGAGAAAGAAGTGCAAACACAACTAAATGAAACTGCTAAAGGACCTGCCATTAGTTCATAGAGCTAAAGAAACCACTTTAATGAACAGCAAGATTTTCAGGTTTCCTTGGAGTTCGTTATGGCAATTTGTATTTTTAAGCAGGGAGAATGGATTTCTAAACTTCAGGTTTTGCGTGAGGGTCTTTTTCTGTATTTTCTGCAGAACACTGAAAGATGTTTAAATTAAATCTTGAAAACAATAGAGTTTTACTGACTGGTAATTCATTATTTGCAGTAGCAACAACAATGATGATGTACATGAACAACTTGGGTCCCCTGGGAGACAGTCCTGAAGGACAAAGGGGTACAGGAAGGCTGGACCTTTTTCAAGAGGGAAATCTTAAAGGCACAGGAGCAGGCAGTCCCCATGTGCCATAAGAAGAGCTGGCGGGGAAGACGACCAGCCTGGATGAACAGGGAGATTTTGCTGGGACTCAGGAAAAAAAAGGAGAGTTTATCACCTTTGGAAGAAGGGGCAGGCAACTGAAGAAGAGTACAAGGATCTCGTTAGGTCATGCAGAGAGGGAATTAGAAAGGCAAAAGCCCAGCTAGAGCTCAATCTGGCCACAGTTGTAAGGGATAATAAAAAATGTTTCTATAAATACATTAACAACAAAAAGAGAGCCAAGGAGAATCTCCATCCTTTATTGGATGCGGGGTGTGTGTGTGGGGGGGGATTGTGCACATTGTCACCAAGGATGAGGAAAAGGCTGAGGTACTTAATGCCTTCTTTGTCTCAGTCTTTAACAGCCACACCAGGTATCCTCAGGGTATTCAGCTCCCTGAGCTGGAAGACAAGGATGGAGAGCAAAACAGACTCCTCGTGATCCAGGAGGAAGCACTTAACGACCTGCTATGACACCTGGACACTCACAAGTCTATAGGGCCTGATGGCATCCACCCAAGGGTACTGAGGGAGCTGGCGGAGGAGCTTGCCAAGCCACTCTCCATCATTTATAAACAGTCCTGGTTAACAGGGGAGGTCCCAGTGGACTGGAAGCTTGCCAATGTGATGCCCATCTACAAGAAGGACCGGAAGGAGGATCCAGGGAACTACAGGCCTGTCAGCCTGACCTCGGTGCCAGGGAAGATTATGGAGAGGTTCATTTTGAGGGCGCTCACAGGTCATGTGCAGGATAACCAAGGGATCAGGCCCAGCCAGCACATGTTCATGAAAGGCAGGTCCTGCTTGACCAACCTGATCTCCTTCTATGACCAGGTGACCCGCCCAGTGGATGAGGGAAAGGCTGTGGATGTTGTCTACCTGGACTTGAGTAAAGCCTTCGACACTGTCTCCCACAGTATTCTCCTGGAGAAGCTGGCGACTCGTGGCTTAGACAGGTGCACTCTTTGCTGGGTGAAAAACTGGCTGGATGGCCGAGCCCAGAGAGTTGTGGTGAATGGAGTGAAATCCAGTTGGCGGCCGGTCACAAGCGGAGTACCCCAGGGCTCAGTTTTGGGACTGGTCTTGTTTAATATATTTATCGACGATCTGGATGAGGGGATTGACTGCTCCCTCGGCAAGTTTGCAGATGACACCAAGTTGGGTGGGAGTGTTGATCGGCTGGAGGGTAGGAAGGCTCTGCAGAGGGATCTGGACAGGCTGGATCGATGGGCTGAGGCCAATTGTATGCAGTTCAACAAGGCAAAGTGCCGGGTCCTGCACTTTGGCCACAACAATCCCATGTAACGCTACAGGCTTGGGGACGAGTGGCTGGAAAGCTGCCCCGCAGAAAAAGACCTGGGGGTGTTGATTGACAGCTGGCTGAAGATGAGCCAGCAGTGTGCCCAGGTGGCCAAGAAGGCCAATGGCATCCTGGCCTGTATCAGAAATAGTTTGGCCAGCAGGAGTAGGGAGGTGATCGTCTCCCTGTACTCAGCGCTGGTGAGGCCGCACCTCGAATCTTGTGTTCAGTTTTGGGCCCCTCACTCCAAGAAGGACATTGAGGTGCTGGAGCGTGTCCAGAGAAGGGTGATGAAGCTGGTGAGGGGTCTGGAACACAAGTCTTATGAGGAGTGGCTGAGGCAGCTGGGGTTGTTCAGTCTGGAGAAGAGGAGGCTGAGGGGAGACCTCATCGCTCTCTACAACTACCTGAAAGGGGGTTGCAGAGAGGTGGGTGTTGGTCTCTTCTCCCAAGTGACCAGTGACAGGACAAGAGGAAATGGCCTCAAGTTGCGCCAGGGGAGGTTCAGGCTGAATATTAGGAAAAATGTCTTTACTGAGAGTGGTGAAACACTGGAACAGGCTGCCCAGGGAGGTGGTGGAGTCACCCTCACTTGAGTTGTTCAAGGAACGTGTGGACGTGGCATTGTGGGACATGGTTTAATGGGCATGGTGGTGTTAGTTGATGGTTGGACTTGACGATCTTACTGGTCTTTTCCAATGACAGTGATTCTGTGATTCTGTGATTCTGTGGACTTTAAAAAAATTATTACCATTATTATTTTCATTATCATTATTACTGGAGTGCTTGGAGATTCTAAGTGACCTTAGTGATCCATTTTGTGTGGCATTTTTTTGATGGCTGTTGCCGCATTCATTTCAGAAATGCACATATATGAAGAAAAAACTCATCCCAACCTGTACCCCGCAAATAGTTGCATAGAAAAGTAATAATTCATCAAAGCTCTTATCTGGGAGGAAAAAATGTTCTCTTCTTCTGTCCTTTCTGTAAAGTCCATTGAGGGAAAACATTATCACAAGAAGGATATTCAAAAAAGAGGGAGTGGAACTATAAATGGAGCAATTAAGGGAAGATCATGATCAAGTGTTTATTATAACAGCTGAAGATGAATTAAGTTGTCTAGCAATTTTAAAGAGTCGTAAACCAATGGTGACATCCTCATATTGCAGCAAACTATCAAAGTCAAGATAGAACAATATATTAGGGTAGATAATATAAACACAATCAAAAATGGGGAATAGCAGAGTTCTTCATCATCAGAGACAGACAAATTGGATAATGTTTTAGGTAACTTCTGCTGAATGAAAAATCAAGTTTGATGGTCATTATAAAAAAAAAATTAAATTGCCTATTATGAAGCATATACTGTTTTGTAGGAACAAAACATTTATCTGTGCCTGCAGAGATGAATTGCATTTGCAAGTGTCAAGAACTTTTGTTGGGATTTTAAGTGGTTGCTAAAGGTCAAGGAATATATTTTTAATGACAATAAGAATAAAAGATGCCATAGTATAGTCACTAACCAAACACCCTTCTTAATCTATATTATAAGATTAAGGCACAGATTCACCCCATTTGAACTAAATTAAGAACATAGCTTCTTCATATTTTCTGCTTCTAGCCAAATGAAAGAAATAAGAATCTCTAGATGACTATGCCACCTAGGCTCCACTGTCTACCAATGGAGCTAGATGGGAAAAAATCTAGATCCAAGGGCTTTTCTGCTTTGGAATAAAGTTCGACATAGCTATGCTTCAGTTGTTCTTCTCCTCATAAAACTCTGAGATGATCTTACCCCTCATTTGTGAGGAATAACTGTACTCTTTAGAAGTGTATTAAGGTAAAGCATGTTAAGAGCTTGATGTCAAGTTTTTAAGCAATAGTTACCCTAAAAACCCTCAAGAGACAAATTTAAAGTAATGCAAAGATTTTATCAAGAACACAAGTGATCTGATTGTGCAAGTTACCATGCATCAGCTGATCTTGGATAGCTGTCAATGCATACAGTCTTACCTCAAACACAGTATGGTAAATTTCTTGATGTAAGTAATCACAAGCAGAATTTTAAGCACATGGTTGAATCTCTCTGAGACTCAATACAATTTGGAGTTCAAAGTTAAGCATATGCTTAAATATTTTCTTGAATATGCACGAGCTGCTCGACTGGGCCTTTCAGTGAACATGCCTTGTTTAAAAATTGTTTGCTAGAATATTTGCAGAAAGTGAATCCACTGGGGCCATAGACATAGCCAAGGTTGTTTTTTTTTTAGTTCAAATAAGTGTTCGCGAATAAGTTTTGCAGTATTTGCCTAGCATTTCTTAGGGGAATAATATCTGCCAACCAGCCTTGCCATCAGTAAGGAAGTAACTAGATGCAAAATGTCAATATATATTGCTCTCTCCAGAGTAGACATGTCAATGAAATTAAAAGGTAAATTACTGAACATCTGGCTAGAACTATATTTTTAAGAAGCCTGTTCTAGTTCAAGTCAGAGAACTGGGAGAAGAATGCCTTGCCTCTACTCAGACACCTGCTGTATTCAACAGCTGCCTATTCCCAAAAGCTTTGATTGAACTGGGAACCTAGAAGGGCATTAGAAGATTCAGCTTTTGTGAAAAGAGTGGTTGCGGGGCAGGAAGTCACAGACGTGAATGAGGGTTTCCATGGTTCAGCAGCTGTGCAAACTGATTGCAGTGACCTGTGCCTGTACTACAGTGATCAAGTGACCTATGGAAAAGAAAGGAATCACAATGTGGCTTCAAACCTGCAGCAAAGATAGAGCAGAGACAAATCTCAATAGGATTTTCTTATGAATTCCAAAGCTAAATTATTATTTTTTACTTTGTTAACGATTTCTTTCTCATTCATATACTGTAAGATAACAGCCGATATAATACAAGACTAGAGAAAGGATGTCAGTGTCATGTCTTTTACATCTGAGTCACTGTTACGGAATCAGGTTGGGCTGGTGTTTGTGAAAAGTCTTTACTAGGAAGCACCTACACAGTGATAGGATAGAAAAATGTCTGATACTAAACACGTACCATAATATTTAGGAAAATAAGATTTTAAGGAGTTATATAACTCAATAAACATAGTTTTGAGTAAGTAGTTTATCCATTAAAGGAGTGATCTCTTAATTTCTGGTACACCTAAAGGTCCTGGATTTTCCCAGAGAACCAAACCCCATAACAGACAACTCTATGCTTGGAGAAAATAACACCCATTTGTACTGAAGTGTTGTACAATTCATTGCGCATTAACTGTTACTGATTGCTATACATGAATCTGGTTATTCTCGATATTTTTATTCTGCCTAGAGTATACTGATTAATTATCCAAAACCCATTAAACAACACTGTTCATCGTGCTACTTAAAATAAAATTATATGAAGGGTATGATAAGGTTTAAGACTCTTATTTTTATGGTAGAGTAGCAAATCCAGAAAAAAGGGGCAGGTAGACAGGAACTGTAGCTTGGGTTTGCTCCTAAACTTCAGTACATAATGCTGTAATCAGTGTTAAGAGATAGTTTGCAAAGCATGACACAGGGATGAAGTTGAAGAGACTGATTTGTTCTTAAGTGTTAGTAAACTATTCTGATGAGTATAAAGGTAAAACATTTATGAGACCTACTGATATGTGCTGCAGGTCATGTGAATTATGATCTACCTGGAAACTATGTTTATGAGTAAACAAATCTGCTAATTAGAGCTAATCATGTCAGATGCATGGCCAACTAACATAATTAATGTAAGCTCTCTGATTCCATTGGGGAAAAGGTATTACTGAGTGCATGAGGTGAAAAATCAAAATAAACCTCAGAGTGGAAGCCGAATAAGCGGTAAAGTGTGAAGAGGCATTCAACTTAACCATGGTTGAAAGCACAGAACATATTAGAGATTTGACAGACAGTTAGGCGATAGGGAAATACAGAAACAGATGAATGCAGACAGGGAATAATTGTGCTCGTTGCTCTATGGTGATTACAGGAAAAAATGACTGATTTACAGTTTTTACATCAGAAACAATTGCCACATGGTTACTGATATGCCATTTGCAACCCTCTGACATCATAACATAGAAACAGCTGCTCAAAATGCCTACATTTATATATAAATAAGTAAACCAGGTACATACATCATCCTTTTTGCTGATGAAGAAATATGAACTGTTCTGAACATCCTGCTGTCTGCTATCATCGCAGGTAGGGAAAGATCACTGTCATAAGTCAGCGTGGTTGCCATCAGTGATCAAATGCCTATCCAATTAATCTATCTGAGGGGCTTCCAAGCCATGCTTTCCTATTGATGTTCATGCTCTGAATTGCAACGAAGAGCCTGGAAGGCTGTTAAAAAATTGAAAGGAATGTTTACAACCCTATGATTCAGACTCCTTTTCCTGAGAATAAACAGGCCATTCTGTGGAGAGCAAAGCCATCAGCAAACACTTGAAATTTATTAAATACTTTTCTACAGCGTTGCTCCTCCACCTCGCTAATTACTGCAGCTGCTGCGACAAAAGCATTTCAATTACAGCTGAAAGGAGAGGTGGTCCATGAAAATCTTACAGGGAAAAAAGACCCCTATGACACTCCTCTGTGATGTGGTCCAACACATGAATGTTTGTGTGACTCTTCTGCTTTCCACAGTCATCGCTGGGTGACGTTCTGGCTGTTGTGGTGCAAATGGAAAAACTCCCATTACCTTTAACAGAATATAATTTCACCTTTTGCCTTTTTACATTATACAGCTGCAGAGCTTGATTGTAGGAGCGAGAACCGTGAATTTTTTTCTTCTCAGTTACAATAAAATTAAACTCAGAGACGAAAACCGTGGCCTTACTTCTAGGTGCCACTTGGAAACAGAAACCAAAACAGAATGAGGACAGGCTGGATCAACTTCAGTTGAAGGAGTCAATAAGCACACATAACAAACCAAGAATGTGCTGTGGATTGCCTAATTTATTCTGTGCTCGGGTGGAGTAACTCTCCTGGATGGTGTGATCAGACCACACATTCTGGGAGGTTTACAGAATTTTGTAAGTTCCTTTTTGCAATGAGCCAAGTGGCACAACATAGATTTCCAAGTTTTCATTTCAGAAGCATGAAGAAACCTATACTATCACAGGCCCAAACTGTTCTCTGCATTTCAAATCCCAGGAATGTTTCTATTCAGGTGGGACTTGCAAATGAGATGGATGAGATCTGTTATATTTGTTTGCTCACTGCTTACCACACACGTGCTGTGCATCATGGTATTTGCTAAAAGAACCATCAGCAAGGAGGAGGCAGCTACCTGTTTTCTTTGGCCTGGGTAAGGAAGACACTAAAATGTGCAAGGGATTGTTCCTTTCCTGCAGGCAACTATGAGAAGCTTTGGGAGTGCTCACTGGGATGGCACACAGATGGCCTGCAGCACAGGATCCCCTAGGAGTCTGCGGTGACACAAGAGGGAGGTCTCCCTAGGGCCTCAGAGAAGATGGTGTGAAAGGTTTTGCTGTTCAAGCAGCCAGTGAACATTGGTGATTAGAAAGCATGGCTGTAAGAAAGGTTTAAAAACGAGGCAGGTTTCATGAACATTTTATTTCAAATTTTCTCACTAGAACTGAGATTTCCGTATTTCAGTTACCTCATTGTAGTTTGTCTTTTAATAGAGCATGGCTTTAAGGAATGCTTTTACTGGGTTTTGTTTGCCCATGTTGTAATAAGGCCATACTTATCCTAGAGTTGTCGAAAGATCCATTTTCCCCAAATACTACTGGATGAAGAAAAAATGCTAGGCCCTTTCATCTCGCTTTTCAGCCATCAGGAGCAAGAATCTGTGGCTTGCTGCTCCCAGATGAGTGCCCTGGCAGTTGCCTTTTCTGCATTTCATCCTGCACCACAATCTTTGCATTTCATGTGCTTCTGCAGGGTAGCTTCAGGGATGGAGGTGCCAAAGGGGTGAGATCCATCTTACCCCTCTTTGCCTTTCCTTAGCCCAGAGACTAATGACTTAACAACAGCAATGGAAACTTTAAACTTGGTTCACAGGCATAGGAAAAAGCAACTACATATCTTTTCACTGTATTTTTAACTCACACAGAGTAGGATTATTCTCTCTTTTAAACTCCAGATAAAAAATTGTAAATTTTGTATAGATTTTGGCTACAAATATCTGAAAATGGTCTCATGTTTCACTAAAATGTTTTCAGCCTTTTAAAAAACTTTCTATGTATTCTGTGACTAAGATTGAAATTTTGAGTTACTTTTAGAAAACTTCGTCTTCACTCTAAACATGATTGTCATTTCATGTCAAGGTCTCATCTCGTCTCGTCTCGTCTCGTCTCGTCTCGTCTCTTCTCTTCTCTTCTCTTCTCTTCTCTTCTCTTCTCTTCTCTTCTCTTCTCTTCTCTTCTCTCCTCTCCTCTCCTCTCCTCTCCTCTCCTCTCCTCTCCTCTCCTCTCCTCTCCTCTCCTCTCCTCTCCTCTCCTCTCCTCTCCTCTCCTCTCTCCTCTTCCCTTCCCTTCCCTTCCCTTCCCTTCCCTTCCCTTCCCTTCCCTTCCCTTCCCTTCCCTTCCCTTCCCTTCCCTTCCCTTCCCTTCCCTTCCCGTTCTTTTTCTTTTAAACGAAAACCCCAAAGCAACACTTTTCCACACTTTTAATATATCATAATTTATATTCCAGGCAAGAAAAATAGCAATTATTTGTCCATCTGCCAAGATCAAATACCTTTATCTCCTTTTGAATCACACTGTAAGAGGAAAATAAAGATGTCTTTCTTCAGGAGTACGGCAGGTAGATTGACAAAAGATTGTGAAGTACTGTATTGATCCTTCAACAGTACTAATTAGAGAGAGAGAGTTTAGCTTGTGTTGAGATGAAATAGCAGAGCAAAATTAGTAAATGGGTCTGCTTTTTCATCTTGAATAATATAATTAAAAAAGATTGCCTAGCTATTTCTATTAGTTTGCTTTTCCCTCTTTCAATCTGTAGCTTTACTACTTGGAAAATCATATTAGGGATATGTTAAAAACTTACGTATAGCTCAGAACACACCTGAAATCAGGTAGTTGCCAGGAGTCTCTGGACAATTGCAGTACTCAACTATTTGATTTTGTCTGAATAAATGTCTAATCCAAAACACCTTAGGGTGAATGGAAAGTCAATGACCTCTGTAGTACATGGGAACAGACTTTGGTCTTCTAACATTTCCAAAGCCATGTGATACTGTTGTTTGTTTGTCTGTTCTATCATCTAGTGTCCTAAATATTTTTTAAATAAAATACAATAAGTAAAAAATACAAAAAAATAGAAAGACACTACAGCTATATATATTTATAGAGAATCAATATTCAAACTCAAACTTGTGAAATTCCAAAAATAGCAGCAAAAAAAGTCTTTAAATAGAAGTGAAATTAGATACTGAATTACAATTTATAAACATAATTAAACATTAAACCTATTCCACAGGTGTGTTCATTAAATAAGTAGTTTCTGTATGCTGCACATTTATTTGCAAGGGTTTTACCTTATTTTTATACTATTTTATTTTATCCTCTGGCTATTTATATAATATATAGTGCTGCTTTATTTAATTTATTTTGTTTTAACTCCATGAAACACTTTCATGAACTGCATTCTATGTATCAATAAAAGCTTTTGTAAATAATGCCTGAAGTGGTGAAATTTATTCCTCACATTAGGCAACTAATGAGACACCCTGACTGAAATACTGCTATTATCTTTCAAAAGATTTGGACTGGGCCCTTAATCTTCTACAAATCATGTACTTAAAAAAGAGAGAAATAGTGATGTCTGGTTTTACAGGAGCTGTTAACAGAACTGAAATAAAACATCTCCTATTGGTGCAGTAATGAAACCACAATGTGATTATACAGCAGTTAAATATATTTTTGTGTGAAACACACATCTGATAAATTATTTGAAGATTAATAAGCACATCTACTTCATAACAGTGGTATGACAGAGATGAAACGCTGAGCTCCACAAATGAAAGGTTATAATTAATTTACTTCTATGCTCTGCCTGTGCTCAACATCTAAGGGATTTACACAGGGAAGTGCAGAATGGGTCAAAGCTGAACAGATCTGTGAAGTATTCTCTAAACAAAGTGGTATAATCTCTCCTAAAATTTGCATGTAGGTTATTACAAAAGGTAGAATATGATACACCAGCTTGGGTACAGATCGAGTTCTGAATCTTCTGTGGTCTGCAGCAAGATGAAACTACCATGACTGTCCGTGGAAAAGGATTGCAGAGTTATTGTCTTCCAAAAAATAAATAGTTCAAGTATATCTTATTATGTGTAAAGCTCATTGTTTTGTACCAAATGTACTGATCACATTCATTAGTTCCCTTTGCCTTTCACTTAAGTAATAACAATGTGGAACTTAAATAATATCAAGTATGTTTAAAATATTGAAGAACATCATAGCCTTCCAAAAGCTGTAAGCATGTGAGCAGGTGAAGAAATTCTTATATAAAAGTATTCAGTAACACACCATAATGTACCTAACCATGTCACAAAATTAATTCATTAACATTATTCACCTTTCCCGGTGCAGTTACAGAATACTTTGAACCTTCGTGCAATAACTTACAACAATCAACAAACTCCCACTCCTTTGTTGACGTGTTACTGCTTCGTGTTTTGACATCTGACAATAAACTTGAGCACCTGGGTCTGTAACAAGTATCTTGTGCTATTTATCTGTACTATAAAGTTTCTAGCACATTTCTGAGGTACTAGAGTGCAAAATCAATATCAGATGTTAAGAAAGAATAATATATGATTAGAAATAGTGTTTATTAGAGGTTAAAAGAGAGGACAAATAGCAAACTCCTACCATTAAGCAGAATCTCAAGGTATAACATTTTGCCAGGTAGTTCAATAGTGAAATAGGATCTACATTACTGTCTTTGTTACTTTTCGCTTAACTCACAGAATACATTTGTCTATGACTGCTATGACATATTCCTATTTTAAGCACACTTTTCCAAAAGACCCTTCCCTGAAGTTTTCTCTTGGCAAGGGAGGTTGCAACTAAGGGCAAATTGCAAAGTTGCTGTTTTTCTGACCATGGCATCTTTGTCCCCAGGGTGATACCTTTACAGAAGGCCAATTCCCATCTAAGATTTCTTCAAATTTTGTAAGAACCCTGTGACCATTTCTGTATTAAAGCAACCTTTGGACATGTGGATTCCCTCCTCTGCTTAAGGGGATTCAAAGACTTTTTTTTTTTCCCCAGCCTATTTTTCTAGTTCTTTTTCCTGGTTTCATTACTGAGTATTAGTGTTCTCAGGTTCAGCTTGTTGTATTCAAGTACAGTCATACAGAAAGTGAAATCAATGTTTCTTTGTAGTATTCCACTTCAGATGTCAAGTCCCAAACAGAAATTGATAGTCTAATACTTGAGACTCTTGGGTACTAAAATTAAGCTTTTTCTCCTTGATACCTGCAGAAGTAGTAAAAACTGAATCAGCAACAAAGAAATAATAAATGATTGCATCAGCTAGAGTGAAAGTAAAGAATCAAAAGCAGTGTCAGCAATGCTACAATAGTGCAATCTTCTTTGTTACAATATCATTATGAGAATTTACTTAATAGCATGATTATTTGTTAGCAATATCAAATTTCAGAGCCAAACAAAGAGGAACACAAAAGATCTTTAAAAACTCTTAAAATATTAACTTATTCAGTATTAAATTCTGTGTTGATTTTCTGGCTGTGGACCTTGATAATAACCACTGGGTTTACACAATTGGAAAGCCAGCCAGAAAGTAAACCCTACATTTCTAATTTAATCAGATTTTTAGAACAATAGCTGTTTTTTGAATCTAATGATACTATACTGAAATAAAGAAAAAAGGCTGCTTGTTGATGAGTTTAAAGAATTTCAGGCAAAGAGAAAACTGTGAACATTTAGTCCTACATCTTGCCTAATATAACTATAGAACTGCTCTAAATTATGTCTTGCTATTATTACTAGTATTTCCAGTAGCTGTGGTTGAAATAGATATGTTCTTTTTGAAATGAGAATCTCATTTCAAGATTTCAAATTATAGCACGTGCACTATATACTTTGCTAAGTCATTCTAATGTTAATTTCTATACTGTTTGAAAAAATGTCTGTGAAAAATTGTCTAGAAAACACTAATTAGTTAAAATAAAAACAAGATGGGCTCCCTGTCAACTCACCATACTTATGGCCACCTGTACAACTTGGAATCTAAAAGTCTTGATTGAAGCTAGATCTCCTGTGGCTTTGTGCCTCCTCCAGCACAGTGAGGAACTCAAAACCTCTGAGGAATTGGCTTGATTTAGCATTTGCAAGGTGTCAGGTGGACTCTGGACCAGCCTCCAAACCTCACATTCCAAAAGCAAACAAACAAGCAAACAAATGAAAAATCCAAACCCCAGGCAGCCTTATCTGGTGTTTAAATTTGTGAGTCTTCACTCCTCAGACTGTAATCTGTTATAACTTTTTCTACTGGACTGAAAAGCTCCCTGCTATCAAATTTCTCCTTCAAATTTCTGTTGCAAACTGTGATCAAAGTATTCCTCTTCATAATGTGAATGACTAAGAGCTTTCATTTTCTTTCTGTTGTGCAAGTTTTCCATTAATTTAATTGTCCCTTTGTCATTTCACTGAAGCTGATTGATTTTTGAATGTCTTTCTGGAAGTTTGGTGACAACAGAACACAGTAGCCCAATAGAAATGGTCTCAGTACCAAGTACAGACATGCATTATTGGTGTATTTTCTCAAAAATGTGTATGTATTTTACACACCTACATCATCTTAGTGTCTTCATTCTCATTTGCAGTAAGAATAGAATGAAAACTGTTTGTAGAAAGGTTATATAGAACACAGAGCCCCCAAATGTTGAACCAGTTTTGGCCCATATGATGCTCTTTGCAGGGTCAGCAAAGGGGAATTTGATCAAGGGTTAGAAATGAGAAATATTTGCTGTACATGTATCAGCTTATAAAATCTAAAGTTAGTGCTTTATGTGGTTCCAGCAAATTCCATCAAGTGGAGAGAAAATTAATCTTAAAACAATTATGTGACTGTGCTGCCACATCCTTTCTATTCAGTTTGCTGCTGAAAAAGGACCATTAGATCACTTCATATGTTACATACCAGTATGTACTGAAGCCAATGATTTGTGTTACACTGAAGTACAAATTGAGTTTGGCCAAAGAATATCTTCTTGAAAAGAATCCAGACTGGATCTGAAGACATCTGGCCACTGAGACTCTAGCGGTTTCCTGTAGTTTTCCCCAGCAATTAGTTAATCTCACTGTTGCAAATTTTGGCCCGGTTTCCTATTCAGTTTAACTGTCTTCCAGTTATGTGTCTCTATTAGGGTCACATTAAAGAGACCTTTAACAGTCAGCAGTTTCTGTGAAGAAACTAATCCTCTGGTCCCCAAGTCACCTCTCAATCTGCTTTTGAGGAGCTAAATGGCTCATTTTTAAGTGTTTAACCAAATTTCTGTTTATCCACACTTAAATAATTCTCAACATACTTTTGCAAACATGCGTATCCAAAATATACACACCATGAACTTTAAACCTGTGAACACTTCAGCTAGAAAATGCTAGTTATGCCATCTCCAGTAGTCCTATGGAGATGTGTACCATTCCAAGATGTCATATAGCTGTGGTGAAACCTGTCATCTAAGATGAAGCCATGGATTTTCTGAAGTGACAAAATTCCTACCAACATTAATAGGGCCATAATTTCCTTCCAGAGGAACTGAAATCAAACAAATGGGGATGAACAAACATTCAAAACAACAGGAAATAAAAGTGAATTGCTGAGACATCTAATATTAGGCCTGTAAACAAAACACGACAGACCCTCTGTAATCTATATTACATGTGGTTAAATTGATGTGCTGTAGTGAAATAATATGCACAGGATATTAATGGAGCACAAGTACAGATAATTTCTTTCGAAAGAAAACACTTTCTCCCGTATTTTATTGGGAAAATTTTGAACTCCTCCAGCACCATCAAAAGCATCAAACTGATTAAAAAGCATTAAGGTGTGGGACCTTAAGAAAATAAACAAATCCCCCAGTGCACAAATTCAATTTTGTAACAATGAAAACTTGCATGTTGGCAGTGTAAATGAAGTTTCCCCATTTCAGGCATGTTTTGTGGGTGATCATATGTATGTCTACTGCAGGCAGAAGTTCCCATGTTGCATCAGTAACACTGTTTACTTAAATTATTTCTTCCTGCTTCCCAGACCCCAAAGAATGAAATAATTTAGGCAGACAGTGTGACATTCTTCCCACCTAACTTTATACATTTACCATGGAGATGATCTACAACAAACCAAACCATCTAAACTCGTTGTAGGTGGTGAAAGGAATGTCATCCAGAGGTACAGCAGTGACTACCAGAGGACAGAGGGACTGGCAAAGAAATCCATTGCTAAATACTCTTTTCTCTTGACCACAAGTAATGTCTAAGCTAGATGTAAGTATCCACGTTATAGATAACAAAACTGGTGAGATGCATTTCATCCATGTTGATATACAGATAGAGGAATTTTAAAAAACAAATGCAGGCTAAGTCAGACTTGTTGTTTGATAGTCATCCCCAAGCATTTTAATTGGTGTGAGGGAAGTAATTGGATTTCCCGGGGAGGAAAAATGTATATTTATGGAAGATGAAATACTCATCAAAAATGTGTATTTATGATGGAAAAGGGAATACTCGTCAATCTTCTCTGTGCTTGAAAATGAAAATTCCCTTCCTAACATCTCCACTGCCCCTAACTGCCCCAACCAGATACAGAATGAAGATCAAGTAGACAGATGTTGAAGTGACTTCAGGAGAACAAATTACAGATTGAGAAACCTTCTTTTTCCTCTTTGACAGCTGGTAAGTATTTTCACTCTGGGTAATTTCTAAGAGGGTGAAAGGAAAGAGGTAAACATAAAGTATAGTGTTAACCTCCCCTCAGGGCATCACAGATTGTCATTATATTCAAGGATTCATAGCTGTATGAGTATGTGCAGAAGATGTGCAAGCTGAGGTGAAGATGGAGGGTTAAAACTGGTTTAGTGAAGAAAATCTATTATCTTGTCCATGAAGAGTACCCAGTTTATGTTCCTCTCTGTGACAACTGGAGTCAATTTGAATGACTCGGGAATGGCATTTCCCTGCATTGGAACAAAGGCTCACATACTCCATTTTCTGTCAAAATACGGCAGTCCAATAATGGTTTGGTTTGGAAACAAATAGACAACAATTAACTGTTTTCAAGACAAAATATGCTTGCCTGTTTGTCTGTTTGCCCAGGGAGTAGAGCAAGGGCCAGGGATCCTTTGTTGCCAGACCTCTGGCTGACTTACAGGCTGAGCAGCTGCAGCATGGGCAGGCTGCCCAGCACACAAATATGTGAAGGTTATCAATAAAATGGGAGATTACCAATTCCTTATACTTGCTTAACGTTTGCGTATGCAGTGGAAATGCAACTAAGGTCCTTCTAACAAGCATGACGCTTGACAAAAAGCACTGCTGCCAATTGTCAGAAGGCAAAAAGCACAAACATCCTGGTAATTAGAGGCTGATAGGCTGAGATGGCTAAAACTCTAATATTCTGAATTAGCAATGGATTGAATGGAATTTGACTAATTATAATTAGAATGTAAGCATTTGACTGAGAGGACACATGTCCTCAGCTAAAGCAGAGATTGTTGGAAAGTAGGGTTTCAAAATTATAGAAGTAAGAAGGAAAATGGCTGGCTCTGATAAAGCTGCAAGAGATATTTGCACTGAATTGAGACAGGGTTAAGAAGCAAAAGTTTCCACATGAAAACATAAGTATCTTATACTCAACACAAACTGCATTAAAATGCAGCTTTTTATGCAGGATCTGAACATTTACAAGTAATCCAGAATGGTGGCCAATGGGTACTTTGGAAAAGCAAGCAGGTTTTGCTGCTGTAAGAGTAAATTGAAAATTTTTCATCTTTAACAGCCCTGCAGCAAGTCGCATGATGTAATTATAAAACAGTTCCTTACTCTATTGTATACGTACCTGTTCTACTGTGCTAGAATTGGTTATTATTTTGGAAATTGAGAGTATGAAACATAAATTAATGGTTGCACCTTCCAAGTTCTTTGGAACACACCACTCTAAGGAGACCTGATCTAAGATGAACATAGGAATTGTAATGGGTCAGATCAAAGGTCCACTTAGCCTGTTACCTTGTCTCTGATAGCTGCCAAGAATAGAGACTTAAGTAAAAGAACAGATACACAGTAAGAATAGCTTATGAATAGAGTGCTCTTCCTTCTGGTGTATCCTTTCCATTTCCAGCAAAAAGTAGCAATGGTCTGAGCCACAAATTGCATCTAAACCACTAATATCCAACCTAAGACATATTCTCCATGAATTTAATTATTGTTTCCACTTATGTATGTGAACAATCTCCTAATCACATAATTTAAATTACATACTGGATGAAAGCAGCACTTTCTTTTGATCAATTTAGAACTGTTGCCTGATATTTTAATTCAGATGTTCCCTAATTCTTTTGTTGTGAGAAACTTAGAGAAATATTTCTGCTTTGCCTTCTTGCCATTCACAATTTTAAAGAAAACTATTGTGTCTTTTTTCCAAGATGAAGAACCACAATCTATTCTGTCTTTGCCCATTAAAAATCTGTTCCTTGTCTCTGATAATACTTGTTGACCTCTCCGGTAGTTTTCCTTTGTACTGCCCTGTTTATGACAGGTCCCAGAACTTCTCCAAGGCTTTTCTGTGTCCAACTCAAAATATCGGGCTAAGCTAATGATATCTTCTATGAAATATACTTATGATTTCAAGTGAAATCATATGTTAATTTTTATGTGAAAATCTTTTGGAGATATATAGCTGCTTGCAGTATTCAAGATAAAGATGCACTACAGGCATGTGTGATGTTATGTATTTCTCCTCAAATTCTACCTAAATACATACCATTTATTATGCCACTTTGGTTTTGGTGACTTCCAATCACTGAGTTATATTTTTAGAAATTTATTCATGATGACTCTTTTCTGTGTGGCAAAAGTTAATTTAGAGAACAACACTGTATAATTGTCATTAGATGTTTGGGGACAGTTCTGTTTATATTGCTTTGCACCTATCATTACTTAACTGAATCTTTGTTTTTATTGTCACTCAATGCTTGGGAATTCTTCTGCAACTCTTCACAGTCAGTTGTGGATTTAGCTACCTTGCGTAGTTTAAAATGCAAACATCCCCCTACTACTCTTTTCCCTTCTCATTTTCTGTGCTCATTTATTATTGTATTAAATAGCACTTTCCTGGGAGAAATCCCTGTGGCACATACAGAAGAAAATCTATTCAAACAAGCCCAATTGTGCACCTGTTGAAATCAAACAACAAGCTGTGGATGTAATGATAATTATTCATATTGACATAACTTTTTTTGTGCACATTTTCATTAAGAAAATTAAGAAAGCAAAACATTTCAGGTTTTTTTCTGTTCTAAGATTTCACTTCTGTTAATACAGTGGCCAACTTAAATAGCTGTTTTCAGACACTGCTGTCATATGCTTTCTACAGAAATGCATATTCAGTATTATAAATTGAATTTCCTGGAGAATAAAACCACATCAGCTGCATGAAAAAAGCAAGAGCAGTAGCTATTTAGATTTTCCTAATATTCATAATGTAACATAATATTTAATAGCCATTTATACTTCTGAAAATCAAATTGTTTGTCCAATTGTATTAAGGATGAACAATTTTATCTCACTGTATTTCCTATGTTCTGATACCTAAATGTTGCATGAGCATGACAGGGTTTATCATAAATTATGACTCAATCAGACATCACATCTCTGAGAGGATAAAGTGGAGGTTAATAAAATTGCTACTTATTTTTTCCTGTAAGTTTTATTTTCTCTTTCTGCTCCTTCTTGCCCTTGACAAAGATTTCCCTTGCACAAAGGTGCCTCTGCCCTTACTGAAGAAGGGAATCGATCTGGATGTTCAATGACTCTTGCTATCAAGATCTCTTTCACTTCAGTTTGACAGCAAATACCTAAAGGAACTGGAGTGTTCATGATTTTTCCACAGTCATTTGTTTAGTGACAACTGTCATGTTGCTGTCTATCAGCATGACTTCCTTACCACCTGACACAACAGAGAAATGATTTTCCATACAGCTTTAGATTGCCATATCCCAGGGCCAGTATGGTGAAATGTTAGGATTAACTGCCATCCAAATACAGAAACACAGAATCACAGAATCACTAAGGTTGGAAAAGACCTGTAAGATCATCAAGTCCAACCATAAAAAAACAAACAAACAAAAAAACCACACACCCACAAAAAAACCAAAACCACCCACAAACCACAAAACACACCACAACCCACACCAAAAACAACCCACCCACACCACACAGCACCATGCCCATCAAGCCACATCCCACAATGCCACATCCACACGTTCCTTGAATACCTCCAGGGAGGGTGACTCTACCACCTCCCTGGGCAGCCTGTTCCAATGTTTCACTACTCTCTCGGTAAAGAACTTTTTCCTAATATCCAGCCTGAACCTCCCCTGGCGCAACTTGAGGCCATTTCCTCTTGTCCTGTCACTAGTCACTTGGGAGAAGAGGCCAACACCCACCTCTCTGCAACCCCCTTTCAGGTAATTGTAGAGAGTGATAAGGTCTCCCCTCAGCCTCCTCTTCTCCAGACTGAACAACCCCAGTTCCCTCAGCTGCTCCTCAGAAGACTTGTGCTCCAGACCCCTCACCAGCTTCGTCGCCCTTCTCTGGACACGCTCCAGCACCTCAATGTCCTTCTTGTAGTGAGGGGCCCAAAACTGAACACAGGATTCGAGGTGCGGCCTCACCAGAGCGGAGTACAGGGGCACGATCACCTCCCTACTCCTGCTGGCCACACCATTTCTGATACAGGCCAGGATGCCGTTGGCCTTCTTGGCCACCTGGGCACACTGCTGGCTCATCTTCAGCCGGCTGTCAATCAACACCCCCAGGTCCTTTTCTGCAGGGCAGCTTTCCAGCCACTCATCCCCAAGCCTGTAGCGTTGCCTGGGGTTGTTGTGTCCCAAGTGCAGGACCCGGCACTTGGCCTTATTGAACTTCATCCGATTGGCCTCAGCCCATCGATCCAGCCTGTCCAGATCCCTCTGCAGAGCCTTCCTACCCTCCAGCCGATCAACACTCCCGCCCAACTTGGTGTCATCTGCAAACTTGCTGAGGGTGCACTCTATCCCCTCATCCAGATCATCAATAAAGACATTAAACAAGACCGGTCCCAAAACTGAGCCCTGGGGGACTCCGCTTGTGACCGGCCGCCAACTGGATTTCACCCCATTCACCACAACTCTCTGGGCTCGGCCATCCAGCCAGTTTTTAACCCAGCGAAGAGTGTACCTGTCTAAACCACGAGTTACCAGCTTCTCCAGGAGAATACTGTGGGAGACAGTGTCAAAGGCTTTACTCAAGTCCAGGTAGACAACGTCAACAGCCTTCCCCTCATCCACTGGGCGGGTCACCTGGTCATAGAAGGAGATCAGGTTGGTCAAGCAGGACCTGCCTTTCATGAACCCGTGCTGGCTGGGCCTGATCCCTTGGTTATCCTGCACGTGTCCCGTGAGCGCCCTCAAGATGAGATGCTTTTATTTCAAAACAATCCTTTTCAGCCATCCTGTATAAACACACTCTCTCCTTCTTGCCTTTCCACCCAGAAAAGGCAGTTATAGCAGTTTCTTTAACGTAACTCTGACCACATGAAGAAGAGTAATTACCTTGACCATTGAGAGGATACAGTCTTGCTGTTATTCTAGCTGTTTAAATACCATTTGAAAGTGTAAGTAGCAGCAACAACAAAAGAGACACAGTTTATTACTTTTTTTAAACTTTTTTTTTTAACAGCTTGCGAATCCAAAAATGTTGTACTGCAGAGTCTGGCTAAGTATGTATCACCTCCAATCATTTCCTGGATGATTGACTTCCTAATTCCTTTAGATTTCAACACTGAACATCATTCATCTTAACAAAACATTTAAGTTCTTACAGAATATAAAGAGACAACTATAATTACTCCATTTAGTCTAACTTTAAGTTCTTACCTGAAAATAAGGCATGAGGTCTAAACTTCTACAAATTCATACTTGCATTTTGGAAGGTGAGATTATGCTTTTTAAATGTTAAAGTATAGAGAATATCGGGAAGAGTCAGAAGGGAGGAAGATTATTTTGGTAGTGTTAGAAACCACTATTTTAAAATACAATCTAGAATTTTTAGTTGGACATTTTCTTCATTCAGAGTACTGAAAAACTTCTTATAAGACAAATTTAGAGATTGTGCAAGGAAGCACAGTCACACTGCAAATTTAGGAGGGGCTGGGTTCATGGGAGAGTATGATATTACAACAGGTATTACTAACATTCTTGGACACCCAGTTTGTGCCCTAATTCAAAGCAAAAAACTTTCAACATATAAGTTAGTTAAAGGACAAGATTTTATAACAGAATTTTTTTTTTTTTTTTGTGAAAGACTGTCTTAAACTGTTCACTAATGGGTTGTAAGCCTAGGCTTTGAGTTAAGTATCCCTTTTAAATACTTCACTGAATCATAGCCTGGATGTTTCCAGGTGCCCAAACTAATTTGCTTTATACTGAGCACTTATTCAGTTAATAAAAGTGCTTTTTACTCTTGTATAGACTACCTGGCTCCTGAGTGCTCTCTAAGCTTTATAACATATACCTCTCTATCAGGGTGATACATAAAAATGCTGCTGCCCATCCAGATAAGATTTTAGCTTTTAATCACACCCTGAACTTGGAGCAGCTGAAGATCGTGAGACACCAAATGTCAGAGAAAGGTAAGAATTGTCTTTAATGTGTGAGAAGAAAGACAGGAGGCTAGGCATATGGTTTACGTCAGCATTGAAGACAAAAATTTACTCTAATTCACTTGGGAATAATATGACATAACTCACACAGTACAGCTCACTATTCCTCCCTTAATTTCTTGCAGTTTGTAGAAGACTGCCACCAACCCTCCCCTGCTCCAAGTAGAGATTAACTGAGGCGCCTAAGGTGAGTCTGCAGACAGCCCTCTTCTTCCTTCTCCCATTCATTCTATCCAGTGAGGTGCATGCTTTGTGTGTCAAAAGATATAATGATATACATCTGCATAGTCCTCCCCGAAGAAGACAGACAAGTCCTATTCTATTCTTCGTCTTTGATTCCACCTAAGAACTTCACAGCCTTCACCAGTTTCTCCTTAATCCTTCCAGGATTGCAATCATTGCAACATTTTTCACCTTTTCCCACCCTTTGGGAGGATGACCCCTATCTCTACTTCCATCTGTGAATGCCCAGAAACAAGCATATGTGTAAACTGCAACTTGAACCAATCTACCTTATGGAGGTTCCACCTCTGCTCTCAAAAAGGTGGAAAAACTCATCCTCCTCTCAGAAAATTTGATGACAAAAGTAAAAACCTAGTCCTGTCCTTCAAAGGTCAACTAGTGTGATGGATTTAGTAGACTGTAAAACCCAGCCCCATGCCAAAGGGAGGCTGGAGCTGCTCATCTGCAAGCAATGAATCTGGTTATATTAGTGTTGTATAACCTCATCCAGTTGTCTGGGTGCCAATCGCTTAGTTAAGCCACATTGGGCAATACACTTGCTCATGTGGTCTTCAGCTTTCCTCACCTGATAGAAAACTCTCTGTTTTCATTCCTCACACAGAGCAAAATTTAAAATTACTTGTTTTGTTATTTTTTGTTTGTTTCCAGTGGGCCTCCTATTTTGAGTTCATCAGATCATCAGGTTGAATTGATAGCCTAGACAGGCTTCACAGTACATTGTGGATTTTGTCTCCTCCCATGCAGCCTGATATTACAGTCCATGTGGAGGGCTACATAACATGACACAGAACATTTTGCTGAAATTAGCACACCTGCTGGGCATTAACTGTATGGAACAAATTTAATAGTATTACATGGGTATAAGGCAGGACAGACTTTGACCTAAGTATTTTATGCCAGTTTTACATATGAAATGTTGCATTACATTTTCAGCTTCCAAAAGCCAGTTTGAAATTTGATATGTTAATGTGATACAGAGGTTTGGAGAACAATAGGGACTAGTTGGCTGTACCTTCATCTGGCCAGCCAATTCTATTTCCCCTCTTGTGGATATTACTGGTTTTATAAGGTGATGTGTTACGATGAGAGTGTCAGCTGCATCGTTCTACAGCTGTGCTAAATCCTTCTTCACACAATGATGTCCATTATGGTGTCCTGATACTAGTAGGCTGAGTTACGAGCTGGACATGGAGTGTTGTGGAGTGCTGAAGTGGTCTGGCAGCGAGCCAGGGACATGCTACAGTACTGTGTGCTTGGTGGAGTGTAGCAGATGATAGCCTGTTGCTGGAAATTGCAGTTCTCTCGTGCTGTGCAGAGTTATGATAGGGTGTGATGTGTTGGCAAGTGGTGGCTGTGATTTTATGGTAAAATTGAACTGCAGTACGAAGCAGGATGAAATTGCTTAACAGCTTTAGTTTGTCAGGATTTGACTTAGGCCATTTTTTCTAGTAATGAACTAGGTCAGAGTGCTGTGGTTCAGTACTCCAGGAATGTGGCCATTTACTCCTTCAGCTATGAGTCTAGAGGTGCCTAGGTATTTTTAATTTACTTTGGCTTGTGTTTTGTTTGAAGAAATAGCATGAATTTAGAGCAGATAATCTCGCGGAACTGTCTCGTGTAGAGTACTTAAGTTCAGGAGAAAAAATATTAGGGTTCACACAATTTCTATCTGTAGGTGTCTTCTGTGGGCATTCAGCATTTAATGCTAACTCCTCACTGGGTTACTGCTGTATGTATGGCCACATCCCAATGAACTAGCTAGGCTTCACTGATTTCATACAAATGCATTTACTCTTACTGGAACACAGTGGGCAAGTCCTTTGATAAATTCCTTTACGGGGAAAAAAATTTTCACATGAATCCTGAGAGCTGTGAAGGAACAAGACCTTCAGACATGATGGTCCAGATTCTCTTGCCCCATTCCTTACTTTAATATTTTGCAGTTAAAAAAAAAATCCTGTCTATATGGAAGAAATATTTTCTTGAATTTAGGTGAAGTTTAAGAAGAGGATGTTTGGGTTTTTTCTGGTTTTGTTTGGGTTTTCTTGTTTGGTTTTTTCATATGTTTGTTTGTTTTATTAAAAAGGATTTGGAGAAAACTATTGTGATAGCCAATTACTCTACATTTTTAAGAAGAATCACTTTAACCATGGAACTTGCCTGTACCCTATAATGACATTATGTCATTCAGTGTGCAAATTGTGGAGTCGTAGTGTCTAATATTCACAATAACAAGTGATCACTGAGTTCTCCACCATTTATCTCTTCAGTCTAGCCCACAACAAGCATATTTAACTAGTCTTGCCTGAAGGTGGCAAAAGCATGGGCCAAGATACTAAAGTCCATATCTGAAAAGATATGAAAAGAACATGGTCTTTCATGAGAAGAACGTAGACTTTATCTTTTCTATTTGGGAAATTTTCCATTAGATTTTCCCAAAACACCTGAAAATGAAGGAAACGGCAATTATTTTTTTTTATTGTCCAAATGGCTGGCAAATATTCTAGATTCAGAAGACTGCCAAAATACCCAGATGCCATCATTATCTCTTCACTTTTTATCTCCTTCAGACATGAAAAGGCAATTTGCTTTCATCAGTGTCCTAACTCATGTCAGCAGAATATTTAATACAAGAGAGAGATATAAAAGTGGGCATCATCAAGATGCTACTCATATTTCAACTGATGTCTCCTCACCAAATCCTAGCAATCTAATAGATCCTTAGATTTAAAAGAGGTGACAGCAGCTTGAATCTTAAGCACCCTGTGAGAATCTTCAGTGTGAAGAAATTGCTCAACACTAATTTCACTCAGTTTGAGAAAAGTAAATGAAGGGAACAATAGGATAACCTTGTCCACTCTCACATGCATGCCTACACCAATTTTAGGACCCTGACTATCAAAAGTACCTAGTGGTTTCACAGAATCACACACACACAGAATCATTAAGGTTGGAAAAGACCTATAAGATCATCAAGTCCAACCATTAACCCAACATCATCGTGCTCACTAAACCATGTCCCAAAGTGCTGTGTCTACATGTTTTTTGAACACCTCCAGTGACGGTGACTCCATCACCTCCCTGGGCAACCTGTTCCAATGCTTGACCACTCTCTTAGTAAAGAAATTTTTCCTAATATCCAGCCTAAACCTCCCCTGGAGCAACTTGAGGCCATTTCCTCTTGTCCTATCAATTGTCACTTGGGAGAAGAGAACAAACACCCACCTCTCTGCAAACTGTAGAGAGCAATGAGGTCTCCCCTCAGCCTCCTCTTCTCTAGACTGAACAACCCCAATTCGTTCAGCTGCTCCTCAGAAGACTTGTGCTCCAGACCCCTCAACGGCTTCATTAATGTTTAGTTGACATCAAGAAACCATCTATCAACAAGTAAATGTATTGCTAATGTACTTCAACTGGAACACAATGATCATGTTTAGAGAGTTCAGGTACATTTCTGTCTATCCTACCCTTTTCTGTCCTAACTTTTCCATAACATTGAACAGATATCAAAGTAGTTAAAATCAGCATGAAAGGTGCCATAAGAAAATATAAAAATACTGGGTTTTACAGCAGTTATCCTCCAGACCTCATCATAGAAGACCTTGACCTCACAAAATAAAAATTATCTATGGTATCTAAAACGTCCATGTACATCACTTGCTTAAACTGTTATTTTATTAATAGCTGTTATTTTTTTTTTCTGGGTACTTGACTGTATTGAGGGGGATGAAATTTAAATCTACTTTTAAACCTTATTCCCATTAAAGATCATGTTTGTTGTTAGACATTTAGATTTTTATTTATCATGCTGTAGTCAATCAAGATATGTATTTTTAATTTTCTTCCATTTATATGTGTGTTGATTTCTACTTTTATGACTTTACTGAATACTGTGATATGTTAATGTGTTCTCCTCTGTGTTTTAGTCCCATCATAATATTTTAATATCGAGTATTACAGGAACCACCTTGTAGGTTGTCACTTCTGTGCGTTTTTGTGTTGTATTTATCTGTTCTGAATTTAGGTGCTAAATTTTAGACTTTAAAAATTATATATATATACACACACTTTAATTTTAGTTATTTCTTTAAATTTTATACCTTTGACGACAGTCAAGAACCCAAAACATCATGAGTCCTGCAGCTGAAAGTACTACAATGGTATCATTCAAAAGCTCATTGAAAATACTGTGCCTCTATTCCGAGCATGACACTATGGTCCAAACAGGAATGAAACTGGACTTATGTCTCCCCTTTTGGCAATTACACCACACTGCAGCTTTTCCTTCTTTAAAGTTTGCTAGTTAGGACAAAAAAGAGTTTGGACTGTAACTGCAGAAGACCTTGAATTTTTCCACGGTTTTGGGGAATTCATCCTACAGCTATAGCACAAAATGTAAGTACAACACTGTTCCAACTAAAATTTCTGACTTTGAATGACTGTTAAACAGAGGTTTTAGTTCCTGAATTGATGCCTGTCCTCTTCAAATACTTATTTTATTAACTAAAACTCAAACAGCATGACAAAATGACAGCATAAAGCTTTGCTATCAGTCATGTTCAAAAGAAATTAAAATTTCAGTATGAGATATCTAATAAGAGGAACATTCATTTTTTTGTAAAAGATGGTTCCTCATACTAAAAAAAAACCAAACCAAATATGGAGTTGGTATATACCATGGAGCAGAATCACAAGGAGTATGAATTATAAAAAGGATATTTATGAAAATGGGACTATGCAAAAATCAGCTAATGATCTATTACAACAGTGTTACGTATTGGTTAAAAGATCCTTTTCTTAATGTATGCCACCTAGCCTTGCAATACGCTTTTCATCTTTCAAATAGTCATAATCCCAGAGGCTTTTTCAGAAACTATTATTCTCACATAATGTATCAATAATTATATATATATAAAAAATATACTCATATAAAAATAGATTAGCCAAATTACTGGGTTATTAAGCAGAAACTGTAAGACATGAGCGGTTTTTAGGCTTGAATGTATATTTATGGTTAACAGAATAGATAATAGTATCAGATTTACAGTAAAAAGACTTGAAAAGTAACACGAGACAATTTTTTAAATATATGTTACTATTATTTCCTGGTAGCATTTATTTTTTTTTTCCTTTTCTTTTTAAATGAAAACATGCAATTTTAAATTTTCCACAGCTTCTGTCTTATGATAATTGCACTCAGTGGGGACTTCTGAGTTTACTGTATTGGAAGAAGTATCATGTTATATATTATTGCTTGACTAAAAGAGTAAACTAAAAGCTCTAATAACTTTTGTTGTTGGCAGAGAACCAGCAAAATGCAATATTTGTGGCTTATGGATTAGCTGGTATTTAATGTAAAAATACACAAGCATCATAAACAAACCCTTCTTCATTTTAATTGGCTTTACTCTAGTTGAAATTGTGTGCACAATTCCTATTAAAATACATAGCACAGGATGAAACTGAAAGTGGCCACAGAAATAATGCAGTAGTTTATGGTTTAATTCATGCATCGCATCATATCACCTCATTCATAGATCAGTCAGCCAATTTTGGTCAAAGCATTGGTTTGCTAATGGCTAAGATTTTTCTGGATAGGAATCCACTACAGCAACACAGTCTTTTTGAGTTTATACATTTTGACTACACAAAGCTAGGAACAATAAAGTAATTTGTCTAAATGCTTAATGAATTTTAAAAAAAATTGTGAAATTGTGATATTAGTCCACTGAAGTGTTTTCCAGTATTTATCTTCCCCCCCCCCGCCCCCCCCAAATAAAGGTTGAGGAGTTTATCTAGCTAAAGGTCTTTTTATTTTAACTTTTTATTTTAACTCTCCTGGAACCAAAAGAGAAAGATAGCCTCAACATCAGGTTTAGTGCAGAGAGAAAGAAACAGAGCTTGAGACTAGTAGATTAACATACTGTATATTCAGAAAAAGGAAATTGCCTTAGGAAGGATTTGAAACATAATAAATTCATTTCAAAAATAAAACAGAACCATTTATTGATATGCCACAAAGTCTTTTAAGGATATACTGATTTATTTCTACTGTCTACATACAAAAAATGTAAACTGAAATGTTAACTGTAATAGCAGAGAAACACTTTCTTTGAATATCTAGATAGACAGTTTTAACCAGGAAGCTGCCAATATCTATTTCCAGTCATCCTGTGGAAACCTAACTGTGACAGATGGCATCCAGCTTGCCTGACATGAATTTTACCTGCTGTATATTCACTGATGATTTAAATCACTGATACCTATTTGTGTGTGCTCCTACATACGTATCTTAGCCTATCTTTCCTTATCTTCAGTTATGCTGCATATAAAAAGCCTACTCTTCTGGCATGATAATGATGGTATAGTACAAATCTTTTATACTAGGACATTTTTTTTCTTGCTTTTTTCATTTAATTCTAGGCAGGATCTGTAACCTATTCTCTTTGGACATCTCAATTCTTCTGGATGAACACATCTCATGCCTCTGGACCCCCTCAGAAGAAGCCTTGGCAGAGCTACGGTAGTCCATCTATTTCCTTTTGACTTATTCCATTTTTCCACTTTCTTGTTTTCTCTATGGAATTTGAATTCCTTTTCTTTCGTTTTTGGATAGAGTATTTTCATTTGTTTCTCACTTGATATTCTGCTACGCCAGCTAAATCTTTTCCTTCTTCTCCATCTACACATTCTCCTACTCATTAACATGTTGTCAGTGTTCAGCATTCCTCCCTCACCTCACACACGTGGAGGTGCTATCTCTTATTCACCTCCTTTGGTGGCAACAGTCATGAAAGTGCTAGAGCAGGAGGGATGACAGCATTTTAACTACTGTGTTGTCTAAACCTGAGCAGATGGTCTTGTAATCTCCTAAGCAGAGGCGGCTTGAGTGTGTGATAGATAAATTCTTTGGGGTGAATTTGTGGGAAAATGGAGGGCTCTGAAATACATGGTGCACTGAGGTCAATGTTTTGAAGGGAAGCTGAGAGGTACTTTGACTTTTCTTCCTCCCTCTATTTAGAGTTTCATCCTAAAATTTAGCCATGACAAAGGTGAGGCTTTGGCCATTTTAATTTCATGTAAGCCTGGCTATTGTACAGCTAGGGATGAATAGCACTTCATCTTTTCTACTTAAAAACATAGAAGCTTTCCTCAATAAGTAGTGTCAGTCTCCCAACGTCACTGGTGTGTAACCTCTCTCCTAGGGGTCCTCTCAGAGCTGTCTGTGATTCAAGGACTGCTTTTGATATAACATGGTTGTGTAATCTTGGCTCAAACTTCTGAGAAAAATGCTAAGTTGTGAGAAAGAGCTGTGAAACAGAACTAAGCTAGAAAAGAAGGGTAAAATGACAGGCAGAGGTAAGATTGTTGAGACAGGTATAGTTGGCATCTCAGTGATTCCAGGAGAAAAACACTGACGTGAGAAAGTATAAAGATGGCACATCAGCAGCACTGAGGATTAGCAATGGAGGCTGACCCTTTCACATCTGCCATCAAGCTGTCTGGCCAGCGCAGGCATGCTGCATGCTTTACTGCGGGTTGTAAGCATATTAATACTTATTCTCCTTTCTTGTTTGTCCAGATTCTCTGTTGTGTGTAATAGCCAAAAAAGACTGCTTTATACTCTTCGGATGTGTACATCCTTCCTGCAGTGTCTTTGTTCATGGTAAAAGTTGTCCAAACAAAGTGACACAGAGAAGGCAGGTTACAGACATCAGCTGAGCCAAGGCATCAGCCCTGTCAAGGCAAAATGTCAGGTGGTGATTAACCAGGGAGATTTACATAATAGCTACTGAGTGGGAAGCCTCTCCCTAGAAATCAACACCACTGAGAAAAATTTGGGCCATATAAATTCTTAATATATGTAAATGGAGAGCTGAACACTTCACCATCATTCTTCTCTCAGTGATCACTAGATTACTATGCCACTAGTGCAGAAACCAGTACTTTGCACTGAGGAAGCAAAAAAACCCAACTTAATTTACTGCATCAATTCCATGAATTGACTGATACGGACCCTCCTTGCCTCAATCTAGACAAAAATACTGATGCAATGTAAAAAGGGAAATACATTTTCCCATTGCAGTCATATTGTACCTTAATTACAAGAAGCTGGATGCAGAAATTTCTAGGCAGAAGTTTTTCCCTCCTGTATTTGATATGACATGATCCATGATGATACAACATGCCACTTCCACCCACAAGTCCACAAATGAAATCCTGGCTCTGTTAGTAGCAAGGGCAGAACTCCTTTTTATTCAAATTTAAAAAGTCAGAAGACCACATGGATCTATGAACTATGAAGTATTTTATCAATGCTTATTCAAGTATATTGAAAATAATGAAGGTTTGTGCAGGTCAGTACTGCATGATGACTGGGACGGATTTCAGTAGGATCCGGCTGTTTTAGCATTTTATAGTGGTTCCTGTCCTTACATTCCCGAACAGTTCTGAAGTACTTAAACTGGGATTAAATCTAATTATGACTTTGACTCTTTTTTTCTCTCATTAAGGAATGTTCTTTTTTGGGGTAGCTAGATGTGACAAAACCTTTTGCATTTTAAGACAAATGTACCCAAAAGAATATCTGTGACTGAAAAAATGAAAACAAACAGGAAACAAATGCATGTGCTCTCTTTGAATAACAAATCAGTATCTACAAAACCATGAAAGTAACCAATTAAGACTGAATGCAACTTTTATTCCTTGTATCACACAGTACTTCCCATGAGGTTGTTTCCTGATATGTAAAATGTTACAGTGAAAACATACTGCATACTCTAGTTCCATTTTCTATTTAATATATGTCATGATCTGCCTCTAGAAAGAGAATATATCTATAAAACAAAAAGTAATTTTTACGCTGTCTGTTGGAAGTTAGATGATTTTAAGTTGTTCTCTGCAGTTACGACTTATGTTTGCCCAGATGCTCTGGATATATTTTAATTGATTCTATCACAGTATAGATTTAAAATAAGAAATTTATACGGCTACATGTATAAAGACATGTTTTAGGTACAATGATAATAGGGAGTTTTCTAACGTTCTAGTGTTTTCTAAGATTTTTATTTTAATGCCTTTTGTATTTCTAAGATACAAGAAAAAATTCCTGAAGTCTGTCTGTGTTTGTTTTTATGCAGATGTGCTTTTTCATCAAGTATTAAGTTTGCTATAGCATATGAAAGTGATTCAAGTAATACTGTAAGACTGCTTGTCTTACAAGCAGTAAGCTTGTTATTTCAAATACATTAAAACACTCAATTCCTCATTCAATGCAGCTTGACCTACAAAACTAACAACTTACTATTGCCAAAGTATCCAAAGAAGCCAAGCCAAATGGGTTTCATCAGGACAAACACTTTTGAAATGTAGAATTCTAATAATGTACAGTATATAGGATTTAAGACAGAAACCAGAAATTCATCAAACCTTTGACTATTCGAACTGAACCTAATTATTGAAATGTAGAAACAATTAAGAAAAGTTAATATTTGAAACCACATTTATATATTACCATATGAGAAGTTACTATATTTCTAAAAGCTGAATGAAGATATTGTAAAAGTCAGTGAAGCTATTGACACTATTTTCATACATAGCAAAAACTGTGAATACTTTCAGTGTAACTGCCAAAATACAGGTCAACAGTTTTCATGCAGCATGTTTGTTTTGTAATGATTGTTATTGGAAGCACAAGAGGGAAGGAAGAGGGAAGGAAGGATAAGAGGAAGAGGTTGCTTGAGGTCTTTTTGTAAGCAGTGTTGAATAAAGAGGGGAAATCAAGCAGTTTCTCAGCACTTAAGGTGGAGAGCAGAGATGTGGAAGGATGGCAATGTGGATGCAGTGGCCGATTGCTTGAAGCTTGCATCAAGATGAATAGCTTGAGAGAGAAAATACACAACTGGGATGAGCAGTTGAAGGAGTCTGGGACAGGGGCATGCAGGAGGAGCAGGGGGTGTAGCGCCTTTAGCAGAAGGGAACAGGTACAGTGAGATCCATACTGAGGCAAGATTCTTCTTTCTGTATTTGTTAGAGACAGTAGAAGTCCTAATGCCACGATGTCCATGCTCTTGAAGCCCTTCAAAGTCTTCTGAATAAATCATAGGTGTGTCAATGCAATTCCACATCACAGGATTTTTTTTTTGAACTGTACTTTATTTTTTAAACTTGAGAAATCTGAGACAAAAGAAACTCAAGCTGCCTTACGAGAATGCTATTCTCTTTGGAAAGTCAAATACACGAGGGTTATGTAACAACATGATTAAGATTACACTTACTGCCTTAGCTCAGCTTCTTTCTGTGTTTATTTGTATGATTTATTTTGTTTTCCAGTCACCAGGATATTGGAGACCCTCATAATATTTCAGATTTTTATCTTCACAGCATCCTTGTGACTACTCAGCACTGGCAAGGCCACACCTGGATTGCTGCGTCCAGTCCTGGGCTCCCCAGCACAAGAGAGATGTGGAACTACTGGAGAAAGTCCTCTAAAGGGCCACAAAGCTGATTAAGGGCCTGGAGAATCTCTCATATGAGGAAAGGCTGAGAGAGTTGGGGCTGTTTAGCCTGGAGAAGTGAAGGTTCAGGGGGGATCTCATCAATATGTACAAATATCTGAAGAAAGGAAGTAAAGAAGATGTATCCAGGCTCTTTTCAGTGGTGCCCAATGATAGGACTAGAGGCAATGGGCACAAACTGAAACACTGGAAGCTCCCTTTGAACATCAGGAAATACTGATGTTGCCCAGAGAGATTGTGGAGTCTTTATCCTTGGAGAAATTAAAAAGCCATCTGGACATGGTCCTGGGCAATTGGCCTTGCTTGAGCAAGTGGCTTGGACCAGGTGACCTCCAGAGGTCCCTTACAACCTCAACCATTCTGTGACTCTGTATGAGACTAGTACCTTCATAGTTATTCTCATTTCTGCATTTATAAATCTGAGGTAGTAAGAATGGGATCCAGACCTCTTAAATTTACCAGGTGTCTTCCAGTTTGACCTGGAACTTCACAGAATCACAGAATCACAGAATCAGTACGGTTGGAAAAGACCTGTAAGATCATCGAGTCCAACCTGAAAAAAAAAAAAAAAAAAAAAAAACCCACAAAAAGAAAAACCACAAAACCCACGCCACACAACAACAACAACAAGCCACAACCCACCCAACACCACACAGCACCATGTCCATCAAGCTACATCCCACAATGCCACATCCACACGCTCCTTGAATACCTCCAGGGAGGGTGACTCTACCACCTCCCTGGGCAGCCTATTCCAATGTTTCACTACTCTCTCAGTGAAGAACTTTTTCCTAATATCCAGTCTGAACCTCCCCTGGCGCAACTTGAGGCCATTTCCTCTTGTCCTGTCACTCGTCACTTGGGAGAAGAGACCAGCACCCACCTCTCTGCAACCCCCTTTCAGGTAGTTGTAGAGAGCGATAAGGTCTCCCCTCAGCCTCCTCTTCTCCAGGCTAAACAACCCCAGCTCCCTCAGCCGCTCCTCATAAGACTTGTGTTCCAGACCCCCCACCAGCTTCGTCGCCCTTCTCTGGACACGCTCCAGCACCTCTATGTCCTTCTTGTAGTGAGGGGCCCAAAACTGAACACAGGATTCGAGGTGCGGCCTCACCAGAGCCGAGTACAGAGGCATGATCACCTCCCTGCTCCTGCTGGCCACACTATTTCTGATACAAGCCAGGATGCCGTTGGCCTTCTTGGCCACCTGGGCACACTGCTGGCTCATATTCAGCCGGCTGTCGATCAACACCCCCAGGTCCTTTTCTGTAGGGCAGCTTTCCAGCCACTCATCCCCAAGCCTGTAGCGTTGCATGGGGTTGTTGTGGCCAAAGTGTAGAACCCGGCACTTGGCCTTATTGAACTTCATCCGGTTGGCCTCAGCCCATCGATCCAGCCTGTCCAGATCCCTCTGCAGAGCCTTCCTACCCTCCAGCAGATCAACACTCCCTCCCAACTTGGTGTCGTCTGTCGTCTTCCCTTAGTAACTACAGGTTACCTATATCCGACCCTCTTCCATTCATGCAAGGAGGCTGAAATTAGAGTAAAAACAACTTTTGCCACCTTAATATTAATATAATGTGCTTTATATTCCCAGTTTATAGAAGTTACATAAAATCATGTTTGTTTGGTTGTTTTTTTAATTTCTTGTGCCATTACCTTCTCCATTTGGCCACCGAATTCCCTCTCTTCCCTCATATCCCCATTGCTGTTCCCCAGAGCCTCCCCAGCCCCTTGCTGCCACTTGCCACCTGGCAGACAGGAGAAGCAGGTAAGCCCCGGGGCTCTGTTTCTCAGCTGTTGACAACAACCCTGTGTGCTAATTCTGTCACGCATGCCATCGGCTCGCTTTCACTGCTTATTATAAACTGTAGATGCATATGAAGATTTGTAATTTGAACCCCCATAACCTAAAGGTGGACTGATTTTGAGAGATGCTGCATGTTAGCAGCTCTCATTGACCTCAGTGCTGTTTGTTTAGAAGTGTGCACAAGACACTTTTAAAGCCAAACACATAAGGAAACATTAAAAAAGAAGATGAGTGGCCTTGAAAAACACAGAAAAATTACTAAAAGGAATGAAAATATTACCAACTGATTTTAACTTAATTTTCTGAAATAAAAAGTGGTGGTTTGAGGTTGAGCAGTGAGTGCTGAAAACCTTAAATATCATATTTATATCACATATAAATAAAACGTATTTTATACATATGCTTTTCCATCAATCCACCTTTAGCGAATTGAGCTGTCTCCAGTATTTGACACTTGCTATTTGTCATTTTATGCCTTGATTAAAAAGTGTGTGTTCATCCAGGTACAGTATTTTGATATAATCTCTGCCACACTAATGAAGATTTTGTACTACAATTTACTCTAGTTGCTTGCCAACTTTTCCAAATAGCAGATATTTAGATCCGACTAGCTCTAAGTTGCCTGTTAGAGCACCACTAAGTATGGAGCCCACAGTCTTAATTTAGGTCCCCAAGTTAGATTCCAGAAGTTGGATGGTGTGAATACCTGCCTTGGACAGCAAGCCGTATAAAGAAACAGCAGCTACGTATAGAATGTAGAGCAGCCCAATATAAATATCCCAAATAAAAATGCTATATGTCTATATTTGGCAAGTGAAAGCCTACTCCTGAGAGATGCTTACGCCTCTTAAGTCCACTGAGAAATTCAAGGGAAGCTCTGCACCTTCCAACATCAGGCGTTAAATGATCAAGCATTTCTATCCACTGCTGTGCTCTACCTTGCCTGATCTCAAGCAGGGTTATTACAAGAACAGGGATTACACATCATTTCCCTCTACAGTACTTTGAATTATTTAATCAATGTGCTTTATTCCGCAAGCTGTTCTAACTGTGCTTGTGAGGGTTTAAATCAAAAGATAGCGTTGTTACATGAGCAATTCTTAAAGGAACAAAGCGCCCTGCTGTATTCTCTGTGGCAACAGTTAGAAAAATGGCCTATACCTTTTAGACCCATGGCACTAATGATGGTTCCTAGTCTGATGTATTCTTCTAATATTCTCCCAAGTTTCATTATGATGTCATGTTGATCATGATGCTGTTAGTAAATTTTGGAATGACTCACTTCCTGCTGGCAGGTACAATAAGACAAGATAGTGCTACAGCTGACACGAGGCATCTGTCATTAAAACTGTCAGGAAGCTAAATACAAAAAAGGCTTACTGGCCAGACAAAAATTCCCAGAATTTTTAGCTTCTATATCCCTGCTGTGTCTCTTGCCATTAATAGTAACATTACAATGGCTACTTCAATTATGAACATGAAACAACATTTTTCAAAATAAAACAATCATAAAAAAGGATGTAAACTTTTTTTTCCATTTTAACAGTATCATTACAGTCTCTCTCTTTTACCATCAACATTACAGAGACTGTTTCCAATTTTCAAATCTAAAGCCCATACCACTATTTATAAAACAGTCGAGATGATAATATTTAGATAGTAAAAGTAATATATTTTACCTTTTTTCTAAATTTTTAATTCCACTGTATAATATGCCCTACTTATAATGCTTTCCTTTAAAACAGAAACATTTATCCTAAGATAAAATGGTTGCTTTCTAATGCATAAATAGTATTTCAATTGCTTAACAAACAAACCTTACTATGTCTTTCAACATTAACTTTCAAAACAAGATATGCAGTCTAAAGGGGAGACACAGCAATTACAAAAGAACTTGTGATGCTAATATAAAGCCAATTTATTCCAACATTAGTCCTAGAATTTCAGGACAGGACCCTATTATTTGGGTTCACTTGAGATTATCAATTTATAAGTGGGTTTCAATTCAATATTTAGGGACGTTGCCAAAGGACCTCTTTAACTAAATCAGAGGCCATCTATAAAACCATTTGTTTTGGAACATTTATCTAGAGAGAGTGTAAGCTTCTGAATTGGCCTGATTCCTCTTGGAAGAGAAAATAATAAATGCAATAAGGAACAGGTCCATAAATGGTGTATGTAATTTTGGACTGAGTTAAAAAACAAATGGCTTGCGATTCTGGCTAACCAGAAGGAAAGCAAGCAAATAACCAGACCTGTGATGAGGATAAGCGATAGTTTCTTTGTTGTGCTGGCCAGGTCCGTAGGACTTTCAGCCAGCAGAAGCAGTTCACATCAGCATCACACACCCTGCTATTTAGTCCCATGTTTGTCATCACCTTCCTCCATGAAATCAACAAAATTACTCAATTTCTCTCACACTTGGTATCCCCTTTTGTAAAATGAGATTACAGTAATACATATCTCTCTAATGTCAGGAGAATATTTTTGTAAAGTATTCTGAGATCCATTTACATAAAGCTCTAAAAATGTTTTATTGTATATCAATAAACAGAGAGGAAGAGTTTCAAACATCCTAGTTGCAGAGTTTGATAAAAGTTTAACCTAAGATAAATATGGTATCTGTGTTGTACAATGTTGATGTTTTACAAAAATGCCAATTTAAATACTTCCAGCAAAGTGGCACGCTCTTTGTGGGCCATGTTAATCTGTCACCATTCACCCTGAGAAGAGGATCTCCATTCTGTGTCCTCCATTTCTCAGAATAAAATTATTTTTAGAAAACACATTAGATCTTTTTTTCTTTTTCTTGTTTCAGTATCAGAAACAGAAAATAAAATGTTTAAGATGTATAGGATTTCTCAAAACATGATGAGATTTCAGCATCAAGGAATTAAACTACCTGGAATTTATTTTTCTTTCGTTAATGATGTCCAACAACACAAACAGTTCACCCCTACCTAGCTTTCAGTATCACCTTTTAGTCTTTTTAGATATTAGAATTAGAAATTGATTTCTGTGATGGTATCTTGGCCAAGCTGTAGGTTTTCATAAATTCCTAGATCATAAACCCAAAAAGGATCTCAGTGATCATTACCACTTACATAATACAGATTGCAGGGCTTCCCTGAGGTTAGTTCTTGCCCAAACGCCATGTCTTTCAGAACAAATGTTTACTCCTGATTTTAAAAGTAGTTTTGATAGAGCATCCATCTCAAATCCTTGGAATTTGCTAAAAACGTAGATGAAGCTTTTTCTAGCTTCAAATCTAGCCAGTGGAAAAAATAATTTCTGTCTGTTAGATTACAAAACCTGTGCTTGTTACCCACCACATCAGTACATGCCACAGACAATCTTACTTGACTTTTTATTTTATAAACTGAATACATAGAGGTTCTCCAGTTTTTTAATGTATATTTTGCTTTTCACTTGTTTAAACACTTTATGAAATTTCTCTGTACTGTTTCTGTATCAATATTCTTTATGCAGTCATCAAACGGGCACAGGATCACTGGGGAATTGTATCAACACTACAGACTGAAGCAATGGAAGGACTTTACCTATTGCTTGATATAGGTCTGCGCACCTGAGGACCATATTTGGATTTTTCCACTGCGCCTTCTATAAGACTTACTATTTATTTCATTATTTATCAGTACCCGAAGTTCTGTGTCAACTGAAAATTCTGTTTTATATTTTTTCACTATATAGTAATTAAAATAAGATGATATTGACCTCTTCAGAATAGCAGAAGTTTCCTTCTACACATTCTTTTGAGATGTGTCATCTAGCTAGTACTTAATCCTCTTGATTTTATGGTAATTTTTTATTCCCACATTTTTCAAACCAAAATTGTTAACAGTGCTAAATCATTGTCTTAGACTATTTTAAATATATGAACAAAATTTATCATCAGAGATTATCTTCTTATTAAAATGAAAATGTGTTTGATGGGAATAAGTTTCCTTTTATCCTCCTGATTGTCGTTCATTATATTATCCTTGCTTAATACTTTATTAATTGAGGACTGTTATCACTGTTGCATTGCTTTTCCTGTAGGTTTATATTACCCAGGTTGGCTTATTTACTCTTTTTAAATAATGATATAATAGCTATTATCTTCCATTCCTATGGAATTTCTCTGTTTGTTCCAATAAAAACGAAAAATCAGTAGTAATAGTCCGGAGAGCTCCTTCATTTCAAGGCTTTTAGATGCAAGGTATATACAGATGGTAGCTTGAAATTGTTTTAAGTTCAGTAGCTGCTGTTTAACCTCTAGTTACAATTCAAACAGAAAATGTTTTTCCTCATCCTGTGATGTAACCATAGCATTTGGCTTTTTTCCCAGAACAGAAATATTTATTGAACATTTTTTCTTTTTGAGAATTATTACTATGTTCAACTATTTCCATTTTGAGTAATGTGTATTCTGAAATCAATATCATAATAAAACTACAGTCCTGAGTTCTTTATGTTAATTGATGAAGCTAGACAAACCAGTTTCAGATGTTTTGAGTCAAACCCCATGAGGCTTTGTACATCTTCGTGAAGTAATGAATATTGTCTGTGTGACAGATAATCCTAATTGATAATCAATATCTCAGCAATTGATATTGCTGAGAAATTAAGAACTATTAAATAAATATTTGTTTACAGAGGCACATACACACACACAACACACACATAGAGTAACTTTCCTTTTATACCTGTGACTGACAGAAACTGAGCTCTTGCCTAAAAATATCTTACAAAAGACTTCAAAGAGCTTAGAATTTTTTACAGGAAGTACCAAGATGTCCCCATTTTCCCTCCTTATGCTGGGGAGATGTGAATCATTAAAGTTCAATTCATGGGTGTATAGCACCTAGTGCAAATATTCACAGACTTTATTTTGATTTGATAGCAATTTTGCATTTGCAATGGACATGTGTAGAGGATTACATGAAGTGCAGGGCTCTAGAGGCTCAGTACATTGGAACATGAAAAACAAACGGCTCTAATCAGGATATGTAGGAAGCATTAACACATTTATAATGTCAAAGAAACTCACGAAATTAACTTGAAATAAGAACAAGATAAGAAATAGATAACATTCAAATTACTCTGGGAAACAGAGTGCCATACAATTTAGGAGGAAACTAGGATAGATAACAAAAGCTAGAAGCCAGAGTGGTTTTGGATGCACCTGTGCAAATGGTTTTTTTCAGGGTGCTAAATATAGGAGATACGTTCATGCTTGATATAATAAAAGATCAGACCTTTTACTTCAAAGAATCCAAGGGGTATAAATAGGAAGAGAGAAAAAAAGAAGCGTATATGTATGTGTGCGTGTGTGGTTTCAGTTTATAAAGACGCAAGTCCTTCTGACGCACAAAGGGATAAACTACTGACAGTCTGCAATGCTGAAAGGCAGGAACTCTGGCAACATGTGTTTAATGCTGGATACCATGTATTTCTGTTTTCTTTATTGGCATGGTTGTACCTATATAATCTGTGTGTTGTCTCAATGAACAGATAGCCTACACTTAGGAAAGATATGATTTCACAGTTTTATTCTTTTGAATTGATTTGACAGAATCCTCTCTCTTTAATTAGCAAATAAGACTGCTACTGGAAAATTCTTACAAAGCCATTTATCCTGGTGAAAATAAAATCAGATTTCTACAGCTGAGCTATCTTGTAGTTTTGTGAAAAGCACTGCTAAATTGTTTGCTACCATGCTAATCTGTGACCAGTGATGTGATCAGTACAGGATGTTAAAGAAAACCTGAAGTCCAAGCCCTTATCCTGCCTTATCATGAGATTTTTGGCTGAAGGCTGCTTGTCATGGTGTATTTATGCCTAGGCAGGAATTCAGTGTAGTGCATAGTCAGATATATGTGCTCTTTATCAACTGGAAAAAATATGTTCAATGTCCAAAGTGTTTTATGCCCTTGCATTATTTTAAACAACATACAAGATGTGACCAAAAGACACAATATTTTTCAGAAAAATCCTCAGGAAGACGCTCCCCTGAAAGAGGCAGCAGTGTAAAGATCCTATCTAGGTGTCTGAAAGCAGCTAGCCATGGATTAGACCAGGGCAGCACGGGATTATGCATTGTCAGTTGCTGAGTGGTGGATAGCCTCTGACTGCCCCTATGATCCCGAAACTGCAGTTCAATTTTCCATTTCAGCTTCACCCAGTGAAGAGGGTCAGCCCATACTGCCTGCAACGGATCAATACCTGAGATGCACAGCCATTTCAGGGGATGCATAGGGTTCCCTTATGTAATCCCTCCCTTCTCTTTGTTGGGGCTTTCTTTATTCTCCTTATTATCCTACTGTTCATTCCTTTTTACATCATGTATTTTCAAAAGACATAATAAAAAAAAGCATGATTTTAGCAATAATTTAGTGACAGCTTTAATGACACGATGTAGGACTTTTATAGCTTATTTTTAAAGCTTAAATTCCTCGCTGTTGCTGCAACAGGGTGGTGTAAATGAAAGTTAAAATGTTGACTGATGAGGTTGTTATACATCACTTCTGTGTAATGTAAAATCGTTGTGGCTGTTTTCTCAAGGGCTGTTCTTTTATGAGACTGAATTACATCATTGCTTCACAGAAAGCATTTTTCTGCACTATCAGGAGGCACACAGGGTGAGAAAGAGATGGATGCCAGCAGCCAATGGAAGATGCTGCTTCTTAGCATTACTCCACGAGGACATACTCCTAAGGGCATGTTTAATTTTGAGCATCAGCGGCCCCACTAAAATCTGGAAGACTAGTCACAGGATTAGTGTTCTTCTAGGATACCATTGTATATTTGTGACATTTGGGGGACAATGGCATTTACAAGCATGTTTCTTCCCCCTTCCTTCTCTCAACTTTCTCTTTCATAGGCTTATAATGTGCTGAAACAATACCCTCAACTTGGTCATCTTCCCTTCAGGCAACACAAGGGCGTCAACGACAGCAGTTCTCATCCTGCTACCTTACTGCAGATATCACTCGTCTTGCCGTATACCACGATGTGCATTCAGAGGGAAACTCTGTGCCCACCCCAGAATCACTATAATAATAATGCCTCTAAGCAGGATAAAGACAACTTTGTACATAAGACTGATGTTTCTGATCATGTAAAACCCTTTCCTTCCAAAACTCAGGATGACTGGCAAAACAGAAACAAATTGTCACCAACAGTGTAGCACGGTATTTCTTAACAAAAGCAAAAATAATACTTAAAAGTAAAGGAATTACATGGTAGAGATGACTGAAAGGTATTTAGTACGGGTTTGATTGCACCCAAAAGGTGCAGTCATTTCTTGTGGTAGTATAGAATTCTGTCCTTAGAAAAGAAAATGGGTCATAGCAAAAGATTTCAGAGAGAAGAGCTCATGGGCTTTTATATCTTCACCTACAATTCATTTTTTTTATACGCCACTGCTACATGGTGCACAACAAAGCACGCAAAACCATAGCTCCCCTTCATAGACCAGCAGATCTTCAGAGGAACGGGGAGGACAGGGTAGCAAAGAGAACATGAGGTCTGTGTGCAGAGCCAACTTCTTGGCAGACAGAACAGGCGAAGGCAGGGATAGAAAGAAAGGTTGTTTGCATAGGCCAGCTGTGCCTTTAGAGCTCCAGAAGAGCATATGAGCTCATTCCAAACTGCCCTGCATGGCTAAACTGAACTGACAGACAAAGAAACTATTTTGCAATGTGATATTTATATAAAAATCAAATTAAAACTGTTTAAAATGGGCATAATGCTGAAATGACCTACTAGATCTCAGACACTCAGGTATCTCTGCTGTCTTAATCAATCCACAAGAGATGCCAAGGTCATCCTTCAGAAGCAGCATACAAATTACAGCCTGTTTCCTGTAAGGAAAATCACATAAAGCTGAAGAACATACATATAGAAGATGAAAACCTGATGAAATCTACCACAAAGCAATACTTAAGGCTTTGAAAATTATTCAATATTCTGATAAACTAAGAACATGGCAACATTAACATTTATACTGGCGAGGTGCATTTTGCTTCTCAGAACATCTCTCCTCCCCACAAAGAGTTCTGGGTGAATGGCTACAAAAGAGAGAGTGGGTACTTTGATCAGGGCAGAGTGGTATCTAACCAGGATCTTACATGAAGAAAATGCAAGAGGTAAGCCTATTCCCATTATAAATTAATGTCTTTTCTTCAGATCTGAATCAGTCAGCTTCTTTTGGGTCACTGGTTCCCAAATATTTCTTTTTTATAAACTTTGTAGCTGACGAGTTCTTTTTTCCTCACTGTCCAACCCTGCAACAGTCTCTGTGAAATCTCTGTTCCCTGCCAGCTTTCTAATTCTTGGTGCTGTTGCCTCCTGCAGGTCTGATTTCTTGTACCACCAGCCTCCCAGCAGCAGAGTCCTAAAGAAGGTGCAGTAAAAAAGAAAAAAACCATGAAATAACAATACAGAGAGTAGTAGATTAAGATGGAAGAGTGATTTCTTGGGAAGGATAATGCCTTCCTGTTGTCATAATCAGTTTTGCTCCGTCTGTGTGGTAGCATGGACTCCAAGCTAACAAGCCAGGCTGATCTTGTACTCCAGGTCTTATCTATGATGTAGATAAGGGTGGTATCTGCTGCTCTAGATGCATGTAACAGGAACCAAGTACAAATTTGCTCCTTTGAACAAAGGCATGGTAAAGAAATCTGTACTAGTTTTTTGCAGTGTTAGTTATGTCTGCCTTTCACTGGATGGGTGAGTGAGAGGTGCCCCAAATCCTTGCATGCTCCATGGACCGCCCAACCTCTGCCTGAAGGACAACCAGCAGACAGCCTGTCTAGTCATGTCCAGTTGTGTACCAAACTATTCAGCGTGCTTGGACTTGAAAACTTCAGAAAAGAACATCAGCTCAAGATGCAGCATAGAAATTGTACCCAGCCAGATTTTACAAAATACCAAGAAACCCACCCCCGCTCCCTGCTTTTCCTTTGCATCCCAGCCAGCAACAAGCATCATACAGCTGTGGGCTACCACTGATCCCGTTAGGGCTGCTCAGCTCCTTATCTGCCTCTGACAGGATGCGTACAGCAATCTCTTGCTGAGTGACTGGTGGAGCCCTGGCCACTTCGAGTAGCAGTCTTTGAGACTGACAGCCTTCTGCGCCCGAAGGGACCAGAAATACGACTGGGAAACAATCTGAATCCTCGCTCTGACACTGCCTTCCTGTATGACATTAGACATATCAGCACCTTACCTCAGGGTGCTGCGTAGGTGACTGTGGAAAATAATAATGCATCATCCTAAATTCCCCGGAGACTGGCTCAGACATACTAAGCCCAATTGCCTCAGAGAGAAGACTTAAATCATATTCCAGGGGGTATTAAGCTCTGAGAGATATCAGAGTGTTCATGAGGTCTAAGCTAAGGATTCTTGCCAATTCTATTTTGAGAATAAACTCCACTACCTTTTAAGAAAATAGTTTGGAACGACACAAAAAGAAACTCTGAGGAAGGCCCTTTTCTTGCTGCTCTTTTCTACAGTTTGTCTTCTGACTGACGCGACTCAACCCCAGAGGACTGTAGTAGACTGAAGCTTGAGATGAGAGACATATTGATCAAGGGTAACACATCTACCTAACAGCTCCAAATAACAGTTGATTTATGTTAGTATGTTCTATCTTATTATATCTACTATATTCCTATATTCTGTGTTCTATATTCATTTATACTCCTAAATATTTTGTTCCTATATGCTGTAAAGAAGCTCTACCAGGTTTAGCAGCATTAGGAAAGAGTAACAGCAGTTCTTCTAGATAAAATAATTTCATTTTATTCAGAAAGATTCAGCAAGTTTAAAAGACATTCCTACCCTTTAAAAAAGTGTTTTCTTTGTGCTTCTCTCAAGGAGCCTATGGACAACAGATCTGGTTCTCAGAAGATGAGAAGGATGAAAATTGAAGGGGAAAGCCACTCTGTTGAGCATCATAGGAAGGAAAGTAGGAACCTGAGATGTCAAGAATGAGCAAAATACAGAGAGATAAATATGAGGGATTAGAGGAGTATAAGACAAGTGGAGAACACGGGAATGTTTGGAGTGACAACAGTGATGGGAAGATGGTGGGAACCAAAACAAGTTTCATGTCCTTCAACCTAACTTTGTGCTCAGAATAGCTTCAAATGGAGATTAAGTTGCTGTGCCTCACTGAGACTGATTGCTATTTATGGACACATATTTGTCCTAGTTCTGCAGCATTTACGCATTTTTTTCTTACACTAGAACAAACAATAAAACCTGAAAACATTTGCTCTCAATGTACAACATACGACAGAAAACCTATCTGACTTTTAAAAATGGTATTTTGATACTGAGCTTCTTTCAATGATTTTTAATGATTTCTAGTTAGGTAGAAGACATAAAGGTTTTAGATCACATAGTGTAAAAATTATAATTTCTAAAATATTTCAAAAAGTCAGATTAATGATATCTTAATTTTTAAGAAGTAACTTTTTGACATTAAGGATTGTGCTGGTTATTTTTACAGAGAGAGAGACTTTAATTTTACCATTTTTTTTCAAGTCTTCATCTTGTGTCTAGAAATAACCATCACTGTTCAAAAAGTTGGAGATTTAAAGGTATTTCTAATATTTCTTAGTAAAAATCTTGACAAATATAAAAACTATCAATTTACTCAGTGTTCTAGCTTACAGGTTTCTTTTGAGATTCAACCTCATTTATGAAATTATTTAACTGTATCATATATCAGTTTTTAATCAGAAATTTTCATCAATATAAAAAATGAATGATGACTTGACATAGCCTGTTTTAAGAATCAAAAATAGAAGGCTGTGAATTCACCAGGCAATCTTTTTTTTTTTTTTTTTTTTGGAAACTTTCCAGTAAGAAATGGAGGAACTCAGTTTATTGGTAACCTGAAATGAAATGAAGCAATCGTCTTGAAAATTTCTGTTTTTAAATCTTCAGATGTTTACATAATCAGAAGTTTAATGAAATATTTAAGTAAATTTTACACTAGCAGAAAAGAAAAGAAAAAGGGTCTGTAGAAGAAAACAAAGCTATGAAGAGCAGAGACAAGTAACTTAGGTTGTGACAAGTGATCTGCATCAATTACTATGAATTTAATACTGGCAAGTTAGGTGAGACAGGGAAGGCTGAATTTGTCATTGGCTGAGAAATCCATTCCAGCATAAGATTTTAGTATCTGAAAGTATTATAGGATATTATTCAACCTGAATATGGAGGTGGGACTGGCAGAAAGGAAGCACTGGAGCAGTAGACAGGAGGTGAGAGGGGTGGTGGGAATGATAAAGTTGGGGAAGTGGATGTGAGAAGAGCCAAGAATAAACACAGAAATGTAAGATGCTTAACAGCGATCGAGAGAGTTGCCTTAAGAAGATGAGCAAGATATAGTGCTAGGAGAGTTTAGATGAAAGGGTATCTATAACAAATGGCAATACGATAAATTAGGAAAAACATGGGTCTTGTTTCCTCTTTAGGTGATTTATGACCTTAGAAGCCTGAAGGCTCATCTTGTTAGTGTTCTCATAAGGGGACAGAGGTGGAAAAGCCTTATGCCTTGTTATTTGTTCCACTATGACAGAAAATAGTTACAACTGCCAATTTATCCCCTGTATTTACAGCAGAAAGTCATGCTGATTATTTTTGGGAAAAAGAAAGATGTGGTCATCTGGAATGATGCCTAATGATTAAATAATGTAATAAACTATTGATACATCTTTTCACATGTAAAAAAGAGAAAAATGAAGTGTTATAATAAGCTTATAACAGACATGAGATAACATCCAGCTCTTTGGACCGTAGCTCTTTAACCCCAGGCAACGCTACAGGCTTGGGGACAAGTGGCTGGAAAGCTGCCCCGCAGAAAAGGACCTGGGGGTGCTGGTCGACAGCCGGCTGAACATGAGCCACCAGTGTGCCCAGGTGGCCAAGAAGGCCAACGGCATCCTGGCTTGTATCAGAAATAGTGTGGCCAGCAGGAGCAGGGAGGTGATTGTGCCTCTGTACTCGGCTCTGGTGAGGCCGCACCTCGAATCCTGTGTTCAGTTTTGGGCCCCTCACTACAAGAAGGACATTGAGGTGCTGGAGCGTGTCCAGAGAAGGGCGACGAAGCTGGTGAGGGGTCTGGAGCACAAGTCTTATGAGGAGCGGCTGAGGGAGCTGGGGTTGTTCAGTCTGGAGAAGAGGAGGCTGAGGGGAGACCTTATCACTCTCTACAATTACCTGAAAGGGGGTTGCAGAGAGGTGGGTGCTGGTCTCTTCTCCCAAGTGACTAGTGACAGGACAAGAGGAAATGGCCTCAAGTTGCGCCAGGGGAGGTTCAGGCTGGATATTAGGAAAAAGTTCTTTACTGAGAGAGTGGTGAGACACTGGAATACACTGCCCAGGGAAGTGGTGGAGTCACCATCACTGGAGGTGTTCAAGGAACGTGTGGATGTGGCATTGTGGGATGTGGCTTGATGGGCATGGTGCTGTGTGGTGTGGGTGGGTTGTTTTGGTGTGGGTTGTGGTGTGGTTTGTGGTTTGTGGTTGGGTTGTTTTGTTTGGGGTTTTTTTTGGTTTTTTTTTTTAATGGTTGGACTTGATGATCTTACAGGTCTGTTCCAACCTTAGTGATTCTGTGATTCTGTGATTCTGTGATTTGAGAAGCACTCTGCTCTCCTGGCTGTGCATTCAGAGCCTTGTCATGCTCCCTGCCCTGACTCACCCTTCCAGTTCATCTCAGGTATCGTGAGGAAGGAGACAACAATGGGCACAGGAGGAGATAGAAAGACATTGAATGGAATAAGACTTCAAGGAAACAAAGGGATAAAACTGAAAACTATAGAAAAATTGCATACATCTAAAGAAAAAGTATTTAAGCCAATCTAAACCAATCTGTCTTGCCATGGGAAGAGAAATTTACCTTTGATAAAAGCGTCTTAAAATCCAGCATGACTTTTTCCTGTGAGCTCCCAGGATTGTTAATTGAGACAGGTAGTCCATTGTGATACGTTATTGTAATCCCTGATTTTCTCTATGATTTAGGGATATTCACCACACTCATCTGTTGTGTTTTTTTAGTTTGAGAGTATGAGCTCCCTGAGGACCAGGAATTGAGGGCCAGATTCCCAGACAGTGTAAAATGTTGGAAATCCATTGACTTCAGAGGCAATTCTGTCTCAGTTTCACCACTGAAGTCTGGTCCTCAAGTATTTTACTTGCTGCCTGGCACTCTGCAGTGTGTGCATAGTAGTAACATCACAACAATGACCGTCATTTAGAGTTCAGAGGATATCATACCATTCAGGGGAAAAAAAAAGAAATCTACACTCTGTAGCTACACCAATTTTTCACTCAAGATAAAAAAAGATTTTGTTGTATGCATGAAAAACACAGTGAAAAACATGCAGTAATTTAGACTTGATCTTCACCAATGTTTAGATGTGTGTCTTCAGTAATTGTCCTAGAAGACTTCCCATTTAAAAATCTATTGTCAAAACATTTTATGATGTTCTGGACTTTCTGTTCTCTGTGAAAAATCTACAGAGATATACTCCAAAAAGATACTAGAAAATTTGTATGAAAATTACAGTCTAAAATTGCTTTTGCCCTTCCCATCTTTTTACAGCATTTTGAAGAACTTGTACAGTTCTTTAGTCATGTCAACAAAGTAATCTTGAGGGGGAAAAAAAAAGCTCTGCAATTATTCCTTATAAAATGGTTATGCTTTCATGCTGTTTTTATAACAGTCTCTGTAATAAAAACCCACAGAAATATTACTGCAAGGACTTAAGGTCTTTTCAAAACAATTTCTAGGAATGGGTGCATTATGCACATTTGGCATAATATGGGATAACAATCACACAGGGAATTGAGTATTTTTCCTTGAAAAATACTTTCACTCCAAAACCAAATCCAGGAATCCCTAGATTTTTACCTGATTGTACTATAAAAGGCAATCTCATGAAGAAAATATGCTGTAAGGCATGTTTTACACTGAGTCTATGGTGGGCAGTATGTGGTAAAAACCCCAAACCCTTAAAATAATAAAATAAAAGGATAGAAGATGACCTTGTTATGGTCTCATATATTAATGGATTTTTAGTGATAATGCTAATACAAATAACGGTCATACAATGCTAAGAACCATAAAATGCCTTACCGTAACAGTCATATTTGAGGGATTTATATGATTAATCACATAAAAGTGACCTTCCCTTTAATATACTGGTATTATCATTCCCAGTGAGAATTACCTCACTTTGAGATATCGTATCTTATTAAATCACAACATTTTAGAAGACACCCCCTAATTTGCGTCTTAATCTAATTTTTGAGAAATTGTAATCCAGTGACTGTTATAGCTCTAACGCTTCCTTCATGCATCTATAGGTGACCTACCCATACTGTTTACCCTGAAAGCAAATCGAAGTTGCCCTCCTTAAGCAATTTCTATTGTAACAGAATTTTCTGTTTCTGTGCCACAGTAATCATAGCACAACAAGTATTTTAAATAGCCTCAGTACTAAATTATAGCATTCCGTACCTGGAAGGATATAAAGTGAAAGACTCTTTTCGAGGGTATAATAGAATAAATATGCATCTATATAAGTGAATTTATAATTTTTTTATCAAAGTCAAAACCCAAGCAGAAGCAAGGTTTTAACTTATTAAATCCTGAGGTTCTAAAATGGAGTCCTAATATTTAGCAACATACAATTTTATATTGTTTCTCAGCCATTACCAATGAAAAAGGAAGTCTGTGAAAATAAAGAATTTAAATGAGAAGTAGACCTCAGAGAAAGAGAATCTCAAGAAATATAAGCAGGAGCAAACAGATTCATAGCTGTTCTTAGTTCTATTTCAGATACCTCTTGTTTTTCTTCACTGAAAGTATACTTCCATTAACCTATTTCTCTACAGAGCAGAGCAGCAATAATTCTAGAACACAATTTACCTTCCCGAGTAACCTAAAAGGGGGTATGGACAGAAGGAAAGACAACTGTGTAGCTGCCTGGAATATAACACAGATTGCCTCTAGCAAAGGAACATAAGGAGCTAATTACCTTGAAGGTGCAAACTAATCAAGTTAGGGTGGTAGCCTGCTCATGTTATTCACATGAATAGCCCAGATGAGGTTACTGAAAATAGTGAGAAGTTGCTGATGAAATGGACAGTAATATTTAAAGGCATATGCCCAAAGGCATCAGGCCTCAGTCCCAACCCCCATTGTGCCTTACTAGTCCTAAAGTTCAGGTGTCCCATCTAACACTGCATCTGAGTTGAACCCCATGTGTTATACAAAAAACATGACATTTTTCTTTCCCCATATGTCTGTGGCAACCTGCTGCTTTTCCAGCTGTTCACCAATCCCGAAATGTAGTAACTATCTCCCTTTGCATAAAGCCCAAAGAAACAAATCTGTATATCATGGGTATGGGTTCAGCTGGACTCATCTGTTTTACACATGATGTAGTCTTTTGCACATGCATGATTTAGCTGTTTGGGACTGAAACAGATCTTGAGCATCTCTCTGACAGGGCTATCTCATGCCCAAATGGGTAAAACCATAAGGCCTTGAAGAAAAGGATCTCTTGTGGATGGTTCCTGCTTTGGATGGCCAGCTCTGCACCAGTTCCTTGTAAATTAGGACTGTATTGCCTTCCTATTTTTATATATACAGTAATATTGAAAGGTGAGACTTACAGAAGTTTGGATCCATGTGTAAAAGCTTTCCTACTCATTTAGAGAGAATTAATATTGTTCGTTTCCCAGAAATGGAACAACTCTGATTTTCTTCTTCAAGCTGTTTTACACTAATGTAACTCCCTTCAGAAAGAGGAACAGAGTCAACAACTACTGAGACAAATAAAGGAAATCTTAATGAGGCTCCTGTGTGCATTTTTTAAAATGTTAGGTGAATAATCCCAAGAAGGGCACAATTATGCGCCATTAAAGACTGTTGCTACATCAGCCTGAAAAGGCTGGAGGAGGGTTGCACACCACCACAGCTGGGACAGACAAGTCCAACTGTTGCTTGCACTTATCCCCCCCACAGCAAATGGTTGACCACCAAGCATAAAAGGTTTTTGCTCACTGGATAAATGAATGAAGATGAAATATATGGGGAGAGGAGCGCCTTTGAACATTTCACCTGTTTCCCAGCTGCCACTCTTGAAAGGAGTGGGTACTCCTGCTCTGCTGAAGACACTGGCCTGGAACTTTTCATAATGGGTAACAGAAGAAATAAACTGCCAGTCTCTCAGATGTCTGTATGCACTGATCGTCCCTCCCACTACTATTTGGCAAGACCAAATCCAGTATCATAAAAGTTAGGGGGTTTCTTTTTGCTTTATGTTTTGGGTTTTTTGGGGTTTTTTTCTGTGTGTTGTTGAGGTTTTTTTGTGTATTCTGAAAATAATCTATAATCTATTGATTTTAAACAATCAACTGATTATATATAATCTATTGACTATACATATCTTTTAATGATATACTCTTCACCAAAAATATTTTATTGGAATTACTTGTGAATTTTTCTGATTTTGGATTAATTATTTCAGATGAAAAGGTGTGTTTTAAAGATAAAATTAAAATGAATTATGTGAAAACAGCTGCCTGTAAAACATATGAAAAATACTTCAACTTTTCACTTAAAAAAGTCCCCTTTTAAAAAAACTTGAATTAAAGATGGTCTGAACCTCACTCAAAATTAGTGAAACTTTCAGTTATTGCCATATAAATATTTCAGTCAAGCTGAAAATATTTTTTTTTCTATTTTGCAGTTTGGCTAATAAACTAAAAGGAATCAATTCTTTGCTCAACCCTTCTTGTGATGATAAACTTCATTAGTGTGAGAAGGCAGAAATACATGAGTAGAATGTAATTAACTGAAGTCAATGTGTATTAATTGTCTGAAAATAAGCAGTAAGGGGGTTTTTTATGTAGTTTGGTGTGTATCCAAGTCTAAATTTTCAAGGAGATTTAAGAGTTTATGTCAGAGATTTAATCACTTTTTCAGAGATAAGGGTGATCGGAGATAACCTTCAGCTGCTCCATAGTTTCTTTAAACTTTGATTTGTCATTAGAATGATTCAAGGTCTGTTCTGTTCCTGAATTCTTCCATCTTTGGTATTCATTAAGGAAATGTGTACATGCTTTGGAAAACAAATAAGTTGCTGTTGAAATTTTTGTTGTTTGTAAAAAACTGATATATTTTAAACAAATATGGAAATGGTAGAAGAATAAATTCTACTTTTTAAATTGGTTTTATTCTGAGCTATACTCTGTATACTTTGCAAATGTATTAAATTTAAGAGACATGGGAGTATTCTTTCTTTCCTTTAAAAGAGGCCAGACTCAGATTATTCTGCAAATGATAATCACATTTTCAGCTCTGCTTTCATATATTTAGTTTTAAATTTCAGTGAGACACAATGCACTTTTAAATACCTAAAATATTTTCTTGATTTCCTGAAAACACCTGCTTCCTGATCAGGAAAATGTAGAAATGGCACAGAAAAATCCTTGTCTGCAATTTGGAACACCTCAGAAAATGTCACAGCTGGGATTTATTGGCTACAATAGTCCCATTGATCCCAGTGCATTTTGAGGGCCGTCTTGAGACCTCCTGAAAGATCAGATTTGCTGTGTCAACAATTACGTTATGATTGTGGTGGCAGGCATAGCCAGAGCCTGATGGGATGCCACCTGCCTGCACATATCTGCTGGCTTCAGTGAGCAGTTGGAAGTGTTTTGCAGGTGAAGCACATGGCAGGTCTGAGGCTGGAAAGCTGTTGGCTCACCACTGTGCTCAGCTCATGAGGTTTTCAGGGCAGCTAGACACCAGGGCTGTCGAGGTAGACAGTATGCCTCCACAGACCAACTACTCATAAAGTACTGATTATTCAGTTTGAAGAACCATAAATTGGTTTTACTGATTAATTCTGGTTCAGTCAAACATTGAAGAAAACCCTTTCTCTGCAATTTGTGGGTTGTCCTCACTTTTGCATTTCTTTGGCAGTTTCTGTAAGAAAAAGAGTTTGCTGTAATAATCCTGTGTGTATCTGTCAATTCCCAATCAATGTATGAACTCTTTGTCCAAATGCTACCAAATTTAATAGAGAAATAATGATGTCAAGTGCAACAAGTTCTTAATATTTTTTTTAAATTACTATTGCTAAATATGAACAACCTATTAATATATCTACTGAGGGAGTGCTTGGAGTGTGAATTAACCTCGAATTAGACATGAGAAAATCCATGCAGGAGAGAAAGGTATGTTATGAACGCCCCCAAAATAGAAAAAGTTTCAATTAGAGATTACAATTTAAGGTGCTAGAAGATCCTAACAAAAGGCACAGCACAACAGAAAAAGAGTTAATCAGTTCTTCCACTACTTCTACTACTTTTTGTTTATGAAGTAGCTTTCAGAAACAGAAAATCTGTTCTTGCAATGAATTTTTGAGTACCCAGTTCATAGTTAGTTAACACTATAATGTTTTCTGTAATACCATGTATAAAAATAGTTGTAGAAATTGAAAACAACAGCACTGAATATATAATGTCACATTTAATGAATTATTATTAAGTTTGCGGAGTTGCTAATTCATTATAGGAAAATCTATTTCTTCAAGTTGTAGTTTCAGTCTGAAAGAAATACATTCGTTCACATTCAGAAATTATGTCCACAGCTATCATGTACAGAACTGTTACATTTAAGATGAAAGTGTACAGAACTGGTATTTGAAGAGCAGGACTAAATTAGATGACTAGACTAGGTGTTTGGCATGAGTGTGCATTGTTTAGTAGCTTAGTGCTTTTACTAATAAAAAAAGCTATGTTTGTTAATGTACTTTTTGTGGTACTAGTAAACTAAAGTTTATTAATTTTAAGTTATCATTTATTTGATTCACACAGTATTGTTAGTTTCCAGGGTGTGAGGGAACATGCAAATCATTCAACGGATGGTTTTGTTCTACAATCCAACTCTGTATTTTTTTCTCATGCTAAAACATGGCTCTGCATGTGCCTCTCAGGACAAAATTCTGATCCACAAACATCAATGGAGTTTTGCTGTAGAGTCTGATGGGACCATATTTTCCAGGGATTTACACCTGATTAATGATTGTAACAGTGATGCAGGGAATAAATTTGATGACCTGTGTAAGAAAAAAAAGAAAAGAACTAATAGTAGATTAGTGATCAACAATATAGCTGGCTACTCATTTCTTACAGAACTGTTTAACACCTTTAGATGTCCACAGAGATGTGTGTATTTTTGAGTAACTAGAATAGCTGCCTTGGTGTAGCTTTTACATCAGAATTTTCACAACAACACTTTACGTTAGAACTACAAGTGTCAATACCCTGGACGTCAGCTAGATTTCACAGAGAGTGATCTTCAGATCCATTTTGAGTCCATGTTTATATAATCAGAGGAATAACATTTTATTACTCATTCCCACTGCAGTTTTGCCTGTATTCTTCTGCTAAGGTTCTGCAAAACTCAGATAGACCCCAAGAAGAGCTCTTTAACCAGAAATAATGAATGCTAGAAGATGCCCAAATCTAATTTATATCATGCACCTTGATCAGTCCGCCAATGATCCAGTTTACAACGAAACAGAGATGGCTTGACTCTGCTTTAGCCCCTGGCAAAGCAGTTGACCTTATGGTGCTGAACCTTCTGAATATTATTAGAACAAAATATTTTCCATTTAGAAGAGTCTGTCTTACTTTCTCTAAGTTACTATTACAATTTACTAGCCATTTATTTCAGCTTTATTTTACTTTCAGCTACAAATGAGCTGTTCACTTAAACTGACATAAATTTTCTGCACAGATTAAAGTGGAAGACACGAACCATTTACTGCAGAGAAATGTAATATTACAAATATGATTATATCACCCCTTCGGTCTCTAAAAAACCTTTTAATGTGCCGGATTTATTAAAAAGTTCACATGTTTATCAAAATACCAATCAGCTAGCACCAGCCATTGAGAGGGGTAAAAATGAGTTGTCTGGGCAGAAGTACATTTGGTTTGGATTTCACTGTACTTAACAGCAGAAGATAAAGGATAATGTCTCAAAAGATGGACATTCCTGGCATTCGGTCTTCCTTTAGCTTTAAAAACATTGTATTCTACTATGCCAAAGGAACTCTTATTTCTTTCTCAAGCCAGAAATAAAGGATGAGAAAATCCTTGAGCCTAGGAGTCCAAGCCTTATTCTTTGGATGACCAGAACCAGAGCATTAGGCAAATGCATTCAGACGGTCTCCATCCCTTTTGTGCTCTGATGTTTTAAAAGGAAAGAGTGATTCAATTATCCATGCCCAAAAGGGTTCACAGACTTTTACACATCCGTGTAACATTTACCAGACTATGAACTTCAATCTGATGCAGATGCCTAGATCAGGATGGGCGTTAAGATTTCTTGCATTTCTAAATTTACTTGCATGTCTTAACTGCATACATTGCAATACAAAACAAACATAGACAATATCAGTAATATCTCTGCATTTTATAGGACTCAGAAAAAACTCATCATACTTAAAAGTAGTCATTTCCATGTTAGGGTAAAATAGTGATATGTACATTACACAACAAATGAAGAAGTAAAGAATTCTTGCCTCCACTGGTCTCTGACTTTTGCATTGTTAATCTTTTTTTCAGAACACTGAAATAAAATTAAAACAATCTAGATTTAAATTGACCACCTGTCCATTTTGCTTTCTTCTACTGCCTTCACAGCTTTGATTTCGTCATTGTGTTTTCTTAAGTTCAATACTCAGTAATTCACAAAGCCCAAAATGCTGGTTGGTAAACAGAAAACAAGGTGATGTGAGCCAGTATCTCTTATTGAACTTCTCAGGAACAAATGCAATGTAAAGCTTACTGATGCATAGTGCAAGAAGCTATCAGACCCTAAGGGCTGGCTCTGTTCCACATCATTTTACTCATCCTAAATTTAGTTACTTCACAAACTTCAGTCATCTATGCTCCCTTTCTAATCAAGGGAGAGAAACAGATACTTCCAGAGGGTAATAAAAAGAATATACATGCTCATAAGATGCCTTTTCCCTTCTTCAGTGAAGGAAAACTTCCATAATTTACCTAAAATATCTATACCTATATCTATAATATTAATTGAGATGAACCCCAAGCTAAAACCTGAAGCTAAATGCTTAAGTAAGCCATGAAATTGTATATTACTAAGCTTGTTTAAATTTCTTTTTATGTAATACTGAGAAGCCAAACTTCAAATGAGTTACAGGCATAAATCATGTACCAGTTCATGTACCATGAATCACATGTCAGTTCTATTGACAAAACTGTGCCTTCTTGTATGGATGTGGCTTTGATGGAAACTTCTGTCACAATTTCTATTTTGAGACATGAGAAGATTTACTTCAAGATTGCTAGGGACCTAAAATCCTGAAACCTGATTTGATCTTGAGAATGACAGGGAGCTACTGACTCATTAATCTGTTTGGGAGCCTCTTGGTTCTTTGTTTTGTTATGAAAAGAATGGTTATAAAAAGGAAAAGAAATCTGATTTTAGAGCTGTTAAAGAGGTTAAAAGAATAACTAGTGCTTAGTTTATTTGGTTTTAAATTATGGTCTTTCTATTACTTTGACTTGGAAATTTTTTTTGTGTTTAACATTCTGTTTGGATGTTAGGTCACTGGATTATTTCAGCACACTATTGTGCTGACTTCTAAAAGTATATTGTGAGCTGTAAATCTTATTTTTATGTTTTTCCTGAAAGAAATGTTATTTTCTGCATACAATAAATCAATACAGAAGATCTGATTTTGAAAGCAGAAATATCTCCAAACCATGCAAAATTGTAGCTCCTGATGTGAACATAGAATTACCATAAGTAGTTAGGCAAGCTGGGCTTTTTGTGCAAAAATGTGCAAATTTATAAAGGCAATTATTGTAGTGAAGCATGCACAATTACAATTTCAATCATGTTTTATGTGTTGGCCCTGGGATTCTACATGTTTCAAAAATCAGTGCTGAATGTTAATACTAGAAATACAGCATTATGAGGATAATTTTGTTCAGTATCTAAGGGCTAAAATTAATTTTAAAAAGCAGTTATATTTTTATAAAAGTATATTTTATAGAAACATGATGAAAATGTTGGTGACATTATTTCTGTAATCAGGCCCAGTACCATGCTAGACAATTTAATAATCTTTTTACTTTGCATTATCTAGACCAATAAAGACTTCAGAGTAATTTAGAAATTATTTTGTATCAAAGAAGTAGAAATAGTTACAAGGGTATACAGTTTTCATCTTCCTGTAATTTCTAATTTTATATAAACCTTGTTATTTCATTCCTCAGCTGTTATGGTAGAACCTGCTAAATTACTTCAACTCTTTCGATTTCTGTGATCTCATATGCACCAAGCTTTCGGAGGGGGAGTTGACTTTCTTGCTTTTGCCAAGAGTTCCTATGGGATTTCTTAGTGGATATTCACCAGGCCAGCTTAGTACCTAAGAAAGCATCAGACTTATCCAGCCCTCTGCAATGTAGCTAATACGGAAAGTAGTCCAACCAATTCTGCCTCCATTTTCACTGGAGGCATCTGTATCTCCTGTGATAATAAAGGTAACTATACACAAGGTGCACAGTACAGTGTGGTTCTAGCCTTAGGCATTTTTTAAACTTTTATTGCATTGTATACGCATCGGTGTGAACAATGGCTTATGTATGACTAGATTACTCAACAGTTTGAGGCTGTAGTAGATTGCTTTGTGTCACAGGTAAAATGCATTTTCTAAAAAGGTAAAGTAAGCAAAAGTGTATAAAAAGTAAAAAGGGTAAAGCTTGTATGCATGAAAGTAAATTTCTTAGGGCTAATCTGAAGATGTGAACTGACACGAAGACATGGTCAAGCATACAGATCAACATTGTGTAAAGAGGCATGGAATAATAGAAAACAATTGCCTCTCTTGACAGAGGATTTGAAAAAGAATTAGCTATGTTTATGTTATAAATGGTAGATAACTCAGTTAAACTACTCTTGGACTGCTTAAATACTACGGAGATGGACATTGTACAAGACACCTCGAAAAAAATTCACAGACCTTTTTCCATCTTATCGAACACATAAATCCATGAAAACTGTGTAACTATTGCCTGCAAAACTTTTTTAAAAAATAGTGGCACATAACTGATATGTAGATATTTAATATGAAAGATTATTATGAGAAACTGTACCTCCCACAAGTGTAGTATTTCTTCACAACTTACATCTTATTTGAACTAAGTGAATAACCATCTCCTTTCACAGGTTAATCTCTGAACATGATGCACAGACTCTAATATGGCAAAATGATTCAGTAATACTTAGAAATAATTTGAGGATATGTACAATACAAAAAAGAGAAACTGATTTAATTAACTCTGAGCAATCTTCTGATGGGAAAAAACTTGTTAACTGGATTTTCAAATGCCAGCCCACTGTTCATTAGGTTTAATTTAACTATGTCATATAAGAGGTAATCTTAGCCTACACAAAATTTTGTTCTACCACCTTTTGGGTACATACAAAACCATGTCCTGTGATTAATTCAGTTCCAATTTTTTAAAGAAACTGTTATGGACATAGTGTTTTAGTAATGCTTTAACCCGACATTGCCAATTGAAAGATTTGTTCAATCATCGTTTCATGCTTAAAGATTTATAGTAGGTCATACAGTTATTATCATAGAATCATAGAATGGTTTGGGTTGGAAGTGACCTTTAAAGGTCACCTAGTCCAGCCCCCCTGCAACGAGGGGACATCTTCAACTAGATCAGGTTGTTCAGAGCCCCGTCCAACCTGACCTTGAATGTTTCCAGGGATGGGTCATCTACCATCTCTCTGGGCAACCTGTTCCAGTGTTTCACTGCCCTCATTGTAAAAAATTTCTTCCTTATATCTAGTCTACATCTATCCTTTTTTAGTTTAAAACCATTACCCCTTGTCCTATTGCAACAGGCCCTACTAAAAAGTCTGTTCCAGTATTATGATAGCTAAACTTTGATAATGGTGAATAACCTAGATTTCAAAGAAAAGAGGTGTGGACATACAATTTAGGAAGTTTTAAGGCAACTCCAAATAACAACCAACTCTTTGATGATCTAGCTAAGACAGAAAGTGATAGAAAAGACATTCTACATTTGCTGTGAGAAATTGTGACAGCCTATGCCATTTAAGCCTTTGAGTGTAATAATCCAAAGCTTTAATAATTACTATAATTAAATGCAATTTAATTGTAATCATTGATCTTGAAAAGAATGTTATTATTTTTATTTTGTTTCTCCTTCCTAAAAATGACATTTAAAAAGGGATTTTTTTTTTAATTAATAATCATATAACACTGCTAAAAAATAAAAGCAAATCAGTTTAACAAGGCTTTTACAAAGCCATCCAGGCTCTAACTGGAACAGCAGTTAAATTCTCCAAGAAAACCAGTTGCCTTAATCCAAAGGACATCAGGGGGAGCTTCTTTTGTCTTTGTAGATCAGTGCCATTAAAACCTAAGTCCCACTAACATTTAGTGGAATCTGCTTTTAAGGACTGGATTTGGAGATGTGCCTTCATTGTCCATTTTCCTGTCCAACTGTTTAAGGGTGTTCTCAAGACCACATCAGTACTGACATATAAGTTCTCACTGCTCCCCTGATGTAAATGGTGACATGTCCTTGTTAATGCAGAAGGGCAGGCAGCACTTTTGCTGGTCTTGCAGGATGGGGCAGTTAGAAAGGCCGCCGTCTCAGCAAAGGCACTTGGCTTGGCTTTGGTAAGTTGACCTTAAATCTCAGCAGGACTGTTTCACTGCACTTTTAAGCTCCGATTTCCTGCCTTTTATCTTTATGTCCTCTCCTCTCTGATTTTCAGTTATTTAAGCTGGAGCTAAGATTTGTCTTGCTGGAGCAGTTCTGTTTTGTTTAAGTAATTATCTAAAGATTGACACAGAGGTTTGAACTTGGGTTGCCACTCCCTGGGGAAATGCTCGAGAGCTCAAGCATAAGCCTGTCCTTCACTCTTTATTATTTACAGAAAAAGGAACCGTTCGACCAAGCAAGGCACTGCAGCTCGTGGAGGCAAAGGCACCTGCCTCCTGCTTAGGCAACCTTTGCTCAAGGCCCTGTTTCTGGTCAGGTGAGCAGGGAGGAGTTCTTGTCTCGCACATTCCCTATGGATACTCCTCCCACTCTAGGTTTTTAAAAATAGGAAGGGTATCTTGTCTCCAGATGCTAGGATGATGGCTGTGAGGAACACAACTCATGGCTGAAGATACTGAGGGGATAGAGGCATTGCTGAGCTGACTTGGCTACACACATTTCTTCTCCACCATTTTCACTTGCATTTAATTACATGCCGATGAAGCTCTTTTCTATGCTGTGGGTTTCTAGCAGGCCAAGGTCCCTCACTCTCAACTTGTGGTATTTGCCTGGCTCAGAACTTCATGGCATGGTAAGATGATAGTGAGGCCACATGATGCTGAGCAGAACATGCCAAATACTCTTAAAAACGGGCTACGTAATGCAGAACTGCGTACTAGTTCTAGACTGAAATGCCTATATCACTTTCTGCAGTTAGATCCTACATGATATAATTTCCCTAGAAAATCTAAACTAAGCGATTTGCCCAAGCTAGTTCAAAAACTCTGCAGCAGGGAAAACTCTCCCTGGTTTCACCCTCTCTTTCTAAAGGATGGACCCATGAGCAGTCTATGAGTCACTCAGGCCAATGCTTGTTAACAGATATGATCCTGGAGAAACGCAGAGTTGTGAAGCTTACTTGGAAGGGGCTTATGCAATGGCTGAAGCATGAGGTAAGCTATCAGCCATGGAAGAAAATGTACAAACAGCCTAATTTAATGATCCTGAAGATTTACATCATAGTACCGAATGCAGGTTTGCTACTGTGAGAGAGAAAGCTGCCTCCACCCGTCCCAATTTTTGTCACCTTCATTACCAGCTAGTTAAAAAACAAACAAGCAATCCCCATGCCTCCAAACAAGGATTCCCAAAACAGTGATGACTTCCTATCTGGAATTCCCCAGTTTGCACTCAGTTTGCCTTTAATGACAAGAAAAAGTTGATACAAACTTTGTAATATAAACTGCTCCTGAGAATTTGCATTTTGTTCTAGAACATGAGACAGCTTGTTGTAAAAGAAACTGCTAAAATCCAAACAGGCCCATAAAGCAGAACTGTACTCCTGAGTGCAAATTCAGTTTTTGAATTGAAGAGAAATGTTAGTTTAGAGTGTACCATTCTTGTTTGCTGTACCTCTGGTGGACATTTTGTTTTTTCATCTGGCCTCTTTCCAGTATCTTAGTTCTGAGCATTTATGTAGCACTCTAAGGAGTCAAGGATAGAATACTTTTATAAATGAAAGATATGTTTGTATAATTACTAGGCAGACAAAATAACTGTTTCTGGGTTTGGTTTATTTCTTTTTGAATGCACACAGAAGGCCTGTGTTTTTAATTTCCACTTCTGTTCAATGCTCAAAGCCCTCTTTAAAAGCTTGATATATGAACAGTAATTCAAAATATTGCATGGTGTAACAGTACTAGTAGACATAGTGTTACCTTTCTATATTTCTCTTCAGGTGGCCAGCTGGAAAGCCTTCTGGATTCTGTGGCATTCTGTAAAATGCTTGGTAAATTAAAAATTGAAGGGTTGGGTGTTTTAGCTATAAAAATAAAGCCTTAAGGCATTAGATAAGACTGATGTTAGTCATTTTAGGATTATGGTTCAAACAGCTTATTTTCTTATTTCTGTGATAAAATTAAGCTGCAGATGAAATGCTGAATAAGGATGGCAGGTCTTCTAGGTCTAGCACTAAAGCAAAAATAAAAGGATGAACTTTGAATAATTTTTATGAATTATTTCACTTTTTTCTAGCAAAACAAGCAAGTAAGATGTGGTGGTACTCTTCACCTGTACCTTAATGATGAAATGCTACAACATCAACCCACCATATGGGAGAGGACATCCAGGTTCAAACTTTATCTCTGCTTGATCTTCAGTAAATGTTCGTACTTTGCTTTCCTGTAAAAATACCCTTTTCTACTGGACATTCAAAAGTGAGGTGCTATGGAAGTGAATGAGTAAATGCATAGCGAGTCACACAGTCCTGACTACTAGAAAATTAGCAAGACATTACCTCAGGAGAATGTTTCAGCATTGACAAATTTAGTACTTTATGGATCCATGCAGTTTTCTCACACTTAAAAATTTCTTCCTATGTACAATGAACTTGCTCCTCGTATTTCCAGTTTGCAGTATGCTCATGGTTTTATAGGAAGGATGGCTATGGTTTGATAGTTTAAGCATCACCTTTTGACTCCTGCCTTACTCCCTCCTCTTGATTCTGTTCCCTCAGCTATCACCCTGGGCAGTAACAAGTTCAAGATGATTCCTGAGGTTGTAGGTAATCACAAAGGAAAGGGGAGAAAGGGAGCAAAGAGGATGTGACAGAAAGTGTACCAGAAAGGTTGGAAAGGTACAAGAAACTGGGTTAGGGTTTTGCTTTAAGGGAGTTGAAGTTTGCAGTAGGATAGAAGGGTTACTGAGGCACAAGGATAGGTTCCTAGTTTGAGAAGGTGGGGAACTCAGAAACAGGGTAAGTTTTTTGCTTTTACAGCAAAATCTGGGCCCAGCTCTAAATCTTCACACAGCCATAGAGGGGGCAATGAAGCAGTTAATGAAAGGGGAGAGGAAAGGATTTGAGGTTACTGCCACAGGGGAGTAGAAAGCTGCAAAATGAGTACAAAAAAGGACCTTTGGGTACCTCGGGCTTGCTTCCAGACTGCCTTCAAATCTAGATCCAAATTCAAGGATCTGCCTTTAATTCACTTGGATATTGAAGGTATGTGATTGGACATTTATTTTTAGAATTAGGTAAGAAACAGGACACCCTGTGTGAGGCCAAAAGCCTATTTGATGCTACACTTGATTAATTGGTAGGCTGGGCTGAATTCATTTTAAGATTAACTTTGTTTTATTTCTTTCCTGTGGCATTATGTCAAGGTGAAAATATATTGACTTATATTAATTTCTTTTGTTCTGGCACATTCTATGCATTCACGTTAATTTATAAATGGGTTGTTATAGTCTGGTTTGGCACACCACCTTGATAGTGACTTTTGAAAGGTACTGGTTACTGCAAATGCTGTTGAAACTCTTTATGTAGCTCATATTTTAAAATTCTTTAAAATAGAGCAATCTGATGTAGCAATTCATTATTATCCTGCCATTGAGTAAGAAGGATGATCCTTACTTCAGCATAGCTTTGACTGAGGAGGATTTACAATGATTTACACCAGCTCACAAGCCAGTCTAACTTCTTAGCTTTGTAACTGCAAGTTCAGTCGTTCTAGGAAAGATGACATAATTGTTTCTATTCTACCATCCATTTCCTGAAAACCTTCTGAACAATCTGTCATCTTCTGAGAACAAATAATCTGGATACAGCGCTTCATCTTTCATCTCTTGCTTTTTGTGCAGAAAATAACTTCTGCGCAAAATGAGTTGCAAATTGGGTATAATACAAAACACTAACAATCAACATAATTGTATAAGGTACAACACAGTATGTAAGGCAGCAGGGTAGAAAAGAGTAATACCCCTATTTCATTGAACTTTAGTAAAATGTGACTCAAATATTTCAATAGTTTAGCAAACCACAGAGAAAATAAGTTCTTCCCACCGAAGGAAAAAAAAAAAAGAAAAAAATGGTGTGCATGTGTTGTAAACAACTTCAGCACTGAAAGGACTGAAAAGACAGAAAATCCCCATTTGGCAGTGAAACTACTCTCAATCATGACAAATTTGCAGCTGAAATTGCATTTGAATTGATACCATTACACTTCACTGAAAAACTCTCTCTATATATGCACAGCAAACTCTAAGGAATGGTAACACAGAAGAGCGGCTCAAGAGCCTCCTTCCCTTGATTTCAAGGGAACTATAACAAAGCAAAATATCACTGGATCTTTTGGAAATCAGGCTACTGATGGCTGTGCACATAGAACATTTGCTAAGAAAACTGCTTTAAATGTACGGAAACGTAAACATTTTTGTTGAAATCCTATGTTGTTCATCTCCTTAGCTACTTTTCTATAGGGAAAGAAAGTATGTGCATTTGAGCTGAGGCCTGCCTGTTAACAAATGGTGCTATCTCTAAAAATGAAGGGTCAACACAGACAAAGAGAAAAAAGGTGGAGATGAGAAGAGAGATAGAGAGAGACCATGCTGAGTGGGAAATACAGGTAAAAGATTGGAGGCAGAAGATGAGGAATGAATAAGTAGAGTAAAGAATGATGTGGATGAGCGAAGTAGATTGCAGAGACTGGAGCATGGTACCAACTGTAAAGTTGTGACTGAGATGAAATTCATGATGTCTCTTACAAGAATCTTACAGTTCAGAGTGGAGATACCAAAATGTGTGATTTGCTTGCTTAAACTATATTGGCCAAGCAGACAAAATGTTATACTTGAGTCAGTAAAGCTGTTATTTTTTTTTAAGAAGGTATGTGAGACTCAGTGTCTGGGATCCTGGCTAGTAAGGCTAGTAAGTCAAATTATGTGCTTACAGTACAATAAACCAATGGTTTTATTCACCCTAACTAATATAAAGAAGAATTGAGTTGTGTAGGATAACAATTTAAAAATTACTTGGGGAATTCCAGCATTCTGTCTACATATATATGAAGTCTTTGCATGCAGCACTAAATTATAGCTGGGCAAAGAACTACATTTTACCAGATATTAGTGATTATCCATAGTAAAGTCAGCGCAGTAATATTAGATGATGCGTAAAAGAACTGATACAAGGTTCAGTACAGCGTTTTATATTTTATTTAATACATACCACTTTTTTTTTTTTCTGTTTTGGGGTTTTTAGGTAAAGAAAAACAGAAATGCAAAGGGGAAAATTGAGCTGGCATCACAAGGCATCTACAGGTACACCAGCAGTAAAAGGAAGACTAGGGAAAACATGACACTGCTGCTGGATCAGGCAGGCTGACAAAGGACATGGAAAAGGCCAACGCCTCAACGCCTTTTTTGCCTCAGTCTTTACTGGTATGATAAGACTTCAGGAATCCCAGGTCCCTGAGAACAGAGGGGAAGTGTGCAGCAAGGAAGACTTACCCTCAGTGGAGGAGGATCTGATCAGGGAGTATTTAAACAAAGTAAAATCCATAGATCCTGATGGGATGCACCCAGGAGTGCTGAGGGGGCTGGCTGGTGTGATTGCGGGACAACTCACAATAATCTTTGAAAAGTCATGGCAAACACTGGAGGTTTCTGAGGGCTGGAAGACAGCAAATGTCACTTCCCATTCCCAGTGCAGGAATGAGGGTCAGCAGAGCTACAGGTCAGTTACCTTCACCTTGATCCCTGCAAAGGTGATGGAGTAAATAATTCAGGAAACTATTTCCAAGCATATGAAGTACAAGAAGGTGACTGGGAGTTGTCAGCATGGATTTGCGAAGCATTCCAACTGACCTGAAAGCCTTCTGCAATGAGATGATCGGGTTGGTGCATATAGGGAGAGGAGTTTTATGTTTGCCTTGACTTCAGTAAGGCTTACAGCACAGTGCCCCATGAAATCCTCCTAAACAAACTGATGAAGTATTGCTAGATAAGTGAACGGTGTGATGAGGTGGTTTGAAAACTGGCTAAACAGTTGGGCTCAAAGGGTTGTGGTCAGGAGCATGAAGTCCAGACAGAGGCCAGTCACTGATGCCAGCATGTTTTAACATCTTCACTGATGACCTGGACCACAGGACAGAGTGCACCATCAGAAAGTTTGCAGATGATACAAAACTGAGAGGAGTGGTTGATGAACCACATGGTTATGCTGACATTCGGAAGGATGTCAGCAACCTGGAGAAACAGACACCTGGGAAGGAATAATGGTGTGTACCGGTACAGGCTGTGGGCTGACTGGCTGGGAAGCAGCTTTGCAGAGAAGGGCCTGGCGGTCCTAGTAGACCATGAGCCAGCAATGTGCCCTTGTGGCAAGGAGGGACAACAGTCTCTCCAGGGCTGCATCAGGAACAGCATCACATTGCCTGAAGGTTGAGGGTGTGATCCTTTCCCCCTCCTCAGCACTGGAGAGGCCACATCTGGAGTGCTGGGATCAGTCCTTGGCTCCCCGGTACAAGAGGGACATGGTCGTACTGCACCAAATCTAGTGAAAAGCCACAAAGACAATGAAGGGCTTGGAGCATGTGAGCTACATGGAAAGGCATAGAGAGCTGGTATTGTTCCAGCTGGAGAGGAGAAAGCTCAGGGCCCTCTTATACATGTGTATAAACACCTGGTAGGGGTGGAAGTTAAGAATATGGAGGCAGACTTTTCTGAGTGGTGCCCAATGACAGGGCAAGAAGCAATGGGCAGAAATTGAAATAGTGAGGGTGTTCACCTATAATGAAGAACAGCTCTAACATAGAATAACACATTTTCTCCTATACATAAATATTAAAAGAATGAATGTATGTAATGATTAAACCTTGATCAACACCCCATGCTCAGTGTCTTGGCCACTTCAGCTGTACATTTCTGTTAATTTTGTCAGCACTACAAATTCCATTTAACCCTCACATGGAACACTTGTCTGCTAGCAAGTTTTGATTTGGGCTGGATATTTCAAAGGCTGAAAAGTCTTCCATTTGTACTCTAATGGAAAGGAGAAATTGTTCTTTGTCAGTTGACTTCAGCAAGACTCAGATTGAATGATTATAAAAAAAATTGCTAGCACTATGGAGAAATTAAAAGAACTGTGGCATTTCTAAATGCCTTTGAAACCAATCCATAAGGTGATGTCATTAGTATTAAGATTCTTCTATATATGTGCAGACAATAATGGTGAGACTTTATAAAACAGATTAGCTTTAAAATGCAAAATTCTTGTTTATTATTTTCTTTGACACCCTTTTTTTCTTTCCCTCCCATTTTTAGTGAGAAAACTGGACAAGAATGTACTCCTTCCCCTCACTCCTGCTGCTTTCAGCACAGCTGTTGCTTTCTTCATGATCATTTAATGAAACTAAGGAAATAAGGAAGAATGAGAGAACGGAAGATGGCATGAAAGGAAGAAGAAATCTTCATACAGAAAAGTAAAATTAAATCTGGAAGGAAAATAACTGATGAGGCAGGAATAGCTGTGAGCATTCCTGTAAATCCCCCAAGGAATACTGGCAAACAACACTACAATTCCTAGGGGACCTTCCTGCGTATCTCTAAAAGATAACATATGCCATCCAAATCTCGTAAAGTGAACGGGTTTTTTACAAGATTAAAAGTTTTTTTGCAAGATTGAAACCAGACATTTTATCCTGAAAGGAAACTCCATAATGAAAGATTTAATGCCCACTAGACTAATCAACTTTAAAAAATGAACAGAAAACCAAACAACTTTCCCCTGGAATCTTTCAGTTTTATTAAACAGAGAATTGGTTAGAAGATCTTTGACAGCAGTTCCAGGTCCAGAGTACAACATATAGCTCTGATCTTGTACTGTCTGACAGAGCTAAGTTTAGCTGTATATTGTTTGAGATTTTTTTGTCTATTTTCTAGAACACTGGAGAAAAAAAATTAGGAGGTCTGTCAAAGGATTAGGAAGCAAACTTTCTGGTGCAGTGCTTTCTCTGTGTAGTGCCAATCTGCTTTGCAGTATTGAGAGGCAAGGGAGAGGGTCTTCTTGAGTGAAATCCGATGAAAGTTTTTTAATCTTTTAAAGGTTATGCATTATGCCTCCACTTTCACATCTCAGAGTGAATGAAGTTTATGACAGATTTTCAGTGAAGCATGTTTTTAAATTCTATGATACTTTTATAAGTAAATAATTAATAAACAAATCAAACATTTAAAGACTAGGCTGCTAGCCCTGCAGTGTGTCTGGATAGCATTTGCAGTGGCTGGAACACACCCTACCTGTGTCCATCGGGTCAGGGTGGGCAGACAGCTGCCTTTCTGTGTCACCACTGTGTGTCTTTTCCAGTGAGTAGAAAGGGGCAAGAAGTGAACAGAGACCACATCCAATCTCAAGCAAAAATCTCAAATTCAGCAGCGGGTATAACTGGGGGTAGAGAATGTTTTTGCTTGCTTGACTTTTTTTTTTTCCTTTTCTTCCTTTCAAGCTTACATTTCAGGAAGAACTCTAAACAAATTAAAACAGGGCACTGCATCATGCTCCATCTGCACCCTCCCCAGAGTCAGGATCAGACACTGGACCGCATGGCACAGATGTTAACCACGTCAGGTACTGTTGGAAGACATTTAGATTCTTGGTGGATGAGCACTGGGCAACCTTGTATGGATTAGAAACAGAGCCAGCAACTGCAGCGAAAGCAGCAGTGCTGACTGCTTCTTGGATTGAGGAGGAAGCACACATCAGAACCGAACTTTGCCAGTCTCTTTTTAAGGGACAGTAGCCCTAAGTCCATATAAAAATCGTTTATTTTCTAGGAGGAGTTTTTATTGCTTTGTCAACTTTCTTCATGGCAGAATCTAGCCCTAATTAGTGCTGTGTTAATGAGACATTGCTAAAGATAGATGAGAATTACTGTTCTCAATGAATAGTAATTTCATCAGGCTGCACTGATACCTTTATGTATGGGTCACGGCAATAATATTAAAAAGACAGCCACATAAAACACTTAAATGAATACTGAAATTACTTACTGGTGTGATACTGACTAAGCAAGACCGCAAATTTTAAATAAATTTGCTCTAATTACTTTCGGTGACAAGGATCATCTCCCAAGTCCTGCAGTTTTATCTGCCTGGTCATGTTCCTGGGCAAGCAGTTTTGACCCAAGGAAATGGGACACTGGTTTACCACTTCAGACCAGGATTTGGCTGTGCTTTTCATTTGTTTCTTTTATTTTGGCTAATGGACTTTAATGAAAGTACGATTGTGACTTGGCAAAGAAGCGCAAGCTGGAATGTACAGGCATGGAAAAAAGCCTGGAGAGAGTGATCAGGGACAAATGAAGCATTGAGACAGGTGGTGGCGGCATAAAGAAGAGGAATGCAATAGGGAATAAGGTTAGAGAGCTAGTTTGGGGCAAAACTTTGAGGGTTTTTCAAGGCAAGGAGACAAAGTCTGAACTCAAGGTGAGGTGTGCGAGTAAAATTAAATACGACTAACTCTCAATATGAGCTCTCCAAATACACATTATAACAAATTTTGTACATATATTTTTTAGAAATGCAACTTAAATAGACAGAAGCTCAGTATTTTTGGTCAGACAGAGTCTGATATGCTCTCAAAGAACAATAAACTTCTCTTGACTGGCTTAACATAAAATAAAGTAGAAAAAAATATCAATAGATGCACTCCAGAAGCTAAAATAAGCCGAGGAGAAGAGACTCCAGGTACGAGGGCCATGTTGTGCAGTTTCCAATTAATCATTTCCTCAAGGGGTAGAGATTTTGGAACAATATACTCAGGGACAGCCATGTGCTCCAACACTCAGAGCTTGCTCCCATTTTCCCTCAGGAGCTGTGCCTTCTGCAAAATCCCAGAAAAGAGAATGAGTGTAGGTGTAAAGCAAGAAGCAGTATGAAAGTTGAAATAAATGTTTCTCAAACCCAGAAGAAAGCAGTTGCCATGAGCCTGCAACTAAAACTAGTATTCATGGAAATACATCCGTTACCCTCTCTGAGCTACACACAGCATCGATGGAAGAAGATCAACTGCTGGAATCCTCAGCATGTATTGAAACACTGGATTATGGTTTTACTGTCGCTTCATAGAGTCACTTAGTAATGTATAGGACAGCTTTCCTATGTGATTAACAAATTTTGACAGATACCAGGTGGTGCACAGTTCCAACTTTGCCCTAACAGAAATAGTCAGCTGAAAATACCTGGAAATCTAAGGGAAGGTTAACCTTCACTTAAAACATTGGTACTGTTTCATGAACAAGGTTCAAACCCATAAGAATATGTTTGAATTATATATACAGTAAGTTACCAAAGGCTTGTAACAGCCTTAAAGAAAACTCAAATTTATGTCAGTAGCTGGGGAACAAAAGCAAGGTAAAAGTTTAGAGAAGACACACGAGACATTATAATTTCAAAACAATTCATCTAAGGAGGCCATCCACATTTAACGTCCAAGAATGTTAAAATGGTTGTATACGTTCACAGTTTTTTCTCAGTAGAATATCACTTCATATTAAAATGCCAGTTGTCAAAACTGGAACTTTCTGCATGGATATACTGGGTTTGCTTTTGCTTTCATTGGACTGGTTCCTTATATGTAGAACTGAGTAAGTTACCTGAGAGCAGAAACCAGCCCAGAACACACAACTGTGTTAATCATCAGTGCAGTCACCTTACATATAGAAAAATGGAGTTTCAAGTCCTTGACCTAAAGGAGGTCATTTGTTGGAACTCTCCTACATCATACAGTTACATCAGAGAAGGAGATTCTACAGCCCTGCAGCCAGACTATTTATGTCAGAGACACAGGTCGAAGCCCCTGCTCTCTCTAAGACCTGGGGTCAGGACAATACATCCCATGTTGCCTTTGAGCACTTCTGCTACTAGGCTGTTGTACGGAAGGACATGTGGCAGCAGATGATATAAAGAATTGTGATCATCCCCTTCAGATGCCACATTCTGTATTGTATAACTAATTACATAAGAACCTCAGTTTTCACTAAGGCGGCTGGGACCTAGAGATCAAAACCGGTTTTGAAATATCAACTCTAACCTACAGAAACAAGGATCCTGAATTGTTCCTAGTTCCTACCTGTCTCCCTTCCCAGTCGTTACCTTTCAAAGCATCACGGAAAGCTTTTTTGATGGTAAAAAATACATCTCATATTTTTAATTCTGTCTGAGAGATACTTGAGAATTCTATATACAGAAAATCCACATCAATATTTAGAATTAAGCCTTTCAGTCAACAACAAAATTGTGCAGGGGAAAAAATTAGACATTTTTATAATTTTCTTGTAACTTGGGATAACAGGGTTTTTTCACATGAAGTATTTGTTTGCCAAATCACAGCCATTGTACAAGATAAGAATAACTGACTTGTCTCAAGTTAACCATCTTGTGAAAGAGTAATGAATCAAACTGTAAGCTCTGATCACACAGGACATAATCTTTCCCACCAGAGCAGTCTTTCTTTCATAATCACACTTTTCAAAATCACTGTTCTTCAGCAACACTCCCTCCACTGTGAAATGCTGCCAGGGATACAAAATAATGTAAATTCATGATAGCATATTGTGATAGTAACAGAGCAGCTCTATTTGTCAGAATAGTTGGACTAAGACAAACTCATGCATGTGTACATATATATACACACACAGAGACAAACATGTACATGTGTTTATGTACACAGATTTATGTGTACACACATGCAAAGACACTACATTTAAGGTAGAAAAAAATGAGCACTACTATTCCCAGATCCTGGGACTGCCCCAGCCTTGCTTCCTCTAAACGGCAAATGCTTTTCATATCTGCTTCTTCTGATCAGCAAACCAGCAGTATCTTTTCTGGTTTAGATGTTATCAGCATGATACTTTGAGAAGGCATCCGGAATTGGGTATTGCTTTGGAAAAGCCACAATCTGTAATTAGTAACATCAGTCATATTATTAAAACATAATTACAGAAAGCACTTTAATAATAAAACACTAGGATGAATATTAGAGGCCTTTTTCAGTATCATAAGCACAGTGAAAAAGCTTTATGTTACAATTTTTTTTTTTTTTGAGTCTGATTGATACAGTTTGAGGATTTTGTTTGTTTACCTATGAAAATCATCTTAATCATAGCTTACAAATATAGTTTTATATCTCAGTAAATTCAGCTGGCTTAGAGGATTGTTAAATCACAAAAAAGCCTTGACCATATTATTTGCTGTGATTTCCATCCATCTTTACTAGGAAGCTGTCATATTAGAGAAAGTCATCCTGCAAACTGTGTGTTTACTAAAAATGGAGAAAGCTAAGGACCCAATCCTAAGAACACCCACAGAGACCTTCATGGCAACTGAGGATGGACACAGAAATAAATAAATAAATGCAAGGAGATAAAATACTGCGACAGGATGAGTCATTTTGTATCAGTCAGTGCCAGCTCTACATTTGCATTGTGGAAGGTCAATTATCTCATACTGAAATATAGCTGAAACTATGAACTCAGTAGCTCTGGGCACTTAACACTGTTTAGATCTGTACTTTAAGACTTAATTTAATATTTTTCCTGAAGGGAAATGATTAATAATTGCATCCAGTGAAGCATATACTTTAAAAGATTGACCCTCACAAGCTGTTGGGTTTTTTAGGACTAAAAAAAAGTAGCTGTTTCCCCAGACACTATCCACTTCTGTGATATTTTTTACACTTCACAAAGCTGCCGAATGTAACGTGCCAAAGGCAAAATTTTAAAGATAAGTAATTAGAAGAGTACTTTGCAATTATGTTTTAGACCATTCAGCAACAAATAAGAATGAAGTGCTATTTGATGTTGAGTCTGATATCGATGAATGTTCAAACTTTCCTCCTATCGAATTCAGTGTCATGTCTCATCTACAGCTTAAGTGAAACCAGGGAGCAGGCATGAAATTATGTCTGTTAATTCTTCAGTTCACATATTCAAATGTACACTATTGTTTTGAAAGGGTTCACTCCCACATTGAAAGGATTTTGGCCTCAGCAATACCTGCCAGACCTGCCATACATGTATTCCATGTATATTTTGAGAAACAAGAAAATTTAAGCAATGGGAGACTGAGGAAAACAAATAATCACATGAGGTAAGAATGCTTGATTCAGTATCTTAGTATCAAGTTAGAAAGAGCCAAACATAAATTTTCTAAATGCTGTTTAGGAGCTAGAGCACATATCAAGTACAGTGAAATCTATTTACAGTCTAAAAATTAATGTTGGAAGAATAAAATAGTAAATTTTCTGCTCCTCAAGCTTCTTTTGATACTAAAACCTCACTTACAATAATTAAAATTTCATATTTTCCGAGCACATTGCAAACAATAAATAATTTTGGCAACAAAGTGGATAGGCATTATTATTCATATTTTATTATGTTATAGATCAGAAAACTGGAGCAAATTATGATTTAGAAATTGATTTTCGAAGTTTTTTGGCATATGAAGTTGGAGATGGGAATCAAGAGGATTTTAAAAGTGAAAAGGTGTTTAACTCCTATAGATTAAAAAGCCAAGAGCCAGTCACCCCCTTATTCGGGTCTTCAAACCAGCATTCATAGTTAATGAAGTTGTCCAGAGAAATGCTGACTGGACAGACAACGGTGAACAAAATGGACCGAGGTATTGGTTAGAAACTGTCTTTGAGAATCTAGCTACTCCTGCACAGAACAACACAGCAGTTGCTATATCATCATAATGTTCAAGAAAAATTTTGTCATGCCTCCATTGTATTTCAAGTGTATATCTTGTATCCTGCCAAGGCTGCTCACAGTCATGCTCGTTGTGTGTATATATTTGTATGTGGATACAATGCATTAGGAAGTGCACCAAAAGCTTAGCCACCAGCCTCAAAGATCTCTAAGGAGCTATTTCTTGGCAATAATTGTAGGTCCACATCTGCAATAGCTAATCTTAACACTGTGTTAGGTGCAGGAGGCTCTCTGCCATGCCAATGCTTTGAGAATACAATGAAAAGAATAGGCTGCTCAATCTACTATAAAAGCAAATATTGTTATGCAAATGACCTTTATGTACTCTCTCAGAAAATAGTCCCACTCAAATTTATAGAGAAGCATATAATGTAATTATTAACATGTGATCTCCTCTGTAATCTGAGTATGTAGCTTGAATATGCTGTATAACTGAAAAGACCTTCCATCAGTACAGTGGTAAACTAAAAACTGAAACTTGCAGCTGGGCATTCAATAGTAACATGCTTTTAAATGGAAGGGGAAGGTTACGGTCAGTCAATATAATTAAAACCCCACTATTTATTTTACTGCTACTGAATGAAATGTGATGTGTGCAGACAGATGTTGCACAGCATACTGCATGTCATTTCACACGTTCTCTGCAGTAAATTAGGCTTCATAGTCTGAAGTATTTACAATGGAAATGAAATGAAAAAAATTGCTCAAGAAATAAAATTTACATTTCCAGTGTATAATTATCACCAGATTTAATGACACAGTCCTTTCACACAGTATTCCCTCAGTTCCTTAAAATAAAGACTAATTCTCTGATGCTTTGCACATGTTTGAAATAAGCACAACATTTTATAGTTTTGCACGTAGTGGTCTGGCTTATCTCATCTACTTCTCTCCCTCTGCACCCACCGGGTGGCACAGAGGAGTGAAAAACATCTCACCAGCAGGTGATACTCTTAGTGTGATAGATTCCCTGGCAGTCGTAGAGCTGGTAAAGCTGTTTTCTACCCCTTCTCTCCTACATCTTCCTACTTTCCCTGGGGTTAAGAAGACAGCAGATGAGCCAGAAGGAACAAGCTCACTCTTTTCTACACGCACTGCTTTAGTCAGCAAGTAAATGGGCCCATTTCCCAGCAAATAGAGATTAATGTCTCTCGCTGTCAATACATACATATTTATTTTACACAATTCAGAATCTGAAGAAACTTCAATGGGATCTTAGAAATCCTGTAAAGACATGGAATTTGGTCTCTGCTTACCTCTCATCATGATACGCTAATCAATGAGGTGGCCTTCGTTAGCATTCTGATGCCTGAGGACAACAGCAGGCACCAAGATGACTGTATTTCTAGCACCATTAATTCTCATGAATATTTTTACAGAGAACCTGCAAGGATGCTCCTTGGCTTCACCCATCATGGCTATTTCTGATTCAGTGCTCCAGCTAAGCAGTGCCAAAACTACTCAAAATGTGTGCCAAGGGGGTTTCCACTCTTCTGTAAGTATTACAACTTCTGAACTGTCAGTGCCCTACCTTGGTTATTTCCCAAGTTTCAATCTTCTGCTCATGTCAGGAGCACCCAGATTTTTTTTTGTTTTGTATTAACATTTAACTGTTTCTGTCACTGGTCTTTTTATTGAAATCACTGTAAATTTTGAATGTGTACAGACCATTAGGTTACAGCAAAGTTGTGCATGACGCTTGCTTCTCTGAAGACCTTAATTTACTTCAATTGACAAAGAAAAGGAAATATCGACCAAAATACCTTGCAGAACTCCAAATCATCATTCTCACCGAATACTAACTCCCACAAACTCCTGTTAGTAAAACTGATAAACAGAATAGAACACTGACTTCCTCTTCCATGATGCAGTCATCCACAGATATGTACTTATTAAACAAAAGGATAAGTCCTAGGTAAGTAAAGTATAAGTCGATAATAAGAGAATTCCCTTTAAAATCGTGACTTATCAAAGGTTTACTCCTGAAAGAATTGTACTGGAAGAACTCTTCAAAATCAACACACAGAATAACCAAATGGTCTGGCCTTAAATACAGCTTTTACAGTCATTTTACCCTCCTTCTGACAAGCTTGTCAAACAACATTTCATCCTATCTATCCTCTTTAAGAGGTACAATATTGATCCTTCCCAGTGTGCCAATTAATCTTTCCAAAGATTTTAGAGAGGAAACATAGTTATATTTATCTCTAAATCAATATTCAGTTTTCTAGTTACAGTAATCAGTTTTGGTTCAGTTCATGCAATTTTAGATGGTTCAAACTTACACAGAAGAGAATTTGGGGCTGCAAATAGAGAATTAAGTGCCTATCTATCTGGTGTGTACAGATAAACATGGACATAATGTGTTTTGTAACAGGAGGACAGATTAAGACACTAGGACAAACTAAATCGTAAGAAACAGCTTGTTATCTGTAACCAAAATATAGGCTTGTAGATTTCAAGTGGTACTGAGCACAACAAAATTTTAGGGTATGTATATAAATTTAACATCCACTATGAACAAGGTATTTTCAAGACAAAAGTATAAGGATGTGATATATTTTGTAAAAACATTAAAAAAACATTAAATACAGTGGAGTTACTGATCATGACCTGTATGTGTTGACATTTTACAATAGAATACTAAAATTGCTTATCAAGCTTTTAAGTTCTCTTGTCCTATTTAAAGGTACGTTGACAACTTTCATAGCACTTACTTAATGATTCTCATCATGGACATGAATTGAAACTTAGGCTAACACCTGAAGCTGAGTCTTTCCCATGTTGTCAAATGTTGCTTGCTGTGCAAATAAGGCCTGTCAGAAACCATTCATTACATTTCTGTGTTTTTCAGTCTCATAAGTTTTCTCCTCTCTCATTAATAGTGGGCAGAAGGAGTCTTTTAGCTGTCCACTTGCATGACTCTTCTGGTGTCCAATGGCACACGTATCACGACATATCTAGCTTTATTATCACCACAGTTCCCACATATTTCCATCTTCTCTTTGGATAACTTTAGATAAAAAAGTTCTTGAACACCAGTCTTACTAACATTTCTTACATATTGATTCAATGCAATATACAGCATTTTTCAAAGGTGTTTGCTTTTGGAAGAAATGAGACTTGAATCTATACCTTTGATGGATTGACGTCCTTCACATCCATATGTTAAAATGAAAATAACATCTGAGCTGTAAATTTCAGAATTTGGTCTTTAAATAGCAGATTTTTGAAAGCCTAATTTTGTTTAAGATGATGAATGTAACTACCATCTTTCCAATTGATATTATTTTCCTTCCAAAACACCCCTACTGGTTTGAATGCTACTGCCAAAATATGCAAACTGCTTCACTACTTGAATTCCTCTGATTTCTGAAGAAACATGGGTTGCAAACTGACAGAGCTCTGACTAGACGCTCTGAGCTAATTGCTACTTCCACTTTCTTGGGATGTCAGATTGGGTTTGTGTTAGCACATGTGCTTCTAATGTTCTTTTATGAATCTAGGACAGAATATCAGATCAGGATGTCTCAAATTCTTCCTGGACTATTTCCTGTAAAGTAAGCAACATTGTCTTTTGGTACTTGCAGCTTATCACCTTGAAAAGAGAACATACTAGTTATAAATTTTATCTTTATTATCTTTATTTTTTTTTTACAGAGAGACACTAATTTTTATTCTCTATGTGCAAATTCTTCAGCTGGTATAATGCGTGACTCTACTGGGAAGGTAAAATCTATTAAGAATTTGGGATGACATGTGGCAGTTACAGTTTCTTCTCAAGTGTGTAAGGGATTATCGGCTCTTGTTTATTTCTATTAGACCATAATCTACGGTTTTACTCAGAGCTTCAGCACAATGAAAGTGCCTGTATGGGTGTTAATTTATGGAAAGTGCCAAACTGGCACTCAAATAATTCCTCCTACATGTCTTTCCTAATTCCAGACTTGTGAGACTTACTTTTTGGATTATGTGAATGGATACATACAGATATATCAGACTGCAAGAGAGGTATATACTCAGACTGTACATGGTGGCAGGAAGCAGCCTGGGCATGTTGCCTAACAGTGTTGAGAGGAAGGAAGAGGAGGAGCGGAGGAAAGGAAATTTCACAGAATCACGGAATCACTAAGGTTGGAAAAGACCTGTAAGATCATCAAGTCCAACCATCAACTAACACCACCATGCTCACTAAACCATGTCCCACAGTGCCTCGTCCACGTGTTCGTTGAACACCTCCAGTGAGGGTGACTCCACCACCTCCCTGGGCAGCCTGTTCCAATGTTTGACCACTCTCTCAGTAAAGAAATTTTTCCTAATATCCAACCTAAACCTCCCCTGGTGCAACTTGAGGCCATTTCCTCTTGTCCTGTCACTCATCACTAGGGAGAAGAGACCAACACCCACCTCTCTGCAACCCCCTTTCAGGTAATTGTAGAGAGCGATGAGGTCTCCCCTCAGCCTCCTCTTCTCCAGACTGAACAACCTGAGTTCCCTCGGCCGCTCCTCATAAGGCTTGTGCTCCAGACCCCTCACCAGCTTCCTAGCCCTTCTCTGAACACGCTCCAGCATTTGTCGTGGAATGCACATAGACAAAGTCCTTTATCCTTTGTATTTACCTAGCACTTCTCATACAAGAACATCAGAACCTTCAGTCTTTGATGGAAAGAGAAAAAAACTTCAAGACCTTACTGCTACAAACCTTTACCTAAAGATGAATTAAGGCCATGAGCGTTAGCAGTAACAGGGCCTAAATTTGCAAATGATCAAAGGCGAATGATCAAAGCAAATGAACAATACCTCATGCAGGTTGGGATAGTGCCTTCCCACACATCTCTCTAAATTATTATTAAACAATGTCTTTGTAATTTAGAAGGTGTATTTCCCATGCAAAATATATACTCTGAGTGTGGTGGGTTGAGCCTGGCTGGATGCCAGGTGCCCACCAAGCTGCTCTATCACTCTCCTCCTCAGCAGGACGGGGGAGAGAAAATATAATGAAGAGTTCGTGGGTTGAGATAAGGACAGGGAGATCACTCAGCAATTACCGTCATGGGCAAAACAGACTCGACTTGGGGAAATTAGTTTAATTTATTACCAACCAAATCAGACTAGGATAATGAGAAATAAAAACAAATCTTTAAACACCTTTCCTCTACCCCTCCCTTCTTCCCGGGCTTAACTTTATTCCTGAATTCTCTACCTTCTCTCCCTGAGTGGTGCAGGGGGACAGGGAATGGGGGTTGTGGTCAGTTCATCACATGTTGTCTCTGCCGCTCCTTCCTCCTCAGGGGGAGGACTCCTCACACTCTTCCCCTGTTCCAGCGTGGGGTCCCTCCCACAGGAGACAGTCCTCCATGAGCTTCTCCAACGTGGGTCCTCCCGTGGGCTACAGTTCTTCACAAACTGCTCCAGTGTGGGTCCCTTCCACAGCGTGCAGTCCTTCAGGAACAGACTGCTCCAACGTGGCTTACCCGTGGGGTCACAAGTCCTGCCAGCAAACCTGCTTCAGCGTGGGCTCCTCTCTCCACAGATCCACAGGTCCTGCCGTGAGCCTGCTCCAGCATGGGCTTCCCACGGGGTCACAGCCTCCTTCAGGCACATCCAACTGCTCTGGTATGGGGTCCTTCATGGGCTGCAGGTGGATATCTGCTCCACCGTGGACCTCCACGGGCTGCCTCACCATGGTCTTCACCACGGGCTGCAGGGGAATCTCTGCTCCGGCGCCTGGAGCCTCTCCTCCCCCTCCTTCTTCACCGACCTTGGTGTCTGCAGAGCTGTTTCTCTCACATGTTCTCACTCATCTCTCCGGCTTGTTCCCCTCCTTAAATATGTTATCACAGAGGTACTGCCACCATCACTGGTGGGCTTGGCCTTGGCCAGCGGCAGGTGCGTCTTGGAGTTGGCTGGCATTGCCTTTATTGGACATAGTGGAAGCTTCTAGCAGCTTCTCACAGAAGCCCCCCCTGTAGTCACCCTCACTACCAAAACCTTGCCACGCAAACCCAATACACTGAGAAAAGCACATTTTGACAAAATATGGCAAAAAACTCTGCCAGGTTTAAGGAACAGCAACAAATAGCTAGTATACTTAAAAATACAGTAGTAAAAATACGACACGTAAAAGAAGTGTAAGTCGGTAAGGTGTGTCAGAATACTTTAAATTCATTAGCTGAGCTTTATTATGGTCCCAGTGAGATGGGTAATGAACAGCTTTTCCTTTTTCTTATGGTTTCTGAAAGTCACAGTCCAGAGCCGGTTACGCTCCCCCAGCCGGATTAATAACATTCCTGCAGCGAGCAAAATAAGCAGGGCCTGGCTAAATTTTGCTAGTATAAAGTTGATTTGACATGCTATTGACAGTGCAAATAAATGCTGACTTGACCACAAAACATGTCCTGACAACAAAAAAAAGACAACCTCTAACACACAGAATCACACACACACAGAATCACTAAGGTTGGAAAAGACCTGTAAGATCATCAAGTCCAACTATCAACTAACACCACCATGCCCATGAAACCATGTCCCACAATGCCACGTCCACACGTTCCTTGCACACCTCCAGTGAGGGTGACTCCACCACCTCCCTGGGCAGCTTATTCCAGTGTCTCACCACTCTCTCAGTAAAGAAATTTTTCCTAATATCCAGCCTGAACCTCCCCTGGCGCAACTTGAAGCCATTTCCTCTTGTCCTATCACTTGTCACTCAGGAGAAGAGGCCAACACCCACCTCACCACAACCCCCTTTCAGGTAATTATAGAGACCGATAAGGTCTCCCCTCAGCCTCTTCTTCTCCAGACTAAACAGCCCCAGTCTCCTCAGCCCCTTGTAGTGAGGGGCCCAAAACTGAACACAGTATTCGAGGTGCGGCCTCACCAGCGCCGAGTACAGGGGCACGATCACTTCCCTACTCCTGCTGGCCACACTGTTTCTGATACAGGCCAGGATGCTGTTGGCCTTATTCAGCCAGCTGTCAATCAACACCCCCAGGTCCTTTTCCACCAGGCAGCTTTCCAGCCACTCATCCCCAAGCCTGTAGGATTGCATGGGGTTGTTGTGACCAAAGTGCAGGACCCGGTACTTGGCCTTGTTGAACCTCATACAATTGGCCTTGGCCCATCAATCCAGACTGTCCAGATCCTTCTGCAGAGCCTTCCTACCCTCCAGCAGATCAACACACCTGCCCACCCTGGTGTCTCCTGCAAACTACCTGAGGGAGCCCTCAATCCCCTCATCCAGATCATCAATAAAGATATTAAACAAGACTGGCTCTAACACTGAGCCCTGGGGGACTCCGCTTGTGACTGGCTGCCAACTGGATTTCACTCCATTCACTACAACTCTCTGGGGTCAGCTGTCCAGCCTGTTTTTTACCCAGCGAAGAGTGCACATGTCTGAGCCACGAGTCACCAACTTCTCCAGGAGAATACTGTGGGAGACAGTGTCGAAGGCTTTGCTGAAGTCCAGGTAGACAACATCAACAGCCTTTCCCTCATCCACTGGGCGGGTCACCTGGTCATAGAAGGAGATCAGGTTGGTCAAGCAGGACCTGCCTTTCATGAACCCGTGCTGGCTGGGCCTGATCCCTTGGGTGTCCTGCACATGAGCTGTCAGCACCCTCAAGATGAACCTCTCCATAATCTTCCCTGGCACCGAGGTCAGGCTGACAGGCCTGTAGTTCCCTGGATCCTCCTTCCGGTCCTTCTTGTAGATGGGCATCACGTTGGCAAGCCTCCAATCATCTGGGACCTCCCTTGTTAACCAGGACTGTTAATAAATGATGGAGAGTGGCTTGGCAAGCTCCTCTACCAGCTTCCTCAGTACCCTTGGGTGGATGCCATCAGGCCCCATAGACTTGTGAGTGTCCAGTCGGCGTAGCAGGTTTTTAACTGCTTCCTCCTGGATCATGGGGAGTTTATTTTCCTCTCCATCCTTGTCTTCCAGCTCAGGGAGCTGAATACCCTGAAGATACCTGGTGTGGCTGTTAAAGACTGGGAGAAAGAAGGCATTAAGTACCTCAGCCTTTTCCTCATCCTTGGTGACAATGTTCCCCCCTGCATCCAGTAAAGGATGGAGATTCTCCTTGGCTCTCTTTTTATTGTTAATATATTTATAGAAACATTTTTTGTTATCCCTTATGACCGTGGCCAGGTTGAGCTCTAGCTGGGCTTTTGCCTTTCTAAGTCCCTCTCTGCATGACCTAACGAGATCCTTGTACTCTTCTTCAGTTGCCTGCCCCTTCTTCCAGAGGTGATAAGTTCTCGTTTTTTCCCTGAGTCTCAGCAAAAGCTCCTTGTTCAGCCAGGCTGGCCGTCTTCCCTGCCGGCTCTTCTTACGGCACATGGGGACTGCCTGCTCCTGCGCCTTCAAGATTTCCTTCTTGAACAGTGTCCAGCCTTCCTGGGCCCCTTTGCCTTCAGGACCGTCTCCCAAGGGACCCTCTCAACCAGTGTCCTCAACAGGCCAAAGTCTGCCCTCCAGATGTCCATCGTAGTGGTATTGCTGACCCCCCTCCTTACTTGGCCAAGAATTGAGAATTCTATCATTTCATGGTCGCTAATCCCAAGACGGCCTCCGACCTTCACTTCTCCCACCAGACCCTCTCTGTTTGTAAACAGCAGGTCAAGCAGGGCACCTCCCCTGGTAGGCTCCCTTACCAGCTGTGTCAGGAAGTTATCTTCCACACACTTCAGGAACCTCCGGGACTGTTTCCTCCCTGCTGTGTTATATTTCCAGCATACATCTGGTAAGTTGAAGTCCCCCAAAAGAACAAGGGCTTGCGATTCTGAGACTTCTGCCAGTCGCTTGTAGAACGCTTCGTCTGCCTCTTTGTCCTGGTTGGGTGGTCTATAACAGACCCCCAGCAGGATATCTGCCTTGTTTGCCTTCCCCCTCATCCTTACCCATAAGCATTCAACCCTGTCATCACAATCGTCGAGCTCTATACAATCAAAACACTCCCTAACATAGAGACCAACCCACCGCCTCTCCTTCCTTGCCTATCCCTTCTGAAGAGCAAAGAGGAGCAAAGACCAAAAGCAAAAAGAACGAATATAACAAGAGGAAGAGAAGAAAAAAAGTCCTTGCAAATAGTGTTAGTTGAATTAAGTATTTAAACAAACAATTCTTTCAAATTGTTAGACATTTACAAAAGGGCCTCTTGGGTCTACTTATAACTTAAGAGGGAGATTCTTGTTTAAGCATAAAAATCTTGATTTAAAAATGCAAAGTAGTAATCTAAATCAAATGTGTGAAGGGGTTGATTAATGCACTCCTTAAGTACATTAGGGGCTCTCTGCATCGACAGCACTTTGTGTATGCATCCAAGGTATATTTTAATCAGAACTATTGCACAGTTTGTCATCTTATTTCTTAATCAGAGCCTTCCCTCTTGAGGATTATGGCTCTTTGCTCATCATTATTGTCATTAAAGCATGTGCTTTTTAATGCCAAGTAATTGGTAAAAATTACAGTAAAAGGTTTCTTGTGTGGTTTCAGCTGAGAATTGCATAACCTTTGTAGCAATATAGTTAAAATTTTAGTCTCTTCCAGTCTATATTATGAATGTAAAGCTTCTTGGAAGTCTGTGGCCATAAAATAATACAGCTGCTTTAATAATGTGCCTTCCAACTTTTGTCAGTCTTGTGAATCTGTTTTAACATCTGAGCTGGTAGGACAGAGATCTAAGCCTCCAAGTGATAAATAAAACAATAGCACTAAATCCCCATTTCCCTTGACCAGGAAAGTACTCTAATTCTCAACAAGGACTTTGATTTATGGAGATTGAAAAGATTTCTCATCAGATTTGGGGAAAGTAGTAAAGAGGAGGAAGACATTTTTACACTTGCTAACAATTGAGATATACCAGAAAAAGAATAAAATAACTGTCAGAAATGGTAAATGCATTCATAGGTTTAAAAATAGAACCTGAAGATATATTCTTATTTTTAAATCAATATTAGAATTCTGTTTTAAAGACATTCACTTATACATTGAACATGCTTTTTCTGAACTAAGACATTTGCATCTTATGATTCTAATCTTGAGATCTTCCTCTTGCCATGTAAGCTCAGTAGACTGTGTGATGAAAAGATTCATCCACATGATGAGTATGGTAGAGTCAAAGTGCAAATCATGTTAACTAATTAATATTTATTTCAGATATAAATGTAAGCATACATACATTTATATATTTATGTATCTACATATACACACACAAGCAAACAGGGAATAGATACGTGCATGTGCATTCTCCTAAAATCAAATTACTTCAATGTCGTAGAGTAGGCAAAGAAGAATGCCTGCCTAAATGCTTATAAAAATAATTTAATTTTACTTTTATCTATTTTGTTTTCTTGAAAGGAGAGGATTGAATGTGAACCATTAGCAGAGTCTCAGCATCAAATATGCATCAAATATGCAAAATATTTAATTTTATCACAGAATAAAATAATAATTTAAGAACTATAATAATAGAATAATAGTTTAAGAACTCCACTAGCAAAGTCAGTAACATATTTTAAATGAGAAATATTCTAATCTAGATTATACTTTGTGTTTATATTACATGTATACAAACATACTGTAATGTATTCAAATTTGTTTTCATCTGCCAATGCATTGCATATGAATCTTGTATGCTGCTAGAAGTTCCCTGAAGGAAATGATGTAGTAATTCTTGATCATTCTAAATTCATACTCTGTGTTTCCAAAAAACTTCACTTTCTAAAACACAGAACTTTAAAATCATGTAAATTAAATATGTTTATGGATGTCAAATTACCTGCAGTAAGTCGGCTCTTGTACTGGGAAAAAATCAAAGGATGAATTAACTTAGCTTTAAAAGGATTATTTGTGCCAGTGAAGCTATAGGGAAAAGTTTTAAAAGGGAGGGAAGAATCCAGTATATAACCTGAAAACCATTTATGACACTTAATAACTAACAAATATTGCTTCAGAAAGCAAAGATAATAAAACATAAGTGGATCAGATGATGGACAGTCAAGTTTTTCAAAGAGTCTTGCCTTGTAAATGTTAATGTGGTCTTACTAACAGGTGCAGCATGACGCCTACACATGATGTGTTAACTATAGAACTCCAAATGAATGGTATCTTAACAGAGGGGAATATAATTCCTCCCACCCTTTCTTTACTCTAAAACAAGCAAAAATGGCTTATGATGTAATCCTAATTCCATTTTCATTTGGAAGCTGGGTCCTGTATCCACCATTAACCTCTATTAATCACTGAATCCTTATGTCATGGTTTAACCCCAGCTGGCAGCTAAGCACCACACAGCCGCTCACTCACTCCCTGCCCAGTGGGATGGGGGAGAGAATCAGAAGGGTAAAAGCGAGAAAACTATTGGGTTGAGATAAAGACAGTTTAACAGGTAAAACAAAAGCCGTGCAGGCAAGCAAAGCAAAACAAGGAATGCATTCACCACTTCCCATGGGCAGGCAGGTGTTCAGCCATCTCCAGGAAAGCAGGGCTCCATCACGCGTAACAGTTGCTTGGGAAGACAAACGCCCTAACTCTGAATGTCTCCCCCTTCCTTCTTCTTCCCCCAGCTTTATATGCTGAGCATGATGTCCTATGGTCTGGAATATCCCTTTGGTCAGTTGGGGTCAGCTGTCCCGGCTGTGTCCCCTCCCAACTTCTTGTGCACCCCCAGCCTACTCGCTGGTGGGGTGGGGTGAGGAGCAGAGAAGGCCTTGACTCTGTGGGAGCCCTGCTCAGCAGTAACTAAAACATCCCTGCTTTATCAACACTGTTTCCAGCACAAATCCAAAACACAGCCCCATACTAGCCTCTATGAAGAAAATTAACTCTATCCCAGCCAAAACCAGCACACCTTAGCATTCATCATTTATTCTAGGCATATGTAAGTTAGGAGCCTAGCCATTTTACTCTCTTACGTCATTCAAAAGAGAGAGAGGAGTACTATTCAACCCAAGCACTTTCTGTCCCTCTCCATTGACTATGGAAGAAGTGTAAGGCCATTACTCTTAATTTGGACACATCAGTTACATTTCCATTATTAGGTGGGATCAATTTGAGCCTGACTCACTCAGTTTAGGACAGTGTGGAGTTTGTCCCTACCCATGATCAGTACCAGGAATAGAGAGTTTAGGGGAACATATTTCCTGCTGCATCTTTCTGGGAGGGACATTTGGCATTAAACAAACAAACAAACAAGCAAAACCGCCCTCTAGGTACTCCTAATAGTAATGAAACAGGGATATGCATATACCGTTTGTACTGTCTGCATATAGACTGGAAGTCTTCAGTGCATTCGTAGTAAATGCCATTTCTCACATATCCCTCAGCTACAATCAAGCAGCATTCTGGGGCTCTATGCTGTTACACTAGGGAAGGAGGTAGCATTGAAGCATTGATGTATCTAAGCACTTGATTTAGAAATATAAACTGAAAGGTAATAGTCTCTCTAAAATTAAAGGCTCTTTCTGCCTTCAGTGTATGCTTATGACTTTTTGGCTGTCTATAAAAAAAGACTCATCTGCATCAGAAGTGAAACATCAAATAATGGCACCGAGGTAAATGAAATCACAATGTAAGTGGCTCCTTTGATGCATTTAATAGTATTTAGAAACCAAAAAGCCAGTGGTCAACTAAAATGCTGGGTTTCTCATAGCGTAGTTCTTCTAAAGTTTGTAGATTTTTCTTTGATGCATTATTGATGAATTTATAGAACCAGTGACTGTACTGTGATACGAATTCAAATGATTTGTGTCACTCAGCCAGTCTTTTCATATCATAAAACATTTTCATCTTTCATCATATTTACCTCTGAACATCATTGCTTTTATCTTTACCATTATTTTAGAAGGCTATTTTATTGCTCTTTCAGCTAGGAGGTAAAAAAAAACAAATGGGGCGGGGGGGAATAATATTGCTTTGTCTTTGAGAACCTAATCCACTGCTGTGAGTGGATGCAACTCCTGTTAACTTCTTTGACAGCTGCTGCTGTTTACACCATGGCTGATTTGGGTAGTTTAGGCAGGACTAACAGCACTAGCTGACATTAAATTTCCCTGACATTTCTGATTATAAAGAATTTGTCTTCAATTTCTTGTCATAATATCATAGAATGGTTTAGGTTGGAAGGGACCCTAAAGATCACCTAGTTCCAACCCCCATGCCATGGGCAGGGACACTGTCCACTAGACCAGGTTACTCCAAGCCCCATCCAACCTGGCCTTGAACACTTCCAGGGTTGGGGCAGCCACAACTTCTCTGGGAAACCTGTTCAAGTGGCTCACCACCCTCATGGTGAAGAACTTCATTATATCAAATCCACATCTACCCTTTTCCAGCTTAAAGCCATTACCCCTTGCCCTGTCACTACATGCCCTTGTAAAAAGTCCCTCTCCAGCTTTCTTGTAGGCCCCCTTCAGGTACTGGAAGGCTGCTGTAAGGTCTCCCCAGAGCCTTCTCTCCTCCAGGCTGAACAACCCCAACTCTCTCAGCCTGTCCTCATAGGAGAGGTGTTCCAGCCCTCTGATCATCTTTGTGGCCCTCCTCTGGACTCACTCTAACAGATCCATGTCCTTCTAATGTTGGGGGCCCCAGAGCTGGATGCAGTACTCCAGGTGGGGTCTCACAAGAGCGGAGTAGAGGGGGAGAATCAACTCCCTCGAACTGCTGGTCATGCTTCTTTTGATGCAGCCCAGGATAGGGTTGGCTTTCTGGGCTGCAAGCACACACGGCCGGCTCATGTTGAGCTTCTCGTCAACCGACACCCCCAAGTCCTTCTCCTCAGGGCTGCTCTCAATTCATTTTCTGCCCAGGCTGTATTTGTGCTTGGGGTTGTCCTGACCCACTTGCAGGACCTTGCGCTTGGCCTTGTTGAACTTTATGAGGTTCGCACGGGCCCACCTCTCAAGCCTGTGAAGGTCCCTCTGGATGGCATCCCTCCCCTCCTGCATGTCGACTGCACCACACAGCTTGGTATCTTCGGTGCACTTGCTGCGGGTGCATTCAATCCCACTGTCCATGTCACCAACAAAGATGTTACAGCGCCAGTCCCAATACCGATCCCTGAGGAATGCCACTTGTCACTGGTTGCCTCTTGGACAGCGAGCTGCTGGCCGCAACTCTTTGAGTGTGACCTTCCAGCCAGTTCCTTACCCACCAAGTGATCCAGCCGTCAAATCCATGTCTTTCCAATTTAGAGACAAGGATATTGTGTGGGACAGCGTCAAATGCTTTGCACAAGTCCAGGTAGCTGATGTCAGTTGCTCTTTCCATATCCACCAACACTGTGACCCCATCATAGAAGGCCACCAAATTTGTAAGGCACGATTTGCCCTTAGTGAAGCCAATTCAGACCTTACTGTTACTTACTTACGATTTGCTCTTACTTTGCCAACTCTGACATAAGTATTTTTCTACACTCAGAATCTGCTCAGATTTCAGCTTTCAGCTCTGGACTTAGCTGTACACCTTTTCAACTTTAATCAGCCTGGCTTTCCAGTGCCTCGATTTGGGGTTAGGATTTTTGTCATGGATTTCAGTATTGGATTCCCACTATCCATGTAACTGTGTTGTTTTATAGAACAGGTGGAGTGGTATAGGTAGATAGGTAGAGCGTAGTCTAAAATCGGTGTTAGTGCAATTTAACCCTCATTTTAGAAACGGTAAAATGAAGCAGAGTAAATCACATCTTCTTAAGATTTCTTCAGCTGCACTGGTGATTTGCATTAGCACAGGTGGAGTCAGCACCTGCACTCTCCAGGACAAAGAAGATCACAGAATAAAAAGTATCATAAAGGGGTGATGATTAGATCTGGAGTATGCCGGTTAGAAAAATAAGCCAGAAAAAGCAAAATGGTTTTGTTAATGAAACAGCAATTTGATGAGTCTGAAGTGTTTCACTGGAGATATCTCAGATTTGATAAATTTTTGCCTATTGCAAAGCAAGATGGTCATGTCATTTACACCTAAATTTCTGTTAGAAGCTCCCTGGGCCAAGGACTCTTGGGCTTCTACAGTACATGGCCATGGCAAAGACCTACAAAGAAAAGCTAGTGCCTCCAGAGAACACGTCTAGACTCTCAGGACCCTGTCAAATACAAGAGTTTCAGGCAAATGTTTTCTGATAAATTGTCATTCCTAGCAGTGACAGGTCTGGGGAATGTAGTTCATTCCAGACATGCCCCGTTGGGTGTTTCTGAGAAAGATATCTTACACTTCAGAAAAGAAAAAAGGCTTCGTTCACTTTGGATATGAAGAAATTCACAAAAGTGGGAACTCATCAGACAAACTGGGTATGATTTTTCCTGTATCAGTTCAGTTCATGAAAGAAAGAAAGCATCTGTTCAAGGTTTGACAGAATTGCTTTAATCACTTTGGAGTGGCCAGAATATTCACTGTTCTTTATTGAAATATTAGTTTGTTGACCTTCAGACTTCTGTCTTTGAAGACTTTACAAAATGTGCAATTATCATCGCCAAATACATTCTATATCATATCTTATTGCATAAATGAACAGCTTTCTTTCATCTAAAGATAAGTGGGCATGGGAATTTCAAAGATGACACAAAAACAAGATGTGCATTTCAAAACAAACCATGAAAAATAGACTACACCTCCTACTCAAAGCTGCAACAGACATGATAAAATGGGTAAAACCAGATATTCTTGCACAGAGAACACAGATGTTCAAGGCTTAGAAAAGAGAATAGACACACATTGAAGCTAATCTATCAATTACCTATCATTTAAAATTTTCTAGGTTTTTGTTACAAGTTTCTCAAGTTGTGTTTTTTCTAATTAACAGAGAAATGCTTTAGTCTGATGCAAGAATATAAAATATTATTAAGTTTACATTCCTATTTTTATAGAATCATAGAATCATTTAGGTTGGAAAACACCTTTAAGATCATCAAGTCCAACCATTAACATAACACTACCAAGTCCACCACTAAACCATGTCCCAAAGCGCCTCATCTACATGTCTTTTAAATACCTCCAGGGATGGTGACTCAGCCCCTGGGCAGTCTGTTCCAATGCCTGACAACCCTTTCAGTGAAGAAGTTTTTCCTAATAGCCAATCTAAACCTCCCCTGGCACAACTTGAGGCCATTTCCTCTTGTCCTATCACTTGTCACTCAGGAGAAGAGACCGACAGCTACCTCACTGCAACCTCCTTTCAGGTAGTTGTACAGAACGACAAGGTCTCCCCTGAGCCTCCTTTTCTCCAGGCTGAACAACCCCAGCACCCTCAGCTTGTTCTCAAAAGACTTGTTCTCTAGACGCTTCACCAGCTTTGCTGCTCTTTTCTGTTGGCCTTTACTAAAGATCGAACAGGTTTTTTGTAACTAAGATACCTTTGGATTATTTTCTCAGTTTTAAGAAGCCATGGTCAATTCAGAAGACTGGACCAAGTGGAAACAAGAGTTGCACCTGTGTGCAAGGGGAGAAGACACTACCCTCCAAGCAACAACACTAGAGCTCTGTATTAAGTTCCCAGGCCTGCCACAATTTCTGCAAACACCAGCAAGCAACTTATTCTCTAGGTCCCAGATTCTCCTCCGTAAAATGGAGATACTGCATCTTTCCCCATACTGTCTGCCTCTCTTGCTTAGTGTGGTCCCAAGCTTTTCAAAGAAAAGGCTGTGAAATCATATGGTTCTTAACCAAATGATTAGTGCAGTATGTAATGGGAGAAGTTCATCCCGGATAGGAAACAACTTGCATACAGAACCTGTGGATGAACTATGCTTTTACTAAATTAACACTGCTAATTTACTATACACTTCGGTTATTGATTGTAAATATACTATTAGTTTGCAGGTGTGCTGATTTTGGCTGTGACAGACTTAATTTTCTTCATAGTAGCTAGTATGGGGCTGAGTTTTGGATTTGTGCTAAAAACAGTGTTGATACACAGGGATGTTTTAGTTATTGCTGAGCAGTGCTTACACAGAGTCGAGGCCTTTTCTGCTTCTCACACCACCCCGCCAGCGAGCAGGCTAAGGCCAGGGGGCTGTTGTTTCCTTTTTAGTCAGCTTTATGGAAAAGGATGGGAGGAATATATTAATATATTATATGCTAATAGAATTTAATCCTAGCCCCAGAAGCAGAACTCCCACTGACTTCCGTGCTGCTAAGATTTTACCCAGTGTGAAAATTTCTTCTTTGAATCTTTCTATTCCGATTCAAGTTTCCAAAATAGCTTTAAAAAACAAATGCAAATACCTTCATATGCAAGAATTAACATCTGCATAGAAATTGATTCATACCACTCTCCATGTAACAAAAATGTAGCATGAATATGTACTTATTTTCCAAGGCTGATCAACTAGAATAAAATGCAAATTTCTTGTTAGCCAAAGGAAAGTAATGTGCTATCATTACTGTCAGTACAGAAATCCCACTACAAACAAGCAATAAATAATGTCAGGAAATGTCAGTTTCAGAGGGGATGTCACCATGGAAAATAAGCTTATGAAGTGCTGAAATACAAGTGGTATTGCTTCTAATTTTGAACTTTGATAGTAGAAATCAAACCACTTTAGAGGCATATTTCACAGGAGACAGAGTGAGCATACCTTAAGATAGGAAATTCAAGTAAATCATTCCTTCAACATAAAATATTGAAGATGCAAATTGATGTCTGAGGATTTAAGGATTTAAGAATTTTAAGGATTGAAGATTTAAAAACAAATATAGTACCCATGCTCACTCATAATTCAGAAGTTCATTTCAGTTCTCCTGATGTTAGAGTCATTGTACTATTTCTTCCAGAGTGTGGCAAACTGGTTCATCTGGAGTAAAACCTAGCAAAGATTTTACTTGTATTGTAAAAAAACACAAACCATTTTGGAAACTCCGACTTGTTTCACTTACTTCTTTGTTGGTAAAAAGGATACTGCTAATGGAGTTCCTTTCAGGCCCAAAACAATGCCTGGTCATGTCAGTAGGAATATTTCTGGTGTGTTGCAGGTTAGACCCTTACAGGGCATTGCAAATGGCACTGTTCCTTGTCAGACTTTTCATTTAGGAAGTCCTAAACATAATGCTTACACTGCTGTACACTGCAGGGAAACTTCAGAACAGGTAGATTTATGGAAGTCGTGGTGACAGCTCGATAAATTTAGTGAGTTCAGCATGTGGCAAGATACTTTTATCAAAGAAAGCTTCTATAAGAAGAAAATAAAGGTTTTCTGCAAAGAGATACTACTTAGCTTTTAAGAATCACATGACAAAAAATTATTCTATAATACAGAGCTTCTTCCTACAGAAGAGAAATTTAATGTTACTAAGGGAATGATACCAACAAGCTACATTAAAATAACTTGTACACATTTTCAGCCATTGTTAACCATTAGTAGTATTAATAGGAATTTCATGTTTTAAAATGCTTTATAACAGCAGGTGCATCATTTTGTTTTCATGTGTTTTGCTTCCTATTTTGCTTTCAGATAGTGAATTTCTTATGTTTTCAATTTGTAATATATATCATGAAGACTC